>NC_134535.1:7062245-8493078 GCF_050624435.1 Tenrec ecaudatus
CGGGGCCAGAACCCAGGCAGCTCCAGGCTCTGCAAGGAGCGGCCTCACCCGGGCCCCTCGAGAAGCCAGGACGCCCACTGGGCACCTTCCCCACTCCCATCCCATTGCCACCCTCAGCATCAGACCCGTGATCACCCCGCACTCCCTCTGCCCCCCAGGGAAGCGAGTCATGCAGCCACAGCTCCTGGAGGTGAACTTCAACCCAGATTGCGAGCGCGCCTGCAAGTACCACCCCACCTTCTTCAACGACGTCTGCAGCACCCTGTTCCTGGACGAGCCCAGCGGCTGCCACGTCACGTTCCTACTCTAGGGCTTGGGCCTCCCCTAGCCTGCCTGCTTCCTGGCCCCCTGGGAGCACAGGCTGTTGTTCCCATGGGCCCCCCAGTTCAGCCGGGTGCTTCCGGGCACCCCAGAGCTTGTCTCCCTTCCAAAGGGTGTTGGGGGAGACAGTTCCGTAGGGAAGTGGGAGCCCCTGGGGTACAGCCAGGCCAGCTTCCTCCCCAGGGTATCCACTGTGCAGGGCTGCCTGGAACACCCCGGAAGGCATGCTACCTGCCTGCCACACTACCGCCAGCCCTGCCCTAGTGCCCAGGTCCAGCCCAGCTGGGCCCTTCCCCAGCACACCTCTGATAGTCAGTGTCACCTTCCCGTTGGGCCAGGTGGGTGGGTCCACCCCTGGGCCATGGTGAAGTTCGCCCATGTAGATCCCTGTCCCCAAGACCTCTCTACCCTGGGGACTCCAGTGCTGTCCATCGTGATGCCAGGGCCATACCCAGCAGCAGGCCAGACCGTGGGTGACTGAGACGTGAAGTGCCCACAGCAGGCCGATGCGGTCACTTTCCAGGCTCTCGGGTCAGGGTGTTGACCTTTTGGGGAAGGAAACTATAAAAACTCTGCTTCCTCCTTTTGTCAGCGTCTGGGCTTGGCCCCGCTGGTTAGCCGTCAGAGGGCTGCTGGGGGTCTGGCTTCTGGTGTCAGGACTCCTGCAAGGCATCCCCACGTGAGGGCCAGGCCGCTGGCTGGCTGGTCAATGTAACCGTCTCCTCCTCAGCAAAACGGACAGACCTGCCGCCTCCCCTGCCGGTGTGTCTCTTCACCCTCAGTCAGCAAGGCCCTGCCTTTCGGGGGCCACTTTTCAGCGAGTGGAAGTGGGGGTGCTGCCAGCACGCTCTTCGGAGCTCTTGTCCACCAGGATACTCTCCCTGGTTTCTTCCTAGGATAGCTGTGACGGCCTGAGCTGGATTTGTACTGCAATAAAGATTCCTTCTTGTACGAGTGCCTCGGTTTCTCTTGGGGACCCTGAAGTCACAGGCTTCACATTTCAGAGCCAAGATGCCCACTTGAGGATGTAAGCCGTTAGACTGGAGCCCCCAGGCCAGTGAGGTAGCTAGCACCGGATTCATCTTGGGGCAGGCGGTGCCAGGTAGAGCCTTAGGCTGGGTTGGAGGAGCAAAGCCAGTGGTGTGATTACATGAGGGAGCGTCCAAAAATTCCACAGACAAATGGAATGAAAACACAGTGAGCTTTTCCCACAAACCCTTTGAAGCCCCAGCATATCGAGAGTTGTTTCCAAGAAATGACTCATGCGTTTGGGGAGGTTGGCAAATGCATGGGTCAGGCATTAGGCTGGAGGCTTCTCCTGAGATGTCGTTGCAGGGACTACCCCAAATCAACAGGTTGATGGCAGGCTGCTGGCTCACATCTCAAGAGCCAGCGATGAGAGGATGACAGGTGCTGGATGGAGAGGGAGCTTTGCCAGAGCACCCACGTTTATTGGGTGCAGGCCACACCCCCTGGGAAATCCTTCAACTGATTGGCTGCTCATAGCCAATCTCAAGGTGGAAGATGATTACATAATACCTGCCAACCACTGAATCCTGGCTTGGCCAAGTTGATATATAACCACAACAGGACAGATGAGGTCCCAGAGCCTCAGGTGGATTATGATGTCTGACTGCTGGGTGTGATAGGTTTATTGTGCCAACCTGGCCAATAAACACGTGGGATTAATAAGGTTGCAGTTTAATTAAAGGGCAAAGAGAGAAATGGCTTAGCGAGCCTCGCCTTTCTGGCTCTTGCTCTCTGATGATCAGACCAGTGTGTGGCTGCCTTAGCTAGTTCTCTGCCTCAACTTGCGAGCTACACTACCTGTGGGACACCCAACCTGTGAACCGTGTTGCTATAGTGAGGTTCCTTTGAGACCTGCTTCACCACATGGCTGGTGTATACATCACTTGAGCTGGGGACTGTTGGACCCTGTTATCTGGCTGACTTGGTGACCTGTCCTGCTATTTGCCACCTGTGGCCAGACTGCCTGTATTGCCCTACAGAGGACTCAGCTGTCTGCTTTCTTGACTTGCACCCAGCAGCCCTCGTGAGTTGAAGGGCTGCCAGTATATGAACTGTCTCATGGAACTGAGTTGAACTGAACCCTCTGTACAGCATGCTGTGTGGATTAACTAGCTGTTTATTTCACTGTGTCCTGGTTTTGTTTCTCTAGAGAGCCCTGCCTAACACACTAGGTGGCTTTGAAAAAGAGCTTCTTGGTCATTGGAACATAAGTAGGCGCACACAAGAACCAACTCCGGCTCACATTCCTCAGGCCACTAGGTGGATCCAGCAAGCTGGTACTGCAGTGTCCGGCAGGCGGAGGGCGACATTCCGCATCAGATCGTGTAAACCTCAGAGCCGCTGTGATCAACCATACAGCCACCCCCCTGTCCGTGCACTGGCTTCTCTGCACTTCCAAGCTCCTGCCTCTCACCAGAGCCTGGGCCACAATCAGAAGATGGGACAAAGGCTGAGGAAAGTGTGGAGAACTGGTTCTTGTCCATTAGCCTCTTCCTGTCCCAAGAGGTCATCAAAGCAGGAGTTGACCCATGCTGGGCATTTGGAGTGGACTGGAGAGAATCCCAGTACCAAGGTCCTGCAGGATGAGAATCTGGAGGCAAACTTAGGAAGTCTAACAGCATAAGGAGCACTGGTGGGCTGGAGACGGGTGGGACTGCTCAGGGCAGAGCAGAAAGCCCAGTCTTTCTCTCAAGGAGTTGCCGGTAGTCTCGAACTGCCTACTATGGGAACCACAGCCCAACACATGACCCCACCCCCGGGCTCCTAAGGGGCTGTAAATCTTTACAGGAGCAACTGCTGCTTCCTTCTGACAGGGAGGCGGATAGTTTGACCCACTGACCTTTCAGTGAACAGCCCACTGCACCACGGGAGCTCCCTCCTATGACATAAACCAAACCCACTGTCATCGAGTTGGGTCCAACTCACGCAAACCCTCCTATCCAGGGAATCAGCCTGTCCATGTTTACAGGATGTGGTAATTACATAACTTCATGTCAACTTGATGAATAGAGTGAAGGGGTGGAGCTTAGCCTGTCAATCAGGTCACAGTCTGATGATGCCTCCTGGGGGTGTGGCCTTCTCATGAGGATTCTGGGAACTTCTCTCATTCCCCCTGGAGGTGGGCCACACTCTCTCTCTCTGCCTTGGTCTTCTGCTGACAAGCCATGCTGATGGCAGCCAGAGCCCTGAAGCTGTGACCATTGCCACTGGATCCACAAGACTTTTCTCCCACCGGCCTGCGATCTTCCTGCATTCAGCATCATGACATGTGCTGTGTGAGTCTGAAGAGGAATCTATGGACTAGTGTCAGACTTATGGGCTAATAGCAGACATATGGACTTGATCTGGACTGGGCTGGGATGTTTTCTCAATGTACACAATTACTTTTTGATATGAAGCTCTCTCTTACACACATATGTGTGACCCTGGATTGGTTTCTCTAGTGAACCCGGCCTAACACAAAGCAGCAAACAGCATCATCTTTCTCTCCAGGAGTCGCTAATGGCTTTGAACGTCCACTTTGCGGTTAGCAGCCCAGCGCCTAACCCACAGTGCCACCAGATCACTTTTTTCTTAAAATCCCCCAAACCCAAACTCATTGCCATAGAGTCGATTCTGACTCAGCATCCCGAGAGAGGGCTTCTAAGGCTTTATGGCTGCGACCGTGGCCTCGGATATAGCCACTGAGGATGGTGCGGGACTGCGTGGTGAACTGCACTATTCCTGTCCGTGGGTCACCAGGGGTCAGAACCAACTTGACGGCCCCCAACCAAGCTCCGTGCTCCTCTCCGGAACAGACGGTGCAGTGCTGGGTGGCCGCTGCGCCCACCTGCCCGGCTGGTGTCTATTTGCAGTATATTTGCAGGCTTGTCCGTCCATCACCACGATGGATCTGCTAACACTTTCCTCCCCCTGGAAAGAAGCCCTACGCACATTGCCAGCTCTTCCCCACCCCCAACCCATCCACAGGGTTTCCAGTGGCTGTTTTCTCGGAGGCAGCTCTGGGGCGGACTGGAAGCTCCGACCTGAGCGGGTTACCTGTTGGCACCACCCGGCGACTCCTAGAAAGCCTTCGCAACAAAGTCCTTCAGAAGATGCAGAGCGCATCCCACCTCAGGCCTCTGCTCGGATGGCCCTCAGGGTCCAGGCTGTTCCTGGGCGCTCGCTGCGCAAGGAAGGCCAGGCTCTGACCACGAACACCCTGGTCCCCTGTTGGACAATCTGGACCCTGCAGGCAGTCAGCTCCTACATGCTCAGGAGGGCAGATGACCGAGGGGTCTCCAGGTAGGTAAGCAGCGGGCCACTGGAACACGCTTTTACCAATCCTAAATGTCCAGCTGGTGGGCCTGGCCCTGGGAGGGTGCTCAGGTGATTGCTATCCAGGATGCAAGGACAGTGTCACTCAGCAGGGACCTACCTGTGTGCCAGGTGTCCGAACAGCAGCCTGCAGAGGCTGGGGGATGGCACCACGAACCCAGGGGTGGAGGACGGGAAGCAGGCCAGGGAGGAGCATCTGCTCCCTCCTCCCTTTATAGTGCTGAGTCGGTGGGCGGCTCCCAGAGGGGCGTTCAGCTGTGTCCCCAGGTGAGACCAGAGGGGCGCCCTGCTCAGAACCCCAGCAGGGTCAGGTGTGCGGTCCACTCCTAGAACTTCCCTGAGCATGCAGAAAGCTTCAGGCCATGGGCCAGCCCTGCAGTTCAGGCCAGCGTGGGTCTTCAGAGGATCCCAGGATGGGACACGCTCCCTGGCCAGGCAGAACCTGCAGGAGGCCATCCCTGCGGCTTCTGGCTGCTCCCGACCCCACAACTTGGGTCCCCAGGGAACAAGGCCACCACACAGGAGGTGACAAACTTTATTTGCTTCTCAAACTCCACACACCTCCAACACGCTCCTCTCGGGCCGGCAGCGCAGGCCGCTGCTCCAAAGCCCGGCTCGGCGGGGGCTCAGCACAGACCACCGGAGCCTGCTGGTGACACGGGCAGCGGGCCCGTGGCCATGACGGTCACCACCACGGCGGGCTCCTGGTGGGCAGCCCTCAGCGGGGCACCCTCACTCCGGGGCCGGCCGGCCACTGCGCCGCCCTTGGTTCTCCTTCCACACAGTGTAGTTGAGCATGGTCGCGACGGCCAGCCAGGCCAAGTATGGGTACAGCAGGCGGGCAGCCGATGGGCTCACACGGTGCCAGGCCACAGCAGTGGCTGTGGCCACCCCACCTGTCAGCAGGAGGTCCACCAGAGCCTACGAAGACAGGGTGGGAGAGAGGGTAGGTCTGCATGGGGGATGTGTCCGAGCTGCCTACCCACTCGCTGGGCTGGGGAGGGACTGGCATGCCCATCCTGCCCTCTGATGACCCAGGCAGGCCCGCCCACTCTCAGCCTCCTGGGAAGAACTGGGCGTGTGGAGAAAAGATGGAGGGACGTCGTCACAGACTCCACCGGCCCATGGCAGTGCCTTTGGAAGCAGCTGCCGAGAGATCCGATTGTACATGGCATTGGCCAATCTGCTGCCCAAGATGGCTCTCAGGGGTTGAAGAGCAAAGATGTGACCCAAGCTGTGTGTTTTCCGTCACCTCGTGTACAGGTGAAAATCAGACACCAGATAAAGAACACAGAAGCAGACTCAACATATTTGAATGACAGTGCTGGCTGGTGGACCGGCAGACGGACACACAGATCTGTCTGGGAAGAAGTCCAGCCAGAGCGCTGCTTAGAGATGAGGCTGGCGGGACTTCATCTCACAGACTCTTACACGCTGTCAGGAGAGACCAGGCCCTGGAGAAGGACATCGTGCTTGGGAAAGCGGAGGGGCAGCAAAGAGGGGAAGGCCCTCGATTAGATGGATGGACACAGTGGCTGCAGCCACGGGCTCAGGCGAAGAAGCAACCGCGAGGCTGGCACAGGACCGGGCAGCGTTTGATCAGTAGTGCACAGGGTCGCCAGGGGGTGGGGCCGACTCGATGGCACCCGACAACAGCACAACAACACACGTGACAGTGCCGTCGTAGAACACACTCGAGAAGCAGGGCAACTGCTGCAGGACCCCGGCCACCCCTTCCCCTCCCCGAGCTCCAGGGCCAGCCAGAGGGGCAGCCCTGCTCTCCTGGTGTCCCCACAAGTTCCAAGCAGGATGGCCAGCAGGGAAAAGGCCTGCTAAGGGGTAACAACAAGTGGACACACTCCCTGTGCACAAAGTCCATGAACCCAGCTCCCCCAAACCACACCCATAGCACCCACCACCTGCCCCCAGCCATGGAGTGGATTCTCACTCATGCTGCGCTACCCTATGAGACAGAGTAGAACTGGGAGGTTTCCAAGACTCGAACTCTTCACAGAAGCCACTCAGACACAACCACCGGCCTCTCCCCACCCGGAGAAGAGAAGAGGGACCAAAATCACAGACACGCGGAAACCGCTGGTCCAAAGGACAACCGTCAGTCTCCACCACTCTGAGACCACGAGCACTCGATAGTGCCCGGCTGCCCCAGCCAGCGGCTCCGCAGGGAATCCCATCAGACGTTTCTGAAGGGAGTGGGGAGGAAAACGTGGAAGAAAACGCAAAACCATAAAGAGAGAGAACAGGCTCACTGGCCAGACAGAGGCTGGAGGAACCCCGGACTCTGGACCTACGTCCCTCTTCAGGTCAGGACCAGAACTCACCCCGTGGCTCCGTTTTCAGGCAAGCCCAGACGGGTCTGTAAGGGAAACAGTAACCCTCGCTGGGTTTGAGCACCTGAGAACCACCGTCTGAGATCAGGAGGGCAGCGGTGACCCCTGGACAAGGAGTCAGGGATGGAGGAGGAGTGGAGGCAGGGAGGAAGTAGAGGGCGTGAGGGGCACTGAGGGGACCTGTGAACGGCTGAGTGGAAAATGGAGTGTCTATTCTGTAAATCTTCTCCCAAGTCAAAATGGAATTCTTTTTCAAATAAAAACTTGAGAGAAACAGGCATTTAACAGTGGGAGGTAGCCACCATCCTGCCACCCCTGGGCGTGGCTCCGAATGTCAGGTGGAATTTTCTGGGGGAGGGGGCAATGGCCCCTAAACCCCCCACACAGGAATACTAGCGGCATCATGGGCTGCTAATAACAAGGTGGGCAGTTCAAGCCCAACAGCTGTTCCCTGAGAGCAAGATGAGGCAGTCTGGTCCCATCAAGATCGGCAAACTGTGAAACCCACTCTGTGCAATGGGGCAACTATGTGCCGGAATAGACTGTGGGTTTGGTTTTAGCGGGGTCTTAACCCCAAGTAACCCGACTTGCTGCAGCTAGAGCTGAGAAAACATGCACACACCACACACACACTCACACACGGGCGCTATACCATCAGTCCCTAGGAGTTGTACAGCCATCTGAGCAGGAGCCAGGTGCTGACCCTGCCCTTAGATTCTGTCTGAGAAGTGACATCCCCACAGCCCCTACCCCCCACCCCCAGAGAGGACCCAGGGAGACAGGCCAAGCTAAGCTCACACTTACCCAGCCCATTTGGCGAGTGCCAAAGAAGATGGGGGTCCAGGACCAGTTCAGGGCCAGCTGCCCGGCATAGAGGCCCAGGGGGACCATGGCCTCCTCCGAGAAGCCCCCCAGCTCTTTCCAGATCATGTAGGAGCCATACCTGCAACAGAGCTGCCATCAGCACATCCATGGGGAGGAGGCCAGGTACTGTCTCAGGCACTGACTGCTGTGTGACCTCCCGGAGGTTGCTTGACCTCTCTGGGTTGCCTCACCAGGCTGCCGAGGGATTTGAGCTGGCATGGTTGCTGTGTTTAGGGTGGTGGCTGGCACATGGTCCATAGTGCCAGGAAGGGGGAGGCACAGGAGGAGGAGGCTCCTAACATAGCACAGCAGACAGGATGCTTGGGCTGGGCCTTAGAGGGTGAGTAGGAGTTTGCTAGAGAGAAGGAACAGGATTTTCAGTGGCTTAGAGACAGGTGGGAGACCCTGAGTGGGTGTGACTGCAGGCTGAGGTCTGGGGACCAAGGAGAAGAGGGACTGGACAGGTGAGCGAGGGTCTGGGCACAGGGAGGGGGTCTTGAGAGCAATACCACTACCAGCCATAATAAGGACTTATGTGCACCAGGAACTGTTCTAGCACTTTCCATGCAGTAACCCTTTCCATGCTGGTGATGGTGTTGTGAGTCAGGCAGTACTATCACCGCCGTTTCACAGAGGAGGAAACTGAAGCACAGAGAGGGACAGTCACTGCCCAAGACTTCTCAGAATTTGAACCCAGAGCCCAGGTCTGCCCAGGTCTTCACTGTCAATAAGGGGTGTGACCTTGGCCAGGGCCAGAGGCAGTGGTCGAGGCTACTTTATGCTTCATCAGGATCTCCGTGGTGGAAGGGGAGAAAGAGAGAGAGAGAGAGTGTGTCTGCCTGTCCGTCGGGAGGTTGGAGTATCAGGAGGCAGCATTAGGCCTGAGTTAGGATCCTGCTCCTGGGGGTGATGGGTGTCCCACTGGGCAGGGCCTGGGGCCAGCAAAGGTGGGTTGGGGAGCGGGGGTACGGGAGATGGGCCAGGCAGCACCCGGGCTGAGATCTGGCTTAAACTCCATCCAAGTTCCCAGCGCCCAGCCTGGCCTCTGCTGCCGCTGTGGGAGACTCCCAGCCCTGTCCTGCACTGGCCAGGTGGGGTACACAGAGAAGACTGGACACAAGAGGCAGGAAGCGGACCTCATCTCCTGGATGCAGTCCCAGAGGGAGCCCCCAGGGGGTGCCCTCCGTGTCTGGACAACCTATCCGCCATCACTACCCTAGGGGCGCTCGAGGCCAGAGCGCAGGGAGGGGAGAGGGAGCTGGAATGTCATTGAAACTCCTGCAGCTAGTAGCCCCCTATCTAGAAAGATCAGGCGCCCCTCCTCTGTACAATGGGGACCGTGAGGGGGAGCCTGGTAGGCAGCTCGGTGTGTGTCGGTAGAGAAGTGCCCGCCACCGGGTTTTCACTGACTAATCTTTTTGAATTAGATAGCCAGGCCTTTCTTCCAAGCCACCTCTAGGTCAATGCTTTGCACCGCATGCGCCCGCGGCCGCGGCTGCTATTCACTCAAATCACCGCTAGAGGCGCCCACGCCGCTAAACGCCGCCTCGAAGGGGCGGGCTCGAACCTGACACCCACGCCGCTGAGCCAGGCGCGGCGGCTTAGCCCGCCCCGGGGGCCTCTCCCAGGACCCGGGAGGAGAGAGCTGGGTTGTGCAAGCACAAGGCCGCCCAGTTTCCTGCTTCCTGTTGGGTCCCCAACCAGCCTCTGGCATGGTTGCGCCAGGGCTCCAAGGACGTTGAAAGTCCGGGGCGGGGAGGAGGGAGGGGAATGGCCCGGCCCCACCCGCTCCGGGGACCCACCTACCCCATGGCCGAGTAGAGCGTGCCCCAGATGGGGCCGAACGCCCAGCGGGGCGGGGTCCAGGAGGGCTTCTGTAGGCCGGAGTACCAGCGGAGGCCCTCGCCGTGCACGAAGCGAGAGCCCAGAAAGCCGCCCAGGCTGGGGGCCAGCGTGAAGCCCACGGCGGGCACCCAGGGCGGGGCCATGGCTGCTGTAGCGGAGACTCGGAACGTTCTGAAAGAGGTCGGGGCTCGGTGAGAGAGGGAGGTACCCTCCCGAGGGCCTACGGTGCGTGGACGTGGGCGGGCCCCAAGCTCCACGGGCAGCTCTGCAGGTCCCTGCAGGGTGAATCTGCTACCAGTTGGTGACCCGCCAAACGGGAGGGGCCTAGTCACACCCAAAGCTCTGCCACCCGGGCCCAAGGGCTCCAGTGAACCTTCCCCTAACCAAACCTGCCCTGTAGGGTCATGAGTCTCAGGTGCCCTCCCCGCCTCCACTTAGAAGAGTCCTACGCTCCCCCTTGACCTTGAGTCTCCTACCAAGAGAGAGCCTCAATTTCCCCCCTCAGGTAGAGGGGCCTGACCTGGCCGTGGGTTCCACATGGGTGGAGCGATGAAAATCTCCAGGCCCACACAGGTTGTGGGCACCAGTGTCAGGGGCAGCGGGGTGGGTTGGGGATGAGGAGAGAGTCTCCCCATTTCCTCTGGGGCCCCCGACCCAAGACAGACCACCATGCCACATCAGCTGCTGGCCACCGACTACGTGACATGCCCAGCCCAGCAGGCTAGGACCTCATTACAATCCCATTCACCAGGTGAGAACACAGGTGCAGGGAGCTGGGCAACTTTCTAGATCGGTGCGGCATGGTGGTTCTGCACTGGGCTATGATCTGCATGGTCGGCGGTTTGAAACCACCGGCAACTCCTTAGGAGACAGACTGGGCTTTCCATGGTGGACTGGAGGACAGGGGGGTTGGTTTTTAGTTTGGTTTAATGACTGCAAAGCCTACACCCCTCTCCCCCATCTCCTGGAGGAACAAAGCTTCTGCCCATCAGGGGAAATGGCTCATGAGGGGAAATGCCACCCGCCACCCCCTCCTGCCCTCCCTGACCTCATTCCCACCCCAGCCCTCCCTCCACAGCCTTCCTGCCTCATCAGTAACCTGCCCAAAGCCAGCAGGGCCGAGGGTAGAGAGGGCTGCTGGTTGCTCCCCACTCTACCCCACCCACCCCAGTTGCCAGCTGTCTGCCCAGCCCCAGAAAGGGCCAGTCAGTCTCTTCACCCTCTGTGCCAACTCGTGGGCGGCAGGCCTACATCAAGGGCAGCCGATTCCACCTCCTTAGCCTCTGTGCCACTGCTTGTGAAATAGGGGTTGGCCTTGCCAGTGAGCCCATTTCTCTGAGGTCTCGCCCTTTCTCTGAACCCACTCCTCCAGGCAGGTCCCAGCTCAGCCACCCCAGACCTCCTCTCATCCCATTGCAGGGGCTTGTTTGAATTCCCTCTTTCTTGAAGTGACTCACGGCTAATCCTCCTCCTGGTAAACCTTGTAAAACATTTCGATTGTGAAAGGAACCATTGGGTAGGGAAAGTTCTGGAAGGATCCACCAGGGAGGACCTGGAAAGGGCCTTGGGGACCAAGCAGAGGGGATGGGTTCTGCTTGGGTCAACAAAGAGCAAGGGTTTGGGTACTGATGGCACCACCAAAGACCAGGGTGAGAAGAAACAGAGTCCAAAGTAAAATGAAAAAGCAACCTGCTCTTTGGGAAAGCCGTTCTCCTCTCAGCCCTCACCATACACTGAGGGGCCACTGCCAAGACATCCAGCAGGACACACACACACTCACATCTACCCACTCACACACACTCACTCTCATAACACACTCACTACCCACTCACACTCATGCTCACACACACTCATATTCTCATGTCACACTCACATTCATTCACTTATACACTCTCACATGCACACTCACACATTCTCACTCTCATACACACACTCACCTATACTCACATTCTCATTTTCACACTCACGCACACTCACATACTCTCATTCACACTTATACATTCTCACACTCTCATACACTCACACTCACTCTCCTATACTCACATTCTCATTTTCACACGCATGCACACACTCACATACTCTCACACTCACACATTCACACTTATACATTCTCACATGCACACACTCAAATACACACTCGCGCACACACATTCATACTCTCACACTCGCACCTGGGAAGAAAATGACCATGGCCCTCAAAGTGGGAGGGCGGGCAGTGGGCTAGGATCAGACCCCATGGGTCCAAACTCTAGCTCCAGTCCAGCAATGAGCTTTGGGGCAGATGGCTGTGGGTTGAGCCTCAGTTTCTTCTAGTTCAAAGAACTCCTTTGGGTAGTAGACATTCCAGTTGGGACTCCCTTTGGGAGCTCAGGTAGGAGTCCTGGTGGTGTAGTGGTTAAGCATTGGGCTGCTAACCTCAAGGTCAGCCGTTTGAAACCACCAGCCGCTCCTCCAGAGAAAGACGGTACTTTCTACTCCTGTAAAGAGTGACAGTCTTGGAAACCCACAGGGGGAGTTCTACCCTGTCCCACAGGGTGGCTGTGAGTGATTGTTAATATTATTATTTGGGGGTGGGGCTTAGAGGGGGCTGCAGGCCTGCTCCCTCTCCCTGACTTGTATCCCTGTTTTTCTGAGTCCAGTGGGTTGAGAGATGGAGCTTCTGGGAACTGAGCTCTCCTCCCTGTTGTTCTGGAGTGAAGACCGCCCCCGCCCCCACACTCTGCCTTCCATCCAGAGCCCCAGAGTGGCATTGACAGTCTGTGGTGGGTCATGCATTGGCCTGGAGTCCTCCTGGCCTGTGACCCATTGGGATGGGCCCTGTCCCTTACCCCTCCTCCAGGAGTCCCGCCCCTCCTGTGAGCAGTCCCAGAGGGAGCACATGGCTGCTACTGGTAGCCAGAGTCGGGCCAAGGGCTCTGCCAAGTACCCAGCAGTTTGCCCATGGCTGGCAACCACATCCCGTTTTTTGTACTCAGGGCGGGAGGTAGGTGGGGGCGGGCGCTCTGGGCAGGGACTCTAAGGCCCTGTCCACGCTAGAACTCGCTCGTGCTGGGAACCTAGAGGCCAGGAGCAGTGCCTGGCTGTGCTCAGGCAGCTGAGGACAGTGTCCTCCTGGTTCCCTCCTGGTTCCCGGCGTCCTCTCACTGAAGTGGGCGTGTGGTGGGGAGGCGTGTGGGTCTCTGAGTGGGTCTGGGCGTCATGTGCTCCGGAAGGGGACCTTCCCTGGCTCCTCTGAGCCACCAGCGGGCAGGGCCCTCATGGCGCTTCCTGCTGACCGAGTCCCCGCCGGGGTGGGGCGGGGACCAACGTCCCCCTCCAGGCTCAGGGGTCGGGGTGAGGCCTCCCCAGGACTTGCAGAGGACAGGCACGCACGCTGAGGCTGCGGCGGGGAGAGGAGCGCACAGAGCCGCCCAGTGAAGCCCGTCGGACCCCCGCCCACCGGCTTCAGTGCCCCCGCCGGCCCCCGCGCTGTCGGGGCCTCCCTCGCACGGGCCCCTTCACTCCCTGCCCTTCCGTGCCCACTCACCAGCAGAAGGGACGCGCTCCGGGAAGGCCAGTGCGCAGCAGGAGGTGGTGGCGGCAGGGAATGTCCCCATCCGCCCCGCCCCGCCCTGCCCGCCAGGCCCTGCCCGCCCCGGTCCCGCCCCCGCCCCCCCCCCCCCCCCCCCCCCGCCCAGTGTCTCTGGGCACCCGCGGGCGCTTGCGTTTTCCCAGCCACCATACCCCTGGAGGTTCTCTGATGCTGCTCCCTTGCCTTCAAGCTGCCCCTCGCCTCTTACGGGATCTGCTGGACGCAGGGCGGACGGACGCAGCCAGGTGCTCAGGTCCCTGCCCTGTGTCCCAGGGCAGACCTCTGAACCTCGCAACTGCAAAATGGGGCAACAGACGCGGAGGAGCAGAGGGGTGATTCCCTGACCTGCTGCTGAAGCCCTGACTCTTGCCAGCACTGGCGGCTCTGCGCCTCCAGCCCCACTGTTCCCCACCATCCCAGGGAGCACCCCACCCTGTCCCTGCCCTCTCTGGGCTCCAGTCCTGGTTCAGCCACTCTGCGGTTTCTGGGTTTCGCCCTCCACTCCTTAATCCATAAAATGGGCACAACGCTGTCCCCTCATGAGCATGTTGGACAGGGTGCCCCAAGGACCTGGCTCAGTGAGGGGAGGTTGCCACCACCCCCTCCCAAGTGACTGTCAGGTGCTCCGACCCCTGGTCACACCTGCCCAAACCAGTGGAGTCTGTCCCAGCTCCTGCAATATGACCTCTTGGGCCCCTTTCCTCCATTTAAAATATGGGATAAAAATTATACCTCGAACTATATTAATATGTAGACAAGTATAAGCCAGCTGAATTATATTCACATTTTTAATTAAAAAACAGTTTTGTTGGCACATCATCACATAGCGTACAATGCAATAGTGTAACCATATCAAGAAGAGCTGTACAAACAATTTTAGGACATTGCCCACAATTGATTTTAGAACATTTTTCCCCTGTACTTAATGTCACTCGTGTGTGTTTTTTTAAATTTTGGCAAAAATATACACAACAAAGCAGTCACCAATTCAACAACTTCTCCATGTATAATTCCAAGCCATTGACTTTACGCGCTTTCTCTTTCATCCGGGGTAGCCATGGGGTGTTTGGTTTCTCTCTCTCTGTCTCTCTCCCTCCCTCTCCCTCTCCCTCTCTCCTCTCTCTCTTTCAGTAGTTTTCTTGATACAGTATTCATATAGCATGCACTTCCATAGTTAAACAGCTTCTAAAAAGAGTCGTATACACATCCTCACTGTCAGCTCTGGTGCTCCCTCCCACCTCCCGCAGGGATCGCTCTCCAACTCCCTTCTCCCTCCCTTCCCTCCCATTTTTTCCCCTGATTAAAAAAGAGAAAAAGTGGAAACTTTTCAGTGGCCTACTAAAAAAAAAGTACTACGTGGCCCCAATACGTGCCCCAGGCCCTAGGGCACGCTGACCACGTCTCCTTGGGGCGAACCACCCTTCACCCGGTGGGAAGTTCCCAGCCTGGCTGAAGAGCAAACCGCCTGCCCAGAAGACACCAAGAGAAGGGAGGAGTGCCCGCCCCTGCAGCCACACCCCTGCTGTGAGCGAGGCTGTAAGAGGTGTGAGAGGAATGCACCTGGTGGGATGGGTTTCTGTGCTCAAATATCTGGGAGACACCTGAGCCAAAGAGGGGTGGCACTGAGAACAAGCACCCCAGATCCCTGCCCCGGTGGCGTTCACACCCATTTCACAGATAGAGATCATTCACTCACAGGATTCACCCTGCAGATGTGATACTCTGCCCCGTGGTGTCCAGAAAGCTTCCCAGTACTTCAGCGCCCACCCCCCACCTGCACCTCTTCATCTCCTCAGTCCCCTAATGATCCCTGGACAGCAGCAGCCCTTGTCTCCCCTGGGCAGTGACCACAGCCCCTGCTCCCTCCTCATCATGCCTGCCACAGCCCTCCTCTGCCCAGGACCCTCCCACTGCCTTGAGCTCTAGTCCAAACCATTAACCTGGCATTCAGAACCGTGCCATTCAGGGCATTCAATGCCAAGCCAAGAAGGCCCTGGCTCCCCCTGCATGGGCAGCCTTGGCCCCCTACCCTGGACATCTCCACAAGACCAGGTCCAACCATTTGCTCCAACATCTCCCCAGAAAGCTTGCCCAGAACCCCACCTCCGTGCCTCCCACACTCTGAACTTTACAGCACTGGGCTCTGGGCAAAGAATGCTGGTGGCGTCATGGGCTACGAATTAAGCTGTGAGCCACAAGCTTAGCCATGTGATCCCACGAGCCACTCTGAGCCAGAGAGACCAGGCTGCCTACTCCCATGAAGACGAAACGCTCTGGAAGCCCCAAGGGACAGTTCTCTCCTGACAGATGGCTGTGAATTAAAATGGACTTGATGGCAGCGAGTTTGGGGGTGGGGTCCTGGGCCCTGGGCACTGGACCTCTCTCGAGCACCTGAGTCTGCTGGCCTCGGTGGTGGTGGTGGTCAGGCGGCATCAGGTCAGCTCCAACCCATAGGGACCCTAAGCACAGCCACACGAAACTGCCCAATCCACGCCATCCTCCCCAGTGGTGGTGTTTGAGCCCTTGGTCTCAGCCACTGTGTCCGTCCATCTACTTGAGGACCTTCCTCTTTTTCGTTGTCCCTCTTTTTCTCCAAACAAGTCGCCCTTCTCTAGGGACTGGTCTCTACTTTGGACATGTCGTCTCACCATCCTTGCTACTAAGGAGCTTTTGGCCATAGTTCTTCCAAGACCAGTCAGCAGGTCCTTTGGCAGCCCTGGGACTCTCCATATTCTTGGCTAGGACCGTCATTCAAATGCACCCGTTCTTTGGTCTTCCTTATTCGGTGTTCAACTTCCACATGAGTTAGTCCGGGTGGACTAGAGAAACATTCATAAACACTCATCTGTGTACAAGAAAGATATATATATATATATATATATATATATATATATATATATATATAATTTGAGTTGGGGGAGCCAGCCCCCCACCACTAATCTTGGGTTCAGTAAGCACAATTGTGCGGTTGAGATATATAAATATTATATTGAAGTCATCGAGAGCATGAGAGATAAAGAGATATTGCAGTAATGGAGTCAGACGCATTTCATAGTAGCATGCTCACCTCAGCCCCCTTGGTGGTCCACGTGGAGAGACGGGGAGGGGAAGGAGGACAAGGGAACAAGGGAGCGAGGATGGGAGAGGAGGGGGCAAGAGAGGAAGAGAGACCTCTATTGCTAACCCAGGCTTATATATCTTTGGGGGCGTGCAAGCCCACTAATTACAGGTAAAGACCTACGTCACAGGAAGGGGTTACACTATGTTACACAGCAGTGAGAGGGGGTGGTCTAGGGACATACACGCAATAGGAAGAGGAGGGATTGGGGTATGCATGTGACAAGATGACCAGATCCTAGGTTTAGGATGGCAGATCAACTTTGACCTGTTCTCTGGATCTCCATAGGAACCATTATCAGTAAGGTGTAAACCCCACCTACTGGAACCAAATAGATGACTGCAGGCGTCCACTGTCCTTAACAGCAAGGAGTGGGGCTCACTGCAGTCTGGCAACTGATCACCCTCAGGGAGGATGCCTGTGAGCATATGACCTCCCCCCGCCCCATATATAAGAGCAATTGAATATTGAGAACACATCCCAGCCCAGTCCAGATCAAGTCCATAAGCCCAATATCAGCCCATATATCTGACACCAATCTATCAAGTCCTCTTCAGACTCACACAACACATGCAATGACGCAGAATGCAGGAAGATCACAGGCCACTGGGTGGAGAGTGTTGTGGAACCAGTGGCAGTGGAAGCATCTCATAGCCGGCAGGGTCTCCACGTGGCTCCTTCTGCTCCAGGGCTCTAACATAGCTCCATGTGTCTTTTCAACAGGAACGTCTCACAGGGAGTAAGCATGTGTCCCGCCTCCAGTGAGCTATTGATCCCCTCTAAATGAGGTCATCAAGCTGTGACCTGATTGTCAGGCTAAACTCCACCCCTTCACGTGTAAGTCTCGAGTTGACAACAGATTATGTAACTACCACAACACATGCTTAAGAGGCCATGGAAAATACCAGGACTTGGGTCAGGGGCCCCCAAGGACTCAAAGTAGCCTCCCTGCTCTTCAACACTGTAGAGAAGTCTTGGTGCCCACGTCTGGGATGAACGCTTGTGCCCCTGCGCCCACCGGCCTGTGCTCTCCTGGCTTCCCGCTTCACCTTTCTGCATCACCAGCCTCCAGCTACGGGTATGAAGAAGCTCCCCGGCCAGCATCCAACTTAGGGACTAGAGGGACTGGCAAGGGATCCCTTCTTGATACCAAATTACTTCTTGAGAGAAAGCTCTTTCCTATCCATAGAGGAGTGTGCCTGGATTTGTTCCTCGAGATCACCCGGCCTAACACAGATGGGTATTTATGACATGAATCTTCCGTGTTGCCGATGAAGCAATGGGGAGACAGAGACATGGACGAGAAGACCAAGATTTCCTAGGCAGAGAAGATGGTGAAAGCTCCAATCCCAGGTCTTTCCTCGCCCTTCAGGTCTGTCACTGAACTCCATCCTCTGGTCACAGCCCCCACCCCAGGCTCAGTTTTCAGCCAAACAACAGGTCCCAAGGCTTAGAATAATCAACCATGGAAGAACAAGGGGACAGCTCGAGCCCTGGGCCAACTTCCACAAGGGTTAGCACAGGAGGAGCACAGGGGGGGCGGGACCAGAGGCGGTCCATTTCCAGGATTGCAATGAATGACGCAAAATGTGTTGGACTTGTTGAATGGAGAAAGGAGCCTCTCCTTTGACAACCTCCACCCCATGCACAATAACAAAGCTATAAATATATAGATATTCCTAGAGCGCAACAAACCGGAAGCACACTGCCATCGAGTCAATTCTGACACAAAGCGATCCTTCGGGTCTTCTGAGGCTGCAATCTTTCTGGGAGTAGAAAGGCTCCTCTTTCTGGGAGCAGCTGGTGGATTCAAACTGCTGACCTTCCATCTGACAGCTGAACTTGTCACCCACTGTGCCACCTCACTGCCATCAAGCCAAGACTGACTCACAGTGACCCCTATGGGAGTCCGAGACGGTGACTGTTGACGGGAGTAGAAAGCCCAGTCTTTCTCCTGCGGAGCTGCTGGTGGTTTTGAACTGCCGACCACGTGGATCGCAGCCCAACGGGCTCCAGTATGTCTACATAAACTCTTAACCTCGCTGTCACCAAGTCCATTCTGCCTCATGGCTACCCTATGGGACAGGGTAGAACTGCCCATGTGAGTTCCCACGACCGGAACTCTTAACTGGAGTAGAAAGCCTCGCCTTTCTCTCGTGGAGCGGCTGGTGGTTTCGAACTGCAGACCTCGCGCTTCGCAGCCCAACTTGTAACCACTATACCACCAGGGTTCCCTTTGTATATATATACATATATATACATAGAGACAAGCAAAGAGAAAAAAATGAGGACACTCTCCCATCCTCTAAACTCTTGCCTTTTCTCAGCACACACCCCTGATTTCTCTTCCCCCAAAGAAGTGGACAATTTTGTAATCAGTTTTCTTCCATCAGAAACCTCTTTCTGCATTAACAATTAATTCCCTGCGTGGGTTTTCAGAAAACGGATCCGTTTCATCTACATGAATAAAATAGAGGTGCACGCTTTAGAAAAGAATCCTAGTTCCGCGGGGCCTGCGGGCGTGTGCTCCCCGTGCGCCGGGCCTTCCGTCCTCTTTCCCCGTTGGAACTGGGCCCGCGAGGACGGGAGCATGCCTAAATCGACCAAGGGAAAGAGTGGCGGTCGGGAGAAAAAAGTCATCCATCCGTATAGTAGAAAAGCCGCTCAGGTCACCAGGCAGTCCCCAAACAAGAGCAAAAAGAAAGAATGCGAAAGCCTTGCGTCTCAACATTATTGGGGAAAAACTACCGTGGTTTCGAAATCATCTTGATGTCAGAAAAGCCGAATATTCAAAGAAAGACGCTTGCGCATGGATTGAAAGCTATTTAAATCGATGCAGCAGTGAGACGGAGCAGATTGAGTTACATAACAGCGTCAAAGACAGGCAAGGCCGGCGCCACGTTTCCCGGGAGATGGTTATCAAGCAGACGATGGAGCGGGAGCGACAGCAATATGAGGGCTATGGCCTTGAGATTCCAGACATGGTAGATGCCGCTAATCTGAAAACACTTAGGGAATGGGATTTTGATCTGAAGAAATTGCCCAACATTAAGATGAGGAAATCTGTAAACATGATGCAATTCCCAAGAAATGCAAGAAGAAAAACTGTACAGCCGTAGACAGAGTCTTAGAGGAATTGGAGCTAAAAGATGAATCCAGCAGCTCTGACGAGGAAATGACTCCGGTGACCTAGTGGACTGTGCTTGAGCTGTGAAGACTTGAGAGCATCAGGCTACACTTGTTGATGGTGGTAAATCAACAAGTGGTCATTCTCTTATGTGACCAGCGTTCTATTTGCAGTTTTAAAACAGGTAGAATTGTTACCTAACATTATAAAGAAAAAGGAAGGTTGCTTTATAGTTTGTATTAATTTGTTAAAATGTAGTGACCAAAAAACCCTTTTAACCTGAATTTGGAGGGGCAGGAGTTAATTTGAATGAAGACAGAAACAGTTTCTTTTCCGCTCCTGTTTATGTAGGACTGCCTAACTGGGTAGCAGTGGGTTTTAACGCCACACAGTGAGCAATCCAAAGCACCTTGTTTCATGATCAGGTCCTTACTGATGCCTTTCACGATTCTGCCTTCTAGCAATACTCTTCACCTACTCCCCTCTTAAAAATGAACCTTAAGTTTTTTTTTTAACATAAGAGGATATGTGACATGGAATTCATAGTAGACTCATGGACTGTATACTATTCTTATTTATCATCTGAGGCAGAGGTAACTGGTAGCAATGGAACAGTCTCATACTTAATCTGATTTTTATTTGAAAATGACTTCATGTGAGCACCTTTTATGTTGTATAGTTCCTGCTTTCTCATGAAAAGTGATGTCTGCGTTGTGTGGAACCATAACTAAGATTACAGTACCAATTTTACTGATGTGATCCCTTTTTCCCTCTTCAAGAAACAGGTTAAACTAATATACCATATATACTTGTGTATAACCGAGTTTTTCAGCACATTTTAAATGTCGTTTTTGTGGTAAAATTAGGTGCCTCTGTTGATACTTGGGTCGGCTTAGACTCGAGTATATATGGTAATTGACTTATTATTTCAAGCATTGAAAAACAGTGTGTTAAATTGCTTATTATGCACAAACCTTGTTACACACAACACATCATTTAGTCTATTTTGTAAAAGAAACTATGGAAGTATATTTGAATATTTTCAAGAGAAAAATAATACATGTGTTGTGTTATGTTAACTAGATGTCAACCAAGTCTTATTAACAGGCTATTTATAATGTTATAACTTTTTTAATGAAAATTTAAAAGTATATTTATATTTAAAAAAAAGAATCCTAGTGGCACATTTGTTAAGCAGCCGGTAGCTAATGGGCACTTCTGTGGTCCAAGGCCACCCGGCGGCTCTATGTGAGGAAGACTTGGCTGTCTGCTCCTGGAAAGGTCAACCCCCAAACCCAAACCCACTGCCATCGAGTCAATGCCGACTCAGTGACCCTATAGACCAGGGAGCACTGTCCTTGGGGGTTTCTGAAACTGTAACTCTTTAAGGGCATAGAAAGCCTCTTCTTTCTCCTGGCGAGAGACTGGTGGTTTTGAACTGCTGACCTTGAAGTTGGAAGTCCTGTACATAACCCGCTCTGCTACCCAGAAAACCTGACAGGGAAATTGTGTCACACAGGCTTGATGTAAGTCAAAACTCAGTAGGCCCTAGCAGAAACAGCGCCATTTAAAAATCAGAGTCAGCAGATACCCAGGGGCCCCCTTCCCAGGATAATCACAGAACGTGGTCTGTGGCCCAGGGGCCCCGCAGCGCCTTCTCCACTGACACTTCCCTACCCATTCCAGAGACAATTTCTAACTTGACTTTGGGTGGGATGTGCCCTTGTTTTGCTTTGGAGTTGTATTAATACACCTAGGTATATTTCCTTGATCAATGTATTGATTAGTTTTGAAAGCCTGACTTGGGAGAGGAGGGAGGAGCCCTCGGAAGGGAAGTGTGAACAGAGTCCCTGGACAGAGTCAGACTGACCCCAGTGTCCCCGATGGTTGACAAGAGTCCCTCCGGAGTCAGTCAGAAGGCAAGGTCGGAGGCAAGGCCTGGGAGAGGCAGGACTCCCCCCCAGGCCGGCCGGCAGGACTGGGGTATGGGCCTTGACCCGAGTTGTTCTTGCTTTGGAGCTTACTGCCCTCTGTTGAGTGTCCAGGGGGAGAGGGAAGTTGGACAATTCCAAAAGATGGATTGAGTGGCCCCAGTCAGCCCAGGATCCTTCAGGCCTTGATCAAGACCAACCCAATGCAGACAAGAATCTGGGCCAGGTTCCCCCAACCCCCACTCCCGGCAGTCCATTCTTCAACGGGCAGTGGGAGCTTGGTGGTGACCCTGTCAACACATCTATAACTAGAGTCACCGTACTCCTGTCTGGACCGGCTTCTTGCAGGTCTGGTACCAGTGTCATCCTGCGTGCACTATCACCCCGGGGATGGCATTGACCTTCCTCCTGGTTGGAGCCTTTCCCACTTTGCACATGATTGTGTTGAGCCCGTTCTCTTGGAGACCCTCAGAAGGAGTGTACTTTCGGGTGTGACTTGGAAATCTTGCTTTCTGTCCCCTATGCTTGCTCAATGCTTGGCGGAGTAAGGCTCCTAAGTTGGCCATGTTCTTCATTTGGGACCATGTCTTCCAGCAGCCATGTTGCTTGAGGGAGGCTGAAGCCCTTCTGGGCCTTGAGCCTTGGGACTGGGTGACCTCTCTTGCTCTGGTTGGAATCTTTGAAGAGTTCGCGGTGTCTACCCTAGGCGAGTCTCATTTCGTCTGGGCTAGCACGCGCTAGGCCCTTTCCATCTGGAAATGTCCAGCTTTTGTTCTCTCTCTCTCAGAAATGTTCTCTGATGATTTCTTTTCTTCCAGCTCTTCCCTTCCCTTTCTGAAGTTGCTGTTGCTCAGAATGTGGATCTCTTGGCCTGGCCTTCTAGTCTTCTTTCTGACTTTTCATGTCTTCATCTTTTTCTTTTTAACTTTTTATTGTGACTTGATGTGTTAGGCAGGGTTCTCTGGAGAAACGAAACCAGGACACTTATGATTTCATAGATAGGTTTATACAGCCAGAAGAAATATAACAGCTAATTAGTCCACCCAGCAGTACAGAGGACTCATTTCCATGGAACACTTAATAGACTTGAAGTCCTTCAGCTCATGTAGGCTGCCTGGTCCAAGGTCAAAGAAGCAGACAGCAGTGTCCTCCCTGGGGCAAGGCAGGCAGAGTCTGCCCACGGGCAGCAAGCAGCAGGACAGGTCACCACCAACAGTCAGTGGCTTGGGAGCTGAGTGAAGCAGGCCCGGATGGGATACCAAACATAAGCAATGCAAGGCGACAGGATCTACCAGCCTGAAGCTCAATCAATGGCCCACAGGGAGTGCAGCTCACAGACTGAGGCAGAGAACTAGCTAGAGCAACAGTGCACTGCACGCTCCAGCAGGCTCTGATCACCAGGCAGCAAGGGGGGGGGGCGTGTGGGGGCGGCCTTTCAGAGCTATTTATCTCTTTACCCTGCAATCAAACTGTGACCTAATTAACCCCACATGTTCCTGTTGGCCAGGTTGACACAATAAACCTATCACACTTGGGTAAGGGTTACAGACAGATCATCAGTTTTACATTCAATAAGTCATTCATGGTTTCATATTGTCTTCTTGGCCTTTGGGGAGATCCTTCAACTTTCTCTTCCTGGCCTTCTATTAAGTTTTTGCTTTTTGTCTGATCAATTCTACTATCCTATTTTTATATGTTCAAGAAGCTATTTTTTCATTTTCTGAATGTTCTCTCTTTTTAAAAAAGAAATAGCTTCTTGTTCTTATTTCAGGATACAGGGTCTTATCCCCCAGATTCCAATGAAAGCTTTTCAAATGTATTTAAAGTATTAATTTCTAAGAAGTTTTTTTGAGATATAGATAATATGCTCTACAACCCAGTGGTTTAAATGTGTTTTCTAAAACAGTTGAGCAACCATCACCACAATCAATTCTAAAATACTTTAGTCATTCTTGTGTCCATCACCACTCTGGCACCAGCGGCCCCCTCTCCTCCCCTCCCCTAGGACTTTTCACAGTTCATCAGGAAGGCTCCGTCCTGCCCTCTGCAGCCAGGCTGTTCCAAGCACCTTCTCGGGAGACTTGCAGCCCCACCACACTCATCTCTGGCTCTCATCTCTTGCTGTCTTCCTGGTTACACTGTCCTCCTTCCCATCTCCCCTCCCGGTAAACCTCTCCCTGTAAACCTGCCAACCCAACTCGCTGCCATCCTCACTGCCGGAGTCTAGCAGATGTCAAAACTGACCAATCCCCTCCTTAAGGTTCCATATACCTTATTTGCATACCCCCCTCTCCACAAGGGTGCCATGCACCTTATGTACATTATTTGCAAGCTATCCAATCCCCTTGGTGGGCCACACGCACCTCATTTGTATAGTTTTACCTCATCGGTGTCTTCGTTGTCTAGTCCTGCTGGAACAGAAACCATACAAGTGGGTGGCTTTCACAAACAGAAATTTATTCTCCCCCCAAGTAGGTGGGTAGAAGTCCAGACTCAGTTCAACAGCTCCTGAGGAAGGCTTCTCTCTTGGTCAGCTCTGGAGACAGGTTCTTGTCACCAACTTTCTCCGGGGTCTACGAGTTTCTCAGCCCAGGAGCTTCTAGCCTAAAGGTACCCAGGTCTGCTCCCAGCCCTTGTTTCTTGGCCTTAGGAGGCCCCTCTTCCACTGTCTTATTTAAGTAACTCTTTTCTATCTCAAAAAGAGAGTTACTCAAGATAGAGCCTCACCCGGAAGATGGCATCCTGCCTCATTATCACAAATGCCTCCTTCGTATCACAAACCCACTGCCATCTTGCCAGCCTTACTGGGAGCAGACAACCCCTCCTGTCTCCCACAGAGCAGCTGGTGGGCCCCAAACAAGCACATGGCCACGTGAAGGCCGCGTGCAATGGGTTTTTTTTAATAAAGAGTGAGGAAGGAGAACAAAACCAGCTGTTGGGTGATTGATTGACCTCTGTCCCCTTACCGAGATCAGCTGACATGAGGTGACTAGGTCTCTGAAGTGGCAGAGAGGAGCCATTGGTTTGCATACATCTTTTGTGGGCCATCTCTCTGGAAGCAAGAGCGATGCACCTTCCATCACAGACACTCCGAGCCGCCTTAGGGTGCACACGTGTGTTTTGTCACAGAGGGGTTTGCAGGGCTGCTAACCTGGGCCCCAGTTTCCTTGTTCTCAACACTTTTATTAACCAGGAAATTAAAATCCGGTGAACAGTGCCGACGCGGGGAGACCACGCCTGTGCGTTTCGAGACGGTGGCTGTTTATGGGATCAGAAAGCTCAGGCTTTCTCCCGCTGAGAAGCTGATGGTCTCGGACTGCCCATCATGCGGATCGCTGCCCAACTCATAACCACTGCGCCACCAGGCTCCTCGGAATCGCAATACCCGGGCCTAGAAGGCAGCTACGGGTCCGCGTGAACTTGGGGGCACTGGGATTTGGGTGTATTAAAGGGGGGGCACCGGGTCTGGTTGGTGACAACTGCAGTAACGGGGAGCGGATAACTTACTACATAGACTGATTCGGGGACAGCGTGGAAGGGGTTCACGTCCTCCCACGTGGGCGGGCAAACGCGTCCCTGCAACGCGACCGGGGCGTCGCCGGCGGCCGCTGCCGCGGAGCAGAGTCTGCGCACGCGCGGCGCCGGTCACCACGGAACCTTTTAGTGGTGGCCTCCGGGTATCCCGGCGAGCCGGGCCGGAAATGAGCGGCGGACCGCGGCGCGGCCGTCGGGCCTCGGTCGCCACGGTGACGCGCGCGGGCCCGGTGTCCCCGCCATGAGCGTCCGGGTCGCGCGGGCCGCGTGGGCCGCGGGCTGGCGGTGGCGCGCGGGCCGCACCCGCAGCGCCGCGAGCTTCCCGGGGCCGCCGCCGGGCGGCGCGCGCGTGGCCGACCTGCTGCGGGACGCGGCGGCCGGCGATGCGCCCAGGGAGGCGGCGGCGCGGCGGCCGCCGGGCCAGTGCTCCGTGCTGCTCTTCCCGGGCCAGGGCAGCCAGGCGGTGGGCATGGGCCGGGGCCTGCTCCGCTACCCGCGGGTGCCCGAGCTCTACGCCGCGGCGCGCCGCGTGCTGGGCTACGACCTGCTGGAGCTGAGCCTGCGCGGGCCGCAGGAGGCCCTGGACCGCACCGCGCACTGCCAGCCCGCCGTCTTCGTGGCTTCGCTGGCCGCCGTGGAGAAGCTCAACCACCTGCAGCCGGAGGTGAGCCCCCAGCCCCTCGCTGGTTCTTACCGCGTGCCCACCCTGTGCCCGGCCCGGCTGGGAAGTAAACGCGGGCCCCTGCCCTGCGCAAGCCTGCAGCCTAGTACAGGGGCACAGACAGTAGCCAATAAATCTGCTCTGTAAGTGAGGTACTTCAAGGTGCCACCCACCCACTGCCACCCGGCCGATTCCAACGCATAGCGACCCCCTATAGGGTTTGCGAAGCTGTCATTAAATCTTGATGGGAACGGCCAGCCTGGTCTTGGCCTTGGGCAGTGGCTGGTTAGGTCCATAATATTAAAGGTGTACAGATAGGAGGGGGAGAGCGGGGTGTGGGGAGGGGCGGCAGGGATGCGACTTTAGATTGGGAGGGCAGAGAAGGATTGAGATAGCTTACGTTTCAAATTGCACTTGGTGGGTTTATTGCTGCCGGCCCTGGTGGCCCAGGGGCTGTGATCCTCAAGGCCCCAGTTCAAAGTCAGCAGCCACTGCAGGGGGGCAAGACAGAGCTCTCTACTCCCCATAACCTCACAGGGGCAGTTCTACTCCACCCTACAGGGCTGCTGTGAGTTGGCATCGCCAGGGTAGCAGAGAGGCTTGATTTCGAGTACTTGATACCGCTGAAAGCGCTCCCGTTTAGGTCCTGGACCCCGTTTTACCCCGCCAACAATATTGCGAAGTAAATACCAGCCTGTTGGAGATGAGGAGAAGCATTCTGGGATGTGAAGGGAATTAGTGAGTGTCCCTGCTGAGTCACATGGTCTGGGCTGTGTTGTTGTTGTTGTTACCAGATATCTTCTAATCCAGTGGTTCTCCACCTTCCTCAGACTGCGCACCTTTCACACAGTGCCTCATGTGGTGACCCCCCAACCAGAACATTATTTTCGTTATTACTTCATCACTGTCATTTTGCTACTGTGATGAATCGGGTGACCCCTGCGAAAGGGTCCTTCTACCCTCAAAGGGGTCACGACCCACAGGTTGAGAACCACTGTCCTCCTGCATCCTGACTCAGCCACCACGCGTGCATCAGAATGAAGCAGTGCATTCCCCCACACTGCAGCCGCTGTGTCCGTCCCTGTAAGAGTCTTCCTCTCTTGATGATTCTTCCCTGCACTGAGCGTGATGTCCTCCAGGCAATGGTCCCTTCTGAAAGACAATCTGCCCCTCCTTGCCTCTCAGGAGCAGTCTGGCTGTACTTCCTCCAAGACAGATTTGTTCACTCCTCTGGCGTTGTATGGAGCTTCCGCTCATCTCCAGCCTGTACTGTACCCCCGAGGGATCCACTTTCCTCTGCACTCCTCCTTATCCATTGTCCAGCTTCCACGTGCACGAGCTCAGGAGTTTGAAACCACCGTACCTTCCTCTGGAGCCGGATGAGGCTTTCTACTTCATTCGAGAGTCACGGTCTTGGAAACTCACAGTGGCAGGCCTCCTCTGTCCCGTAGGGTCCCCATGAGTCCCAGTGACTCAATGGCAGTGAGTTTGGCCTTTTTGGAGGTCCACCCTACAGCGTAGGTCCAGCGTCGGTTGGTCCTCAAAGTCCAGAGTCTTTGCAGAGATTGTCTGCAGCGGATTTGCCCAGGGCATTCTCAAAAATCAAAAACCCTCCAACTCACTGCCATTGAGCTGGTTCCTGTAGAACTGGCTAGGGCTGACCCTGTGGGTTTCTGAAACTGCCCTTTGCGATGGGAGTAGACAGCCTCATTTTTCTCCTGCCGAGCAGCTGGTAGCTTCAAACTGCTGGCCTCCTGCTTAGCAGCCCCACGTGTAACCACTGTACCACCAGGGCTCCTCCCAATGCAATACGTTGTTTAACTTCTTGACTTTTGCTTGGACACACCACGGCTTATGGATCCAAGGAAAGTGAAGTCCTTGACCACTTCAGTCTTTCCTGCTTCTCCTCGGTCGGTCCAGTTGAGGATGTTTGCCTCTGTTCTGTTGAGGTGTCGCCCGCAGTGGAGGCTGCGGTCTCCCGGGTCCTGGATCTTTTATCAGTAAGCGCTGCAAGCCCTCCTCTCTTCAGCAGTCTCTACGGTGTCATCTGCATGTTCACCTGATGCTCTCTCAGCAGCCCTGCCCCGCCCCCACTTCACAGACGAGCTCACTGAGGTGCAGGGTGGGTAAGGGGCCCTCCCAAGGTCAGCCTGTAACCCAGGTTGTCTCTGATCTGAAAGCCGTGCTCTTCCTGTTGACCGCAGGCAGCTCCAGGTGGAGGCGAGGCCGGGCCGAAGCATCAGTGGTCCAGGGGTGGTATCTGCCCTTGCCCTGCCGGGAAAGGACTGGGTGATAGCAGAGGCCACTGTCTGTGTGTCCCATCCAGCTGGCACCCCTGCTAGTGCCATCTGCACACTGCGCCCCTGGGGCCCTCCCAGCTCTGCGCCCGGATTTCGCGCCTTGCAGCCATCTCGGCCTCACCTCCTGCTCTGTCGCCACAGGTCATCGAGAACTGCGTGGCTGCCGCCGGCTTCAGCGTGGGCGAGTTTGCAGCCCTGGTGTTTGCGGGAGTCATGGAATTTTCTGAAGGTAACAGGGAAAGGTTTGGCTCCAGGCTGGCTGCCCTGGGGACACAGGCCACTGCCAGAATGATAGTGGTCCAGTGGGTGCAGTTGGAAAGGAGGGACGTGGACGGGGTGGCACTGGGACCCCAATACCAGGCATTCCCTTATAACAAGGATCTTCTGCTGTCTGTCCCTTTGATCTGCCTGCTTGCCAGCCTCAGGCCCAGTGACAGCCCGGTTTGGCCTGGCCTGGGGTCTGGGGCTTCGTTGATCTCAGGCCCATGAAAAGCAGGCAAACGGGTCTTGGCTCCTGAGCCAGACAGACAGCTCTCCCGCTTTGTGACTGTGAAGACGGCCAGGCAGCTCTGCTGACGAACGCCTCATTCGTGTTCGCATACCCTTTTAAAACTCTACCGTGTAGGGCTGCCAACTACTAGGTTGGTGGTTTGAGCCCTCCAGCTGCTCCCCAGGAGGAAGATGCCCTGTGAAGCTGGAGTGTCTCGGACGGACTTGGGTTCACTCCTGGTGTAGCCGTCTGTGCCCCCGGCTCCCTGCCTCTGAGCTGGCTCTGCTGGCCGTGGCTGAGCGGGCGAGCAAGCGGGACGGGAGCAGCACTGCCCCCTGGACCCAGGTTTCTAGGTTGGCCGGAGACGTAGCTGTCGTGTGTGCACCTACCGCTGGCCTCCCTAGATCACGGGGAGGGCAAGGCTGCCACAATTCCCCCCCAGCCACCCTCCCAGCTCACCAGCACTCAAACCCCCACGTCTGTTCTGGAGAACAGGCCCAACAAGGTCAGGGACGGTCTCACCGGCAGCCCCATCAGCTTGCCTGCACCCACAATGCTGTGCGTCCACCTGACACCACACAGCCATTGCTTCCCTGCCCGCCTGGGAGTTGGGCAAATGCCTACCCCTACCCTGCCCACCCCGTACCCTCAAATTCCTAGTCAGCCATCTGCTCCCCACCACACACACACCCACATACACGAGAGCATCTTGCAGGAGTGTGGTCCAAGAGAAAGTGGCTTGTTTAATCTAATCCTGGACCCCTCGGTGCTTCCATCTACCCCTGGGCAGATCTCTCTCCTCGGCCCATTCAGTCCCCCTGCTGCCCGCCCAGAGAGCCCTTCCCAGCCAGGCAGCTGCGCCCCTTTGCCCTCACCTCACTGACACTGGAGCCTGATGGTGGCTGGGACTCACCGGGCAGCGTGGCCCTGCAGCATCCCTGGCCTCTGCCCACTGGAGGTCAGTGTGCCAGCCAAAGGAAGGCCCCAGACATTGCCCCCTGTTGTGGTTGGGTGCCTCAGAGTCAGTGCTGACCCTGCGTGCCACCAAAGGAAATCCCACCTGACCGCATCCTTTAGGAGCCTTGTTGGGAGGCTGCCTGGTCCTGGGTCTTCCCCTTTGGCTGCTGACCCTTTCTGTAGCACGGTGCCCCTTTCCAGGGACCGGTCTCTCCCGACAGCGTGTCCAACGTACACGAGCTCACCTCCTTAGAACCATTCTGGTTGTACTTCCTGCAAGACCGACGGGCCTGCCGTCTGGCCGCCGCACTGCTGCTGGTGTCCATGCTTCTCCTGCACGCCGTCCTCCCCGCCCGTCCCCTCGCCCGCTGTCCAGTGGCGCCTGCTTACGCTGGTGTGAAGGGCCACCAAGCTGGTTCCTGCTCACAGCGAGCCCGCACACAGCAGCAGAAGACACCGCCTGGTCCTGCGCCGCCCCACAACTGTGCCTTTGTCCTGCCCCTCGGCAAACAGGACAAACAGGAGGCCCTTCTCCATCGACTGGCGCGTGTGCGTGGACAGTGCGTACGAGGTGATCGGAAAGCCCGTGGCTCGGGACAGGTGCGTCTAGTCTAGAGAGGCTTGTACTGTTTAACTCTTAGAAGAGTTGCCATGCGGTGTGCTGGGCACCGCTTCCAGAGTGTGACTGGAGCTAAGCAACGAGGCAGAGCCCCGCGGCGGTGTTTATTCGTACCCCCAGGAGGGGCAGAGTCACCCCCAGTTGGAAATCCGAACACCAAGCCGGCCTTGAGCGTCCACGGCAGGAGTCTCGTGAGTTAGTCTGCAGGCAGCACGGGCCGTGCCCTGACCCCTTGGCTGGTGGTCTTCTGAGCACCCAGGTTGTCAGTGGTGCGTTACGTCTCAAACTAAATGCCTTTGTGCCGCACGCCAGTGTGTGTAGGTGTGTGTTGTTGAGAGCGATTGTGTGCAAGTGTGTTTGCATGTAGTTGAAAGAAATGTGTGTGAGAGACTGTGTATGAGACATTGTGCGTGAGCGTGTATGTGAGGGAGGGACTGCACGTGTCCGTACGTGAGCGACATTGTGATTGTGTCAGCAACTGATTGTGTGTGTGAGTTTGTGAGATTCTGTTGCTGTGTATGAGATCGTGTGTTTGAAAGAGAGGTTGTGCGTGTCTGTTTGTGTGAGAGCAGTGTGTGTGTATGGGGGTGCATGTGCATGTGTGAGAGAGGCAGGCTGGCACCCTGAGGTCAGTGTCCCTTGACAGCAGTGTGACCTGTCTCCCAGGGCTGAGCCACACCCCCACACCCCACTCACTGCCTGTGTCCTGACCCCTCTCCTCTCTCACTAGGCTTGTACGCTGTGAAGATCCGGGCCGAGGCCATGCAGGCAGCCTCGGACGCCGTTCCCAGTGGGATGCTGTCTGTCCTGGGCCGGCCGGAGTCCAGGTTCAACGCCGCCTGTCTGGAAGCCCGGCAGCACTGCGAGTCCTTGGGCATAGAGAGCCCCGTGTGTGAAGTGGCCAACTACCTCTTTCCCCACTGCAGGGTGGTCTCGGGACACCTGGAGGTGGGTGTTGACGGCAGGCCGACCACGGCCTCGCGCTGCAGAGCTCGCCTGCGGGCCAGGCTGGAACCTCAGACAGTGGGAGGGAGAGCCCTGCAGGGGGGCTGGGCCTATCTCTTCGGGACCCTGAGCCTATGGCCTCGCCCTGCGTACTCCATGAAGGGGCTACACTGATGGGGGTCAGGCCTTCCCTGGGACCCCTCTGGATGGCTGCTGCCAGGGAGGAGGGAGACAAGCAGTCCCTTGGTTCCACCACCTGTGGCTCAGGTGTCTTTCTGGGGTCCTGTCGCCACGCATGCCTGTGGCTTAGGGCGTGTTTGGCACCGAGTTGTCACATTAATTTTCTTCACTCTGTCCCTCCCCTGGGTGCTTCTCCGGCACTGTTTCCTGGCCCTTCTCTGAGGCCGTGCTGGGCCCACCGTGGTTGCTGCCCTCAGATCAGGACAGCCTGTGCACCAGCCAGCTCTGGTCAGGGAGCACAGGGACAGGTCAGGGCCTGAAGGACGAGTTTGCCCAAAACAGGAGCATCTCACCCCAGGGGGCAGGGCCCCGATGGCAAGGGTGCTCTGTCCCAGGACCTGCTTGGTGCCGGCCTGGCCAGCACCTGCCTTTTGTGTCCTGGTTGGCCCTAAGAGCCAGGCCCTTGCCTTGTGGACGGAGATCTTCCTCACGCAGCACGGGACCTGTGCCAGAGGGCGGTGGGACTTTGCACCCAAGTCTGATCCCTCCACGGGACCGTCAGTAGGGGTCCTTGTATTTCTCCCCACCCCCATCACTGAGAGCCACCAGGAAGGCCAGCTCTCATCGCCCCTGCTGGCCTTGAAAAGGTGGCTGTGTCCACGAGGCCTCGCAGGACAGCCCCTCCCACTGGCTGTTCTTGGGGCACGACCGGGGGCTGCACAGGATGGGTGGGCTGACCAGGAGGACATGACTTGTGGGCCAGGGGTAGTGGCGGGGACATACAACCCAGAACACTCCGCTCCGAGGCTCAGCCAGCCATGGAGCCCTGGCAGAGGGGCTGGGCGGGGTGCACCCTGCCACAGCACGCTGATGCCTGCACACCGTGGCCTGGGGGGGGGCTCATTGTTCTCCCAGAGCACTGGGCTCATTGGACCAGCGGAGCCTGTGTGTGGCGGCAGGCAGTGAAGAGTGAGTCTGCTGGCGTGGGTTCCCCATGGTGTCTGCACTCTGCGCCTGCCTGGGCCTTCTCATGACACCCGCGTTTTCTCGGTGCCCTCACAAGCAGTGGAACGTCACTCCTGTACGCTCACCTCACTGCCGTCTTGGGTCCGTCCCCAGGCCTTGCCTGGACCTTGTCCCCACCCCGCGTGTAGCTCACCCCTTTGCCCTTGCCACAGTGCGGCTGAGGCGGCCTTGGAAGGCTGGTGGCAATCTCCTGGTGGGCAGGCAGGAGAGGGTGAGGGGTGTTTCCGACTGGAAAGTCAGCTTTCACGGGGGTGGGGGTGTTGAGGTGTACACCGGACATGTTTTAGCAGACCCTGACGGGACCACCGTGGCAGGCCCTGGGCTGTGTCCTCTGGACATAAGGTCCCCTGCAAGACTGTCATTCTGAGCGGGGGTGTCCGTGGAGCTCAGTGCCCAGCCTGGATCTTCCCAGTGGGCACAGACTCGGGTCAGGCGGGCTGCCATGTGCCCATTCCGCAGATGAGAGGGAGGCAGGAAGAAGTGGCTCAGGGACCCTCCAATGCTCATCCCCCACCCCACCCTACACCCGGGACGTATGGGCTGCAGGTCCCTAATGAGGCCTCTAAAGGATAACGGCTCTTGTGGCCGAGCAGGTGTGTCCTTGTCCAGCAGCCCTGGGGTTCCATGGTGACCACCAGCCGCATAAAGTCCCTCGCGGAGGCTGCAGGTCAGCAGGGAGGGTCCCAGGAGGAGGGAGCTGGGCAGACGGTGAGAAGACCACACTGAGTCACAGGCGCACAGGGAGGTGGAACGAAGGCCTCGCCTGGCTGCCTGCAGGGAGCCCAGACACCGCAGTGTATAGGGAAGGCTCAGTGACCAGGGGCTGCCTCTTGCCTCGGGCCCAGTGGATATATCGTCTGTGCATGAGTGTTGTTCACACACACACCTAACCCCTTGCTGTCTCCCGCCAGGCACTGCACTTCCTCCAGAAACACGCCGCTCGGTACCACTTCCGACGCGCCAGGCTGCTGCCCGTGAGTGGGGCCTTCCACACCCGCCTCATGGAGCCGGCTGTGGCGCCCCTGGCCGACGTGCTGAGGACCGTCAGCCTGAGGGAGCCCCTGGTGTCCGTCTACTCCAACGTCCTCGGCAGCCGGTACCGGAACCCCAAGCACATCGCCACGCTGCTGGCCAAGCAGCTGGTCTCCCCGGTGCGGTGGGAGCAGACCATGCATGCCATCTACGAGCGGAAGAAGGGCACCCAGTTCCCCAGGACCTTCGAGGTGGGCCCTGGGAGGCAGCTGGGCGCCGTTCTCAAGAGCTGTAACCTGCAGGCCTGGAAGTCCTACAGCCACGTGGACGTGGACGTAGACATGGAGGCCGACGAGGCCCCAGATGCGTAGGGACAGGAGCACCGGCGTCCAGAGGCCGAAGCCGCCACTTCAAGCTTGGGGCAGGAGCCTTCTGTGATGGCCTGTCCATGATGGCGAGGCTACAGTGGGGTCTCCAGGCCTCGGCCAGCTTGTCCCACTCCAGCTCTTGCTCTGGAAATTGCCCGCGGCAGGTGGTTCTCAGGGTCAAGTGCGCATTGTCACGGGCCGCCCAGCCTCTTCCTCCATCACCCTGCCTGGCAGCCTGCCACCACCCAGGAGCAGACTGCAGAGAGCCCAGGCTCCCAGCTGGTCTCGGCAGCATCTGCCTGTCCCAAGAAGGGTGGCTGGGCTCACGCCAGCTCTTGTGTCAGCACCTCGTCCCCCTGGGGCTGCTCTGGCCACAGAGCACCCTGGTCAGGAGTGTGCCAGGTGGCAGCGTGGGTGATGCTGCCCTCCAGCTCCATTAAACGAGTCTTAAGTTGCCTGGTGGCATCTCGTCTCAGTGACTGGTTTAGGAAACCCTGACCCGACTGGCACTGCAGAGAAAGCTGTTTTCAGTAGGGGTGTGCAGGGACCCTGTGAGCACTGACGGGCAAGAGGGGGTGCAAATGGGCGTGCAGAAGACTGTTGAGTTCATTGGAGACACCGCCCCGCGTGCTGTATGGCCTCGGGCCACAAAGGGCCCTTCCCCACAGACTGCAGGGAGACAGGTGGGGTTGTGGCAACTCCAGGGAAGAAACCCCCAAGTTGGGGGAATGGGGTGCTGCCCTGAGCAGGGGTCCCTCCATTGGGGCCTGGGATGGTTCCTATATGGGCTTACTGTTCCAGGCTGCAGGAAGGGACAGAGCGTGTGTCCCCCAAGGAGGATTCCGGGAAACGGTCATCTTACTGAAGTGCAGGGAGCAGGAACCATGGGTGTGGAGGTCAGCTCTCCTCCACTGGGCCCTTTCTGCCCCAGCTCCTGTGGACTCTGTGTCTGGAATGTCGTGCGGGAAGGGCCACCTGTGGAGGATGCTCTGGGGCAGCCACCCATCTCCTCAGGGTGCCCAACACCACTGCCTGCATGATGGGGGCTGAGGACGGTGGTGCCTGGGTCCCCTTTGGGTCGGAGGGCCTGGTGCTTGGGACATTGTGGTCACGTCCCTCCCCAGGCCTGAGCCTCTATTTCCCTCTGGGTCCCCTACACCCCTATCCCCACCTGCCTGATGCAGACCGCAAGGACAGTGGTGGCCTGGGTCCCGAGGATTGGGATTGGAGGACCTGGTATTTCGGGGACTGTCAAGTCCCTCCCCGGGCCCCTGCCTGGTTCTCACTTGTAGAAGGAACCTTCTGGGATAACACCACAGACTGCTGGCCAGGTGACAGTTGCCTTGGCTCTGAGGCAATCCAGGCCACCAGGGCCGACCAAGGCCCAAGTTCCTTGAACTGACAGAGACCTGGCCAGACACCTCCTCCGATGCAGTGGGGAGAGGCCGTCTCCTCCCATCTCCCTAGTCCTGCTCCGTATCAAGCCCTCAGAGGCGGCCCTGGATGCTGAAACCAGGCCCACTTCCACCTTTGTCGAGAACCCTGCTCGGCCCATGTCATGCCCACTCTGGACCTTCGCCCCTGCACTGCCTGTGGTCAGGATGGTCCCTTTCCAGGGGCGCCTCACACCCACGACCCTGGCCTCGTGGCACACATAGCCCGCTCACCTACACGCTTCTGGGTCCCTGACTAGACATGAGTTTCCTGAGGCTGGGTTTTCCTCCAGGCTCCAGAACCCACAGCAGGGTCCCCCTCTGATAGCCAGGCAACCCCCAGGGCGGGGTGGTCCCTCCCTGGAGTGGAGAATCGGCTGGCACCCCTGGCTGGCCCTCCTTGTGCCCTCCCAGCAAAAAAGCAAGCAAGCTTTTCTGTAGTAGCCACATCCGTTGGAAGCAGAGGCCACACGCAAGAAACTGCCCTTCCACTCGATTCTGTAGCAGATCTCCGATCATGGGGGCTGCTTCGCTGCCAAGCCACTAAGAATCGGCCCAGAAGCCTGCCTGCTGCCTGACCCACCAATGTGGATTTCTGCAGTACCTGCAGCTGTGTGATCAGAAGCCTCCAGCCTGACACCTGAGCCAGGGCCAGGGACCTACCCTTCCTGGGCAACTGTGTGATGTAGGCCTCACTGGATCAGCTTCTCTGAACGCCCAACTCTGCAAACACTGCCACCAAGTCAGGTCCTACTCACTGGACCCTACAGGACAGAACCGCCCCTGTGGGTTCCTGAGACTAACATTACGGGAGTAGAAAGCCCCATCTTTCTCCTGTGGAGCAGCTGGAGTTTTGAACTGCTGACCTTGGGATTAGCAGCCCAGCGCAGAACTCGCACCATCACCACCACCGGGCTCCTGCTCCATGCTGGACAAACGACACGATGGCTGCTGAGGTCCAGCCGAAGGCTACATGACACAGACCCCTCACCCCCAAGAGAGGACCCAAGACTGGCTACAAACAAGTTTATTCCGTTCTCCCCAGCCCACCACATCTGTCCAGCAGATTCTCCAGACCCCGGACACGGGGATGTGGCCAGCACTACCCCCGCTGCCCACCCTGGAGGGAGGGCCACTTCACAGAGGGCTGAGGCCGGAGGAGGGCGAGGCCCAGCCAGGCTTGGACACTAGCCGCTAACCAGTAACGGCCACAGGGGCACTAGGAATTCATTTCTCTAAAACACAACATCCCAGAAACAACTCCACGGAAGGAAGTCTCAGCAGTGGCCCAGCACTGCCCCCCTGGGGTGGGTATAAAAAAGCGATCATTCCAAAGCAACAGGTTAAAAAAAAAAAAATCACAAAGCACAACTTGGCACCAAGGCCGGCCGCCACCACCAGGGTGGCAGTCTCGGGTGGGGGCCAGCCCCACCCTTGCTCCCCAGTGGTATCACTTGGGCAGGAGGAAGTGGAGCACCATGCCGAGGAGCACCAGCAGCGTCAACGGGAGCACCTGTGCACATACCTGGTAGGGTGCCACCTGCAAGAGAGGGGGGCAGTGAGGGCCACAGCCCAGCGCTTCTTCCCGAAGTCCCCAAGGGGGTCCAGTCCCGGCTCCCTCGCTCACAGGAAGCAACCAGAGGCGTGGGCCGAGGAGGAGGGGGAGGCCCAGAGAGGAGCAGTGACCAGGGGAAGGGAGTCGGGACCCTGAGGCCGAGGGCCAAAGGTGGGACAAGGTGAGGAGAGCACACCCATGTCCCCAGCACAAGGGGACACAGTAGGCTGTAGTCCTTGGGGGCAGCAGGGGGAGAGATTAATTGGGACAGAAGGTCTTGTTTGCCAGGCAAAGGCACGATGGGCTCTGAGAGCCTGTGGTTCCGTTTGTGCCCGCTCACTGCCTCTACAGCCCAGACCGCAGGAGCCCCAAACCCAGAGGCCTCTGGGACCAGACAGGTGGGGCCAGGGGGGTGATGAAGGCAATAGGGAGCCCTGGAGGACTACAGGAAAGAGGAGAGGGCAGCTGCCACAAGCGGGTCCAGAATCTGAGAGCAACTTACCCAGCACCCGAGGCCTGGGCGTCTCCGGAGCAGAGTTTTCACCCTGAGCTTGCTGAGGCAATGGTGGAGACACCGGAGCACCCCTCTCACGCCTGTCTGGAGGTAGCTGAAGACCAAGCTGGAGAAACAAAACCGGGGTGGGTTACAGGAGACCAGATCCAGTTCCTGCTCCCCAACCCCCATCCCGCTGCCACCCAACCCCACTCCCTGGGGTGCCCACCCACCAGCTCCTCTCTCGTAGGCCATTTCCTGCTCATCAGCCCATTCCTCCAGTGCCTCTCCTCCATCTGTTTGTCTGCCAGCCCACTACCTGGGGTTTAACCCTACCCATCAGCTGGTGATGGTGACCTCTTTCCCCATCCCCCTGGGCTAGGAGACACCCTCTCCAGAGCTGGTTTTGACCTTGGGCACTACGCCAGGCTGCCCCACTGCCTACCTGACTTCCTGGACAGATGTTGGAGACGGCACTGCTGTTACTGGTGCTGCCTCAGCAGCCCGGGTCCAACAGCCAAAGGCACGCTGCCCTGCAGCCCTGCACCCCCCTTAGCACGACTGGAGCCACTGTCAGACCAGCAGGTCCCCCGAGTGATCCCGGGGCTTGGCCCTCAGCAAGCCACCAGGTCCCTGTTCTCCAGTCCCCCCACCCTCAGGGAGCCATAGGGCCCACCCTGGGGTTCTCAGGTACAAAGCCCGTCTCCATCCGACAAAGCCTGCCTTCCCAGTGGCCGCCAAGCTGCCCAGAGGGAGACCCCTGCACCTTCTGTCCCTCTAAGTCAGCACCTTTTTGGAAAGGTTCCCTCTTGGCTCAGGTGGCAAGAAGGAGGAAGAGTGGGGCTTGGCATCTGTTTCCCAGGCTGCAGAGAGGGCAGAGTGGACCCACCCCAGGAGCGGGAAGTCTGGCGGGGATGCAGCCAAGGGGCCAGGGGCTGGCTGGCTGCTTGGTGTGTGGGAACCTCTGTCCTCAGGGCCTCCTCCCGCTGTTACCTGTGCACAGTGCTGAGGGCCACGCAGGTCAGCTGGACAAGGCGGGGGGTCCTGAGCGACATGTCCATCTCATCTGCAATGAGGGCCAGCTGCAGGGCCACGGGGCTCAGGTTGCTGTGGGGAGGCCACGCTGCCATCAGTGGTGTTACTGACCACACGTACTCCCACCTGCCCAGTCTGAGGATGAGCAGCTACTGTGAGGGGAAAGGTGGCACAGAGCCCCCAGGTGGCAGGACCCTCAGGTGTCAGGTGGGTGTGGGACAGACCTTCCCTCACCCCTCTGGACTCCCTGCCCACCACTGAGTGGCTCCGCTCTGTCAACATTGCAGATACACATACCCACACCCCAACTAGGGCAGGATAGGGAGGAGTCCTTGGAATCCTCTAGTGGTGGAGAGGGGTGCAGCTACTGGATGGGCAGCAGGTCAGCCTCCCTGGGGGCCAGCACACCCCACAAAGAGCCCTCAAACTGCTGTGCCTGAGGCTCTCTTGTCAGATGAAGGGCCGGGGACCTGCTTCCTGGACCCCAAACCTCCCTCTCCCTGCTCAATCCCCCTCTCAGACAGCAGGGGCTACCAGCCCCCCACTCTCAAAAGGCATCCTAGAGTGAATGGAGAGCCTGATACACACCCTGCCCACCCACAGAGGCCACCGCAGTCCGCCTCAGGATGGGCTGCAGAGCCAGCATTCTGGACACGGGAGCAGGCTCAGCATTGTCATCTGCTACCCCCCACTCCACCCCACGGGTGCCCTCCTGAAGGAGGGGGTGGGGTTAGCCCTCTCCAGGGGGTTATCCACATTCCACACCCATGACTCCACTGGAAATCCCCTGGGTGCGGGCCTGGGGCCTGGCTTCTATCCAGGTGACGGGAAGGGCCATGCCCCCATCTGGGCTGACCTGCCCCCCCCCCACACACACAAACTTGGTTTGCCAAGGCACAGGTACAGGAGGAGGCAAATGTCGCCATGCCCCCTCCCCTTAAATCCCCAGGTGCTTCCACCCCACAGGCCAAGCCTACCTGACCTGAGAACCCTGTGGCCTGCCACAGGTGGAGGCGGCCAGACCTGGGAGGCTGCTCTAGGGTTTGGTTGGTGATGCGTTTTAATTTAAGGGTGCACATTCTGGGGCAAGGGCTGCCAGGGTATGATCTGACTGCTCAGTGCCGGTGTGGACGCAGCTCTTGGGGACTCAGTTTCCCCATGTGCCCAGGGAAGGATAGCAATGTGTGAGCCACTGGCACAGCCTGCCAGGACCCAGGGCTGTCCTCCTCGGTCTGTCAGGCCGACCGGGCACTGCGTCCAACGAGGCCAGCCCAAGTCCTTTCCTGGGTTTCTTGTCCGCTCTTCCCAAACTGGTCCCTCTGCCCTGGAAGACACAACCCAGCCCAGCTCCTGGGCCCAGGAATGTGCCCATTTTAGTGGCCAGTGCCACTGTGACTGACTGAGGAGCCCCGAGGGCTCCCGATGGACACTGACATGAGTCACAGCCCCAGGCCTCCTGCCCAGACGACCACACCTCTCAAAACTCGCCCCAGGTGCGCTGCTAAGGTCCTGCTCAGGAGGGAGGTGAGAGGCTACGGTGGAACTGGCGGGCCTACCTGACGGGAGGGGCTAGCAGGCCGCTGGATTCAAAGTAGCCGGGGTGGGTCATACCAGAGACCTCGGTGTCGTCGTTGGGCAGCTGTCCAACCTGCCCGGACAAGTAGGCGGCAAGCAGGCGATTCCTGGGGACAGGTCCAGGTCGAGACATCTCTGTGTGGAGGAAAACAGGGCGTGCCTGAACCCCCAAAGCAGTGTGCTCACAGGTCACTGGCCCCCTCTGGGATCGACCCCCTAGGCACGCTGTGCAGGTCACTGCTCCTCTGTCCTCCGTCCCCTCACCTGCCAAGTGAGGGGCTTGGTTCTCCTTTTGGGTGTGAGGTCCAACTAGGACACAATGGACTACGGACTAGACCTCTGACCTCCGAGAGCCAGGAGCCAGAGGGAGGAGCCCCTTGCGGGGCAGCCGGTGGGTTCGAACGCTGACCTGGTGGTTAGTGTCCGTCCCCCATGCCTCGTTCCTTAAACACACCTCTCCTTCCCTTTGAGGTAGCTCTGGATCCTGACCCCTCTCTCGCCGCCATCAAGTTCCTTCAGACTCACAGCGACCCTACAGGATGGGTAGAACTGCCCCCGGTGGATTTCCAAGACTGTCACGCCCTCTAGGAGTCAAAAGCCTCTTTCTCCACGGAGCAGCCCCATGGTGGCTTTGAACTGCTGACCTTGAGATTAGCAGCTCAACACATAACCCATGATGCCACCAGGGCACCTCAGATCCTGCCCACCTTGGACCAGTCAAGACACTCCTGCGTCCCAGTCTCCCTTGCAGCTCGGGCGGCCATGTGACCCTGTGCTGGCCTGTGAGGTCTCAGGAAGTGACATTGAAGGGAAGTAGACAGGCTCGGCTCCTTTTGCTGCCTGCGGTTCATCAATGAGGCTGGGCCTGCAGCAGCCGCCCTCAGCCCTCAGACACCCGTGGGGGGAGAAGAGCCCACCTATTAAGGTTGGCGAGCCCAGACTGCCTGCGGTTCATCAATGAGGCTGGGCCTGCAGCAGCCGCCCTCAGCCCTCAGACACCCGTGGGGGGAGAAGAGCCCACCTATTAAGGTTGGCGAGCCCAGAGAGCGCCAACCTCTGTCCACCCCATCCCTCCTCTCCAGCTGTCCTCGTTCCTCTGAGCCAGGGGGTCCTCAAACTTTAAACAGGGGCCAGTTCACTGTCCCTCAGACCCGTTGGAGGGCCGGACTATAGTTAAAAAAAAAACTATGAACAAAGTCTTTTACTCACTGCACATATCTTATTTTGAAGTAAAAAAACAAATGGGGCAAAAACACCCCACGGGCTGGATAAATGTCCTCAGCAGGCCGCATGTGACCCATGGGCCGGAGTTTGATGACCCCTGTAAGTCAAGGGCCTCGGCCCTACAGCTGTGAGTCTCAACCCTTCCCCTGGGGCGGGGGGGTGACCGAGGGAACTGCTCAACCTGGAGCCCACTATCCCAATCTGACATTGCCTCCACCCCACCCCACCCCCGCCCAGGTACAGGCTGTAAGAGGGGCTCCGAGCCAGTGGGCCTGAGTTCACACTCCAGCTCTGACATTTACTGAGCCCACCTGGGTAACTCCTTTATGAACTCAAGCCACCTGGGGTCACTTGTCTGTAAAATGGGTTCATGGTCTCGGAGGCCCTTGGCTGGGTTGCCAGGAGGGCTGAATGGAGGCCCCTCTCGGGTGGCCTGCACAGAGTCGGCCAGAGCGCAGGGCCACGCAGGAGGCACTGTGACCGCTGTGTTTCCACAAATTGTCCTCTTAGCATCACGGGGCTAAGGTCATAGGCTTCAGGTGCAGAAGCCCAAGTTCACAGGGCATTCGGGTCAGTCTGTGGAGGGTTCTGAACTGTAAAACTCTTAATGCTAGGGTGGGGTGGGGGAGGGTACCGCTTATTCACAGGGAGCAGGGGGGCAAAGGGAAAGGAGCCCTGGAGGAGCAGTGAGTGCGCAAAGTCAGCAGTTCAAAACCACCAGCCGCTGTGCAGTGGAGAGGGGGCTTTCTCCCCCTGTAAAGCCTTGCTGTCTCAGAGCCGGGCAGGGACCATTCTACCCTGTGCTCTAGAGTCGCCGTGGGCCAGAATCAACTCAGTGGCAGTTTGCTTTTGATTTGGGGGTTGACTGCGATCTGTGATGAGCCGAGCCTGGGGCCCAAGGCTGCGCCCCCAGCCTCCTGCCAGGGTGGAGAAGTACAGCCCTAACTGGGGCCCGTGCAGCGCACCCACAGACACCCTTGCCAGGAGCTACTGCGAGGCTCAGGATGTGCTCCCAGAGGGTTCAAGGGAGAAGGCAGGGAACAAGGGGGACGATGCCAGGCAGGGGCTCCCAGGGGCGCAGAGGTGAGTTCCCACTGCTCCTGTGGCCCAGGGGCCAGCAGGCTGCTTGTAACAACACCTCCCAATCTCAGCGAAACGCAGAGATGGGTGTGTAGGAGGTGACGTCGCTGGCCAGACCAAGACAAGACCACACAAGGGCAGCCTTGTTCTCCACCTGGGATGCAGCGAGGAGACAGAGTGTGCCCAGAATCTCCATCTCAGGCAGTTTGTCGGGAGGGAGACACCTGGTCCGAGTGAAAAGGCAGCTCAGAGGAGCTGGGGTGGGGCGGGTGGGGGTGGGGGTACATGTAAACACAGCCACAAGGCGCCTGTGGCCTGGCATGTGCCACCTTGCACCTGTTGGGACTCCTCCTCCCACTGCTGAAAGGCTGGGAGGCTCCGGGCACCAAGCCCCTGGGGGCGGGGCTGCCACCTGCTGCTGGGGCAGCGCAGGGACACCCCCACCTTCCACAGGCTACACATGGCTATCAGATCAGGCTCCCGAGTGCCACGGGATTCCTGGGGCGCTGCGCCTCCCAGGAGCAGACTGCCAGGCCCCTCTTGCACATCACCCTGAGGACATGCAACTTTGAGCTCAGACGTCTGTCTACCGGAAAGCCGAGAACCGTTGGTACCACCCTGGGGCCTGAGACCAAGCGTGTTGCCACCCAGTGTGCTGTGCTCCGAGGCCCTGGGCTGAGAGTTTTTTTATAAATCATTTTATTGAGGGCTTGTACAATTCTTATCACAGTCCATCCATCCATCCGCTGTGTCAAGCACATGTGTACATTTGTTGCTATCATCATTCTCAAAACATTTTCTTTCTACTTGAGCCCTTGGTATCAGCTCCTCATTTTCCCCCTCCCTCATGAACCCTTGATAATTTATAAATATTTTGTCATATCTTACAGTATTTCTCCCTGCTGAGCTCAACAGGCTGGTGCGCCCGAGACCAGGATCACACTTACCACCCTCGCCCCAGGGAACGCGCCACATTCAAGCCCAAACTCCCCGGCCCCCAGTCCATGCCGACTCACAGAGACTCCGTGGATTTCCGACACTGTTAACTCTATGGGAGTAGAAAGCCTCATCTTTCTCTCTCGGAGCTGATGGTGGCTTCCAACTACTGACCTCAAGGTTAGCAGCCCAACACGTCCCCGCGGCGCCACAGCAGTACTTCCAGACACGCTGGATGCCGAGCCAAGACGAGCTGCACCCATGCGTAGTTTCTTTAGAAGTGGCATCAGGCGGTCCGAAGGCGCACACCCACGCCTCTGCCCTTTTGTTCCCAAAGTAACCTCTGCCATTAGCAGCATCTGACCTGTTTTTACAGTTGGACCCTGAAGTCCAGGGTCCAGTCATGTGCCCTGAAGCCCCTCACTGCACTTGCCTACGGGGTCCACTGGCAGTGCTGAGGTGAGCGGTGGGAGGCCCGCCAGGAGTCAGGCATGGCGCCCTGCCATGGACAAGAGCCGAGGGCCACCGAGGGGAGAGGCTGGAGCTCCTCTGTGGACCAGCACAGCTGCTGACAGGCCGCTGTGCCACCTTCACTGTCTGACCTTCACTGTCCTCCCTGTGCACCCCGACCCCCACCCCAACGGCTGCCCGAGGAGAAGAGCAGGCCCTCAATGTGCCTTATAATATCCTGGGAGGGGGGGGGAGGCTGAGGAGGCCGGAGGGGGCCCAAGCCTCAGATAACACCCCAATCACCCACTCCCACCCAGATGACTTCCTCCTGGGATCAGGTCCCTGCCCCTCTCTCATTTGGTGGAGGGGAGCGGCTCCTCTGGGGACATAAAAAGGCGAGAGAGAGAGAGAGAGAGAGAGAGTGTGTGTGTGTGTGTGTGTGTGTGTCCCCAGGCCTATGAAAAGCACTGCTGGGTGGAAGCTTCATTACAAAGAGCGGAGCCGGACGGAGCACATGGAACAATAATTCAAACCTGCACGACTTCAAATGTTAAGAGAAACCGATCCCCCAGAGCCAGCAAGCAATTTCACTCCCAGGGGCCCTCGGGGCATCAGGAGGGACAAAAGAGCGCCAAGTGTAGAGGAAGGAGGTGGCCTCTGGACTTCAGAAGCTCAGCTCCTGGCCTCCGCTGAGTCACTCCACCCTCCTGAACTGAAACTCACGGCCACGCCCCCTTCCTATCTCACCGTGCAAGTTCCTGTTGTCAGTTTCATTCCATGTACATGTGAGATAGTTATGGTTTATTGTGCCAACCTAGCCGATAAACACATGTGGGGTTAATTGAAGGGCAGAGAGATAAATGGCTCAGTGAGCCTCGCCTTTCTAGTTCTCGGGTCTCTTGCTTTCTGATGGTCGGACCAGGGTGCAGCTGCCTTAGCCAGTTCCCTGCTTCAGCTGGCGAGGCTCACTTCCTGCAAGACATCCCTGAGGAGAAGCCGCATGGACCTACTCCGATGCAGCCCTGGGTGCTGGAGCAGCCGTGTGGAGATCCCTGCCAGCGCGGAGATGCTGACACGCTCACTGACTCGGCTTTCCTCCTGCAGTCGGCATCATTGCATGTGCTTTGTGAGACGGAGGAGGACTTTGTGGACTGGTGTTGGACATATGGGTTAATGTTGGACTTGTGGGCTTGGGCAGCGCTGGGTTGGGATGTTTTCTTGATGCACACATAACCCTTATAGAAAACTCTCTCTTATACACGAGTTTCTGTGGATTTGTTTCTCTAATGTACGCAGACTGACACAATGTGGATGTTAGCAGGGTGGCAAGGCGGGGCAGGCGCTCTGTGCTAGTTTCTACTCGGTGACCACGTACCAGCTACCCCGTGGTTCTGCACCTGAGTCTCGGCGCTGGAGAAGATTGTGGGCGGCACGATGCACGGACAAGGGGACAAGCCGACCTGTCTCAGAAGAGCACAGCCAGAGCGCTCCTCAGAAGCAGGGCTGGCGAGACTTCGTCTCATGTCCTTGGGACACTTTGTCAGGAGGGGACAGTCCCTGGCCAAGGACATCGTGCTTGTAAAGCAGGGTGGCAGCGAGAGAGAGGAAGCCCCCCACGAGATGGACGCACACAGCGGCTGCAGCGACAGTCTCAAACACCGGAACAATTGTGAGGATGCGTGGACCGGGCGCTCTGCTCTGCTCTGAGTGTGAGGCTGCTGTATGGGTCGGAGCCAGCTGAAGGCACCTGGCAACAGCAGTCTGGTTGGTAGGACTGCAGGGGAGCTTTCAGGCTGAGGCCATGGGCCACACCCCCTACCTCCTCCTCCCTGCCCACTCTCCTTCTAATAAGCAAGAATCTATTAAAGAAAGGTCTTGTGCACAACTGGGAATTGCACTCGATCTGATCCCGCCACACCGAGGCAAAACACTAAGGGGTGCAACAGAATAGCAAGGGAACAGAGCAGCGAGGTTCCCAGGGATGCTGAAGGTGGACTTTGGGGCCAGGGCGTGGTGCCCCAACAGACTGGACTAGAAAACACTCCTAAAGGCCAACAAACAGTCCTTGAACTAACTACAAGCTTTTCTTTCTTGTTGTGTTTTATTTTGTTTTGTCATTGGTTTGTGGTGTATTGTTGCTTGGATTTGCTCTGTCTTGTTTTTGTGCATGTTATTATCTCTGCAGGTCTGTCTAAATAAGACAGGCTGGATGAACAATCTGGAGGAGAAAACAACGGGACTGACAGTTGCGGGGGGACATGGGAGAGGGGGAGGTGGGGGGAAAGGAAGCGGTGTTAACAAATCCAGGGACAAGGGAACAACAAATGATCCAAATTGGTGGTGAGGAGGGTGTGGGAGGCCTGGTAGGGCGTGATCAAGGGCAATGTAACTGAGAGGAATCACTAAAACCTATGTGGGGACTGAGCATGATAGTGGGACAAGAGGGAAGTCAAGGGAAATAGAGGAAAGATCTGGGAGACAAAGGGCATTTATAGAGGTCTAGACAAAGACATGTACATATGCAAATATATTTATATATGAGGATGGGGAAATAGATCTATGTGCCTATATTTATAGGTTTAGTATTAAGGTAGCAGAAGGACATTGGGCTTCCACTCAAGTACTCCTTCAATGCAAGAATACGTTCTTCTATTAAATTGGCATTCTATCATGCTCACCTTCCTGACACAACCACTGAAGACAAAGCAGGTGAATAAGCAGATTTGGTAAAGAAAGCTGATGGTGCCCGGCTATCAAAAGATATAGTATCTGGGGTCTTAAAGGGTTGAAGGTAAACAAGCAGCCATCTAGTTCAGAAGCAACAAAGCCCACATGGAAGAACACACCAGCCTGTGGGATCCCGAGGTGTCAAAGGGATCAGGTATCAGGCATCATCTGAACAAAATATCATAGTGAATGGAGGGGGTGCAGGGTGGAGACCCAAAGCCCATTTGTAGGCCACTGGACATCCCCTTACAGAAGGGTCTCGGGTGGGAGATGAGCCAGTCAGGGTGCAATGTAGCAATGATGAAAAATACAACTTTCCTCTAGTTTCTAAATGCCTCCTCCCCCTCCACTATATTCTGGCTAGACCAAAGGATGTACACTGGTATAGATAGGAACAGGAAACACAGGGAATCCAGGGCAGATGATTCCTTCAGGACCAGTGGTGTGAGTGGCGATACTAGGATGGTGGAGGGAGGGTGGGTTGGAAAGGGGGAAACGATTACAAGGATCTACATATGACCTCTTTCCTGGAGGACGACAACAGAAAACTGGCTGAAGGGAGACAGGGTAAGATATGACAAAATAATAATTTATAAACTATCAAGGGTTCATGAGGGAAGGGGTGCGGGGAGGGAGGGGGAAAATGAGGAGCTGATGCCAGGGGCTTAAGTGGAGAGCAAATGTTTTTAGAATGATGAGGTTAATGAATGTACAAATGTGCTTTACACAATTGATGTATGAACGGATTATGATAAGAGTTGTATGGGCCCCTAATAAAATGATTTAAAAAAGAGAAACTTCTTGTGTTGCAAACTATCAGTCCTCAAAATGACATCCTTACTCTGTAAGAGGTCCTTGTGCGGAAGATCTCCATTGATCAAGATGCCACCTATGGGTCCAGGGATGAGGACTGGGTGTAATCCATCCTGAAGGCTGCGGTCCTTGATCTGCATCAGCAAGGGTTTTGTGTGAGTCCGGCTGGACTAGAGAAACAAATCCAGAGCCACTCATATGTGTATAAGAAAACATCCCAGCCCAGTCCAGATCAAGTCCAATATTAGCCCATAGGTCCAATACCAGTCTGTACATTTTTCTTCAGACTCATGAAACACATGCAATGACGCCAAATGCAGGAAGACCACAGGCCAGTGGGTGGAAAGTCTTTGTGGATCCAGTGGTGGTAGAAGCACCTCAGCGTTAGCAGTCTCTCTGTGGCTCCTCCAGTTCCAGGGCTCTGGCCCCATCAGTGCAGGTCCATGTGTCTTGTCAGCAGGAAGACGAAGCACAGAGTGTGGGTCTGGCCTCCAGGGAGGAAGACAGGAGTTCCCAGAATCTTCAGGAGAAGGCCATGCCCACACAGAGGCCTCATTGGCTATGACCTGATTGACAGGCTAGACTCCACCCCTTCGCAAGTTGACAGATGATGGAACTGCCCCAGGCTTCAAGCCCTCCTGTTGTCCAGCAAACTGCAGCTCCACCGCCAAGCCCAACTCCTTCAGCACGTACATGCGGCTCTGAAGGAAGACTGGAAACAAAGCTATCCTAGTCTCACTGAAAGAATACTCTTCGGATAGTGATTTCGTTTGTGTGTAATAACACATCTATGGCTCTTGAATCATCTTTAAATTCTTGCAAGGGACCGGATTGGCTCTTCCAGCTCAAAAGTTTGCTGGACCCTTGCTTCTCGGGTCATTTGCTCAACATAAAAATGAGAGGGGGTGGTAAAAGACTCCAACCCTGACTCACACAACTCAGTCACTCCATCATGCAGCCTCAGAGTGGGCATGAAAATCATGAGCTGCCTCGTAGCAAAGCAGTCAACGCTCCAGTGCACCTCTAAGACAGACCGATGGTCTCCACTTGCCAGAAGCAAAACAGTAAGACGGGGTAGCCAAAAGCAGACCATGAGCCACGGCCTTATCCAACGCCTCTGAGACCAGGAGAGCTAGATGGTGCCTGGCGATCACCTTTCCAATCAGTCACAGTAGTGGGTTCTGGACAGATGGGGAGACACGATGAAGCCGAGCTGAGATTCTTATTTAGAAAAGAAATAGAGGCATTCTTTAAGATCAGGACCACGCCTGCCCCCTAGGACGGCGAAACAGCAGAGTGGCACAGCAGATAAGAGACATGACCTCCGTGATCGGTGCACTAATTCAGCATCAGCATGAGATCAAATGACAACAATCACTCACAAGGGAAGCTGCGATGATGCGGGGGCCGGGACACGACAGAGCACATGGGAGAGAACGCCGACGCGGGGCCAGGCGGGCAGCTGAGGCCCCTGAACCGTGTGTGGAAAGCCCCCAACGGGGCAGAGCTGGCAGTGGACACTTCCACCCAAATATCAATTATAAATATATATGTGTTAGTCTGGGTTGACTAGAGAGACAAATCCGGGGAGACTCGTGTGTGATAAGAGCTTTATATGAAGAGTAATTGTATATTAAGAAAACATCCCAGCCCAGTCCAGATCAAGTCCATAAGTCCGATATTAGCCCATGTATCTGACACCAGTCTATAAATTCCTCTTTAGATTCACACAACACATGCAATGACTCAGAATGCAGGAAGATCACAGCCAGTGGGTGGAGAGTCTTGTGGATCCAGTGGTGGTGGAAGCATCTCGGCACCGGCGTGGGTCTCTGTGTGGCTCCTCCAGCTCCAGGGCTCTGGCTCCATCAGTGCAGGTCCATGTGTGTTGTCAGCAGGAAGACCAAGTAGAGAGAGTGTCTCTGGCCACCAGTGAGCCATTGATCTCCTTAGCGCCTTCAAATGAGGTCGTCAAGCTGCGACCTGATTGTCAGGCTAAACTCCACCCCTCTGCAAGTTGACAGATTATGTAACTGCCACACACACACACACATATATGTAAATATATGAGGTGTGTGTATTTAGGTCGGTAGCATTTTAATGCTCTGCTTTCCTATGACGTGCTTTATTCTGGAAGGCACGGCTCCGCCTCTGTGACTGAGTGTTCTGGCGAGTTCTGTCCATCACCAAGCCCTGTTGTTTGTGCACGCAGTATCTGGTCACTTAGGTGTTGAATCTGTACAAGTCAACAATCCATGCATTGTGTCCGAAGCAGGCTTATGCTTGTATAATTTCCTTTCTCAACAATGCGTTACACTCTAAACCACTGGCTAAATTAATGACACTATTAATAGAATTACTTTATGCGCAGGGGAGGAGGGTGATTGATAATGTTCTCTATCATAAAATGGTAGTGATGTCGCTAAAGGAAACTAACAAGTGGACCAGCAGGGACCATCACGATCACAGGAGAAAAGATGGAAGTTTGTCAAGGACTTCCTCTTGCTTCGGGTCCACGAGCAAAGCAGCAGTCAAGAGAGGGAAGGATGCACTGCACGGGGTCAAGGTGCTGCTCCAGACCTCTTTAAGAGCGTTGAAAACAGGATGTCATTCTGAGTACCCTGCCCCATGTCATGGTACTGTCCATCGCCTCATCTGCCTGTGGACGCTGGGCACCGACTACGGAGGACTGGAGAAGACTGGCGAGCGGGGAAGACTAAGAACAGTACCACGGACTGCCAAGGGGACAAACAGATCGAGAGAGAGAGAGAGAGAGAGAGAGAGAGAGAGAGAGAGAGAGAGAGAGAGAGAGAGAGAGAGAGAAGTGCGGCCAGACGCGCCTTAGAAGTCAGGATGGCGAGGCTCGGCCTCACGTGCGTGGAGCATGCCTACCAGGAGAGCCTGGTCCCTGGAGAAGAACATCGTGCTTGGTACAGCACAGGGGCAGCCCAATCGAGGAAGGGCCTGAGGGGGTGGTGGACTACGCAGCTGTCACGTTGAGCTCAAACATGGCAGCACTGTGAGGACGGGGCAGGGCTTCGTTCTGTGCCCACTTGATGACAGCACGTTGCCCACACGATTGTGACCAAGACAGAGCACCCTCCTCCTGGGATCTGTTTAGCCACAGTAACTAAGAAAGGAGGAATCCGACGGTGTCGCGGGTTACACGCCGGGTTGCTAATCACACGGTCAGCAGTTCAAACTCACCAGCCGCCTCTCCGGCCAACAATGAGGCTGTCTGCTCCCATAAACAGTGACAGCCCCAGAATCCCCCGGGGGCAGTTCTGCTCTGTGCTATCGGGTAGCTGTGAGTCAGAACTGCCCCCATAGCAGGCAGTGGAGAGAGTTCCAGAAAGAAAATTAAAAAGGGCTCCCAGGACACTGATGGAGAAATAAATAGACCAAAAGACCAAACGAAAGAACAGCAGAAACCGATGAAGAGACAACAGGTATACCTTGTAGCTGTCATTGTGCAGGATGTGACCATAATGCGTATTAGCACACGGAATAGATGCATGTCTATCTGGGGGCAACGGGGACGTGGCTTTGCACCCCAGGCCTTGGGGCTGCTGGACCCCTCAGAAGGAGCAGACCCTACAGGTCACACCCAGACTCGGGGCCGAGACTCAGGAGCAGTGGCACGGGGACAGAGATCAGAAGGAGCAGCACTTCACACTCGACTCGTGGGCGGCCAGCGGGTGTGCCCAATGTCCACACAGCAGCGATGGCAGCACAGGGCAGATGGTGCCCAGGGTTGACGGTGAGGTGGGCTGTGGGGACACAGAACAGAGGCTTGGGGCCCAGAGTCCCATCAACTACATCGCCTCCCTCTGCTCTCCAGCCTCCCCCGGGTCCCCACTGCCCCCAGGCTCAGCCGGAGCCCCCTCAGTCCTGCATCTGAGGCCTGCTGGATTTCCCATTAAGCGCGGCTCCTGGTGGCACCATGGTTAAGCATGCAGTTGCTTACAGACAGCTTAGGGTTCGAAGCCGGCATCCACTCCACGACAGAGACATTGTCCTGACAGTCTTTCCTGTCGAGGACAGCCTGGTAAGCCTGTCACTCCACTGGGTGGCTGGGAGTCGGAAGGGACTGGGCAGCAAGGGGTTTGGTCCCAGGTGCACTAAACCCAGTGGCCGCCCAACCCTTGCTCTGTAGGGCACTCTGTCCTCCTGCCACGCTCAGCAGCATCCCATCAAAGCCCGGCCATGGGCCAGCTCCCCGACAAGTCCTCCCTGAGGTCCTTGGCCACCGTGACCTCCTTCCTCCTACTCACACCCCTCGGTATTACAGGGCCCCGTGGCCTCACTTCAAGTCTCCTTGACCCCTGCCTCCCCCTCCCCTGACACATCTTTTGGGTCCACAAAGCCCTCCTGTTGGGGCCTGTGTTAGTCTGGGTACTTTAGAGAAACAAGTCCACAGAAACTCATGTATAAGAGAGTTTTATATAAAGGTTAAGGGCACATCAAGAAAACATCCCAACCCAGCAATGCCCAAGCCCACAAGTCCAACATTAACTCATTAACCCATATGTCCGACACCAATCCACAATGTCCTCCTCCATCTCACAAAACAGACTTAATGATGCCGACTGCAGGAGGAAAGCCGAGTCAGTGAGCATGTAAGCATCTCAGCCCTGGCAGGGGTCTCCACACGGCTGCTCCAGCACCCAGGGCTGCATCAGGGTAGGTCCATGCGACTTCTCCTCAGGGATGTCTTACAGGAAGTGAAGCCTTGCCAGCTGAAGCAGGGAACTGGCTAAGGCAGCTGCACCCTGGTCCGACCATCAGAAAGCAAGAGATCCGAGAACTAGAAAGGCGAGGCTCACCGAGCCATTTATCGCTGCCCTTCAATTAACCCCACGTGTGTTTATCAGCCAGGTTGGCACAAGAAACTAACTCAGGGCCTCTACCCTTCCAGGCCCCACCTCCTGTGGAACAGTGTTTCCCGTGTCCTCCTGGGGCAGTGGGGCCCTGCCAGCTGCAGTCACCCCAGCACTGTGGGGCAGCCCTGCTCCCTGTCTCGGGTCATGGGGACTCACTCAGGGACCTGGAAAGATCCCCGAAGCAGCCGGCAACAAAAGCCTGCGCTTTCTTTGAAGCCGGTGCACCTAAGCATCATGCAAATTCCCGGGTTCCGCTTCCCGGCCAGGCCGTGCTGCTGGAACACACAAAGTCTCTCCCACAGTTCTCGGAGGCCGTCTGGGCAGGGCACCTACGACTCTAGGCCCTTGAGAACCAGGTGCCCCGGGCAGGAAGCTCAGGCCACCTCCTCCCTCCATTCGATCCTGCCCCACACCCAGGTGACTGTCCTCGCCCTCAGCCGGCCCCCAGGTCAAGTTTAGGCAAGTGGATTCATTGCCCATTCTGGCCGTGAGTGAGTGTGTGTCTATGTGAGTGTGTGTGAATGAGTGTGTATGACCGTGTGAGTGTAAATGTGTAAGCGTGTGTGAGAGTGTGAGTGTATGAGTGTGTGAATGTGTATATGCGTATGTGTGTGTAGGAGTGTGTGAATGTGTATGTGCGTATGAGTGTGTGGGACTGTGTGTGTGTGTGTGTGTGTGTGTGTGTGTGTGTGTAGCGAGCACTCACCCCTTGTCAGGTGCCCTGAGCCTATGCCAAGGGCATCTCCGGGACAGCAGCTCCAGCCTCATTTGCACCCTCAGCCCTTCTCCCCGGCCCTCTCCTGGGGCACACCCCCTGGCCGCCCTGGGGGCTGTTCCCTCCTGGGGCTGGACCAGTGGCACGGGCCCCTTGCAGAGTGCAGCAGACACACAGAAGCTTCATTCCCACAGGAACCCTAACTATGCCGGCTCCCCTTTCCCAAGCCCCGAGGCCAGGCTCTGCCCCAGTCTGCCCCGAACCAGCGCTCCTACCTGCCCAACCACCCTCAAGTTGGAGACTTCCTGCGTTCCAACCTGGACCCGACCCCAGGCTCCTCCACCCTCCAGGCACAAAGTGAGCTTGTCCCCAAGGGCCCCAACTCAGGACCCCCATTCCTGCTTGTCCCAGGCTAGCCTTCCTGCCCTGCCCTGCGCCCCCCGCCCCAGGCTCCCCAGACTTTCTCCACTCCTTCCCAATCCGTCCCTCAGAGTGCCCTCCCTCATCGACGCCAAGCCTGTGGGCAGTGGGAATATCAGGGGACATCAGAGGCGGCCCTGACCCACAAGGCTCACAGCCTGGGGCAGATAGGAGCACGGAGCTCAGGTGCCTGTCCCCTCCCCAGGCCCTCCTCTGGGTTCCCGCAGCCTCCTGTGCCCCTGGAACCACACCGACCATGCTCTGGCCCCCGCTGTCAGGGTGCCCTGCAGCCTGTGGCGGGCCCCCCACAAGCTTGGTGTTCTTGAGCAGGTGACAGCTAACCTCTCTGGGTTCAGGTCACTGACCTCGAACATGGGGGTGGGGCAGCACCGCTTGAGGACACAACAGCAGAATCCACATCATAGGGCCTGACCCAAGTCAGCGTCCCAGCAGCAGGCGCTGCGGCGGGCACTGGTGACCAGCCTCCCATTCCCAGCACAGAGCGGTTTGGATGGAATCCCCAAACCGAGGCCAAGGGTCCCCCGGGACCTCTGCAGTGATGGGGCACGGCAGCTCAGAGAGGAACCTGTGGTTGCTAGGCATCCTCAAGGGGGTTCCGACCCACAGCGACCCCGTGCACAGCAGAACAAGACACCGCCCGGTCCTGCACCGCCCTCTCCATCGTTCCCACTCCTGGGCACTGTGCCCATCCATCTCGTTGCGGGCCTTCCTCATTTTTGCCGCCCCTCCACTGGACCGTCCAAGCGTGAAGTCCTTCTCCAGGGACTGGTCTCTCCAAAGTATGTGGGGAGGAAGGCTCGCTGCTCTTGCTGTCTTCTCCGCTAAGCAGACCGGCTTGCTCCTTTGGCGGTGCCCGCCGTCCTTTCCCTGTTCGTCTCCAGCCCCACCATGCAAACCACCGTTTCTCCTTCGGTCTGTCCATCGTTCTTGTTCACGGCTCGGCTTTCCCGTGCAGATGAGGAGACTGAACACGACGCCACGGCGGGTCAGGCGCCCCTTCCTCGCCCAGGTCACATCCCTGCTCTTCAGAACCCTCAAGAGGCCTTGTGCACTGATTGACCCAATGCCGGGCGTCTTTCCGTCTCCTGACTGCTGCTTCCACGAGCGTTGATGGTGGAGCCTGGAGGGTTTATACCCAGCTGGCCAGCCCCGGCTCCACCCCATGGCCACCCATGGCCAGCCGTGTGTGGTCCAACGAGGACTGACCAGAGGGCTTTCCAGGGACTGGTTTTGAAAGGCCATCGCCAGGTCTTTCTTCCAAGGTACATGAACCATTTTAAAAAGATCCTCGTATTGGGGCTCTGACAGCCCTTATCCCAATCCATACATCACTTGTATCAAACACATTTGTACATGTTCCCATCCTATTCAAAACACTTTCTTTCTACTTGAGCCCTTGGTATCAGCTCCTTTTTCCCCCCTCCCTCCCTTGTGAACCCTTTGTAAATTATGATTATTTTCATATCTTACACGGTCAGTTGTCTCCCTTCACCCACATTTCTGTTGTTCATCCCCCTGGGGGAGGGCGGTTGTTATTCCTTGATCATTGTGATCAGTTTCCCCTTTCTCCTCTCCACCTTCCTGCTACCTGCATGGTATTGCTCCTCCCATTACTGTGCCGGGGGCGCGGGGGGTGGGGTGGGGTGGGTTATCTGTCCTAGATTCCAAGTATGGAGAACTCTTATCTGTACCACTGTATATGCTTGGTCTAGCCGGATTTGTAAAGAATATCTGGGGTCATGATAGTGGGGGGTGGGGGCGGAGGAGCATTAACGAATGTTGTACATTTCATCGGTGCTATACTGCACCCTAGCTGCTTGTCCCTTCCTTGTGACCCTTCTGTGAGGGGATGTCCAATTGTCTACAGGTGGGCTTTGGGTCTCCACTCCGACGCTCCAACACCCTTCATTCCCATCAATGTAATTGTTTGTTTGGGGTCTTCAGATGCCTGATAACCACCCCTTGGACACCTTGTGATCACACAGGCTGGTGTGCTTCTTCCACGTGGGCTTTGTTGCTTCCCTGCTAGTGGCCGCTTGTTTACCTTCAAGCCTTTAAGATCCCAGACGCTATTTATCTTTCAATAGCCGGGCACCAACAGCCTTCTTCACCACTTTTGGTTATGCACCTATTTAGACTTCAGCGATCGTGTTGGGAAGGTGAGCACCAACCACTGAGTGCCAGGTTATTAGAACACAGTGTTCTTGTGTTGAGGGAGTTCTTGTCCGTCTGCTACACTTAACATATACATATATGTACATAGATCTCTTTCCCGATTGTTATATATAAATATATTTACATATTTACGTACCTGTATTTAGACCCCTGTAAATGCCCTTTGCCTCTTAGTTATTTCCTCTATTTTCTTTTACTCTCCTCTTGTCCCACTATCATGTTCGGTCTTCATTCGGGTTTCAGTAATTCCTCTCGGCTGCACTGCACTCGATCCGACCCCACCAGGCATCCTACGCCCTCCTGGACATTGATTTTTAGATCACTGTTGTTCCCTTGTCCTGGGTTTGGTGACTTCCCGATCCCTTTCCCCACCTCCCCCTCTCCCATGTGCCCCTGGAACCATCGGTCCCGTTGTTTTCTCTTCTGGGTTGTTTATCGAGGGGGCAAAAAAGGGAAAGAAAGTAAGTCTATAAATAGCCCCAGGTTTATCTGCTGACCCTTATGAATGTTTTCAATCAGTCTGGTGAGGTACCACGCCCTATCCACCAATTCCAAACTCTATCTTCTGGATTCCTCAGGGACTTGGTTGCTTTGCTCTCCTTGCTGCTCTGGTGCACCCCCTTTGTGTTTCACCCTGGGGGAGGGGGATCGTGTCAGACCAGGCACAATTCCAACACTGTGTCTCCAGTCCAGTGCTGCCCCATCGCCTGGGCACACAGACCATTTGCACCAGCCAGAAACTTCAGATTGGGTCGACATGGAGTTTTGTTTTCGGGTTGCTGGAGACCCTCCAGCTCTCGTAGCCCACACTCGCCCTCATGCACTCGCCAGTGGGAAACAGCCCTGTTTTTGCCAGCAGAGGCTGGGATGCAAATCTCCCATCTGCACAGGGCCCATCCAGGACCAGAACCTTGGCAGCTCACCGTGGGGGAGCAGCTCTGTGCCTCAGCTGTGTGCACAGGCTGGTGGCCGAGCCTCAGTTTCCTCATCTGAGATGTGCTGGCACACACCCTGCCCCTGGAGTCCCTGAGTGGTCCAGAGGGCTAGGCACTCGGTGGACAACCAAAAGTGTGAATCCACAGGGCTCGAGAGAAAGGCTAGGTGATCCACTTTCAATAACCCAGCTGTGGGCTTCCTGGTCAGGAGGAGGCCATGGAAGCCCCTAGACCCGGGGTGGGGACATCTGGTCCTGCCAACGGCCACTTGTCTATGTAGGACAGCGATCCAGGCCCGTCCAACATTACCAACTCCAACATTCGCCGGCAATCTTTGCTTGACCGTTTCACCACCTCCCCCTCATGTGACCCTTGGAACTGCTGCTCTTTGGTGAGGCTGTGACCTTAGTTAGCTGGTGGTGACCATTTGAAACATTGTAACCGGCCCCAAGGCTAGCGTTTCCCCATCCTATCCCTGCCCTGGCTCTGGCCCTTGGCCACTCTTCAGGTCTGCAAATGGACACCCCCCCCGCCCCGCCCCCAACCCAGGCTCACTGTGTAGCCAGGCAATAGAAAGGTCTATAAGGGGAACATACCCCTCTGGGGGTACCAACTCTGGGGTCAGGAGAGGAGGAGGGATGGAGGCAGGAAACAGAGGAAGCGGCATGAGCCATGGGTCCTTGTGGGGATGACAAGCAATGCCAAGACAAAGGTGTAGGAATCGTTGAATGGAAACCTGGTTGAATGGAAACCCGATCACCCGGCCGGCCGTGGAAAGGCGCACGGCCCGAGACACTGAGTTCTGCTCTAACAGGTGTGGGGGCTGCAGGGGCTGGGACTGAGTGTGCAGCACGGAGGCCTGGTGCCTCCCTCGCAAGCCCCCCAGGCTGTGTTGGAACCCCAGGGAACAGAGACCTGTCGGTCGGGTGTAACACATAGTAGGCATCCAGCAAATGACAGCAGGGTGGATGCTGGGGATCAGCACCCCTAGGGGTCTAGCTCCTGTGGGGAACCCTCCAACCTGCATGGTCTTTTTCACTCCTGCTAAGGGCGACAGGTGGGACTCTACTACCTCTCATTTCACAGACGGGGAAACTGGGGCACACATTGGAAGGGACCAGACACAGTCACAGACCCACATTTCCTGGATAGCCTGCCCCACCCCTTCTAGGAATACAGGGCAGTGTTCCCAGCCCAGCTTGGCCCTTTCCCAGCTATGTCGCAGCATGCCCTGCAGGGAAACAGGTGAGGTCACTGGGTACTGGGCCAGTGGCTGCAAAGTGCACCTGACTGGAAAACCCCAGCCCCCCCACCCAGATCCTTTCCACAGGAACGCCACCCCCCACACCCAGCACCCACAGTCATAAGCCCCACCCCTGCCTGTGACGGCTGGGCATGTCATTGTTTACCAAGCGCCCTGTGCTCCGTGTACACTCTCAACTCTGCATACAGCCCTGGACTTGCAGGTGGACCTGTCTGTCAGTTCTAATTCTGCCACTGCAGGCCAATCTCGTACCCCCTCTGGACCTCACTGATGATCCGCTGCCTGGAAATGGCTAGGTTCTCCTGCTAACCTACCTAAGGGTTGGCACTTCCAGACCACCTAGCGATGCCAAAGAAGAAAGGCCTGGCCAACCGCTTCTGCAAAGATGGCAACACAGGACCAGCTATGGAGCAGTTCGGCCCCATAATACACAGGGTCGCAGGTACACAACCGCACGACCAGCATCAAGGTCGGGAGTTCAAACCCGCCCCGTGGGGCCACGACAGAAAGGCCTGGCTCAATACATGGCAGTGAAGTCAGCCCAGAGAATCAGAAGGGAACAGAGACCCCCCACCCCCCCCCACGTCCTGAACCGAGATGGGGCATGGCAGCGTCAACAAGCAGAAACTATTAAAACCACCCATGTGTCTGGCGTTTGATTTCTAGGCCACATCTCTGCAGCCCTAAGAACAAAAGGGAAGGGAGGCCAAGCTGCAGACACGGCATACAGAGCTGTCACACGAGAGGAGCCAGGTCTGCACGGGATGTGCAAACACAAAGGGCACAGACAGACAGATACTTCCACAGGAATAGGCTCAGAGCCCATCTCAGGAAGGAGACACAGTTAGCAGAGTTAAGGGAAGAAGGGCGGGAGGTGCCCCGGGGCCGCGCTGAGAGCGAGACTCCGCTGTCCTTCCACCCTCATTTTAGGCTCTTGAATTTCACTGTTTCGCCTGAACAGGCATCGCCGATTCAAAAACTAGCCGAGCAAAACTAGCAGCTGGACGTTAGTAGCTGGGTGTTTGTCTCCATGGTGTAAATTCAGGAAGATCAAGCACACACGCCCCAGGTCTCCCAGCCCTACCCTCTCCTCCCCTGGCTGGGAAGTCTAGCCGCTGGCTACCACCAGTGTCGACTTGGCAGACTCCCGCCCCGGGCTGCTTCCTACAAGTATTGGAGAAATAGCATGGGGTTCTCAGTGGGAAGGGGACTTGTGCTACATATTGGAATGCAGCACCTCAACCCCCCTCTCCTGCTTACCCACCTGCATGGCAGCCCCTTTGCCAGGGGGAGCCGTGCTGAGAAGCAGTCTTTTGAAGTTACTGCCAAGGCACTTTAGGTCCCACTAGATGGTGCCCGGCCTCTTCTGCCATGAGACCAGAAGAAATGGATAGTGCCCGGCTCCATGGCTGAACATTTTCATCTTCAAATCCTCCATAGTGGAATCCTAGCCAAAAGGGGGGGAAACTGCAGAACAGATTCTCCAATTCTCAGGGAATCCATACTTTCTGGAGCTGTGAAGAGTGCCCAAAGCCCTGAAATTGTGGTGCAGAGATTCTCTCTAAAGCTTGAGCCAGAAACGCTTCCTACAGTCTTCTAAAAACCAAACAATCGCTTAGCTTAGCTAATGAAATGTGTCTGCCTTGAGCATTCGGCTCTTTGAACGTTGTCTATACGGGGTCAAGCTGACACCAGCTCTCGGAAGGGTGAGTAGGGAACCTTCTCAGGCAGTGAGTTTATGTTCCTGGTGGGAGGAAGAACTCAGGAGAGGCAAGGAGGGATCGGCGGCATGGAACTTGAAGGATGTCACGTGCCAAGACCATTGAGTTGGTGTGTAATATGTATCGTGTACGTCCTCATGATCAACAACAGCATTTTAAAACAGACACAGAGAGCAGGCATACAAAAGGGGCACTTCAAGGACCAAACCTGGAGGGCAGCAGAAGCAGGCTTTCTCTGTCCCTGCTGGTGGGTGTGGACACACGCATGCGACCCCCCAGGCCTCCCCCAGAGGCCCACCACAGCCACAGCCCCACCAGCCCCAGGGCGAGCAAGGCCCTTAACTCCCCAGTGCCTCAGTTTCCCCCATCTCAAAGCTACCACTTAGGAGGACCAGGTGGTGGTGGTGGTTGGGTGCCACATTGTCAGTTTCGACACAAAGCACCCCTGTGCACACTGCCCTGTCCTGCGCCAGCCTCACTATTGAGCCGCCTGGCCCAGCTCCGTCGATGCTTGAACTCCTGTGGGGTTGTCTGCCGGAATCCCAATAGAATCCGCAGAGCGAGGCTTGAAGTCAGCCTGGCTATTGCTGTCATTGATCGGTGCTATGACGTCCTTCTAGTGACTCAGGGACCCGACGGACAACGGAAAGAAGCACCCCCTAGTCCCGCGCCCTCCTCACAAGCGCGTTCATCTCTGGGCCCATGGGTGCAGCCACTGTGTCCATCATCTCCTCGGGGGCCTTTCTCTTTTTCACCGCCCCTCTGCTTCACCCAGCCCGATGGCTGCCCCAGGGACTGGTCTCACGTCTCCCGGTATCACGTCTCAAGAAAGTGAGGCTAAGAATTACCATATGGTTTTTTAAAAATATCTATTATTGAAAAACCCTTCATTTCTTCTCTCCTTGATGAGACCATCCACAGCAAAATATAAACGAAGCAGGTGGGAGAATGACAGCCGGCTCACTGTCCATTGGACAGTCAAGTCCAACTCACAGAGCCCCATGGCTGCGCCTGCTCCGTGGGATTTCCTTACAGAAGCGGAAAGCCTCGGGTTTTTCTCCCGCGGAGGCTGGTGGGTTTGAACCATCCGCCTGGTGGTTAGCAGTCCAATGCTCACCCGCTCCACTACCAGGTTCCTTCTGAGATGGCTCATGTCAGCACAAGGCCTTCCAGCTCCACCCAAGCGCTGTAGCAGCTAGCTCGACTTCATTTCTCCCCTCGGACGTGTGGGTCTCAGATTGTCTGCCCTGTGGCCGTGGGTGGGCATTTCAACTGCCCCCACCTTGTTGCTCTCTCGTGAACAGGGTAGCCCCGACACTGGTTTGCGTGTTTCTGTTGGGAGTCTCTGCTTCAGTGACTTTTGGGGACAGGAGCCCTCGGAGCGGGATCACTGGATCCCATGCCAGGTAGAAGGACATCGTGTTCGGGAAAGCAGAGGGGCAGCGGAAAAGACGAAGGCCCTCAACGACATGGAGGGACCTTGTGGCCGCAACCACGGGCTCAGGCATCGGAACCATGATGGCGACGGTGCAGGACTGGACAGCATCTCCTTCTGTTGTGCTCAGGGCCACTATGGGTTGGAACTGACTCGATGAGCCCTCGCCCACATTTGTTCTTCTCTCTCTCTCTCTCTCTCTCTCTCTGTCTTAAACCTCAGCAGTACAGGTTGAGGGCAGCGCTATCTCCCAGTGGCCGCGGTATTGCCTCTCTCCAGTGGTCACTCACAGCACCGGGTCATGTGTCTGTCCGAGTCCCCTTTGCCCGGTCTGTGATCTTGTTGGTGAAGAATACCAAAGTACTACGGACCGCCGAAAGGAGAAAGCGCCTGTGTTGGGAGAGCACCCAGAGTGCTCCTCAGAGGGCAGGAGGGCGAGACTTCATCGACCATGCTTTGGGCCTGTTGTCAGGCGAGACCAGCCCTGGAGAAGGAAGGACGTCCTGCTTGCTAAAGCGGAGGGGTCGTGACAAAGAGGAAGGCCCTTGAGGAGAGGGACGGACACACAGCTGCAGCAATGGACTCCAGGCACAGGAACAATTGCGAGGATGGCGCAGGACCTTGCAGCGTTCTGTTCTGTTGTGCAGGGCCACGGTGGGTCGGAAAGGACAAGGCGGCACTGATTGCTGTTAAGCGTCGAAGTGTCATCAATATCCCGCTCACTGCCTTCTTGTCGGTTGTCAGAAGACAGTCTCCTAGTTTGTAATGTCTTCTGAGACACAAACGTCTTCCGTTGTGATACAGGTCTGTTTATTTATTCATTTTGAGTTCTTCTGGGTGTGCCCGCCATTCTGTTCCCTTAGAGCAGGTTTCCCAAAGTGGGTGCTATTGCTCAACGCGGGGCGCTGGGATGATCCAGGGCGGACACAAACGCAGATCTCCGCCATGCATCCTGTATTAAGGGTTCTGGAACAAAAGGTTTTCATTGCTGGGGGAGTATCGGTGAAACTGCTTTCTGGAAAAGGGCGGCAGGCCAAATACATTTGGGACCATATGTACTAAGAGAGGAGGCGCCCCGGCAGCGTAGTGGTGATGTGTTGAACTGCTGCCCACAAGGTCGACAGTTTGAAACCACCAGCCGCTCCGAGGGAGAAACACGGGGCTCTCTTCCCCCCCCACCCACAGTCTCAGAAAACACAGGGGGAAGTTCTACTCTGTCTCACAGGGTCTCCCCGAGTCAGAATCGACTCGATGGCAGTGAGTTTTTAATGTATTAGAGCAGCGGTTCTCAACCTGCGGGTCACGACCCCTTTTGGGGGTCGAAAGACCCTTTCACAGGGGTCGCCCGACTCATCACAGTAGCAACATGACAGCGATGAAGTAGTAACGAAAATTATTTTATGGTTGGGGGGTCCCCACCACACAAGGAGCTGTAGTACAGGGTGGCAACATGAGGAAGGTTGAGAACCGCTGTCTTAGAGTCTGTTTGAGAAAGCCAGGCCTGAGAGTACTGTCCCTGCTTGCTCTTCCAAGAATTTCATGATTTCCACTTGCACCGGTAGGTCCTGAATCCCTCTCTAATATGTCTGTGTGGGTGCTGCGAGGCCTGGGTCCCGTTTCCGTTTCTGCACGTGGAAATCCAACTTTCCCAGCGCCATTTACTGAAGAGACTCTTCCTTTTGCTCCCAGCCTTTCACCGTGACTCGGGGAGGGCTTCCATGAGCCTTCCGTCATAACAACGCACACACGCTTCGATTGCACCCACCCACGGCAATGCCTCACTTATCCCCCTTCCTCCCTGTACTTCAGGTTTCTAATCCTCAGAACTTGGTTGTTGATTGAACACCCAGCCTTGAGGCCCTTCCGCCCCCCTCTGGCCAACCAGTCAGAGACCCTTTGTTCCCACGCAGAATGGGCTTAGCGCCCTTGTACAGAATCGGTTGACCTGAAGTCGATTCCGACCCTGGCCTGGCAACCCTGTAAGAGATTCAGTCAAAGTGCCTCTGTGGGTTTCTGAGATTGGAACCCTCGACACAAGAAAGTCTCACCTTTCTCGCAAGGGCGTAGCTAGTGGTTTTGAACTGCTGATCTTGAAGCTGGTCAGCAGCCCCACGTGTAGCCAGTGCCACCAGGCCTCCTTCCAGTCGGCTCCCAATTCTCTCCCCTGGGTCTGTGTGTGGCGATGGGTTGGAATCGGCTCCTCGGCAGTGGGCTCAGGGCGGAGCGTGGATGTGACTGGATACTGGTACCAGGCTGTATCCATGACAATAGCGGTGTGCAGTGGCGGCGGTTGTCATTTGGAGCCAGTGAGTCAACCCCAGCTCCTAGCGGCCCGATGTAAACCAGAACGAAATCTAGAACAAAACATTGCTGGTCCTGCATCACAGCTGTTGGCCCGTTTGAGCCCACGATCGCAACCCTAACTACTCATGTTTTAAAATCAGAAGGCAAGAGTCCGCCTAGATTTTTCTTTTCCCTTTGCTTTCAACATTACTCTAGCTATCCTGGGCCATTTGCTATTCCACTGATAATTGAGGGTTGATTTTGCTATTTCTGTGTAAAAATAAAAGTGTGCTGGAATTCTGATCAGGAATGCGTTGAATCTCACCATTGCTTTAGGGAGTACTGACGTCTTAACAATAGTATGTCTTCTAACCCATGAATCATGGGACATCCTCCCATATATTTAAATTGTCTTTAACCCCTTTCCCAAGAACCCTGCTGGGATAGTGGGTTACTAACCGCAAGGTCGGAAGTTCAAAACCACCAGCCACTCCTTGGGAGAAGGATGAGGCTTTCTACTCCCACAGAGGGTTACAGTCTTGGAAATCCACAGCGGCAGTTCCAGCCGTTGGCTAGAGTTGGAGGCGATGGGATGGTAGTGAGTTTATCTGTGTGTTATTCTTTCCCAGGAATCTTTTCTAGTTTTCAATATATAAGTCCGCCGCATCCCTGGTAACATTTATTCCTATGTATTTTCTTCTCTTAGAATCTATTACAAATGAAATCATTTCCTTAAATTTACTTTTCAGATTTCTCACTGTTGGTGTATGGAAACTCTGCTTTTTTATTTTTTTTGCTTGTTCACTTTCGCTACATTCCTCAGTTAGTTTTACACGTTTACATGTGAACTCTTTGGGATTTCTGTATGTTGTTGGTGTTAAGAGCTGTAGAGTCCCTTCCAACTCACGACAGGACACAACCCTGCCCGGCCATCCTGCACCGTCCTCCCCATGTCTTCCGTACAGGACCATATGTCTGTGAATAAAGACCCTTCTGCTTCTTCTTGTCCACTCTGGATACTTTGTATTTATTTTCCTTGTCTGATTGCGCTGCCTGGGACTTCTAATACCAATACTGAACAGAAGTGGTGAGAGTGACCGATTTTCTGGTTACCGATTTCTGAGGGAGAGTTGTAGGTCTCTTTCCATGCAGTATGATAATGGCGGTTGGCTTTTCAAGTATGCCCCAGGCCATCCCGAGGAATTTCTCTTGTAGTTCCACGGTCTTTCCGGGTCTTAATCCAGAAGAGGTGTTAAATGGACCACATCTGTATCCACAGAGATGATCCTGCGGTTCTTGTCCTTTGGTTTTATTGATGTAGTAGACTCTGTTGGCCGACTTTCTGACCTTGAACCATCCTTGCATTCCTGGAATAAATCTCACTTGGCCTGTGGCTCTTCATCTGCTCTCGGATCCTGCTCACTAGCATTTTGTTGAGGATTTTTGGCATCTCTATTCATGAGATATATTGCCTCTTGTGTGGTCTCTGTCCGGTTTAGGATATCAGGATTATGTTTGCTTCATAAAAAGAATAAGAAAGCATCTATCTTTTTGAAGAGTTTAAATAACATTGGTGGCAATTCTCTAAATCTCTGGTAGAAAAACCCAGTGAACTCACCTAGCTCAGGGCTTTCGTTCTTATCAGATGGGTTTACCCACAAGAATTGAACAGGCTAATCCAGATAAAGCACCCGGCATGGCCCAGCGAAGACTCAGTAAATCTTGGTTGTTATTTTTAATGTCAGACACAATCAGAAACAGCCTAGATGCCATCATAAGGCAACCAACCAACCAACCCCAGTGGCCCCCTAAGACCTTGTGTCCCAAGGTGCCAAGGCGAGTCATTGAGGGACAAGCTGTAGAACAGCCCGTTCAATAACGCCACTTATGTGCATGTTTACATTCCATAATTTACACACATGTGGGCATGTGGGTGTTTGTAACGATGACAGGGCGGAGTGGGAGAGAGTCCGCACTCACACGTGCAACCCAAGGCGGCTTCCTGTGTAACGGAGGTGAGACGCATCTTCTTTCTCTCCAGCCTTTTACCAGTCCTGACACTCACTGCCCCTCCCACGGCGCCCTCTCCTCCTCTGCAGGGTTTCAAAATGCCTCGCAGTGACCACACAGAGCCCACAGACAAGACTTGTGATTATGGGGGTTAACAGGGAATAGGCAGGATCAGAAAAGAAGCGGGACACAGTTCTTTGCTCAGGATGGCTTCTTCTCAGCTGTTCCTACAGCTGACAGGCAGCTTTCTAGCCCTCTGCCTTGGATTGTCCTGGCCTCTCCCCTGCAGAGCAGTGTTACAGAGCCCTCGAGCTCCGTGAATAACAGCCTGGAAACAGCCCCAAAGTGCTTAGCTCTCACAAGGTGAATTGGCGAGCCTTTCTCCGCCAAATGCCTGGAGGGACCCCACCCCACTCGCACACGTCTGCTTAAAGTCACTCGGCTCCTTCAGTCCACGGGCGGGGAGCCCACTACCCCACCTCCTCCGGCCTTCTGGCTCGCTGGCCACCCCTTCTCAGCCCCGTCTTGTTTCTCATTTTCTAGGTATTGCGGCTCTGTCTCCTGGGTCTAGAAGGTTGCTGCCGGACCAGGGAACCTGGTCCAAAGGACTCGACCACTCCCGCCTCATCTTGAGATCAGAGTCCCCCCTGCTGCCTCGGCGCTGCTCACTGTCAGCCTCTGTGGAGGACTGTAAGGGACCGATTCTCTCCTTGTAGCTCCGTGAATCTTATTGACACCATCAGCAAACTGCCCACTCTCCTCGGTGGGCCGCGGGCACTGTATTTGCATAGTCCTGCCCAGTCAGTTGGTGCATGTTAAGGTTACATACAAATGCTGATGCAGGAAGGGAACTCTGACTCAGGAACTCATTAGCAGTGGTCCCTTGGGAGAGGGCAATGGGGCGAACGGGAGTGGCTGGAACCCCCTTAAATATTTCATCTCCAATTGTGAGTTTGTTATGATGAGCCGCTAAGCACTTATATGATGACACATTGTATCATGCCTGTCCCCAGCGATCCAAACATGGGCTAACTTCGGCCCTAGTGCTGTGTGGCCCAGGCATGTTACTTTACCTCTCTGGTCTGCCAGTCTGCTCCAAGGCAGTACAGGCATAAAAGCACAACCCAACCCTCTGGGCTTTGGTGAAGGCAAAATGCGATCTCAAACCCTGTAGCCCTTTAAAAATGTACAGAACATTCCCAAGGCAAGAGCAGCTCAGTTCGCCTGCTGTCTCAGACCCCCAGGTGGCCCTTCCTTCTCAAAGGAGGCGTGCCCACCTCTGCAGCTGGAGGGCGCAGAGTAAGGCGGGCCTGCCTTCCTGCCAGCGGGGTCTGCAGAGGAAGGAACCCCGCTGGCATGGTGGGTCTGTGCGTGCCCGGCTGGTAACCGCCAGGTTAGCCGCTGCTCTATGGGAGCAAGAGGAGCCTGCTTCCATCAAGATTAACCCACTGCCATCGAGTCAATTCCGGCTCATCATGACCTGATTAGTATATAGTTACCACAGTTATCCATTTTCACGGGAGTAGATTTCCCTGCCTTCAAGTCAGTCCCAACTCACAGCGACCCTCTAGGACAGAGTAGACCTGCCCCTGTGGGTTTGTCCCAAGACTGGAACTCTTGACAGGAGTAGCAAGCCTCATCTTTCTCCCTCAGAACGGCTGGTGGTTTTGAACGCCTGACCTTGTCCTTAGCAGTCCAACTCGTACCCACCGTGCCCCAGGGTTCCTCAGCAGAGAAGATCTCAGTAAAAGGGCAGTGTGCCGGGTGAAGCAGAGGGGCAGTGGGAATGGAAGACCCTCGACGAGGTGGATTGATACAGCAGCTGCCACCACAGGCTCAAGCTTATTAACAGCATGCTCACAGCTACGAGGACTGGGCAGTGCTTCCTTGTGCAGAGCAGAAGGTCGCTCTGAGTTACAACTAACTCAACGGCAGCATCTAAGGACATCCCTCCATCTAGAAACTTCTGTTGTGGAGCAGGTCACCGGCCAGGTCTGCGTTTGCAACCCATCCCGGGGAAGGAGTGAGCCGAGGGCCACTGGGGAAGGCTGCATTGGCAGGTGCCAGGTCTTCGCGACCTTCCCAGTCCTCTGGGCCACCCTTCATGCCCGCCCTCAAGAGCTTGCCTACACAAAGTCTGCACTCAGCCCCAACAGACTGCCCCACCCCCAACCTTTTGTGCCCCACCCCCTGTACACCCCCTTTCTCTGCCTCTTTCTCCACTTCCTCCTTCAGGGCCAGCCAAGAAGGGGCCTCTCCCGGCTGCCTCCTCACCCTCCCTCTGCTGGCCCCTCCCCGAGTTTTCTGGCACCTTAGGTAAACATCCCTGGGCTGGGCACCTAGCCCACATGATCTGGGTATCAAATGATTACCTGAATGTCTGCCCAGCAGAGTAGGGACCTAGCGAAGGTGGCCGAGGTGACAGGGACAGCTGGGGGACTAGAGAGGTCACTGAGAAGCAGTTAGAATGAGAGACTAGAACGGGCATCGGGCTCAGAGCACAGGCTGTCACTGGGGACCCCGTCCAGGCCTTGGTCACCCCCCTTCTGTCAAGGGTAGGAGTGAGAACCCCTCTGGGAAGGGGGAGGGTCCTCTGAGAGAGCTGTCCAAGGGCTGACCCCAGAACCGTGAGTACGGGCTTACTTGCAAATTAGGGTCTTTGCAGGCGTGGTTATGCGGAAGGTGTAGGGGATGTCGGGTGGGTCCCCCATCCAGTTAAGGGTGTCTTCGGAAGGAAGGAGAGAGGGATTTGAGTCCTGGGAGAAACACGGAAAAGAAGGGGAGGCCCTGGGATGGCAGAGGTGTTGCTGCCCTAAGCCAAGGAAGGCACTTAGGCCTGAAGCTGCCGAAAGCCAGGGGAGGCGGAGGCTTTGCTGTCAATGACTTGGTTTGTGAGGGACTAAATCCCTAAGGCTTTAAGCCATCCAGTTTGTGGTCGCTCTTTGGGGGCAGCCCTCGGACGCCAAGACCGAAGGCGGGCCTGGGAGCTAGGTGAGCCACGCACACAGGACAGATGGAGTCAAAGGGCCTGGAGAGCAGAGCAGGGCCGTGGGGCTGGACTATTTCTTCACGATAGACCACTGACTGGATGTGGTCAGGCCTTTCTTCCTCCGAGCTCCTGGGTCACAGACCAAGCCCAAACATCCATGCTTACTGCCGTTGAGTCCATTCCGACTCATAGCGACCTCTATAGGACAGAGTAGAACGGTCCCCTGTGGGTTACTGAGACTTGAAACTCTTTATAGGCGTAGAAAGACATCTTTCTCCAGTGGGGTGGCTGGTGGTTTCGAACTGCTGACCTTGCTCTGAGGCACGGGGCTCTGAGGCACGGGGCTCTGAGGCACGGGGACATGTACTACAGTAGCATTTGCTGCCAGAACCACTTCTGAAAACTCTTGGCTTTGGGGGTGAAAACTGCTAACGGCTGTGCCACTCTGGTCATGCCGCCCTCATCTCACCCCAGATTGGCCGTGACCCAAGCATCACACTCACAGGTACACACGCAACCGAACAGGTCCCTGTGTTCACTGTAGAGGCCCTGGGGGATTAGCGGGTTAAGGGTGGGGCTGCTAACTGAAAGGCCAGGAGTTCAAATCCAGCAGCCCCTCTGCCAGATGGAGATGAGAATCCCATGGAGCAGTTTGGCGTTGCCCTGTGAGGTCACCGTGAGTCGCAATTGGACTCAAGGCAGTGGGTTTAAGTTTATCTTGTACAAGAATGCTCAGAGCATGACTTTTTGTTTTCAAACCAGGAGCTAACTCAATCTGCTTCGGGAGTAGCAAATATATATAAAATGCTTTTTTTTTTTGGTAATACAGGTCACATTCAAGAGTCCGTATGATTCTTACAAACATAAAGAGACCAGATGTTAAAAACAACATTCTGACAACCGAAATGCCCATCCGTGGAGGAAGGGATGAACAAAGTGGCTTGTAGCATGCCAGCGACTAGTGCCCTCCCTGAGAAACAATGATGTCACTGTCACACATCTCACGACAAGATGACTAGGGAAATGGTGATTCACACCCAAAGAAGTTGACTTTGAAGGTTAGGGAGGTGGGGAAAGAAAGGAAGGGAGGTGAGGGAGAAAATAAAGAAACAAAAAAGTGAACATCCTATATGATTCCACGAATAGAAAGTTAAAGAACAAGCAAAACTGAAAAAAAAATCTGAAAAGCCATTTGCTGGGAAGTAAATAGCCTCAAAACCCCTCAATTTAAAAAATCCAAATGACTGGAGACCCCTCCCCCCACACCCCAAGTCCCTTAGGTGGTCTCCTCCTCCCTGGGCAGTTTGGCTCCATCTACTTGGCCGCCCAGGCAGGCACCATGTTTTCTTTTGCCTCCGGAAAAACAGGTTCACCGTGCGTGCCGCACACTCAGAGAGTGTTTTGTATTGTCACATCCCAATATTGACACTAGGAAAATCAGCTGCCTGCCCACCCGCCACCCCCACCCCGTGCCCTGCGCTCTGAGCCCTGGCCTCCAGCAGGCCCTCTCTGTCTCCCGCCGGCCTCTGCCAACCAGGAACTTGGAGTTTGCTCATGGGCTGGGCTTCACCCAGGGTCAGGCCCCGCGCGGGACAAAGGGAGGCTGAGGGAAGCTGCTGCCTGGGCCACCTCAGGCCACCGCTGGTTTCCTGGAGGCCAAGGCCACCAACAAACCCCGAGGGCTTCCTTGAACCACACGGCATTGTCTGGCTGAGAGCACACAGGCACGCTCCCCACAGGACCAGCTGACGCCAGCCACGGGAAACAGGATGCTCTCTGAGGAGAGGGTACTCACTGGTGGCCCCGCCGCCCCCTCATAGGGACCCCAAGCTCAGTCTATCCAGATGTCCTTTGTCACTATTGTCCTTTGCCATGTGTCAGCTGCTCCCACCCTGGGCGACCCCAGGCACCACTCGCCAGTGCCGCATCACCTTCATGATCGGTTTCAGATGGGCCCTTTGCAACCCACAGAATATATTTCTGGAAGTACATTGCCAGGCCTTTCCACTTGGTCTCTTATCAGTCTGGAAACACCACTAGACCCTGTTGAGCATCCTGGCCGCACATACATGCCTTCACTGACAGAGTGGTGGCTAGACCCTGAGGTGGCCTGGAATCGAACCCAAGTCTCTTGCAAACCAAAGTCCAACCAAAACCCTTGCCAGGCATCGATTCTGATATGGGGTAGAGCCCTAAATAAAGCGCAGAACTGCTCCTTAGTATCGGTCTTCCAGGCCCGTAAAATCTTTGTAGGAGCAGACAGCCTCATCTTTCTCCCAAGGCGCTGCTGGTGGGTTTGAACTGCTGACTCTGCAGTGAAGCAGCCCCAATGTTTATCCCCCAGCGTCACCGTTAAAATATTTGACCCCTGAGCCACCACTGCCCCCTATATACCACCTAAAGACAGCCAGCCTGCCCCGTCGTGCTTAACATTTTAAACAACACCAAAACCTAGCAAAAAACAAGAAACATGGTAAAACTAACGCATGGAGTGGAAACGCAGACGCTTCCTGACACTGAGTTGATGCCGACTCATGGCGACCCTCTAGGGTAGGGTAGAACTGTAATTCTATGGGAGTAGAAAGCCCCATCTTTCTCCCAGGAGCAGCTGATGCTTTTGAGCTGCTGACCTTGGGGTTAGCAGATGAACATGTAATCGCTAAGCTGCCAGGGCTCCTTGGGAGTGGGGACGCTGGAGCTAAATGAGCCCCTAGCCTGGGCGTTCTAAGGATGGAGTCCAGTCCGGAGTGAGAAGGGAGAAACGTGGACAGTAGCTGAGGGAGTGCAGGGAGCAGTGGGCAAGTCCCCAGCACGAACCCCCCCCCCCCACTACCTGTTCTGGAGGACCTGGGGCCCCAGATCCACTGTCCCCACAGTTTTAAGGAATGGCTGCATGATGGCCTCAAGCAACTAAAATCACACCATTTATTAATCAGTCGGGGGAGTGATGAAAAGGGAATGGTGGGGTAAGTACTCCTGCTGATTGGGTGTTCTCCGGCCTCTACAGAAAGAGCCAAGCGGCTCCAGAGGTGCAGAAGCCTCCCCTGGGCACACAGCCCAAAGGTGGAGGCAGGTCCCAAACGGCTGTCAGAAATGACTCTGGGCTTTCCATTAGAGCGTGTTCCTATAGCTTTCTGGGGGTTCCTTCCACCTCTCTATCTGCAGGATAAGGTCGCCTGCCCTTGGGGGCTGAGGGGTGAGCAGGGAAGGATCTCTGGTGTCACAAGGGTAAAACAGGATTGTGCTTCTGTGGAGATTGGCGGCCTCGGGAGCCCTACAGGGCAACCCTACTCAGCCTTTGAGGGTTGCTCTGAGAAGCGACAGGGTGGCAGTGGGCTGGGAGCTTGCTGTCCTAGCGGACGTCGTGCTGGCAGCCCAGAGCAGCAGCAGCAGCAACAGGTGCTCGGTAACAGTTGCAACTTGGACCAGAACAACAACGTCTCGCCCCTGGGTGGGGTGGGTCGCTCCCGCAGATATCCGAGTACCGTTCACCGAAAGGCCTTCTGACAAAGCGGAGTCGCCGGCTGCAGGAGGCAGCCGGAGACCAAGCAACAAGTTCTCCGCCCGCCAGGGCTGGCGTCTGTCGGCTGGGGGCCCCTCTCCGGCCACCGGATGACCATTCAAATGCTAAGCGCGCCAGAGCCGGTGGGGGTGGCAGTGTTGACAAAACAAAGCGGGGTCCCCACCCAGGATTCGCACCTCAGCTCCGCCTGCGAGCCCACCTGCGCTGGGGCCCGTGGAGACCGTGCGGAGGGGGGCAGGGCCAGCCCCTATGGGTCGGTGCTTTCCCGAGCCCCACCATCCAGGCTGGCCCGGGCCCTCTGCAGGTGCGCGGCGCTCCCGGCTCCTCCAGTCCCCGCGCCGACAGGTGCCCGACGCCATCTTCCCTTTTGGGGGCGACGCTGGGCCTTTGCCTTCCCGGTGCCAGGCTGGGGTCCGAAGCCGTGCCCTGAGCCCCGCGGACAAGGCCTCCGAGAGGGTCAGAACCTATCCCCCGCCTCGGGGGGAAGGGGCACTGCGAGGGGCCACTGGATGCGGAGGCATGACCCATTACTCAGACACGGAGACTGAGGCTTTAAGGTGGAGGTACCTGGGGGCCCCGGGCTAGAAAAGAGGCGCTGTGGAGCCGTCCACCCGCACATGACCTACCTGACTCTTCCCGGGGCGCAAAAGCCAGGGCCTGGGCTCCCACCTGCCACTCGCTGGGCACGGAGCAGACCTGGGGCTCCGGCCGGGCGACGGGGCGGACGGCGGAGGGGAAGCGGGCACGACCGGGACGCCTGCGCTCAGACTCACCTGGCGGCGGTGAGAGTGGTGGCAGCGTTGGCAGCGATGGCGGGGCTGCGTTCCGGGCGCGCGGGCCGGGTGGCGTTTTGTCTGCGGCTCCGCTGTCCGCGCGGAGGACCCTATAGGCCCGCCGGGCCCCGCCCCCGCCCCGCCCCAGGCCCCGCCCCACCCTCCACGCTCTCCTGCGACCAAGCTCCTCCAAGCCACCTGCTCCACCGCGACCGCAGGCCAGACCTGTCCGTATCCCGCCCTAAAGGGCCGCTTCCCCACCCGATTGTCCAGGGGGAGCCACAGGCTGGGCGAGCTATGAATGTCACCTGCTACTTTGTTTAGAGCCCCTGCCGCTCTTCCAATCGCCCTGTCTGCCTGCGCCCGCCTGAGGCCCGGGCATCTCACCTGGTAGGCTCAGAGGGATGAAGGTTTGTGGGGGGTCCCACTGGCTGCAAAGTAGTCGGGACTTGCCTCGTGTTTATTTTACGTTGGAAGAGACTGAGGGTCAGAGAGAACGAAATGATTGGCTTAAGGGCAGCGTGAATTCAGCTCTCCAAACCTTGTGCCCATTTTATAAAGGTGGAAACAGGCTTTGGGGACAGGGCATCAGGGGCTCCAAACGGAAGCCTGGGGCTTCCCTCTGCCGGTGACCACCTCTGCTCCCCCACTGAAGGCTTCTGTGGCCCCTCTCCAGCTCTTGGGGCTCTGGACAAGAGGTGGGCATGGAAGGAGTAGGAGGGGGGGAGGGGGGGAGAAGTAGCCCTAGGGAGCAGAGAAGCCCCTGCAGGTGCGTGTAGACTTAAGAGGTATACAAAGTAGCCGTCATCCCCAGAAACACAACAATAACAAGCTTGTTTATGACACAGAGGGAGAGGGAGCGATCAGGAGTGAACCTGCTTCTGCTACTTGTTTGCAGTGGTTCTCCACTGTCATTTTGCTACTGTGATGAATTGTCATGTAAATATCTGATATGCAAGATGTATTTTCATTGTTACAAATTGAACATAAAGCATAGTGATTCATCACAAAAACAATATGTAATATATTGTGAAATATTTATTTCTAATGACAAATAAATGAAATTCTATCTTGAAGCATGGTGTAGAATGGGTAACAGTCTTCGAGCCAGGTACTTGGATGTGGGCATATCTGCATGTGGGCGGACCAGCGAGGAGGCAGAGTAGCGGGTTCTGGGTTTCTAAGACCACAGGTTGAGAACCGCTGTCCTATGGTCTCATGGCTTCTGGGTCACATCCGGTGATACCTCTGGGTCCTCATCTGTGAAGTGGGGCAGCACCTGCTCCCACGCTCCAAGGCGTCTGGATGGGTCAAAAGAAATAACTAGGGGATGTTTAGTAAACTGGGGGCACTTAAATATTGGGGGCCCTTCACTTCCCTTCTCCAGCCCAACAGACAGTGGGTCTGTTATTCTGTGGTCCTCCTGTACAGAAGGTCTTGCAAACCACATAAACTCCAGCCCCTACAAAATCGAGATGGTGAGACCCCTTGTCCGTCTCGGTTCCACGCTCGCAGGAGCCTGAGAGGCATATGGAGAGGCCCTGCCAAAGGGAAGGCTCTCTCCACACCCATTTTGCCAAGGGAGAAATTGAGGCTTGGAGAAAGGAAGCAGCCACATAGGATTTCCAAAACTGAAAATGCTCAGGGTGGGTGACAAGTGCTTCCAGAGAAGTCAGGGGCTTGGTGCCTACAGGCACGCAGTAGAGGTTCAGTAAACGTGTACAGACTAGGCAGCGGAGAACAGGCTGGGGACTGGCCAGGTGGGCTAAAAGAATTCCCTCTGTTCAAGTCCCAATGAACAGAGGAGACAGGGAGGGGGAGGCAGGGGAGGACGTTGCTATGAGACGGGTCTGAAGGCAAAGAGGTGAGGTGCTGAGAGTCTGCTCCCACAATCCCTTCAACAGCAGATTCAGAGAACTCTGGTTTGATGGAAAACGAGAATGGTACCCAGTAACAATGGGACCTCAACCATCTGTTTGGGGCCCCCGAGCCCAGGTGGAGCCTTTTCTATAATCTCCCTGATTCCACCCTGAGGTAACCACACAGGCACAAGAAAGTATGTGAGCCCATTTTACAGATGCGGAAACTGAGGGGCTGAAAAGAGAAGGCACGTGCCCAGTGGAAAGGCAGAAGCAAGCGAGCCCGGGTGTCCTTCACAGTTCAGGCAACCTATCTCCAACCCCCAGGCTTCCCTTTCTCTCTCCTGGGATCTGCTGTGGACTCCTCCCAGTTTCGAGGAACTGTCAGGACAAGGTTGGGGGGTAGGGGAAGAACGTGGGGGCGAGGCTCTGGATACTGCCAGTTCCAGCCCAGCCCTCCTGCTGTGGGTCCCCCCACACCCACAGCGGTTGTAGACCCCCCAACAAACACTGTGGGTTATAGACCCCAACACCCACTGCAGGCTGAGCTTCATTCTTGATATGATCTTGTTTGTTGATTTCACAAACACTGCTTGACCCCTACTATGTGCCAGGCTGGGCAGTAGGTGACAGGGCTCTGGAAATGGCACTTTTGAGTGGGTGAGGCACGAAGATGGAATGCCCACAGGTAGTGGGGTCTGGCACAGCAAGCCTTCCAAGAAGGGGAGTAGAGCTCAGTAAGTGGGGTGTCACACACTGGCCTCAGCATCCAGGGCTGGTTGGAAATGACCCTGTCTTTTCACTTGGCTCCCAGCCTTGGGGTAGACCTTATCTAGAAAGGTCTGCCCTCCGGTTCTGCGGCATCAGGAGGGAGACCCCATCAATGGATTTGGGCTGTTCTCATCAAAGGCAGGCTGAGCGTCCTGGCAGGCCAAGCCTTCCTGGGGGTATGCCACCTGTGTGGGCCTGGTGTGCAAGATGTCTTATAGGGACACCTTCGTGGGCTGAGGTGCCAAGGGAGCCACAGGGCTGGGTGCTCTGCATGACTTCTTACACACACACCCCAGTGTCCCCCTGAAAGCAGGGTTGGTTTTCCCACTGCACAGAGCAGGAAACTGAGTCTCTGAGAGGGTCTGACCTCTCCAAGGGGTCAGGGGCTGAGGTCTGAACCCAGAGTTTTCTATCCTATCTGTGGTAATTACATAATCTCCTGTCAACTTGAGGGTATTAAGAATGAAGGGGTGGAGTTTAGCTTGCCAATCAGGTTGCAGCTTGATGACCTCATTGGAGGCATGATGGTGATAAATAGCTCACAGGAGGCTGGTCTTTCTCTCTCTCTCTCTCTCTCTCTCTCTCTCTCTCTCTCTCTCTCTCTCTCTCTCTCTCTCTCTCTCTCTCTCTCTCTCTCTCTGCCTTCCTTTTCCTGCTGTTGAGACACCCAGAGAGCTGGAGGAGCCACATGGAGACCCACGCCAGCACTGAGATGCTTCCACTGCCACTGAATCCACAAGACTTTTCTTGCCACCTTGTTATCTTCCTGCATTCAGCATCATTGCATTTGCTGCGTGAATCTAAAGAGAAATTTGTAGACTAGTGTCCCTCTCACTGTCCAGTCTTCTGCCAAGTGAGGGCCCAGTCCTCAAGATGCTGCACCAACTGGCCAGTGTCACCCTTGTGACCTCATGTCCTACCGGCCTCTCCTCTCTCGTCCATAAATGATAAAGTCCATGTATCTGATATTAGCCCATAGCCCGGTGAACGTGGCCTCCTCATTGTCCCTCACCTGCGGACTCTGTACCCGCCCCACCCCCCTTCCCCTTGCAGGTTCCTGCAGGTCTGTCCTCAGACCAGGAACCCTGGTGACAATAGTGGTTACTTGTTGGGCTGTGATCTGCAAGGTTGGCATTTCAAAACCCCCAGCTGCTCCTTGGGAGAAAGATGAGGCTTTCAACTTCCATAATTGCAGTCCCTCAGGAGGGAGGGAGGGAGGATAGGGATGGGAGGTGAAAAAAATCAGGAGCTGATAGGAAGGGCTCAAGTAGAAAGCAAATGTTTTGAAAATGATGATGGCATCCTATGTGCAAATGTGTTTGACACAATGGATGGATGGATGGGTTGTGATAAGAGCTGTGAGAGCCCCCAATAAAATGATATTTTATAAAAATGAGAGTTACAGTCTTGGAAACCCGCAGGAGTGCTTCCACTGTGAGTCAGCAGTGAGTTTGATTTGGGGGCTGGTCCTCTCCCCTCTGGAAGTCGGTGCTCTTGACTAGTTGAAAGATCAGCAGTGCAACCCCACCCCGACCCTAGCTGCTCCCCAAAAGAGGAGACCTAGCCATCTTTTCCCATAAAGAGACCCACCTGGGGAAGCCCGGGGTGGTTCCGTTCCGCCCTGCGGGCTGACTGTGAGTCAGAATCAGCTCCAGGGCTCACGGCAGCGGCTGGCTCAAATGGCACCTTCTCAACCAGGCCTTCCCTGCCAACCCCAGCTGCCCTGCATGGGTCCTCTGCCCACCCTCACCCATTGGAACATCCTTCTTCGTTGTTTGCCTCTCCTAACGGGAATCACCACCGAGACAGCGGGGCCCAGTAGGGACCAAGCCAGAGTGCTCCCCATGGTCCCCCCAGAATCAGCGACAGCGACTGACTCAGAGATGTTGTTGTTGTTGGCTACTATCAAGCTGATGGGTTCATCGTGCCCCCATGCACATGGGAGAGACTAGGGTGACCCACAGCGTTTGCATGGGCTGATTTTGGAGAGTTGATTACAAGAGTTCCTTCCTCGGCTGTCTCGGCCTGGTAACAGCACTGAAGCCGGCTCAGCATCCTAGCGACACACACCCCTCCACTGACAGCCGAGGGGGGTGCTGTGTCTCAGATACGCCAGCCAGGACCCAAACCTACCACAGTTCCCCCCACTGTCCTAGCACAGAGGATGTGTGTTAGTGTCAGGCTGCACACCCAAGCAATGGATCTTTCCAGAAGGTAACTCAGCAGGGTCTAGCCCCAAATGGAAGAGGGTGCATTTTCCAATTGTGCCAGTCACCCCAGTTTCAGAGATGCCTTGAAAATCTAATTAAACTAGTTTGCATAGGTGTGGGGACAAGGGTCCAGGACCGTCTGTGTTAGTCCAGGTGGACTTGAGAAACAAATTCATAGACACTCATATGTGTATATGGAAGAATTTTATATAAAAGAGCAATTGTATATTGAGAAAAGATCCCAGCCCAGTCCATATTAGCCCATATGTCCAATACCAGTCTATAAATTCCTCTTCAGATTCACACCACCCATGCAATGATGCCGAATGCAGGAAGATCACAGACCAGTGGGTGAAAGTCCTGTGGATCCAGTGGTGGTGGAGCATCTCAGCGCTGGCGTGGGTCTCCACGTGGCTCCTCCAGCTCCAGGGCTCTGGCTCCATCAGCGTAGCTCCATGTGGCTTGTCAACAGGAAGACAAAGCAGAGAGTGACCTGCCTCCCGGGAGGAATACAGGAATTCCATATGAGCTTGTTTCCGATAAAAAGTTTGTCTTTTCTTTGGAAGTTCTGTAAGATGCACAGTAGACTGCCAACCAAACCAAACCACACTCCCTACCTGAAGTCAATATGGACTCAGTGGGACCCTATAGGACAGGGAAGACTTGCCCCTGTGGGTTTCCGAGACCGTTCCTGGATTCCTTGTGTGGTGAGCTCTTATCTCTTACCTGTACCTGTGCACATGCTCCGGTCTAGCCCGCAGTGAAAGGCAGCACTGGGGTCATGATAGTGGGGGTGAGGAAGCCTCAAGGAACCAGAGGAAAATTGTGTGTTTCATTGGTGCTTGACTGCGCCCTGGTTGACTCATGCCTTCTCTGGGACCCTTCTGTGAGGGGATGTCTCATTGTCTACAGATAGGCTTTGGGTCTCTGCTCTGACCCCCCTCATTCTCAACAATATGTTTTTGTTTGTTATGGGTCTTCTGATGCCTGTTACCTGTCCTGATGATACCCCCTGCCCTTCTTTGCTCACCTCTGAACTTTGACCTTGGGTCATTGCTGCCTTTTTGAGCATAAAGGTTGATTATTGGACCTCGGAGGTGAGTTACGTTACAGACCTGACGGGTGACGAAGGGCCACTGTCAGGGGCCCACCAGTCTCTACCCAACCAGGAAACTAGGTCTTTAATGATTTGGGGGTTTCGCCCACAATTTTCTCCCTCTCTATCCAGGACCTTCCATTGTGATCCTTTTCGGACTAGAGGGTGGTGGCAGCCGAGCACCACCCAGCTTTTCTGGTCTCAGGGTCACAGAAGCGGATGTTTTTGTGATCCCTTAGTCCACTGGACTAAATGTGGGACCCTACAGGACAGGTCTTTCGATTTTCATCATTCTTCTGCACGGGGAGAGTCCAGTGGTTGTACCTTAGATGACCGCTGGCCGCGATGGTCCCTAACTCTTTCACTCTTCCAGACACAGGTGAGAACACACTGGTGACTCAGGAACAGGCTAAAGGAATCAGTAGGAACAGAGGACAGGTAGTGGCTCCCTCTCCAGGGTGCAGGTGACTAGAAAGAGGCAGGTAGGAACATGTGGTAGTGGTTATAGATGGCGATCAAAGGGGTGCAGGCTCCTGCAGAGGCGCCTTGTGCTGGCATTGAAGATCTGTACCCTCTTAATTCTAGTCCCAATCTAAACACAATCAGTTCTTATGAGACAGCCCTACTCGATACTTGCCCCCGTCAAGAGCTCACTGAGGATATGGGTGCTATAGCAAGGTCAAGTGAGGAAGCCAGATGGTGCCCAGCTCTCAGACAGAAGAATGTCTGGACTCTTCAAGGCCCATCTTAAGCAAGCAGCCATCTAAATGAGGCGTCAACCTGGTCTATGTGGAAGAAGCAAACCAGCCTGTGTGAGCCAAGGATGGAAGATAATAAAATCCAGATCGAAGGAGGGAATGGGCTCGGAGTTCACATTGTGAGCATTTGGTTTGCAGCACCAAAATCTATTGGCAGGACCCCCACCGGGATTGAGCCCCGGTGGAGGGAAGGGATGAGTCTGGTGATCAGACAAAGAGCATTGTCAGGTGAGCGATGGCAGATGTCATTAGGTTAAAATGTAACACCTTATTATTTGATCTCTCTTTTGACCCCTTTTAAAGTTGTTTCAATGTTTAATAATTTTGTTTTGATTGGGGTTTTTCTGTGTTTGCCCAGTCATTGCTGTCGATTTTTGTTTCTTTGCCGCCTGTTTGTGTTTTGTATGATTTTCCGCATACGAACTCCGTGCTAGTGAGATCTATAGAGACTGTCACTGGATTGATCCTGGTCTAGGGCCATGGTAGGGAGGATGGGGTGGGGGGTATGGGAAACTGAGAACAGGGTGAGAAGAACATATTCTGACATTGATTTGGTGCTGACTGCACAGATCTTCTTAGTATGATTGAACGATTAAATTGTATGATGTGAAGTCTATGCCAATAAAACTATTAAAAAATTTTAAAAGTTTGCACTCTTTCCGGCAAACTTTGTGCTAAGCAATAAGAAACAAACAAATGGAGTACAATGGCCCTGAGGTGGTAGGGCCAAGGGTGGGGCTTTTAATAAACACCCAGGCTTGCAGCTGCGGGGCACTGGGCTGGCCGAGACCAGGGTGGACCCCGAGAGGCAGTCTTGCTGGTGACAGGGCTCATATGGGATCTGAAAACAGGACCTGCGAGTTTCAGAGCAGATTAAGGAGGCTTAGCCCGTTGGCCACTCTGCTCAAACCAATTTGATAGACCCATGGTCCAGGCTGAAACAAAAATGAAATGGCACATAAGACACGAATGACCTTGGCTGGCCGGCCTGTCAGGAGGATGGAGAACAGGCCTTGGCTCCAGCAGACAATCCCAGGAATCCTGGGCGGGGAGGCAATGCTGTCACATTGTGAAGCATGGGGGGCTCATGCCAGGCCCGGCCTCCAGCCATGACGACTGTGGTCCCCCTGCCAGGATACCAAGACCCCAAGTTATCGCCCCAGTCGGGCCTGGTGGGAGGGACCGGGCCACGTGGGTGCAGGCAGGAAAGGGCCCCTGTCCTGTTCAACCTCTCCTAGCCCAAGAATAACATTCGCCTGACGGCTGCCTTAATCAGCCTGATAGCAGTTTGCAAAAACAGTCTCAGCAGTACGAGCAGGTCACGCACCCCACTTGACAAGGAGCGGGTGGCTGGCCGGGGAGTCAGCGGCCACTGCTGTCCACACCTCTGTCTCAGAGCACGCTGGCAGGCCGCTCTTCTGGCCTGGGTCCCCTGCTGGCCGACAAACCCTGAGAGGACCCACGTCCATAGCCCTGCACTTTGCATGGTTTTAAGGAATGACCTTCCCTGGTCTGTGTCCTTAACTCCTGTGGTGGGCGACTTCCAGCCACCCTTGTAACACACAAATCCCTTTGTGGGGCCTCTGTTTGGGTGCTTTGGGAACACAGCTCCAGAGATTTCCCCCTAAGCCCTGAGGAGTTACTCTTGTCCTGATTTGTTGTTGTTATTTAAGTTCTGTTGCTGTTTTAATAAAGCATTTTATCAGGGGCTCTGACAGCTCTTCTCATAACAATCCACACATCAATTGTATCAAGCACATTTGTACATTTGTTGCCATCATCATTCTCAAAACATTTTCTTTCTACTTGAGCCTTTGGTATCAGCTCCTCTTTTCCCCCTCCCTCTTCCACCATCATGAACCCTTGATAAATTATATGATTATTGTTTTCATATCTTGCATGGTCCACCGTCTCCCTTCACCCACATTTCTGTTATGCGTCCCCCTCGGGAGGGCTGTGGGGGGCTTTACGTGGATCATTGTGATCGGTTTCCCCTTTCTCCCCCTTCTTCCCCCACCTTTCCTCTACCCTCATGGTATCGCTGCTCCCATTACTGTTCCTGGGGGCTTTATCTGTCCTGGATTCCGTTTGCCGAGAGCTCTTATCTGTACCAGTGTACATGCTCCAGTCTAGCCGGATTTGTAAGGTAGAACGGGGGTCATGATAGTGGGGGCAGGGAAGAGGCTTTAAAGAAGTAGAGGTATATGTTGTGTTTGTCTCCCTAAATTTTTACCCCCACGTGTTTGTTACCTTTGCATGGCTGTGGTTTGTTTCTTTTGCATGGGCTGATTGACACATCTTGAGTAAACAACTCGTGGTTTGTTACATTGTGTCTGGCCCTGGGCTGCAGCCTGTCCTGTGATGGGCATGCACCACTCAGGGCTGCCCACTAGACTGCAGATGAAGTCACTTGTGGTCTGAGAGGGGCTTGGTCAGGTTCGTGGCCCTGGGGAGTGCCCAGCCTTGAAATTAATAAGGGTTTTTAGATATAAGTAGTATGGCAGAGTGAAATCACTTGATATGGCTCTTCCATCCATCCCATGTCCATGGAACCCATTCCCATCTATCGTGCCTCCATGGGGCGGGTGTAACCACCCCTGGGGGGTCTGACTCTCACTCTTTAATGGAGGAGAAAGCGTCATTGTTCTCCCTGGAAGCAGCTGGTGGTTTTGAACTGCTGACCTTGAAGTTCACAGCCCAAAGCATAATCACTACGCCACCAGGGCTCCTCCTTCCATCCATAATCCATGCTAATAAGGTGTCAAGGAGATTGGTCAGTTTTTCCATTGCTCTGGGTATAAAAGAGCTATTTCAGAGGCAGGAGCAGAGAATCCCGGGACCACCAATTCAGAAGAACCGCCAGGGAAGCATCTGCACAAAGTGGCAGAGGCCCCAGAGCGCCTGCCACATTGTGACACAGAGCAGAGAAGTCACCCTGAGATAGTGAGGCAGAGGAGGCCGAGGGACCGCGTGGATGGGAGGCCAAGGACTAAAGCCCTGTGTGTTAGTCCAGGTGGACTAGAGAAACAAATTCCTAGAGACTCATATGTGAATAAGAAAGAGGTTTATACACAAGAGCAGTTGAATATTGAGAAAACATACCAGTCCAGATCAAGTCCATAAGTCTGATATTAGCCCATATGTCTGGTACCAATCTATAAAGCCCTCTTCTGATTCACACAACACATGCAAAGATGCCGAATACAGGAGGATCACAGGCCAGTGGGATGGAAGTCTTATGGATCCAGTGTCCATGTAAGCATCTCATTGCTGGCAGGGGTCTCTCCGTGGCTTCTCCGGCTCTAGAGGTCTGGTTGGATCAGGGTAGGTCCATGTGGCTTCTTCAGTTCCCAGGGGGTAGCCTCATGTGTCGTGTGGTTAGAGCATCTCTCAGGGAGTGAGCAGAGAGAGTATGTCTCCTGCCTCCAAGGAGGAAATACAAGAGTTCCCAGAATTCTCAGGAGAAGGCCACAACCACTCAGAGGCCTCATTGATTATATCTTAATTGACAGGCCAGACCCCACCCCTTCACTCATAATCCTCTCAAATTGACACCAGATCTTGTAACTACCACACCCTGGAGGAAATGACGTGGGGGCCACATCTGACCTCCTTGGGCTACACAAGGGAAGAGGGATGGCTCTTTTATACCCACAGGAAAGACAAAGCTGACCAATCCCCGAGTCAGAGTCGGCTATACCTCATTTGCATGTTCCCACCCAATCACTTTGGTGAGCGTTGCAAAGTTATGGACTAAAGAGCCATCAGCAGATACTTTCACTTTCCCACATATTTATGAGCATTTATGAGTATACCCCATAATTATGAGTATTGTCTGTGAATCTTGTGTCACCGTGACAATGGGTTATCAAACCCAGTGGGGAAATGGAGTGGGATGGGAGGAAAAGGTGCATCAGCAAAGGATGGAGGGTGGCGTCATGTCTGACCTTGGCTTTGTGGCAATTGGCCTTGGGCTGCTGGGGGGTTGGATTCTACTTCTCCCTGCAGATGCAGGAGCAGGACGGATGCGGCCCTTACACTATTGTCTCCAAGGTTAGCCCTACATCAAAACTTTAAAACATACAACAGAGAATGGGTAGGAACCCTGGTGGTGGGGTGGGTACAAGGTCAGCAGTTTGAAATCATCAGCCGCTCCACAAGAGATAGACAAGACGTGCCAAAGATTTAAGAGTTGGAAAACCACAGAGGTAGTTTTCTACCTTTTTCTACATCAGTGGTTCTCAACCTTCCTCAGGCCGTGACTCTTTCACACAGTTCCTCATGTGGTGGTGATCCCCCAATCATAACATCATTTTCGTTGCTACTTCATCACTATCATTTTGCTACTGATGTGAATCGGGTGACCCATGTGAAAGGGTTATTTGACCCCCAAGAGGGTCATGACCCACAGGTTAAGAACTGCCATTCTATAGGGTTGCTCTGAGTTGAATCAAATGACACATCTCATTGGGTGAATCTGTACACGAGACCTCTTTAAAGTGCTGAAAAAGAAAGATGCTACTTTGAGGACCTGACTCAGGTGCACCTGACTCAGCCATGGTATTTTCAAGCGCCTCTTATGCATGAGAAAGTTGGATAGTAGGTCAAGAAGCTCAAAGAAGAATCGGTGCATTTGAAGGTTGGTGCTGGCAGAGAATATTGAAAGTCCCACGGAGTGTCAGAAGAACAAACCCACCTGTCTTAGAAGGACAGCCAGAATGCTCCTTAGGAGCAAGGATGGTGAGAATTGGTACTTTGGACATGCTGTCAGAAGAGACCAGTCCCTGGAGGACATCGTGCTGGGTAAAGCAGAGGGGGCAGCGACCAAGAGGGAGACCCTCAAGGAGGTGGATGGACACAGTGGGTGCAACCATGGGCTCACACGGAACCACCTTGTGAGGGTGGAGCAGGACCGGGCGGTTTCCTGTCTGTGGTGCACAGGGCTGCTGAGAGTTGAGACTGACTCCAGGGCTCCTACCAACAACCTCATGAGTTGAAACCTGCTTGGTGACTGCGAGTTATTTAGTTTTGAGTTCAGGAGTCTGGGTACTATCTTTAAGGCAAGAGAGAGCCAGTGAAGTTTCGTTTGGAACACCAAGATTTACACCATTACGTTTACACGGAGAGTCACTCAGTTTTCTGGTTTGTTCCTATTGAGACTGTGCGGCCCATTTTCTACAAATTGTTCTTCCTTGTGATGCTGGGCTCCTCCCGTGGTCGGTATCAGCGTCCCCGGGGTTTTGAGTGCTGGTGGGGAGGGGAGGCATGCTGTTTGTGGGGGAGGGGAGGCATGCTGTTTGTGGGGAGAAGGAAAGGGTCCTATGCGTTTATCGCCTTCCTGGATGCTGCCCTGGTGCAGAGTGATTACATGTAGGACTGCTCTCACCGTTGGCAGCTTGGTAGCACCAAGTGCTCTGTAGGAGAAAGATCAGATTTTCTCATCCTTTACATAGTCTTGGAAACCCACAGGCCCTGTAGGGAGGCTGTAAATTGGAATTGACTGGATGGCTCGGAGTTTGGATTCTGGTTTTAGATGCTACTCATCAGGAATGTAAAGTCTTTTCAACTCTCCTAGAGATGGAATTATTCCTATTTCATAGGGGAAAGGATTATAACAAGCAAGCTGAGATTCCCGTCACCACTAAGTCCAATTCAACGCTGTTCCCTCCCCCTCCAAGTATTCTCAAAAGTAGACTTTTACAGCGGAGTGAGAGGTGTATTTGAGCAACTGCTATTATAAGGTCCAGGTTCCAGGGTAGCACAAGCAGTCTGTTCTGGGCTGCTGGCAGAAAGGTTGATGGTTCGGACCCACCCAGTAGAGCAATGAAGGGCCTGCTGACCAGCCTCCCCGCATGACACAGCTCCCTTCTACTCAGTTCCACGTGGTTGCCAGGACCCAAGACAGCACTTCAGTGGGCTATGCACCAAGTGCAGCACCGTATAGGAATCTTTTTTTCAGCCTTCTCCACTACCCTACCATGTAGGTGCCATCCCCATGTGACAGGCAAGGGAAGGGAGACTCAGAGTTGAAGGGACTTGAACAATTTTTTCTGTGTCCCGCGATGTTTTTAAAAAGTTCCGATTTTGGGGGAAAGAATGCACGACAAGCTAGGGTATACGGTTTTTGGCTGTCATGTGGCTATTTTGCCAGGATATGAGTTTTATCAATGGTGGTCCGCTTTACCAATCTTAAAATCTGGTAAATCCCCCCTCCCCCACCCCACCCACTGCAGGTTGCTGCTTCATAAGCGAAGGGGTTCCCACTGTTTATTTTAGGAAAGAGTATTGCCCCGGGGCTCAGGGCACCCTTTATAAAAGCTGACCTTTGCGTGGGCCATTTATTACTACATAGCAGGCCGACCACCCTAGTGGTGGTTATGTTTTGGGCTGCTAACTCCAAGGTCAGCAGTTCAAAACCACCAGCTGCTTCATGGGAGAAAGACTAGGCTTTGTACTCCCGTGGAGAGTTCCGGGCTTGGAAACCCACAGGGGCAGTTCTACCCTGTCCGTGGGGTCGCTATGGGTCGGCATCGACTCGAAGGCAGGGAGTCTAGTTTTCTCAGCCGCGCACCACGGCACCCTCGAAGGTGGGCGCCATCGCCAGTCCCAACGTGACAGAGTCGGAAGCGAGGAGCGCGGGAAGCAGAGGGTTAACAGTCTCCCCGCCGATGGCCACCCGGCGGGCCTCCTCCAGCAGGCCGCACCCTTCTCTGCCCATTTGCTGGCCGCTCCGGCGAGCGAGGCTGGAGGGCGTAGCACCGCGTCCCCGAGGAGGAAGTAACGCCGGAAACGACCCGAGGCATGACCCGGAAGCAGTCGCCGGCTCCGCGGCCGCGGCTGTGGTTGCCATGGCGCCGCCCCGGCAGTGGAGCGCGCGTGCGCGGAAGGCCGGCCCCTGGTGGGCGGGGCCGGGGCGCGGCCCTCCTCCGCCCCGCTCCACCTTGCAGCACCCTCCTCCGCCTCCCTCTGCGCAGGGAGCCCCAGGTGAGGCCGCCTCCCGCGCCCGAGGGTGTGGCCGTGCGGGCGGGCGGGGCGCGCGAGGGCGCATGCGTGAGCGCCCGGCCGCCGGCGTCCCCCCGGAGAGTCGCCGCTGACCACGGTCCGCTTCCTCCGCCGGCTTCCCATGCCTCGCCTCGCGCCGCGCCATTATTGTAAATGCATGATTATTACTCTTTCTCGGATGATTTGCGGTTTCCCCGCAATTTCACTGTGCGGGACCTGTTTCCTCTTCTGCAGGCTGTATTGTTTCTGGTGGCATCTTTTGCGGGGCGCGGTGCACCTGTGGCCAGAGCGCTGGGCAGGAGGTGGAGACTCCTCCCCGCCCTCCCAGGGTGCCTGTGACAAAGCCATTTTCGCCTCCTCCCCCCTGTTTGCCCATCAGAGTCGCCGGGTGGGGGTGGGGGTGAGGGCGGAGTATGTGTGTGTGCCAACGGTTCACGCACTACCTGCCAACCCAAAGAGAGGTTGGCAGTTCGCGCCCACCCAAAGGCGCCTCGGAAGAAAGGTCTGAGTGTCCGTTTCCCATAAATCGGCCAATGGAAGCCCTACAGGCCCAGTTCTATTCGGACACACGTGGGGTCACCAAGAATCGGAGTGACAGGCAGTACTTGCTAACTGGTTTCCCATGGGGACGATGGGGCTGTGGTCGCGCCTGAGGTTGCCATCTACTCCCTAGGAGCTGGGCGCTGCAGGGGGTTACCGCCAGTGGAAAAGTGTCCCATCCTTATAATCTTCCTGTGAGCAGACCAGGTGGCTGCTTTGTTCAGGGCGCAGGTACTGAGCACGCTGACAGTGCTGGGGGGTGGGACTGTAGGGCCTGGTCAGCAACCCTGGGGGCCAGTGCTGTCACCCACTGGAGATGTGGACATGGTCACAGTCATGGCCTCTTGCAGAGGAAGGTGGAGGTGATATCTCTATTCTGTTGTTTTCTACTCTGAGGTCCGCAAGGTCCCGGGTTTGAAACCACCAGCCTCCTTGTGGGGGAAAGCTTTTTATTTTATTTTTTTAATTTTTTACTCCTGTAAACAGTTACAGTCTCTGAAACCCACGGGGGCAGTTCCGCTCTGCCGTACAGGGACGCTGGACGCTCTGAGTGGGCATCCACTCGATGGCAGTGGGTTGAGCTTTGGGTTTCGGTCTCACCTCCTGTTCAGAGAAAATGCGGTGGAGAGAATGCAGGTGTGGGAGAGGGCCCAGCTTGTGATTGTTTGTGATCAGAATATCTCCAGTAGCAGGGGCCAGACCCAGGAGAGAGAAATGGTTCTTACTGGCCGTGGGTTCTTCTCTGTGGCTCAGTGGGTCTCCCCAGTGGCTGGCTTGGCTTTTGTCTGGAGGCAGGAAGAGCTCCAGGAGACGACAGACTTCTTGACAAAGCATGTGCCCCAGTGATGCTGCCACACTCGTGGGACCAAGTGGTACCCCCAGGCTCCTGCCCTGCCACACCAAGCTGCGAAGTCCCCGTGGTTGGTTGATGAGGGCACTCTCTTTGCAGCTGAAGCAGCCCCATCTGGTGGGCGAGGGGTGGCCCAGTCCAGTGCCTGAAACATGCAGCACTTCCTGGAGTGTGTGTGGAGGGAGCTCGTTCCTTTAACGTCCTTCATATATCAGCTGTCGTTAGGGTGCTCGCTGTCACTCAACACTGTTCTGGGTGTGAGATTCACCAAGAGACGCGGTGGGACAGTCTTCTCTGCAGGAACCCTGGTAGCGCAGTGGTTAAGCATTCAGCTGCAAGCCGAGAGGTTGGCGGTTCGAACGCTCCCAGCAGCTTCCTAGGAGAAGACCTGCAAAGCCACATCTGGAAAGATGGTGGTGCTACCCTGTCACGTGGTGTCACAGGGACTTGGCATTCCACTGGCGGGCACCTCACTCTGGCACGGAACCTTTGTTCTTCTCTGATGGAGCTGGCGTGGCTGTGCCGTCACCTGGACCTGACATGGGAGCCCGACCTGGAACCACCTGGAGAGCAGATTCCAGAGCTGGGCTTTCTAAGGGGCTCCAGGCCTGCTGGTGCAGGCTGGCTCTCAGGAGCAGAAGTGAGGGCCCGGGGACGGGGGTGTGGGGGGAGGCCTTGAGATTGGGAAAGCCTTTTTGGAGAGACCTAGGTCCTGGGTTGGGCGTGGGCGTGGGCGTGTGAGAAGAGCAGAGCCTGCCAGGATGTGGTGTGGTGGGTGTGATGGGCCAGAGGAAGGCCTGGGACTGGAGGAGACAGACAAAGCCAGGGGCGGGGGGCTGTGGGGATATCACACGGGGGGGGGGGGGCGCAGCCTGGCAGGTATAGGAGGGCTGCCACACCTCCCCCTCCCACTGCCGTGAGGAATCTCTGGGGTGGGGTGTTTTGAGCAGAGGGCTGACTAATGACTAGATGTTGGTGTTTGAGAAGATGCTCTGGGGCAGTGAGTGCAGCAGGGCAGGCAGCGAGGACGCCCAGGGGGCTGACCAGCTGGGAAATGTGAGGAGAGATCTGGATGATGCTGGGAGAACGAACACAGGCTCACCTCGTTTCACTGGGAGTCAGAGAGAGAGAGAGAGAGAGAGAGAGAGAGAGAGACATAGACACATGCTGGTCTTTCTCATCATGTCCGAACCCCTTCATCGTCCTGTTGTAGCCCGAACAAACCAAGGTGCGGTGCCAGCTTCACTTTGACGTGCTCCGGGGCAGGGAACAACCCCCAGACTCTTAACGGCTGGATCCAGGAGGCCTGGAACCCAACGAGCAACAGCATCTCCGAAGCCAGCCTGTAGACATTTCTCCCCCAGGGCCACGGATGATGGCAAGCGTGTGGGTGTAAGCACTCAGGGGAATGTGTGCCTCCCTTCCACTTCTCTTGGTCTGGCCAGGGGAGTGCCTTCTCTGCTGATCCCAGATGCAAGCCTGGAACCGAGCACCAAGCTGCTGCAGGGGGCTGTGGGCTGCCCGGATGCAAAGCTGTTCTCAGGCTTGTGAAAGTGCTCAGCTGCCAACTGGAAGGTTGGGGGCCCCAGTGCTCTCTGAGGTGCCTCCGAAGAAAGACCTGGCAAGCTACTCTTGCAAAATTGGCCAACGGAACACCCAGGGTTCCCAGTGCTGCTGTGAGTGGGTGTCCGCCTGCAGCCACTGATTTGTTTTTTTGTCACCACCCCCACTTGCTGGGGAATGTGACCCAGATTGTGCCCTGACAGTGACCAACTGTTCTGGTTCCAGGGTGGCTTTCCATGGCTGGTGTACCTCTCCTGGTGGCAGCCTGCTGCAGCCCCAGCGGTGCTCCGTGTGATGATGGCGCCCTGGGCAGGGTTTATGGTGCTCTGTCGTGAAGGTGGCCTATGAGTGAGTCACGTCCATTCACGTGAGGCCCCAGAGATGTCACCTGTCAGGCGGACCCTTAACCTGTTTCCTGCCTTAGAAGGAAGTGACAGCCAAGCATTCAGCTCTAGAAAGGAAACCAAACTCACTGCCCTCGCCATTGCTGACTCACAGGGACCCTACAGGACAGGGTAGAACTGCCCCTTGTGAGCTTCCCAGAGGGTAACCTTTCTCCCTCTCAAAACCTCATCGCCACTGAGTTGATGGCGACTCATAGAGACCCTTGAGGACAGAATAGAACTGCCCCTTGTGAGTTTCCAAAACTGTAGCTGCCCTCGTCTTTCTCTCTTTCTCGGAGCGGCTGGTGGTTTCAAACTGCCGACCTTACAGAAATCACAACCCGACCTGTAACTGCCACACCACCAGGGCTCTGTCTCTCTCCCTATCAATTATGTAAGTAAGGACTTCTTTTCTGAGGGCAAGGTATTTCTTCCTCTATGAAATCGGGTTGAGAAGGAGCCGGCCAGTCTTCTGCCGTGTGGCACTGGCCCGGGATCTATTTGTCAATTCGACAAATACATTTTCAAGCCCCTTTGTAGTTTCCTGAGGAGCTCTGGTGGCACAGCAGGTTAACCATTAGAAGATGAACCTCGAGGTCGGTGGTTCAAGCCCACCAGCTGCTCTGCAGGAGGAAAATGAGGCGGTCTGTTCCTGTAAAGAATTAGTCTCAGAACCCCAAGGAGTCATTCTACTCTGCCCAATAGGGTTGCATGAGAATCGACTCAACGACAGTGGGTGCGTTGGGGTCTCTGGCCGTGGAAACTGCTGGGATAGACATCAGCCACCCCACATCCCATGACGTGGGAGACACGTGGACACTAGCAGCGTCAGTGTGGGAGGGAGGCAGTGTAGGTTGTCAGCAGCTTGCAGTTTCTCCCTCCTCTGCACGTTGCTATCTGAGCCCCGCCTTCCTCACCTGTAATGGAGACCCCTGCCCACAGCACCGTTAAGGAATGATCCCTGTGAACTTCCCACCCCAGGCCCGACACTTGTAGAACTCCGCACGTGATGGCTGTGCGGCGTTTAAGCGATTCCCACTGGGAGCAGCCCTAGGTGGTAAAACTAACTTGCCCCATGTAACTCGGTGAGGGTGGGCTGTGCCCCCCGGGGAGTAGGGCCGGGGTGGGAGGAGCACATGGAGCTGGACCCAGGAAGCCTTCAGCACCCAGCTCTTTCTGCCTGACATCTTTCCTCTCAGTGAGCTCTTCTGAGAACCTACTGTGTGCAGGCGCACCCACAGCCACCCGCAGAAGCCAGCAGCCCTGTGGAGAAGCTTCCTCCTGCTCAGACCCGTCCAGGGTATTCCAACTCACAGCGGCCTGTAGGACAGACTACAGCTGCTCCAGAGGGCTCTGAGGCTGGAAATCTTTTTCTCTCTCTTTTTTTAATTAAAAGATCATTTTATTGGGGCCTCTTACAGATCTTATAACAATTCCTACATTGATTGTATCAAGCATCTTTGTGCATATGTTGCCATCATTATTTTCTAAACATGTATTTTCTATTGATCCCTTAGTATCAGCTCCTCGTTTTTCCCCCGCCCTCCCCCAAGGCTGTAACTATGGAAAGAGCAGACCCCTTCATCTTTCTGAATGGAGTGGCTGGTCGCTTTGAATGACTTCAATTACCTGCCCATTGTTTAACCCACTGTGCCTCTCAGGGCTCCCGCTCTTACGCATGCACGCACGCATGCGCAAGGAAACTTCAAAATATTCACTGGAAAGTGGAATGTAAAGATAGTGGCCCTTCCCCCACTAACTTTTAAGAGCCACCGCCTACACGTGTGATGGCAAGGATGAGCTCGAGGAATGGCTGACCCCGTGGGAGAGGCCAGCAGGCGCCATGCCCCAAACCCCGGGTCAGTTGTTAGGCTGGTGGTGCATCCCCACTCAAGTAGCTGCAGGAGCAGCGAACCCAAGATCAGCAAGTCGGATGGCGGGCTGCGGGCTCAAGTCCCAAGAACTGAAGGCCAGAAGATGGTGAGCTGGGTGCAGGATCCAACTCGAACAACAAGGGCCAGAAAGTTTGTCCAGAGCACCCATACAGTGGGAGACAGGCCGCACCCTGAGGAAGCTCCTTAAAACCAACAGTGCCTATTCCAGATTACCTCCTGGACGTGACTACGTCATAGAACAGAATGGAGGATAACTGCGTCGTCACATATTTGCCACACTACATTCTTACCGAACCACCCAACCACTGATAACCATGACCTAACCAAACCGTTGATCCATAACCTTAACCATCACAGCCACCTGGTGGAGGGAAATTTCTTAATACAGCTCTTCTACCCAAGTCTCCGCAATTCCCACCAATGAATGGGTGGGACTATGCAAACAGGGTGTGTGTGTGTGTGTACACTAAGCCACACCCCTGGCTATAAGGATGATTTGAAGCTGGAGCAGAGAGAGAAATAGGATCTTGGAAGAACATTGTCTGAAGTGGCCATGCCGACAGTCTCCTGTTTCTCCCATGGAGCAGCTGATGTGTTTGAACCACCAACCTTGTAGTTAGCAGCCCAATGCCTAACCCGTTGCGCCCCCAGGGCTCCTTTGTGTAGTGTGAATTGTTGAAAATGCCCTTCTAAGGACCACCTCCTGGCGCTCAAAGTGCCAGCAGCAACTGGCCAGGAACCCCGTGGGGCTGCAAGTTTCTCTCCCTGGGGTGAAGCAACTCGGAGAACGAGGGTGAGAGGTGGCACAGCTCACAGAATGCCATCGATGTCGCCGAGCTGTCCTAGGAGAAACAGTTGAATGGGTGTCCATTGTGCTGGGTGCACGAACAACAGTCTAGAAGACCAGGGGGAAAACTGGGTGAGGGCAGGGTTCAGAGGAGGAGCAAAGCGGAGGACTGCTGGTGACCTGGGCCGGGTGGTTGCCAGCACGAGGCGATCGATGGGAAGGGGACTCGTGGGCCTGCAGTTCCCCCCTCTGCCGCCAGGGGCGGAGGGGCGGCCGCAGGTGAGCGGGTTCCCAGAGATTTCTGTCGGGCACTTGCTGCAGACGACATGGGGGACAGAGCAGCCACCGGGCGTTTTGCCGGGTTCCTCCTGGCGCTGGTGCTGCGTGCATCTCATCCGCCATGCCTTTCATTTCAGGTGCGAGAGCGCAGCGCAGGCAGTGAAGCTGCGGAGAGGCTCCATGTCCCCGCGGGCTCCCTGAGTTCCCATGGTAGGTGAACCCCGACCCCCCCCCCCGGGGGGGAAAGCCTCGCTGTCTACACCCCCCCCCCAGTACTGCTTCCTTGTGATTTGGGGGACCGTGTTCATGACACGTTGCGCGCCCCGTGAGTGGGCATGGGCGCGGTGGGCGCGAGTGTGGTCTCTGGTTGGACAGTTGCGCACAGAGGGCCTCGGACGTTGGTTACGTTTTCCCGGTGTCCGCCCGCCCCTCCCTCGTGTTTCCGAGGCTCCATTTCCAGTACTGCGGTCCCTGCGCCCTCACCGCCTCGGCTTCGATTCAGGGTCAGTGTTGGCCTTTGGGCTTCATAAAAACCGCGAGTTCATCGAGGGCTGTATTCCGGGAGAAAAGCCGCACCCCCACCCTGATCCGGGCTCAGTCCTGCACCTCCTCTGAGGCCCGGCACCCTGCCAAGGACATACAGAGAAGGCCCCGGGGTGGCCCACAGGGTGGCCAACCTCAGATTGGAGGTTGGGCTTTACCCAACCCTACCATGGCAAAAAGGTCTCCGGATCAGTAGGCTTCTGTGTACAAAACCAAAAACCCACCTCCCTGCCATCCAATTCATTCTGATCCCTGCGACCACAGAGGACAGAGTAGAACTGGCCCTGATTCTGAGACTTGACATCTTTACTGAGCGGATAACTCAGTCTTTCTCCCACAGAGCAGCTGGGGGGTTTGAACCCGTGACCTTGAGGTTAGCACCTCAACATGTAGCCCCCACTCCTCCAGGTCTCCTTTCCGTAAAGATAAAACCAACGAAACTCACTGCCATGGAGCTGAAGCGGACCTACAGGGACCCATAGGACAGGGCAGAAGTGCCCCTGTGGCTTTCCGAGGCAGCTAATGCCTTCTGAGAGAAGAAAGCCTCCCCTTTCTCCTGAGGAGCTGCTGGTGGTTTCAAACTGCAGACCTTGCAGTCCTGTCGGGTAGCCTGCTAGCTAGCAGAGTTCCCGAGAACCCCCTCTAGAGCAGTTTCACCCTGTGGCACGAGGGGCGCTGTAAGTTAGAGGCCAATGTAAAGGCAGCTAAGTGCTTCTCCAAAAATAAATAGCGTGGAGCAACGCCAGGAGGGGCTTCCAAAAGCTCATGGAAACGCGGGCTGAAAAGATCATGGACATTTCCCCACGTAGGTTTTGAACCCTCCTCAAGTTTACCCATCTGCCTTTCGAATGTGAGGCTCCCAGACCCAGGAGCAGCCAGGAGCCCTGGCGGCACAGTGGTTATGCGTTGGGCTGTGATCTGCAAGTTTGCAGTTCGAGACCACCAGCCTTGCCTCAAGAGGAAGTCTGTCTACTCCAGTAGGGGCAGTCTGCCCTGCCCTACAGGGTCTCTGAGTTGTCATTGACTCCATGGCTGTGACTTTGCTTTGGTTCAAACCCCCGCTGCCCTTTGAGAGAAAGACGAGGCTTTCTGCTCTCGCAAAGGGGTACAGTCTGGGAAACCCACAGGGGCAGCTCGACCCTGGCCCATCCGGATGCTGTGCATTGGAATTGACTTGATGGCAGTGAATAACCAGAAGCCGTTTATCATTTACATCCTACGTGTAACTGTGATGGACTCTATGTATTGTTATTTTGTCAGTTTATTGGCATTGGGTGAGTGTTCTCAAAACACATGGGTTTCCCAGCCAAGAGTCTGTACACATTTTGTCTGTGACACTGATTGGGGTCCTCTCAGTGGGGTGACAGCACCCCTCACTTCCTCCCAACCATCCGTCCATCCATCCATCCATCCATCCTAACCTCTCCTGCCTCCTGAGCCTTCTTACAGGCACCAGCTGCCCATAGATCTTGTGAGGTTTGGCTGAAAAGAGGGTTCGGGGGTGTATTATCAAAGGGTGATACAGGATCCCTGGTGGCATTGTGGTTATACATTGAGCTGCCACCTGCAAGGTCAGAAGTTCAAAACCACCAGCCACTCCTCAGGGAAAAGACGAGGCTTTCTGTTCCCTCAGAGTCACAGTCTCGGAAACCCACAGGGGCAGTCCTGCCCTGTCCTAGAGGGTGGCTATGAGGCAGCAATAGCAGGGAGTGTTTACTTGTGTTGGAAGAGGGATGCCTTACCATTTTCCAAATTTTTATTTTATTTTGCCTTCTGCTCTCCCCACCCCCACACCAGGTGGGTGGTCCAAAATCACCAGTGAGATTTATGTGGTGGAGGGACCCCAAGGCTGAGGAGGGCAAGTACCCCAGTAGAAAGCCCAATTCTGCGGTTGGCCTCTAGGGGGCAGAGTGTAAGCAGGAATTGCCTGGGACTTAGGGCAGCAGGGGCTGAAAGCAAAGAGTGAAAGGTCAGATCCCCTGGGCAGTTGGCTTTGATGTGATTCTGTTTATGCATGTGTGTGTGAATGTACATGTTTGTCTGTCCGGGATCTACCAGTATTCTGGGCTAAGCGTCCCCAGCATCTGAGGGTCTAGTCCTGGTAGGGCTTTGCCATGTGTGATGTGGGGCCTGCCTGCTGGCTGACTGGTCACTTAGTCCCCACTGGTGTCTCTGGTTCCCCGAGGACAGCGATTGGCCGTGTGGAAGGCACACAGTGTGGAGTCAGATCATCCTGACTGTGAGCCAGGACTCCTACCACCCACTCCCTCGGGTCAGGTTTGTACACAGACTTGTAACCTTGGTGCCTCCACTTCCTCATCCTTAACATTGGGGTGATGACGCCCACACGGCCAGCTGGGTGCTGGCCTCTGCACCGTATGTGTGTCCCCTCCCTCGCTTAATACTCACAACTCGCACCCTGGAGTCCTCGGTTGGTGCGAATGGTGAGTGTACCTGGCTGCTCGCCGAAAGGCTGGTGGTTCCGGTCCATGTAGAGGTGCCTCGGAAGAAAGGCCTGGCAGCTTCTGAGCCATTAAAAGCCCGAAGCACTGTCCTGCACACCTGGGGTCACCCAGTATCAGAGTCCACTCAGCGCCAACAGGCTCTCCCCATTTTGCAGCCTTGGGAGTGGAGGTACAGAGAGGTTAAGTGACTTGCTCCGAGCCTCACAGCAAGTGGGTGGTGGAACTGGGCTGGTGCTTGTTATCTTGGGGGTTCCCTTTTCCCACCCTGCCGCCCTCTCCAGGTGTTGCCAGGTCCCCATCTCCTCCTTCCTGTCAAGTCATCCCCAAGGTGAAGCCACTGCCAGTCCCCACTCAGAGGGGCCCCGGGGATCCCACTCACAGGGCTGTGGGCGCCAGCCTCTGGTCGGAACCCCCAGGGGGGCAGGCACTTTTCTCTTTCAGACTGTATTTCACCCGCTGTTGTTGAGAACGCACGCAGGGAGACAGGCACCGGCAGTCCCGTCTGCTTGTGCAGTTCCTTGCAGGACTGACCTTTGAGGGTGCAGCCTGCTCACCTGCCCTCAGGCTGTTGCTCCCCGTTCACACCCACTCCCTATCCCCCCCTGTCCTGTGTTGTCCCAATTCACGTTCGCGGCTTCACCTCTGTGACCTCTAGCACCCACTGCAGTGGCTCCACAGCTCTCACAGACAGACCTCGTGACCAAAGTGTTCGTGAAGGCAATGAAAACGCCGTCATGCCAGTGAGACATGCTCTGGGCGGATCTGTCTTTCAGGGCACATTCCAGAGTTCTGTAGAGTCAGCTAATAAACTCCCCGAGCGCAGACCACTTTGCTGGAAGCCTCTGCAAAAGGCCGTCCACTCAAGCACCGTTGGGGGCAGCAAGCCCAACTCCTGTATTAAGTGCCCAGTGCACCCCATTCTAGGGTGCCTTAGCCCAGAGGCAGTCAGCTGCACTTGCGAGGGTCGGCAAGTCAACTTCCCTAATTAAGTACCCAGAGGCACCCCCACTCTGCAAGCCAGCCTCCTGCTGCGGGGGTGGGGTGTGTGTGTGTGTGTGTGTGGGTGGGTGTGGGTGTATGTGTGTGTGTGTGTATGTGTGTGTGTGTATGTGTGGGTGTGTGTGTATGTGTGTGTGTATGTGTGTGTGTATGTGTGTGTGTGTATGTGTGTGTGGGGGTGTGTGTGTGTGTATATGTGTGTGTGTGTATGTGTGTGTGTGTATGTGTGTGTGTGTATGTGTGTGTGTATGTGTGTGTATGTGTGTGTGTGTATGTAGGTGTGTGTATGTGTGTGTGTATGTGTGTATGTGTGTGTGTGTATGTGTGTGTGTGTGGGTGTGTGTGTGGGGGGGGTGGGGGGGTGGGGTGTGTGTGTGTGTGTGTGTATATGTGTGTGTATGTGTGTGTGTGTATGTGTGTGTGTGTATATGTGTGTGTGTATGTGTGTGTGTGTGTATGTGTGTGTGTGTATGTGTGTGTGTATGTGTGTGTGTGTGTATGTGTGTGTGTATGTGTGTGTATATGTGTGTGTGTGTGTGTGTGTGTGTGTGTGTGTCTTTGAAAAGTCCACCACTGTTGTCTCATGCTCTAGCTCCTGGTTCTGATGCTGCTCCTTCTCGGCACACAGCTGTCATCTGGATCCGGGGTGGGGGGTTCACTGTGCAGGGGTCCCGAGGACGCGCTGCACTCCTGGCTCTTGCTGGTCATGAGATCCCTCCTCGTGCTTCCCAGAGGGCTCCTCTTATACCCAGCAGGACGGTGCTCCAGGGAATCCTGCTTGCAATTACTCACGGCGAAGCCTATCAGTATCTACACACACATGCCCCCCCCCCCGCACCCTTCCCTACCCACACTTGGTGGGAGTTAGAGACTTTGACTAGAAGGCCCACATTAAACATTTCCCTGCCCCCGCACGCCTACTGACCTTTCGAGTTGTTGGTGTCAATTGGATCCCCTAAAATGAGCAGGGCCCAGGCTGTGCCAGGCGCTGGCCAGGCCTGTGCTGGGCCCTTAGTGACAGCAGTGAAGGGGACACCAGCTCCCTGATGCCTAGCAGAGCTTCGGAGGGGTGGGAGGGGTGGGGAGTTTCCCACCCTTTCTGGGGAGTCAGGGAGGCTTTGCGGAGGGTGGGGTGTTGATGCTGCTGATGGGTGGGCCCTGCAGAGCACCAGCATATGCCAAGGCCCTGGGGTAGGTGCAAGACAGGGTACTGTACCTAATTGTACAGGGCACTGTACCTAATTGTACATGTGAGCCCACTGACCCCACACATGCTGACAAGGAGCCCTGGGGGCTGTCGTCGGAGGGAGGGAGGCATGTTCAGATAGGCACAAAGGACTCTGCAGATGAAGAGAGAGAACAGGGCACTGGGTGAGGAAGCAGGGGGCATGGTGGGGGGCAGGTACTGCCATCAGGACTCCCACCTGACAGCAGCCAGGACCCCCATTCAGGGCTTCTCCACAACCCCCCACCACACCCCAGCCACCTTCCCCACTTATGGCCTGTGTCCCCGACATGTGTAGCTCCCATCATGGGACAGGGGCACCGGTTGTAATGGCGCTCTTTCTCGGAAGCAGCCAGTGTCTTATTTGGGCTGGGTCAGCCCAGCCTGTGCGTCATAGGGTGTTCCTCAGCACCCTTGCCCACCAGATGCCAGTAGCACTCTCCACTCCCGTGCGTGCGACAGCCAGAGTGCTTCTAGAGGGGGTCGTGGGGGACGCCCGTGGTCGGAGGGGACGGGAGGGGTGGAAGGCTGGCGCTTCCCACCTGGATTCACCGGGTCTCTCCCAGGAGGATGGCCGGAAAGGTGAAATGGGTCACTGACATCGAGAAGTCGGTGCTGATCAATAACTTCGAGAAGAGAGGATGGATCCAAGTGACGGAGAACGAGGACTGGAATTTCTACTGGTGGGTGAGGCTGAACTGGGACCCGCTGCCCCCCACCCCCAGGCCTGGCATCAGGATCCTTAGTTCCAGCATCCGGGCCACAGTCTGCAGCTCGGGAGGGGTTCTGCCTGTAGCAGTGGGGTCTTCAAGCCCAGAACATTCTTTCCTGAGGGCATTTACCCACGTGGGCAGTTTGAGTCGGAGGAGAGAAAGCCATGTGGGAGCATGCATGGCGGAACCTTCTGCACTCTGGCTAGCTGCCTAGGGTGTGAACTGAGCATGCGCAGTGAAGGTCTTCCCCCCCCCCCCCATGCATGTAGCTGTAAGGTGTGATATTCGAGGCCAGTTTGGCTAGTGGGCGTGGCTTCATCCTACGTGGGACCAGTGAGAAGCCCCAGCCTCATGTCCCCCTTCCAGTGAGGTTCCTGTCAATTGGGGATCGTATTAGGGGTGGGGCAGTAGTTGGGTTCAGGCTTTGAGTGAGGGTAGACAAAGAATGGGGGTTACGGATGGGCGCGGGGGTACGAATTGTTCTTGCTGTTATTCCAACGCATGGCGACGGTGTGTGCCACAAAACGAAACAGCAGCTGGCCCTGCGCTGCCCTGCCATGCGGAAGGCCGACCGGCTCCATGTGCTGCAGCGTGGCTTCCTGCTTCGTTCAGATTTTGCCCATGGAGGCTTCCTCAAGGCTGGAGTTTTTCTAAAATTCTTTCCGTTAAAGATATGCTGAGGGTGTTCTTCCTTTGGGGTTACTAACTCGTGAGTCCACGCGCGCTCAGTAGAACGTTTCACCTACTGCTCGGCTCGTACAGTTCATCGTGTGTCCATTGCCTTGGCCACTCTGATTAAGCATGAGTTTCAGGTCTCTTCTGATCTGACATCCTCTTTGATCTTCCCCTTCTTCCTGCCTTTTCAATGACCTTTTGCTTTCTTCATGTCTGATGTTCCCAGTGTCCCAACACAGCTCATCTGGTCCTCTGTCAGTAGTGCTCAGTGCAGCAGATCTCTTTCTGAAATGTTCTTGAAAGTCAGGTGGGATATACTCAGGGTCGTATTTTGGCTCTTGGGGTCTTGTTAACATTTTCTTCAACTTCAACCTGAACTTACATCTGCGCAATTGACAGTCTGTTCCACAGTCAGCCACTGGCCTGGCTTTAGCTGCTGCCATGGAGCTTCGACAGGAGCAATCGATGTGTTTCCTGTGTATTCCATCTGGAGAGGTCCTTGTGTGTATCTCCTTCTGTGCTGCTGAAAAAAGGTGTTTGCTATGAAGAAATCGTTGGTCTTACAGAATTCTATCATTTTACCTCCAGTTTTATGTCTATCACCAAAATCACAGTTTCCAACTATTGCTCCTTCGTTTTTGTTTCCAACCTTTGCATTCCCAACACCAATAATTATCAATGCATCTTGATTGCATATTTGATCAATTTTATACCAGTTATTAACTGACGGTTGCAGCTGTTGCTTCCCACTTAGAGTCGTGCCCCTTTGGCAAACGGAGTTCCCGTCCCCGAAGGCTTTACCCTTTTAGCGTTAGGGTCAGGAATGGAGTTCCGGCTGGGGTTGAAGATAGAATTCACGTTAGTGGGAAGCATAGGTTAGGGTTAGGATCAGGGAAGCTGGTGCCCCTGGGAGGAGAGGGGAATTATGGGACACAGGCCTTGGGGCTTCCTTTTGCCTGAGGGTGTGAGTTGTACCGATTGAAATAAGTGAAGCAAAACAATGCCCAAGCAACCAGCGAGGGTTAGACTCAGAAAGACACTGGTCATTCATTCCTGGAAAGCCTGGGCATCCTGCTAGACCCTGCTTGGCCCGAGCCTTCCCATAACCTCTCCCCTCCTGCCTCTGGCCTCGGGCTGGGGGAAGGGAAGGGCAGGAAGCCCAAGGCCCTCTGCAGTCTGGTCCGGGGGCTAAGTGTCACCTACACTTGCCACTAATTGAGAGAGGGGGGGGGTGCCTGGCCAGTCTGCAGCTACTCCTCCCTGGGACAGTCACGTCTGTCCCTCGTGCTCACCACCATATGTCTGTCCCTCCTGGCACACGTGTGTGCACATGCATGCTCCGTGGCCCACCCTGCACTGCCTGGCCAGCTCCCGCCCAGGCCCGAGCCTACCTCCCCACTGGCCGCTGGCCGCTGTGTGCTCCTGCACCGGGCCGGGCCTCACACTGCGCTTGTTCACTGTGATGTGGGTGAAAGTTTCCAGAGCGCGTTGGTTTTTCCACTCCACCCGTTCTGATTCATGACCTGGACCGCAGCCCCCACAGCGGAGGTGCCCTCTTCCCCCTTCCTCCCCAGCCTTCTCGTGTCCTTCCATCCTTCCCTTCCCTTCCCTGCCAGCTCGGAGCTGCCTCCAGGCACCGGCTGCCCTTTTGGTCTCAGAGGGTCGTTTGTGCCCAGGAGGGCGGGCCTCCTTGCTGTGGCCATGCACGCTGAGGCTGGTCTCCCCATGAGCCTGGGCACCATGGTTCCAGGCTGGCGGGACTAGGGGGACATGGCCTCCTCTGCAGATCTGCCAGTGGCCCGCACCCACCCCGTTAGCCCTGCAGTGTGGAGAGGGAGCAGCAGGCAGCGTTGCCCGTGCCTGTGGATGGCCCAACCTGGCCACTCCAGGCCGCAGGCGGGAACTGCGGGCCCGCCCTGCCCCTGGTGCACATCCCTCCACGTGCGTGTACCCCCACGGGCTTTGCTTGAAGTCACAACGAGCATGTCACGGAATTATGCCTGTGTTTTGCTCTCAGCCACATAGAAGTCACCTGCAAAAGAACACGAACCCCACCACAGCGGCCACGTGAGGTTGGCTATCCACGTCACACACAGAGAACTAAAGGGCGTCCACACCCAGCCCCCGTTTTTCTTGCCCGTGAGTTTGTGGGTGGCCGGTGGTTTCCCACTGTGTCTGGACTGAGCTGTCTCGTCAGTGTTGTGGTGCTTAGTTTTGTGATTGGAGATAAGAAAAGCGGACCCTGACTCTCTGCACCCCTTAGTCGTAAGCCACTGCATTATTTTTGGGGACTGGTCAGGTAGGGGCGAGTCAAGCAGCTGACCTGGCTTTCCTGTGCAAGAACGATGTGGGTTAGGTTTTCCTGGGTGGTCGTGGGGTGTGGTGGATGGAGGGAGACTGGGGGGGAAGAAATGGCAGTCTGCTTCCGGAAGGCCTGCAACTTTGGGAACCCCTTGGGGTGGCTCTACTCTGCCAGGGTCACCCTAAGGCAGAATCCACTTGGCAGCAGGCTTGCTCTTTGGTGTGGATGGTGTCCCGGTGAAGGTCTCAGGTGTAAAGACAAGGAAGGGCTGGTTCTCTGATTCTGTGAGGGCCATGGTCAAGAATCGAGCGGAGGACGCACAGCGGCGGTGGACCCAGCTTGAGCTGGCCGGGCCAGTAGCCACTCACCAGTAGGAATCCTTGCACACCTGAGCCAACCAAGGCGTACACGGCAGGTGATGAAGACTCGTGATTAGGGTTTAGTTCTTAGATGCACAGCCACCCCACGCACCGCAGAAGGAAACCCTGCCCGGCCTGCGCCCGGCTCACAACTGCTCATGCCTGAGCCTGTCCATGCGGCCACTGTGTCCGTCCATCTCCTCGAGGGCCTTCCTCTTTGTTGCTGCCCCTCTACTTCACCAAGCACGACGTCCCTCTCCAGGGACGGGTCTCCCCTGACACCATGTCCTAACTACAAGAGACCGAGTCTCGCCATCCTTGCTTCTCCACCGAGGAGCATCCTGGCGGTCCTTCTAGGACAGCTGTTTGTTCTCTTGGCAGCCCATGGTACCGCCCACATTCTCGGCCAGCACCAGAACTCCAGTGCACGGATTCTTCTTCCATCTTTATTCAGTGTCCAACTTGCACATGCTCGCTAGGCGGTTGAAAACACCATGGCTCGGGTCAGGTGCCCGAGTCCGGAAAGGACCTCCTTGCCTTTCAGCACCTGAAAGTTCTCATGCAGCAGATTGGCCCAGTGCGGTGCGTCTTTTGATCTCCTGACGGCTGCTCCCCTGAGCAATGCCTATGGGCCCAGGCAAGACGGAATCCTTGCTAACTTCAGCCTAGGCCCCAGCTGGTGCCCGGAGAGGCCCTCAGTGGTCAGCGTGTAAAGGTTGGCAGCGGGGACGGCAGCAGTGGGCATCTGCATCTATGAGGTCATGTGGTTGTTTGCTGGTGTTGAGATGCTGCTGGATTCACCCCTGTCCTCCCGTCGGGACCACTGACAGTGGTGCTCTAGGACCGAGCGGGTGCTCCACACGGATCCCAGGCGGCATCTTTAGGGAGCAGCTGGCGGCCACAGCCTTCTGCTGCTGAGCCACTGCTGGTCCCAGCTCCTGACCCAAGACTTAGCCCCCTGGGCCACTCCTTCCCCGGTACCCCTGTCTCCACCCGGCATGCCCCTGCCACCTTCTCCTCTTCCAGGATGAGCGTGCAGACCATCCGGAATGTCTTCAGTGTGGAAACCGGGTACCGGCTCTCTGACGACCAAATCGTCAACCACTTCCCAAACCACTACGAGCTGACTCGGAAGGACCTGATGGTGAAGAACATCAAGCGGTACCGGAAGGAGCTGGAGAAGGAGGGCAGCCCCCTGGCCGAGAAAGACGAGAACGGGAAATACCTCTACTTGGGTGGGTGCCGCCGGCAGCCAGCCTGCTCAGACTGCACCTGGAACTGGCCGGTCCAGAGGGACTGGGCACCCCAGCACGGAAGTTGCTGTGGGCGCGTGGGGCGGGTCTCTGCATGTGTGTTGGCAAGAGCCGGTCCTCTCTGCTCCGGCGCGGGGTTGCCACTGCATCTAGTGATGGATGCCCAGGACTCTGGCTTGGCCCCGGGCGGTTCCCAAGTCCCTTCACGTGCCAGGGCAAAGTTGCATGTCTGTCCCTCTGGGCCTCAGTGCCCTCCTTGGCTGAGTGGGCATGATGATGGGGTGACATGGGCTAAAAGGGTCAGAGTCCCAGAGCCGGACTGTGCCAGGAGCCAACGGCAAGCCCCTGCTCTGGTGGGCACTGGTTGGACAGCAGGCAGGGGGAGGGGGCATGAAAGGGCACAGGTATGGGCTGGGCTGACCACGGCCCCCTGCTGACCGGCACTGGGGGGTGTCTCGGCCTCTCAGACTTCGTTCCCATCACCTACATGTTGCCCGCCGACTACAACCTGTTTGTGGAGGAGTTCCGGAAGAGCCCGTGCAGCACCTGGATCATGAAGCCCTGCGGCAAAGCCCAGGGCAAGGGCATCTTCCTCATCAACAAGCTCTCGCAGATCAAGAAGTGGTCCCGGGACAGCAAGACCTCCTCGTAAGTGCTGGGACACCGGGCAGCAGGGCCACGTGGCCCCTCCCGCTGCACTCTGGGCCCTGATCTGGAGACCCCAAGGGGTGAGGCGGAGGGGGGGGTGGCTCTCGGTGCCCACTGTTGTACGGAGTCACGGCAGGGCTTCACGACTGCAGAACCATAATCCATTTGGGCCCTCACCTAGGGGAACTTTGGGGCGGGGGTGGGGGCTGACCCCATCGTGGAGCAGGGCCCTCTGGGCCTCTCTGTCCCTCAGAAGCGGGACACTGGTCAGCCATTCACTGGCCGAGTGGCGTTTTTATGTGTAGAGTCTGGGTGACACAGGGACAGGGGACACAGTGGCCCACCCTCCCTGGGAGGCACGCACGATGTGTCTTGGTAGCGCCGTGGGCTGGACTGCAACCAGGGACGTCCTGAGGTGACGTCCTCACCTGCCCATGAAAGTAGTGCCCATGTGCAGTGCGAGCCACGCAGACCTGGTGACGGCGGGCCGGGGGCTCAGTGACAGGCGACCACCCCGTGCCTGCCGCGGCCACCGTGTCAAGTGGTCCTTGACTCAGAGCGGCCTGGTAAGTCAGCACAGAACTGCCCGCAGAGTTCCCAAGGCCACCGTCTGCAGGGCACAGAAGGAAGGGCCGCGTGGCTGGTGCGGGAGCAGGCAGGGCTTCGTTCTGCTGTGCGTGGGCGGCTGTGGGTCAGAGCTGGCTCCGTGGCACCTGACAATGACATTTGTGGAAGCAGGTGGTCTTCTCTCTGTCCCTCGGAGCAGCTGGAGGTTCCAGCCACTGACCTTTCTGTTCACAACCGAGACCTTAGTCACCGCACCGTGAGGCCCCCTTCCCACTGGCCATCAGCATCAAGCACCCAGATGGGCAGACCCTGGGGCTGCCAGTGGTTGCTCACACCATCTCCCAGGGTAGCGTCAGAGAAGCCAGTCCTGTGGGGGTGCCACCTCGCCAGTTCTGTCCCCCGACGGGCAGGCCGCTCACTCGGGGTGGGAGGGGAGGGCAGGCACTGGCCAGCTCTCAAAGGGCACCAGACACAGCCCCCCACTCCGTGCCCACACCCCCTGACTCGGCCGCCCTCCCCAGGTTCGTGTCTCAGTCCACCAAAGAGGCCTACGTGATCTCGCTGTACATCAACAACCCGCTCCTCATCGGCGGGCGCAAGTTCGACCTGCGCCTGTACGTGCTGGTGTCCACGTACCGCCCGCTGCGCTGCTACATGTGAGGCTCCGGGGGAGTGGGGGGCTGTGCCCGTGCGCTGGGGGCACCTCCACTCTCTCCTCATTCCTCACTCAGTTTCCCCAAGCCATGGGGGAGCCCGGGTGGCATCGTGGTTCCACGTAGGCCTGCTAGTCGTGAGGTCGGCAGTTCACAAACCACCAGCCACTCCTTGGGAGAAGGACGAGGCTGCTGTCTACTCTCCCAAAGCATGGCAGGCTCGGGAACTCATGGGCAGTTCTACCCTGTCCTCCAGAGGGCTCGCTGGCGGTGGGTTGGACGCCCTTGGCATGTGCTCCTGACCGCAAGTGCTGTTGGGGGTCACATGACACCCGCCTGGCACCTAGTGAGGAGGGTGGAGTGGGGTGACCCAGGAGGCGGGCTCTCATTCCACGAATGAACCTGCAGACCATTAGAAAGAGCCCAGATCCGTCCCCCTGCTCACATACCCGAGCTTGTCTGACAGCACCTTCTGGGCAGTGTGAGATTCGGGTAGGGTGAAGGCCAGGCAGCTGTTCCACTTCATGCGTGCCCCTCCTACAAGCCCAGCATGGCCCTGATTTCCTGTCTAGGTACAAACTTGGGTTTTGCCGGTTCTGCACCGTCAAGTATACGCCAAACACCAGCGAGCTGGACAACATGTTCGTGCATCTCACCAACGTGGCCATCCAGAAACACGGGGTGAGTGCGCATGAGCCGGGCCGCCTCCCCCGGGAGAGCAGCTGACCAGAGGGCAGGGCTTTCCGGTCCCGGCGGGGCCAAGGTGGGCCCCAGCCTCTGTCCAGTGTAGGTGACGGTGATCGGAGTGCTGGCCCTGAGGACAGAGCCCTGGTGGCACAGCGGGTTAGACATGGGGCAGCTCACCACATGTCGGTGGTTCAAACCCACCAGCTGCTCCAAGGGAGGAAGATGAGGCTGTCCACTCCCTCCATGAGGCCACCGTGGACGGGAGTTGACTCAGTGGCAGGAGTCTGGGTTTGGGCACAGATGGGGGAGGGCAAGAGGCAGGCTCGAAGTGGCAGGATGGCTGCGTATCAGCCCAACGGGGGCAGGCCTAGGACGGTGAAAAAGCATCTGATGGAGTGGGCTTTGTGGGGCCTGTTGCCCACCAGGGCTTCCAGACTTCCCAGAGCCCTGCCAGCATAGCAGGGGAGGCGTGGGGCAGGCTGGCCGGACCTCCGGGAGCCTGGGGAACAGTTCTCAGTTCTCAGGGGTTATTGGGGGCAGGAAGTGGTGTGCTGACTGGAGAGCTCAGCCCTTCTGCAAAGGCTGCTGCCCGAGCCTTCGCAGCCACAGAAACACAGGCATTTATCTGCTTGTTTTCAGTAGATTAAGTTTACATTTAATATTGTTTCTTTTTTTAAAATACTTTTATTGGGGGCTGTTACATCTCTTATCACAATCCAAACATTCCTCCAGTGTGTCAAGCACCTTTGCACCTATGCTGCCAGCATCATTTTCAAAGCATTCTTTTTCTACTTGAGCCCCTGATATCAGCTCTCCATTTATCCCCCCTCCCCTCCTTTATGAATCCTTGATAGTTTATAAATTATTATTACTTTGTCTTATCTTACACTGTCTGACGTCTCCCTTCATCCACTTTTCTGTTGTCCATCTCCCAGGGAGGAGGTTATATGTAAATCCTTGTAATCGGTTCCCCCTTTCTACCCCACCTTCCCTTCACCCTCCCAGTATTGCCACTCTCAGCACTGGTCCTGAAGGGATCATCTGTCCTGAATTCCCTGTGTTTCCAGTTCCTATCTGTACCAGTGTACATCCTCTGGTCCCTGTCTTCCTTTCTACTCAGAAACATCTTCATTCTATTGTGTGATGAGGCAGGCCCACAGGAAGACGGTGGTGCCTAAGGCCAGCCTGACTTTCAGCCCATCAGGTTTGCTATTTGTCAGCTCCCAAATGTATAACTTTGACCTTGCTGAAAGATTGCTGGCTTGGGAGCCAGGCTGGGGCTCAGCGGCCTGGAGAAAGGGCTGCGCCTGGCTGGACCACAAGCCATTTGGCATCCCTGAGGAGAGGACAATGTCTGGCCCGCCAGTGCCTGGTGTCTGGCTCTGGGGCTGCCAGTCTGGAGCAGGAGTGTCCTGTCTGCAGGCTGCCAGGCAGGGCAGCACGTGTGAGCCCACAGAGGAGGGCACTTGGGCGGTCCTCCAGCCACATCCCCTTCAAAGTGACGGCCCTGCAGGTCTCGCCAACAGAGCAGGGGCCAGGAGGCATCCATCAGCTCTAAGATGTGAGCTGCCCCCAGGTCCAATCAGCCCACCGGCCCAGGACAGTGCCCACAGGGTGTCAGCTGGAAGAGCCGGTTACTGGTTTTCCCGGGGGATCAGGAAGCATGTCACAGGAGGTCCTCCACCCCGAATCCCACTGCTAGGGAGTCGATGTTAGCCCCCGGCGACCTACAAAACAGCTGAACTATCGCCAAGGGCTTCTGGGCTATCAGTCTATATGGAAGCAGACAGCCTCATTTTCCTCCCAGGGACCTGCTAGTGGGCTTGAACCACAGACCTCGTGGTGAGCAGCCCAGTGCTTAACCCACGACACTGCCAGGGCTTCTGAGGCACAGTGTAGATGATGGACTCCTATCATGTGCCACATCCCCTCTGTCACAGAATGTCCATTTGGGCCATGTCCGATCACATATAGGTCTAGGTGCCAGGCCCTAGAAAACCTAGGTTCCTATTGCCTAACGGATGCTGCTTTGTGATGCAGGGCACGTCATTCCTGTGTGGTTACTATGTTGCTATGTTAAAGACCTTTCAGTGTCTCTGGAAATGTGCATCGTCTATTACGCGCTGTGTTTGCGTAACTGATGTTAGATCCCAACCAGACTGCCCTGGCTGACATGCAAATTTGACTCAGGACAGATGGGAGCCTCCGGTGGAACTCGGGGACTGCCTGTGTGTGATAGTGGCGTCAGTACCACATCCAAACCACGTCATAGCACCCTGCTTCGCAGAACCCGGGGTGGACCTTCTAGACTGGACACAGTGGCTGCAACAGTGGGCTCACAGTACAGACTGTGAGGCTGGCGCTGCCCGGGCGCTATGTCCCCCTGCTGCACGGAGGGTCCCTGTGAGCTCCTGACAATAGCAGTGAGGGTGTCGAATGACACATGGCCTTTTCTAAGATTTGAGGAGACCATGCTCTCCCCTGGGGGCAGAGGTCATGTCAGCCCAGCTCCCTGGGGGCAGAGGTCATTGCTCAGCTTCCTGGGGGCAGGGGGCATGCCAACCCAGCTCCCTGGGGCAGCACCGGCTGGGGAGAGGGTGGCATGATGGGAGGGTGGGGGACAGTCGGTCACCTGACCTGAGGACGCCCTGCCCCCTTCCATGCAGGACGACTACAACCACATCCACGGGGGCAAGTGGACCGTGAGCAACCTGCGCCTCTACCTGGAGAGCACGCGGGGCAGGGAGGTCACCAGCAAGCTCTTCGACGAGATCCACTGGGTCATCGTGCAGTCCCTGAAGGCCGTGGCGGTGAGGGCCCCGCTTGGGAGGGTCTGCTGGGGAGTGAGGTGGGGCCAGGGGCCCTGGCCTCCAGGTGCTGCCCAGCCTCCCCTGGACGCAGCGCAGGCCGGCTGTGGCCAGGGGATCAATAGCACTCCCGGCAGGAGCCACTGCCCTGAGGTGGGCATGCAGCCTGCCCATCCTGTTGGGCCTCCCGATGTCACCATCTGGGAGCTATTTCGGGCTGTGGGCCCTCAGCCGCCTCGCTAGTCTGCCATGGGGCAGGCGCCCTCAGTCTCTCTCTCTCTCTCTCTCTCTCTCTCTCTCTCTCTCTCTCTCTCTCTCTCTCTCTCGCCTCACGATGCTCACAGAGGGTGGGGGCGGGTTAGGGGAAAGCAGGTGTAGACAGGTGGCATGGGGCTGTGTGCCCCACTTGGCTGAGGCCTCTCTCCTCCCTGTGGGAGGGTGGACACCTCACTGCCCACAGAGCTGGGGCCCAGGCAGACTGGCTCACGCAGCTGTGGAGCCTGATGGACGTGGGGTCCGAGGGGCTGGGACTGGTCCCCATGGAGTGAGCCTCTATGGGCTCGCCCCCAGCCTGCACCGCCCTGTGCACTGTGCACACTGGAGCTGGGGTCCTTGCGGGGTCTATACCCCTGCAGTTGGAGTGTGTCGTGCTGCTCTTCTGGGGAGAGGGTGACAACACGCTGGACGTACGTGAGAATATCTACACAGAGCCTCCTCGCTGTTCTCTGCCGGGCCTCCTCCCCAGGCAGCAGCCCTCTCTGAGCCTCGGATTCCTCATCTGCAACGCGGCAGTGAGGGGGACAGGGAGGGGGACAGGGACCCAGGTCTGAGATGGGACAGAGGAGCCAAGAGTGAGGGCTGGGAAATATTCTCCCAGAGTTGAAGGCAGAAGGCACAGCCGAGGGGGAGATGGGAGGGCTGGTGGACAGCGGCCAGGCCAGGCCGCCAGGCTTGGGAGGAGACATGCACTCCCTCTACCTTAGGAGATGACGGGGCCCCGGAGCTTGGCTTTGCCCTGGAGGTGGTGGCCACCCCCTGCCCCTCTCCCTCCTGGCCTACAAACAGGCCTCGTGCTGTGTCTGCGGCTCACTGACTGTGGGCCAGGATGGCGCCGGGAGGGAGGGTGGAAATAGAGATGGTGGGAGGAGGGTCAGCAATGTTGTCAGAACCTGGTTTTGCGCTGGGAGGTGGGGGGCGGGGGGAGTTGGTGCTTGGAATCTGTGTGAGCACTGGGTTTGCAGGAGGGGTGTCCTGAGGTGGGACGCAGACAGGCTGCCTCTCACCAGCTTCTGACCCAGTCTGACACCAGCCGCCCCTCCCACCGTGCCCTCTACGTCCCTTCTGGGTTTGATATTCTGATCAATGCAGTGGCCACACAGTGCCGCACACCCATTCAGTGGATAATTAAGGAACAGGCTAAAGCAGGATCCTCCTCCTCGGGCAGGACACCCCTCCCAGTCCCCTGAGAAAAGTCCTGTGGTTGCTGGTTCTCAGCTGGGTCCTCCTACTCCCCCAGGCCTGTAGCTGTGGCCAGTATCCCGGCACTCAACCCATACCACAGCTCTTTCAGGAAGTTAGTTCTCTGCCTCCATGCTCGCCCACCCACGGCCAAGTGCACAACCCCCTTGCCAGGGCACTCCCACCAGGACCACGGACTGACCAATCCCCTCTCAGGAGGCCACAGAGGCTTCATCTGCGCAGTAGACTCCATTGGGCCTCATTTGCATAGTCAATTGGCCAATCCCAGCGCGGTGCCTACCAGTCGCAGGACCAGCCGCACGCAGCCCAGGGCCAGACAGGTGTCCAACCACAGGTTGCTCAGGCTTGTCCAGATGTGTTGACGAAAGGAACAGATCCTCGGGGCTAGGAACCTCAGATGTGGTGACTCCTTGGGGCCTTGGGGGCCAGAGCTGTTTTCCAAAGAACCCAGGAGAGTGGCCGCATAGAGGAGCTGATCTCAGGAGCCTCCCCTTAGTTGTCCATCCAGGCCCAGGCCCAGGCCATGGGGCGGGCAGGCCGGCATCATGTGGTGAGCAGCGGCCTGAGGCTTGGCTGGCTTTTCTTTTTTAAAAAATAATTTAATGCACTTGGAGAACAGTTTGAGGTGAAATGGAATTGAGAGTAAAAAGAAAATCCTGCGGGGCTTACTGTTTTCTGTGAGAGGAGAGGCCCCTGTTCTAGCACCCTGGGTTCCTTCTAGCCTGTCACGAGCTTCTTGGCAGCTGGTGACACTTTCTGCCCGCCTGTCCAGGGTGGGTGAGTGACAGCCCAGAGGCGTGGGCATGGAGACGTGGGCTGCGAGGGCTGCGGCCTCTGAGGAAAAGGGAAGGAGGGAGGGGGTCTCTGGATCCAGACGTAGGGGGGTAGACGTGATGCACCCCCTCCTGCCTGAGTGGTCAGGAGGCTGCTGGGTGGAGACCATGATGTCGGGTGCCTGGAACCCCTATGTCTTGTCTGTCTGTCTTCCCAGCCGGTGATGAACAACGACAAGCACTGCTTCGAGTGCTACGGCTACGACATCATCATCGACGACAAGCTGAAGCCCTGGCTGATCGAGGTAGGCGCAAGGGGGCCGGGACTGGGACAACACTCCGGCCTGACGGTTTGCTGCCCTTTGAAGATGGGTGCACAGCCCCCAGAGGGGAGTGCTCCTGGTCCATGAGCTCTCCCGGAGCCCAGTGGCTGCCAAGTGCTTGGCAGACCTGCTCCCTGTCCCAGTGGATGCCCCCACCCCTCCGCCCGGGGTCTTGCTTCTGCCCAGAAATTGTTCTCTCCGTCCAGGGATACAGGGTTGGACCTGTATTCCCAGGATCCAAGTCTGCTTTGTAAGACTGCTCCTGGGCCTGTTTCGAGGCGTAGAGAGGAGCCCAGTGGCTGTCCCCTTAGGGCAGTGTGTGCACCCGTATTGTCCAAAGTCCCATCTCCTAGTGCCCAGCCTGGGTCTCGATCCTTGGCTGCAGTGGGCCAGAGCACCCATCGGAGGCCCCACTCGCCCGCAGCTGCTCTCAAGCTGGTGAGAGGAGCTCTGAGGGGGCAGGGTACCCCAGTCTGTCGGCTCACCTTCTGGATGTGCCCTCTGTCTCACCCATGGCCCTGGCCGGGCAAGTCGGGAGCTGGGTCTGGGGCAGCATAGGCTCCCGTCTTCTTACTTGCCCTGCTGCCAAAGCCGTGGGGACCGTGTGCACAGGCAGTCGCGGGACCGCGGGGAGAAAAGATGACGGGAATTTCCCACAGACCCTGTGAGGTCCCCGCGTCTCTGTCATGGTCCTGTGTGCCCCCCAGGGTTTCCTGCGCTGTCACCGTCATGGGCAGGAGCCTGGCGACCCAGTGGTTCTGCGCTTGGCTGCTGAACCCAAGGGGGGTGGCTTGAACCCACCAACTGCCCTGCTGGACAAGGTCAGGGCGGTCTAGTCTGCTTCCTGAAGAGACAGACAGGCAGACCTGCTTGGACAGCACGAGGGGGGAGGAACCAGGACCACCTGAAGATCCGCTGCCTCGAGCCTACAGTGGACAGAGGTCATGAGGACTGGGTCTGGTTCCGGAGCAAACAGGTGCTGTCTGCAGGGCGTGGGGCTCCGGCAGAGGCACGCCTTACTGGACTGCAGGTGTGCCGTGTTGCTCGGTGTCTCAGAGGTCGTTGGGAACTGCTTTTCGCTTACCGGTTGGAGGTCCTTATTTGAGTCAGAGCATACATTTCCAAGTTGATTTGGTTTCAGGGGAAAAAACGTCACTCAGTGCACCCACCCCCAGTGGGACAATGAGGACCTTTTGTCTGGTAGCCCTTCCTCCAGGATAAGGGGTAGGTCTCTGCTTCGGCAGCCCTCTGGATTGTTCCACTGCCCCTCCGCCAGGCACAGGAAGGCCTCCTTTGGCCAAGACTGGGTTAGAATGTGACTTTACTGTAAGGAGCCCTGTGGTGTCACCATGAGGCACTCAGCTATCACCGCGGGTCAGCTGCACTTTGCTCCCATTGAGACCGTTGTCCGTGCTGTCGGGCGCCATCGGGCCTGTTTCGAGTGGTACCACAGCAGGAAAAGCTGCCCTGCAGAATGAGACCCTGTCCCACCTGACCACCTCGCTCATGTTCGGGCTATTGTCGCAGCCGCTGGGTGCAGCCGTCTCTGCCAGGCCTTCCACTGTTCCCCTGGCCCTGCACTTGGCCGAGCATGGCGTCCTTTTCCCGACAGCAGGTCCGAAGAGCAAGACACGAAGCCGTGCTTCTGAGGAGCCGTCTGGCTGTGCATCTGACAAGATGGATGTGTGTGTTCTCCCGGCGGCCCGCGGTCTCTGGTCACTGGTTCTTCACCAGGGCACCGCTTCTGCGGGTTTCCTTACCCACGGTCCAGCCTCCAGGCTTGCACACGCGGCGACGGATCAGACACGCTTCAGCCCTCCAGGGGACAGCTTTGTCTCTGCCACGTTCGCGAGGTCCTTTGCAGCCCGGCATACAGCTCGCTGGTAGATCTCAGGGACACGAAGGCCTTGCCAACTGCCCTGAAGGGCTCTGAAGACAGCTGCCCGGGCAGGTGGACAGCCCTGGGGAGGACAGCTGTGAAGGATGGTGGTGGACATTTTTCTTTTAACCCAGGTGATTCACTGACTGATGCTAACCTGAATCCTGCTTCTGACTGTCTTGCAGCCGGCAGGAACTGACCGCGCCCTACAGACCTGGGCTAAGCACAGCGTCCCGGGACTGTCTGGTCTCTCGTGGGGGACAGCCAGCCCTTTCTTGTGTGCTGGGCGTTGTCACCCAGCCGCGTCTGTGACGGGCATGACGAACGTGGGCCTTCTTCTCCCCCAGGTCAACGCGTCACCATCTCTCACCTCCAGCACCGCCAACGACCGCATCCTGAAGTACAACCTCATCAACGACACCCTCAACATCGCCGTCCCCAACGGCGAGGTCCCGGACTGCAAGTGGAACAAGTCCCCGCCGAAGGAGGTCCTGGGCCACTACGAGATCCTGTGAGTCCCGGTGTGCCGAGGGGGTGTCTGGGGGAACAGGGCGTGGTGCTCACGGTGGACTCTGTGGCACGGGTGGTGGTGTCACCAGAAGGCATTCTGGGGCCCGGAGTGCTCCTCTTCCCAGTCTTCTGTCTGGTGAACATTTGTGGAGGACCAGCCACGAGCTGGACACTGGAAGCTGCTGGGGACGGGGCAGGGACGGACAGGCACGGCGCGGACACCTGCCCGTGTCTCACTCAGGCCCCATTATGCCTGGTCATGCCCCGGTCTCCCCACAGCTCTCCAGGCCTTTGTGAGGGGCACTCACGGAGCCCTGGTGCCACGGCGGTTGCAGTCGTCACGGTTTGCAGTTCAAAACCACCAGCTGCTTGCTGGGAGGAAGACAGGGCTTTCTACTCCCCATGCAGAGGGGCAGTTCTGCCCTGTCCTCTGGGGTCCCTGTGAGCACCCTTGACTTGATAGCCCCGAGGTGGTCTCCGGTGGAACGAGGCTGCTCAGACTCAGCGAGTTGTGGGGGCAGATGTGACTTTAGGAGCTAACGTGGGAGGGCACCTTGCCCACCGGGTGCTGGGCCAATCGCGCTGCACCCACCCCCCACCATCCAAGCCCCCTTAATTTCTCCTTTCTGAGGACAGAATTGTGACTGGCTCACTTTATAGACGTGGAAACAAGGCTTGGTGAAGCTCATTGGCATCTGGGCAGCGGGCAGCAGCAGGAGTGAAGGCCGTGCTGCCCCCAGTGCAGTGCCCGAGTTAAGGCTGGTCCTTTCACAGTAGGGAACGTGGGTGGCCCTGACTGACCAAGGCGAACCCCGAGAGGCTGGGGAGGAGGGCAGACTGTGGAACAGCATCTCTGTGGGCAGACAGGCAGGGACACTGGCCGCCCTGTGTTCGTGTGGTGGTGAGCGGGGCAGTGGCAGCGGATTGGCTCTGTGCAGGATCCCTGCAGGGCCGGGGCAGCTGCGGAGGCCGGGCCAGGGAACACCCAGAGCAGGGCCACTGGGCGGCGTGGCCGTGGCCGGTGTGGAAACGCAGCCTCAGGCACACCGCCCTGTCTTGGGTGCTGCACTGTGGAGACTTTGCCCTTCATGGATGGAGGAGTCTGCCAGCGCCGTTCCACCACCTCACATGCTCACTTCCTGTCTGTGCCCATTCTGACCACTTGCCCACATTTACAGCGTCTCCATCATACCCGGCACACTTAGCAGAGGGCCCCCCACGGCCATTGAGTGGCTTCGACTCACGGCGACCCTGCAGGATGAGGTGGCCCTGTCCCCCGGGTTTCCAAGTATGTCCATCTTTACCCAAGCAGGCAGCCCCATTTCTCTCCTGGGTGGCACCCGGTGCCTCGAAGTTGGCGACCCAGCGCTTACCTCACAGTGCCACCCGGACTCCTTACAGGCCACCACACACCGTGAACAGAGCTCTCACATGCGTGGGAGAACCAGTGAGGCTCGTGACCCCCTTATCGCAGTGGTCTGGCCGCTCCCCCTGGATCCCCGAGGCGTTCCTATGTGTGAACGTAATTTTAAAACTTAATACAACGAACAGAATGGATATTTCACGAAATGTGATGCACACACACGCTCACACGCATACACTCACCCACATATACACACGCACACTCACATGTGCACACACACTCACATGCATACACTCACCCACATATACACACACGCTCACATGTGCGCACACACTCACATGCATACACTCACCCACATATACACACGCACACTCACATGTGCACACACGCTCACATGCATACACTCACCCACATATACACACACGCTCACATGTGCGCACACACTCACATGCATACACTCACCCACATATACACACGCACACTCACATGTGCACACACGCTCACATGAATACACTCACCCACATATACACACGCACACTCACATGTGCACACACACTCGCTCACATGTGCACACACACTCACATGCATACACTCACCCACATATACACACACACACTCACATGTGCACACACACTCACATGCATACACTCACCCACATATACACACGCACACTCACACGTGCACACATGCACGTGCACACACACACACTCGCTCACACACTCAGGTCTTGGGCGGGGCTCGTGGAAAGAAGGCGCAGATGGGGAACCATCCAGGGAGTGAGGGGCTGTACCCAAGGTGCTCTGGGTACGGGGGCTCCTGAGGGGCACCTGGGCCGTCCAGCCTGGGCCTCACTGGGTTTGGGGGAGCACACTGCGCTCTCTGCAGGCTTTGGCCCTGTTAGCAGCTCTGCTCTTGGCTGAAGGCATAAAGCTTGAAAGCTCCGCCCCCTCCTGCCAGGACCTTGGTGCAGGGCTGTGGGGACCCTGCTGTGTGTGTTGGAGCTGGAGGGCCCTGCCCACCTCCCAGGGTCCTGTGTTTCCTTGGCGACCACCCCTCCAGCAGAAGGGCAACGATGAGGGATGAGGGCACAGGCACACTTGCCCAGGCCTTGTCTCGCGTCCCCTCGTCGCATCCTGGATTGGCAGCAACCAGGCCCACACCTCGCCTTCTGCCCAGGGACCCTCTTGCTGCTGACCCAAACTCGGGGCTCCAGTCCTCCCTGAGGGGCTTGGAAGAAAGGCCTGGTGTGACCTGTTTCCCAGAGGACAGCTTTGGAATGCCCGGGAGCACGGACAATCCTACTGTGACAAGCCTGGGGTCACCAGGGGTCTCAGTGCCCTCGACCGACACGCGCTGTGGCCTTGTGGGGTGGGGGTACTTGGGAGGCTGCAGGAGCACCCTGGTGGTCTCTAGGGGCCTGGGTGATCTCTGTGTGACTGCTGTGCTTCTAGGTACGACGAGGAGCTGGCCCAGGGGGACGGGGCTGACCGGGAGCTGAGAAGTCGTCCGGGGCAGCCGCTGGGGCCCAGAGGCAGCCGATCCCGGGACTCTGGGAAAGCCATCCTGACAACCTGGAAGTGACGCCATCGGGAGCCCCTGGCAGGGCCCTCCCCCTCCAACCCTTCCCCCCCGGGCCTGGCGGGAGACCTGCTCTAGAACACCCCCTTTTTCTAAAGTTCTGTAAATAAATAAATGTTTGGAGGCCAAGTTGTTTACTCCCTGAGACCGGAAGTGCTAGCACACAGACAGACGGACAGATGGACGAACGGGAGTCCCTTATCCAGCGAGCAGGGAACAGCTTTGCAGTGTGACTTAGTTTACTGTAAGGTAGTCAGGGCTGTGGAACAGTTGCCCTTAAACCAAAGACTGCGTCCTTCAAGCCCCGGGCTGCTGCCAGAAGCAGGGGCCTGGTGTGACGGCCGCCCTCCCGTCCATCACCTGCCCTCCGTGAGGCCCGAGCTGCTGAGAGGAGGCAGCTGTAATGCCTCCCTGGCCCACCTGGCAGAGCCCCTGGGGCCTGCTTTCCTCTGTCTTTTTCTCATAAGCCAGTCTGCCCAGGATTCCCACGCAGGGAGCTGTCTGCTCCAGGAGCGAGGCCATGGTGAGTCAGCCTGGCACTGGCTGCTGCCCCAGCGGGAGCTGCTGCCGCCTGCGGCATGTTGCTATGAGGCCCCTCTGGACTCAGAGCCCTGGCGGAGCCGCTGTGGTGGTGGTTGGTCAGCTCTGGCCCACAGCACCCCCGTGCACAGCAGAAGGAAACGCTGCCCAGGCCTGCCCCGTCCTCACCACTGTTGCTGTGTCTGAGCCCGTCCATTTCGTCAGAGGCCTTCCTCTTTGTCTCTGCCCTCCGCTTTACCAAATGTGATGTCCTTCCCCAGAAACTGGTCTCTCCCCAACATCTGTCCAGAGTATGTAAGAAGCCTGGCCACCCTGGCGTCTCAGGAGCACTCTGGCTGCCTTCTTCCAAGACAGGTGAGTGTGGCCTTTGAGCAGTCCATGGTACTGTCAATATTTTACTTCCGCACAATCCAACTTTCACATGCATGGAGGCCATGGAGAATATCATGGCTTGAGTCAGGTGCACCTTAGCCCTTAAGAAACATCCCTGCTCTTGAATAAAAAGGTCTAGGGCATAAGATTTACGTCATTCGATACGTCTTTTCATCTCTTGACTGCTGCTTCCATGAGCATTGATTGTGGGTGCCTGTAAGACAACATCCGTGACAGCTTTAATCTTTCCTCCGCTTACCACGATGTCACCTAGTGGTCCCCTTATGAGGGGGTACCTCCCACCCCACCCCCCAAAAAAAACGGAGAAAATCTCTACTGGGTGGGGCTTTGTAGTATGCGTTTTTCCTGTTTGGCGTTCTGAGTTAGTGCACCCAGTGGCTTCACCTGGGAAGGTGCTCTCCAATCACAGTAAAATTTTTCACAAAAGCAGTTTTGCTCGATCCTTGATTTTTGTGATGGCCAATTTAAGAGAACAGTGCGCGGCTGTGAAATTCTGTTTCCTGCTCCGAGAAAAATGCCACAGAAACTGTTGTGATTTTGGACACAGTTCCCAGGAGAGCACTATGGGAAAACCTCTGGTGTGGGAGTGATTTTCTAATTTCAAAAAAGGTGAAATGTTGATTGATGACAAGCCTTGTTCTAGACATCGGTCAACTTCCTGAGCGGGTGAAAATGTCGACAAAATTCATGCGTTTGTGCTTGAAGACCGACTATGCAGAGATGGGAAAATTATTGAGGAGATGGGGAAATTATCTGGACTATCTTGGAGCTCAGTTTAGCGAATTTTAAAGGAAGATTTGGGAATGAGAAGAGTGTCTACAAAATTGGTGTCTCGGGTTCTGACTGACCAGGAAAAAGGAACGTGGAAAGGAAACATGCTGCGCTTTGAAAGGACAGCTCTGAAGTGACCCAGACTTTCCCATGGTCATTACTGGTGTCAAGACACGGCACTATTCTTACAACCCCGAAATCAAGCATCAACCAACCCAGTGGGAGGCGCCATCATTGCCCCGCCCCGAAAGCTCGTCAAGTGAAATCAAAGGTCAAGATGATGCTCTTTTTTATTTTATTTTTTTAACGTGAGGGAAAAAATGCACTTGGAGTTCATTCCACCAAGTCAGACTATTAACCAAGCTTTCTATTTAGAGGTTCTGCAAAGGTTGAGTAACAGTGTGAGACAAAAGGGCCTGATTTGTGGCAGATGGGGGACTGGTTTTGCCACCACAACAATGCACCTGCTCATGCAGCCATCTCAGTGCACCAGTTTTGGCCCAAAACCAGCATGCTTCTCTTGCCCCATGCGCCTGATTCACCTGACCTTGCTTTTTGTTTCTGGGAATGAAGAGGGACATGAAAGGACAGCGATTTGATGAAGAAAAGATTGAAGAAGTGAAGAAAAAAAGAGGAAGGTAGTCAGCCAAACAGATGATTCTGAGAAATGTTTCCAAGAATGAAATGACAGAATTGACAAATGTCTTAATTGTAATATAGAGTACTTTGAAGGTGATCAGGTTGTTTTACAAAAAAGAAATTATATAGCTTTGAAAAACATTCCAGTTTGGGGTGGTCACCCCCCCCTATAGTCCAGTTGCTCTGATGATTTGCTCAACAAATATGGTGACTCAACAAATATGCTGAGAGGATCCAGCCCTGACACACACCTTTCCTGATTTAAAAACATGCAGTATTCCCTTGTCCTGGTCACACAACTGCCTGTGGATCCATGTATAAGTTCCCCAGGAGCACAATGAAGTGTTCTGGAATGCCCATCCTTCTCCAGGTGATCCACAGTCACGGTGGTCCCCACAGTCAAATTCCTTTGCATCGACAAGAAAACACAAGTAGACATCTTTCTGGTATTCTGTGTTTTCAGCCAAGATCCATGCATCTGACATCAGCAATGAGATCCTTTGTTCCCCGTCCTCTTCTGCATCCGGCCTGACCTCTGGCAGCTCCCTGTCAGTGCACTGCTGCAACCGTTGTTGGATGCTCGTCAGCAACGTTTTCTGTGTGTGAGATATCCATGCTCTGCTTCTACAGTTTGAGCATCCTGTTGGGTGCTCTGTTTGGAATGGCACAAACATGAATCTCTTCCTGTCAGTTGGCCAGGTAGCTGTCTCCCAAATGTCCTGGCGTAGATGAGTGAGTGCTTCCAGGGCTGCTCCAGCTTTTCTGCAACATGTCAGTGAGTACTCCATCAACTCCTGGAGTCTGTGTTTGGCTAATGCTTTCAGTGCTGCTTTGAACTTCTTCCCACAGCACCTGGTTCTTGCTCATATGTCCCCTCCTGACACGGTGGACTGTCAGCTGGTTCTTGTTGGTGCAGTGACTCTGTGGCTTCTTTCCATCTTCTCTTGATGCTTTCTGCCTCTAGAATCCTTCAAAATTGCCATTCAAGACGAGTTTTTCTCTTGAGCTCTTTCATTTTCGGGTCTGCTCGGGGTTTTCTCCTTCTGGTCCTTGCACGTTTCACATCTGGCTCTGTCTTCTCGAGCTGCCCTCGGACAGCCCTTTGAAGGCTTCTTCATCTCTTCCATTTCCTTTAGCTCTGAGGTTCTCAACCTGTGGGTCGTGACCCCGTTGGGGGTCGAACGACCCTTTTACAGGGTCGCCCAATTCATCACAGTAGCAAAATGACAGTGATGACAATAATCTTATGGTGTGTGTGTGGGGGGGGGGGTCACCACAACATGAGGAACTGTATGAGAGGGTGGAGAACCACTGCTTTAGCTACTCTGTGATTCATGTCAAGTTTCAGTGTCTTCTGACATCCACATTGGTCATGACCTTTTGCTTTCTTCCGACATGATGGTCTTGAGGTCCCCGCCTGGCTCATCAGGTCCTCTGTTCTTGCGATGTCCTTGAAGTGCAGGTGGGGTACCCTCAAGGTTGTCTTTGGGCTCGTGTGGACTTGTTTTCATTTTCTTTAGCTTTGTCCTGTGGCTGTTCCACAGCCTGCGCCCAGTCTGGTTATAGCTGCTGACACTGCGCTGCTCACCGTGTCTCCCACAGATGGAGTCTGACTGCTGCATATTCCATCTGGTGCAGTCCATGTGTACAGTCGCCTTTTGTGTTGATGGGAGAAATGTTATTTGCTATGAACAAGTCAGTGGTTTGGCAAAACTCTATCATGTCATCTCCAGCTGTGTTCTACTGTGATCTCTGGGGCTGCAGGTTAGGCCTCGGGCTGCTAGCTGCCATGTCAGCCGTTAGAGCCACCAGCCACCCCCAGTCTGCTCCTGCAAAGACTGGCAGCCCGAGGAACCCAAGGGGGCAATCTATTCTGTCTGTCCTTGCAGGTCTCCAGGAATGAGAAGGGGCTCGATGGCAGTCGGTGGCTTGTATCTGCTTTATCTTCACCCCGGGCCCCGGTGACTCCCAGGATCTGAGTCCCAGGTTGGAGGGATTGCCAGGGTCTGGAAGTTCCTGGGGTGGATGTGAGAGCGAGAGGCCACCCGGGGCTCTCAGTGACACTAGTGACCGTGTGACCAAGTTCCCATCTTCTCTCCCAAGCTCCCCTCCAACTTTGTTCAGATGTTCATGTCAGAGACCTCACGCCGAGGATGAGGACGCGGGCCCCACCCACAGACACGCGGCAGGAGTGCAGGGCACCTGCCTCGTGTGGGCGCACGAGTCCGCACCTACACACGCATGCTTCTTCACTGCCTGCGCAAAGGTCTATGCAAACACCGGGAATGACGGCAGCCCAGGACCCAGGGTCAGCCTGGGTGTGAGCCCAGCCCAGCCCCTTGTGAGCTCCCTTCTCCAGGCTGACACTCGGGCTCACGGGACCGGTTTCCTCATGTAGCCCATGAGCAGCATCTACATCGACCTCAGGACACGTGCAGCCGTGTGCGGGCATGCCTACAGAGCTCACTCTTGCCCCAATGGCCCCCTTCCGGCCTCGGGCCAAGCCATCTCGGCCCTCCTGAGGGGCCCAGGCATGGTGGGAGGGTGACTCTGGGCCGCAGGGTGACTCTGAGCACTGAGGGAGGCCCCGGCCATGTTGGAGAAGCTGAGTCTCCGCCAGGCAAGCTAGTCTCTGCCAACTCAGTTTGGGTCAAGTGTGGCCTGTTCGGTAGTGAGGTCATGGTGTGAGGCAGATGTTTCCTCTCGGTGCGCCCAGAACCTCGGTCAGGACTCTCAGCCTTCAGAGGCCCAGGAGACACTGGGTGTAGGCTGCACTGGTCACCACGGACAGACGTCCACCCCCACGCCCTGAGCTGGCCACTGTGACCATGTCTGTGTGCTCCTCAGGCCCCACCCACCCTCTCCAATGTGTTTCCTTTTTTAAAAAAATCATTTTATTAGGGGCTCATACAATTCTTATCACAATCCATACATACATCAGTTGTGTAAAGCACATCTGTACATTCACTGCTCTCATCATTCTCAAAACATTTGCTCTCCACTTAAGCCCCTGGAATCAGCTCCTCATTTTACTTAAAAAAAATCATTTTATTAGGGGCTCATACAACTCCTTTCACAATCCATACAGACATCAATTGTGTAAAGCACATTTGTACATTCGTTGCCCTCATCATTCTCAAAACATTGGCTCTTCACCCAAGCCCCTGGTATCAGGTCCTCATTTTTCCCTCCCCTCTCCACTCCCCCTCCCTCATGAACCCTTGATAGTTTATAAATTATTATTTTGTCATATCTTGCTCTGTCCTGTCTCCCTTCCCCCACTTTTCTGTTGTATGTCCCCCAGGGGGGAGGTTATATGTAGATTCCTGTAATCGGTTCCCCCTTTCCAACCTACTCTCCCTCTGCCCTCCCAGCATCGCCATTCACACCACTGCTCCTGAGGGGATCATCCACCCTGGATTCCTTTTGTTTCCAGTTCCCATCTGTACCAGTGTCCATCCTCTGGTTTAGTCAGACTTGCAAGGTAGGATTCGGATCATGACAGTGGGGGGCAAGGGTAGGAAGCATTTAGGAACTAGAAAAAAAAGTACTTTTCATCGTTGCTGCATTGTACCCTGACTGGCCCATCTCCTCCCCAAGACCCTTCTGTAAGGGGATGCCCAGTGGCCTACAAATGGGCTTTGGGTCTCTACTCCGCACTCCCCTGCTCATGCACTATGGTAAGATTTTTTCTTCTGATGATGCCTGATACCTGATCCCTTGACACCTTGTGATCACACAGGCTGGTGTGCTTCTTCCATGTGGGCTTTATTGCTTCTGAGCCAGATGGCCGCTTGTTTACCTTCAAGCCTTTAAGACCCCAGACGCTATCTCTTGATAGCCGGGCACCTTCAGCTTTCTTCACCACAGTTGCTTATTCACCCACTTTGTCTTCAGCGCTTGTGTCGGGAAGGCGAGCATCATAGAATGCCAATTTAATAGAAGAACATATTCTTGCATTGAGGGAGTACTTGAGTGGAGGTCCAATGTCCCTCTGCTACCTTAATACTAACCCTATAAATATATGCACATAGATCTATTTCCCCATCCTCATGTATAAATATATTTACATATGTACATGTCTTTATCCAGACCTCTATAAATGCCCTCTGCCTCTCAGCTCTTTCCTCTATTTCCTTTGACTTCCCTCCTGTCCCACTATCATACTCAGTCCTCACCAAGGTTTCAGCAATTCCTCTTAGTTACATTATCCATGATCGTGCCCAACCAGGCCTCCCACACCCTCCTCACTACTGATTTGTATTACTTATTGTTCCCTTGTCCCTGGGTTTATTAACACCACTTCCTTTCCCCCCACCTCCCCGTCTCCCATGTCCCCATGGAACGATTGGTCCCGTTGTTTTCTCCTCCAATTGTTCATCCAGCCTATCTTATTTAGACAGACCGACGTAGATCATAACATGCACAAAAACAAGACAGAGCATAACCAAGCAGCATACAACAAAATAACAACAAACCAATGACAAAATCAAAACAAAGCAAAACAAAACACAACAAGAAAAGCTTGTAGTTCAAGGATTGTTTGTTGGCCTTTAGGAGTATTTTCCAGTCCAGTCTGTTGGGGTACCATGCCCTAGCCCCAATGTCCACCTTTAGCATTCCCTGGGGACCTCTCCACTCCATTCCCTTGCTGTTCTGTTGCACCCCCTTAATGTTTTGCCTTGGTGTGGCGGACTCCGAGAGGGTGCAATTCCCTCACTGTGTCTCCGGTGTTGTCCCCTGTAGGGCTATGGGTCATTGAGGGACGTCATGTCTCATAGTGGGGCCAGCCATGTGGTCCTCTCTGTCAACTGGCAGCTCTAATTGGGAACATGGACCTCCTGGCCTGGTGGGTCGTGATGTGCTCCACTCTCTCCTCCTCCCCCTTCACCTGCTCACGTGTGCTCCGATCAGATATGCCCCTCTTTCGGAGCTGTAGATTCAGTGCCATCCTTTGAAATAAATTATTCTGAGGTAAGGGGCAAGTGTCCACTGAGTTGTTGATGTTGGGGCCGGCCCTCCAGACTCCTCCGCTGGTTCCCTACTCCACACCGGCAAGTTGCATTCACATCTTGGAGCATCGGGTTGAAGTCTGGTCCCTCTTTCCCTGTGGAGACACAAACAATACCCTCCCCCTGAGTGGGTTAGTGCCCTGTGCCCCCACTACCCTTTTCTTTATTATTATTATTATTTTTCCTTTCCCCACCACCTTTTTAGTTGTCTACCATGTGTATCCCTGTATTTTGTCTGGTCCCTGCCATATTACCTGGTCCTCACCCCAGGAATGTTTGTAGATCGTAGCTTTTCCGTATGCCCTCTTGCCTCTTTTTTAAAGCTTACCTCAGCAGCCTTTCAATATTTCTGTATTTAAGTCAATGCTATCTTGAAATCTGTTTTCTATTTTTTTGCCCTCTGGGTGAGGTTGTTCTATGTGGTGGTCTCTTATTTATGCTTGGTGAGTGTTGTTCTTCTGCCCATACTGGGTTGGCAAGGATCTTTGTAGGGCTGGGTTTCTTCTAACATATTGAGTTTTTCCTTGTCTGGGAAGACTCTTACTTCTCCATCTATCTAGATCGATAATTTGTCTGGGTAGAGTATTCTTGAGTTTCCATTGTTTTCCTTCAATTTTTGGAATATGTTACTCCACTCTCTCCTCTTCTTCATAGTTTCTGCTGATAGGTCTGAGCATATTCTTATTTGGGAATCTTTATATGTGATTGCTTGTTTTTCCCTAGCGGCTCTCATGATTTTCTCTTTTTCCTCAAAGTTGGATAATTTAACTATTATGTGCCTTGGTGACTTCTTCTTGGGATTCAGTCTAGCTGGTGTTCTTTCAGCCTCCTGAATGGTTGCCTGGTTTTCACTCATTAAGCTGGGGAAGCTTTCCTCCAAGAATTCTCTCACTATTGTTGCAGATGATTTCTTTGTTGTGTCTTCCTCTGGAAAGCCAATAATTCTAATATTGTTCCACTTCATAGCATCATACATAGCTCTTAAGTTTTCTTCAGCTTCTCTGATGATCTTATTAGATTTTTGTTCACATTTCTTAAAGTCTGCTTGGCTGTCCTCCAAGTCACTGATGCGGTTCTCTGCTTCCTCCAGTTGCTTCTCGAGGTCCTTGAGTCTGCTACTGGTTTTTGTTATCTCCTCCCTAAGCTCCTGTATTTTCTCTTTGATTTATGGCTTTCACCTCTTCTATCATTTCATCCTTTTTCTGTTTTTTTTTCCCTCATGTCCTGTATGACTCCAAGTAGCATTCTGAAAATTTCTTTCTGTGGCAGCTCAGTGTCTGCTTCTTCTATGCATGTCATTATGTTTGGGACACCTTCTGCTATTGCCTTTTGTGTCTCCCATTTTTTCACTGAGGTCATTGGGGCTAATGGCTGTTTGCGTTGCGTTGTTTTAGAGGAGCCAGGTGCCATTTTCCAGGGAGTCGAAGAACACTGGCTCTCTCTGGGAGACTTGTAGGAGTGATTCTTTGAACTGCCTATAGCTTATTTCACTATGGAATTAGCCTATCACTTTATCCTCTGTGGCTACCCCTCTCAGGGGAGTGACCCAGAAGGGTTGCCTGTTTGGTGTTGTGGAGGTTGGGTAGAGGTTCCTGCAGCAGTTTGGAGCATTGAGGAGTGTTGACCGAGCTGCCTTATGCCCCCAGGTACACAGGCAGGAATTCCCCAGTAAGAAGTTGAGCAGAGTATTGTCTGGTGGAGGTCCGCAGGGCCTTTTCCACTTTCGGGCTAACTACACATGGTGGAGTTCACCTAGCTGGGTGTGCAGCAGGGCTAAATACCCTAGGCTAAGGGGAGTGGTCTGGAGGTTAGCAATAGAGTGTGAGAGACCAAGAAAGAGACAAAGAGGAGGAAAAAAAGTTAAAAATCAAGCCCACTGAACCTGTGGGGGGTCAAGGAAGAGGGTGATATAGTGAAGAGATGGAAACAAAGCAACAATGTAGCTGAGTTGTGATCCCGCCAGTGGAGCTGCAAGGGTTTAGTCCCTTGGAGGTGGTGGCAGCAAACTGTGGCTGTGTTGAGACCAAGCTGCCCAACAGGCTCCAAATGGTCTCGGCTCCGGCAGAGACAGTGGCAGGGCCAAGGTCAAATCCTAGACGGCCTCCACTGTGGTAAGTCAAAGACCCCAGCCCCTCAAAACCCCTTGGGTCTGTGCCTACTTATCTTTATGATGCTCCTCCTGTGTTCCAGCAGTGTTGAATTTCCCTCTAAGCAACATTCCTGGGCTAAATTCTGAGGATTCCCTCTGGTATGTGTTACTCTGTGTTTCCTCCCCCCCCCCCCAAAAAAAAAAAGATGTTATTGTTTTTAGGTGAAAGTTTACAGCTAACTAGGTTCCGGTTCCCTTTAACCATTTTTAAGGAGCCCTGGTAGCCCAGTAGGTTGTATATTGGGCTGCTAACCACAGGGTCAGAAATTCAAAGCCACCAGCTGCTCAGTGAAAGAAAGATGAGGCTTTCTGTTCCTATAAAGAGTCACAGTCTTGGAAACCCACAGGGGCAGTTCTTCCCTGTCCCAGAGGGTTGCTGCCATCAGTGTCCACTCAATGGCCATGATTTTTTCTGGTTAGTGGCTCTGTTGACAGTTGAAGTCTGCCACTCCAGGGCTCCAGCTGGCCCAGCCAGCAGTCCCCTCTGTTCCCCTCACTGCATCTGCACCTTAAACCTATCGGCCCACCCTCCTACAGGGCCCTGCTTCCCCCAGCAGCCCCCCAGGCTGCCATCCCTCCAAGCTCCCCTTCTCTTGTCCCCCAGCTCCCAGCCGCCAGGCTACCAGCCCAATGTGGTCCTGACCCCGGCCAGCTCATCTGAGGAGCCAGTCTCGGGCAGCTGAGTGACAGCACTGCAGGGTAACCTGCGTGTCCTTTCACCTGACCTGTTGCTGAGACAGCACATTTGGGGCTTCTCAGGCCCCTCCATGAGGCACTAGGAGTTGCGTCCAGTTTTGCTTCCCGTGTCCCACTTAGCAAGACAGTGTGTTTTGATGTCTCTCCTGACCCACCCTGGCCAGAACCCTGCCTAAACCCTCGGCCCCCATGATCGTAGTCATGGACGGGAAGTTCCGTATGGCTAAGATTTCATGAGTGCTTTGCCTTAAGAAAATTCCATCTGAGGATCGTAGAACTCTTAAAGGACCCCAGATAGGGACCACTGCAAGTTCATACACTAGACAGAGGGCCACCCCAGGGAGTGCAGTGCTCTGCCTGTCTACTCTCCGAAGGTGCAGCATGGTTCCCCATCCCAGTGTTTACGTAGTCCAGTGTCACACTCCTGCCCCCAGAGTGCCCAGCGAGGTCAGGGGAGTGGGGGAGGACAGATCCTACAAAACCCGAGAAGCTCAGATACGTATGCCAGAGAAGGAACTTCATGTCAAGAAAGGAATTGATATCAAGAAAGCAGCCTAACCCGACTCAAGCCCATGGGTCCCGAACCCGACTCAAGCCCACGGGTCCCGAACCCGACTCAAGCCCACGGGTCCCGAACCCGACTCAAGCCCATGGGTCCCGAACCCGACTCAAGCCCACGGGTCCCGCGAGCCCCCTCCAGACTGTCAGCTGGCGAAGCAGGAGGGCAATGCGGGAAGCTGGGAGACCACAGTCTGTCCAGGACAGGGTCCTGTGCATCTGAGGTCAGCAGGGACATGGCAGGGTTCTGACAGCGTCCAGGGTTGGCAGGACACCCCAATTACCAGCCCTGGAAGTCAAGAGCAGGAGCCAAGCAAGCAAGCCAGAGAGGGAAGACACATCTCTCCGCAGCATCTCTCCTAAGAAGACCACACCCCCAGGGAGCTGTCACCAGGCTGCGACCTGACTGATAGGGTGGGCCCCACTACTCCTGTGTAGCAAATTGATATGAAACCATCCAACCGGCCTGATAACCCTCCGTCACAGGTGCCTGGTAGCCTGGCCTGAGAACTGCTGTGTTCCGAGGGAAACTCCAGGCTGCCCTCGCCTGCTGCCTGGTCCAACTCATTTTCCCTCCATTCTGGTCTCCTTCTTCACATGGTCACCATCCCTCCTCCTAATCTGCTACCTGTCATGGTGCACTGGCTCAGATGCACACTATTCCACCCACAGAGACTCCGCCTCCAGGGTCATGTTCACAGGGGCCAGGGTTAGGATTTCGGCATCTCTCTTGAGAGATTACCATTCAATCCAGAACAAGGTGTGGTCTCAGCATTTTAGCAGCTGCTTCTGGAAACGGGGAGAGAGCCATTTCTGATCCCTGTAGACTTGGGGCAACCAGCTTAGGGAGAAAAAGAGCCACTTGTTCCTTCCACCTGGCAGGAGGGGACGAGGCCAAGGACTTGGCCGTGAGAGCATGCTCAGCTCACTAACTTCCCGGGTTCATCTCCATTTCCCTGTGACTTGCCCCTCTTGTCCCCCACTGTGCCCTGGAGTCCAGAACTGTGTCCAGTGTATGGCAAATGCGAACATCTAGTCTAGAACGGACCCCTTGTAGGGGATCCCCTCCCCACCCCCCTGCTCACTTCCTGGCTCGCTCCAACACTGCATCAGTGCCTTCCCGGGCTGAGCCCACATCTCTAAGTGTGATTGGGAGCCTGAGAGTAAGGCTCCTCTCTCTTCCAGGTGGCCAGATGGCAGTGGTTGGATGTGCACCCCAGCCCTGGACCCAGCCCTGCTGACTCTCCCACTGTGAGCAGCAGCAGGCGATGAGCACCCACCTGTGGGGCCCGCCTCCTTCATTCCCACTGTCCCCTGGGCAGGCAACTTCCAGGGCACACCTGCCAGGCTGACAAGGAGAGCAGTTGGAGAGACAGGATGTGACACAGGTGCCAAGGCAGGGTGAAGACTGAGTCACACACAGCCCTAAAAACTGTGTGTGTGTGTGTGTGAATAGAATCTGGTGACACAACACCCACTTCTGGCCCAGAGGGTGCCTGTGTCTCATGCCCTGCAGGGAGAGGAGCCCGCTCACAGGCAGCCTTTGAGAAAACGAACCAGGCAGACGGAGTGGAAATTTTCAACTTCCAGCTGCCCGGGCACCCGGTGCTGGGGGCCCACCTGGAGCAGGCTACCTGGCAGGGGTCTGTTTGCTGGCCCTGCGGTCTGGCCTGGGCTCACTTGTCCTGGGGCGGTCTGGCCTGGGCTCACTTGTCCTGGGCGGAGCTCAGGTCTAAATGGAAGTTCATCCTTCAGGCATTTCCCTGTCTGTCCTCGCATCCTGGGAGCCCCGTCTGTCTCAGGCCACCGCTCTTACTGTCCCCATAACCTGGAATGCTCCCCCAGCCCCACCTCTACCCCCAGCAGGGAGGTCCTACGGACTCTAAGACCCAGGTAAAGTGCCACTTTCCCCAGGACTATCTCTCTCCTCTTCACCTCCAAAGGCTGAGGCAGCACTGTGTCCGTCCTCCCTCCCCACCTCCCTTATGAATGTCTCATTCACATTCCTGAGTGGCTCCAGGGGCCACCAGAATCCTCAGAGAAGACCACACACGATGCCCTTCCCCACCCCTTCCTCCCAAGCACCCCCTCAGTTCTTCCAGTCCAGGCCTGGAAACACAGAACCGATTGTTCCTTTGGAAAGGTATCTCGGGGGCAGTGCCTGGGGTGCACGGAGGGCAGGGAAACCACTCACCCGGCAGGACATGGGTCAGGGCTGCTCGCCTGAGGCAGTGGAGCTGGGTGGGGGTGGGGGGGCACAAATGACCTCTTTCAGCTTCACAAGGGGGAAGGCGGCCCCACTCACCTCTGTCCAAGGAAGGTCCCTACAAAGCAATGGTCAGATGGCATCAGACCCCCTGCCCCTCCCATGGCACTCTGCTTTTCTGCTGGGTTTGGTCATCCTTACCCCCCCCCCCCCCCCCGCAGTGCTCACACAGAGCTTACAGCCCGTGCTCACAGTGACGGTGACGAGGTTTATCAGGGAGCCAGTAGATTACCGACCTTTAAGGATAGAGTTCCTTGGTCCATAGCAATGCCTCCTTTCAGGCATGTCTTTCTGGTCCTCAGTCTCTCAGCCACAAGGCCATATAGCTGCTGTGTCACCAAGCCCTTCTTGGGCTGATAGATGCCTAGAGGGTGCCCCGCAGCACTCAGCTTGGCTTGTCCTGTGGGCCAGGAAGCCACTGCAGAACGGGATCTCCACACTGGCCCATCTTTCTCGGTGGTCGTGGGAGTCTGTTCTTGCATCCGATATGAGTCACTTTATACCCAGCTGCATGGCAGAACTGACCCATCCCCAAGTTAGCATCCTCAACACCTTATGTGCATGTGCCCTCGTTGTTGGGTGGGGGGTCACAGGGATGCCGGATAGAACGGCCACGCCAGCTAAATTCACTTCACTACAAACACGCAGCATGACCCTTGATGTAACTGATTAACTTGTGGTAAGTTATCAGACAGCTCATCGGGGATGCACATAATCAGAGACTCTGTGCAGAGGGGAGAAGAAACATCTGGCAACTCTATTTTCTGCATGGTTTTTCTGTCAACCAAAAACTGCTGTAAAAAATAGGGTATGAAACAATGAAATTATAAAAACTTAGGAAATTGACTCAGCAGAGGTACCTAACAACAACAAAACCAAAGAAATCCAAACCTGCTGCCACAGAGTCCTTTCTGGTGCGCAGGGATCCTGTAGGGCAGGGTAGGTCTGTCCTCACGTCTTTACAGATGCAGACCGCCACGCCTTTCTTCCAGTGGCCGGTGGGCTCCAACCACAGATGTGTAGGCAACAGCCAAGTGCTTAATCCTGTGTCACCAGAGCTCCTAAAACAACAGCTACATAAACTACATTAAAATAATAAATGGAAAGATGCTTCATGCTCATGGATTGGAAGACTGAATAATACTAGTAATGCTACCCAATGTGGTCTTAATAAAAATACTACCAATGCAGTCTTAATAATACTACCCAATGTGGTCTTAATAATAATAATACCCAATGTGGTTTTTAGGTTCAATGCAATCCCCATTAAACTCCAGCAGCCTTCTTTCAAAAATAGAAAAACCAATCCCCAAATTTACATAGAAGACAAGAGGTCCCAAATAGCTAACACAATGTTACAGAGAAGAACAAAGTAGCAGAACTCACACTCCCTGATTTGAAAGCATACTACACAGCAACAGTAATCAAAACAGCCCGGCACTGGTAGGGTAATAGACATTTGTCTATGAAATAGAATTGAGAGTCCAGAAAGAAGTACACCCAGTTATCTATGGTCAACTAATTTTTTTAGATCATTTTATTAGGGGCTCATACAACTCATCACAATCCATACATACATCAATTGTGTAAAGCACATTTGTACATTCATTGCCCTAATCATTTTCAAAACATTTGCTCTCCACTTAAGCCCCTGGCAGTTCCTCATTTCCTCCCTCCCTCCTCGGTCCCCTCTCCCTCATGAACCCTTGATAATTTATAAATTATTATTTTGTCATATCTTGCCCTGTCCAATGTCTCCCCTCACCCACTTTTCTGTTGTCTGCCCCCCAGGGAGGAGGTCAAATGTAGATCCTTGTAATCGGTTCCCCCTTTCCAACCCACCCTCCCTCTACTCTCCCAGTATAGCCACTCACACCACTGGTCCTGAAGGGATCATCCGCCCTGGATTCCCTGTGTTTCTAGTTCCTCTCTGTACCAGTGTACATCCTCTGGTCTAGCCATATTTGTAAGGTAGAATTGGGATCATGATAGTGGGTGAGGAAGAAGCATTTAGGAACTAGAAGAAAGTTGTATGTTTCATCTTTGCTACGTCACACCCTGATTAGCCCGTCTCCTCCCTGAGACCCATCTGTAAGGGGATGTCCACAAGCCTACAAATGGGCTTTGGGTCTCCACTTCGCACTCCCCCCCTCATTCACTATGATATAATTTTTTGTTCTGATGATGCCTGATACCTGATCCCTTCGACACCTCATGATTGCACAGGCTGGTGTGCTTCTTCCATGTGGGCTTTGTTACTTCTGAGCTAGATGGCCACTTGTTTACCTGCACGCCTTTAAGACCCCAGACACTATATCTTTTGATAGCTGGGCATCATCAGGTTTCTTTGCCACATTAACTTATGCACCTGCTTTGTCTTCAGCAGTTTTTTTGGGAAGATGAGCATCATAGAATGCCAATTTAATAGAAGAAAATATTCTTGCATTGAGTGAGTACTTGAGTGGAGGCCCAATGTTCTTCTGCTACTTTAATACTAAACCTATAAATATATGCACATAGCTCTATTTCCCCATCCTCATATATAAATATATTTACATATGTGCATGACTATATTTAGACCTCTATAAATGCCCTTTGCATCCTAGTTCTTTTCTCTATTTCCTTTGACTTTCCTCTTGTCCCACTATCATATTCAGTCTTCATTTGGGTTTCAGTAATTCCTCTAGGTTACATTAACCTTGGTTACGCCCTGCCAGGCCTCCTACACCCTCCTCACCACCGATTTGGATCACTTGTTGTTCCCTTGTCCCTGGGATTGTTAACACCACTTCCTTTCCCCCCACCTCCCCCTCTCCCATGTCCCCTGGGAACTGTCGGTCCTGTTGTTTTCATCTCCATATTGTTCATCCAGCCTATCTTATTTAGACAGACCTGCGGAGATAATAACATGCACAAAAACAAGACAGAGCAAAACCAAGCAACAATACACAACAAAACAACAACAAACCAAGGACAAAAAACAACAACAAAGCAAAACAAGAAAGAAAAGCTTGCAGTTAGTTCAAGGACTGTTTGTTGGCCTTTAGGAGTGTTTTCCAGTCCAGTCTGTTGGGGCACCACGCCTTGGCCCCAAAGTCCACCTTCAGCATTCCCTGGGGACCTCACCACTCCATTCGCTTGTTGTTCTATTGCACCCCCTTAGTGTTTTGCCTTGGTGTGGCAGGATCAGATGGGGCACAATGCCCACATTGTGTCTCCAGTGTTGTCCCCTGTAGGGCTATGGGTCAGTGAGAGAAGTGATATCTCATAATGGAGCCAGCCATATGTTTCTCTCTGTGGACTGGCTACTCTGAGCGGGAACATTTTCCTCAAAATCTGGTGGGCCAGGATGTGCTCCACTCTCTCCTCCTCCCCCTTCATCTGTTCCCATGTGCTCCGATCAGGTATGTCTCTCTACTGGAGTTTCAGATTCAATGCCATCCTTTGAAATAAATTCTTCTGTGGGGAGGGGCAGGTGTCCATGTAGTTGGGATTGGGGCCGGCCCCCCAGATTTCTCCACTGGTGCCCTGCTCCACGCCGGCATGTTGCATTCACATCTTGGAGCACTGGGTTGAAGTCTGGTCCCTCTTTCCCTGTGGAGATATAAACAATACCCTCCCCCTGGGTGGGTTAGTGCTCTGTGTCCCCACTACTCATGGTCAACTAATTTTTGACAAAGACGCTAAATCCATTTAATGAAGAAAGTAGACGCTCTTCAATAAAGGGTGCTGGGAAAGTAGATTTCCACATGAAGGGAAATGAAGCCGGATCCCATGCCTCACACTGCACACAAAAATGAATTCAGCATAGGTTGACCTAGAAGTGCAAACTGAAACCACAACATCCTTAGAAGAAAATGCAGGGGCAACACTTTAGGGCCTAGCATTTAGCAGTGGATTACTATCATTGCTGTATGTTCTCGAGTATAAGCCACCCCGAATATCCGATATGAAAACTGCAGTGCTAAAAAACTCAGCTTCTACTCGAGTATATGTGGTACAAAAGCACAAATAGCAAAAGATTAAATAAAGAAATGGAATCTCATGAAAATGAAAGCAACATTTGTTCACTAAAAGATTTTACCCAAAAGAGTGAGAAGACAAGCTCTTCCAACTGGAAGAATATCTTTAATAAGAATCTAATAATCAAAATACATGTAAAACTTAACAACAACAAAAACATAAATAATCCAACTATAAAAAGATAACAAAAACAGATAAATAATCCAACCATAAAGGACTTGAATAAACATGTCACTAAAGAGCACATTCAAATAGCCACCCACCAAACACATGGAAAGCTACTCAGAGTCATTAGCCATCAGAGGGCTGCAAATCAGAGTCACAAGAAGATACCATGTCACTGCCAAGAGAATGGCTAAGATAAAATGAATAAATAAATGGCAGATATTGGCGAGGGTGTGGGGAAAATTGAAGCACTTGTCCATTGTTGGTGGGGAAACTACCATATGACCCAGCAATTCCACCCCTAGGTCTTGTATACCCAAAAGATGTGCAAACAGACTCAACGAGAGTAGAACTACTCTTTCCAGTCGACAGGTGGAAGCAGCCTGAATGTTGTTCCTCAGTCGGTGGGCAGATAGACAGACATGGCGTACTACTGAGTCAGGAGGAGGAATGAAGTCAATACAAGCTGCAGTGTGATGGACCTGGAAGACAGTATACTACGTGAAATAAGCAGTCACAGTGAGACCACTATTGTGTGGCCTTATGTATATAAAATGGCAAATGGACAAAGACCAAAGCTTATTAGGCAGGAGGGAAGGGAGGCAAGTGATGATGGGAAAATCTCATTGATTTACAGTAGGATTGAGAGTTATAAGCCTCGGTTAGCAATAAAGTTGCCCCCTGCTTGTTTGCTCTCTCGGGCCCACCCTTCTCCCATCTCGATGTGGACCCCCCAAGCAAGGCTGAGGTGAGCATGCTACCATGAGAAAAAAAAGTTGATTATTGACATCGTCAACCTGTGTGACCGGTGGGTTTTGTGTCAACTTGGCTGTAGTTTGGCAGTTGAAGCCTCCCCCACAATGTAACCTACCAAGATGTAATCCACTCCTTGATGCTATTTCTGGTTATCCAAGAAGTTATTCAGGTCATAGCCCTGATGGTATGAGCTCAGGTGGCGGCCTAGTCGGTATTTAAGTAGGTGTTACGGAGAGCTTCTCTTCTTGCTGGATCACGTATCGGTTATATTGCTCTCCGGTGCTTGACCCAATGGCCTGCCATCCTGCCTGCCAATGCTGAGAGCTATAAGGACCTGGAAGACCTTGAATTTGTTTGACTCTGCCAGCCGACATCCAGCCGGTGGGTTTCCTGCTTCCTGGCCCATCAGCCCCGTCAGCTGCACAGTTCAGCTCAGCATCTGACACGCAGAAAGAACCAGATTGAACTTACCCACTCCTACAACTGTGTAAGTCATCTTTCTTAATATGAACCTCTCCCTTATATACCCCTATAGGCACCCCTGGCGCTGCTTCTCTAGGGAACCCAATCAAACTGAACTGGCAAACGGAAAAAGAGGACACCCAATGATATGTCCATCAATAACTTGAATGGATATGTAAATGTGGTTCACGCATGTCATGGGAAATCGCTCAGCTATAGAGAGGGATGAAGTCGTGATCTGTGCCGTGGCGTGGCGTTGAGTGAAATAAAGGGCAGCTATTGTATGATCCCTTGTAGATGAGCCAGGCAGGTCAATAGGAGCCCTGGTGGTGCAGTGGTTACACATTGGGCAGCTAACCTGGGCCCTCGGTGTTGGGGTCTATTGGAACATCACACAGGCGTTCCAGGAGGTCACCTTTTGGAGAAAACATTTGCAAAGTGGGAGAGGGTAGTCTGAAAGGGTGGTCCTGAGGAAGTCAGCGAAGGTCACCAAGGAGGGGGCGCCACTGGGCTGGGCGCAGAGGACCCGGTAAGCAAGGTAAGACCCACACCAGCCTCCCTGCCGTTGAGCTGACACCGATTCACGATGACCCTACAGGACAGGGCAGAACTGTCCCTGTGCGTTTCTGACACTGTCACTCTTTATGGGAGCAGAGTGCCCCGTCTTCCTCCCACAGAGTACCTGGTGGTTTTGAACTGCTGACCTTGCAGTTAGCAGTCCACCAGTGTGGTAAACACAGGCTTAATGATCTGTGGTGCACAATGCAGGTGAACAGCTACAAGGAAGGAAGCAGAAGCCAGCCTGTGCTTACCTTGCTTACTGGGTCCTCTGCACCTGGCAGGGAGCACACGGGGGACCTGGAGGCAGGGCCTGTGTGAACATGTGGCTGAAACAGAGTCTCCCCTGTCAGCCTGGCTCCCAGGTCAGACTCTGGTGGCCCTGGCTGTGCCTTAGCCTCCAGACTCCCTGGGCCCGTCCACTGCCACACTGTGAGCGGTAGAGTGCAGAGCATGGTGGAATGACCTTGGGTAAGTCACGCAACCTCTCCCTGCTTCAGCTTTCTTAGGTGCAAGCTCCCTGCTGCCGGGTGGATTCCGACTCACCATGACTCTAGAGGACAGGGTAGAACTGCCCCTGAGACCACAACTCCTTAGGGGAGTAGAAAGCCCTGTCTTTCTCCCTCGGAGCTGGCTGGTGGTTTCAAACTGCTGACCTTGCAGCTAGCAAACCGACACTTAACCCACTGCACTGCCAGGGCTCCTCCAGCAGGGCAAGCAGGGTTGTTTTGAGGCTGTCTGAGGAGAGAGCGTGGAAGGGGTCAGTCGGTGGCAGCAGGGATGGTTGTGCGGTGCTGGAAGAAGCTGGGGCTCCTGAACCGGTCCAAACAGCTTGCTACTGACTACTGACCTGGAGGTGGATAGTTCCCTTCCCCCCAGCGGTGCTGCAGCACAAAGGTCTGGCTCTCTGCGGCTGGGATGAGGGCAACCAAGAAAAGTCTGGGGAACCGTTCTCCACTGGAGCGCGCACATTCAGGCATGGTGATGTAGAATCCACAGGTGGGTAATCCACAGGTGGGTGGGTGGGTGGGTGGGTATGTGTGTGTGTGTGTGTGTGTGTGTTGGGATGAGAAGTCCAGGCCAGCCCAGTCTCCATTCTCCTGGGGAGGGGTGGGGGTGGTGGTGGTGGTGGTGGTGGTGGTGGTGGTGGTGGTGGTGGTGGTGGTGGTGTGTGTGTGTGTGTTGGGATGAGAAGTCAGGGCCAGGCCAGCCCATTCTCCTGGGTTCTCCCCGGTGCCCAGCAGGCTGACGGGCAAGGTGAGTGTTACCAGGGGGTGGGTGGCTCACTGGAAAACCTGGTTCCGGCTGAGGAGTGCCGTGACCTGTCATTAACCCGAAGGTGGGGCGGGCTCTCGGTGCCCACATGCTACTGCTGGCAGCCCTGATGAGGGCGCGTGCGGAGGCCTGAAACCGGACCCGCCTGGGACCAGCTGCACAGAGCCTAGAGCCGACACAACAGGGAGGGCACGTGCAGAGCCTCCAGAGGGAGAGCGGGAGGGGCGCGGCCCTCCTGGCCCCACACCCCAGGCCTCCTGGGAGCTGCCAGACCAACTGCAGGAGGCTGGCTCCCGAGTGTGGTTGACCCTTTTCCCTGCTGGGCCTGTGGGGTCCATGCGCCCTGGGGTCCAGCCTGCAGTCCCCCTCAGGCTCTCGGTGCCCACTGCCCTCTGCCTGCCCACTTTCCCTCCAGGTCCTGCTCAAATTCTGCTCTTCCCAGAATCCCCCGGACCACACAGGACACTCACTGCTAGGCCCTGCCCTCAGCCTGCCTCCTCCGCCCCCACCTGGAACAAGTCCCTGTGGGTGGGGTTGGCGGGGAAAGAATGTTCTTAGAGCCAGCCCTCCAACCAAAACCAAACTCACTCACTGCCACTGAGTCCATAGGGCAGGTGGAACTGACCCTGGGGGTGTGGTAGGGGGTGTTTCTCAGATTGTAACTTAAAAAAAACAACTTTTATTGGGGGCTCTTACATCACTTATCGCAATCCACACATCCATCCATTGTCTCGAGCACATTTGTACCTATGTTGCCATCATCAGTTTCAAAACATTTTCTTTCCACTTGAGCCCTTGGTATCAGCTCCTCCCCACCCACCCTCCCTCATGAACCCTTGATAAATTATAGGTTATTATTTTTATATCTTACATTGTCCTCTGTCACCCTTCACCCATGTTTCTGATGTTCGTTCTCCTGGGAGGGGGTTATATATTGATCCTTGTGGTCGATTCCCCCTTTCTCCCCCCACCTTCTCCTTCTCCTCCTGGTATCTCTATTCTCATTGGTGGCCCTGAGGGGGTTATCTATCCTGCATTCCCTGTGTTTCGGGCCCTTATCTGTAGCAGTGTGCATGTTCTGATCTAATCTGATTTGTAAGGTAGATTTGAGTTCATGGTAGTGGGCGGGGGGAGTATTAAAGAACTAGAGGAAAGTTGTGTGTTTCGTTGATGCTAGACTGCACCCTGACTGGGTCATCTCTTCCTTGTGACCCTTGTGTGAGGGGATGTCCAAATGTCTACTGATGGGCTTTGGGTCTCCACTCCTCGTCCCCATCCCCCATTCACAGATTGCATCTCTTTATGGGAGTAGAAAGCCTCATCTTTCTTCTGAGGAGCAGCTGGTGGTTTCAAACTGCTGACCTTGCAGTCCTGCATCTGCTGAATTGGGTGAGAGGGAGAGTGACAGCTGATCCAGGGAAGGCGTACTTGAGCAGGGGCCCGAGCCAGAATTTGAGGGGCATCTCCACCCTGGATTTCCATGGCTCCATCATCTCCCCCTTCAGAGGGAGGCGGGGCTGGCCTGATGATCACCCTGTGGAGTCAACTGTCCCTGATGTCCTGTGGCTTCCAATGCTCCATACAGCCTCCCTCTGCCACTTCCATTCCTGCCCCATTTCCTGCCAAAGCCCTCTCCTGGCTGCAAATGATCATGTCCCGACTGCCCATCAAGGTCCCCTCTTGTCACGCACAGCCTGCTGGGAGAGGAGCATGTCCTCAACACACGGGTGGTCAGGGTATCTCCTCTGGCAGCCGAGGTCAGAACTGCCACCTGCTGCCCACTACCTGAGAGAGGAGGATGCAGTGACCCTGGCAGGCCACCGTGAAGGATGGCCGAGGTTGGATGAGGAGTGCCTGGGTTGGCCTAGGGCCTCTGAGGAGCCTCAGTCTGGGTTGGAGGGGAAGCAGGGAGCTGAGGAGGTGGGTTGAGGGCCAGCCGAGACTGGACCAGGGCGGGTGGCAGGGCTGGGTCGCAGTCTGAGAGAGGGCCTGCATGCCTCAGTGGTGAGAAGCCAGCAGCAGGCGGTGAGAGTCCCCCTCCCTGAAACAGTTCAGCCCTGGAGGCGGGCTCCCTGGCTGGGATCCTCCTGGCACTGAGAGGAGGCAGGAATGTTGACCAGGCGCTGTACCTGCTTGACTCCCACAGGCCAGGAGGTGTCTCTGGGAACAGGTTTGGGATGACACCTGCCAGTCACATTTGTCAAGCAAACCGTGACTGTGTGCTGGGTTGTGAGCCAGGAGCTTTTCAGACATTACAAAAATATAGAACAGAAAGAGCCAGGGTGGTGGAAAGAGGTGAGCAGATTGAGCCACCCAGGGGTGCTGAGGGATAAAGGCCTGGCGGCCAGGCCCTGTAAAGATGAAACAACCAAACAAAAGCCCCACGGCCCGTTGCCATGGACTTGTTTCTAGGGGACAGTGACCCTGGGTGTGACACAACCGTCTCACAGAACTCCCAAGGCTCTTGGCTTGGCAGGAGCAGACAGCCCCATCTGTCTCCAATGGAGCTGCCGGTGAGTTCGAACCAGTGGCCTTATGGTGAGCAGCTGAGTGTTTAACTATGGCGTCATCAGGGCGCCTGAAGACCGTCTGTCGGTCCGTGCCTTGGAACCACATCTGATGCAGAGCCACCCGCTGTGCCACAGAGTGTAGCCCTGCCCAGCCTGCGCCGTGCCCGCAACGGTTGCTGAGAGTGAGCCCGTTGGCGTCGCCGGGGAGACCCTGGGGCAGGTCTCAGCTGTGACAGGGGAAGCCTTGAGTCATCACATCCACTCCACCTGCCTGGTAACTACCCTGGCATTCACAACAAAACAGAAACAAGTTGATTTCGACTCTGTTACAAAGTAGCGAGGAGGATTGTCTTTCTTTCTTTTTTTTTTTTTAACTGTTTGTTGTGCTGGGAGTGTAAGTTTACCGAGCAAATTGGTCTCTATGAGACCATTCATACACATTTTAACTGGGTGTCATTGACTGCAGGCCCCACAATGTCCCGCACCCTTCCCTTTTCCTCCCTGGGTTTACTGTGGCCATGGTTGTTGCTATTGTCCCTGCTGTCTGAGCTCTCTCCCCTCGCCAACGATGCCCCTTGGATCTCATCCCGTGATTGGCTGTGCCAAGGAGTGGATTCCTTCCCCTGCGTTGCTGTTCACCCCACAGGCCTGTGTGTGTTTTGGCAGAAAGCTGAGCCACGGGTTGAGTTCAGTGCATGGCTCTCTAGTCCTTTCTTCCAGGGTGCCCGCGGGTGGATTAGAACTGCCAACCATTCGCTTCATTGTTGCATGTAAATCGTCTATGATAAGAGGCACCTTCCCAAACATGTGCATTGATTCATCAGCAGTCACCTGTGAACTCAGCGCAGGCCATCGCCACCCTGTCCAGGTGAGGATACTGAGGCTGAGAGAGACAGTGCTGGGGCCCCAGCTGGGTGATTTGCATGGGGGTATGTATGGATTATCCACAGCTGGGTGATTTGCGGGGGGGTATGTATGGAGGGATTATCCTGGCCTGGAAGTAGAGGGACACAGGCTACACTCCTGGGCAGTTTGATGACCCTGTGGATGTCAGCGCAAACACCACTGAGTAGTTAGTTTATTGTGCCAACCTGGTCGATAAACACAGGTGGGGTTAATTGAGGGGCGGAGGGATAAATGGCTTGGTGAGCGTTGCCTTTCTAGTTCTTGGGTCTCTTGCTTTGTGATGGTCAGACCAGGATGCAGCTGCCTTAGCAGTTCCTTGCTTCAGCTGGCAAGGCTCACTTCCTGTAAGACATCCCCAAGGAGAAGCCACAAAGATTTACCCTGATGCAGCCCTGGGTGCTGGAGCACCCGCGTGGAGACCCCTGTCAGCGCTGAGATGCTTACACATTCATTGACTTGGCTTTCCTCCTGCAGTCAATGTTGCAGTGTGTGTTTTGTGAGATGGAGGAGGACTTTGTGGATTGGTGTTGGACATATGGGTTAGTGTTGGACTTGTGGGCTTGGGCAGCACTGGGTTGGGATATTTTCTTGATGTGCACTTAACCTTTACATAAAACTCTCTCATACATGAGTTTCTGTGCATTTGTTTCTCTAAAGTACCCAGACTAATACACCCACCAACACATGCTGTACCCATCAGACTGGCTCTAACTTAGGAGGTTCCTTTGAGGGCTAAGGCGTGCCCAACCCAGGCCCTGGTACTTTCAGTCACCACCTGTGCATGTGAAAGTTAGACATTGAACGTGGAAGACCCAAGAAGAATCGCGGCATTTGGATGATGGTCCTTTCAAAGCATATTGACAATACCACGGACTGCCGTGAAGACCAACAGATCTGTCTTGGGAGAATGTTGTCAAGAGAGGCCAGCGCCCGGGAAGGATGTCATGCCTGGGAAAAGGGAGCTGCAAACAAGAGAAGACCCGCAAGGAGAGGGTGGACACAGTGGCTACAACCATGAGCTCAAACGTAGGAATGGTGGCGAGGATGGGCAGGACCTGGTGTGGGTCCTTCGGTTGTCCCTAGTGTCTCTAGGCGTCAGAACTGACTCAACGGCACCCAACAACAACAACAACAACAACAACATCTTTACGTCTGAGAGTGCCTGGAACTCAGGCGCTATTTTGTTCTGTTCTAACAGGGTCCCCGTGAGCTGGGGCAACTCAGTAGCTCCTAATAGAATACATTTTGTGTTAGAAATAGATTGCCATCCCTCAGTGACTAAGGGCGATACAGGGGACGGCACCGGAGACACAGTGTGGGAATTGCACCTGACCTGATCCCACCACACCGAGGCAAAGCACTGGGGGAATGCAGTGGAACAGCAGGGGAATGGAGTGGCAAGGTCCCCAGGGAATGCTGAAAGTGGACTTTGGGGCCAGGGCGTTGTGCCCCAACAGACTGGACTGGAAAACGCTCCTAAGGGCCAACAAACGATCCTTGAACGAAAAAAAAAAATAGATTGCCAGGTCCTTCTTTCTGGTCAGTCCTAGTCTGAAAATTCCTTGGAAATAGGATCCTTGACTTCTCCTGGCTTGCCGCTGCATCACTCCAATATCTTCCCTCCGGGTCTCTGTCTTTTCTCTTGTACACTGACACCACTCAGTGGGATATCGAACGTAAGCAATGCCAGGCGACAGGATCCACCAGCCTCAAGTTCAAGCGATGTACGCACCAGCAGCGTGGGGAAGCAGGTCTCGAAGGAGCCTCAAGCTCTAGCAACACGATCCATGGGTTGACCTGGCCCACAGGTAGCATAGCTCACAGGTAGAGACAGAGAACTAGCTACACCAGCAGCACGCTGGTCTGATCACCAGCGAGCAAGAAAGAGGGGGGCGGGCCTTGAAGCACCATTTATCTCTTTGCCCTCCAATCAAACTGCCACCTGAATAATCCCACATGTTCCTATTGGCCAGGTTGGCACAATGAACCTACCTATCACATGTTTGAAGAGGGGAGAGGCTACTTAGGGTTCTGAATGGACTCACTGTTGGTCCCCAGGACCTCCTGATCCTCCTGAGTCCGAGGGTTTCCAAGAAGTTTTTCTAGGAGAGTTTATATTTTCCATTGGGGAGTAAGCATTTTATTTTATTTTTGTAGCATTTTAAAATGTAACACAAGATAAGAACTGCTCAGAGGTGGTACTTTTAAGTAGCTTGGGCAGTCTGAGGGCTGAGAATTGTTAAATTTTTATTCAAAGTTTCTTTTTTATTAAAAGTTTTTTTCAGTTTCTTAATAGTCACTCTTGTGTATCAATTTCACTGGACTATTTACCCGGGAACACATAAAAACACTGTAACCTTGGTCTCCCAAAGGAGTTTTCTACTTAGTAACAGAAGTATCTAGAACTTGGAGTCCCTCGTGGTACAAACAGCTCCTGGGGGAAAACTGCAAGACTGGAAATTCAATTCCAACCAGAGGTGCTGTGGCAGAAAGGCCTGGTGATCTACTCCCCACTCCAGATCAGCCACGGGAACCCCCTGGCACACAGTTCTGCTCTGACACACTTCTGTGATAGCTAGAGATTTGTGTCAATTTGACTCGGCTGGGATTCTCGGTGGATTGGCAGGTAAGAGGTGTGGCCACCCCACACCCCCACCCATGAGATCTAACACAATGTAATCACTCTCATGATGAGATCTGCTTTGAATCGACAAGCAATTGAGAGGCTTCCTTGGGGGTGTGGCTTGCCTCTAATATAAGTGGGCACTGTGGGAAAGTTTGCTTCTTGCGGGGTCTGGATCGCCTTCCAACCTTTGATCCTTGGGCCTATACATAGATATGTAATACATATTATAGATTACATAAGAACACTTGTGAGGATGACGCAGGACTGTGTATGGAGACCGACTCCATTGCACCCAACAGATACATATATAAGTCCTCACTGGTTCTGCATCTCCAGGGAGCCCAGCTGAGTTAGTTTATTATACCAACCTGGCCAATAAACACATGTGGGGTTAACTGAAGGATGGAGGGATAAATGACTTGGTGAGCCTCGCCTTTCTAGTTCTCGGGTCTCTTGCTTTCTGATGGTCGGACCAGGGTGTAGCTGCCTTAGCCAGTTCCCTGCTTCAGCTGGCAAGGCTACTTCCTGCAAGACATCCCCAAGGAGAAGTCACATGGATCTACCCCAATGCAGCCCTGGGTGCTGGAGCAGCCGTGTGGAGACCCCTGCCAGCGCTGAGATGTTTATGCATTCACTGACTCGACTTTCCTCCTGCAGTTGGCATCATTGCGTCTGCTTTGAGATGGAGGAGGACTTTCTTGATTGGTGTTGGACATATGGGTTAATGAGTTAATGTTGGACTTGTGGGCTTGGGCATTGCTGGGTTGGGATGTTTTCTTGATGCACATGTAACCTTTATATAAAACTCTTATATATGTGTTTCTGTGGATTTGTTTCTCTAAAGTACCCAGACTAACACACCAGCCCAAGACACTTGGCATTACCATGGATTCCACCTGACAGCAACTGGGTTCCCTGATGTTGGACACATTAAAACCGCCAGGACCCATGCTTTCCAGCCAGCACAAGGCATCATACAGCGCTTCCTGAGGAACTTGGCAGAAATGGAGTGATGCTGATGCACTTTGAGAAGCTCTGTCTGTTTGTCTGGCCCAGTGGTTACGCATTGGGCTGCTAACCCTAAGGTCAGCAGTTCAAAACCACCAGCTGCTCCTTGGGAGAAAGATGGGACTTTCTTCATTCACAGTTAAAGTCGTGGAAACTCATAGGGGCAGTTAGTTCTACCCTGTCCTGTAGGGGCATCAAGTTGATGCCTGTGAGTTTTCTGGTTTGGTTTTTTTTTTTTTTTTTTTTTGGTCCAGTGTGATGTGCGTGGACCGTGACTGACTTTGGGGGCAGATATTGTGGGGATCAGGCTCCAGGCTCCCTGGTGTGAAGGTACCTTGGCCCACAGGAGCTGAGCCACATGCATGGTGACAATAATGTAACAGGATCAGCCAGGCCAGGTCTTTCAATCAGTGACAGGTATACAATGAATCTCCATACTTCTGGTCAGGGGTTGGGGGAGGGGCTTCATTCAGGGACTTTTGCTGAATAAGAAGGGCCATGGGTCCGAAGCCTCTCTATGGGAGGAAGATGTGACTGTGTCCATAAGGACTGGCAGCCTTGGACATTCTGTGGGGCAGTTCTACTGGGTCCTGTAGGGCTGCGAGGAGCTGGAATTGACCAAAAGGCAGTGAGTGGTCTTAAAAAAAAATACATATATGAGAGCGACAGAAGTCAGCATTTCTGGGGACACGCATGTTTAAGCGCTCAACCCAAAGGTTGGTGCGTTCGAACCCACCCAGAGGCACCTCGAAGAGCATCCTGGTAGTCTGCTTTTGAAAGGTTAGTCTTGAAAGGTCTTGGGGGAGGTTCCGCTCTGCTCAGGTCGGGCCACCAACAGTGGGGCTCAAGTCGATGGCACCGAGTGCAAAGCTACAGACTAGATGTCAATAAAGATCAAGATCAAAACGTGTGTGTATATATATATATATATATATATATATATATATATATTCTGGTGGCATAGTGGGTTACACATTGAGCTGCTAGCCTCAAGGTCAGCAGTTCAAAGCCCAAAGCTGCTCTATGGGAGAAAGATGAGGCTATCTGTTCCTATAAAGATGTACAATCTCGGAAACCCAATGTAGGCTTGCTCTGAGTCAAAATTGACTCAGAAACCATTTGGCACGTCATCCCTCATGGCCCTACAACTCAGTGACGATGGCTGCACTCATCAACTTGTGTAACCGCCAGTGATGCTTCCAAACATCCCCATCAACCCCAGCAGGCATGCAATGACCCCAAGTAACAAGCTTATCTCCTCTCCTCTCCTCTCCGCCTCCTCCCTCCAAACAGAAAACTCACTGCCCGCAGCAAGTTGATTCTGACCCATTGAAACCTATAGGACAGGGGGAACTGCCCCTCTGGGCTTCTGAGACCAACTCTTTACCGGAATCAAAAGCCTCATCTTTCTCTGGCGGAACACCTGTGGTTTCGAACCTCTGACCTACATTTCATGAGAAGGAGGAAGCAGAACAGCAGCTGATGAACCCTGAGCCCCAAGGACTGCTTGGCTCCTTCGTGCACGACAGTACACCCTGCACCCTCCTCCACAGTCTTATGTCTAGTCACCTCTCACTGCCCTGAGAAGAGGCCTCTGTTACTCTCCCGTTTCTCAGAGGTGGCTGCACCTAAGCGCCCATGTGGGTGAGGGGGTGGAGGCAGGGCTAGACTCCAGGCCTTACTCACGTGATAGAAGGAGGTGGTGTATCAAATTGGGCACTCACGGCCACCAATGAGGAGCTCCCTTCGGCCAAGAACTCGGGTGGGCTGTCAGGGTGGAAGGTGAGACGCAGAGGGTGCAGACTACTAGGCCCCAGAGAATGATGGGGATTTTGTTTTTCTCCTGAGAAGGAAGGGCTGAGGGAGGGGAGTCAAAGGCAAGTCAAGGGGGCTTGGTTCTCAGTGGTGATGAGAAAGGGCCCAGGAGAAGTGGGTGGTAGTGAGGGGTGAGTGTGTAGGGGAGCAGGTGGAGAGGAGATGGGGGGCCGAGCTGAGAGATAATGACTCAGAAACCTTGGGAGGGTCCAGGGACTGGGCAGTCAGAGATGGCGAACTTAGCCAGACTTGAAGAGGCCACTGGGAGAGTCCGGGTGGGGGCTGGGGGCGGGCACAGAGGATTGGTGAGTGAGTGGACCCTGAAGAAGAGGCAGGGAGATCTTGGCAGCATCTTGTCCTGGTTCAAGGCATGGCTCCCTTCTCTGTCTTCCTCAACTATCACCACAGGCCGGGGTGGGGTGAGAGAACAGACCACAGAGGGAGCCAAGAACCGGCTCTTTCTCGGCGGTTTCTCTCCGGCCTTGGACCGGTGGGCATGCAGTTATGGCATCCCCAGCACCTGGTGTCCTGCTTGACTTCATGGTTTTTGTCTCAGCATTTCTCCATATTGTCACCTGTGGAACCAGGACAAGCTGGGGGCCAGGTGAACCTGGGTCTCCTATCCCAGCTCTGCCACATTTTCCCTTTTAACTCCGTCCCTTCCTGGCAAATCTGTGGCCTCAGTTTCCTGAAACTGCCCATGAGCAGGCCTGAGCAGGCTTTTACCACCTCTCTGCCAGGGTTCCAGGAAGCAATGCACGGGAGGTTCTTAGAATAAACTTGAACCCCCACTTCCAGGAAGTTCCCTCTGACTCAGCTGCCTTGTGTAGGTTTCTGAGGCTGGGGTCTCTCTGGGAGCAGACAGCTCCCTCTCTGACGGAATTCCACCTGGCTCCGACTTGTACCACCACCTGGATAGGATGGGTCAATCTCCCATCAGGCCAGGTGCCTCGGAGAATCAGAAGGAATGGGTCTATTGCCCTGTGTCCCACTTTCTGGCACCTTCTTCTATACACTACAACTGAAACACATACACACACATGCTACACAACTCAACTTTCACTCATGTACATACCGTTCTCTCACACATCCACATGTGTACAAACGCGTGTGCACATACAGCAATACAAGTATGCTCTCATAGGCACATACACTCAGACTTGTGCACACACATGCACATGTCATTCTCTCACACACATACACATGTACTCACGCCACTCACTGTACACACATGCACACACTTGTAAGTCACACACCCCATTCTCACGTGTATACACGTGCACACACAATGCATGTACTCACACATGCAAGTCATGCCCTCACACACACAATGAGCATACTGTACTGTAACACACCACTCACAAATGCGGCACACATACACACATACCATTCTCACAAACGTGCACACTCACTCATACGCGTGTGCATATACGTGTACACACAGCACACATGCTCTCACACGTGCACACACACCACTCACACTTGCATGCACATGAGTAACATCTGTGCACGAACAGCACAAGTAAGCTCAGCGTATCTCACACGTGTGCGCGCACACACACTTGCACACTCACAGACATCTCCTTGCGGCCTTCTCGCAGTCTGTGTCGAGAGTGGAGAGCGTCCTGGGACCCCCGCGTCTGCGCCCCAGGAGAGGAAACTTTCTGCCCCGGCCCGCCACAGCAAGTACCCCACCCACCCAGAAGGGGCTCCTGAGCCCGAGGGCCTCCAGCCTGTTCAGTAGGCACACTCCTTTGATTGACAGCAGCAGCCTCCAGTGCGCGCCCAGAGGATTTCCTCTTCCCGCTCGGGGGCGTGCCGCCTCGGCTGCGTGTAGCTCTCCTGGCCCAATCGCCTGCTTCAAGGAGGCGGTGGGGCGGGACTCGGAGCCAGCAGCCAATGGAGCGGCGCGGCGGGCGCGGCGGGGCGGGGCCACGCGGGGCGGCGCGGCCGGAGCTAGGGCGGGAGCGGGGCCGGAGTGCAGCCGGGAGGGAGTCATTGGAGCGCCCGAGCGGGGTTCGCAGCGGACGGGCCGGCGGCGAGAGACGGCCGAGGTAAGGCGCGCCGTGGCCGTTGGGCGCGGGCGGAAGCGGGGCGCCGCGCGGGTCGGGGGTGCTGCGCTCCCAGGGTCGCGCCAAACTTCCTGTCCCCGCGGGGAGGGGGCGCGGTCGGGGCCGCGGGGCGCGGGCGAGGACACCGCGGAGAGTTCGGGGTGCTGGAGGGAGGGGGCGCCGGACGGAGGGGCTGGAGGCGGGGGGCTTCTTGGAGGGGGGCGGGGAGAGGGCAGTCTGGGCCCGGGGTGTCCGGGCCGGGGGTCGCGGTGCGGGCGCTGGCGGAGAGGCGGGTCCGAGGCGACCTGCTGGGCGGCGTCGGGGGTCGACGGTGGGACACCGGGCGGATGCGCTTATTTGGGACGCTCTGATGGCCGCCCTCCGTTTCCTTCCTTCCCACCCCCTGCCCGGCGGTGAGGGGACAGGGCCGGCCTGTGAGCAGGCCCCGGGGTTGGAGGCTACTCCGGAGGCCGGGGAGTTTGTCCCTTTGGCCCTGGAGTTCTCCCGGACGGGCATGCAAGCGGTGGCATGCAGTCCCCTCGCTGCCGTGCCATCCCGAGGCCAGAGTTAGCGATTGCCGCTGTTCGCAGCGTGGTTCCTTGGCAGGGGCGTGGGGGCTGCGGGGCTGGCCTCCCCCAAAGCTTGTCGGAGCGTGTCTCAGGGGGAGCTGGTCCTGGAGCGAAACTGCGCTGTCTCCTTGGGGCCCTGATGGCGGGGGCTTGGGGTGGACACGCCCTGGGGGTGTGGCGTGTGGCGCTCTGGCTGGGCGCTGGAGGCTCAGTGGCCCCAGGCTGGGCTTGGCTGGGCTGGGCGAGGCGCCCTTCCTGGGGCTCTAGTCTCCTCTCCTGACTGCCCTTTCTGTTTCTTTGTGGGAGTCTCCTGGGCTACTCATTACCCTGTTTACCAAACACTCCGTGGTGTCCTGATGAAAATCAGGAACGCCAAGAATTTTAACCTGAGCTAGGGCCTGATGAACTCACCCCCCACCCCCATGCTTCAGTCCACCCTGCAGTGAGCTCCCTAGCTATGCTCACTCCCATGCAAGTGGCACCTAGCCCAGGGCCAGGGGCCCCCACCAGGTGGGCAGGCTTGGATGCCTGCCTCCCATTTCTTAGTCCACTTGCTTCCTAAGCCGGCCTGCAGCCTCCTCAATGAGGCCTTGGCCAGATGCCAGAGCACCCTGGGTTTCTCCCCATTCACGTGGGAAACTCCACTCCGCTTGGCGCGTTCAAACTTCATTCCGGAGTTTGGCAGCTGCGGCAGAGAGGCCATGCCGCTTGAGATGTGAGGCCACTGCATCAGAAACTTTTCTGTGGGGTGTTGTGGGCCCCCCACCCCCTTTTTCTCCTTTCTTTTGACAATTGTCTTGAAGCTTTAAGGGAACTGCCCATTAGGCTGCTGCTGTGCCTTGGGAAGGTAACATGACACAGATGAGGAGATGAGCGATAAGGTGCGTGCTCCTGGCTCACTTTTTCTGAGCAGGAGAAGTTGCTGGAGCAGCGGTGCCATGGAAGGTTCCCGCTGTTCTCACTCTTCAAAACCCAACCCCAACCCACTGCGCTTGAGGGATTCTGAGTCCTGGAAACCTCCCCAGGAAGGAGGAGAACTGCCCCTAGGGGTTGCTGCCATTGTAAATCTTTACAGGAGCAGACAGACTCATCTTCCGCCCTGGGAGCAGATGGCCGGCTGGTAGACTGGAACTGCTAACCTTGTGGTCAGCAGCTCGGTGTCTAATCCACTGGGCCACCAGGGCACGTGTAAAATGGAGACTGCTGAAATAATAGGAAGGTATGCATAGGTAACACACACACACACACACACACACACACAATTGGGTTTGAGAGCTAGCCTGCTCCCTGTCTCCCATGACCTGGCCATCTGGTGTGGGAGCAGAGGGCCTTCATGCTTCTCCCTTGGGGTCCTCCTTCCTTCCTTCACTTGAAGGCCATGCTTCTGATGCTCAGGTGCCCTGCTGCATCAGGCTCAGCCGCGGGTGTGTCGGATGGGGAGCTGGTCATGGCGACGGGGCATTCCATCGTGGCAGTCAGGGCTCCTGGGCGCAAGCGCCACCGTCAAAGTTTACGGAGTGCCCTTGATTTGGATCTGCGGTATCCGCCATCAGATTGGAATGGCAGCTCTACCAGGCTGCCCTTCGGAGATTAAGCTGGTTGTGACTGTTCCCAGAGCCCTGCCTGCCTTAGCGCCGAACTTCCCCCGCACACGGCTGCATTCCACGGTTTCCTTTTGTAATGGCTACAGGGGTGCTGCTGCTTCATGAAACTTGACTCTGGCCTCTGTGAATGCCTCCTGCTGGGTTCTGGAGGTGGCCTGGGATGGCTGGTAGGGCACCCTTTTTGATCTCTAGTAAGCAGATGAGGGTGCTGCATTCTCCCCTCCCCCCATGGGACCAGTCTTAGGACTCTCGAGGCAGCTTGTCCAATGCTGTGACACTTTTGGCCTATGTGTGCCACTCCACAGGCTATGTCTTGTGTGACAGCAGCCATCTGAGTGTGCTTGTTTGGATGTTTTAATGGAAACACGCACGCACACAACTTTGATGGAAACACACACACGCACACACACCCCAGCCACACAAAGAAAGGGGAAAAATTTTCTTTTTCAAATGATGTGGTTGGTCCCAGGATTGTGCGTATTATCTGTTTAATAAAGCCAACAGAGCACCACGTAATCGCATTTTCTTCCCGGAGTGAAGCCTTTTTATTTTCAGTGTTAAAAACCCATTGGAGTGTTTCTGGGCGCCAAGCAGTGAACTAGATTGAATTGAGGACGCCGAAAGGCACAGAATGCCCACTCAATTCGCGGGGACCCTGGTGAGCAGCTGTGAAAAGGAGAAATGGGGACAGAAAGGTAGCTGTCACGTTGGGGGCCCCACGTGAGCGCAGAGGCTGCTGCAGCCTCTGTGGATCGTCCCCAGTGGACGCCCAGGGCGACAGGCTGGGACCCTGCACTCTTGCCCAACCTTGTCCTGCCTGATGCGCAGAGGCTGCTGCAGCCTCTGTGGATTGTCCCCAGTGGATGCCCAGGGCGGCAGGCTGGGACCCTGCACTCTTGCCCAACTTTGTCCTGCCTGATGCTGAGGTGAGCCGATCAGCGTGCCCTCACGTTGGTAAAGGGAGAGGGTTGTTGTCCTGATGATGCGGTGGGTCAGCAGTTCAGAACCCCCCAGTTCTCCCATAAAGAGTTCCCAGTCTCCGAAATGCACGGATGCAGTTCTACCCTGTCCTGTGGGGGTTGCTGTGATTCGGCACTGACTCGGTGGTGGTGTGTGAGGGGTTTGCAATCATGTGGGAACCACTTCCCAGAATGCGCTCATGAGGGTGGCCTCCAGGGCCTGGGCCCGCGTCAGAGGCCTGGCCCACCCCTCCTCTCAGCACCCTCTCTGCTCTGATCATCTGTCACCTGATTTCCCCCACCCCCTTTGTGCTCATCATGCTGATGTGTGGGAGTGATGTGGGGCACACACCCCTGATCATTTTTACCTCTCTTTTTCTTGTCTCCTGAATGGTTCTGATGATGGGCATGATGTTCCCATTAGTGACCAAGACCGGGGGTACAGTCTTGGCTCTCTCTTGATAGACCACACAGCCACTGGCCTGCCTGGGGACCAGCCCCAGCCCCCTGGCTGCCAACTTGGGGCTTTCCATTGGGCCTGGCGTCCATGGTGGCTGTGCCTGGGAGTTATGCTTGGCAAGGCCACCACCCCAGGATGTGTCCCTTGCAGAAAAGGTTGTTTGTTCGGCTGCTGGGCGTGGATCACGCCGTGCTGCTCGGCTTTGCTGTCATAATGGCACTGGTGTTGGGCTGACTTGGGTCGTGCTTGTTGATGAGAACCCCATGAAACCAGGACTTTGTAGTAGACCAGCACCCGAGAAGCTTGGGAAATCAACGCCGAGTGAAAACCCAGACTTCCAGCTTGTCCCGTCCAGATGTGTCCCCCGGAGCAGATGCTCCCAGTGGCCTGCAAGACCCCGCCACACCCGGATCCGCTGGCTGGGTTTGTGGGTGATTGTGTGAGTGTCCCTCACGGCCAGCAGTGGCTTCTCGTGGCCTCCTGGCCAATTTTTTTCTTCTTTTCAGTTCACTAACAGAAAAGAGTCTCGGGTCTATAAGGAGATCGTGGGTTTAAAAGACAACCAACGTCACATTTGAAACAATCATTTAAAGGCTGGACTGGCGGCATCTGGTCAGTCTGCGGCACAAGACCTCTTCAGAGCACTGAAGAGCAAGGACTGTACTTTGAGGACTAAGGTGCCCTGGCAAACACATGGGCTGGTGAAAGTCGGGCATGGACTAAGGAAGACCCGAGAAGAACCCGTGCATGTGAATTGCGCTGCTGGAGAGGAGCGTCGGGAGGGCTGTGGACTGCTGAAAGGACAAACCGACCTGTCTCGGAAGAAGGACAGACGGTGTTCTTTGGAGGGAAGGAGGGCAAGGCGTCTTCATCTGACATACTGTGGACATGCGGGCAGGAGAGACCAGTCCCTGGAGAAGGACATCCTCCTGGGTGCAGCAGAGGGGCAGTGGAGAAGACGGAGGCCCTCGATGAGACGGGTTGACTGACACAGGGGCTGCCACCACGGCTGGACCACAGGAACCATTGTGAGGATGTGCAGGACCGGCCTGGGTGCTTGTCCGGCTGCTCACGGGGTCGCCGTGGGCCAGCACGACTGGAAGGCACCTAACAACACGATTGTTTTTACTTTGGTGTCGCTCTCAGCAGTTCCTGTGGACAGAGGACAATTTCCCCACAGCCTTTTGCTTTGCAGGCGAGCGCTTCATCGCTGCGCCACCAGAGCCCTCAGGACAGTGAACTCCACAGTGTTAAGGACGTTGGCCGGTTTGGCACCGGTGGGCACTGGTAGTAAAGATGTGTGACATGGAGGGGCATGGTGGTGAGGAGCGTGCCCGCTGATGGAGCCCCTCATGGACCAGTGTTCTGCTGTGAGGCCTGCCCTCCTGCTCACAAGGCAGAACTCAAGCCACCTGCCTCCCTCCCGGAGACCTCAAGGGCAGCATCCTGAAAGGAGCGCGCACCTGTCCCGAATCTCCACCATCAATGATGGCTGGTGGCCTTCAGCTGAAGCTGGCAGGAGACCAGGCTGCACCGGCCACACACCTGCTATCAGAGGGCAAGCAGAGGGCCAGTTAACGTCAGCCCGAGGGGGTCGTGTGACTTGGACCTGCCATAGGCATGTACAGGACACACTGGCTCTGACCGGAAAGCTCAAGCCTATGGCTGGTCTTTCTGGTCCGGGGCGGCCGCATGCCTGGGGTTTAAATATGGACGGCGTGGCAGTGAAGGCGCCCTGGCGCCACAGTGGGTAAATGTCCGGGTGCTAGCTGACAGGGAAGCAGTTTTACCCCATCAGCCCCTTTGAAGAGAGGAGGCCGGCCAGCCCCGCCCTGTAGTCCGTCAATATTGAAGGCCCTGGAAACCAGATGGGGCGGGGCCACCTTGTCTGGTGTGGTCCCAGTGCAATTGGGCTGGAGTGCCCCGGAGGGTGGGTGAGTTTGGGCATCAGGGTGGGGTTGTCAGGCTGCCCTGCTAAATTGTCTTATCTCCCTCCTGGGCCTGATCTCTACTCCAATGGACCCTGGGCCCGAGGGGGTCGTAAGGCCAGCCCCATGGGGCGCCCCCGCCTCTGGGAGTGGAGGCCGGTCTCATGGAGTCCCTTTTAATTGTGGAGTCCCTTCTAATCGACACAGCCTCAGATAGGCCTGCGTGCCACCTAGATGGGACAGCCGACCTCACGGAGGTGACCTTGGAGCGGGTTTGCCAGTGACAGGAGCTGGAGGCAACGTGGCCTGCAGGTGGCAGATTGGCCATGGGGGCGGGCACGAGCCCGGCTGCCCATGGGGGTGGAGAGGAGGCCGGGCATGCAGGCCCCCTATGGCCACCAGCTTTATGCGGGGGTTGGAGCAGCTCTCGGAGAAGTCCATGCGGATGGAGACGTCGGGGCACTGCGTGAAGGCCACCCATGACCCCGAGGCTTCCGGTCAGCCAGCTGCCCTCCTTCCCAGGAAGCAGGGTCCAAACGCTATGGAGAGGCATCTCCTCGGAGTGGCCTGGCTTCTTACCCTCACTTCTGCTCTGGTTAGAAATGGCGGTGCCCAGCCTGATCTGCGTCCTCTTGGGGTTCACCTGCTCAGAGGTGTGCAGCTAGAGGAGCGGCCCCCCACACTGGGCACCCGGCTAGCCAGCCAGGCTACTGGGTGGCCTGTCTTATTCCCTGACCCCCAGACTGCCCTCTGGGGCTCTGCTGGGGCCTGCCACATGGTGCTGGCTCAGGGACTTCTGAGCCATATGACGTGCAGTCCATTCGCTGCTTGAGGGACTTAGGCTGCAGGACAGCGCACCCCTTGACACCCCCGGCCCAGTGCACTTTATCCATGTCTGCTGGCAAGGCTCCGGCTGGAATTGAGTGCAGTCCGTGCTTGGATTTCTCTGCCCGAGATGCTGCTATGGGAGCGCGAGGTTGCTAGCCCCTTGCCGAAGCAGTACCCCAGCCTTCCCCAGAACCCCAACCTTGCGCCTCTGGCCTCCTTAGCCCGGCCTGCCTCACTTCCATGGGTCCTTTGTCGCTGGAAGCCCCAGGCCAGGTCCCTCCCTCTGGTGGGTGTTGCTGGGACTCTAGCATCTTGCTCAGGCTAGACCCTGCAACTTGCTGAATTGGAGAGAGTGAATGTCATGGTGAAGATAGCTCATGCCTCAACCAGTGAACCACAAAAACCAAACCTCTTGCCCTCTAGTTGATCCTGACCTAGAGCGCCCCCCTGTGACAGGGTATAAACTACCTGTATCCTAGGGCCCCCAAGACCGGGCTCTTTATGGTGGCCGACCACCACGGTTTTCCTCTCCAAGCAGTGACTAGAGTCAGCGACCTTTGGGTTTGGTTAGTGACCAAGTGCTTAACCACTGTACCACCATGGCTAGCAAAAAGATAAGAGCCTGAAAGAAGCCGGGGACCCCATGTCGGAGCTGGTCTCAGCTGGGCTCGCAGGATGCTCTTCCAGGCATTGACTAGCCCAGGGGCGCGTCTGATTTTAAACCACCTGCAGAATTAAATCTGACGATTATTACGCGGTCCCCAGACTGTAGCTTTTGGACATATTTCATACTCGACACAGCCTGTGGTCCCTCGTCTCCAAGTTCGCTGTTGCCTGCTGAGCGTGCCAGGACTGTGAATCATAGTCTACGGGGAGAGCCTGAGTGAGTGGCCGGGGCTCTCTGCACAGACCTCCAGGGCTGCCTCCAGTGGGTTTGTTGGTGAGGGGGCCACAAAGGTGCTGTCCACTGGTGTCAGCAGAAGAGTTGGGAGTGGGTGGGGGGCTGGGGCATCGGGGGTGGGACCTGAGGCAGGTGGAGATGCATTCCAAGCCGGTTGTGGGACCAGACGAGACGTTCTACATTCCTTCCTGTTTAGCTCTCCTTCCCCCTGCTGACCTGGTCAGTGAATGGAGCCCTGACCTCCGACTGTGTGGGCAGAGCCTGCCCCGTGGCACAGGGGGAAAGACTCTTTCTGAGTTACTCTTGAACCCATTGTGGGGTCTTTTGTTTCAAGCCTGATCTGGCTTGGATGAGGGCCAGCCATCCTTTACCCAGCTGGGAGATAAGGGTTGGAAAGGGTGTGGCTTCTAAATAGCCCGGCTGCTGGTCGGGGTGACTCATGGTCCACCCCAGCCACCCACGCCCCCCCCCCCCCAAGGGAGGGAGTGACGCAGGGAGCCAGAGCGGGGTGGCTCCTTTGCCTGACCTGCCAACCTCCTGTAACTACCTAGTGTTACAATGTGCCCTGTGCTGCTGAAGAGCTCCAGAGGAGGGGCCACATTGTCAGACTGTGAAGTCTTCAGGCCATGCTGAGGGTGTAACATCGAAGGCCGGTTAATAGACTCCAACTCTGCTCTCTGCCTGGCTGCCTCATCCCGGTGTCCAGAGTCCCTGAATTTTCTCTTACCTGTGCTTCCTTTTGTCTCTAATACAGAATAGCTTGGAGGTATAGGACAGGTGAGCCTGGGCCAGGCTCACCCAGGTTGTGACAGAGCGGGTTCCCCGCTTACCCCGCTCCTTTGTCCTCTGTGCCTCGATTGTGCTGTTTGAGCTCGATACACAGTTTGCTGGCTAATCCCCGCTCTTTGGTGAAAAGGCCGTAAGGAAAGACACTTCCAGTGGTCAAGTTTCCCCACTGCTGTCCTGGGCCTGGGAGTCCCGCCCCCCTCCTCCCTCCCCTGGCGGCTGGGTGAGTTTCTGCTGCAGAAGCAGCAGCCTACTATTTCATCTGCGCAGTCAGCACTTCCTGGGGATGGGGTTGCATTGGGCTGCTAGCTGCGAGGTCAGCAGTTTGAAACCACTAGCTGCTCCGGGAGCGCAGATGAGGCTTTCTACTGGTATAAAGTGTTGCAGTCTGGGACACCCACAGGGGCTGTTCTTCCCTGTCCTGTAGGGTCTCTGAGTCAGAATGGAATCACTGGCAGTGAGTTTTGGAGCGTGTGGTAGTTAGATAATTGTCCACTTGAGAGGATTATGAGGGAAGGGGTGGAGTCTAGTCTGTCAATTGGATCATAGCCATTGAGGCTCTGATGTGGACATGGCCTTCTCCTGAGAATTCTGGGAAATCCGGTACTTCCTCCTTGGAGGTGGGAGACTCTGCTCACACCCTGGGAGACAGAGCAGCTGACAAGACACATGGAGACCCACCCTGATGCAGAGACCCCTGCCAGCGCTGAGATGTTTCCAATGCCACTGGATCCAAAGACTTTCCACCCACTGGCCTGTGATCTTCTACATTTGGCATCATTACATGTGTTTTGTGAGTCTGAAGAGGACTTTATAGATTGGTATTGGACATATGGGCTAGTATGGGACTTATGGACTTGGACTGGGCTGGGATGCTTTCTCAATGTTCAATTCCTCTGTATATAAACCTCTCCCTGATATACATTTGAATGTCTCCATGGATGTGTTTCTCTAGTCTACCTGGACTAACACAGAGCAAATGAGTGGGGACAAGGCCCCGGCATGAAATCCTGGCTCCCTGCGTAGAGGCGTCTGGGAGGGCTGGACGGCCCGCTCTGCCAAGTGTTTGTAGCCTTATTTTTCTGATGTTTATGACTGAAGAAAACCCGAGTATTATTTCGCTTTAGGGTGCCTTGACCATTAGAACGTCCAAACATCTGCAAGATAAGAAACGAGCTTCTTAAATGAGTCACAGTTTCTTCTAGGCTTTTGGATGTCATTGTACCTGAATCAGAAGCTTTTCGTTCATAAGCAAGCCACGGGCCTCTTAGAAGCCCTCGATGCTTTTGGATGACGGTGCTGGAGAAGGCTAGTGTGCGCGCCATGGCCTGCCAAGAGAAATTTTGTTTTAGGCCAGAACTCTACTCCTTAGAAGTGAAGATGACCAGTTTCGGTCTCACGTGAGGCCAGGCCCTGGAGAAGGGCATCATGATTGGGAAAGTAGGGGGTCAGGGAAAAAGAGGAAAGGCCTCCCCCCCCCCCATGAAACAGATGGACATAGTCTAACAGGAGCTTGAAAACAGGCTCCTGTGAGGATGGCCCAGGGCCGGGCAGTGTTTCCGCTGCTGTAACAGAGGGTGACAGTGAGTTGGAACCTGACAACATCAACAGCAGCTTTCTTCATCAGTCGTCTTGGGCTCGCGGCTGTGTCCTTGTGACTGTGACCCTGGGAGGTTGTGTCTTCATCAACCGCATCTTCGGGTGACTCCGGATCCCAGGGCCCTGGGACTTGCTCGCTCAACTTCCTCCTCTTCATGCCTCGCGAGCACAGTCCCCGCCAGGTGGTTCCTGGGGCTCGTTTACCACTCAGGCCTGCTCTGTGGTCCCGGCTTGATTTTTGCCTCCGTGGCTCCCAGCTGCTGCTCGGTGGGAGAAAGAGGAGGCTGCCTGCTCCTGTCGAGAGGGGCAGCCTGGGAAACCCACAAGGATATTTCTACCTTGTTCCAGAAGGTTGCCACGAGTCAGAATTGACTGGCTGGCCATGAGTATGTTGGTTTGCTGGAGGCCAGGCACCTCCGAGAGAGAGAGAGAGAGAGAGAGAGAGAGAGAGAGAGAGAGAGAGAGCGCGCGCTGGGACTTAACAGTGGGTGCTCCTGGCAAGTACTTGCTTCCTCTTTTTCCCCCCTCTGTGCCCCATCTCCCTCTGATGTGTTCCTTTGCCATGGACTGGCTACTGCCCACCTTCCACTGCCCTTTAGGTGTTCGCCTTCTGACTGTGAGGGGCCCTGCTCTCCTGGGGCCCCATTCCCAAGGCCCGTGTGCTGATAGCAGGGCAGCAGAGGCGGCCAAGTCCAGGGGCCAGGAAGCCTCAGCTTGAGCCCTTGCCTGCCCTCCCCTGGACTCTGGGGCCTGCACCATGCCCCCCACCCTGATGGCCCCCCCTCGGCTTCCCCTTTCGTCCTCGGGCCTGACCACAGGCCGGCAAGCACTCTTCTTTCCTGGTTTCTCTTGTCTCGGTTGAAAAAGGCGGAGAACAAAACAGAACCAAACAGAAACGGCTCCACTGCATCCGAAGGTAAACTGAGAGGAGGGGGTCGTAGAGGACCCCGCCACCCACGCTCGGTGGGCTCAGCTGGCGGAGCTTGTGCTGTGGGTGCTGCATGTGGCTGGGCTCCCTCCACGGCGTGGGTCCTGCCTGCCAGGCAGCCCTTCCCTGTGGCAGTGGGCAAAGCGGCACTTTGCCCTGTTTTCCACAGATGCTGAGAGACAGGGCTGCTTGGCCGTTGCCCAGGCAACCAGCGGACTGTCGGCGGTGTGTGTGGTGAAGCTGAGGCTGGATAGATGCTCCGAGTCGCTCTTGCAGCTCCTCAGCTATTGGGGCGGGGGCCGGGGGTGGGCCGGTGGGGCAGTAGATCAAAAAAAGAGAGAAAGAAACCTGTTGGCGTGGAGTTGGCACCCGCTGTGACAGTGCAGAGCTGGTGTGGAGGGTCCCGAGAATCTGCCCAGAAGCACGCTGCTTCCGGGGGTCGAATGCACCACTTTGGACAGGCTGTGGGGCGCTTAACCTCCGTGCCACCAGGGCACTTTTGGCTGGTGACTCCCAACCCCCAAAGACACATTCTTTTCTCTTTGAGAGCTTCCTGTTTTAGGTCCTGAACCAGCCCTGCTCGCTCAGCCACCCAGGCGGGGAGCAGGGCATATGCATGTTGGGGCTGAGCCTTTGGTGACTGACACCCCCCCCCCCCGCCAGGCCTTATGGGCCCTTGAGCCCAGCTGGTGTCTGGGCTGGGCAAGGGGCCAGGGGCGCCTCAGACCCGGCCCTCGTGCATAGGGTGGGCACAGGCTGATGTTGGCGCCCAGCCAGTCTCTTGCCTTTTCTGCCCCGTTGGGCTGCCCTGAGGAGGCTGAGCTGCAGGCCCTCTTGGGGAAGTGGAACTGGCCGTGGGTGGGCGCCACACAGCCGTCAAGGGTTCACGGGGGCCGGTAGCTCCCATCGAGCCCCTGTCCCTTCCACCGCCGCCAGATCCTGAGTGGGAACCAGGCCTCTGAGCAGTCCTTGTGCCTCTGCCTTGACTTTCTGCAGGTGGCTGACCACATCCGAGTCGGTCACGGTGTCCCGAGGTTTATTTTGTCTGGCCGTGTCAAGAGGATTTCTTCTGGGAAAGTGACGGGGTGGACTTGTGGAGTGGGACACGTCTCTTCTCACCAAGGCTGAGTGGGCTGTCATTCTCTGGAAAAGCAGGTGGTTTTAAACCACTGGCCTTGTGGTTAGCAGCCCAGCTGGTAACCGCCATGCCCCCCGGCCCCTGAGATTCCAGGTGTGGCCTTGAGCAGTGAGTGCTTGCACGGGCTGGGAGTCTGCAGGTGACTGAGAGCGATCTCTTCCTCACTGTACCTGTAGGTATGCGTAGGTTAAGTCGGACCAGGTGCATTCAGTGCTCAGCTTGAGCCCTGGTGGTGCAGTGGGTTATGTGTTGCGCTGCCAACTGCAAGGTCGGTGGGTCAAACCCACCAGCCACAGAGCTGCACAGCCCCTGAAAGCCACGTGGGCAGTTCTGCTCTGCCCTTTGGGGTCGCTGTGACTCAGAACTGGCCTGATGGCAGCAGGCTGTCGAGGTGGCTGCAGGAGCTCAGCGCTCACCTGCTGTCTGAAAGGCCAGCGGTTTGAACCCAGCGAGACATTCACAGGCTTGAAAGGCTGGTGGAGAGTTCCGACTGTCTCGCAGGGGCGCTGGGAGTCCAAATGACCTTGATGGAGTCCGAATGGCCTTGATGGTGGTATGGAGTGTCCCAGCCGTGCTAACAGAAGGGCTGGTGGTTCAAAGACCCCAGCTGCTCCGAGGGGGCCAGCTGCTTCCGTAAAGATTTGCAGCAGTGGAGGGTGTGTCGTGGGGGAACCTTTCGTTCTGCCAAGAACCATTCGGGTATTTATACCTTCCTCGGGCCATCCTGTTCCAGCATTTACTGAGCTCTCCCCTCCTGCGGTGGCTGTGGAACTGCCTCTCTGCTGTGTGTGTGTGTTTCACTGGTGCTGATGATTTCTCGGGCTGTGTATGGCCTGGGGGCTGCACGTGCCTAACCCCTGGTTTACAGCTTCAGAAACCCCGTGCAGCAATTCTACTCTGCCTGCTCAGGGTCGCCCGGAGTTGGCAGCCACTCCGTGGCTGTGGGCTTGACTGGGTTTGGGTCAGTGCACGAACAAGAAAAGCTGCAGACGCAGCAGGGGGTGGGGGTGGGGGTGATGAAGATTTTGTTTCAGGCAGTGAGCATTTCCTCGGTGTCAGCCCCCTCCCCTTCCTATGGTCCTGGCCACAACAGGCAGAAGTGGTTGGTTCAGCCCTTTAAAGCATCGGGCAGATTTACAGAACACGAGAGGCTGAGAAGGAATTGTCCCCATCCCAGGGACTTCCCATCTGGCCTCTGGGTTCCCTTTCTTCCTACTGCTTCACTAATGTGGGCTGCCAGCAATGGGGGGCGGTCTTGTCACCTCCTGTAAAGCTCAGACGGGTCCTGTTCTCCGAGGGGGTCTCCGCTCCGCGATCAGGCGTCATTTCAAATGGCGTGCTGTCTCACCAACAAGAGGCGGAGGGAGAGTGCCTCTCAGGGCCCCGCCCTTGGCATGGTCCCAGTGTGACTGGGAGAGGGGGAGGTGGGGTAGGGTGCAGCTGGTGAGGCCTGGGTCCATCGAGACCCCAAGCTCAGGACCAGATGGGGTGGATGCTGGCTCCTGGGCCCTGACTTGGCACATGTAGGAGGGCCTCTCTCCGGAGCGAGCGTGGGGCAGGGCTGTGCCTCGACTGAGTTCCGGCCACCTTCCTGCCGTGCACCTACCAGAACCACGGTGGAAATCTGGGTTCAAACTCAGCCCTGCAGTGTATGGTGTGAGTGTGCCTCCTATCAGCTGGGAGAACGGAGGTTGGGGGCAGACAAGGGGAGGTGACTTGTTGAGAGAACCATGGGGTACAGCTGCCGCTGCTCTGCCGTCTCCCAACACCAGGGACGGAGCTGGTGAACTCCATTGTGCAGGAGAGGACCCAGACTGGGGGCGGAGGAAGTCCCCTGACGCAGACTTGGCCCAGGGCCCTCTGTCCATGCCTTGGTGGTTCCCTAGAGGGCCCCTCTCACTCGGGTCTGCACCTGTAAGCCCCTCGCCCCTCCACCCCCACCTGGACTGTGTAGTGCTACACGTTGTTGCATGTAAGCTGGGGTGAATAAAGTGCCAGGCCGACTGAAATCTGGAATTGACAGCCATCTTTTGTTATCTTTCCTGTCAGTCACTGTTTACTTAGGGACCCTAGGGGACTTGTTGATTTCAAAGGGAGTCCTTATGGGGTGGGGGAGGAGCCCCTGGGGTGCAGCTAGAGAACCCCTGTCTGCTAACCCAGAGGTTGGCGATTTGAGTTTACCCAGAGTTGCCTCCGAAGGAAGCCTGTGGGATCCACTCAGAAAAGCCAGCTCTTGAGAACCGTTCTCTTGGCTGCACCTGGGCGGTCGGAGGCGGAGCCCACGCACAGGGTGTGGGCATCAGTGGGTGTTTATCCTGGCTTTTTCCAGCCCGGAATTGGGTGTAGGTTCTGTGTGTCTGCCCTCTGCCTCGCTTCGGGCATGTGGCCGAGTTGACGGGGTCACCAGTGTGGCTGAACTGCATTGTGAATCGGGAGCAAGGCTGGGGGCGCAGGGTCCACGCTGAGCTTCTCTGCTCTGCCTCATGGTCTCTGTGCTGCGGCCTCTGGTCTCTGCCACTTCCCTCACACGTCCCACACTTCCCAGGCGCCCGGAGTTCCTCTGCTTCCTGCATGGCCCTCCTGACAGGCAGAATGGCTTTGAGGTGTGCCCCCAGGAAACAGGGTGTGACACTCAGTTCACACTTCCTACCCAGGCGGAGACCTAATCCCACCGTAATCCTGCCCGTTACAGTAGCAGAGAGCGCCCTCCTCCTGATGGGATTGTAGTCGGAGTGTGGAGTCTTCTAGAATTTGTAGTGAACTAGATGAGGAATTATGGCGAAGAGGGTCACATTAATGGACTGCATCTCAAATTGGAGCCTACTAGTTAGCGATGGGTTTAGTATGATCCGGAATCTCTGGGGTAAGGGGTTCCGATGGCTGTGGATGAGATGTCGGGCTGCTAATCGGAAGCTCATTGTGTCCGACCCGTCGCCGGGCTCCCCAGGAGGAAGCGGGGGCTGCCTGCTCCCGGGCAGATCGATGGCCTCGGAGTCCACACGATGGCGGTGAGGCTGCTGGCTTTGGTGGCATGTGAAACCGTTTGAAGCATTATGAGTGACCCCAGAGGAACACAGACACGCAGTGATCACGGGCTCTTGGCGGAGTGGTGCCGATAAGTCCTTGCTCACCATGGGGCCACACACACCGTGCATTTGTGACCAGGGTGCAGCTAGGCCTGTGGACTTCAGCCTGAGGACCTGGGCAGAAATGCCAGCAAGGTGGACGTAGGTGTTTCCCTCCTCTAAACCAAACCCATGCAGTCCAGGCCATTCTACGCACAGGTCCCTGCAGGAATCTTTAAAGGGAGCAGACAGCCTCATTGTTCTCCAGCAGAGCAGCTGGTGGGTTTGAACAGCTGACTTTCAGGTTAGTGGACAAGTGCTTTAATCCCTATGACACTGGGACTCCTGCAGGGACAGCAAACTAGTTAATGTGGCTTTTCTACCTGAAGCCCCTAACTCCCACCAAAGCACCTTTCCCTGCATGGGTCTGGTAAGATTCTGATCGGATTCACCTGGAGTAACTGAGAGTAGGATTCCCTTGAGTGGTATCCTGTTGCCTATAAAATGAGCCCTCGGAGAAGCAGGAGGGGGTGGGGATCTCGTTACCAGTACGAGCCAGGAATGGAGTGCTTTCTCCCAAATCCAGCTGTACCCTCAGAGGAGCAGCCGCAGGACCAGGAGCCAGAGCAGGTCACAGAGTGATGGATTTCCCGACACACTGAGCACGTTAGGCTGAGGGCTGTTGTGCAGGAGGCTGGTTTGCAGAGTGGGGGCCTCCCGGCACTTAGCTCGGGGAGCTGGACCTGCTGACCCACGGAAGTGGAGCTGAGTCCCTTTGGCCGAGGCTTCCTGGAGTGGGTGTCTCCGGGCACTTAATTCAGGGTGCTTTTCTGGAGCTTAAGCCTAATGCCTTTGGGTTGAGGCTCACAGGGGAGTGGCATGTTCCTTTGGGTGTTAATTACAGACCTGAAAGGTGTTAGTCACTGAAAACTCATTGCCATTGAGTCCATGCTGACTCAGGGACCTTACCAGACAGGGGAGAGCCGCCCTGTGGGTTTCCAAGACTGGAGAGCTTGATGGGAGTAGGAACCGCTACACCACCAGGGCTCGTACAGGCCACAGTGAATCCTCAGTGGGGTGCTGGTGACCATTGGGCTGCTACCTACAAGGTCAGCGGTTCGAAACCACCAGCCGCACCTGGGGAGAAAGACCAGGCTTTTATACAGTGACAGTCTCGCAAACTGTCGACGGTGATGGCGGTGAGTTTGTTTTTTGAGTTTTATCGGCCGAACGAACAAACAGCTCTGTCTCAGAAGAAGTAGAGCCAGCGTGTTCCGAAGACACAAGCATGGCGACACTGCCCTTGTCCTAAGGGGAGACCTGTCCCTGGAGAAGGACTCATGCTTGGTAGATAGAGGAGCAACGGACAAGAAGAAGGCCCTCGACTAGATGGACGGACACAGCAGTCGCAACAAGGGACTCAGACATCAGATCGGTCCTGGGGGCCGGGACGCAGCGGTGGTGCCCCCTGATGTTGTGTGTGGGGTCACTGTGAGTCAGGAACCCTGGAGGATTCCAACCGCAGCACAGGGCCACCTGCCTTTGCTTTAGGCACTTGACTTCACTCCAGGACACTCTTGGTTTTTTTTTGGTGGGGGGTGGGGTACTTTACTGGAATTCTCGAGTCATTTGGACACATTTAATTTAAAAATTAAATAAATAATATGCATAGCTGTTCCTCGGGGATTTCTGGGTAGCCTCCTCCACGTGCCCTAGGCTGTCTCCATTCTCCAGCTGCTGGGTTTCCCCAGAAGTTGAATATCTATCTTCCTTATTCAAGAACGGGCTCACCACATGGCAGGCAGTGTAGTCACCGAGAGGCTCTTATATGTGAGGGGCTTCACAAAGTGGGTGGAAAGAAGAGATAACAAGATCATGGAATTTTCCCATGAACCTTTTTGGAAGCCCTTTGTGAGTGAGTGTGTGTGCGTGTGCGTGCACACATGCATGTGAGGGCCATCTCTGGGTGGGATGCTGCACATGGATTCATGTGTGTCTCTGGACACATCTGCTCTTTGTGCCTGTCCACTTGAGGAGGTCCGGTCCTCTCGGTGGCCCTGCCTGGTGGGAGGGTCCTGGGCTTTGCCCAGAGCCCCCACATGTGCGTTGTGAGCCCATCCCCCACAGCCCATCCCTGCCCAGCTGCTCTTAACCCCGCAACCAGCCGGCAGCTCGAGAGGAGGGCTGGCTGCTTTCGACCTTTGGGATTGTGTGCACTGTCCAGGCCGCTGTTCGGACTCCAGGCGGCACCTGGGTCTCTGTGGGGCTCAAGGTGTGTGTCTACTTCAGGGAAACAAGACTTTGGCCTGAGAAAACCTAAGCGAATAGCCTCAGTGTGGACAGGGGCCAGTCCCCTAGTCAGGGGGCCACTGCCCCCCAGGAAAGAAGTCCTCTCACTGTTCAGCTGGGAAGCCTTCTGGTACATTTATTTTGTGACTTCTTGTCCTTTTGGAGAGTGGCAAAATGCCCTGGGGTGTGAAGCAACTGTCCTGTCAGTCAGATGCGCACAGCGGGCCTGGAGCTTGGGGGATGCCTGTAGGGGCACCTGCCACCCAGCAGCTCATTTACTATTTATTAGTCTAAAGCAGCGGTTCTCAACCTGTGGATCTCCACCCCCTTGGGGGGGGTGTCAAACGACCCTTTCACAGGGGTCACCCGATTCATCACAGTAGCAAAATCACAGTGATGAAGTAGCAACGGAAAAAATGTGATGGTTGGGGGGGAGGTCCCCACCACATGAGGAACAGTATGAAAGGGTCACGGCATTAGGAAGGTTGAGAACCACGTCTTTGGTGCTGAGATGTCCTGTCTGTTCAGGGAATGTTGTTGGGAATCTGGTAGAACCAGTTGCTGCAGAATGGATCCAGGGTGTTTTGTGGGACTGAAGTTTCCCGCTTTTCTTCTGAGCTGGTCTTGAATGTCCAGCCTTTGGGTCAACAGCCCAGTGCGTGGACCATGCGGTTTTTAAAGGCTGTTCTAGGTTGGGGGGAACAGAGCAGTCAGCAACCTTTATTGTGCAATATTGGACTGGACTGAGTCCTAACGGATGCGCGGGCAGTCACATCCAGGAGGCTGAAGCTTCATGTGGTCCCTGCCAACAGCTTCCTCTGGCTTCTTGTGTCCCCTGCGAGGCATTATTTCTGACAGAGGAGTTTGCGGGTTCTGGAACTTTCTTTTCTTTTTATTAATTTTATTTTATTGGGGGCTCTTATCACCATCCATCCATAGATCCATTGTGTCAGTAGACATCTGTACATATGTCATCATGATCCCTTTCAAAACATTTTCTTTCTGCTCCAGCCTTTGGTATCAGCTCCGCCTTTCTCTTTTCTTTCCCTTCCCCCCTTTCTCCCCCACCTCCCACCCCCATGTCTGGAACTTCCTGTGAAGGCGCTGCCCACTGTGCTCAGAGGGGAGTCATCCCGGCTGGGGCATGTGTCAGCTCCGCTCTGGCTGCACTGCGTGCCCACTCTCCTCTGGATGGACTGTCTGCTGGAGGCTTGGGCACACGAACCCCTGTGCCCACATCTGACTGGACCCGCACTCCTCTCTGGGGCAAATGCCCGCCGTGGAGCAGCTGGTGACCAGCCAGGCACTCCTTTAGCGCCGTCAGAACACGTCCAGGTGACTGTGTCACCGTGTGTCCCCACCGGCCACTGACATCCGAGCGTCGAGGGATGTGCTGGTGCCGCCTTCACTTCAGTCCTGCTGTAATAAGCCTGCAGAGGAGCTCTGGCCGGTGGCACACTGGGCCGCGATGCACAAGCTCAGCGGTTCGAAACCCACCAGCCACTCCTGGGAAAAAGACGAGGCTCTCCACTCCCATGGGGAGTTGCCGTCTGGACACCACAGGGGCAGCTCTACCCGTCCTGTAGAGCCACCGCGCGTCGGCATCATCTCGGTGGCAGCGTGTTTGGTTTTTGGTTCGGTGAGTTCAGGGCCGTCTCCTGGTGGCTCTGGTGGACAGTTCTGGAAGGACTGCTGGTGCCGAGCAGCTTTCAGTTGTGGATTCCCCTTTGTATGTCGCCCTTGGTGATGTATCCACCCAAAGAGTTTGCCGTTTCCAGACTGGGTTTTTGCTTGATGACTTCATCTTGGGACTTGCTGGTAGTTCCGTATTTCTTTCTCGTGTGGACGGGAGTCCCTTCTCCCTGTGTGTCCGTCCCGTCTTCTCCCTCTCGCTGAGTCCTGGTGGCTGTTGCCCCAGCAAGCATGGCCACCTGACCCAGGGTCAGCCGCGGGCGCTTTCTCCGAGCAGCTTTCTGGTTACCACTTGGGCCGACGGGCCCTTCTGAGTTACGGCGTGGGGGATGGATTGAGGTTTGCTTGTTCATCTACTTCCACTCGTTTCTGCACTGCTTGTTGAGAAGCCCCCAAGTGTGGAGGGCACCACAGTAAAAACCCAGAGTTGACGGCTGAGACCCCACAGCCTCCTCCCTTCATGAGCGGGCCTGTGGTGTGGTGTGGTGTGGTGTGGTGTGTGTGTACTCAGCTCCTCTGTAGCTCTGCCACCAGCTAGCACTTGCGGCAGACACTGGGGGCTCTGCAGGGTTTCCAGAGCTCTGCACTTTCTGCTTAGAAGGCCTCTGTGCGCTGTCCCATTTCCAGACGTAACTGGGGAGGGAGGTCTGCCAGGTGGAGTGCAGCGAGGGGACAGTGAGCCCTCTGGGCCTGTGCTGGGCCCAGGCAGTGGACATGGCCTTGGGGGGAGTCCTCTGCACCGGCACGCCTGTGTCGGCCAGTGTGCCCTGTCTGCACAGGAGGAGGTGCCGCCTGCGCTGCTTCCTGACTCGTGGACTCGCTGTGTGTCCGCAGAAAGTGCCCCCATCAAGTCAGTGCCGACTCAGTGGCCCCTTCACGTTCCCCAGCCTGTAACTGTGCGGGAGTAGAGAGCCCAGGCCGTCTCGCTCAGGGCTACTGGTGGTTTCCAACTGCCGACCATGCGGATCTCAGCCCCACTCATAACCACTGCACCGTGAGGGCTCCTCTCCGCACAGGGAAAGACCCCCGATGTCCCGGCCCTGTCAACGGAATGTGCCCATTTTGCAGGTGAGGCCCTGAGGCAGGGAGGGGCTAGATGTGTTTGGGCCCCGCTCCCGGGGTGAGCGACGAGGGAGACACTTTGTTCTTTAACGCATTGGTGACAGACTGACAAGGGACTCTTTCCTGGGTCCTCATTCCTCATCCAGCGAGGGGCCCATGGGACAAGACCCAGGATGTTTGAGGGCTTCCTGCGGCTGCACATCAAATGGCCACCACAATTGTGCCCTGGCCTCTGCTTTAGCCTCCTCTCCTGCCAAGTCCCCTCCTCGGGTGCTCCCACAAACCCTGCTGCGAACGCTGTGGTCTTCCCATCTTTGCCTGCTGGACTCCTGCTCACCCTTCAAAGCCCACGGCTCAGCATCCTGCTCTGGTCTGCCCAGTGTGCGGTCCACATCCGCCCCACACCTCTCACATGTGGTGGCTGACTCACACTGGGCTCGGCGCTAGGCGGTGGCGGCGGCGGCGGTGTGTGTGTGTGTGTGTGTGTGTGCTCTGTGCTAGTAAATAGGAGAGGCTGACATTTGTGAATGAGCAGATCCGGCTGCTGATTCTTGGAGTCAGAAGGTCAGTGCTGATCCCTCAGTCAGTAGGTGACTGGTGACTGTTAAGAAGCGTCTTGCTTCTCTGGCCGTCTTTTAGACCCTGGATTTAAGTTTCTGCATCTCTGTCCCGTTCCCCAGTGTTATGCTGTGAGGCCATTCCTTGCAGTCTTTGGGCGAACCAGTCACGATGGGTGATTCGGAGGATGTTTGCTGGCAGCGTGCCCTGGAATGCATCCCTGCCATTTGGTGTTACTTCCGGAGAGAGGGCCTGGGCACTGAACCTGGGAGCCTCTTGCTGCCCTCTCAGGGCCACACGGTTGTCACCGTCACCGGAGCTGCCGTAGTTAAAGAACCCGAGAGACCCAGACGCCTGTGAGCTGAGGACGTGTCAGCCTTGAACGGATTTCCAATGTCTCACACGGGGCAGATTCTGCTTTAGTTAGCAGGAGGCAGGATTAGTGAGTCCCACTGTCTGTCCTCTGGCACGGAGTTGAGCCCGTGGAGAAAATGATGACCCAGAGGGAGGTCAGGCCCCTATGCAGAGTCACAGAGTCCGCGGGTCAGGAGGCAGGATCGGAGCCAGCCTCTGCCCCCACGTTCCCACGGCACGAGGGCACAGAGCTGGGGAGCCGCCTCTCACGTGCACCGCTCTCCTGAGGCTGTGGGGAGACCCCGTCCTTCCTGGGTCCATTTGACCCTCCTGGGCTGGGTGCTGCAGAGGCTGGCACAGTGGGCGCCCAGGGAGGCCTCAGGGAGGGCTTGATGGAGCAGCAAGAGCAATGTACACCCAGCACGGAGCCGACCTGCTCCTTGGGAGTGAGGACAGGCGACTGTCTGTTCTGCGTGCTCTGTCTTGTGTGGTCAGAAGGGGCCTGACTCCAGAGAGGCCATCACGCTCGGTAAAGCGAAGGGGCAGTGGAAAAGCGAAGACCTTCGACAGGACAGGACGGGACGCATCGACGCGGTGACTGCAGCCACGTGAGGCAGGCGCAGGGCAGGCGGCATTTAACTGATTCTGTGGCGGCGTAACCACCCACACCGAACACTGTCGTCTCTGGTCTTCATGAGGAGGCACCTCCAGCCTCCTCTCGCTTTCTGCCGCCAGGGCTGTGCCCCCTGCACACTGCAGCCTGTGAAAGAGCCTCCCTCGGACCCCGGCGCCACATTGCTGCTTCATACAGCGCAGCTCTGGAGGGGACGAGGATGGGGGAAGGGTGCAGCCCTGACACACACCTTCCCTGATTGGAAACCCTGCAACCTGCCCTGGTGCTGTTCAGCCTGCTGCTTCTGGGTCAGTGTATAAGTTCCACATGAGCACAGGGGGTGCATATGTCACACACACATGCACACGCACACACACACGCACACACACACGGGATGGGCTCTAACAAAGCCCTGGAACCCTGCAGGGTCACCCCACCCAGTACCACCAGAAGCCCTGGGGTGAGCTCCAGTGCCACCCAGCACTGCTTGCCCATCCAGGATGGTCACTTTAGGGAGCCGCTGCCACTGGCCAAGGAAAGTGATGTGGTCTCAAGACCAGGGACACATTGAGGTCACCTTGACTGGAGTGGAGCCTTGTGGTGGACCCCAGGGCAGCAGTGGCAGCCCCAGGCTAAGCTCAACTTCCTATGGACACTCATCTTGCTGTGTGGGGTCAGTGGGCTGTCCCTCCTCCCACCGACCCAGAAGAATAAGAGCTCCCAGGTGGGATGTGAAGAAGCCCAGGGGCAGCTTCACCGAGGACCCAAGACCCCCCAGCGGGAGATGCCTTGTCAGGCAAGCCACGTGGCAGTCATGAGATGGGCCCAGAAGTGGCCACAGAGCAGGCAGGCACCCCAGCTGCTCAGGGGACGTGCAGCTGAAACGGCCACTGCACATGTCACAGGCACATCGGTCAGGCTCAACCCCCCTGGCTGCCCCCACAGTCCTCGCGGGAGACCCCAGCGGCCAGCACACCTGCTCCATCCCACAGCATGTCTGACGGCGTCCACATCACACACTGGGGCCCTGCCTGTGTGACCACCTTGGTGTTAAAACCGGGTGACTTCCAGGACCACTGTGCTGTGTGTGGACCTTCTGAAGAGCAGGCGGACCGGGTGCCCACTCATGAAGGGTCACTTAGCGAACCCTGGCACCTCACACATCTAGGTGTCACCTGGGGAGGGCGTTTCAGGTACAAGCTGGGGTGTGGCCCTTCTGAGCAGCCAGGGGCCTCCTCGTGAAGGGGTCCCCTGCTGAGCCCTGGGACTCAGGGTTGCTTGAGGGACAGGCTGCGGGCCCGGTGGTGACCCTGCGGTGCTCTGGAGGCTGCGCTGCGGAGCTAGCAGAGGGAGGGGCCCTCTGTCTGTCACCCTGTGTCCCTCCATGGCACCTCCTGCTCGCCTTTCCTGCCGGAAGCAGCCAGCTTTCCTGACCCCCGTGACTGCAGTGAACAAAGACCCGTGTGTGTGTCCGAGTGCAAGAGAGGAGCCCTCAGCTTCGCTCATGTTCCACACCCGCCCCCACAGCTGGGGGCAAGCGATTGAGCCTTCGAAGTGGATGCACCATCTCACAAGGCCACATTGGTGGCACTGTTGCTGTGTGGCGGTCCGAGGCCTATCCCCCTGGGACAGTGAGGTCTCCCAGTCTGCCCGCCTGCAGGGTGAGGTGCCCGCCCTGCCCCCACATTCACCGCCGTGAGACCGTCTCTGCAGCAGTTCCACTCTGCACATATGGGCCCCACATGTGCTGGAAGCAGCCCAATATTAACAGATGTTTGGGGAAAAAAAACCCATATTGATATGTTTTTGCCCTTTTTAGGTACTCTCCCTGTCTCACGTCGGCGCCTTGGTGGTGTAGTGGTTACGTGTTGGGCTGTCTGCAGTTCAAAACCACCAGCTGCTCCTTAGGAGAGAGACAGGGCTTTCTACTCCTAAAACTAGAGTTAGTCTTGCAAACACAGGGGCAGTTGCACCCTGACCTTAAAGGGTCAGGGTCACTGTGAGTCGGCACCAAGCCGGTGCCCGTGAGTGTGACTGGTGTTTCTTGCGGTCAGTAGGCCCCGCCCCCTCACCTTTTCCTCCAGGTGTTTTTCAGTCAGGCTTGAGAATTTGTTTTCCCTCCAACATTTTCGGACCAACCCGTGAGGTTCCCTGTGTAAGGAAGCAGATGGCTGGTGTTCTTTTCTAAACAGTGGCTTGGCACCCTTTCTCGGCGCTGGCAAGTTCAGCGAGTGTGTGCATCTTTTGGGGTTGCTGACATGCAGACTCCCCGGGGACACGCCATCGCCGGTCATGCCTTTAGATGTAGATTTTTCTACTGCCTCCAAGGATGCGTGATGAGGAGTGGCCTGCCCTGGAGGAGGACCTCCTGTCGGGTACAGCCCAGAGGACACGATGGACACGGGGCTGTGTGAGGCTTCTCAGTGGGTGATACCTCAGTTCTCGGCTTCACACGAGAAAAATTCACGCCGAAGACTGTTGGTGATCCCGGTGAGCTTTGATGAGGAACGGAGCAAGTTTCAGGTTTTACAGTCTCAAAAGAGTACCTGCGATTTCAGGGAAGCGTGCGAGTGTGGGACAGTGCACCGCACCTGCGGCACTGAGGCCAGAGAGAGCAAGTGCTGGGGGTGGTTTGTGGGGAGAGTAAGTGAGAAGAGAGGCCCCCTCCGACCCGCCCCTAGGGTACAAAGAGGATGGCCTTCCTGCTGCCAGGGTATTTCAAACCTCTGCCTGGGGAGGCGTGGGCCAAAGTATTGGTTGACCCCATTGGCTGAATGAAGCCCACCTGGGCCTAGTTTGGGTCGCCCAGGTGTACTGCCCACCTGGCTGGGGGCTTGAATTGGAGCGTGACCGGTTAAGGGGTCCTCATAGATGCTTAATGCTTGCCTGATTTCCATCCCAACCTCCTCTGGGGGCCTCCCCCACCCCCAGTCCCTATTCTGGCTACTTAACCACTGCAACAGCGGGCTCATCCGTCACAGGTGGGAGGACAGCGCAGGCCGGCACTGAGTCGAGCACCTGTGGAACAGCAGCAGCACCGCCCACTTTCCTGTCTGCTTTCTTCTTTTATTCTGCGCGTCTCTGTGGACTGTCTTTCTTATCCTCCCTTTTTTTCCCCTCCTGCGGTTCTAGCTCAGAGCTGCGTTAGACACGCCGGTCTCTCACTTCTTCCATCTCCCTGCTCCCCAGAGCCCACGAGTCAACCCGAGAGCGCTGCTCTGTTGGCCGCTGTCTTTACGGACACAGCTCTCCGACGCAGAGTCCTGTGCACGGGGACAGTGCTGTGTCACCTCGTCCTCCGGAGAGACCAGGCCCTGCGGGAGGGCATCGCGCTGGATCAATAGAGAGAGGGGCAGCGGCGACCAAGGTAGGCCCCGACCAGATGGGTTAGTTCACACAGCGGCTGCAGCAACACACGGCATCCGACATCGGGCAGTTGTGAGGACGGTGCAGGACCGCGCAGTGTTGTACTCTGTGGGACTCAGGGCCCACTCGACGGCACCCAGCAACATTGACCTGTAGTCAGGAAGGAGCTCTGGGGCTGATGGCTTACCCTCCTTGGGTTGCTACCTGCAAGGTCGGCGGGAGAAAGATGAGTCTTTTCACTCCCCGGACAAGTTACAGTCTCGGAAACCCACAGGAGCTGCTCTCTCCTGCCTTGTAGAGCTGCTGTGAGTCTGAACTGACTTAATGGCCGTGAGTTTGGTTTGGACCCGGCGACTCCCGCTGGTTGAGCACCCGCTGTGCTGCTGCACGGGCCAGCAGGGCTCTCTCTGGAAGCTCTAGCAAGGGCAGTGTGTGCTCTCTGAAACCTACCAGATGGAGCACGTTCGCTTTTGAATTCCAGCGCCTCTTTCCTGCCCTCGCGCTTCCTTTCCTGGCACTTCTCCTGCCTGGAGCCCCCAGGCTGACGTTCCGGATTCCTGTTTTCACAGCGAGTAAGGGAGAGGGAGGGAGAGGGAGAGATCGATATCCATCCCCAGGGCCAAGCTGGAGCTGTCTCCTCCAGGGAGGATTTGCCCTGGCTTCCGGTGGCAGCACTGGTTAAAGTGCTCAGCTCTTAACCCAAAGTGGGCAGCCGGAACCCACCAGCTGTGGCGTGGGAGATGGGGAACCCTTTCGGCTGGTCCTGCAGGGTCCTGTGAGTAGTTATCTCAGTCCTGCACAGGTGATCAGGTGGGTGAGGAATGGACTCAAACTCAACAGATGAGTGCCTGGTGCCCCGGGGAAGAGAGGTGGGTGGGTGAGAAAGATGCCCACCTCTCGGTGAACCAGCTGTGTGTTCACTGTACCTCATCACTGGTGATGGGGGGGAGACTCGCTCATGGGACACCGGTGGTCTGCCAGGCTTTGGAGGAAGGTAAGGCTGAGATGGGAGGGGGCTTGGGGGAGGAGGGTCCCCCTTCTGAGAGCCAGCACCCGAGCCCCATGTGCCGTGTGTGCCTGGGGGTGAGATAGGTCCCCTCCTTTCTTCTTCCCCTGGGTGCCGAGCTCCTGGCTAGGTGCTAGGGCATCCAGGTGGGCGGCCCATCCGAGGGGTGCTGGAGGACGGAGGCCCTACCAGCCAAGGTACCTCTGCAGGTGGCACACACAGGAGCCGGCAGGCATGTGATTTCAAGGCACCTCCGGAGCACTTCCAGTGTGAGAGCGTGCTCAGAGAAGGGGTGGATGAAGCCGCCTGTGTGATGCGTGACGCCGGTGGTGGGCTGTGGAGCAAGAGGCCGCTGGGGCAGGGCTTGCGAAATTCAGAGGGGAAGTTGTGAGCTGTGTTTGGCAAGCAGCTTCCAGACCCGGACGGGAAAATCTTGAAGCTGCCCAGGGTGGGGGAACCCCACTGATGAGAACGGAGGTGGCATGCCATTTCGGGGCTGCAGTTTGGAGGGCCAGTTAGAGTTCAGCGGGCCTTCTCTTCTCCTTTTTAGGGGGCATCTCCCAAGCTTATCTGCTCTGTGGGACCCCCTTTTCCTTTTTCCCGCCCTCTGGGGTCCCATGGGCTGTCGCATGTCTAGCTTCTGGGGCCTGGGGACAACCGCTGCCCATCTCAGGTCTGCCCTTTGCTGGCTTCTCTGCGGCTCTGGGGACCCCTACCTGGTTCCCAGCCCCCAGCTGTTGCTCAGCCTGTACTTGTTTGCCCTGGGCTCGGAAGCCGAGACTCCAACCTGGCCTGAGGCTCGGGGACGTGTCTGTCTCAAGATTGGCGAGTGTGTGCTCCAAAGTCCTGAGACGCAAGTATGTCAGCCACCCAAGGAAGGGCGTCTAGTGGGAACCGACTCTGGCTGGTGGGAACTCGTGTGTGGCAGGCAGCGCGGGAGGGTCTCGGGCTGATTGTTCCGACGGAGATTGCCAGACCTGTCTTTTGAGGGGCCTCTGGGTGCACTTGACCCGCCGGCGCTCTGGTGGGCAGAGCGTGGGTGACATGTGCAGGGGCTCCAGCCTGAGCCCGCTATGGGGGGCGGCTGGTTTTCACTGGGACGACCCCACTCTGAAGAACACAGTACCCCCTTTCTTCCTCGCTTCCATTTAAAGCATCGCCTGGCTCATATGGCAGTCTTACTTCAGTGGTGACTGAGACACGCCCCCGGCCGCCACTGTGTCTGCAGGGCGGCCGAGAAGCTGGCTTGGGGTGGGTGGCCGCACACCGAGACCCGTTCTTGATTCTCACAGGTGGCAGGGGATCTTGTGAGCAAGCACGCCCATGTGGTAGGGGTAGGGGCCAGGGGCATGGGGGAGGCCGGATGCGGGCCCCAGCCTCTGGTGAGGTGCTCAGCGCAAGCGCCCGCAGGTGTGCATCCGTGAGTGCGCATGCTCCATGCACACAGGTGTGCGTCCGTGAGTGCGCCTGCTCCATGCACACAGGTGTGCGTCCGTGAGTGCACCTGCACGGGCGGGATGAGGCAGAGCCACAGTCAGTCCGCATCAGCACCCCCTTACAAAGAGATCCACCTTCCCTGGAAGTCCCAGGCAGCTGTGGACTCAGTGGTGGCCACCACTGGGCTCTGAGCCCAGCCCTCTTTTCTAGATGAAACGTCCCACGGTATGCTCTGCCCTGCTGGGGGGCACAGTCACAGTCTCCGTGTGTATGGGGTATGGCCACTTCCACCTTGCGTGGCCGCGAGGCCCCACAGGCCTGCCTTCATTTCAGTGCTCACATGGCCAGAACGCTCCTTAGAGGCAGGGACAGCGAGACTTCTTGCGTGTGGACTTTGGACGTATCGTCAGGAGAGGCCAGTCCCTGGAGGAGGACGTCATGCTCGGTAAAGCAGAGGGGCAGCGAAGGAGAGGGAGACCCTCGACGAGATGGACGGACAGACACTGTGGCTTCAACCTCGGGCTCAGGCAGGGGGACCCTAGTGAGACGGTGCAGGACCGGGCAGTGTTTCCATCCGTGGTTCCTTGGGTCGCTGTCAGACCTGCCTCGGTGGCATCTACAACTAGGACAAGGACACTGTCGGCTCTGGGGAGGCCTGTCCAGTGACTTTCCTTCCTCTGGCTTCACCTCCCGGCGCTGAAATGGAAAATGAAGACCTCTTCACCATGGGCAGGGGCCTCCGGGAACATCCTTTCAGACTATTTGGGTGGGTAATAAGCTATTCGTTTTGGCTGTGTTTTAGATTCACAGAAACATAAGATTCACGCAGAGACGACCCCCACCCCCCAATGTCACGCAGCCTGGTGCGCTGTTGGTGGCTAAGCCCTGGGCCGTGTCTGACTCCCGGTTCCCCTACTCTGGCCTCTGTGGCCTCCCTGGGCTCTGGCGGTGTCCCACGCGTGCCCCGTGTCCCAGGACGGCGGCGCTTTTGAAGATCACGCGTTGTGCCGGCGCCACACACTCTGGGTTTGGTTTGTATGGTGGTTCTCACGACCACAAAGGGAGCTGCCGCAGCGGGCTCCACGTGATGACCCTCGCTGTCTCTGGGCCTGCTCTTGTTCATAGGAAGTGGCCCGAACTCTGCCCCTCCCTGTGGGCCAGGAACACAGGCGCTGCTCGGCCTGGGCCTTAACTGCGTGGGCACCATGGCCACCCCAACTGATGTCACAGCGTAAGGCTGAGGACCGTTTAACAGCCCCTCCTCGCCACGCTCTGGAAGCCTCGTGGCGTAGCAGTTAGGCTTCCGGCCGCTGACGGCAAGGTCTGCAGTTTGAAACCCCCAGCTGCTCCTCGGGAGAAAGACGGGACTTTCTATTCCCATCAAGAGCGACAGTGGGGTCTTTGTCCTCTGATTGAAAGGGGCTGCAGGGGCGAGGGCTGTGCATTCTCTCCCCACCCCCAGCAGCCCGGGTTCAGCACCATTAGGTTCTTGGTCTTAACCAAAAAAAGTCATTGGTTTGGGGGGGGGACGATGTGGCCGTCTTCCCCTCGAGAAATGAGTGTCTTGGAAACCACAGGGCAGGCCTGTGCTGTCCCGTGGGGCCCCTGAGCCAGAACGGACTTCGCAGCAACTTTTGTACTTACCTCTTTGTAATGCGCCATCTGATCACCGCGTGTCAGGACCCGGGGGAGGCTCCTTTACCTGCACAACCTGCGACCAGCCTCCCCACCTTCCCTTCTGGGTCCGTTCCATGGCTTGGAGGAGGAGGAGCTGCCCAGGTGGGGCAGACCCGGCCACGGAGCTGCTCGGTGGGAAAAAGACACAAGGACTGACTTCCATGAGGCTGGCCTCCAAGGACCCTGTGGGGCAGGTCTCCCCTGCCACACGGAGCGACTAGGAGTCGCCCCCAACAGAAAACTGAAAGCAGACGGGCACCCATGGGGGCCGGGCTGGAAGCCCATTGTGCCATGATTACCTGGGTGGGTGGGTGGTTTGCCCGTCGAGTTGTCCGATGGCGTCCCATCTATAAGACGGGGGTCTAGTGGCACCTCTCTTACAGAGTGGCTTAAAGACCCACAGGCCCTTGGTGACAGTCACGGGACAGTAGCCATCTGACCAGAGAGGCTGTCTCCTGAGCCTCCGTGTAGTCTTAATTGATGTTCTCTAATTCCCCTCGTTAGTTTCCAATATCCATTGCAGTGGCTCCGCAGAACTCACACAAGCCCTGTGTGTGAGTCTGGGTAGACTAGGGAAACACATCCTTGGACACACATGTGTATAAGAAAGAGATTTATATTTATGTTCCAGAGCAGTTGAACATTGAGAAAACATCCCAGCCCAGTCCAGAGCAAGCCCATAAATCCAATACTAGCCATATATCTGATACCAATCTATAAAGTCCTCTTCAGACTCGCGAAACACATGCAGTGACGCCGAATGTAGAAGACCACGGGCCAATGGGTAGAAAGTCTTTGGATCTAGTGTCATGGGAAACATCTCAGCGCTGGCAGAGGTCTCTGCATCAGGGTGGGTCCATGTGTCTTGTCAGCTGCACTGTCTCCCAGGGAGTGAGCAGAGAGTCTCCCACCTCCAATGAGGAAGTACGGGAGTGCCCAGAATTCTCAGGAGCAGGCCATGCCCACACAGAGACCTCATTATTATGATCTGATTGACAAGCTAGACTCCACCCCTACACTCTGAATCCTCAAATTGATAAATGATTATATAGCTCCCACACCCTGGTTAAAGGGTTTGTTCACAAACTGTGATCCCAGTGAGAAGTGCTCAAGGTTGAGTTGTCTGTCAGTGTTACAAAGTTTCAGGTGTGCTTATAAATGCCCCCAAATGCTTAACACTGAGCTGCAGTATAAGCCTCCGCCCCAAGGCTTCGAACCCAAGCCTGTGGGTCAGAAAACCCAGTTCCCTGAATTATGTGCCCAGAGGCACCCCACTCCAGGAAACCTCAGCGGGAAGGTACTCCACTCCACTTTTGTGGGCCAGCGAGTCCAACTTCCCTAATTAAGTGCCCAGAGGCCCCCAACTCCACAAGCCAGCCACCTGCCCAACAGCCCTCAGCTTGACCTCCAAGGGTTGGGAAGCCCCTCACTCTGTGTCCTGCTCTGGCTCCTGGTCCTGCTGCTGCTTCTCTGAGGGTACAGCTGTCACCTGGATCCAGGATGCTCACTGGGCAGGGATCTCGGGTCCAGAGGTTGCGCTCCCCTCCTGGCTCTTGCTGGTCATGAGCTCCCTCCTCCTGCTTCTCGGAGGGCTCGTTTATACACAGCACGGTGCCACTTCAGGGACTCCTGTTCACAATTCTTCCCAGGTGAATCCTATTAGAATCTCCCCCACCTGCTTACCAGGTGTATGCAGGGAGAGTTGGTTTGGTAGGAGTTAGAGCAATGGTTCTCAACCTGGGGGTTCTGACCCCCTCTGGGTGTCAAATAACCCTCTCACAGGGTCACCCGATTCATAGCAGTAGCAAAATGACAATGGTGAGGTAGCAATGAAAATAACTTTATGGTTGGGAGATCACCACCACGTGAGGAAACTATGAAAGGGCGGCATGAGAAAGGTTCAGAACCACCTGAGTTAAGAGGCTTTGGCTGGAAGCGGCACAGGAAATAATTCACTGCCCTGGCGACCCGTCCCTTGTGCTCGTGAGCCCTTGGCAGCCACTGGACTAGGAGCAAGGTCCTGGACAGTGCCGCCCTCAGCGGTGCCTTTCGTCCCTTTGACTTGAGTGGGCAGGTGGCCAGCTTAGGGCCCCTCCTTTGGGCAGCCCTTCCTGTCTCCGGAAGTGTCCCCTAGCCTGTGGGACACCTGGCCTCTCGCATTTATCAGCTCAAGCCCTTTCACTTTCTTCACGCGAGTGTCTGCCCAGACACGACGGGGAACAGTTCGGGCCAGGGACCGTCCAGTTTTATGCTCTGCCCAGAGGTAATGTTTAAGGGATCAGTGCCCGCTGGTTTCAAGTTCTCCGTGACAGGAGCCGGGTGGAACTGGAAATACCAGTTTCAGCACCAAATGCCACCCTCCCCTCAAAGGGCCCCACCCTGCAACCGGATGTTTGTATCGCTTCCATTTGGAGAGCCACGGAAGGTCACTGACTGGTGACGTTGGGGTCCGGTGGCTTTGGGAACCTCACTTTCATGCTGTGGTTTCAGCGCACTGACAGACCTGGAGGTGTCATCTGGACCCACAGCTCAGATCCTTCCAGCTGTCCTGCCCACCACCAGACAGAGCGACCTTTGTGACCCCCTAGGCCCTCAGCTCCCGTGCAGAGCCAGGGGAGCAAGCGGGAGTCCTCCCTGGAGGCTGATGACATTGCCCGCCGAGAGGAGCTGGGGCCTGACCTGCGCTGAGCTGATCGTTGACTTAGCGCTGCTGCTCTCTGGCTTCGGTGTGTCTGTGTGTGTGTGTGGCAGTGTGAGCTACTGTAGACATCAGCCCACCTGGTCACAGGTGCATGTGGCCTTTGCTTTGTTGGTTTTTTGGTGACCTTTCTAAGCACAGGATCCTGGAAGGAGGAGTCCTTTGACCGGCCCTTTCTTGCTGTTCCCAGGCCACATTTTGCTCGATGACTTGTTAACGTCCCACTTTGGTATTCCTGTGGGTAGTGAGGATGCGGGTCAGTAGGGGACAGGCACACCCGTCTTGTTGCGCATGCTGAAGATACTGGTTTGTTTGGGTTTTTTGCCCCCACAAATGGTAGGTGTGTCCCAGTCCCACGTGGAGCAAGTTGTGCTCGGTGCCGGGTCCCCAGAGCAGGTGTTCACCTCCTGTCTCTGTGTCCCTTGGGGCCACACGGGCCCAGAGTCGATCTAGGACACTCCACACTGCCTCATCACTCTGCTGCACGCTTGATAGAGTGTACCCGTGATTTTTACACAGAAAGCAATGTGTACACGAGACTCACTGTCCCGTGTGATCTTTGCTTTACTGTGTGTGTGTGGCCGGAGGGTGGGGTGGGGTGGGGGTAGAGTCTGGTCATCCTGTCCCCAGGTCCGCTTGCACGTCTGTCTGTCTAGTGTTACTTCTCCGCACCGTGGCCATTTGAGCTGCTTTCTTTGGCCCAAGCAGCACGTTCCTGGGAACTGCCCCGTGCATGCCTCCACCGCTTCCTTGGGGCATCCCTGGGGGTGGGCAGGCAGGTATGGTCAGGGAGGCTCACCTTGGGGACGCAGGCCCTTGATATGTGCAGTCACAAGACGCAGTGAAACGTAGGATTAGCTCCTACAAGTACGTCCCTGTCTCCTGATGCTCTGATGCCTGGCTCCTCAGGTCTGGGGGCGACCCGGGGGCCTCTGTTTTTTTTCCCCTCGGAAGCAGAAGGATCCTCAATGCAGAAAGGGTGAGGGCCAAGGGCCGGGGCAGGCGTGCAGGACATCTGTCTTGGTGGGAATGACCTTCTCTTGTCGGCTGCAGGGATGCCTCTGGCAGCCAACCGGAAATGATGAAATCAGCTGGGAGAGCTGGGCTGGGAGCCAGCATTGCGGGGGAGGGGGGCGGGGGTGAGGACAGGCGCGGCAGGGCTGCAGAGGCAGGTAGGGACAGACGGACGCCCCAGAAAGTTAGGCAGCGGCAGCGGCAGCTGGCGGCTTCCACCGAGCAAGGCGGATGCTGCCCTGAAGGTGGACCCTTGTGGCAAGGGGACAGTGACCCAGTGAGTGACCTGTGGACAGCTCCCTTGCTCAGCCAGGTCAGCCTTAGCCAAGTGCCGGCCGGGAGGTCAGGGTGAGGGCTTTTCCTGGGGACGAGTTGTTGGCCTGACCCCAGGGAGACCGCGTCTCTGCTGTGTGTCCTGGTGTGAGAACCCAGGTGCACGCCTTGTGTCTATTAGGACAGGGTACATTCGGTTATGTTAGGGCTTCAGGTAAAGACCTACTGGCTGTGTATGTGACTCACTGGGCAGCGAGGCCAGTAAATAAATGGTCATCGTAGAGAAGAGGGGTTTCCTCCCCCTGTGAGTCCATTGCAGGCTGCTGTTTCCTCTCTAACCGGCCAGGCCCATTGTGCAAACTCCGCCGTGGCACTCAGAGAGCAAAGGGACAGGACCTGCTTTCCCTGTGGCTGGGCCTTCCAGGTGGGTACCCCCAGATTCTCAGGGCCCATCACCCCACTCTGAATCCCCCTCTCCAGAGGCCTGCTGTGATTTCCCCTTGAGTCGCAAGGTTGTGTTGCTCGATCACTGAGCGGCTGCCCATACATATTTAATCGTTACCTTGGCAGTCATAATTCTAGAGCTGCAAAGGTAGGGCTCCCTTCCCTTGGCCCCCACTCCTCCTAATTCCGGCAGGCCCGGCCTAATCAACTTCATGGCATTGTGCTTGGTTTCGGTGTTGGTAACCCTAACTAGCAAGTTTTTGTTTTTTCCCCAACTCAGACCGCGGCCTCCGTTGGTAAGTGGGTTGCTTTTATAGGATCACCTATTGCCCCAAACGCCCTCCAGGTGTGGACATGCCGGGACCCTCGGTGCCAGCCAGCATCCTCTCCTGTTAAGCTGTCACCTAGTGGGCTCTGTGTATCCCGACGGTCTCAGGGCTGCCTAGGCAAGGGTCCTAGAAGCCCCCCCCCCCCCCCACTCGAGTTTCTGTTTGCGGTTCAGCAGGTCTGCTAGCCAGCTGCGCTGTAGGCCTTCCTTCCTGGTAATCAGATTGCACTGGGGTCCGTGAGGGTCAGGGCATGTGTATGCAAATGGAGAGAGGGGTGCAGCTACCACCCACAGCTTCTCTTGCAGGCAGGAGGTTTGTACTTGAAAATAAGAACGAGCCCCACCCTCTCTCCCCTCGGTCGGTCGCAGTTTTGGTTAGCTCTTGGCCAGCCCCCTCTGGCTGGTCCCGCTCTGCCTTTGGCAGCGTAATTAACAAGCCAGGGGATCTAAGGCTGCTGTAGCGGGAGCTTTTCTAACCCGATGGTCTAGACCCCCCAAAAGAAGACAAAACCCCAAACTCTGCCACCCCGCCGATGCCGACTCACAGCGGGCCCGGCAGGCAGGGTGGAGCTGTCCCTGTGGGTTTTGAGTCTGTAAGTCTACGGGAGCAGACCGTCTCTCGCTGAAGGTCGAGATGGCGAGGTGAAATAGCTAGGCCACTGGCTTGTTCAAGGTCACTGGCTTCTCCACTCAGGCTGTCCTCCTTGTCTACACGATCTTCTCAAGGTCAGCAGCACCTGGCGGGGAATGACCAACCCCTTATCACTGAGGAGCCTGTTTCCCGGGGCCTCCCTCCTTCCTGACGCTCAGCTCCCTGCTGAGAACCCGTGCCTCTGAGCCCGGTCCTGGAAGGACAGGACGCTCCTCATTGTCAAGAGGCAGGAAACATCGGTATTCTCACTGTGAAACTTTCCCTGCCCCTTCCCTAAGGAGCCCTGGTAGCGTAGTGGGTAATGTGTTGAGTTGCTAACCTCGAGGCCGACAGTTCAAGACCACCAGCCTCTCCGTGGAAGCACAATGAGGCTGTCTACTTTCCTAAACAGTTCTACACTGTCCTGTAGGGTCTCTGTGAGTCAGACTTGATGGCAGTGATTTGAATTGAGTTTGCTCCTTCCCCAACCTTGGGGGCCGCTGACCTCGGGACCTAGTGGGTAGTAATCCACTGGACTCAGTACCTTATGGGGTCATCTGCTAGAGGTGACCCCAGGCGTAATAAGCTCACAACTAAGTCACGGGAACAGACACGGAACGCGGCGAGAGGAGGCGGTCCTGATGACCTGTGTTGGGGAGCTGGGCTGCACAGACTTTAAAGTGACACACCCCAAGTGGAGAGAAAAAGGGAAACAATTCTGGTGATAAGGTGGAACTGATGACTGATTGGCAGCTCTCCAGCCTCGGGTCAAAGCAGACTCTGCTCAGAATTGGAATCCTGCAGAAGCTCAGGCCTAGGCATTCGCTGCAGGCAGAGGGGGGTGGGGACAGAGCAGTGGCCCATGCTCCGACCAAATCCACTTGACAATTTCTGGGTGGGGTTCTCAGGCACTGCCAACTAGCCTGTGCATCAACATTTGAACTGTCCTGCGGTCATTGCGTTGTCCCATGTCATCCTCGCTACTGTACCTGGTAAGTCGCCCACAGTGGGGACACAGCCTGCCAGCCAGGCTCTGCATGGCCCTCTTTGCCTTTGTCCTGGAAGAAGGCGCTGGGAGCCGGGACGCCGTCCTAAGCCCTGCAGAAAGGATGTGGCCGGCTGGCCAGCTCCTGGGGGTGGCTTACCTCACCTCGCCCCTGATTCAGCTGCCTTTGCTCCCGGCGCCCTATTCATCATGCACCAAGGAGGGGAGGTTTCACCTGGCCTTTTTCTTAATATAGAGGATCGACTTGACCTGCTCTCTAAACCTCTACTGAATTGACAAAAAAAAAAAGATAGAAAGCCTCACCGTGTTAGCCCATGCCATAATCAGTAAGTAAGAGAAAGGGGCAGCGGAGAGTTGGTAGGAAATGCCTTCACCCTTGAATCCCATGTGTCCACCAACTTCCTGCAGCCCCTGGTGTTTGCTGCCCTGGCTTCTGCCTGTTGGAGGGCAGCCTTGGGGGCTACTGTTGGGCGCCCCCTTCCTTACCTGTCTGTGCTAGCAGCCTCTGCAGACAGGTGGTGGTCTCAGAGACTTCTCTAGGGGTGTGAGGAGCCTTCTCCCAGTCTCTCAGGTAGCTTCTAGGCCGGAGATGGGGGTGAAGAGTGTGTGTGATTTGGGGAGAGAGTCCATGGGAAACCTGGGCATTGATTAGCTGAAGGAATGACTGATTATCCATCCCCTCAACACTGCTGCACACTGACCAGTCAGCCGAGGGCTTCCTTCAGGTCAGTCTGCCTCCTCTGTGACTCCACGCCACGCATGTCCATTCTCTGCTTGCCGCCGGGGAGCCCTCGTGGCAGTGGGCTATGCACTGGGTGGTGTGATGGTTGTGTCATTTGGTGTCAACTTGTAGAGGGGCGGAGTCCAGCCTGCCAATCAGGTTGCAGCTTGATATGACCTCTTTTAGAGGCACTAAGGAGATAAATAACTTATAGGAGGCGGGACACACACTCACTCCCTGAGAGACGTTCCTGCCTACAAGACACATGGAGCTACTTTAGAGCCTTGGAGCTGGAGGAACCACATGGAGACCCCTGCCAGCTTGGGGATGTTTCCACTGCCACTGGAGCCACAAGCCTTTCCACCCACTGTCCTGTGATCTTCCTGCATTCGGTATCATTGCATGTGCTGCGTGAGTCTGAAGAGGACTTTATAGACTGTTATAGGACATATGGACTAATATCAGACTTATGGACTTGATTTGAACTGGACTAGGATGTTTTCTCAATATTCAATTCCTCTTTGATATAAAACTCTTTCTTACACACTTGAATGTCTCTGGATTTGTTTCTCTAGTCAACCCAGACTAACATAGGCGGCTAACCACGGAGTTAGCAGTTCAAAACCACTAGCTCCTCCATGGGAGAAAGATGAGGCTTTCTACTCTGGTAAAGAGTTAAAGTCTCAGAAACCCACAGGGCTGTGTCTGCCCAGAGTTGAGTTGAGCTGTGTCTATACTGAGTTCCTGGTCCATCCTGGAGGCTCCAGCTCCTGACCTTGCATCAGCAAATGCTTCCAGTCCTGCCCCAACACACAGCCAGAATAGAATGCTCCTTAGAAGCAAGATTGGCAAGAGTCACGTTCTTTGGGCATATGCCTTAGTGTGTTAGACTCGGTTGTCTAGAGAAACCAATCCATGGATACTCACATGTATGAGAATGAGCTTTATATCAAAGAGTAACTGTATATTAAGAAAACCATCCCAGCCCAGTCCAGATCAAGTCCATACATCTGCTACTAGCCCATGAATTCCTCTTCAGACTCACGCAGCACATGCAGTGATGCTGAATGCAGGAAGATCACAGGCCGGTGGGTGCAGCATCTTGTGGATCCAGTGGTGGTGGGAGCATCTCAGGGCTGACCCGGGTCTCCACGTAGCTTCTCCAGCTCTCCAAGTGTGGCTCTTCAACAGGAAGATAGAGGAGAGAGAGAAAGAGAGAGAGTCTAGTAGCGCTCAGCAAGTCTCAGCGTGGCTTGCCAGCAGGAAGACCAACGCAGAGAGAGAGGGGAGGTTTTCAGAATCCTCATGAGAAGGCCACGCCCACTAGGAGCCATCATCAGACTATGTGACCTGATGGACAGGCTAGACCCCAACCGCTCACTCTTAATACCCTCCAGTTGACATGAGATGATGTGACGCCCGCACCTTACATACTCTGGCCATGTAACCAGGAGAGACCAGCCCCTGGACAAGGACGTCAGGCTTGGTAAGAGGAGGGTCCCTGGAAACGAGGAAGGCCTGTAAAGGGATGGGTTGGCACACGGGCTGGGGGATGACGGTTGTGCAGTGTTCAGGTCCATGGTCCATGGGGTCTGCAGGAGTTATGACTGACTCAGCCAGAGCTTGCCTCTGGTCGGCGACCATCGTGCAGGGGCTGGTGGAGCTATGGAGACAGCTAGACTTCATTTCTGATTAAAGTACTGATTGCCGATTCATGGCCAACATGGGTGTTGGCAGAGGATCTTGTGTGCCAGGGACGAGCAAGCCTGGCTAAAGGACGAGCAAGCCTGGCTAAGTGCTGCCTGGATGCTGTCTTGTGGACTTTGGACCTGTGACCAGGAAGGCCCAGTCCCTGGGGCAGGACGCCATGCTTGGCAGCTCAGGGAAAAAGAAACCGCTGAGGAGCCGTGTGACAGTGGTCACCACAAGGGCTTCCATCGGGCGCGAGGCCGGCGCAGGGGGCGGTGGTTCGTCCTGTCCCCTCTTCAGCAGTGGCAGGGCTGACAACATTTAAAGGCCAGCCTCCTTCCCAACCCGTCCAATATTTTTTCTAATTCTAAAAAGTGTATAAACTAGACATTGTTGTTGTTTTTCCCTTCCCAGTCTGTTAATTTAGATTGTGCTGTGTACCAACTAGTTTGTGTGCTTCACACGTCTCCTGTTTCCAGTGCTTCACCCAACTCCATTTCCTTCTGCCTGAAGTATCTCCTTGGGTATTTTGTCCTCTGTGAGACTGTGCACGCGTGTGCGTGTGTGTGTGTGTGAGAGAGAGCGAGTGAGCTACAGAGATATTGAGGTGAACGTGTACAGAGCAAATTGATATTCCACTCAACAGTTTATACACCTTTATTTTCCTGCCAGCTTTCTTCCCCGTGCTTGGTGCGAGGTCCTCTGGGACTTCCTTGGATGCAAGTTTGCACTCATCATCTCCTCCAGGCACCTTACTCTCTCTTCCCTGTCTCCTTCCTCTGTTTGCTCGCAGGGAAAGCTGGCGGGCCTCCTTGCTCGCAGCTCGGGCCCTCTCTCCCTCTGCTCTTCCTGCTCAGGCTGCGGTCAGCCGGGCAGACCCAGTGACCGGCAGCTGGAGCCCAAGTCGCAGTCCTCTCTCTCCGGCCAGCTCCGCAGTGCAGTTCTGCCTTCCTCTGCTTGTGGAACACGCCCACGGGAGAGTAGCTGAGGTGCCCGGATTGCCAGAATGCTGAAAACAGACACCTGGGCCCTCTTTCGGTGTGTCTGTGCCAGGTTCTAGCATGCTCCTTGAGTCCCTTGTTGCAGACACCCGAGGCCCGTCTGTGCTGGGGTTTGCAGTGAGCAGGACAGACTCATGCTCTTAACGTCATAGGTTCTTGAGAGAGGAAGAGACTCAAAAACTAAACACTGCTGTGGAGTCGATGCCGATTCCCAGCGGCCCTCTAGGACAGGGCAGAACTGCCCCTGTGCTCTGAGTCCGGACCTTGCTTTACGGGGGAGTAGCAAGCCTCATCCGTCTCCCTCAGAGCGGCTGGTGGTTTTGAACTGCTGACCTCGAGGTTCACAGTGCAGCGTGTAACCCACACCAGCACCAGGGTTACGCATGGAAGAATCTAGAGAGATACACCATTTGGCTGAAGGCAGCCAGTGTGATTAAGACAGCGTGGCAGGGTTCGTGGCCGGCATACCGGTGGAGGGGCCACGTTGGAGCAGATACCTGATGAAGTGAGCCCCAGGGACACAGGAAGAACCTGCACAAGGGAGCAGGTGCAGGCATGGATGGGAGCCCAATGTAGGAGTCAGGGGTCCGGGGAGATCCTGTATTCAGGTGGGGTACAGTCGACAAGAGAATGCAGAAGCAGTGCCTGTGATCAGTAGGGAGTATATCAACTGGACACGTGGGCTACAGGTGGAGTCCAACCTGTCAGTCAAAGTGGTAGCTGTTGACCCCCTATCCCACCCCCTTGGGGTTGTGGTCTCTGTGCAAGGGCAAGGGCAAGCAGAGACAACTCCTCTGCCACTCGACCCCCTTCCCTGCTGGGACCCCGTGCCTGCCTCCAGGGAAGCCCCATGTGGGCCGTGGACCCTGAGAGCAGCCCCCACCCTGCCAGGCTCCCGCTGACCCCGATTCACGTGACTCTGCACCTCCCTGCTTCCCGAGCCACTTTCCTGCCTTAGCGGCCTGCAGCCACATGCCTCTGAAGAGGCCTGGCTAGCACTGGATCCAGGGACTTGATGGACAGTTGCTTCTGGATAAAAAAGTTCTTTCTTGTACACAGATGAGCGTCGCTGGTGTGTTTCTCTGACACGGTTGTCCCAACCACAGGCAGCTACTGGCAAGGCTGGAGCGTGGCACCTTGGACCAGGGTGGCTGAGGCAGGAGGTAGTGAGGGAGATGGGCCCACATGGATTTCTCCGAAGGTGGAGCCGATGGGATTTGCGGGGTGGCGGGGGTAGGGAGGAGGACATGGTTGGCGGTTGAGGGATCCTGGAGAGGAGCTGGTGTGGATAATGGAGGAACCTTCTGAGACCCTCAGAGACACGGGGGGGGGGGGGGGAGGGTGAGGGGGCTGTGCCCTAGTTGAGACATGCCGAGTGTCACCCCCTGAATGTAGGAGCCCTGAGGGACGGACCAGGAGGGAAGGCATGTGAGCCTTGTGCTGCTGGGATGTAAGCGACACCTCAGGTGGTTATCAGAGATACCAAGATAAGGGGCCTGGATCCTTTTCCCAGAAAAGCGTGGATTTCACACACAGGAGGCGGGGGCGACCCTGCGCGGTCTCGGGACAGGCAAAGGAAAGGAGGCAGAGGTGCAAAGAGGGAGAGCCAAGCTTGCCAGGCCGCCCGCCATGCCAGTGACGTCACTGTCACCGTCTCCTCCCCAGGAGGACCTCCCCTGGCCACCCTCAGCTCTCTGTCCTCCCCCCCCCCCCCCCCCCCCCCGCTTCCTTTTCCTTCCTAGCCCTCGCCAACCCCTCAGCAGCCAGGCTCCGTTCACTCTAGTTTCCCGCCAAGACTCTGCCCTCTGCGGGCACACACACATGTGTAGGCTCCGCACACAGGCCCCTTGCCCAGTGGAAATGGGCGTTCTGTGAATGGTTACCCTGTCAGGTCACTGACCACCTGGTCACGTAACTGCCAACCCACCAAGACAGGCAGCTGGCTAAGCCAAGGCGTCATCCAGCCCGACTGTCACAGCACGTGACTGTTAGCTCTCTCTCTTGTGGGAGGCAGACCTCCGTCCTTGGCTTCTCGAGAGAAAGAATTCACGCCGAAGCCTGGTTTGTGAGCCCAGTGAGTTTATAGAGAAGAGCAGCAGTGTCAGGTTCTACAGTAAATGGAATGCAGGCCAGACAGCGTCCGCGGCATGGTTGCGGGACCACAGCCCGGCTGTGCCGCATCGTGTAGCCGCCATTGGGAGAGAGAGCCAGAGCAAAACCTCTGGCTTTCCAGGGGCCCGTTGGGAGGCACGGTCGACGATACTGGTCGACCCCATTGACTGGATTGAATTCACCTGGCCCAGATGGGCCAATCCAAGTGTAACGCCCACCTAGGTGTACCGCCCCTTCCTGGACGAAGCTCAACCTCTGTCCCTGTCCTAGCTCCCTAACAGCTCTTGCCTGCCCCTCCTCCGTCTGTGCTGGCAGACACGCCTCGTGGACGCTTAGCGTGGATCGGATGGTCAGTTTTTTACTCTCGAGGTAAACGGATACTGGATGTCGGATAGCGAGCTGGCCCGTCACGGAGGAGTGGGCATGGCACGACACCCATGCGTGTCCTGCTTAGGTCCCGTGGCTGAAACCAGTTGACTGCAGGTTGGTGCGGCATCTCCACCCTGGGCCGTCCGTCGCCCACGTCGGCCGACAGAAGCACTCCCTCCAGTGCAGCTTTTGAGGCGGCAGGAGGCTGGTGGTGACTGTCGGTGACTGCGAAGTCACCTCCTTTCTCCTGGGCAGCTCCTGGGACCCCCACTTGGGCTGGGGGCAGCCTCAGATTCCTCCCTGCTGTGGGCACCAAGCCTCCCTGCCACCCAGACTGCACCTTCTCCTCCTCCCTCTCCCGTCCCTCCCTCCCTCACTGCCTCCTGGCCTTGCACTCCGTGGGCCTGCCCAGTCAGCTCACTCTCCTATGACCTTGTCTTATCTTGCTGACCTTCCTGTGAGTGCCAGGGCAGGTCTGACTGGCGGCTTACCCACCATTCTCTGCGGGGGTGGGGTGGGTGTGGGCGGGTGTTGTGGCTAAGAGAAAGTCGATGCTTTTAGAGGATCAGGAGAAATCTACATAAAACATGACAATACTTGGGCTTAAGATGCTTTCAGTCTAGGGCAATAAATTAAATTTTTATTAAAAAACATCAAAAAGTTTGGAACACAGGGCAATCAAGCTAGCCCAGGCTTTATGAATAAGCAAACTCCCTTCTAGATAGTTCTGAGCTGCAACCATCGGCTCAGAACTCACTGCCGTCCAGTGGATGCCAAGTCAAAGGGCAGGGGAGAGCTTTCCCTGTGGCCCCCCCATTGTAAAATGGTCTCTGGAAATATATACTAGGCATGTGATAGCATGCAGAAAACGTATAAAAACCAAACCACACTCCCTGCCATTGAGTGGGTGCCGACTCAGCGACCTTACAGAACAGGGCAGAACTGCCCCCCTGGGTTTTTGAAACTAACTGTATGGGAGTAGAGAGCCTCATCTTTTACCTTCCGAGCTGCTGGCAGTTTCAAACTGCTGACCTCGAGGTTAGCAGCCCAACGTGTAACCATTACGCTGCCAGGGCTCCGAGCAAAGATACAGAAGGGGCTTAGTGTTGGGTGGGATCCAGGTGGTGCCATGAATGGTGAGGTGCTGGGCGACCATCCCCGAAGTCAGTGGTTCACACCCACCATCTGATCGGGGAGAGAGACGTGGCCCTGTCTTCCTCTTTGAAGGCTGCCGACAGCCCGGAAGCCCGGGGCAGGTCTGGTCTGTCCCTGGGGGTTGCTGTGGTGTGGAATGGATTTGACGGGTTGGGTGGGTTTTCCTAAGGGCAGGCCTTTGTTTTGAATTCCTGGAGTTTTGAGTGAAGCCACCAGGGAAAGGGTGTGGCCACCCTGTTTGCCAGCTGACAGCTGTCCTGGCCGCTGAGGCCAAAGGGTCCTGCAGGTGGGGGACAGAGGGGAGAGAACATCTGCCGGGAGGTCACAGAGAGCCAGCATGATCACCTCACAGAGCCGGGCGGCCTGCGCCCCCATTTGACGGATAAGAACGAGCCTCGAGGCTCAGAAGCAAACAGGGCACCACCCATGGCTGCCCGTGCTGTGCCAAGCCCTGCACCTCAGCCGCTCCCAGTGACAGAGAGAGAGAGAGAGAGAGAACGCTTTGCTGGCCAGGCCGCCCGGGAGCTTAGCTTGCAGGCTTCCAAATGTTGCTCTCCAAATGGGGTCCCCATTGCAGTTTCCACATCCCTGGACGGCCCATCTGTGTGGTGCAGCCTTGGTGTGGTTGAGTGCACCCAGCAGAGCACACACTCTCTGAACCGCGGTGCCTTTCCCGAGTTGCCAGTCACCCTCTCCCTCCGTGACTTTGTGGTTCCCCCGTGAGCATGATTTCCCTCCATTGCTGTGGTCACTTTGCTCCCTTCTAGAGAGTTCTGAGCTGCACCCATGGGCTCTTGCGTAGCAACAGTGATGCCGATGGTGCAGGACCGGGCCGTGTTCTGTTGTGAATGGATCACTGTGTGGTGCACAGGGCCGTGTTCTGTTGTCTATGTGAATATGATTGTGGCCTCTAACAACAAGATAGTTCTGAAAGCGGCAACACTTACGGCAGGCTGATAGATCCGTGCTCCCTGGTGTCATGCCCTGGCACTGTCCCTCACTTTCACACTGCTACACCCCTCCCCCAACCCCCCCAATATCAGCCAGGGCCGAGACTATTCTAGAACATTCTGCAGAGAAAGTTGCTCCCTGAGCGGCTGAGGGTGGGCTGCAGGGAAGCTTCCACGCTACCCGAGGAAGTAAGGGGTGGGGTGCGATGCATAGAGGGGTTCTGTGTGACCATCAAAAGGTTTCCTGGGGGGGGCTCCCAGCAGGGGACTGGGGAGTGACCTGGGGTCACTCTGACTGACTCATGCATATTGTTAACAATGCCTTTGTCTGGCTCTGGGAACCTGTCTCAGCCCCCTGGAGTGCACCCTCTGCCAGTTTCTGACCTCTCTCAGACTTACCCTCCCGATGCCCTGGGGGAGGGCCCTCCCTTTGTCACCTGCACAGTGCAGCCCCCCTTCCCCCACTCCATCCTTCCCCTGTGCTTCTGCCAGGAGAATCCTTCTCTTCCCTGCACGTGCCTTCTCGGGGCTGGAGGAAGTCTGAGTGAGGAGCCCGGCCTCAGGGTGGAGGGACCCTGATGGGCCTGACATCCCGGCCCTGTTGCCTAGCCTGAAAGCTGAACACCTGGCATTTTGAGGAGTGAAAGCGGACAGAGGTGCACGCATAGGCTGCCCAGTCCCCTGCCATGTCGTCCTGCAAGTCTCTAGAGTCAGCATATCTGTCGCTTGTTAGCTGCTGTGACCAGGCTGCGAGATCACGTGGGTCGAGCTGGCAGTAATGTTGGGGACGGTGCTGGGGTGTATGTGACTGGGGTGCTCTGCATTTCTCGCAGGGTGCACGCGTGTGTGTGATTCTGAGATGATGTGGGATGCTCACTGGCCCGGTGTGTGCTCCATCAGGGTGGTTGGCTGGGTCAGCCGGATGGTCCGTCGGCATGGTACTGACCGTCTGGGTGTTGAGTGGTCGAGTGCCCCTTCCCTCTGCGTCCCTGCGTGTCCACTTCAGAAGTCAGACGGCCTTCCTGCCCACTTGCCTGCTAGATGCCCCATCTGTCCATTCACTCTGTTGTCAACCTTTTGGGGACACTTGCCCGGGGCCTGGCGTTTGCTGCTATAAATGTTACCGAGGTGAACATTCTGTCCGAGCTATTTTTACCCCCGTGTATTTGTTTACCTGGGGCATCCTCCCCAGAGTGGGACTGCAGGGTCAGAGGTCGGTAACTGCCGTCGGCCTGGCTCCGCATTTTTCGATGTTTCCTTGGAAGGCTCAGCAGCAGTGTCAGCGTCCCCTCCGGTTTTCCCGCCAAACCCACTGCCCTCGAGTGGATCCCGGCTCCCAGAAGCCCCACTGGGTCCCCTCGACCACTGTCCTTCCCGAAGCAGGCGGCCCTGCCTTCCGCCCGGGGAGGGGCTGCTTGTCTCAATACAGGAGCCTCAAAAACACTCAACTAACTTCCTCACCCTGGCCTGGGGCACCCCTGGAAGCGCACCCAGCTGAGAGAGTCACAGGGCAACTTCCCGACCATGACCAAGACTGCTGGCCAGCCTGGTACTAGAGTACTGGTTCTCAACCTGCCTCGGGCCGCGACCCTTTCATGTCGTGATGACCCCAACCATAAAATGATTTCCGTTGCTGTCATTTTGCTACTGTGATGAATCGTCTTGCAAATATCTGATGTGCAGGATGGATTAGGAGACCCCTGTGGAAGGGTCGTTCCACCCCCACCCCCAAAGGGTTCTCGACCCACAGGTTGAGAACCGCTGCACTTGAGGTTCAGGCAGGGCAGCCGGACCAGGAAGGGGATGAGAGACGACAGGTGGGAAAAGAAGTCCCAGAAGTCTCTCTGCTCGCCCTAAGCAGGGCACCAGAGCCTGTCGAACGCATGTCCCTGGCGGCAGAACCCAGCACAGGACCGAACGAAGCTTGCTGGCGTTTCTCCACTCGGGGAGTGAGCCATGCAAAGATGAAGCCCAGGAAACAGCTACATTTGTAATGGCACCTCCAAACGCCAACGCCCGCCTCAGAGTGGAGTCACCACGACCCGACAGGACAGGGACAGGACAGGACGACTCAACAGGACAGGGACAGGGCAGGACGGCCCCACAGGACAGGGACAGGGCAGGACGACCCGACGGGACAGGGACAGGGCAGGACGACTCAACAGGACAGGGACAGGGCAGGACGGCCCCACAGGACAGGGACAGGGCAGGACGACCTGACGGGACAGGGACAGGGCAGGACGACTCAACAGGACAGGGACAGGGCAGGACGACCCAACGGGACAGGGACAGGGCAGGACGACTCAACAGGACAGGGACAGGCCAGGGCGGCCCGACAGGACAGGGCAGGACGACCCGACAGGACAGGGACAGGGCAGGACTCTTCACGGCGGCTGGTGGTTTCGAACTGGTCCCCTGCCCCCACACCACCAGGGCTCCTCGAGCAGCACCCTGGAGAATTGCAGTGCACTGATCTAAAGAAGCCTCAGCCAGAAATACAGTCAGCAGGAAGTGCCAGCGAGTGCTGGAATCCCGGTGTGCGGGCCCTGCACATTCTCCACCTCTCTTCCCACCCCCCCACCCCCGCCCCGAGGGAAAAGGGCTCTGTGAGAGATTGAGTATGTCCCACGGCTTGGAGCCTCAGAGGCTCTGGGGGAAGCGGCAGTAAGTGAGCTCAGCCCCTTTCCTTCTGGCCGCGCTGCGTTTTCCTGCCCTGCTAAGACGTCCAGTTCGCTGGACATCTGCCGTTAGCCTCACATGTTTTCATGTGGACATGAGGTTTGAACGTTCCCACTTTCGCTCCCCGCCCTCCTCCTGACTGTGACTTAGGCGCAGGTTTACGGGGCAGATGAAAGGTTTCCCACTTAACAGTTCAGACACATTTTGTGTGAACTCACCCCTCGCAGGGAGTCCCCCCCCAATGGGCCCGTCAGTGCTGCCCTTTTACTCCCAATGACCCTCCATTCTCTCATGAAGGTGTGAGTCCCGCCCCCACAGCTGGCCTGTGACCAAGGGCCATGGTCCTGGGTGGCCCACGTGCCTCTGTCCAACCAGTAAACCCCATCCTTTCATGGTTCTGATTTTTGTTCTGTGTCCGCTGCCCCGGCCCCCCCCCCCCCCCCCGTCTGTCCAGGGTCTTCTGGGGCTCACTTTCAGAGCAGTTGGGCACCATCTGCTGCTTCTGCACTCAGGGTGATGGAGACAGGTGTCTGCCCTTTTAGAAGTAACTTTACTATTTTGTGACCTGTGGTGGGTTGGGTGGGGTTGGGGATCTCTTCACCCTGAATCTGCAGGTTCCCAGGGTGCTTGCCAACGTGAGGTCTGAAAACAAACAAACAAAAAACAACCAGTTACAGAAAGATCAGTCCAAGGTCCTGGGTCATTGCACCTATGTCTCACTTAAATGACCCGGGCCCAGCTTGTGGTTGACCCAGTCAGGTTGCCTGAGCCAGCGGCGGATGGGCTGGGCCAAGGCTGGCAGGGGCGGGGTCTCCTCCCACCTCCCTTGCTGCTCATTCTGTGCACCTTGGCACCACCGTGAGCCCAGGACATGCCACCCAACTGGCCACCAGAGTTCTCTTCAACCCCCCGGGGCGAACCGGTTCCTTGAAGGGTAACAGCCCGCACCCGTGCCTTGGATGTTTCTTCAGCTTGAATTCCGCACAAAACCCCATTTGCCCCCCTTGGGGAGCCAGCACTGGGTGACAGGGCAGAGCTTGACCCCATGGGGTTTCCGGGGTGGGGCTCCTCCAGAGGGGCTCTGATCAGGCGAAGGTTGGCAGAGCAGAGGAGTCCTGTATGCCCACTGGTTCGGAAAGGTCCGGCAGCCCACTGAATTCCCACAGCCTACCCCACCCTGCTCCCGCAGCCTCGCCTCTGGGTTTTCTGCCCCTTCCGTCTGCTTATCCTTGTTTGACCTTACATAACTGAGTGGTTGACCGGTCTGCAGCACCCATTCCTCACCCTCCCACGTGACTGTTACTCTCTGGGCCTATTGTCCAGCGGGCTGGTGAGCCCCCCTGGAATGGCTGCGGTCCCCGCTCCAGTGGAAGGCTGTGGGCGGGCCAGAGTGGCAGGCCCAGTCCGACCAGAGAGCCCTGCCTGTTTGGGTTTGTCACCGTGATGGGAGCGAGCTGTCTGGGCTTTCTCAGACCTTAGAGTGCTGCTTTGTGTTGCCTCCAGGGCCCCTGGATCTGTGGGGCAAGTACGAAGCCCCGAGGGCGGAGCCCTGCCCTCCCAGAACCCAGGTGGACAGGGCAGAGACAGTGGGCTGAAGGCAGTGGCTCAGAGGGTGGTGTTTCTGCGAGGAGATGACAGGGTCGTCCCTCCTGAGGGAAATCCAGGTGGCCTGCTCAGAGCTGGACCCACTGCCTGGGGTGGCCTCCGCCGCCCTGTGCACACTTGGGGAGCCCTTCTGAGAGAATGCCCTTTGCTGAGCAGGCCTTTAACAGTGGCATGCATTTCCTGCCGTTCCAGCAGTCCTGTGGCCTGGTGGGTGATGGGTCGGGCTGCTAACCGCAAGGTCAGCAGTTCAAACCCACCAGCGGCTCTGGGAAGAAAGACCAGGCCCTCTCTCTTGGGAAGATGACAGGCTTGGACTCCCTGTGGGTCACTCCCATCCTTCCCCCTAGGGTGCCTGTGCGTCAGAGTGGACTTGCCAGCTGGAGCGCTGGCTTGGTTTCAGTCACCTGTACAGTGAGACCTGCTCTGGCCACACCGTGCAGTGTGGCTCTGTGGCCCCTGAGGGCCGAGGAGGGGTGGGGAGTGGGCAGAAGAAACAGGAGAGCCAGGCAGGCTGCCGGCTCGTCCCCACTGCGAGCTCGAAAGGAACCCCTTCTGTTGGCCACTGGGGGTTTGGGAAAGACTTCTTGTGTTTGATACAAAGGACAGTGTGCGTAGAGCACACTTCCCCAGCCCAGAGCTAGTGGGGCACCCCGTGACCACAGCCCCAGTCTCCCCCAAGAGCAGAACCTGAAGATCAACTTTCCCCGGGCCAGGAGACGGAAGGGCCAGGGAGACTTCTCAGAGCTGAGATCAGCCAGGGCATTTGGCACTGTGGTGTGATTGATATCAGGGAGGGCGGGGCAGGACCTGCCTGCCAGCATGAGGGGGGCTGTGCACACTAATATGTACGGCCTGCTAGCATGGTGGCCCCCTAACATTTAAGAACTATTAGCCTGGAGTGGCACCAACACTTACGGCCTGCCAGCTAAGAAGCCAACAGTCCCTCCACTTCTCAGCCAGTCCCCTCCTAGGAGCCCGCCGGGGCCCAGGGAAGTGTCGACTTGCCCGGTGTCATCAAGGGAGAGATGGGGGGCCAGAGGCATGTGCCTGCTGGGTCATGAGGTGGGGACTCAGTAGAAGGACTGCGGGGCTGCAGGCACAGGGTGGTGAGCGTCCAGGGGAGCCTTGGCTGTGGACGCTGGCGGTCACTGCGTCTTCCTGGTACTAGCGGTGTGGCCCAGCACTAGGCCCAGGGCGTGTGCTCATGGTGACCCTGTCTCCACTGGAAGGACTTGGCCCTGCTGATGGACATCTGCCGGCAAGCTGGGACCCTGGGACCAAACCAGGTGGAAACCTCAGCTTTTAGGGTACAGCAGACGATGAAGTGGTCCCTCCAGGGGGGCACAGCTGACTAGTAGGCAGCGCCAGCCTGCTGGGTGCCCCTCCAGTCCCAGTCAAGAGGGGGTGAGGTGCATGCTGAGGTGGGTCTCTGCGCTCACTGTCTTGGGGACAGTGGCAGTCAGTGACAGAGGGGACATCGTCTCATGGGCTGAGGAGAGGAGATGGGGGGTGGGGGAACCCTGGACCGACAAGGGATGTGTCTTCCTTAGCGACCTCCTGACCTGTGAGTGAGCGTTTGTTCCTTCAGTGACTGGCGCTGAGCAGCCACTGCCCCAGGCAGAGCCCTGGAGCCCGAGCCACATCACATGGGGTCACAGAGTTGGGGGCCAGGAAGGGCTGTCGCAGGCACCGTGGGCGCTAGGTGTGTCCTCTTGGCGCGTGCAGCTGCCACAGTAAGAAGGTGTGTTGGGTAGTGAGTGGGGAGGGGTGAGAGAGAGTCCCTGCCGCAGGAGGAGACAGACCTGGGTTCGAGTCTCGACCAGGTGCCATCAGGCCCAGCCCTCACCCTTATGCTGGTGGAGGTCTCTCATGGGCTTTGCCCCTGGAAAAAGAACATCTTGCCAGCAAAGTCGGGGGACAGAGACAAAGAGGACATTACTCCGTCAGATGGGGTAACACTGTGGTAGCCACAAGGGGCTCAGACTTGGCAACGCTTGTGCGGATGGCGCAGGACTGGGCGGTCTTACGCAGCCATATGTAGGGTCACTGTGAGCCAGGACCATGGCGCTGGGCAGGCTTCGGTAGGGATCCCCGACTGAGATGAGGAGGAGAGGCCTGGTGACCCATCATGGGGACAGCACAGGGAGACCTGCTGAGCGTGAGGTCACCATGTGTTGGGGGTTGCTAACAACAAAGCTGTGTGTGTGGCTGCAGGGACGGGCCACTCCAGGGGGACAGGCACAGAAGCCAGCCAAGGAGCAGGAAGAAGGGGGACTGTGCACCCAGGGTGTTGTCCCAGGAACTGTGCTTCCCTACAGGAACGCACAGCTCTCCGGACACTTCGGTCAGCCCTCCCCCTGCCTTAGGCTGCAGCCAAGAGCACAGTTTGACTTCTGCGAAGGCCCCCAGCCTCTGGCCTGATCCCTGAACCTCTCAGGTCCCGTCACAGCAGATGCTGGCGAGACCCAAGCTGCTTTCAGTGCATGTGTCCGTCTGTCGGTCCATTCGTCCTTCTGCTCCTCTGTGTCCCAGGGCCCCTGGGGTCAAGCCTGGAGGAGGAGGGTGTCGAAGGTCTGGCTGTTCCCACGAGCCCATGGGGAGGACGGGCTGAGTCACGCACGCTCGCTCGCTTGCTGCTGGCATGGTAGTTTCCGGTGTCTTTGCCCGGCCCGAGCAGCTCGTTCCCCCTTCCCTGGTCTGTTACCATGGCTCCACAATATTTCCTCTGGCCGTCTGCTTCCCCAGCGACAGTGGTCTCTCTCTCTCCCTGGGGAAAAGGCGGCTGTTTCTTCTCCAAGGGGCCCAGGCTGGGGAGGTAGCCCCGTGCGGTGGGTGCGGGCCTCTTGGGCGCCCACAGTCGTCCTCCAGTGGGACTTGCGGACATCACACCAGCTGCTTTCCCGCTGGGCCCCACGGTCAGTGGGGGGCGCCTTGTGGGCAGGCTGCCACAGCTGCTCCTTGGGCTCAGACTTCCAGCACTCTTCGGTGGTTCTTAGTCACCTCCAACTTGAGTATGTCTTTCCTCCCCTGCCCTCGTTCACTCACCCACCTCCCCACTGACGATTGATTGATTGATTCATGGGCTCGCTGGAGGTGCCCACTTGGGCGGGTCTCTTGTTTGGAGGAGCTGTGGTCAGCCCCAGGAGGCAGCAGGCCTCGCGGTCCCTGGACAGCCTGCTCTCCCCTCTCTCCCGGACACTCAGGACCGGCCAGCCGGGGAGCCTGTTCCCACATTTCATTGCTCTGAGAAATGTGTACCACATTCGTTTCCAAATAGTGCGCTCGTTAAATTTTTTTTTTTTAATCTGAAATGTAAACCCATACCTAATTGAGAAGAAGGTCCGAGAAGGCCCAGCGCTCTGCGGGAGCGCAGCCAGAGTTTGTCCCTGGTTTCTTGACACACCGCTCGGCAGGGACAACACTTCCCCTGGGAACCTCCATGAGGGACCAGCCTGGGTTTATTACGGGGCCTCAGGCCTCGTCTTTGCCAACGTTTGCATGCTCCTCGGCAAGTTCTGACCTGGCGAGGGAGGGGACCAGCTGCCCCTTGGTCCCCAAACACAGCAGGGTCCTCTGACCCAGCCCGTGTTTGACCCCAGAAAGGAGACGAAGCTGAGGACTGGCAGACATGAGGCTCTGGGCTCCGGGGACTGCCCGGGAGACCGTAGGTGGATGCGCCTCCAGTGTGTCTGCTCCCCAAGCTGCCCTCCGTACCAGTCACTGACAATGTGACATCTTCCTCTCCGCTCCAGAAACACTGGTGGTCAGAAATCTGAGTTTCAGCCTCCTTCTCCCTGTCTCCCTCTGCTGTCTAGAGACACCAGCTTGTGCCCGCAGGAGCGGAACGGCACAGCGGGATTTGGTCATGAAGTGCTCCCGGGACAGTCCTTGTGAGCCCCACGCGTTACTTCCCTGCAACGCTCACTTGTCGGAGCCCTGTGGTGCCGTCAGGAAGGCCAGGCCAGCAGTTCAAGCCCCCCAGCTGCTCCACCGTGGAGAGCTGAGGCTTTCTGCCCCAGTTGAGAGCTTCAGTCTCGGAAGCCCTGTGAGTCTGAATCTGCTCGATAGCAGCGGGTTTAGTGTGTCGTCCCCCCACCCCCACCTGCCTCTCATCTGTAAAGATCCTAACAGATATCTCTGTCAGCTTCAGTAAAAGTCATCGCTGTTGTGTGTGAGCCAGGCAGGCGGGATGTACCGCCGTGTGAGACGTGTGTGTGTTCGTTCCCACGGCGATCTGAAGGTGTAAGAACAGAGAGGAGCTGGAGGCTGGATTAGCGAGCTGGCCAGAGGCTTCCCAGGAGGAGGGCTGGCCGTGTAGGTGCCTCAGGGAAGAGATTTGGTTTGGGGATGTGTGTGCACAGTCTTCTTTAAAAATTGGCATGTCCGCCAGGTTACTCCCCCAGCGTCCTTTCACCTGGCCAATTCACTGCAGTGTACCATAGATACTCGAGTATAAGTCGACCGTAATATCTGCCAAGGCACCTAATTTTACCCCCAAAACTGCATTAAAAATGTGCTGGAAACTCAACTAATACTTGAGTATATATGGTAATTATGTCCACGGGTTCACCGGGTGCCCCCAGGTCTGAAGTACAGCAGACCCCAGAGCAAGCCAGAGGACACCCTCTGGACATTTGGACATGAGAGGGGTTTTTGCATTTAAAATTCCTTACAAAGAATATTCATTTGCTTGAACTTACCTTTTCCCCCAAACCCCGGCCGTCTCCGCCTCACCACGAGTGGATGTGAAAGCCAGGAAGGCCACGAGGGTGTCACCTGCAGCCGGAGTCTCCCTCCGCGTGGTCCTCCTCTTCTGGCCCCTGCCGCTTCCAGTCGTGCTGGGAACGGGGGCGGCCCCTCCAGCCCTGGTGTGTTCTCTAACGGCTCGTGTGTAAAGGAGGGTGACCTGAAGACCCTGCGTGCCACCGCCGTGCAGGTGCCGCAGGGAAGAGCGTTCCAGGCGGGGGAAGGCATGTGCAGGTCCCAGAGACAGGAATGAGCTAGGGAAACCAGACAGGCCCCTGGGGCTGGAGCACAGTGGGTCCAGCAGTTGGCAGTGAGGGGTGTGCTGGGAGGAAGGCAGGAGAGGGCGGGGCCAGTAGGGTGCAAACGGGGATGGGGACTTGCAGGCAGATAGGAGGAACCCCAGACCAGACTCACTGCCTTCGAGTCAATGCCGGCTCAGCGACCCTGTAGGGCAGGGCAGAACTGCCCCTGTGGGTTTCCGGGATGGTGACTCTTGATGGGAGTACAGAGAACCATCTCTCTCCCGTAGACCGGCTGGTGGTTTTGAACTGCTGACCCTGCGGTTATCAGCCAACTCATTAAGTCGAGTGCGGGACTTTGCAGGACTGCCCGAGGAGGCCATGGGGTCGGGGTCGGGGTGGGGGTGCGTTCTCCCCGTCCTCTTGTGTGGGGCTCTCTGGGAAACTGAAACATTCGTCTTCCCATGGGCTTTGAAGACCGGGGTGTCGTTAAGACCATCACTGGTTGTCAGCAGCTTCCTCCTCCCAAGTGGGGAGCCAAGTCCTGCTTCTTGGACTGCTGAAAGGACACACCACTCTCCCTCGGGAGAAGCACGGCCAGAGTGCACCATAGAGGCAGGATGGCCACCCTTGGTCTCACATGCTTGGGTCATGCGTGTTGTCAGCAGGAACCGGTCCCTGGAGAAAGACACCAGGTTTGGTTACAGTGGAAGGGTGGTGACAGAGGAAGGCCCTCTAGGAGACAGATGGACACGGTGGCTGCATCAGTGCCTCCCCACTGTGCGGACGGCACAGGGCTGCACGGGGTCGTTGTGCATGGGGTCTCCATGGGCGGAGCCGACTGGTGGCACCCGACAACCACAGCTCCTGTGATGGGAGGTTCTTTTGGAAGAGAGGCGAAGTGTGTATCCACCTGCTCTGTCTGCAGGTGACAGTGACGTTAACAGCCTGCTCCCGCCCTGTCACTTCATTCACACGTAGTGATCGACCGGACCGGGACAGGCTCAGCGTAGCCAACGGCGAGGAGATGACAGGATGGGCAACCCACGAAGCTCAAACCGCACGGGGGGGGGGGGGATTTTGTGTAGCAATGAGGTACCATTTCCCCCTCCTGCCGTCCTGTTCCCGTTTGGGGATTGGCACTCAATCAACCCTCTGGGTCCCGGCTGCCCCTATTGGCACTGTCCAGTCCAGCCCCCGCCATTAGCCTGTCTTGGCTGCTTCCTGTTCCAGGTTCCTCAGCGCCCTTCCTGGCCATCAGGGTGCCCCTGTGTGCCAAGCACTGTGCACTCTGTGCACTGGGCTCCGACGGCAGCAGCAGGTCACAATAGGTCATTTGCATTTCCCAGAGGAGGCCTAGAGACTGAGCAAGTGCCCCCGCTGTTGGACTGGGATCACTCCTCATTCGGCCCTCCCTGCCCAGGCTAGTCGGTGGCAGGCAGTGTGGTCTGCTGCCGCACGGAACATTTGGAACAGATCTGAATGCTGACCCCAAAAGCCCCTGGAAGAGTGGCTTCTGCATCACCCCAGGTTACGGTCCGTGTCCCCTCGTTAGTTCCCTTGGGGTGTGTTTGGGGTGGTGGGTGAAGACTTGGCCTGCCTACTGGGAGATCCGTGGCAGTGACAAGGGCCCAGGGCTGGGTGGACACGTGGGCCCACCCTGGCCCAGGTAGGGGTTGTATTAGGCAGGGTTCTCCAGAGAAGGGAAACCAGCACACCAGCGGTTTTCTGTGCATATATAAGTTTACACAGCGAGAAGGACCATAACAGCCAATTAGCCCACACGGCAGTACAGAGGGGTCACTTCCGTGCAGCAGTTAACATACAGGAAGCCCTTCAACTCACGTGGGCTTGTCCAAGGTCAAGGAAGCAGACAGCAGAGTCTGTCCATAGGCAGCAAGCAGCAGGGTGGTCACCAATAGTCAGTAGCTCAGGAGTTTGGTGAAGCAGGCAGGATGGGATATCAAGCACAAGCAATGCCGTGCCCATCAGCCTCAAGCTCAAGCGAAGTACGCACCGGCAATGTAGCAAAACAGGTCTCCAAGGAGCCTCGGGCTCTAGCGACATGATCCATGGGTTGGCCTGACCCACAGGTAGTGTAGCTCACAGGTTGAGGCCGAGAACTAGCTACGGCAGCAGCACACACACCCCAGCCCCGCTCCAATCACCAGAGAGCCAGAGAGAGTGGGGCGGGCCTTACAGAGCCATTTATCTCTCTGCCCTCCAGTCAAACTGCGACCTAATTAATCCCACATGTTCCTATTGGCCAGGCTGGCATAACAAACCTACCTGTCACAGGGGCTGAGCCTGGATGCTGCCCCACAGGAGACGGTCTTTGGGGACTGCTGGTGGGCAGACGGCTGAGCAACCCATCCCCCAGCCTGGTGGCGACCCCTGGTTGTGGCTTTTAATATAAGCAGGGGCAGCATGCTAACCGCTAGGCAACTCCAACCAGGCACCGCAGGGCCGCGTGTGTGAGTGGGGCTGGCCTGGTGGCAGCAGCGAGTGGGGCAGCTGTCTGGCTGTGCTGTCGGTGACAGCCTGTCTGACTGTTCACTGCAAGCCCCTTGGCCTCAGTTCTTCCTGAGCCAGTGGCTCACCACTCTCGGGGTCCCAACGGCCTACCCGGGGGTGGGGACTGGGGGAGCCAGGAGGAGAACCACTGAGTAAGTGGTGGCTGGGTCAGCAAGTGGCAAATGCCCGGGGAAAGGAGAGAGGTGTGTGTGGTGGTGGGGGCGGGGGGGGGGGAAGCGAGTCAGGAAATCTTGGTGTGGCTGGACCCCAGCTGGCAATGGTGGGTGGTGGTAGATAGCTATCTTGGGGAAGACCAGTCCAGGGAGTGGAAGGGGGGAGAGAGAGAGAGAGAGAGAGAGAGAGAGAGAGAGAGAGAGAGAGAGAGAGAGAGAGAGAGAAATCAATCAAAAGGGCCGTTGTCGCTAGTTTCCATGCCCAGTCCAGGGACAGAGCATCCACAGTGTTGTGCAGCCACTCCCACTTCCTATCTCTGGAATGCTCCATCACCCCAGTGCCCACGAAGCAATAGCTCCCTATTGTACCCAGGCCCAGGCTGGGGTCACACTGTTCCACTGCCCCTGAAGAGGTTTCGTGTAAGTGGGATCCCACAGTCCTCGTCCGGCCGAGCACGAGCTTCTGAAGCCGTCAGGTCTGTGTGGTCACACACACCGGCACGTGGTTTCTCCTCATGCCGGGTGGTTCTCTCTTGTACTGCCGTTGTCATGGTGTGTAGGTGCCATCAGGCTGACTCCACATCAGCCCGCGTGCAGCAGAAGTGCCACCTGGCCCTGAATCGCCGCACCATCATCGCTGTGTCCCAGCCACTGTGACCATCCTCAGTCCACAGACCCTGCTCCTGGCCAAACCTGAGGTCGTTCTCCAGGGACTGGGCCCTCCTGACACCATGTCTGAGGGATGCAAAACCGAGTCTCACCATCCTCGGTTCCAAGGACTATTTCGACCACACTTCTTCCAAGGCTGATCTGCTCCTCCTCCTGGCGGTCCGTAGCATGTGCTGTGTCCTTCCCTAGCCACCATCGGTCAAAGGCATGGCTTCTTCGGCCCTCTTTCTTGATGGTCAACCTTCTGGGGACATGTGGATCCATTGAAAATACACGGCCCACATCTGGGGCGCCTTAGTCCTCAAAGTGGGATTTTTGTCCACTTCAAAGAGGTCTCTTGCAACAGCTTTGCCCGGAGCAGGGCATCATCTGGTTGTTTGGGGCTGCTGCTTGCAGGGGCACCGATTTGGGATCCTGGTAAAATGAAATCCTGGACAGCATCCCTCTTTTATCCATTTCCAACGCGGAGGCCTATTGGTCCTACAGTGAGGCGTTGCATGCTCAGATGTCTTCTGTACTGAAGGGTGGGGTTGGCTCTTCACCAGTAAGTGCTTCGAGTTAAGTCAGGTTGTGTCATCGGCATATCAGGCTCTTAATGAGCCTTCTTCCAACCCGATGCTTCTCAGATGACTTGCTCAGCACGAGGCTAAGTGTGGTGACAGGATTCATCCCTCCCGGGTGGATGCACACCTCTCCTGAATTCAAACCTTTCAGCATCACCTTGTTCTGTTTCAGCAACTGCTTACCTGCTCCTTGGTCTTGAGACAAGCCGGGTGCGTTCTTCCCTTAAGGTTTCGAACCCCAGGTCTTTGCACATTCCACTGTAACACTTGGCTCTTGGTCCTGCATGAGCGCGGTTCAGCGTTCTGGAATATTCCCAGTCCTCTCAATGCTAGCCATAATTTGTTACGCTCCATGTAGTCGAATGCCTTTGCCCAGTCGATAAAACACAGGTCAACATCTTTCCCGTATTCTCTGCTTCCAGCCAAGGTGCATCTGACCTCAGCAGCGACGCCCCTTGTTCTACGTCCTCCTCGGAATCTGGCTGGAAGATCTCATCAGGTTCCCCGTACACGTACTGTTCTACCGGGTTGGGACTTCAGCAGCATTTCCCTTGGTTATCAGTAGCACTGCTCCCCACCCTCCGCATCCTGTTGGCCCACCTTTCTTTGAATGGGCACAAATATGGCTCTTCCAGTCGGCTGGCCAGGCAGCTGCTGTCTTCCAAACGCCTTGGCCTGGGCGCACCCAGCTTTGCATCCGTTTGTTGAGACTTCTCAATTGGATTCTGCCCATTTCTGGAGCTCTGTTTTCCCACCAGCGGCTTCAGTGCAGCTGGGGCTCTCTCGGCCCCTTGTTCTCGAGCAGATGCTGCGACCCGGTGTCCTGCGGGTATGTTAACTCTGTGTATTTCTCACACGCTCCGTTTTCCAGGCTTCCCGTGTCATCCCGCCCTTTTGGCCCAGAGAACTTCAGTACTGCACGCGAGCCGGGATTTTTGTCGCCTTCTTCAGGCTCAACATTCATGCTGACTGGCTGCTTCCAGCCCAAGCCCTCCCATGGAGCCGGCTCCTGGGAAGACCTGCTCTGCTAACCTCCTACACCACCTGCAGTCTGCAGTGGGTGGGCACGGACCCCCGACTCTGTGCCCCCCAGCCTCACGATTTCCAACTCTGTTTTTCCATTTGCGGGTGGTTCTTTCTTGGAAGCTCATGGATTGCTTAAAAAAATTTTTTTTAATCCCCAAATAAGCAATCTGTAAGGTTTTCCTCCTGTTGCTTGGCTTATTGGTCTCCTCTCTCGGAATTCCCACGAAGCGCCCGTCCTGAAGGCTTCCCCCTGTATTCTTGTCGAAGAAGAGTTTGTGGCCACCGAGCTGTGCTGTATGTTTGTTTGCTGCGGCTGAATAGAACGCCGCCGACAACACCTGTGCTTGGCTGTGTGGGGCGAGTTCCCTGAAGGCTCCCGTTTCAGAAGAAATGGTTGGTCGAAGGGAAAGCGTTCTTTCGTGGGCTCCTGCATGGGCTCCGAAGGCACATGCAGAGCATGCGAGTCCGTTCCCAGGACGATTGTGCAGCGGATAGGTGTGTTTGGGCTGCTGTTTAACAGCGTAGCTCATCGGTGCGTGAGTGTTTGGTAGATTAAACGAGCAGCTCAGATCTAAAGATCTGAGTTAACATGCAACTTATTAATGACGTCAATTCCTTCCTCCCTGAAGTCCTTGGGGTGCTGTTCTCTGCCCCCACCCGGGCACATGGGCCTTGGGCCTGCTGCATGCTGGGTCAGGTCCCGCTCCTTTGGGGCCTTGGCTCGTGCAGAGGGAGGCCTCTGCTGCCCTTCCTGTGTCCGTGACCCATCTTCCTGGGTCCTCAGAGGACCTGACCACTCTGCGTCAACAAGTCCCTCCTCCTTATTCCGCCCTCTGCTCTGTGACAAACAAACCCAGAACCAGCAACCATTCCGACTCAACAGCCACCCCTGGGGGGCAGAGCAGAACTGTCCCATGGGGTTTCCAGACTTCCATGGCTGGAGATTCGAACCGCCAGCCTTCTGGTTAGCAGCCAAGTGCTCACCCAACAGGCCACAGGGACTGCTGAATTCCAGCATGGTATTGAGCGCTTCTCAGACTCCCTGCTGCTTTCCCTGGGCAGGCGAGTGGGCAGAGCCCGAGGTGGCTTTGGGCCCTGCTCCATCCTCTGGCTTTGGGGGAGCCCCTGGCACAGCGGGGAAGCCAAGGGATAAATGTGCCCCTTCCTTCAGGGCCGCACCCCCCTCACCCCTGAGAAGAGGTGGGAGTCATGTTAAGGCCGCAAAGGCATTCCCTCCCCGACTCGACAAGATGGAAGCCCTAAGTGTCGCTGGGTGCTGTCTGCCCACCCTTTGGCCTTACACACTCCTTCCCAGGCCCAGCAGCTGGACACCTTCCTTGCGTTCCGTTGTCAGGTGCCTTCGAGTCGGTTCTGACCCTTGGCCGCACAGTGAAGCTGCCCGGTCCCCGCCGTCCTCACAAATTGTCAGGCTTGAGCCCGTCGTTGCAGCCACGGGGTCAATCCATCTTGTTCCAGGGTCGCTGCCTTTTTGCTGCCCCTCCACTTCACTAGGCCCGGTGTCCTTCTCCGGGGACTGGTCACTCCTGACAACATGTCCAAAGGGCGTGAGACAAAGGCCGTGCCTCTGAGGAGTATTCTGTCGCCTGTTTTCAGCAGCCCATGGTGCTTGGGATATTCCTGGCCAGCCCCGTCATTCAGGCACTCGTTCTTCAGCCGTCCTGATCCAGCATCCAGCTCTCACGTGCATAGGAGGTCATTGAAAGCACCATGGCTCGGGCCAGGCACCCCTTTGTGCTCTGAGGGACATCCCTGCTCGTCAGCCCTCTTAATGAAGTCTGTGATACGTCACTTGATCTCGTGACTTTGGTGCAAGAAGAGGTGGGCGACGTGGCATTTCACCCAGGAGACCTTACTCTCCCTGCAGAGTTGATGTCCGGCCCGTAGAGATCCTACAGGACAGAGTAGAATTGCCCCTATGAGTTTCCAAGACTTTACATCTTTATGGGACTAGATGCCTCCCCGTCCTCCCTGCAAGCAACTGCTGGGCTTGAACTTATGACCTGGTGGTCAGCAGGTCCGTGTGCAACCCCATTGAACTCCTCACCTTGTGGTAACAAGCTCTCCTCTGAAGCCCTCGTCTGCTTTTCCTTTTCAGGATAACTTAAGGGCACTGAAAGGTGGAGGGCGGGTGGACTAATGGACTTTGTACCTTTAGTTCACCTGATTGCTGTAATCAGGCCTGGAGGGAAGGCGGGAGGGGTCAGGGTAACCTCCAGCTTGCCTCTGGGGTGCCCTTGGCCACTTCCGTTAGCCTCTGAGATGCTGAACCCGTGGGCCTTATGTAGGGGCAGAGGTGGAGACTCGGGGGTCAGTGTTACTGCTGAAATCACCTGTCGAGGGTGGACTGTGCCGGGTCCAGTGAGCAGGAAGGAGGTCCGGGAAGGTGTCTTCTTAGATGGTCGCAGCAGAAATCGCTGGGCGTGGCATTTGTCATTGTAGTTTAGTTTCTTTACAGACTGGTCACCTGCAGTGCACGTCCTTGCTGTTGGGCGCTGTCCAACCGGTTCTGACTCAGTGAGCCCATGTGACCGCAGAATGCTGCCCTATCGGGTTTCCTGGACTGTGGCATCTGCCAGGTCTTCCTCGGAGCTGCCGGGTGTGTCTCAGCCAGATCCTTGAACTACGTAAGTCTTGGTGAAGCCAGACCGAACGAACGAATGACTGAATGATGGAAAGTGGAACAGACCTGCCTTGTTAAAACGCCGGTGAGACAGAACAGAGAGATTACAGGCCACTGACACCTGGAAATGTCATACGGCAAGGCCTTCCGGGAGCCTGAAGCACGTGGTTGGGTCATTGCCAGGACGGTGGAGAGCGGCACTTGCCCACCATCTTTGATCAGTGCACGGTCATCGGTCCAGAGATTTGGCCGGTGTGCAGTGGGTGTGCCACCCTGGTGTTTTAGGAGGGGGATGGAGTTTCACCCCATGTGTAATGGTCGTCATTGTCAGTTCTGGATAGCATGCCACTTTACTCTCGTCTGTCATTCGAGTCTGCCCCGTTCTACTTTGTTGGCCAGGACTGACCAGGGAAGGCCTGAGGAGAGGCCCTGGTCTGAGGTAGCAGTGACCACGTAACTGCTCCCCCACCAACTGTGTGCCAGCCGACTGCCAACACGTCAATTCTGACTCGGTGGTCCCGGGAGAGAAGCAGAACTCTGCCGTGTGTGTGTGTGTGTGTGTGTATCTGTCTGTCTGTCTGAGGTCGTGTGTCTTGAGGGGAGCAGATGGGCTCATCTTTCTGCCTCTGAGCAGCTGAGGGAGAACTGAGGGCTTGAACTGCCGGCCAGTTGGCTCGTAGGACACCCCTGGGACACCTTCAAAACATTCAGTCACTCACTCACTCACTCTCCCACTCACGGCCAGAGTCGGCTCTGATTCATAATGACCCTCTGGGACAGTGTAGAACTGCCCCTGTGAGTTCCAAGACTATAGTTGATGAGAGTAGAAAGCCCAGTCTTTCTCCCCAGGAGCGGCTGTTGGTTTTGAACCGCTGACCTAGTGGCTAGCAGCCTGACGTGTATCCACGGTGCCGCCTAGACAGCAGGAACCATACGAGAGAAACAGACGCAGCCCCCGTCCTGGGTGGAGGCAGCTAGGACACCTTCGTCTGCCCGTGTGCACCGTCCCCAAGGAGCACTGGCGGCTCACTGATCACGTTGGGCTGTTAACCACAAGGGCAGCAGATCGAAACCATGAGCCGCCCCTCGGGGACAGGCGGGGCTTTCTGCTCCCCGTTACAGCTTTGGGCACACCGGGGGCAGTTCTCCTGTCCTGTGGAGTGGCTGTGAATCGGCACCGGCTCAGTGGCAGTGAGGTTGTCTCACTTTCCCCAAGTTTCTTGCCACCTAAGCCTCTTGCACCTGGGAGGTGAGGCGGGCAGGAGGCGTGACTGGCAGGAGGCCCAGGGTCAGGAGGACAAACACCTGTTCACAGAGGTGGAGCCCGGAAGCCGCGCCCCGACCCGCGGGAACGTTCCTTGCCAGCCGAGAAGCGCTCCGTTAATAATTAGTGCACGCTGCAGGGGTGTCGGCCTGAAGAGCACTTCAGTGCTAGTCGAGAACACCTTGTCCCTTCGACCGCGGGCTGGAAGCCAGACCCCAGAGCTGGGCTCCTCCAGACTCCGGGCGAAGGGGCTCATCCTCGGGAGCAAGGGGCCAGCGAACTTTTGAGACTGAAGAGCCAGTCCTGTCCCTCACAATTTAAACCTCATTCGAGAGCCATAAATTTTAATTTACAAACACAGGAAGTCACCATTCCTGAATAATATCCCTTAACATTTTCCACACAAAGGCACTGAAGGAGTCTACCGGTCCCTGGGCTAGAGGAACCAGCTGGTCTTCAGATTCACCGTGAGGAGTACAGAAGGTTCCTGAGGAACATCCCCTGGCAGGGCAAGGCACGTGCGCGCATGTGTGTGTGTGTGTGTGTGTGTGTGTACGTGACTTTGGATGCTGGGACTCTGGGCAGCATTTCCACTCTTCTCTGAGGTGTCCATGTGGAACTTTGTTACTTTCATTGGTTTTTAAAATTACAGTTACCTTTTTTTCAAGCCTCAGTTGATCTGATCAGATCAGCGCCTCCATCAGAGGAGATCTCCCATACGCATACACAGACAGGCAGCTGCCAGTTTTTTTTGAGCCGCTCCCGAACTTGGCTGTGTATTCCCGCCAGCAATTCCCACCTGGGAAACCCACGGGGGCGCTGTGAGTCAGCACGGACTCACTCGCAGGCAGTGAGTTGGGGATTTCTTTCTGCTTGTGTTTTACAGTCTTCAAAGAGCGGAGGAGCTCTTCCGCAGGCTTTTGACAGGTTTCTATGTTCCGTATCCTCCTTCTGGGCCCACTGTTCGTTTCCCAGTTTTGTTCCAAGGACATGGGCTAGCCCCAGAGCTGTGCCTGTCTGTGCCCCGGAGCAGCTCTGGGGCCTGAGAGAGGACGCAGGGAACAGGCGAGGCCCCCCCATGGGCCGCTGGCAGGGGCAGGCCCTCCCCTCTCTCCCAGCGAAAGCGGACGTGGGGTCGGACATGAGGCCGCCTGGTGCTTCTGGGTTCCCGCCCACCACACTGAGGCTGGTCGGAGCTGGTGTGGCTCAGAGGTCATGTGGGTCCAGGCATCGGGGCTGGTGGTTGCGCTGTGTGGAAGGAGCTAAGGGAAGCTAAGGTGGGAGCGGTGGTGGTGGTGGTGGCGGCGGTGGCGGCTGCAGGGGCTGGCGTTTCCTGTGTGAGCCAGACACCAGAGCCCAGCCTCTGCTGTGTGCACGGACAGGTTGTAGGTTGCCTGGACAGACGAGGTGCCCTTGGCCTCCCTGACCCATCTGTGACTGCGTTCCGAGAGGAAGTCCTTCCACAGCTCAGGCACCCACAGCCCCACATCACATGTCACCTGCCCGTCAGTTCCTCTCCTGCTCCTCAGGCTCTTGGGAGAAGCACTCAGATGGACGCTATCACGGCACCTTAATACATAGGACTTGCTGCCCCAGTCGATTCTGACTCAACAGCGACTCCCCAGGCCTCAGGGAATGGGCCCCTAGCACTTCCACGGCCGAAAGGCTTGGTGGAAACAGACCACCATGGATCCAATGCAGGATATGAACCTCCAACCTCTCTGTTAGGAGCAGGATGCCCTCACCACTGAAAAAAGAAGATCCCAAACCAAACTCCCTGCCATCGAGCTGATGCCAACTCACAGCAACCCTACACGAGAGGGTAGAACTGCCCCTGTGAGTTTTCCGAGACCGTCACTCTTTATGGAAGCAGACAGCCTTGTCTGTGTCCCGAAGGGCAGCTGGCGCTTCCAAACTGCTGACCTTGAAGGAAGGCAGCAGCCCAGCACGCAGCCACTCTGCCCCAAGGCTCCTGGCACCGTGCTGGGTCCTGCCCTTGCGTCTTGCGTTCAGGGACTAGGCAGGATGGGGCTTTGGTCTCTGGGGCCGCTGCGGACTCGCTGTGTGACCTTGAGCGGGTTTCCTTACTTCTCCCACCTTCCTCTTCACATTTTCACCAAGGACTAAAAGTCCACACCCCTCGGAACTGTTGCGGAGAATGACTGAGCTTGGGAAGGAGGAGGCATTTCCTGCCTTTGAACGAGTCCCTTAGAAAAGGAGACAGCCTGGAAATGAACGAACACAATGTTCCCTCCTGGAGCTTGGGAGAAAGAAGAGCAGCCAGGACAGGAATCCCAGGGAAGAAAGGGACCAAGGAGACAAAGACACGCAGACCGCCCGGAGAGACGCTCTCTCGATGAAGATGAAGGTGTCCGAGCAAGAGAAAGGGCACCCAAAAGTCACTAGTGAGGGACTGGGAAAAGGAGCCATCAGCACAGGTACAGACGCAGGCCCCGAAGAGATCAGAGAACCATTTTATGTCATTGGATTCGGGGGGGAGTGGCGGGCAATAAATCAGACACCATATGAAAATACAACTTACTGAAATCAATACACAGGAGGTGGAAAATACACGAATAAATGCTCCCCGTTATAGAACTGGAGCCTGTGGATAGGACGGCTTACAGAACGCGTCAGCCGGGCCCTGGCGGGCTGACCCAGAAAGTCTGCAGGTGAGACCACCAGCGCTCCTCAGAAGGTGAGACGGCTGAGGCTCTCCTCTGCTCCGGGAAGGATTTGCACGCTCAGAAGTCGTCCCCCCATCCCTGCCCGGGGAGCTGTGAGTCGGAACTAGCTCCATGGCAGTGCATTGTTTTTGCTTTCAAAGGAAAGCCAGGTAGGGTGGCTTCCCTGGCCCGTGCTGGAGAATGGTGATGAGACCAGAAAACCCGTCTGGCACCGACAGTCCGTCTGTGAGACAAGGGGCTCGTTCAGAATGAAAAGATAATGGAATATACCCCAAAAAAACTCTCTGAAGCCCCACCTCATAGACCTGGGAGCAGACAGAAACCCCCTTGGCCTGCCACGTGGAACCCTGGAGCCGTCCCGTCCCCCCACCCCCCGTGGTGTGCGGTGTGCTGGCCTTGGCCGCAATAGCCCGAGAACCCCATAGCAACGTCACAGTGGGTGGCGAGATGCTGCCCGCTGTGCCTGAGATCCAGAATCAAGCCTGTGGTCAGCCCTGGACCGGGCAGCCAATGCAGTGTGGCAGGAGGAAGAGACCGGCTGACCCCTGCCCCTGTTCCCATGGGAGGCGGGGGAGTGCGTGGACCACCCAGAGGAAGGTACTCGCCAACTCACAAGGGGTTGCTCTCAGGCCGTGGGGATGTGAATGTTGATGAGCGTGGGCGTGGACGTTTCTCCGCACAGTCCCCGCCCCTTCTGAGGGCGTGTTTCCATCCCTTTGACCCTGTTTGCCCCCAACTCCTGCCGTGCACACCCAGCACAGTGGCGGCTTGGACATTGTCCACGGACCCACCTCGCGTTCCTTCTGTGTTCTTTGGGAGTTCAGGGAACAGAAAGCAGCGCAGAGGGGCCGGAGGGGGGCTGTAGGGTGGGCGGGGCAAGGCTTCCCGGTGGGGGAGGCCCCTCTGCCACTCTCCCGCCTTTCCCCACCAACACTGTTACGCGTTTTCCCAGGAGAAACCCCCGGGATGCCCTGTGCCCGTGGAGGAAGTCTAGCCAGGTGACCGACCCCTCTGGAGTCTCCAGACACAGTCACCACACCCCCTGAGCTGACCTCTCCGCCCAGCAGACCCCCTTGGAGGCCACCGCTCCGATTGTGCCTTGCTCTGTTTTTGAAGGCTCCATCACGGGGCTCAGACAAGCACGTGACTATGGGACCTTGACTGTACCCACTCTGCTTAGAGTAGACTGGTGCCCGTGGGACCTGCCCCCTGTCCCTGACAGCCACAGCTTCTTGCTTCCCCTCAGGTGGTCAGTTATTCCGAAGTGGCGCAGTAGCCAGCAGGCAGAAATCAATTCTTCTTGGAGCAGTAAACAGTTAAAGTTGCCGTGTCGGGACTGTTAAACACCTCATGGTACTACAGGGAGAGCTGAGAGAGAAGGGACGGGTTCTCCCCTGCGGCATCCGTGTCACCCCTGACAGCAGAGCCGCGGCCTGGGTCTCCAGCGGCCCCCGTACGAGCAGACTAGAATGAGGCTTCCATGGGGTTTCCAGGAAGCAGAGCACCAGGCCTTGCGTCTGAGGCACCTGGGCATGGCCTGGACACCCCCCCCACGCCCCCCAGCCTATTAGGAAGCAGTCCAGGCTCACGAACCCTTTGTACCAGGTTGCCAACAAGCCAGGGAAGCACATGCTGGCTGGTGCTTGCTTACGAATCCGTGGTCACCAAGTCCACAGGTGACTCCCTCCCAATTAGTAACCAGACACAGGTGAGCGCCTGCTTGTCCTGCTCACTGGGCGCCCAGCCCCTGATGGGGAGTGTCAGAGAGAATGGCGATTCTGATGGCGTCGTCAGAAGCTTGGGGCAGGGAGCTGGGGAGAGACAGACACAGCTGCCAGCCAGGCCTACAAGCAGACTCCTTGATGTGCCGGGGACATGGGGTCCGTCACTGCAGGCTCTCAAGCCAGCACTGGTCAGCCTTGCTTATTGGTTACTCTGACACCATCCACGAGCACAGAGAACCCCTGCAGCTGTGAGACATGGGCTGTGGTCGCAAGGGTGCCAGGGGGCATACTGAGTCCTCCATGGGCAGCCAAGCTCGGGGGTGCGGGAGCGGGGAGGATGATCACAGTGCCTGAACATAGGGAACGAGAGCAAGCCAGGGACCTCCCCCACCGTGCACCGTGTGACCATCATGACCTCCAAGACCCGCCGGAGGAGCCCCTCTGGGCAGAATCCTGTCCCCCAGGGGTCCTGCAGAAGAAGAGAATGCCGGGAGGTGGGCCTGTTCCCCCGGTCATCTGCTTTATGGAAGTGCAAGGTCATTACGGAACGCATCTTGGTGTAAGGAGCGGACCCTGGGTACCCCCATCTGTGACTTGGGTGACCAGAGGCCAGAGCACCAGCCTGTTCCACTTAGCAGCATGGGGATGAGCCGGTGGAAAACAGGGCTGGGGGACTGGCAAGGCCTCAGGGTCACCATCATTGGCAATGCTGTTGGACTCTTGCCGTGACTCGGTGTTGGTCTCGCCTGCCGGTGGGTTCCCGGGTGCACCCTGTAGACAAGGCAGCCTGGCACCCTGCTTGGGGGCTGTGTGTCATTCTCACCGGGCCCTAGCTGGGTCCCACGTCTCTGACACTTTTATCCAGCCGTCCTCTGATGCTCACCAATGGTGGGTGGTGGATTGGAGCCCAGGCAGCCCCCGTGTCCTTCCTGCTGCCCTGGGCTGTGTGTCTGTCACAGGGACTCGGGTGCTATCAGATGGTCACGTGTGGGCAGACACCTCGAGCAAAGCCGCAAGCCGAGGGCTGGTCACGGGCCCCGGCCGGCCCTCCTCTCACTGCTGAGCTGAGGCTTTGCCTGCCTGAACAGCCCAGTGAAGAAAGCGGCTTTGTGCTCTGAACACAGGCACGCGGAGAGCACGGTGTGGTCAACTTTGTACCAAGAGCCCCGAGCTGGTGCAATGGGTCGCTTCATTTGCATGATTTGTTGGGTGTGGTTCATCGAGGCCTTCCCACATCCGGAAGACTCATCCCCGCTCTTAGCTTGGCCTGAGTTTGGGGACAGAGAATCTGACTCAGAGTCAATGGGTCCAGCTTTGTAAACATCTAAGAGTTCTTTTTCCACACGCGCTTTGACCGGGCTGGGGTCAGAGTACAGCAGTCGTGGCTTGGGGCTTCAGCAGGGGACTGAGATCACTCGGGCCCGCGCGGCAGACAGTGCCCGACAAGGGGAACGTGGTGGGGGCTCTGGAGATGGCAGTTAGGTGTCATGGGTGGGACTGCGCCCTCTTGACCCATTTCACCCCAGAGCCCTTCCCCGCTGCTTCGGCTGCTGGTGCGGTGGTCGTCCGTGAAGTGTGGGGTCTCCTCACACCTGTGTCACTACAGTGCTCAGCCCAAGAACACACGCCACGCTTTGGGAAGTTCTTCGAGCTTTTGGGGAAAGGTGGTGCAAAGCCATGTTCACCTCTGCGTGTGAGACACACACACACACACACACACACACACACACACACACACCCTTGTCAGTACTCGTTCACCTCTGCTTGTCAGACACACACACACGCACATCCTTGTCAGTGCCCAGAGTTTATTGGGATCAACTGACTTTCTTCTACCGGCAGCGGACTTGCGGGCAGCCCTGTCCCAGAGGCCACCCCGGAAACGGGAAGTGGCCCGCACCATGGAGAAGCTTGCTCGCTTTACCCGGGGGATTCCGAAACCACAACGCCGTTTTGCTTTGTTTGCTTTATAGGTTTGTCTCCACATTTCGAGCATCGGAAGCCCGCCTCCGGATCTAAGCATTCCCCTGCGCTCCTTCGCCCTCTGGAGAGATGTCTGTCACGTACGACGATTCCGTGGGGGTTGAAGTGTCCAGCGACAGCTTCTGGGAGGTAATTGCCTGGGCTTGTTCCCGTGGAGAGCGGCCCCCGGCCGGGCCACGTCTGTGCCGGGGGTGCGTGTCAGTTCTCCGCGGCTGCAGGAAGGCCGCGGACACGCGTTTTTGGCCCCGTCCAGTGTGCTGGGCACCCATGAAGCCAGTGAACGCCTGTGCCTGAGGATTCTGATCCGGACAGAGGCGGGGGCTGGTTCCCACGGGCCCAGCGGAGCAGGCTGTTCCTGTCTTCCGTCTGTGTCTCGAAACGTGGGCTTGAATGTCCAGGAGACACGGGGGTAGCCGGGCGTGGCCCAAGAGGCAGCTCTCTTGCTGCAGCCTTAGAAAAGAAACAGCACCGCGTGGTAGGGTGGTGGGCAGTGCAGAAGAGCAGTCAGTGGCTGACAGCTGGGCGGCTCCCTGCCGGCCCTGGGCTGCGAGAAACTCCCTTCCCCGTGATGGCTCCTGGGAGAAGCTCCGCCTGACTCTCACTTCCTTTTCCTGCTGCCTTCTCTCCCGCTGTTGTTGCCCTGGTGCCCGACTGGCCTCTCCCAGCAGCGGCTGGGGGGAAGCTCCTGGGTCTGCGGTGCAGGCACTGGGTTCTCTCTGCCGGTGCTGTGGCGAGCCCTGACCTTGGGGCTTGGTTGTCGAGGAGGGTATGGGAAGTGAGGGCATGGCTGTAGCCTCCCTTCGAGGCTGACCATGGCAGTGGGCCTCAGGACGACACCGGCATGACGGGTAGTGCTTTATCAACCTCAACTCCTCCACATTTCGTTTTGGTTTTTTGTTTGTTTTTAATGGCTTTATTGGGGCTCATACAACTCTTATCACAATCCATACAGACATCAATTGTGTAAAGCACATTTGTACATTCATTACCCTCATCATTCTCAAAACATTTGCTCTCCACCTAAGCCCCTGCGTTTCGTTTTGTTCTGAGTCTATTGCTTCCTGGTGATGCACTTCCAGAGAGACCCGTGAGGGCACACCTTCCTGCCACCCACGGCAGGTGCAACCCAAGGCCACAGAGGCCTCCAGCTTGCTGAGTGGGCATGGAACGAGTCTTGGGGGACCTCACACTTACAGCCCTGCCGCCAGTCCCCCATGTGCACCCACACCCACAAGTACCCACTGGAAGCACTGTGGGCACACACACACGCACACCAGGCACCCCCGTCCCCACGCCAGCTGACAACACCACACGCACACACACCCACTAGGACTGCACCAGCTAACACACACGCACACGTGCACACACACAGAGAAAGCCTTACACCAGGCACATATGTAGACACGTATCTACCAGGAAGACTGACAGTAGCCATCAGGAGGACTCTCCCCACCACCCCAACAGGTGCCCACCAGGAGGCCAAGAGGATGGTGGCAGTCTTTCTAGTGGGTATATGTGTGGCTGGTGGCCGTCTTCCTGGTTGTGTGTGTCTGTGTTGCATGTGGTGGCCGTCCTCTTGTGTGAGTGTGTAGTGGTGTGGGTGCACACGCATGTGACAGTGCTCTAGGTGGGTCTGCGTGTCAGCAGTCCTGGTGGGCATGCACATGCACGCATGGGTGTTTGCTGGTGTGTCTCTGTAGCAGTGGCCACATGATGGGAGTCAGTGTGAGTGTGTCTGGTGGCCGGCCTCCTGGTGAGTACAGGCATGTAGGTGTGAGTGTGTGTACTAGTGGCAGTTCTAGTGTGTGCATGTGTGTGTGTGATAGCAGCTCTCATGGTGGTTCTATATGGGTGTTATTGTGCATGTGTGTGGTTGGGGGCTGGGGCTCCTCCTGGTGTGTGTGTGTGTGTGTGTGTGTGTGTGTGTCTGGTGGCAGTGCACCTGTGGGGCACATATGTATGCATGTATGTGGTGGTGAGTTTGGCGGCAGTTCTGATGGGCATGTGTGTGTAGATGAGTTGGTGGTGGCAGTCCTCCTGGTGTGGGTGTGTCTATGTGCGCACGCACTTGTGTATGTATGGAGAGGCTGGTGGGGGTCCTTCTGAGGGGTCTGTGCATGTGTGGTGGCACTCACCCTGGGGGAATGTGTGTGTGTGTGGGGGGGGTGGCGTTGGTGACAGTGTTGATGTGTACATGTGTGCATGTTCTTGTATGTCTGCATGTGTGTTGCGGGTGTGTGCGTGTGCTCATGCATGGCGGGTAGCAATGTTCCCGGTGGGTATGTGCATGTCTGTGTGTGTTCCTGGTGGCAGTCCTCCTGGTGAGAACATGCATGTGCATGTGCGTGTGTGTCTAGTGGCAGGCCCTCAAGGGTCATCCTTGTATCCATGCCTTCGCAGCTGCCGGAAGGTTCTGTGTTCTGACATATCCCTGTCTTTTCTGCTGGCATGTTCTGCCATACTGTGGTGCCCTTGGTGTGTCCTTGACACAGCCTTGTCTCTAGGCTGGCGGAAGGTTCTGTTGTGTCACTTGTCCTTGTGGGGTCGTGGCTTTATGGCTGGCGGAAGCTTCTGTGGGTACAGATGTTTGCACTTGATGCACCTTGGTCTCTGCAGTGGAGGGAGGTTCTGTGCCTCTTTTTATACATGCGCCCACTCGTTTTGTCTCTGTGGCTTCCTGGCATCAGTGGTGTCTTCGCAGCGAGCACGGCGCCCCATGGCCTCAGGCTTTCCTGGACGCACCCTCCTCCCGACTGCTGGGTCTCTGGCAGCTGGGCGTCCTCGGCCCTTGACTGACAGCTGGGGCATCGATGGGTGCTTGTCACCACAGCCAGCGGAGGGCCTCTGCCTTCCGTGGCTCTTGTGGGAGGTGCTGTGGCTTCTTTTGTTTCCAGCAGAAGGTGGGGTCACTGTGGCGTCTAGAGGCGCCCGACGTCGTGTGCTTGCCTTTACGGCTGGTGGGAGGTGCTGCGGCGTGTGGATGCACCTGCCTCTGAGCCTTTGCAGCTGGTGCTCGATGTGACTCTGTCTCTGCAGGAAGGGTCGGTGGCCTCTGCCTGCACTTGACCCATCTTGGACTTTGCAGCTGGTGGCAGGTTCTGTGGCTTTCCGATGTACTTGAAGTATCCCTGCCGCACAGCTGCTGGAAGGCTCTCCTCGGCATGTTCTGTTTTTACAGCTGGTGGAAGATGCAGTGGCTTCTTCCTTTTGGGGTGGGGGGGCATGCGTTCTGGTGGAAGGGTAGGGTCTGTGATTTCCTGTGGGGTTTGGTTCTGGTGGAAGGTTCCAGGCTGGCTTCTTTCTTTTTGTTCTGTGGCTCCTTCCGTGCGTGACGTCACTGTCTTGACAGCCGTGGGAAGGTTCGGTGGCTTCCCTTGTGTTTTGGTTCTGATGGGAGGTTCTGGCTTCTTTCCCCCTCTCCCTGGAGTTGCTTGTCTTCACAGCTGGTGGTTGGCCCTGGGGCCACTGCTTCTTTTGCTAAGCTTGGGGGCGGAGCCCGGAGTTTGTGAGCCTGGAGCCCCTCCCTAGTGGCGGCCTTCCCTCCCGTTGCTCAGCCTGATGGTCCTGGCTGGGGCCCCTTGACACCGCCCAGGCTGCCGGGGCTGCCAGGCCTCTGGTTCTGGGTCACGAGGACCGGGAGGGTGAAGCTGGAAGGTCTCAGGCTCCGGGGTCTTGAGCAGGGTTTGGACCAGGAATGTGTGCTCTTCTCTCTCTCTATCTCTATTTCTCTATCTCTCTGGCCTTCCTTAGACACCTGCTGCCTGACAGCCGCTGGCATGTCTGGCTGACAACCTTCAGTCCCCAACCCCGGGCGGGCGCAGGTGGGTGCGAAAGGCCAGGCTCTGCCCCCCTGCGGCATGGTGATGTCGGCTCTGGACAGGAGTATGTGTGTCCCCAGAGAAGGGGACAAGGGTCCGAGAAGGGGACAAGGGTCCGAGCAGTGTCCGAGGGGAGCCCAGTGAAAATGAGGCAGTATCTGTCCCTGTCTGCGCTACCCCTGCACCGGCCGGGTCCTGCCCTGCTCCACTGCAAGTACAGGGGCCATGGCCGCCCATTCCTGGGGTTGCTGCAAGCATGGGGCCCACCAGGGAGGCTCATCCAGCCACCCAGAGCCGGGCAGGTCGGAGGCCCTGGGATCTCAGCATCCCCCAACCTGCCCTCATGCTGGCCAGCTCTGCGCCCGTGCTGGGTGCCGCCCACTGGCTAGTGGCCTGCTTGGTGACCTGGTGACACCTCCTGTTCCTTGGGCTGTGGCCAGGTGTGCCCACCCCTTTGGCCCCCACACTCCCCACCGAGGGAACCCACCATGATGAAAGCCTCCCACTGTCCCGTGGGACCTCTCCTAACTCCAGGCAGGATTGCTGGGTCGAAGCTACTGGAAACACACGGTACTGACCGTCCTGGCATTGCTGACGTCTCCGCCAGCTAGTGCTGCGGTAACAAATACCACGGGTAGGGGATGGGGGGGCGTGGCTTTCTCAAACAGATGCTGTTTTCTCACAGATTAGGAAGCAAGGAGCCCAAAGTCAGGGTGCTGGCTCTGTCCCGTGGTTCTCCACCTTCCTCATGCCATGGCCCTTTCAGACAGCTCCTCATGTGGTGGCGACCCCCCAGCCCTAACATTATTTTCCTTGCTACTTCATCACTGTCATTTTGCTACTGTTGTGAATCGTCATGTAAATATCTGACATGCAGGATGTATGTTCAGTGTTCATCGTTACAAATTGAACATCATTAAAGCGTAGTGATTCATCACAAAAACAATACGTAATTACCTATTGTGAACTATATTATTTCTAATGACAAATGGCATTTTGTCTTGAAGCACGGTGCAGCATGGGGAACAGTCTTCACGCCGGGTACTCGTAGGTGGGCGTATCTGCATGTGGGCGGACCCGCCTGGACACGGATAGAGGAGCGGTCTCAGTTCCTAAGACCATGGGAAATGTGTTTTCCGATGGTCTTAGGCGACCCCTGTGAAAGGGGTCGAGACCCACAGGTTGAGAACCGCTGCCCTAAGCGAAGGCTCTGCGAAGGCCCTGGTCTCTTGTGAGCTCCTTGGCCGTCTTCCCCTGGAAGCCCCTGGAGCCAGGGCTGCGCTCAGACATGCTCCTTGTGAGGGCCCTCCAGTTGGTCGGGACCCATGCACAGCAGAAGGGACAGAAAGGAGACACCGTCCTCTTACCAGTGCCTGCCCCCCTGCTGGGCCCTCACCCACAGGTAGAAGTGAGGGTGTACAGCACCTGGTGTGGGGACCAGGGCTTTCCCACCAGTGTATGCAGTGAGGGGGCCTGATGCTCCAGGAGTCACCAGCCCGGGGGCTTCCTCTCCCTCAGCCTGCACCTGCTCAGACCCTTGCCCATCTCCCCAAGGAGCCCTGTCTTCTGTCTTGGACATACCCCAGGCTTAATCCCTCCCCATCGTTAGACATTCGGACCGAGGCAGAGTGCGTTGTGGGGAGGTGGACAGGGCCGCTCGGGTCCTTCAGAAGATCGACTGTGTGCCCGTGACTAGGTGGATGGGGGCCCTTGCCAGCCCATGGAGGGTGGGGGATGGAGCTGCTCTCTGGAGCATGGGCATGGTGACTGCCACAGTGCCTGGAGCCTGGCTCCACCCCACCCTGCCTTCCCCCTCCTCCTGGAGGAGAGAGCCACCTGAGCCTCCAGCCTGTCTCCTTTCCTCCCCCTGGGCCTGGGGTGGTGTCAGCAGTCAGCAGGGAAGCCAGTGAGGTATCAAGCCGCCTGCTGGTTACTGTGGAGTCCAGTGTCCTTCAGACCAGACACGGCTCCCCAGGCTGTGACTGCTGGGGACCAGACTGCCGGCTGGCATGGGAGGTGTCACCGGGTGGGTGTGAACTGACAACCTTTAGACCAGCAGCCCAGTGCTTGACCACACCTCCCCCAGGGACTCCAGTCTAATGAAGGGTGTCCCCTTAGACAAAGTGGAATTGCCCCCGCGGTAAGCCCAGGCCGTGCCGGGGGCTCTTGGCAGTGCAGAGGGAATGCTGCAGCCACCGGGCGGGGGCGGGAGTGGGGGGCAGCCTGGCAGTTCCCCACAGAGCTCAAAGGACGCTTCTTACCACATCCCCACTGGTGGGTGCTCGTGGGAGGAAAGCGAGCACGCAGTCACACAGACGCCTGTCGGTAAGTGTTCGTGGCCCCTTTATTTAAAATCGGCCCCCAAATGGGAAACAACCCAAATGTCCTCCAACTGGATGGACAGTAAAGAGCCCTCGTTAGCCGAGAACCTAAACGAAGCCATACGGAGAAGGAGGAGCCTGTGATGGACAGCCGGGCAGCAGGGCAGCAGCAACCGAAGCCGGGGCAGCCCCGAGACACTGCCACAGACCCACAGACAGGCAGTTCTTGTCCAGACGGGACGCGGCTGTGTGTCAGCGTGGCCTTTGGAAGGTGGTGCTTCCACATTCCTGTCCCCGGAGAAGCCAGTTCTCCCCATTTACATCTCCAAGAGACCCAAGGAGCGGTCCTCGAAATGTTCTTGAGTTTGGGGGACAAAGAGCAGCTGTAGGGTGATGTGGAGGTCAGTGGGCTTCCCCGGGGAACTCCCAGGACAGCCCTGCTGCCCTCCGAGAACGAGCAGGCTCTGGAACCGATGGGCAAAGCCCCTCAGCACGGCCTCTCCGGCCTCTTCCTCACCCTTCCCCTTCTTCCCAACAAGCCCCTGCTTCTCCCGAGCCCGCTGCGTGGCTCTGTGAAGAGGAACCCGTTGGGGTCCCAGCGAGCAGTCGCGGGAGCCTTCAGAGCTCACCAACCCCTCGGCCTGGAATCGGCGGGGCCCTGCGTGGCCTCCGAAGCCGCTGCTTTCATGGGGCCCCAGTTCCTTCGTTTGAAAAATCATTTGACCCGCATGCACCTCTCACCCCATACAGCAGCAGGACTGTGTGGGCTGTCTGCGGGACCCACTCAGGACCTTTCTTCTCGGTTCCTGCCTCCCCCGCCCCCATCTGGGGACTTCTCTGTAGATGTATTTTTTTGGGAGGGGGGTGTTTTGTTTTTTATTTAAGCCGCCCGCAACCTTTATTTTTAACGTGTTTCTGTACATGGACACATGTCATCTTTTTACAAATAAAACTGATTGCTAGAAGACACGAAGGCAAAAGCAAATGACGCCCTAAGGAGACAGACAGACAGACACATGCCTGGGACACCTTGTCTGCCTCACCCTCTGAAGGCAGAGGCCTGTTTAAACGCGTTCCTCAGAGACTCTGGGGCCTGGGGCCCCGGGAGCGGCCCTTGCCCTTTGCATCTTGCCTTCTGGCTGCGTATGTCCTGGGCATCCTGGTAATGAGACACACAAAAAGCCAAGGGAGCTGGGTGTGGGTGTGGGGGGTGAGCACTGCAGGTGCAGAGGAGCTGGGGGGGGGGCGGGCGGAAGCCTCACACACCCTCATGGTGGCAATGGCCATGCCCCCGGGCACGCCTGTCTTAGCAGGCAGCTGTGGCGACCACAGCATGTCACTCAGACACAGGGACAGGCAGGCAGGCAGATAGACTGCTGCAGGACTGGTGGTCCCTGGAGCATGCCTGACACGCGAATGTAAAGGGTTAGCTGATGGCTGTCGTCAGCCCAGATGGGGCCTCTCCCATGGCACAAGGGCCAGCAGGGCAGACGGGGCACCGCAGGGCCCGTGTCCCAGGTCCTTGGGACATGGCCGCTGAAAGAGACCCCTCCCATCTGACGCCCGAGAGCTCACACCTAAACTTGGAACAGGTGCCGTGCAGTTGGCCAGCAGTTCCCGCTGCTTGTCCTTCGTTTCCACATGACCAGCAGCCACTCAGGGGGACCAGCTGCCCTGACTTGTTAAATGCCCCCAGGCCACACCCTAAAACCCTTCTCTGGGGCTTTTGAACACTCGTTGGAGGGGGGTGGACTGCTTCTGGAGCGCCCGGGGTTGGGGGAGCTGTCGGTGTTGGGTCCCAAGGTGCATACTGCCGAGGGGCTGGAGGTCAAGGTGGAGTTCAGGCTGTGGTTGTCAGCCCCCTCTCCCCCCGGCCCAGCGAGTGTTGTGGGTTCCTTCCTTCTACCTGTGTGAATTCAAGAGCCACCGCAGGGCCCTCTGTGAAGGGAGGTGAGCGGGCTGAGACCATGCCAGCTGGGTGTAGTGGGTTATATGCGCTGGGTTAGCAAGGTCAGCAGTTCGAGACCAACAGCCACTCCTAGGGAGAACGATGAGGCTTGTTCTGCTCCTTGAAGTTGGATGGCCTCAGAAACCCAGTGACCGAGGTTTGCCAGGAGGCAGAAGTGGCCGGGCCGGCAGGGAGGCCTTTGTGGGTGGAAGGCAGCTTGGGGAATATGCAGCTCCCAGAGCTGCTGTCGGGTGGGTGGTGGAGTGGCCTTTCTTGCCAAGGCAAACAGCGGGACCCCATCTGGGCGGAGGGTCCGTGGAGGGAGATGGCCTGCTGCAGACCACGGGCTTCTGGCCCTGGAGGGGCCACCCAGGCTGACGGCCAGGGGTCGTGCTGAGGCCTGGTGCCCACGGGAGTTACCCCTTCAGCTGTGTGCCCCATGGCTGGCGGTTCCCATCCACCCGCTGCTCCCCAGGAGAAAGCTGGGGCCTTTGGATGGTGTCACAGCCCTGGGGAGCGGTTCTTCTCTGCCCTATAGGGCTGTTAGAGTCAGAATGTACTGGTTCGGGGCGGAAGGCAGCGTCAGATTGTTTGGCCTGCTGGGAAATAAATCCAAGCTGGGCAAGCTGCCCCCAGCACCAGAGAGTCCGGCTCTCTTTTGCAGAAGCAGGCAAATCAGAGCGTTTGCGGTGCTAGCAGTGCAGAGGTGATGTCCTGAGCCCGCCCGGGCAGGCAGAGGGGCGCTAGACTCGGTCGGTCTGACACAGGGTGGCTGAGGCCGCTGCAAGACAAGCTGCCAGCCATCTGTGCTCTGTGCCCGTGTGCCCTTCCAGATCAGGGCTGCGGGACAGAAACCTAGGGAAGGACACGTGGATTTTTACCTCACATTAGCAGTGAACGTTTTCCGGTTCTCCCCTACCCCCCCCCCCTCACAGGAGAGCTGGTCCGTCCTGTAAGGAGATTAGGTAGTGCAGTCTGGTGCAAGGTGGGCAGTTCAAACCCACCCTTTGCTGTGTGGGAGAAGGATGAGGCTGTCAGCGCCTGTGACCAGCCAGAGCCTCAGAAACCCTGCACAAGGTCACCTTGTCGGGACTGACTTGGTGGCAGTGGGTTTGAGCCACGTTATGATGAGATGGGGAGGGGGCGGAAGGGTCATCAAAACCCACCTTGGGGCCCCCCACCCGCTCAGCAGGGTGGTTGCCTTAGTTTGCTGGCCCACAGCCATTGGAGACGCAGCTGTCAGTGGCAGCCCAGCCCCTGTGGAGCTTCTCCAAGCCTCCATGTCCTCACCTGTGAGATGGGAGTGGCCGGTCCTCCTCGGTAGGCCAGTCTTCACAGAGATACCCCACGTGGGTGACTAACAGGCAGAACGGCATCCTCTCAGGGTGGCAGGCTCCATGCTTTAGTGGGCTAGCTCGAGGGAGAGCCTCTCTCTCTCTCTCTCTCTCTCTCTCTCTCTCTCTCTCTCTCTGAGGTGTTTGTTCTTTCTGTCCTGCATCCAGGCTCCAGAGACCTCCTTGTGTCTCAGCCTCTCTTTGAGCCCCGTCTGTCCCCCCCCCCACCCACCCACCCCCTGCTGCCTTGTGTAACCTCCTTTCTAGCTCCGAAGGAACCTACTCAGCACACCCCCTCCCCTAGTCCTGCCTGGTTCACCGACCAGAGACAGCCCACCCCTCAGTGGGCTTCTCACCCTGGGCCTGGAGGATTGGCAGCACATCTTGTTACGTGTGTGTTACGCGTGTGCGTGTGTTCATAGATCAGTCTGTTAGTCACTGCTGCCATTTAAGAGTCAGAAGGACCCAGTCCAGCACGAGGCCCCTGGAAGCCTGTGTGTGTGCCCAGTGACCCAGACACGGCCAGCCCGGGAAGCCTGTGGTTGGAGAATGGTTACGGATCCAAAACCCACCCACCTCTGCTTAGGTGTCACCTACTCTGGGATGCCGTGCCCGCCTGCCTCTGGCCCTTCCCCGTGCTCTCTGGCTCCTCACGGGCCACAGGCTGCCGGAGGGCGGGCTGGGAGGTGCTGAGTGCAGGCAGACAGACCCTCTGAGGGGCGGGTCCTAACAGACCCAGGAAGCTCTCACTACCAAGCAGGGTGCCTTGGCACCCGGGGTGGGGGGCGGTGGGAAATGGGAGCCAGACCCTCAGGGTGAGCGAGTGCACAGCCGGCTCTGGTGTGGAGGGTGTGCGTGTGCGAGTCCTACTGTCCGTCTCCCAGGCGTGGACGGGCTGTCGGGGGGTGGCCCAGGGCCCTAGCTCACAGCGTGTTCTCCGTTCAGGTCGGGAACTACAAGCGGACGGTGAGGCGGATTGACGATGGCCACCGGCTGTGCAGCGACCTCATGGGCTGCCTGCATGAGCGGGCGCGCATCGAGAAGGCCTACGCCCAGCAGCTCACCGAGTGGGCCCGTCGCTGGCGGCAGCTGGTGGACAAAGGTAGGAGGCGCCACCGACTGGCACCCTGGACGCCGAGGAGCTCTGGCCTGTTTCCCCTCTCCCGCGGCAGGGTGGTTGGTGGGGGGCTTGTGGGTTGGGGGGATAGAATGGGGCCCACCCTGCTCCTTTGGGGACAGAAGACTGTCCTCTGCAGACAGCAGCCACGCCCCCTGTCCCAGCCCACTTGTCCCCTGTGGGACAAGCCAAGTTAAGACCCAGCACGTGAGTCAGCCCCGCTGGGGTAGGCCCAGCACCTTGGTTCCCCACCTGGCCACTCAGTGAGGCCGCCGGGGACTGGCTGGGGGCATGCAGTGAGCTTTCTGTTTTGAAATTTAAAGGAAAGAACATCAGGTGTTGGGGAGCCTTGGTCCCCTCTCTGTCCCTATCTGCCAGAGAGCTCAGTCCAGAACCCCCCTAACATTGAAGGGGTTTCAGGGGACACACAACAGGGTCAGGGTGGGGTGGGGCCAGGTTCCCCCCGTAGGTCAGGGCCTCAGGCCGCTGTAGGGCCCGCCTGCCCCCTGGAGCTGGGATGCAGCATTCACCTCTGAGGCCATCTGGGCCAGTGCTCACAGGTCCAGCTCTGAGTCTTGTGTTGGGGCGTGGAGTGGGCAGGGTGAGGGGTGGGCTCCAGCACCCTCTGCCCCGCTCCAGACCTGGGCTGGGCAAGGGTCACACTGCCCTGTCGTTAGGGCCTGAGGTCTCACTGCTGCCCCCGAGCACTGTGTCCCTTCTCAGATCCCAGGAACCACTAACAGCACTCTCTCCCCCTCACCCCATCCCGCTCCACTCCTTTAACAAGAGGCCACTGGAAGAAGGGGTTCCAGTCTGGGTGAGGGACCCGGGGCACACACGATCTAGAAATGAGACGTGCTCTCCCCCATCAAAGCGGGGCTGAGGACGCCGCCCCCTTTCTGCGATTCCATCAACATCTCCCCTCTTGCTCTCTGCCCTGTCTGCTGGACGGGGTAGAGGGAGGGGCGGTCCTGTGCTGCAGGGACAGGGGTTCCATATCGCTGGGGAGCCCCGGCTTTGGGAGAGAAGTCTGGGCAGGGGACTGTGAGGCAGTCTGGAGCAGATTCAACCCACAAAACCAGCCCCCTGCCTTCAATTTGATGCCAGCTCCTCCAGCCTGTCAGACAGAATGGGCCTACCCCCTACCACACTCCCCTACCCCGAGACTGTAAATCCCCAGGAACAGACAGCCTCATCTTTCTCCCTCAAAGAACCTCCTGGACTTGAACTGCCGACCGTGTAGCCTGATGCCTTAACCACTGTGCCCCAGGGCTGCTTGCACCTTCCTAAAGGAGGACATGGGGCCTCTTGAAGAGCGTAGTGGTCTTGACCACCGACAAGGAGTGTGTCCCCCGTGCGCCCTGGGCAGGGCGGAGTCAGCTTCGGCCCCACTTCCACCCTCATCCCGGAGAGCCCAGGGAGCAGTGGGCATGGGGAGAAGGCTCTAGAACACCAGGTGGCCTCCTGCCGAGAGGGCCCTGCTGACCCCGCTCCCGCCGGCAGGGCCGCAGTATGGCACCGTGGAGAAGGCCTGGATGGCCGTCCTGACTGAGGCGGAGAGGGTGAGCGAGCTGCACCTGGAGGTCAAGGCCTCGCTGATGAACGAGGACTTCGAGAAGGTCAAGAACTGGCAGAAGGAGGCCTTCCACAAGCAGATGATGGGCAGCTTCAAGGAGTCCAAGGAGGCTGAGGATGGCTTCCGGAAGGCCCAGAAGCCCTGGGCCAAGAAGCTGAAAGAGGTGCCTTCACGCCCGCTGCCCACCCTCTTCCTCCTCCCCACCCTGCTCCCCAACCCGCCCCATCTCACCCACCCTGCTCCTTCCTCATTCACCCCCACCCCACCCCTTATCCATCCCACCCTGCTCCCTACCCACGCTCCTCACTCACCCCACCCTGCACCCCACCCCACCCACCCACATTCCTGCACCCTGCTCCCACTATTCACCACGCTCTCCACCCAGGCTCTTGGGGGGAAGGGGAGGGCCCTGCCACCTGCCCTCTCAGGCGCTCAGGCCTCACTCCCGAACCACCTCCTCCCTTCCCTCCTCGGCCACTCTTTCTCTGTGGCTCTGGGGCCATTTGTCTCCCGCCTGGGGCATGAGGCTCAAGAGTCCCATGCCGTGTCCTGCCCATGTCCACACTGCCAGGCACAGTGCGAGATGCAGACAGGGTGGGGGTGGGGGGTGCTGGCGGTGACTGCTGTTGGGTGGAGGTGGGGGGGGGTCACTCTAGGACCCAAGGGGCAGGTCCTACAGATGGGGACACCCTTAGAGAGGACAAGGTGGGCACTTGCTGTGGTTGGGCCTGGAGGAGGGTGCTGAGGCCGCGGTGGTGCCCGCAGGTGGAGGCGGCGAAGAAGGCGCACCACACAGCGTGCAAGGAAGAGAAGCTTGCCGTCTCCCGGGAGAGCAGCAGCAAGGCCGACCCGGCGCTCAACCCTGAGCAGCTGAAGAAGCTGCAGGACAAGGTGGAGAAATGCAAGCAAGACGTCTTCAAGGTGGGACCGCCCCCCCTCGCTGCCGCTCGCTCAGCTGTCCCCCCGCACCTGCTGGGACTCCGAGGTGGCCGGAACCAGGTCTGGGGAGAGGGGCGGGGCAGCTCGTATGGGGGCAAAGACCCACCCCCGGGACCCAGCCATGGCTGATTCGTCTGCACACTGTGGTCTTTGGTTTTGAAATCTGAGGCCTGAGACAGGAGGGGCTCATCCTGCCCTGGGGGGTCACAGGTGGGGGGTCACAGAGGCTTTGCCCAAAGGTGTTGGGGCCTGGCTCCCAGGTTGGGCAGGAGTTCTTGGTGGGCAAAGGTGGGAGTGCATCCCTGGGGTGCACAGGAGGCAGGGGGAGGGTCGCAAGCCAGCTCGGAGTGCTCCTGGGACCGTTGGCTTGCTGGGTCACAGCTCTTTAGCTGTGCTTGCTGCTCCCCAAGTGGCCAGTCTGCTTTTCAGTAAATCAGACACGTGGGTGTGGCCGGAAGAGGGCCGAGACCCAGGGCGCTGCCCCGAGGCTCCACTCCTTGGACACGAGCTTGCTAGGCACACCCCTGAGCCCGACCACCCTGGGGCTCCCTCCCGAGTAGTCAGCTGTGTGATTTAGAATACAGGGTGAGCTGCTGGCTGAGAACAGGGTGAAACCACAGGCCAGGAAGTGTGGTCAGAAATGTACAAGCACTAATTTTATCAGCTTTTTGAGTGGCGGCAGCCGATAGATAGCCACCGACACTGGGGCTTCGGGATATTCTGCACTCAGAACAGGTCCCCAGGCTTACCGCCCGCCCCTTTACAGAAAAGAAAAGGGGGGGAAAGAAATTACTCCGTGCCCCTTCCTGGCCATTAAAAATGTGGGCTCTAGCCCCTGGTCTAGGTTAAAGTGCAGGCACCTGCTTTTGAAAACACCCCCACACCCTTGTCTTTGCGGCACTGACCCAGAGGTGGTATCCGCCCGCTTTGGGAAACACTGGTTTAGAAAGTTAACTTCTAGCAGCCACAGTGGGGGACAGACAGACAGACACTGCAGAGGGGGCCGGACCGCCACAGGCCTGACCTCAAACCGGACGCAGGGTGGCCCCGCCAGTGACTGGGATGGCTCAAGCTCACGGCAGTGCTGCTTTTCAGAAGTGAACTGGTCAGAATGAAAACACCCCCCCAGAACTTGAGTGTACCCCCAAGAACTCCAGTGTACCCTGAGAACTAAAGTGACCCCCCCAGCCCCGCAGTTGTTGTTGGGTGCCACGGAGTCAGTTCCAGCCCTGGTGACCCCAGACACAACCGGAGGACACCCTGCCGGTCCTTGCGCCGCCCTTCCCTCACCGTGGCTCCTCTGCCAGCGCCCCTGATTGCAGCCACCGTGTCCGCCCCTCTCCTTGAGGGCCGTCCTCTTTTACCGCTGCGCCTCCGCTTTACCAAGCGCCATGCCCTGCTGCACGGACTGCCCTCTCCTGACAACTTGCCCAAAGGAGCTGGAGGAAGTCTTGTCGTCCTCGCCTCTAAGGGGCACTGTGGCTGTGTTCTTCCCAGACCGATGGCTGTGTCTTCTTGCCGTCCACGGTGCTTTGAGTGATTGATCCCTACCAGCACCGGCACTCCAATGCATGAGCTCTTCAGTCTCCCTCATTCCGTGTCCACCTGTCCCATGCCTGGGCGGACGGGGCGGGCGGGGGTGGGCGGTGGTATGTGTGGAGAGCCCATGGCTGGGCCAGGCGCACCTGAGGCCTCAAAGTCACCCCCTGGCTTTTCAACACCTGAAAGCAGGCCTGTGCAGCAGACCGACCAGTGTCCCGCGCAGTACCTGGCAATGTCCCACTGCTCCCCATGGGGTTTCCGGTGGCGGGTCCCTATCCATCGACTTCTTAGTCTGGAAGCTCCACCGAAGCCGCTTCACTCGGGGTGACCCTGCTGGCATCTGAAACACCAGGGTCATAGCCTCCAGCGCCAGCCACACACATGCCACCACAGTGGGACAGACGGGCAGACCAGCGGGGCTCCTGGCACAGAATGATGTGGACACGTGGCTGGACATGGGGTGCAGAGCAGGAGGGGACACTGACCAGAAGCAGCCGGAGGAGCGATAGCCACATCCCCCAGAACTCACCTTACGGCCACAGTGGGTCAGCGGGCCAGGCAGGCACCAGAGAGCCCACTCACCACTCGGCTGGCTGGTTCCGCTCCCTGCTCCCCGGTCCTACCATCTGAGTGAGCAAGGACACTGGTTTTCAACCCAGACGCTGGCAGTTAGTGATCAAGCTCTTTACCCGGTGCCGGCCAGCCAGTTAGACTCTTGGGAACCCCGTGGGACAGAGTAGAATCGCTCCTTAGGGGTCCTGAGCCCATAAATCTCCAGGAGCGGAAGCCCCCTCGCTGTCCCGCAGATCGAGTGATTGGTCGGCAGAAAAGGATGACCTTGCCATTAACAGCACAACGCTGACCCTCTGCCCCACCAGGGCTCCCGGTGACCCTGGTTGACTAAACCACGTCTGTCTGAGCACACGCCTGGCCGGTGCTCACACTCACAGGCAGACACTGCTCAGCGGGCCCGAGAGTGCAGCCTGCAGCCCTGCAGCGTCTGAGAGGTTAACTTCCTTCACTCAGCCTGCCCTTGAACTCCTCTGCACCTGCCCCCTGGCCTGGAAACAGAGTATCCCCCCCACCCCCCCTTAGCCTCCTCCACCTCCTCTCACCCTGCCCCCCCCAGGTGCGTGGGTCCCCCCAGACTGGCCCCGGGCCCGCGCGGGAGCTCACCTGTCCTGTGCTGCCCCCTCCCCGCAGACCAAGGAGAAGTACGAGAAGGCGCTGGCAGAGCTGGACGCGGGCACGCCGCAGTACATGGAGAACATGGAGCAGGTGTTCGAGCAGTGCCAGCAGTCCGAGGAGAAGCGCCTGCGGTTCTTCCGGGAGGTTCTACTGGAGGTCCAGAAGCACCTGGATCTGTCCACCGTGCCCAGGTATGTCCCTTGGCGCTGACCAGCATGGCTCAGGCAGCCAGTGGGAGGAACAGCCCAGCTCCACCATGGGCCGAGGCTGAGGGCAGACAGGCGGGCAGCTCTCCTCCTGTACGGCTGTGATGCCCACCGTCCCACCCGGGATGCACACAGCTGGTGGAGCGACCGCATGGGCGAAACGTAAACTGTGGGGTCTATAGACACTGATGACCCTGGACCACAAGTGCCCCGGACACCGCTCTTGGGCTGGCAAGGCCTGCTTTCTCAGTGGTACCCGCAGGCATGCCCCGCACGGTCCTCAGCCTCTCTCTGCCACATGACCCCTCGGCCTCTGCCCTGTGGGGGCAGAGTGCGTGATAATGCTTCTCCGCCAGCAATACTAACAAGTGCCCGTGGGCACTCTGCGCCACCAGCAACCTCATCCCAGAGGCCCTCAGTGGGTCAGCACACCTAGCTCCCCCAGGACACCATCTTGTGCAGTTCTGTGCTCCCCTCCCTTTGGATCCGGACCCTTCTGTGGGCTCACGGATCAAGGTGCTCTGTGGCCTCCCCGTGGCTCCTATGGGGTTGCTGGCCAGGAGCAAAGCTTGCTCGGCCTCCCCTGGTTTCAGGAGCGGGGCTTCCTGCACAGTGTCCACCTGTCCCCCTCTGTGCACATCAGGGCTAACTGACCACCCACTTGGGGGGGCTGTGGGCCCTCGTGTCAGCTGGTGGCAGCGGGGGCAGGGTGAGTGATGGGGCTCCCACCTCCCTCTGTGGTACAGCTACAGAAACATCTACCGAGATCTGGAGCAGAGCATCAAGGTGGCAGACGCCGTGGAGGACCTCAGGTGGTTCCGAGCCAATCACGGGCCGGGCATGTCCATGAACTGGCCGCAGTTTGAGGTAAGAGCCACCGGGCCCACGGAGCTTCCTCGAGACGGCCTTTGTGAGTGTCCCAGATGTGGAACGGGCAGCCTGTCCACCAGCCACGTGGGTGTTCACACCGACACTGAGTGGGTGGCCTGTCCATCGGCCACATGGGTGTTCACACCAGACACTGAGTGGGTGGCCTGTCCACCGGCCACTTGGTGTTCACACCAGATACAGAGCGGGCAGCCTGTCCACTGGCCATGTGGGTGTTCACAGGCCCTGGGGTCCTGGGTATGACAGCCGGGCCCCTAAGCCTGGTGGGAGTGGCAGCTGAGCGTGTCCGACTATGGGCACGGGAGAGGCTGCCGTGCACACTGGCCCTGGTGGCCACAGGTGGAGGCAGCCCCATGTGCGCCCTGTGTACCCCGCCTCCGGGCTCCGTAGGGTCAGGTAGCACCTCCAGCCAGTTTGGCTTTGGGATGAGCTGCCCTTGTCTGTTTCTGTGACTCTGGACCGACCAGTATCCTGTTCTTCTAAAATGCAAGGGCTTAGGCCCCACGGGGCTTTCGCAGCCTCAGGCTGGGTCACCAGGCCACCTGCCCCGCAGTGGTCTCCGCAGGAAGGGGCTGGTCAGCTCCAGGGTCAGTGTGGGGAGGGGCTCTGTGGGTCGGAGCCTACAGTTGCTGTGTGGGATTATTGCTGAGGCAGAGCCTCCGCCCTGTTGTGACTAAGCAGGGGAGGCGGCAGCATGTGGCCTGGGCAGACGTGGCAGCTGTTGTTAAGCCCACCAAGTGGGACCCTTTGTGGTTCCCTCTCTTGCAGGTCTGCCACCCCTGGGCACTCCCGGCAACGCTGGGGGTCCCTGCAGCCCCTGCGGCTGCCTGCTTCCACAGAGGATGGGGGAAAGCAGGGCCAGGCCCCTGAGTCAGGGAGGCCTTGGGCGGCTGCTGAGGACATGGGCTTAGGCCCGCCCGCCCTCCCTCGGGCACACAGCTGGGGTCCAGCCCTGCTCGGGGCCGTGGCGGGTGCTCTGGGGAGCGGGGCGGGGTCCCGTGTAGTGCTGCTGGTGCGTGGAGGGGCTGGCCTCACACACACGAGCAGGGCCTGTGTGACTTCTCTGACAAGGTCGTTGCTTTTTTCCATGCGGCAAGGACGAAGTGAGTCTCTGCTTCACAGCCAACTCGCGGAGCCCCCAGTGCGTGCAGTGAGTGTGTGTACTGTGTGTACTGTGTGTGCGCATGTGAGGGCGTGCTTCTCAGCCTGGTGTGGGACATCCGTGCACGCAGCCTGGTGTGGGGAGTGTGTGTGTGTGGGGGGTGTTTTTCGGCCTGGTGTGTAACGTGTGTGCAGGTGTTGCTTCTCAGCTTGGTGGGCCCCCAGTGTGGTAGTTGTGAGTGTGTGTGCTTGTTGTTTGTCTGCGTCCCGGCTAGCCGGTGTTCCTCCACAGCTCGGGGGTCACCAGCGGCCCTTCCTTCATTCAGGTCGCCCTGGTGTGGGTCACTGCCAGGCTTGGGAGCCCACCATGGGGATTCTAGTTTCCTTCTCAGCCACCTGGGATGTTAGGGGCCCCGGGTGTACCCTCGGGAGCTCCGGTGGCCCCACCTGTAGGTGGGCACATGTGGTTCTAGGCCGGCTCTTGACAGTGGGCTTCCCTGGGCAGGAGTGACTGAGGCCTGGCGTTAGCTGCAGCCCTTGCTCAGTTGGGGACAAAGGGCACAAGTGGAGAGGCCCTTCAGTATGTGAGGCCAAGGCTGCTGCCCCCCGAACTCCTGAGGGGGGCTGCTCTGTCCCCTGGAGGCCTGAGGGACTCTGGCTGCCATCAGCCTCAGCAGCGCCCCCTGTCCTGTCCTGAGGGAGCCCCCAAGTCCCTGGGCTGGGGTGTAGGACTGGTGTCAGCCCTGTCCTGCCCCGGTGTCAGAGCCTGCACCTCCAGGAGGCTGGGGGTGGGGGGTGGGTGGGTGAGGGCTCTCTTTGCCAATGGCCTCAGGTGTTGCCGTCAGTTAGAGGGGTGGGGTGGGGTAGTGGGTGCCTGAGGCCCGAGGTCTGGGCGACGGACCAAGATGTGGCGCTTAGACACGGGGCTCAGCATCCCCAGCCATGCCAGCAGAAGGGTGGCTGGCCTGGTGTCCTACATGCATGTGCTTCCAGTAAATCAGCTTCTCAACTTCTCTCCCGGGCACCTGTCACCCAGGAGTGGTCCGCAGACCTGAACCGGACACTGAGCCGGCGAGAGAAGAAGAAGGCAGCTGATGGCGTCACCCTGACGGGCATCAACCAAACGGGCGACCAGTCCCTGCAGAACAAGCATAGCAGGTGAGTCCTGCGGGCACCTGGGAGCAGCCCATGGTGCCCTGCAGGAGCCCAGAGGCAGCCTCCTGGAAGTTTCCTGGGTGCCAGACGTCGGGGGAGCACAGCCCCTGGGTATCTCTGGGGAGGCTCACCTTTTTGCCTGGCTCTGAGCTGCATCCGTGCACCAGGCCCAGGCGTGGCAAGCTCGTGCCAGGTGGTGATGGCCGCCCCGAGAGGGTTCCTCTGGGCGTAGGCTCGGGTCTTGGAGGTCTGCCCCTACCTGCTGTGCTGCCTGAGCAGGACAGGACAAGGCAGGGTCATAGGCCACCTCGTGACCGAACGTGTTGGCGATGTCCAGCCTCATGGTTCGCTGATGAAAGGGTATATGGATGGAAGAGGCGGGGATGGGGGTCGGGAGTCGTCATATGTGCTGGGCGAGGCCTCCCTCTGCCTTCCGGAACTCAGCCCTCCACGGCCACTTCCTGGAAGCCTTCTCTGCCCACAGGCCTGGTTCCCTGGGCGACAAGGGCCAGCTTGACTCAGCACAAGGCCTGGGCACAGGGCCACTCAGCACCACCTAGTGGTCAGGCCCAGCACCAGCGTCTGCCAGGAAAGCACCCCAGGGAGGAGGGCCTGGCGGTCTCCCACAGGCGGTCTGGGGCTTCTCCCTCCAGTTCCAGCCAGCCTGGCGGGCCTGCAGTGGGCACTCATGGACGGAGTTGCCTGGACACACTCTCTCTGCTGCGCCGCGTACGGGTGCCTTTCTCCCTTCCAGAGAGGATTCTGCTGGTCCCAGATGACAGGCTGCCGAAGGCACTTCAGGGGCCAGAGAGCTCAGGCCCGGGGCTGCGGCTGGTGGATGGGAATCTGGGGATCTGGTTTTCTCGCAGGCCTGGGCCGCCTGTCTGCTACCCAGAGTGGGGACTCCTCCGCCCCACGGCGCAGCTCGGGCCTGAGTACAGGGGCTCCCCATGGCGTGGCTCTGAAAGCTTCTCTCTCTCTCTCTCTCTCTCTCTCTCTCTCTCTCTCCCACTAGCAGCCTTAGCGTCGCCAGCAACCCCACCCAGTCCTCCCAGTCCCAGTCCAGCAGCTACAACCCCTTCGAGGAGGAGGACGACACGGGGAGCACAGTCAGCGAGAAGGAGGACGGGAAGGCCAAAAAGTGGGTGAACAGAAGCTTCCCCCTCCCTCTCTCTCCATGTCCAGGGCGCTCAGCCTTGGGGGGCTCTCAGCCGGGACTCTTGTGGGGGGTGCACCGCTAACACTCTGCTGACGCTTTGTCTCTCTGCCTGCACACCCCCCCGCCAAGGCCCTGGGACTGCACCTCAGGAGGACAGCAGCCTGTGGGTGCCCCGAGCGGGTCCTGCCGGGGGCATCTCCCTGCTCCGGGCTCGGCCCCTTCAGAAGGGTCCGCGGTCCTCCCCCGGCTGAGGTGCCCATGTCCACTGCTTTCTCACAGCGTGAGCAGCTACGAGAAGACCCAGCCCTACCCTGCGGACTGGTCGGACGACGAGTCGAACAACCCGTTCTCCTCCACGGACGCCAACGGGGACTCCAACCCCTTTGAGGAGGACGCCACGTCGGTGCCCGGGGTGCGGGTGCGGGCCCTGTACGACTATGAAGGGCAGGAGCATGACGAACTGAGCTTCAAGGCGGGTAGGTGGGCCGGCCTTGCCCAGCGCATCTGTGTGTGTATGTGTGTGTGTGTGTGTGTATGGAGGCGTCCCCAGTTTCGTCCGTTTCCTCCTGGCGTCGTTTTGTGGGCCTTTAGCTCCCTCATGTCAAACGTGGCAGATGCTCGCTGCCAAACAGAAAGCAAAGCGGGGCACCGGGCCACGTGGACAGGGACCCGGCAGAAAGCCAAGCCAGACCCAGAAGAGGACCGGGGACAAGCGATGGCGTGCTGATGTCAGACAGCTCTAGGCTGAAAGCAGGGAATGCCTGTGTTTAATTGGTGACGCAGAGGCGCTCGACTGTGCAGGTCATGACACACTGTGGACTTCATGAGCAGCCGGACCGCCAGGAGACTCGTGCTCCCACGAGGAGCCTGTGTCCGGAGGCCAGGAGGGTCCAAGGGGGATGTTACCTGTTTGACAATCAGGGACAGCGTGCATCGGGGTGGTGTCCCGTCACCGTCCTTATTCAGGCCATCAGCTCGGCCGAGAATTTGAGGAGCGGGGCTCCTGGAGGAGGAAACAGCAGGAGGACCGGAGGAAGGCTCCCTCACCACGTGCAGCAGTGGGATGACAGCCCTACTCGCCGAAATTGAAGAGGACTCAAAGCACTCCCCGGTGAAGCCCAAACACTCCAGCGATATAACCAGACCCCTCGAGGGAAGGTGTCCTGAGAGCTGGAGGTTCAGGAAGGTGGTCTCAGGGGACCCCAAGGTCAGCTGGCACCTCGTCCACAAAAGCCAAGTGTTGTAGGTCCTACTTTGGTGTGAGCAACGACTGAGTCTTTAACGCCGTGATGAAAATCTAAGATGCGGAAGCAGTGAGTCCAGTGGACTCACAGACCATGCGAACATCCGCGTCCACCACCCTGAGACCAGAAGAACTAGATGGTGCCCGGCTCCCGCCACCAACTGCTCTCAAAGAGACGGCTTTAGAAGGTCCTAGGTGGCATGGGGGGACATGTGAGACAAAGATGCAGAATTTGAAAAAACAAGCTCGCTAGTTGGATGGAAGTTAGCAGGACCCCTGAGACGGGCCCCTCAGTCACCCCTCAGGTCTGGAAGAGAACTCACCAATGGCTCAGTTTTCAGCCACACGACGGGTCTGTACGAGGTACTACCACACTAGCGAGGTACACACACCGTGGAACAGTCCACCACTTGTCACCAAGGGATGGGGGTGGGGGACAGCGATCAATCAGGACAACATGCAGCGGGTCGGGCGAGGGGGAGGACTGGGACCGGTAGCTCACAGGGAGGAAATGAGACGACGTTGCCTCGTGGAACGGAGCACAGGCTCCACCAGCCTCCACCCAGTTGTGCAGAAAATTGTTTAAAAAAACAAACAATGGCAGCCTTCTGTCGGGGTGGCACCTCAAATGTTAAGGAAACAAAACCCCTCACAGCTGGACCAATGAGCAACCTCAGAGGGGGCAATGAGGGGCACGGCCACAGATCTCTCCGTCCTTGGATCCATCGTCAACCCCCAGAGACGCCACAGTCACGGAATCCAATGACCTCTGCACCGGTCACCTCTGCTGCAGCCCACCCCTGCAGCGGTTAGGAGCAAAGGCGGCACGTGCAGGACGCACGCCCTGGTGCTTTTCAACCACCTAACGTGTATTTTGCCTGTCGTGGACCCACATTCAGTGCCCAGGGAGCGGCAGTCGCGAGCACACGATGCATTGCTTTGGGTCAGTCTGCGGCTCGAGACCTCTCCAGAGTGCCAGAGAGCCAGGCTGCTGCTGCTGCTTTGAGCACTCGCGTGCACCTGACCCAAGCCAGGGTCTTGCCGATGGCCTCCCTTCCGTGTGGAAGCTGGACAGTGAATAAGGAAGCCCCAGGAAGAACCGGTGCCTTTGAACGGTGGTGCTGGAGAAGAATATTGAAAGGACCGTGGACTGCTGAAAGGACACGCCAATCTGTCTTGCAAGAGGTAAGGCCAGGATGCTCCTCGGAGGCCAGGAGGGCAAGACTTCGTCCCACGTGCTTTGGACCTGTTGTCAGGCGAGCCCTGTCCCTGGGGAAAGACGTCCTGCTTGGTGAAGCGGAGGGGCAGCGAAAGAAAAGGCCCTGGACAAGATGGACTGACCCAGCGCTCGAAACGGTTGCATGGCGGGTGCCGGCCAGGCAGTGTTCCGTTCTGTGGGCCCCCGGCCTCGGGGAGTCGGCACCGACTTGACTGCGAACGAAGTGTGATGCCTTCAGCTGGCGGTGCTGGCAGCGCTGAGTTACCTGTCTCGTAGACTGCCAGACGCACCCGCCCGAGGTCTTGGAAGAAATGCAGGCAGGGTGCTCCTCAGGAGCCAGGTTGGTGAGACTCGGCCTCACGGACTTTGGACACGTTCTCAGAAGAACCAGGTCCTGAAGAAGGACATCGTGCGGCCGTGAGAACATGGACGGCCCAAGCAGACGCAGCGATTGTGGGGAGGGGCTGAGGTGTGTAGGGTTGTGATCAGTGGGAACCGATGCAGGAACCCCCACCGGGCTCCCCGGAGGCACGGGGGTTAAGTGTTTCGTCGCTACCTGGGAGGTCAGTGAGTTGGAGCCCACCTTGCTCCAGCTGGGTCTCTGGAGGATCGGGGTTCTCTGACAGGCAAACAGACGCTTGGCCCACAGCACACACAGCCCTGGGGGAGGTTCCAGAGCGAGGCCACTGGGCATTAGCCCCGAGGTCGGTGCTGCGGACAGGATGACAGACATGACAGACGTCCACCCCCGCCCCTCCGGCCCATACTTCTCATCTGGCAGACGAGACAGACTCCCTGCCACTGTGCAGTCCTGACTCACGGGGACTCTAGAGGGCAAGGTAGACAGCCCACTACCCGTGGGGTCCCAAGGCCATTAACCTGTCCAGAAACAGAGTGCCTCATCTTGCTCTCGTAAAGCAGCTGGTGGATTCGAACTGCTGACCTTGCAGTTAGCAGCTTAGCTGTTAATCTGCACCATCCCCCGAGCTCCTGGAAGGGGAGAGGGTGAGTCAGCAAAGACACACCGGTCACTACAAAGGCTGTGAGAGACAAGGCAACCAGCGGATGACCCCAGGGGGAGGAAGGACACAGGAGGAGGGCAGGCACCCAGTCCGTAGGGCCAACCCCACGTCACCGTGGTGTGGGCCACACTAATCTTGAGGTCCCACAACGGCCCCTCTGATGACGTAGCGACTTAAGTACAATTTACTGCTGTGGGTCATGGGCCCGTGCACCCCTGCTGCTCCCCACTAGACTGAACTTCTCGGGGCTCCAAAACCAGGTCTGGGCCGAGAGTGGCGGGGCCGGCTCTCTGACTCGTCACCTTGTGCTTCTCTGTCCTGCAGGGGACGAGCTGACCAAGATAGAGGATGAGGATGAGCAGGGCTGGTGCAAGGGACGCTTGGACAGTGGAGAGGTTGGCCTGTACCCAGCGAACTACGTCGAGGCGATCCAGTGACCGGGGTCGGTGGGCAGGCTGGAGGCGGGGGCCAGAGACTGCTGCCCCTGGAGTTCCGTTAGCCCGTGGCCCTGGGCAGCAGCACCTTCACGCGTCCCCCGGCAGCCATGTGGGGCGCCCACTCCTCCCGCGGACGATGATGGTTCCGTCGCTCCGGCTTCACAGTGTCCCCCCCCAGAGGTGGACGAGCTGGTCACCTCACCCAGGATGCAGCCCTTCCCAAAGCACGCCCGGAGCTGCCCGAGCTCAGGACAAAGTATAGCCGACGTGGCCCTGCTCGCTGGCTTCTGGGCCTCCTTTGCCTGTCCTGCCCCACACCCGCTCCTAGTCGGCTGCTGATTCCCATAGCCCTGGCCAGCCGGCCACCTCCCACTCACACGAACAAATTCACGTGCCATTTTCTGATTGGAGATTGGGAGGTTTCTTTTAATTTGAAGGCTCCGTCCATGTATGCCCCTCCCCCCCTTTAAAAAATAGACCTGCTTTTCCACACTCATTCATTCTTAAATTATGGCTTAGATTGGCGTGTGCCAGTCTTGATGAAAAGGCCCGTTCCCCCCTGGCCCCACTGCTGGCCACAGGAGGTGTCGCCCATGTGGGTGGATGGATGGAGGTGGGGGCTGCTTGTGGTGGATCTTCTAGCCCCGGAGGAACCTGGGCTGCAGCTCAGAAGTCTCCTGCATTGGACTTGCCGAAGCTGCCATAGTTAAACTTTTTTCTCTGCCCCCCTCCCGCCCCCGCCCCTTCCTTGCACTCGACTCTCCTGCCCGTTAACCGTTCTGTCTGATTTGGAAGGCAAAACACAAGACGGCTACTTCTGTGTAAAACCAGAAGGCGTCTTCTGCCAGCCCACCCCGGCTCAGTGTAAATCTGTAAATATTTGGTATTCAGAGAATCCTAAAAGAGTTTGTCTGCCGAGCTCACGAGAGTGGGTGGCCACCGGCAGATGGCTTCATGCGTCGTACACCGCTCGAAGCCCACGACCTTGGTGCAGGAGTCTAGCTTTGTTGAGAAGTCAAGTCCACGCCGGCCAGTTCAGGGCCAGCGTCTGAGTCCTTTCTGTAGCAGAACACTGTAAACATGCCCCCCACCCCCCGAGCCTGCCGAGCAGCTGCACATCCCCCAGTCACAAAAGGCCGTGTCTGGCCCATGGGACCAGGGTCCCCCAAGGCCCCCCGAGCGGGCAGAGGTGCGTACCGGAAATGCTGCTGTGATCCGGCAGGAGGGGAACCCAGTCTGACCCCTGCGGTGGCTGCCGCTGCCACCAGCTCTGCCCGGACGGACACCGTTTCCAGTGAGAGCGAGGCCGTGCTTGGAAATGAATGTGAGCTCGTGTTTGCCGCGAGAACTGACCAACCGACCCCGCGCCTGCGCTGCAGGTTTACCCCAAACTGCCACGTCTCCCTAGTCCAGGCGTTTATTCAGAGGGTAGAGTATTTTAGCAAATCAATAAACAGTTGATCTCATGAGCGTGGACCTCTTTCCTGAAGGGATGCCCCATCACCGACAACGGCAGGTACCTGTGTCCCCAGCATGGCCTGGGCCAGGCTGCAGGACCCCTGCCAACATCTCAGGGCCCTGTGCCCCCTGCCACTCCCCGCCCCCCAAGTCACATTCCAAAACTGATTTGACCTACTTGCTCCCCACCCTACAACTAAAAACCTCTGTACCATAGCCCCTAATCCAGGATAAAGTATAGGTATCTGCTTTTGTGCCATCTCCCATGTTGGGAAACGGTGCTCTAGAGTGTGGGGTTCCCCTCTCCCCAAAACATGCTATACAGCCTGGCTTCACCTTGGTGGGCTTCTCCCTGGTGGACTTGCCCCTGGTGACTCCCTCCCTGCCACATCACTGTTGGATGCTCACCAGCTGCTGTTCAGGGTGGACAGCCACCAGTCTGACCTCAAGACCCTGAGTGCTCACTGGGGACACACACAGGGTTCGTGGGGGTGGAGTGGGTGCCTAAATGTACGTGCCTTGTGGTCAAGTCTGAGTGGCTGCCAGTTCCCGCCCAACTGCCCACACACCACAGTGGGGTCGTGGGTACCTGGTCTGCTGAGCTTCCCCTCGGACCGCACCCCCACTTTACAGAACAGGAAGCCAGTGGACATGGGGAGGCGCAGGTTCTGCTCCAAACCAAAACACTGCCATCAAATCAAGGCCAACTCAGTGACCTTGAAGGACAGGGGAACTGCCCTTGTGAGTTTCCAAGAAGAAGTCTTTTCAGGAGTAGGAGCCCCTTCTCTCCCCCCACCCCCAGACTGGCTGTTAGTTTCAAACTGCTGACCTTGAGAGTCCTGGGAGGAGAGTTAAACCTGGTCTGCAGAGCTCTGCAAGTAGGCTCTTACTGCTTCCCTCTGCTGGGGACACAGGGCGGCCTGGGAGAGGGAGGGTGCTGGGGCAGGGCCTGGCTGTTGTGCTAAGAACCTCTTTCCCCATGGCCCCTTCCTGGATCCCTGGGGCCCCCTCCCTGCTTCCCACCTGGATCCTGTCTACCTGGCCCACCTAAAGTGGGGACTTGAGCTCCTTAGCTTGTCTCTGCAAGTTACTTGGTCCCTCTGGCCCCACGTTTCCAGAAAAGAGTGACTCCTGGTTTCCTGGTTGGGAAGGTCAAGTCAGGACACAGGCCTGTGTCAGAGTGGCTCTCCATCCCCCTGTCCCCACCCGGCACCCTCAGCCACGCTCCTGCACTCTCCACACCGGGTCACCAAGCTCTCTTAGGGCATGCTCCTGCCAAACTACCCCTTCGTTACTGGAGGGACCCCTCCAGTCTGATTGGGAAAGGCCCAGGGGGACACCTGGCCCCTCCCCCACAATGCTAAAGGGGGAAATGCTGCCCAGTGAGGCCAGCAAGGAGTGATTTGCCCACAGCCACGGAGCACGGGTCTGGGGGAGCCTGAGTCCCGAGCAGCCCCGTCTGGCTGAGAATCAGCTGGCTCCCTCCTCCTGCCATCTGTACTCTGCATTCACCAAGCCATGACTGTGCACCTACTGTGTGCGAAGCCAGACCAAGTGAGTGGTATTGCTGTGGCCATGCAGACCGGGGGTGTGGGGTGGTGGAGGGACACTGCCGCACCAGTGTGGCGGGTCTTCTCTTGAGGACCTGGCTGCATACACCTCCCCCCACCCAGACTCACCAGAACTCCAAGTGGCCCAGGGCCAGGTGGTCCCCACTTCCTCCCCACCCCCAGCCTCTCCGGCCCCTCCCAGTTGCTGCCTCCCCAACCTCACTGCTCCCGGGACTCTGGTGGGGGAAGGCAGGCTGGCAAAATGGAGCTCTGCCCACTAGCATCCTTGAAGATCCAGGCCAGGATTCCATGCCCGTCATTAGCCATGGGACCTGAGGGCAGGCTGCCAGGGACTGCAGAGGCTGGATGGGGGTGGGGGCTCCAGAACGAGGGTGAAAGCCATAAACATGGATGGTCAGATAGGGGGTGGGGGAGGGCCCAGGAGACCAGAGGCAGCAAAGGAGCCAGCGAAGGGGTGGAGGGGCAACTAGTTGAGGTGTTTGCATCCTGGTTAGAGGTGGCCCCCAGGTAGAACTTCAACACACTCAGCTGCTGACCACAGGTTGAGTCCACTCAGAGGTCTGGGCACGGACTGGGGATAATTCAGCCACCAAACCCCCTCCAGAGCCCCGTTCTCTGACCCTCCTGGGGCTGTGGGAAGTGGACACCTCCCTCCCTGCACGATGGGTGTGTATGAGAACGTCTCCTGAGTTCCCTTTTGCCTGACCAAAGTCTGCTGGTGTTGGCCACCAGGGGTAAGGGGCAAGAACTACGCTGGTTTGCACTCGGTGAGTCACCGGTGACTGTCGCGGCCGGCCAGCCTGGCCTTTCCTGACGGTGGCATTTGGCTTTGTGCAAGCTCCCCTTGGACTGTGAAGACGCTAAGTCAACAACACAACCTGTCACGTGGCCACAGCCATAACCAGGGTGCCTTTGAGAAAGATAAACAGAGACAATTAGCCACGAGGCCAGGCGGGTCTGTTTGTCTGGGCCTTGCCTTCCAAGAGCTTCTGGTCTTAAAACCCGCGTGTGTCACGTGTAAGTAGGAAGAACTCCCCTCCAACCACGAAGTGGGACCAGCTTTCCTATTCAGAGGAGGAGCCGTGGTGGCATACTAGTGATGCACGGCGCTGCTAACCACAAGGCCCGCGGTTCTAAGCCACCGGCTGCTCTGAGGGAGACAGACAGATGGGGTTTTCTATGCCAGCAGTTAGTTTGTTGCCACTGACTTACTCAGTGACAGAATGTATTTCCCCCTCTTACAGGGTGTGGCTGCTCCTTGTAAACAGTAGAAAAGGGGGCAGAGTTCTGTAGGCCTTACTAGTACCCACCCCTCCATCTAGCTCAGTGGTTCTCAACCTGTGGGCCATGACCCCTTTGGGGCCCAAATGACCCTTTCACAGGGGTAGCCTAGGACCATCGGAAAACACCTATTTCCAATAGTCTTAGGAGCAGAGACTGCTCCTCTATCCGTCTACAGGCTGGTCCACATGCAGATACGCCCACCTACGAGTACCTGGCTTGAAGACTGCTACCCATGCTGTACCATGCTTCAAGACAAGATTTCATTTGTCATTAGAAATACATAGTTCACAATATGTAATTATATATTGTTTTAGTGATTCATCACTATGCTTTAATGATGTTCAATTTATAACCATGGAAATATATCCTGCATGGAAAACGAATGCATTCTGTAAAGTTTTAAATCATAAAGTTTAAAAAAAGAAAATACATCCTGCATATCAGAAATTTACATGACTATTCATAACTAGCAAAATGACAGTGATGAAGTATCAATGAAAATAATTTTACAGTTGGGGGTCAACACCACATGAGGAACTGTACTGACGGGCCTCAGCATTAGGAAGGTTGAGAGCCGTTGGTCTAGATTCTGCCTCACAGAGACACCACTGGACAGTATAAATGGCTCTGTGGATTTTCAAGACTAGCTCTTTCCAGTAGCCTCCTCTTTCTCCCTTGGAATGGCTGCGGAATTCACACTGCTGACCTGTGGTTAGGGGCCCATTGCATATCTCACTATGCTACCAGGGCTTCCCTAACAGCTGTGCTCGAAAACACTGTCTGCCCTTCTGGAAGATGACACCTTCTGTCTTTGGGGAAGTTCCAAGCTTGGGTTTCTGGAAGCCTACCTTCCCTGTAAGCTTCCAACTTCTGAGAGTATCTAACTGGGCGTCTTGAGCTGAGGCCATAGTCCTGTCTCCTCTCTGAAAGTGGAAGGAGGGCTGCCTGGGGGCTTCCCCAGGTCTCCATGGGAAGCTGCCCGGCTCAGATTCTTCCTTGCTAACCACCCTGGGCAGACAGCCAGCCAAGGTTCGGAGAAGTGGAGGCGTTGAGCAAGGCTATGGAGTTTCAAAGTGGCTGAGCTGGGCCTAGAGCCAAGGCTTTACCTTTGACTCCCAACCCCGCTATTTGCCCAACCTCCGGCAACATTGTTCTCGTGACTCCACATCCACTCATGGAAAAGAGGCACCTGGTAGCGAAGGCAGTGCAGTGGCTAGTCCATTGACTGCTAACTGAAAGGTCAGTAGTTCAAATCCACCGGCCGTGGAAGGGGAGAAAGAAACAGCAGAGTTCCCTCCGGCACTGCCATCGTCAATTCAGACTCCTAACGCCCCCAGTGGACAGTGTAGAACTGTTCCCGAGGGCTTCCCAGATGGAATCTTTCACAAGTAGAAAGCCTCATTTCTCCTGCAGATGGGCTGGTGGCTTAGAACTGCTGACCTTGGGGTGAACAGCCCAACATGTAGCCCATGACACCACGAGGGTTCTTTTACCATAAAGATCTACAGTTTTGGAAGCTCGACGGGGACAGTTTTTTCGTGTCCCATCCAGTCACCATGAGCAGAAATGTGATTCCACAGCATCAGGTTTGGTTTGAGGTTTTAGCTAGGGCAGGGGTGGCCCACTGGTAAAATGTTCTCGTCTTCCACCTGGGAGGCATCCTTTCCGTTTTGGGCCAGTGTATCTCAGTGCATCTGCCACCACCATGTGTCAGTGAAGGCTTGCATGTTGATGCCATGCAGAATGGGTTTCAGCAGCAGAGCTTCCAGACTACCATAGGCCAGGAAGAACGGCCTGGCTTCTGAAAATCAACGAAACCAGATTAAGGCAGTCTGGCCTATCTGTGCATGCACAGGGTCATGGGGGAGCTGAAGGGACTCCATCAGGGCTGACCATTAGAAATGTGAGCCCAAGGCCAGCACCCATGGGGGTTCACAATCAAGCCTCCTCTGCTGTTCTCCTGGCTCGGCTCTGAGATTCCTTTGCTTCGGCGGAGCCTGCTCTTTCTACAACATTCGATGCAGTCAGCAAACTCTCAAGAAAACCAGTGTTCCCGGGGTTCGGCCAGGGCCACTGAGGTCTGTCGGATGAATAGCGGCCCCGCCTGAAGTGCCATCTGTACAGCCAGCGCTGTCTCAGTGGCAGCAGCTGGTGGATTCGAGCTGGTGATCCCAGGTGAGCGGTCGAGTGTGGGCAGGAAAACAAGGCGGCTAGCGAAAATCCAGACGGTCTGGGTCTGGGCGGCGAGAGGGCCTCAGTTTCCTCCTTCGGCATGTGAAGTGCTGTCCTCGCGGGAAGGACGTGGGACACCTTGGCCACGGAGGCCCTCCGTCGGTGCAAAGCACCCGCTTTCGTGGTTCTCTACTCCGGCCGGGCGCCCAGCGACCGGACTACGAAGCCGGCCAGCGCGCCAAAGCGCGAGCAGGCGCACGAGCCCCGCACGCATGCGCACAGGAGATCGGAGGGGCGGGGCTTCAGAGGGCGGGGCCAGCGGCCCTCAGTGGGCGCGCGCCAGGGAAGAGAGCGGCGCATGCGCCTCCCCTGTGGGCGGGGCCGAGGGCGCGGCTTGCCGGGGGCGGGTCCTGGCCGTCACGCGCAGCCCCGCCCCCGGCCGTCGTCGGTGTCCGGGAGGCGGCAACCGCTCCTCCCCGGCGGTTCTAGGTTGGTAGAGCCCGCTGCGCCTTGGCTCTTTGGTGACCATGGGGGACCCCAGCAAGCAGGACATTCTGACCATCTTCAAGCGCCTCCGCTCAGTGCCCACCAACAAGGTAACGGCCCGCCAGGCGCGTCTTGGCCTGCTAGGCATCCGGGCCGGACCCCGCCGGCCCCCGCGGGGAGGAGGAGCCGCCCGGCTGTGACACGTCGCACTGTGGGGCCGCGGCGGCCTAGCCTCGCCTGCCCCGAACGAGGGGGGCCTGGCGGGGACGCACACCCGTGGGGCTCGGGGGGATTCCGGGGCTCGGGGCAGCCACCTGTGCGGTCCTGCCACCGGGAATGGGGGCTCAGGAGGGCTCGGGGTAGGGGGTACACGTGTGGGTTCTTCAGGGAACTGGAGGAGGTGGACACTGGGGGTGAGCTCGGGGCTCCTGGGAGTGGGGCGGGGACGCTCCCCAGAGAGGGCTGGGGAGGATGTCACAGGACACCTGTCACCCAGCGAGCTCCCCCTACTCCCCATAGCTCTCCCGCTGGTGACCCGAGCCTCAGAAACCCAGATGGTCAGACTGGCAGCTTGATCAGGACAGCTGCCCTTACCTACCCAGCCCCACCCCTACTCCCCGCCCCGCAGGTCCTGAGGAGGGTCCCTGAGACATTTTTCCTAACTGACAAAGCTGCCCAGTGGTCAGGGCCATGGCTGCCGGAGAAAGTTTATCACAAACCCTACCCGCCCCTTTCTCTGATCGGAGGCGTTGGGGCTGTTTCTCCGGACAACTTTCTGCCCCTAGCGGGAGGTGTGAGGTGTGTCGAGGACAGGATGTCGCATCATCTGGAGAGTGACACCGTCATCTGAGTGTCACAGGTCGGAGTGCAAAGGGAGAGTGGACTCTCCCCACCCCTCCAGGCTGTCCCTCTGTCCCGGACTGGCCCTGCCCCCCTCTCCCCTTCCCCAAGTGAACAGCTGTTAGCAAGCATGGCCTGAGCCTGGGAAAACCGGAGTGAACCAAGTTTGGGTGGTTTTGTGTCTTTCTGGTGGCGGTGATGGTGGTGGCTGGGTGCCGTCAGGTCAGCTCACGTGACCTCATGTGTAGCAGGAGTTTCCTCAGTGGTCATCTCCCCGGAAGCTGGTGGCCAGGAGCCATCTCCTTGGAGCCACTGCTGGGCGTCCCAACCACCAGCCTTGGGGGAAGGGGTTCCGTGCTCTTTCTCTGGACTACCAGGGCGACTTGCCGGTGGGGGACACCCATCCTTTCACAGGCTTAGCCGGGCAGTTGGAGACTGTGTCTTGGGGGTGATGCTCGGTGGCCGGAAGCAGAGAAGAGAGCGCTTGGGCACCTGCCTGGTGCTTTCCTTTGGCATCGTCTTGGTTTTCCGATTTCGATTGATCGAGATTAGAGAGTGATGGGCTGTGGAGCTTGCCAGGTTAGGCTCTGCCTTACACTCGGAGGCAGGGAGACTTTGTTCTGCGGTCGTTATCACAGGATCTGATCCCCGTGTGTTGTTTGATTACACTCACCTCAGGAAGGGTGCCCTCTCTAAGTGTGACATCAGTGTCTTCACACCAACTCCTTTTTTCCCCCTCTGGTGTGAACATTTTATTGTGATTTGAGTGGATGTTTACACAGTACATTCGTTTCAGCAGATTGTCTAAATTTTGTTTGGGGACAGTGGTTGTGGTCCCCTCGAGGTAACAGCCCTCTCCCCACTTTGTCTCTGGGTGTCCATCCACCCCTCTCCCTGCCCCTTCCTGGGCCTTGAGCTCAGTTTTTGGACAAGGACTTCCCTCTGGGTCTCGGAGGGGCAACTGTTCTGTGGGGTGCATTCCAGGTGATGTTACTTTATAGGCCTGTCTGCCCCTTCCTGAAAGGTGGCCCCCAGCGGTGGGTTCAGCTTCAGATTTGAAGGGTGTCTACGGGCCATCGTGTTGGGGGCTCCATCAGCCAAGAGAAACACTTTTGAGGGGCATGTGTGGGCTTGCTTGTATGTCCCTCCCACCCACTTTCTAGCCCTGCCCCCCGCGAGCCCCCCTCAAGGGTCACCACTTTGCACCGTATGTCCCTATCTGAAAGTGGGACTCAGCGTTCCTGTGAGCATTCGATGACGTGAGTTCATCTAGGAGTGGCCCTCTACTGGTGCTGACTGCCTCCGAACGGCAGACAGGCTCCTTGGGGTCCAGTGGGGTCAGACGCCCCAAAGAGCTTTCTCCACTGTCATCTTTACGTCAGCAGACAGCCAGGCCTTTCTCCCGTGGTGCCACTGTGGGGTGTGGCCCGCCCTCCTTGAGGTTGGTTACCTGTCAAATGCAGCTGCTATGCCCTCCTGGGGCCTCCCTGTACATTTTAGCCACCAGTAAGCATGAGCTGTGATTTGCATTATGAGGCTTAAAACTCACAAGCCAAACAGTGTCATGGGGTCCCTGGGGACTCACCGCCACCCTCCAGGGCAGGGTAGAACGGCCCCTGTGGGTGTCTGAGACTGCCACTCTTTGCGGGGGCAGAAGGGCATGCTCCTAGGCAGATGAACTTTTACAGTCGAACGAATAGAAGCAGGGCAGGAAGCCCGGCTGCTAATGTTCTACACCGTCTGCTCCACGTCTCGGTAAAAGGTGAGTTCATTTGGTCCTGGGTCGGAGGCTCCTGCCTAGAGAGAGATGAAGGCTCGTTTTAGACCTCGGACAGCCGCCTGATGCGGGATGGTTTGTGGCACCGAGAAGATGGATGAGGGTGGATCACTTTCAGACCACAAGAGCAGCTCCTCCCTCCGGCGGTGCGTCCGTTGTACGCATTGACTCTGGGTCTGGAATCCCCACTCCCACCTGTCAGGCTTTTGCTTGGTGTGGTTTCCATGCGTCCATCTGTTTCTGCACCCCTCTTGTTGCCATAGTGTTTCGCCGATTGCATGGGTTCTTCATCCAGCAAATCCTCCTGGGGGTGGTGCGTGTGCTGGGCACCATGGGAAGCACTGGTGAGGAAAACAATGTGGTTCTCACCTGCAGGGGAGCCGATGGTCTAGAGCTGGGTGTCCCCCAAGTGGGTGAGACCACCCCCTGGAGCTCCCAGAACCAGCCAAACCCAAACCAAACGCATCGCCATTGAGTCAGTTCTGATTCATGGTGAACCTGTAGGACAGGGTAGAACTGCCCCTGTGGGTTTCTGAGACTGGAACACTGTACAGGAGTAGACAGCCCTGTCTTTCTCCCGAGGGGTGGCTGGTGGTTTTGAACTGCTGACCTTAAGGTTAGCAGTTCCATATGTAACTGTTATACCACCAGGGTTCCTTTGGAACCATCCAGGGGCCTGCAGAATCAGATGCCTACACTGTATCCTGGAGGAGGGGCCCTACTTCAAAAGGTTTTAATTTCGAAGGGGGCGCTGAGTTGTTTTTTTTTTTTAATAAGAAAAGTTTGGCAGTAAGGCCTAACGGGTGTGGAAACCTGTGGCCTGGAAGGTGAAGCACACGCAGGTGGCATGTGAGGGGCGGTGTGGTGGGGATAGAGCACTCTGGAGGAACTGCTTAGCTGTGTCACCATGTCCACCATTTCTTCTCTAACATGGGGGTCAGACTGGATGTGCATTTTATGGGGCCCAGTGCAAAATGAAAGCGCGGGGGCCGCTTGTGAACAAACTCTTGAGGCTCGAGTGCCGGCCGCTGTGTGACTGCTTGGGCCCCACACCTGCCCGGGCTGCTGGCCCTGCCAGGGAGAAACACCTGTCGCCAAGACGATAGTGGTGAGTGCGCCTGACTGAAGCCCTGCTCCGTGTCACGTCGTCCTCCTTGGTGCCGTCTGGTCACCAGCCCTTTCTCCTGGAGCTGGTAGGTGACTTCCAAAAACCTACCTTTTAATCACTGCTTAAATGCCCATGTGTTAACCCCAAGGCCAGGAGTTTGAAACCACCAGCTGCTCCGGGGGCGAAAGATGAGGCTTTCTACTCCCCTTGGAAACCCACAGGGGCAACTCGACCCTGTGCACTAGTGTCTCTAGGCGTTGGCATCCACCTGGCAGTGAGTTTGTTGTTGTAATTTCTACAGTACTGTGCTCCCAAGTCGCAAAACAAATAGCCCGGAGGGAGGGAAGGAGGGAGGGAGGGATTTCTGTTCCACCCTGGAGGCTGTTGCCCTGCTCCCTCCTGGGAAGGCAGAGCTGGACTCTGGTCTGGGATCCATCTCAAAGGGAGGTGCCGACCCTGCTCCCACCCGGACAGGACAGTCCAGGCAGGTACGCTGCAAGTGAGACTTCCAGTTCCTGGACCCTGCTGGCTCTCCCACCCTGACCGTCGACCCCACCTGTATTGGCATTTAGTGATAGACTCAGGTGGCCAACCATCAAGCCGTGTGGTGAAAGCCCTCGGCCTAGTCGGTGGTTCGGGAGAGACCCCACTGCTCTGGTCCCACCCGACCTCCACTGTGGCTCCCTCTGTTTCCAGGACCTTTGTCCCTCCAGGCACCCTGCCTCCTAACTCCCTTTGTAGGCTCTGTCCTTAAGGGCTTAGATGCCTCCTAGTGCAGCCTGCTCCCTTAGGAGCTGCCTGTGTGGGAGCCAAGTGACAACAGCAACTGGAAAGATTCGATGGGAGACTGAGGGCTGTGAGTTTATGTTGATGGAGGCGGATGGGATTGGGCGGGGGGAGGAGAGCAGTTGCCCATCTGGAAGTGTGTCCCCGGTGACCGAAGGGTACGTGTAGCAGCTGTTGAATTGGGGTGTGTGTGTGTGTGTGTGCCTGTGTATCTTCTCCATAACAACAACAACAAAAATGAGACGCATGACAAAAAAGGAAATCGCATGAGGTGAATGGAATGGCACCATCGTGCCCTGTCGCCCCAGGGCCCACACCTGCTCGTCCATGCTGCCCTCCAGCCAGCCTGGGGAGAGGGCAGGCTTTCTGAGTCCACCCAGTCTTCTCCCGCCTGCTGCTGCCCTCAGTAGGTTCCAAGCCAGATCTTTCTAGAATGGACAGGTTTCCCCCAGGTGTGTCTGCTGATAAAGGGCTTCCAAAGCATTCTTTTTTGGGGGGTGGGGTGGGGCAGGGAGAAGAAGAAAAACAATTCTTCCATGAGCAGAACTTCACTGCTTTGCGGTTCAGAACTTGATGAAGGGAAATGTTCTTTCCAGGAGAGGCCCCGTGTTATTCAAGGGCCAGTCAGGGGAGGCCGGGGGGCCCTGGGTTTCAATGGGGCAGGAGGGGCCGGGGATCCCCACTGAGCTGGCTGGAGTGGTGGGCACCCTGTGCTGGGTGACTGTGGTGGGAGGGCTTGGCCTTCTAGGCTTGGTGGGGGCTGGAAAAAGACAACAATCCTGTCTGCAAACATTTGCTGCGCTTCCTGACCCTGGGCAGACCCCCAGTACCCCCACCTGGGCAGTGAGCTGTGTGACTAAGCATCTTGAAGTGGCCCCGGGCAGAATGGGGCACCCAGCACCTCTCCAAGGAGCTTTCTTCGTTGTGTGTGTCAGTCACACCACAGCAAGACACCCTGTCTTTGACAACAACTGTTGTCTCAGCCAGAGGGCTGAGGGTCAGGCCTGTGGGGCGGCTCAGTGGGATGGTAACTTTGGGGTCAAGTTGTAAGTCAGGTTGGGGTCTGAGAGCTCACACAGGCCTCGCCTCCTTGCTACTGGGGGCCCCTCCACGAGGAGCGCCACGTGTCCTGGCGACGTGGCCTGTGGCTTGGCCCAGAGCTAGGGAGCCAAGGGGGAGAGAACAAGATAGAGATGATCTCCCCAGTGTCTCTTACAGCTTAATTTCAGGAGGGATGTCCTGGCACAGACGCCCTGGAACAGCCAGGGAGGGGGAAACACAGGGTGGGTTCCCAGGAGGTGGGCCGGGGGGCCTCGTCTTGGAGACCGACTACTCTGCCCTCCTCCTCTGGCTGGGAGAGAAGCACTGGGTTCCCTAGTCTAGAGTGTCTGTCCAAGGTGGGCGGAAGGCCATGCGGGAGCCTTCGGAGCAGGGGAGACCAGGGGGCGGCACGGCTAGTTCATCTGTGTGGCCAGTGGGACCCTGCTGATGCCACAGGAGCCAGCCAGCCTGAGGAGCTCGGTGAGCCCACATGCCCTTCGCTCCACACCTAGTAGGAGCAGTTGACATTTGAGGACTTCTAGCCCCCCTCTCTAGGTGAGATATTTTCTAAGACCCGTAGATAGTTCAAAAGGTCAACTTTAGGTGGCTTTTGAGCAAAGTCGTGTACTGTAATGCACAGGAGGACTCATTGGACTACTAGAAATGACAGGTTCGGGTTATAGTAAACCATACTTAAAGGCCGTACTTTAAAAATGATTTGTGATGATTTTCTAATGCTTTTTTTAAACATATGGAGGTATTTAAGTATATCTGAAAATAGTTTATGTGTAATGCTTCCAACTCCAAAGACAGGTGTAAGGGGCTGCCCAGTGGGGTACCAGCCCCCACGATAGGTGGGTTTAAGGGGCAGTTGTGTGATGGAGGGAGGGGTAAGATTAAAGAGATGTCAGGGAAGATAAAGCTTGCCAGTGCTCACCTCTAGGACGGCCATGCTCCCAACAGCCAACAGGGAGAGAATCTGTTTCCAATCAAGACTTACATACACTTAGGGGGTGTGGAAGGCCCCCTGATTACATCATAACAGGAAGGGGCTGTACAATAGGCAGATGTGCAACAGGAGGGGATGAGCTAGGGGAGGCACTCAGTAGGAAGGGGAGGCACCAGGGCTACACACGTGACAAGATGGGCGGACTTTAAATTCAAGATGACAGCCTATTCTTGGTCGTCCCTGAGTTGGCTTGACCTTGTCTTTGAGCTCTCCTTCAGGGGAACAATCCATATCCTTATCAGCAGGGAATGGGCCCCGTCCAGGATGGGACAGACTACAGGTCTGAGTGCTCTAGATGGCTGATAACCCCCAGGGAGATAGCCTTTAAGCAGCTGACCTCCAAGCGTAGTCCATGGACCATGTGTGAGCAAGCAGCACCTTAGGCTTGGCATATCACATGGGGGGACAGCCTGAGGAATAACTTTTCTGTATCCCACACTGCACAAGTCTGTGGGAAAATAGGCGGAAAAGATGATGGAATGGTTCCCACAAACTTTTTGAAGCCCTCCTTGGTAAAAATCAGATTTATCAAGGCAATGAAAATGAAAACTAAAAGAAAAAAGTTAGGAAACTGTGGAGTCCTTGGGAGCCATCACGGAATTGTTTTTCCTTCAGATATGTTTCGACTGTGGCGCTAAGAACCCCAGCTGGGCCAGCATCACGTATGGGGTGTTTCTCTGCATCGACTGCTCAGGGTCCCATCGATCCCTCGGTGTCCACTTGAGTTTCATCCGGTGAGTGCAGCTCTCTTCATGGTCAGGCATGGGGTGGGGGCAGGGGTAGAGGTGGGAGTTGGTGGTGTTGGTTCCTGGGCCTCTCCCCTCCCTTTTCCCCCTGCAGGTTGTCTTGACATTAAACAGGATGAGAGGTGAATTGTGAGTTATGGAGACAGAATGACATAAGCTGGGCTGAAGGATGATTTTTCTGTTCAGTTACTGACTTATACTGGGTTTTCCAGAGGAGCAAAACCAGCGACATTGCCATGTGCGTAGATACAGAGAAATGGCACACAATTGTAGCAGCCGGCAAATCCCAAGTCCATGGCTCAGATCTCAGGCTGGAGGGTGTTCCTGGCTCCGTAGCTGTGGGCCCATGGACTGAAGACCGGCAGGCAGCGGACTACAGAGGAGGCAGAACCCTAGGTCAGTAGGTCTGATGGAGGCTGCTGATGCCTCCTAGAACCAGCAGGCAATATGTCAGGCCGCTGGTTCAAGTCAACAAGACATAGGTCAGATGACAATCCAGTTGCAGCATCCAGACCCAGCAAGAAGCAAACAAGCTCTTCCACAGTGCCCACATATATTGGAAGCAGGCCACACCCTCAAACTCATGACAGCGCCTGCCAGCAAGAGCCTGGTGATGATTACATTACATTAGATCTCATCATGAGGGATTACAATGCCGTCTTACCTGCCACTGAGAATCCTGGCCCAGCTGAGTTGATATCAACACTTGACTGTTATCTGCTGTGATGTAGAGCTGTGTCTCTGACCGAGGCAGTGATTTTGAAAATCCTATATGGAGTCAGAATGGAGAATTTGAACACGATTCTTTCCCCTTTGGTATTGTGTAATAGTCGACTCCCATAGAGAGTGACAGTCTCAGAAACTCACAGGAGCAGTTCTGCCCTGTCCTACAGCGCCACTATGAGTCCGAACCGACTCAGCGACCGTAGGCTTGAGATGGGTCGGTGGGAGGGGGCGAGGAATCCAAGCAAATAAAGTGAAAAGTGGAAGTCTGCCCTGTAGAACCTGCCCCCCACCCCGACGGACATGTGGCCCCTTTTCTTCCCCAGGAATAAACACTGTTGACAATTTCACATGAATGAGCTGCTTATTTAAATGGAGGGGCTTTTTCTTTTTAAAAAGAATTTCATGTGGAAGATTTTGCAAAGGAAAAATGCATACGGTGCTTTTGCCCTGCCCACAGAGGAAGTCTCTGGAAGTGGCAAACTGCCCTGGGGGCTGACTGCCAGCCTGTACCTCTGCCCAGTGCTCCCCCCCTGCCCTGCCCTGTGGTGTCCGTTTCTCAGGGTTCCTCTCCCTCCGGCTCCGGTTCTTCTCAGGTTTACTGTAAGTATTTCATGAGCTGCTTCAAGGCGGACGAGACCTAGCCCTGCCTTTGTTAGGCCAGGGTGGGGCGTCATCGCCATCGAATCCAAGCTGAGCCTTAGCGCCCCCGTAGGTCAGGGTAGAACTGCCCTGTGGGTTCTGGGACTGGGACTCCTCATGGGCATGAAAAGCCCCGACAGGACGGGCTAACTTTGTGCCCGTGCGAGCGAGGCTGTGAAGGGCTGTTCAGGAGGTGCAGACAGCTCTCTGGGGAGCTCTGCACCGACTTCTGGTTGGGAAGCTCAGTCATGTTTCCAGGACAAGAAGAAATGACTGACCCACGTGATCCCCGCCGTCCTCACAGCTGTCCTTCTGTTTGAGACCCTGTCTCTATGCCGTGCCTGCGGTTACAGGCGCCGATTCCTTCTTCACAGTCTGCTCTTCGTCCCGAAGCTCCAGGAAAGCCTGTTCGCTTTGGGTGACCGTGCTGCCATTTGAAATGCCCACGACATAGCCGCCAGCACCGTGCCAGCCGCCCACAGTAGAACAGACAGACAGGGGTGGGAAGGGAGACTCACAAGTGTGAATGCTGGTGGCCTCGATTCAAGGACATACTTAAACTCAGCTCCTGTCGGCCCCGTGCTAGGCATTTCACAGGAAACTGGCACAGCCCTTGCCCCTCTGCCCTTGCACTTAGTGGAGGACACCAAGGGGAGCGGTGTGCTAGGGACGGTGACAGGTGCAGTGTGTCATGAGCCAGACACTGCCCTAAGTGCTTTCAGGGATTCATTTGCTCATTTTCTTTCCACAAGAGCGAAACTGGTGGTCCCACGCGACCCCTGCTTCACCGACGAGGAGAGAAAACGCAGAGAGATGAAAGGCCTCTCCCAGGATCCCGCCAGACGGAGGAGGTCAAGGGGCAGGGTTGAGATTTGCACTCTCAGCTCTCTCTGGAGCCGCTTGCTAACCTCGGCCCCCTTGCAGGGGATTGGTGGGGCACAGGACTCAGCCTGAGAGCTCATGGGAAGTGGCGCCAGGCCAGTTCTTCCAGAGAAAGAACAATTGAGTAGCTACTCAATGAAGGAGCGTGGGATCAGGATGCCCCAGTCGTCAGAAATTCTAAGTTTCAAAGGAGGAAATTCAAGCTGGATTCAAAATTAGCCATGGAACTAGGGATATCATTGCTGACATGGGATGCATCTGGGCTGAAAGCAGAGAACGCTATCGATGAAGCAAAGGCATTTGACTCCGTGAGTCCTGGTGCCTGATAGCATGGGGAAGGATGGGAGTGCCAAACACTTTCTTTGCTCACACAGAACCTGAACACAGGCCAAGAGGCCGTGGTTTGAACAGAACCAGGGCATGCTGAGTGATTGGAGACGAGGAAAGGCGTGCGGCAGGCCTGTGGGCTTTCACCACCCTCGTTCCACGTATGCTGAACGAGTCAGCCGAGAAGCGAGGCTATAGGGAGAGGCATGTGACATCAGGATTAGACAGAGCTCCAGAGGAAGTGACAGCTGGTGGCCGGAGCAGTGCTTGGCTCCCCCCTCTTGGGTAGCTCCGAGGGCCTGGTCCCCTCTGCATGACTAGTCAGGCCACGCCATGCCACGCCAGCACTCCTGCTGCCCTGACTCCAGCCAGCCATCTTAGCCAGGGCACAGGACGCAGCCCACAGCCCGGTGGGGCTACTGGAGTGGCTGCCTACTCCTCGCCTCTCACTCTCAGTGGCTTACGTGCAACTTGGTGACATTTCTCCACGTGAGATCAGTGTGCTGTTGGGGGTTGCCTCGGTCAATCTGGAGGGAGCCTGGAGGGAACCCACCTGGGGTCCTCGCATCTAGCAGCCTGCATCCCGGTCACACAAACTTGGCATCCTCCAGGGTCCTGCAGACCCAGGAACTCTGAAGGAAGCTGGGGTGTGATCCCTTGCTCCCAGGGAAGCAGCCCACTAACACGTAGCCATCCACTTTCCACTTAGATCGACAGAGCTGGATTCAAACTGGTCTTGGTTTCAGCTGAGGTGCATGCAAGTTGGAGGAAATGCGAACGCGGTAAGTTCTCCTGCACCCATCCTTGTCTCCGTGCCCTGAGACACACACTGCGGTTGGTGGCACTGGTCGAGAAGCCCAGCGCATGTCTGCAACCTTTTGATTGCATTGTGTCCGCAGTTTCTAGCCCAGGAATCTCATCCAGGAGGCCAGGCCTCCAGGCATGTTGGAGGTGGGACAAAAGAGCTTGGTGGGCTTTGAACTGACATACTCAGCTGTTTGGTACTCACCCTGGACAAGTGTGGGCTTGGGGCTGGGTGATAAGCACTTTGAGAAAAAGGAGCAGGCTGTGGTGATGTGGGGGAACCAGGAGCTGCTTTCCAACAACAGACTGTCCCCACAGTGTTGTAAAGATGCGAATCAGTGTGTGACCATCACCACAGTCTGGGACCCATGACTATTCGCTCCCTGCTGCCCACCAGCCCCCCACCCCCTTAACCCTGAAGAGCGATTAATCTAGTTACTGTCCCCGTGGATTACCTGTCTTAGGTTTTATATAAAGAAATCATACAAACACCCCCAGCAATAGCAGCAAAGTAATACACAGAAATATCTTAACCCAAAAAGAAAGCAGAAGATCATAGAACAAATTAAATTAGAACAAATTAAAAATAGGTCATAAGGGAAAATAATAATATGTAAATTTTTTAAAAGTTATTTATTTAAAATGTTAAATTTTAACCTAACTGTATCTGCAGTTATAGTGATCCTCTAAGACAGGGTATAACTGCCTCTGTGTTCCCCAGGGGAACTGGAAATCTTTATATTAGAAAGCCTTGCCTTTCTCTTTCAGAGCAGCTGGTGGTTTCGAACTGCTGACCTTGTGATTAGCAGCCCAGCTTGTAACCACTACCCCACGAGAGCCACCTCTGGGAACACTTTGAGTCGGAAATGGCTTGATGGCAGGGAGTTTGGAGTTTGAGTTGCAGCTACACTAATCCACTTTGCAGAGCACTCCAAGGCAAGCCTATTCACACCCTGGTCAGTGGCCTGAGGGAGTGCAGTGGAGACTGAATCTGCATGGGGACTCTGCAAATGGGGGTTGAACTTTCACTGTCACCCTTAGCCTTCTGCAAACTGGACGCTCAGAGTTTACAACGGACAAAGTTCAAATATAATTCCCACCTCTGATCTTGGATTTTATTATTTACAATCCTTGGATCACCTAGGCTGATGTGCTCCTTCCATGTGGACTTAGATAACACTTGCTCTAGGGTACAAAAGAGACCCCAATCTCGAATATAATTTAAGGAAGGCATTTATTAAGGGACAAAGACAGAGACCTATCACCCAGATGAGGGAGGCCATTAGCATGTGGTCAGAGTGGTGTCTGAGGAGCCACAGGGAGGATGCTAGTTAAATACGTCACGGACTGGAAGGAACTGTCAGCGTGACAGGTGGGACGAGGAAGCAGAATGCACTGTTGGGATGCATACATTGTTAGCTGGAGGAGCTTTCAAGATTGGTCCAAGGTCTCTTGACCAAGGCAGTCAGGGAGCTACTAAGAGGACATGACTCATGACTGTGTGACCTCCTGCCCTGCCCCCAGTGTGGTGATCTCCATCAAGGACACACCCAGGCAAGCCCCTCAGAGAGACTGCCCCTCCCAGGGCGGGCTGGAAAGAGGGGGGGCTGACCCACGGTGCCCTGCTTTCCCTCGGAGGCCAGGATTGTCTGCGCCCTTGCTCAGCGACCAGAGGAAACTCGATGGAGGCTGACTCTGAACATGGATTTTGGGTTGTCACTGTCATCCATAGCCTTCTGCAAACCGGGGTGCTCAGAATTTAAGTTCTGATCCAAGACGGCTGCTTGTTTTAAGACAAGCCTTTAAGACCCTGGAGCTTTTCTTCCCGAAAGCTGGCCCCCATCTGATTTCTCCAGCCCGCTGCTGCGGCGCCCACACCTGCAGCCATCTCCTTATGAGGGCCAGTCGTAAGAACTGATTGTTCTTAGTTTAGGGCTCACGTTCAAGCGCGAACGCAAAGCCCCTTCATGTTGGCGTGTGTCCCTGGCCCACTTCAGGGACGTCATTATCAGCTTGTTAGGAGCACTTGACCTAACTCCACGAGACAGTTGGTCGTGCTGTAGTACTGTCAGCCTGGCCAGTGGTAGAGTTGAAGAGCTGTCGAGCAAAGGGCAGCATGCAGCTACAGGAGAGCTTTTCAGAGTGAGCCATGTGGGGGGTTCACGACGAGAGGCCTCTGAGCCTGCTTTCAGGAAGCAGTGAGGTTAGACACAGGGAACCGCAGGACTCAGACGTCACAAACAGACGCAAAACCCAGGTCCCCTGACTCCCAGACCCGGAGAGCAGGCATCTGCAACAGATTAGGGGTGTTAAAAGTAAAGCCCGCGTCCCTCAAGTGAGGTTTCCAAACCACCCAGTTCTGCTGTGGCCTCTGAAGAATGCCGCGCACCTGCTAAAGACGAAATCTAACCACACAGGTGGCCGGCAGTATGTGGCTAGTCACCGAGGGCTACAAAGAAACTCAGTCCAAAGGCGGGACTCACAAGCTAATACTGGACAGATTCTCCCACTGGGAGTCGATCTGAGTCACGTGCAGTGCTTTCCCCAGGGCGGGCTACTCTCCTTGGTTTGCCCTCCTTCTCGCCGCTCCGGTTACGAACTCCCAACTCCCATTGAAATTCACTGAGCAGCAGTACACGAGTCCTATGGGTGTGGGGTGACCATGGGGCAGTGCTATATGGCAGGACCTCTTTGTTCGTGCCCCTCTCCCCTGAATAAATCAACTGACCTCAGCCGAGGGGAGGCTTCCTCTGAAGAAGTGGTTTAAGACGCACAAATAAGGGCATGCGGAATGGACCGTAAGTTTTAGACAGACACACCACCAGGCTGTTTGGTAGATCACATGACCCGAGAGGGTGACTCTTCTGCGTGGAGATTGGAAGGCTGCCAGCTGCTTGCTTTTGAATCAGTATCTAAATCTGCAAATTAACAACCCCCAACCCCACACCCACCTCTTCTGTAGATCTTCAAATACAGTAACAAACTTGTCAGTGGTCAACTTGGTGATCAGTGTTAAAATTCAGATTTTGAATGTGCAGCTAATTGATCATTTCCAGAGACCAGATGCTCCCAGCCTCATGAGCACTAATGGGGCACTCTCACATGCCGTAGATGGTTGTAAGCAGGTTGTTGAATAAACAGAATGCACAGAGACCAGGAACAGCTTTAAGAGGGTTATGGGGTATCGAGCAGACTCGGCTCTGAAGAGCCACTCCAGGACTGAGTGTGGACCCCGAGCTTCGACCTGGGACAAGCATTTATAGGCACGACACACACAGGTGTCTTTTTCCCAAAAAGGCAAACTTAGCACTATCTTTAGTTTGCAGCTTTCCCCAACAAGCTGCTTGCACCAGCACGTGGTTTTCCTAAAGGCTGCAGGGAACAAAGCGGAGTAGCTGCAAGAGGGCTGACATTTGTGCAGTCAGACCCCAACTCAGTGTAACCCCCGTACCACACAGACGGCTTTCCACACTCACTAGATCTGCGCGCGCCGGGCTGCCAGCTCCATGGGTCTGGCCCAGAGAACCCTCTGGAGAAGTCAGGGTTGCGTGTTGAAAGGAAGCCGATGTCGCCTGGAGAAAAGCTAGCAAGTGTCTGCCGCGTGGGCTGTCAGCACAGCAGCAGAGGACCCACACACACAAGGAGGCAGCACAAGACGATATGACTAGGCCGGAAGCAGAGCAGAGACTTGATAAGCATAGTGCGCATCAGTCACAAAGTGGGTCTCCTCGTGATTTGAAGACGACAATGTCTAGGGCAGCGGTTCTCAGCCTGTGGGTCGTGACCCCTTTGGGGGTCGAACGACACTTTCACAGGGTCGCCTGATTCATCAAAGTAGCAAAATGACAGTGATGAAGTAGCAATAAAAATAATTTTATGGTTCGGGGTCACCACCACATGAACTGTATTAAAGGGCCAGGCATGAGGAAGGTTGAGAACCATTGGTCTAGGGAGATGACATTGGGTTTTTTAGGGGTTGGGTGGCAGGACCCCATTGGGTCACCTCAGCCCCTATTCTGCTTTCCCATTGGCCCTTATCCTTGCATCCTGATAAGGACCACCTTATTCCAGATTGGTTTTGTCAGCCTCAGCTTGTGTATCTCATTATCCTGGGCCATTTGGAACAGATGGTCCGAATTTTCCACGGTTGAAAAGCAGTCTAACTTGTGTTGAGTCCCTCAGAGGAAAGGGCCTGTGGTCCCACGGCCTTCAGATGGCTGGTTCTCAGCCACTTCCTGCTCTTGCTCCTGCGTTGGCCAAATTCAGGAGTGAAATTCTTTGCAGTGTAATTTTCATTTCCCCTAATGAGAGAAGACAAATCCTAAGGAGTAAGGTTTGTCACAGTCCAGCTGCAGCAAGGTCCGGGGGTCCTTCAAGGTGGGCTACGGCGTCAGCAAGTGGGAGACAGAAACCACACGGCTCAAAGGTTGCAGGTGACTGTTCCAATTTTGTTCATGCAAAGCTTCAACTTATATATTCTTTTCCTTGGCTTAAAGCTTATGGTCTGAGGTCATACATCAGGAAATAATTCTCAGGCCACAAGACCATGACAAGTTACATCAATCACATCATGATTCTTGGTTAAAAATTAGTACATCTTGAAACTAAAACTTTCTCAACTACAAGGGTGATAGACATAAACCTTCTAACAATAACTGAGCACACTTCATCCAACTAGAGCGCATTGTTCTAACTACGAAATCAATACAGCATCAATACATTTCATTATCAAACATTACTTGACAGACTTTGGCTGTTCTTTCTTAAGCTGTTCCTCTAGGGCTTTCATTTCTTGTTCTTTCTTTTCCACTTAGTTCCCATAAATTAAACTCCCAGAAGTCTTTCTGTACCAAGTGTGAGTTGCCTCACAATAGGTAGCTTTGCTTCAGTGGATTTCAAACATGACGGAGGCCCTCCTCTTGTTAACCTTTCCATAAAACTTAAACTACTAAAAAGAACTTGTACACCTTCTTTGTTAACCATTCTTATGCCATTTTCATTACAAGCCCCTGTGTAATGTAAATCAGGGCCAGGAACTCTATTTCTCTTTGGGTTATTTCCTGGAGGGGGATGCCATATTCTACCCCCTGTGCAGTAACCAATATAAGGAAAGGGAAAAACCGTGGGAAGAGGATGATAAACTTTTTTAGGGTCTTGCACAAAAGCTTCCAAACGAGCCTCTGAGATTTCCATGGGTTTCGGTTGCAATAGCTCAGCCTGCTCAAGATCTAACATAAATTCCTTAAGGGGGTTTTCTAGTTTTATTATACAATACACTTTGCACACAGTCAGGACATGGATCTTTCAAAACCATAGGAAGGGAAGTAACCTCAACTTGTGGGGAATATTCCTCAGTTGACATCAGTTGTTTCCAACTGTTTCAAAATGATCAGGAACCAGAGAGCAGCTACAATGATCAATAATGATATCAGGCCAATAATTGCAAAGGGTTCATGGGAGAGACTTCCTTGGTGGAGCCTTTGACTGCTCCTCCTCTATGTGCTGACTTTGTCAAGGCCCATGGTTGGAAGTGGTCTCGGCAAAGGTTTGATTGGGCAAGGATGTATTTCAGAGGGCCACAATCAATCAATCAACCGTAATATCTGACTGTGTGCATGTGTCCACATCCCCTCTGTGAAGGGTACACGTCTTAGGTGTCTCAAGCATCCCTCTCCCATTATGGTGGTAGGCATAAACTTGCTCCTAGACCCACTCCTCTGACCCCACAGCTAAGTCTTCCCAGGGTGGGGAGCCCCCTCCCCAACCTGAGAGAGCAGATTTCTCCTCTCAAACCAGTGGAGTGGTTTGCAGGCTAGGCCAGGCCAGTGGCCAGGCGTTTGCTGAGCAGTGGTGGGTGTGAGAATGGGGCCTCTGCTTGGGTGACCCCGGCCCACCCCCACACTCACGCTGTGTCCTTTGGCAAGTGGTTCAGTCTCCCTGTGCTCCGGGTTCTCTGGTGTAAAGTAGGGACAGTGACAGTGACTAAGGACCTGGCAGTGAGGATTTGAGCAGAACTGGCTCTCCAAGAACTTCCTGCTCAGTGCACAGCGCCTGTGGCCGGCCAGTTGGCAAGGATAGCAGAGATTCCGAGCCAGTCGGCTTTAATTCTGTGCCGAGACCCCAATGAGGAGCTTGGGGCCCATCCTTCTCCTGGTTTGACACTTTGCTTCCTTGTCGTCCCTCTGTTGTGGTTAGTCAGGAACAGGGCCAGCGTGAGGGTGTCCAAAATCCCGAGTCCACAGACTCAGTGACAACGAGCCGGTGGTGTCCCTTGCCCCGTCTTAACCAATTACTGTTTTCGCCTCTATGGAGAGAGTCCCCTTTCTGCAAGGAAATGTTGATTTGTTTCCAAGGAGTGAGCCTTCACTTGCTCATCACAACCAAGCTCACTGCTGACTCACAGTGGAGAACTGCCCCGTGGGTTCCTGCGACGGCCTCATCTTTCTCCCACAGAGGGGGCCGTGACTTGGAACTGCTGACCTTGCGGCTAGCAGCCCAACGCTTGCCCGCTGTGCCACCCGGGCTCCTGAGTGCTCCCTGGGTAGTAATTTGCAAATGTCCCCTGAGGTCATGAGGGAGCCGTTCCCGTTGCCCGGTTGGAGTCCACATACCCTTTCTCTCCCTTGGCACTGTCCTTCCAGTCTTCCTTCTTCCACCAACACGGCTGCTCCACCAGCGACACCAATGCCAAGTACAACAGCCGGGCCGCCCAGCTCTACAGGGAGAAAGTCAAGTCTCTGGCCTCGCAGGCCACACGGAAGCATGGCACGGACGTGAGTCTTGGGTGTGGTGGACGGTCTTGTCCAGTTGGGAAAGTGGTGTTTACCTTGAAGCTGCACTTAGTCAGGAAGCCTCGGTCCTCCCTGTACAGCAGCGGTTTGTGGCTCTGGGCTAGCAGACTTTGAGAAGGCTGGGGGCCTCCATTTCCTGGGCGGATACCTGGTTCAGTGTACTCAGAGGCCCTCTGCAGGCATGGGACCGACTCCGGAAGAGTGGAGCTGCCATCCTGGGCTGGCAGATCTCCAGGAGGGGAGTGAGGGACGGGAGAGAAAGCCCCTGGGAGCCAGCTGCCAGGCTAACACTGTTTGTTTTCCTTCCAGCTGTGGCTTGACAGCTGTGTGGTTCCGTCCTTGTCCCCTCCACCAAAAGAGGAGGATTTTTTTGCCTCTCATGTTCTTCCCGAGGTATGTCCTCTGCTTGATGTCCTGTTGAGATGCATTTTCTCTGGCGCGCATGGTGGGTCCGTGCTCTGAATGTGTCAGCTGGGGTCCTGGGGAAGCGGCTGTAACAAACATCCCCCTAATAAGGGTACAAGAACAAGATGGGCATCAATGGATTGTCAGACTGGAGGCGGGCCGCCCAGAGCTGGCTGAGGGCCTTTTCTGCTTCTCCACATGGTGGTCTTCCTCTCGGTTCAGTGGCTGCTCCAGGCCAGGATCGACCCCAGCCAGTAGGACTGGGACAGAGCGCCAGGGAGCAGAGTTCCCAGGAGTTTGCCGAAGAAGTCTCGGGAGAACATGCATCACAGCCACTTGTGTGTCCCGCTGGCCGGCTCCTGGTCACACGCCTCTCCTGAGCCACTGAGGGCTGCTGGGAAGTGGAACCTTCCTCCAGCTTTAGGCATGGCTGTCTGTCCTAGTCCAGGAGCGGACAGACCATGCGGACAGGGCTTCTCAAAGCCACAGTTGGATGGAGATTTGAGCCTCAGGCTGGGCGCCTAGCTGTGCAGGTCAACCACGCGTCAGGGAGAGAGTGAGAAGGTCAGAGGGCAGCCAGTTCAAGGGGCAGCAGTGTCAACGTCACCTCCTGGCAATCCCTGCGCAAGTCTAGTCGGCTGGAGCTCCACAGGGTTTCCAGACTGGGATTTTGGATGTCCCTCTCCAAGGCTCTCCTCCGAGGTGCCTCAGGGTGCCCGTCTCACGTCTCAGTATCATCCCCGGGGCCCAGGAGCCTCTGTGACGGCCATCTGCAGTCTTGCCTGTGTCAGCGAGGGGCGAGTCATGGAAAGCGCGCTGAACAAGGTCGATGTCGGTGGACCTCCCGACATAGCCACTTCCTTTTGTAAATGCGCTGCTGTCACAGCGGCTCCTGCAGCAGGTGGCAGACAGGGAGTCCCGACGGAATGTATGACTCCCAGAGCTGGCAGTGTTTATGGTTGAGCCCTCGAGAAAGTGTGTCCATGGCTGGCAGGAGCCTGGGCTGTCCTGCCAGCTGCCCGCATGCCCCAAAGGCTGCCCCTTCCCCGCAGCTCCTCTGTCTGCCTCACAATTTTCAAGTTAAAATTGCACAAAACGGCTAAACCTGAATTCTTTTTTTCTTACTTGGATAGCTTCACATACATGTTTCCTTGAGCTTCATAACTTGCACCAGAAATAGCCACCCAAAAAGCAAGGGGCAGGAAAGGGTGTGTGGGGCTCATGAGGAAGGGGTGCTTCCTGTCTGCTGCAGCCAGCACTGCCCCCGTGTGGACAGGAATGGTGAGCACAGCAAACAGCCCCTGTCCTGGGAGGCGTGGCCCCCAGGAGGCCGGTGTGTTGGTGGGCTCCATCCAGTTGGTGCTGCCTCCACGGGGCCTGGAGGCAGACAGAGAACAGCAGCCTCTCGGGGAGCAGCACAAACGCAGTTCTTTCCAAAACACCTCTTCAGAGTCGATTCGAGCTATAACAAGCCCCCTCGGGTCAGAGAAGAAGTGGGGTGGGGTGCTGTGTACCCTAGGGCTCTCAGGGACTGGTTTTCAGATGACTCCAGAGCCTGCCTGCCAAGAAGCCTCTGGGTGGTCTCGAACCGCCAGCCTTTAATGAGCCGCCACCTGTGTTAACGGTGGGGACGCCCACTCTGCTGGGAACCGGCAAGGATATCAGCTTTGCTGGTCTGCTTTTTCCAATAAAGAAGCAGCGTAACACAGGTCAGCTCCTGGTGAGAGCTCCAAACCTTAGAGTTTTCTTTTCCAACTATTTGGAACCAGTGAGACCAAATTCCACAAATTCCTTTAGTGCCTCTGCTGTTTAAGCATGCTGCTGCTTCAAACAGCCCCATTCTCTCGCCCTCCCCAGCTCATCTGCATGCCCCCAGGGTGGGGGGCACCAGGGGCTGGTCACCTGCATGGTCAACAAGTCAGCTCCTTGCAGGGTGGAGGGGCAAAGGGGGCCACTGACCCAGATTTTGACTGGAGCTCCCAGGTTTGCGCCCCCAGACCAAGGAGAGAGACCCTGGCTTGTTAAACCCTCAGTGGAAGGGGCTTTATCATGCGATGGTCTGAGTTCTTCCCTTTGGGGTCCAAGCCACAAACTGGAGCCTTGGGCGCCACTGTGGTGCCTGCCCACCCTCTGGGAGCCGCAGCATGGTCCAGTCGGAGCTGCTCCTAGAAGCAGCTGTCAGCACTTACTGAGCTCACTGCTCCTTAGGAGAGACCTCCCCGTAACAGCCTCGGTGGGGTTGGGGTGGAGGTGGAGCAGGCAGAGTTCAGAGCCCAGGTTTCCCCCTCGTTCTGACTCCTTCCACAGTGGGCGCGGGGCCCATTTAGCATCTGCTCCTCAAGTGTTAGGCAGCACCTTCAGGGCAGAGGGACAGGTAGTCGCACTGAGCACGCAGCTGCAGGTGCAGGTACCCAGAGTGGGTTGCCCTCCCTGCTCTACAGGGGTCTTATGGGAAATAGAGAAATAGGAGCGTGGTGGTATGGCTTCGAGTTGCAAATTCCGGTTTGGATTGATGTTTACTTTAGGATATTTACATGTACACAGAACGCATGATAGGTATTTGTGTAGGCACGGTTTTGGCACACCCGCCTGCACACACATGTAAATTTATGTAAGTATAACACTAGCTCGGCCCTCTGAGAGCTGAGACGCAGTGGGGCCCCAGTACAGCAAGCACACACAGCACCCTGACCTTGGTGCCTACATCCCCAGCTCTAGGAAAGACAGACAGGAAACATGGCGGGTTCTCAGGTTGGAGCAGGGGTTGTTGGTGGGGGAGCATTTTCCAGTGCTGTTGTGGAAGGGAGTGCTTTTAAGTGAAGAAGGGGACAGGACGTGGCAAAGGGCCTCCAGGCAGCCTAGAAGAGCAGGAACAACTTGAACCACAAAACAAATCATGTTGGCGTCCGATTGTGACGCCCAGGATGAGATCCGTATTTCCGCATGCGTGCCGATGTCACAGATGGTCGAATGGAGGGCCGGCTTGGGTTGCCATGCCCTTGCGCAGGGAGGGGGCGTGGTGATGCTCACCGAGAGGTGGGAGGTCCAGACCCACCCGTGACTGCAGGAGAAGGAAAGACCCCACGACCTGCTCCCATAACGACCGTAACCGCCCGCTCTTCACGTGGGCCGTGCCAGCCTCCATCACACGGCTGTGCATAGATATCCCCGCCTGCCGCCCACCCGCCCTGCCCTCCCATACAGCCCTGGTAACGGGGACTTAGAACGTAATATTGTCCCTCCTTCCCACTGAGGCAGGTAGTGGGGAGGCAGCTATCCCCACCTCCAGCTCTGACCTGGTCTCTTGCCTTGTTTCAGGGGAGCGACGTGACGAGGCTCCCCACCCAGCCAGCACAGCTGCTTCTGACGCCCAGGCCTGCGGAAGCCCCTCCAGAGGCCCACGAAGGTAGAGTCCTCGGGCCAGCTGGGGGACGCCGGGTGGGACTCCGGGGGTGGATGAGCCGGTAGGGAGGAGGACGTCTGGGCACAGACACCGTCAGAAGCAACCGACTCCCTAAGAAGGAGCGACTCGGAGGTATCGCGCCAGAGTACCGCCTGCAGAATGCGGTGGGAGGGTTTCCGCATGGCAAGCCTGGAGCGGCTGCCTTTTTGTGATGAGTGTGTGCTGCTCCTACACTCAGAAGAGCAAGAGCTCCGTGGCAGACACGCAGGGAAAGCACCCATTCTAGATGACTTGACACCTCGTAATGATTCACAGTGGTACTCGCCTACGTATAAGAAAGAACTTTATTTCAAGAAGTAATAACTTATCAAGAAGGCAGCCCGGCCCAGCGCAGCGCAAGCCCCTAAGTCCAGTACTGGTCCATAAGTCGCTCTCCAGACTCACACAGCCACGTGCAGTGACAGACTGCAGGGAGGTCACGGGCCGGTGGGTGCAGAGGCGTGTGGGTCCAAGGTCCGTGAAGACTTGGCAGGGCTCTGGTGGTTCTCAGAGTCAGTGGCAGAGTCCCAGCAGGCAGGGCGGCAAGGGGGCAGAGAGAGAGGAGGAGGTTACCGGGGTCCTCCTCCTGAGAGGGCCATGCTCTGTAACCTGGGCACTTCCAGACTTCGAGTTGACACAAAATCATCTCACTGCTACAGGGACTTAATTCTCTGTGTTTCATCGACATATATCTGTTGGCAAAGCTTCAGAACTCACCTGTATGATACGCGTAACATGGACCAGGAAGCTAAGGCTTTCTGCCTAAGACTCGAACACCTCTGGTAAGCCAGAGTGAGAATGCGATTGGAAACGGGCAGCAGCAAGGGGACGTTTGACAGGTGTACACCAACCCCCATCATCTCAGTGCACCTCGCTGCCATCGAGTCAGTCCTGACCCTTAGTGACCCAGTGGGACAGAGTAGAACTTCCCCTGTGGCTTCCGAGATGGGCAATGTTTACAGGAGCAGGACGTCTCATCTTCCACCCCAAAAGTGGCTGGTGGGTTTGAACCGCTGACTTTGCAGCGGGCAGCCCATCGTGTAGCCCACCATACCACCAGGGGTTCTGTGACCGATCTAAACTGGGCCCAGAACTCCCTCAAGGAACTTAGAGGAACAGAGAAGGCGAGGTAGTCTCCCAGCCTCGGGACTGTGTGATGTTGAGATAATTCCTCGCAGAGATATTGCCAGCACGTTGGCAGTAAAAGATTCTTAGCAGAGGTTGCCTTTAAGCTCCGTCCGACTGTGGAGTCACAGAGAATGGAGTAAGAAGAGAAGTCGCTTCTTTTGTCTTGGATTGCGGCCACCAGGGTGGGGGTTGAGCCCCAGATTTCCAGGAGGCCTGCTGCTCATGGCTCTGCGCAGGAGCGCCCGCGCCCAGGGGAGCCTCGGGGTGCTTCACATCGTGGGGGATTCAGTCACTGGAGTTGGGACACTGGCTCGCACTGTGGGGAAAGCAGTCGAAAACCAAGCAGGACACACTCCTTACTCCTTGCACCAATTGAGACAGGTACAGGTGGACCAAAGACAGCCCGAGACGGGAAAATCTGATGGTGCCAGCCAGGAGGAGCCACTGTGAAGTTTCCTATTAGTCAAGGCCCTTGTGTCCATTCCGGGGCCTCAGGGAAGGGCCAGAGGACTACGTCTGACTCTCTACCAATGTAGCATTTCTGTTTGCTAACCCTTGACTTCAAAGTCAAGACAAAGGACACACCAGGGCTGCATGCTCCACTCACCCAACAGAAGCCCGGCTCCCTTGATATGCAGCCTCTCCTGACGAGCCTGGTTTTTACTTGTGTATTCTTTGTGATTCGATCACCTTTGGTTTGATACGTGCAGGACCAAGCAGACCCATACAAACCTCTCTAGCTCAGGGGTCCTCAAGCTTTTTAAACAGGGGGCCAGTTCACTGTCCCTTAGACCGTTGGAGGGCCAGACTATAGTTTAAAAAATATATATGAACAAATTCCTATGCACACTGGACAAGTCGGCTGCTAAGCAGGACAGGCAGCAGTGGCAAAAGCACCCAGTAGGCTGGATAAATGTCCTAGGTGGGCCGCATGTGGCCCGCGGGCCATAGTTTGAGGACCCCTGCTCTAGCTGGTCTTTCGCAGTTGGCTTCCCTAGACCCCGACCTGCACTGACAGCAGGAGCTTATGAAAACACAGAGGACGCTTGACTCTTGTCACGGTGACGACGCAGTCGCGTCAGGTCTGTCACCCATGTCACGGGAGAGGCAGGTGACCTTTCAGGGCCAGCTGTCTCCTGCAGCTGGAGTAGCAGAAACCGAAGATAATGGAACCCACAGGATGCTCTTTCCTGCCAAAGTGCGTAGCTGCAGTTTCTTCTCAAAGGCCTTCATCTTGAAAAGCCCCTGTCCCCTCCACTCCCCTCTCCGCACTTGTCTTGTCCCCTTGCCTTTCAGTATGTCCCTTGCACAGCTGCTAGCCAGGGCCACCTTGGGCCTCCAGGCTTGCCCCGGAGCGCCCTGTCAGCACTGGGTGACAAGGAGACTTCACACCCCAGACCCACTGCCACCCAGTTGATGCCGCAGGGCAGAACTGCCCCTCGTGTTTCTGAGACTAACTCTTTAGGGGAGTAGAAAGTTCATCTTCCTCTCACAGAGCGGCTGGTGGTTTCAAACTGCTGACCTTGTAGCTAGTAGCACCTCGTGGAGCCACTATGTGCCTCATCAGTGGAGGTAAATTATGCCTTAAAAGTACAGCGGCCTCATGAGGGAGGGGGAGCGGGGAGGGAGGGGAAAAAAAGAGGACCTGATGCAAAGGGCTTAAGTGGAGAGCAAATGCTTTGAAAATGATGAGGGCAAAGAATGTACGGATGTGCTTTATACAATTGATGTATGTATGGATTGTGATAAGAGTTGTGTGAGCCCCCAATAAAATGTATTAAAAAAAAGTACAGCGGCATTAGAAGTAGCATGATGTTTAATTGGTTTTAAACGAAGGCTAAGTCAAGTCGCTAACCAGCATCATGTTTCAGGTGAACTAGAAAGCACCTGGGTCTCTGTCCTTGCTGTGGCGGAGTGGTCTTACACTGGGCGGCTAACCGCAGGGTCAGCAGCTTGAAACCAACGGCCGCTCCACAAGAGAAGGACGAGGCTTTCCGCTCCCATAAAGCTCTCCCTGTCCTGTCGGCTGGCTGTGAGTTGGATTGACTTGGTGGTGTGGACGCCCAGCTCCTAAGGGAGCACTCCAGGTGATGGCCATGAGAGCGCCCACTAGCGAGTTTACTCTCACTCACTCAATCCACTGCCGTGCGTGGACGCTGACTCAGAGCGACCCTCTCGGATGGGGCAGGACTAACCCTGTGGTGCCCCAGATTGCAACTCTATCTCCCTCGGAGCCACTGGTGGTTTTGAACTGTTGACCTTGCAGATCACAGCCCGACTTGTAACCACTACGCCAGCAGAGGCGCTGTCGTTCTGCGAAGCGAAGCACCTGGATGAAATGGAGATTTGCTTGTGCTTTGCTGAGCGTTTACACGGACGCCGTCTGTTCCGTGTTGCTGAGCGTCCACTCAGCACAGCCCACGCCCGCGGGCCGTCCCTTAGTGTAAGCGGCGGAGCGACGTCCACAACAGTCTCCGAGTTGTCAATGAGTTGAACAGCCTCTCAGATCAGACTTCTAGCAAAGGGCGCTACACAGAAAACGGACCCTCGTCAGAATCGGCCAAGAGATTTGTGCTGCATTTCCCGTCTTCAGAGGCAGCTGGCGCGTCTCTTGGCTTCAGTGACACCGTATGCGTCTCTTGCAGGTGGATCCGAAGGACCAAGTGTGGACGGCCTCAACGCACCGCCAAGGGCAGCTTTAGGTAAGGAAGCCGTGGGGCTGCTTCTCATTCCTAGGCCCCGAGACTTCGGTCAATGAAAGGTGCAGGAGGCAGCCCCCTGCATTCTTTGCTGTGACTGCGGTCCATGTCGGCGCTGGCCTGGCCCGGGCTGTAGGCTGGTCTCTGTGCCCGGCATCAAAGCCCAGACCGGATCCTCCACCCAACTCCCACTGACTCGGGCTGACCTATCAGCAGCGAGCTTCCTCCAGCTGTGCTGTCCCACGTGAGCGGATGACTGACCAGGTTGCATGCAGCTGGAAGCATCTGCTGGTGGAAGACCACCAAGCACGTCGATCGCGTGTCCGGTCTGGAGGCGGGGGTTGCGGTGAGGCCTCCGTGTGAAGGGGAGGCAGGCGCTCGGCCGTCTTGCTTTCCTTTGGGGTGCTAAGGTGCGCCTCCCTCGCGGCCGAAAGAGCCGGTGCTCTTACTAGACAGGGCTTGACGCTGGCTTTCCCCTCAAGACACCTTCTTTTCTTTGTGTAAACAACAAAAAAAAGGTGTACAGCAAGATTTTATTTCTAAGTTTTACAAACAGTTTTAAAATGGACTCCACATTGATTTATTTCAGGATCAAGCGGGTTAGTTAGGGAAGTTAATGCTTCATCCACGTCAGCGTTGGTCAGCAGAGAGGAGGCCGTCTTTGGTCCGCAGCACCCCCTCTCCCCAGATTTGTAAGGTAGAATTGGGGGGGGCCCCCGAGGAAGCATTTAGGAACTAGAGGAAAGTTGTGTTTCATCGGTGCTGCACTGCACCCTGACTGGCTCATCTCCTCCCCGTGACCCTTCTGTAAGGGGATATTCCAGTTGCCTACAGATGGGCGTTGGGTCCCCAATCTGTACTCCCCTCATTCACAATGATTTGATTTTTTGTTCTTTGATGCCTGATACCTGATCCCTTCAACACTCCATGATCACACAGGCTGGTGGGCTTCTTCCATGTGAGCTTTGTTGCTTCTGAGCTAGATGGCCGCTTGTTTACCTGGCTTTTTATTTCTTACTGGTTCATGTGACAGGAGCCCCCTGGGGGCAGAGTGGTTACACATGGGCTGCTAATCACAAGGTCAGCAGTTCAAAACCACCAGCTGTTCCTCAGGAGAAAGATGAGGCTTTGTACTCCCGTGAAGAGTTCCAGGCTTGGAAACCCACAGGGGCAGTTCTACCCCATCCTGTAGGGGAGTCGGTCCCGCTGGAGGGCAGTGAGGATGGGAGAGGATTCCCGTCCCTCCCTGCTCCCCTGCACACACGCTAACATTTCAATGCACCAAACGCTCCTGAGGAAAATGCCAACACAGGAACTCTGGGCCCCTTCCTCTCTCTGGGCTGGGCTGCCCCAAGCTGTCATCCGCACCAGGGCTGGGTACTGCGTGAGGGGCCTGTGCACGCTTATCTTGTCATCTCAGGGGCTCCCCAGAGCCGGTGGGAAAATGGAAAGAAAAAATCAGGGACTTTCCTCATGGATGTTTGGAAAGCTATCCCCAGCCCCCTCCCCTCCCCTGCCCTTGAGTCTTCTGGATCACAACCCAGGTGTGGACAATGTGACCATCCTTCCCTCATAGGGAATGGGGCCGGGGGCAGAATCCTCGTAAGACCATGCTGATGACAGAGCTACTTACTTATGAGTGCTGCCGGCCTGATAGCTGTTCTCCTTTTTATCAGAGGTCTCCTCGATCATGAAGAAGAAGCCAGCTCAAGCGAAGAAAGGCGTGAGTACTGTGCGTCGTGGAAGACCAGCTCTGCGCTGGCTCGGGCTCCGGCAGCCGGGGGCCACCCTCTTTGGACCCAGTTCTCTTTCTGTTTTGCTTTCGTCCCTGAAGCCCTAAGATGACCAGTGTGACCTTGCTTTGTTCCCTGCGGTGACTGTCCTACTTAGTACCTTTTCCAGAAGGGAGACTCCCATTTCCCCTGTCTGGCAAGCCACTAAACAAAACAAGGAGCCGGAGATGAACAAGGGCTTCCTGGGGGGCGGGGTCCATTGCCTGTCAGCACAGTGATGAGGGTTTGAATCCTGGCTTGGCCACTTAGCGGCCGTGTGAGCGTGGCCGAGTCACTTCTCTTGCCCGGACCGTGAGCCAGGGTAAGCTCCAGCACCCCAGAGCTGTGAGGCCCATGCCACACGCTCGCCGCCGTCTGCCTGGCACGCTGCAGTGCACCCCTGTACGTGCCAGCCCTGTTACCGACATTTTCAGAGAGATTCTCCTTGTCTTCCAGCTTGGGGCCAAAAAGGGCAGTTTGGGAGCCCAGAAACTGGCGAATAAAAGCTTTAATGAAATTGAAAAGCAAGCCCAAGCCGTGGATAAGCTGAAGAAGGAGCAGGAGGACCTTCTGGCCCGGGCAGCGCCTAAGGAGGAGCTGAGGTGAGTGTCATGCCGTTGAAGTCGTAGGTTTGCAGTGGCTGCTTCCAGGCACCAAACCCCAGTGGGGCTTGCCTTCCCAGCTCCAGTTGGGTTGCAGTGCGTGTGCAGGCACAGTGGTTTCTGGCTGGGGTGGTGGAGCAGGCCCGGATGATGTCCCTGAGAAGGGAAAGGGAGAGCTCTAGCCTGCGATGTTGGATCAGGACGAGACCTGCCACCCTCGGTCACCTGGGAAGGGCAAGTCAGGGCTCCAAGGAGATGCCACTTGATGCCCCTCCCTGCTGACTGCGATCACCTCTGTCGGGCGCCCCCGGCGGTCATCTTGACCGAGCAGCGGAGTGCGTACGCACTGCTCCACCAGGACTCCTTGGCCAGTGGTCTCGCCTCACATGGAGGGCACGCACGCCGCGACATAGACCGGCCTGCGCCACCGGCATGACTGCCCGGACGCTCGAGCCTACAGGTGCAGCCACCGTGCCAATACAGCTTGCCGAGGGCCTTCCTCTCTCACTGCACTGCTGCTGTGACGAGCAGGATGTCCTTGTCCAGGGACTGGTCCCTCTGACCACATGTCCAAGGTATGTGAGAAGAAGTCTCACCATCCTGCTTCCAAGAAGTGATGCTTCTTCCGAGACCAATCTCTGTCTGTGTGGCCGTCCTGGGTGCTTCCAGAGTTCTTCACCAGCACCCCAATTCAGAGGCACCTGTCTGTCTTCAGTCTCCCCTATTGACCGGAGCAGGTGGTGTCGGGGATGCTACTGTGGGTGAGGATATAAACCGTACGGGACGTCCCTCGAACTGTTAGCCAGGGCACCCCCGTTCGCCCTGCACTTCTGCTCCTAGGGAAGGACGTCCACAGACAGACGTGTGCGTGGGTGTTTACAGCAGCGTGACTCCTTCTAGCTATGCAGTAGCAACAACCCAAACGTCACCCGTAAGCGAAGGTGCTCTGTCCATGTGGGGGAATAGGACTTGGCCATCAGAAGGAGCCCATGTCCCTCTGCTGCACCGTGGAGGACCCCTGAGAACCATGCTGGGCAGAGAAGACAGACCCCCGGTGCAGGCTCCCCGGTGCACAAAAGGCCCAGAAGAGGCCTCCACAGAGAGAGACTGCAGGCCCGAAGTGCTCGGTAGCTAGCTCACAAGGCAGTGGTTCTAGCCCACCCGCCGAGCCATCTGCTGCTGTAAAGATGGCTTTGGAGGGGAAATACGGGACAGAATTTGGAATTCTTAACGATCCCAACCTTTCTGGAGCCGTGGAGGCTAGATGAACCCTTGAAACTACTGCTCTGAGATAATCTTTAGCACTTAAACCCCAAGTCTCCCCTGACGTCTTCTTACGGCCACACAGTACGCCAGCCTTGCTCATCTCAAAATGCCTGCAGGGAGAACTCTCTCTTTAAGAACTGTTATCCCGGGGGAGGCAGACTAGCCTGTCCCTCACAACAATGTAGATGATTTGAGAGCCCTTGTGTATTTTTGCAAACAAATGGGATCAACACCCTCTGAATAATATCCTTAAACGGTCTCAGTTTCACTTCAGTGCCCACCGACAGAGACGCGTATGGCATGTGAGCTGCAGTTTGCTGCCAACCCCTGGTCTCAGCGGGTCAGAGGGACACCAGCAATGGGGGAGGGCCCACGGGAGCAGAGCGGGCATTGGGTGGGGTAGGCAAGGAGAACTCAGAAAAGCAGGCTGAGCAAGGCCTTGCAGCTCAGTGTGATCAACCTCACAGAGTCACGCGTGTAGAAATGGTCTTAAATAAAGGCTTACTGTGTGTGGACACCCTGTGGAGCAGTCCCTGGGCTGGCCTGAGTGGGATCCGACTCAGGGACCTGGGTTTCTAGCGACAGCAGGCGAGGAGAGGTGGCCTTGGGAGGGGTGGGCCACGAGGATGGGGTTTGTGCTTTGGTTGATGAAAGGTACACACCCCAGAACTGTGCGTGGTGAACAGGTACATCGGAGCAGGTGAGCTGTAACTGTTACATGACCCACTGGCCTCGGGGACTAAATTCTCGTGTGGGTTTGGAGTCCACTCCTCACAGGGTCTTGAAGTCTGACTTAGAGATGGGGGCTGGTGGGGACGGGGGAGAGTTGAGGGGAGGGCAGAGGAGGGCCTGCTGGGTTTGCCCTGGGGGCCTTCCCAGATGACGTGTGGAGGTTCATCGAGTCCACCTGGGGGTTCTCCATATTACCAGAGAAGCAGAGGCAGCTCCTTGGGGGGGTCGGGGGATGAGGGGGTGGGGAGGGACACTACGGGATGAAGAAAAGGAGTCTGGGAAGATGTGGGAAGCCAGGGCCCAGGTCAGATCAGAGGCTGGCTCCACACACGGTCAGTTCTCGCTATTCCTGGTAACGCAGACCTGCACTGACCATGGACCAGGTCCCTAGGTGCTCCTGGCCACAGTGTTTCCATGAACCGGCCAGCACCCAGCTTTGATGAGGCCGTGTCTGGAGTCACCTTTTTGTCGCATGCACTGTGGCCCACAGCAGGCCAGCTCGTGCTGGAGGGCAGCTTTGCTGACCCACGGGTGTCCCTGGGAGGCGCCTCACAGCCAGCACCTGCTGAGGGACAGGAGGCCGCACTCTCATGAGCACCATGTCTGGGGGTCATTTTAAGTGTCCCACCCCCAATCCAAAGCACAAACCTGCCCCCGTGTGGCCCTACATAGACCAGCGCGTGGAGGGACACTGTCTGTCCTGGGAGCTGAGACTGCAAGGCAGAGCGTCCCCCTCAGTGGGTGGCGTCAGTTGTCCCTCATCTGCCCTCAGCTGTGCCCAACCCCAGAAGCACCAGGGGGTCGAATTGTGGTGGTGGTTGTTTTTGGTGGTGGTGGTGGGGTCACAAGGAACCTGGGTGGGTGAATGGCAGAGACGCGCAGAAGCTGAGGGTGCTGTTGGGTGCCATCGAATGGGTGCCAACCAGGTGACCGTTGTACAATAGAAGGGGACACTGCAGGTCCCCGGGCCGCCTTTCCCACCCATTGTCCTCATATTGGAGCCCGTCGTTACAGCCACGGTGTCTGTCCATCTTGTCAAGGGCCTTCCTCTCATTCGCTGCCCCTCCACTGGACCAAGCCGGCAATAAGGAGGCTCCACAGGCCCTGCTGAGTCTCTGGAGACACTTTTATGTGTGCTGGGGACGTGGAACCATGGCCCCTGGAGATGGCATGTGCCTGGGTAGAGAGGAGAATGCCACAGGGCTAGACCCGTGCTCCACCTGTGTTTGCTTTGCCCTAGTCCTCCAGCAGTTCTACCAAGTTCAGGTGCATCTTCTCAGAGCTGTACAGCCTGTCAGAAGAGGGGAGCGGTGGGCGTTCTTGTCTGTGGCCCTTCTGAGGATGGATACCTGGGATGCCCTGCCCTCTGCTCCACACCTGTTGACTTGGGGAGCGTCTCCATGGTCGTTCAGGTCACGGCCCATAGGGGGCAGCACAGAGCTGTCTTTAGGGGAAAGGATGCTGGTTGTCAGCTGGCCTTGGCACAGACCTGACCTGACTTCCTCTTGCTGATTAGCTTTTAGGAGCCCTGGAAAGAGGGAACAGCTGGGCAGCTTCTTGAAGCTGGTGGAGGGGAGGGGGTGGGGATTCTCCATGGGGGCTTTTCCAGGCAGCGTGTAAAATCAGCTGCCTGATTGGAACAGAGATAGGCGCTGGGGCACAGGAGCCGTGGATCCTTCCTGCGGGCCGTGTGGGCAGCGGGGGATGGAAACATGCGGGGCCCGCAGATGTGACGCACTATGAGGCAAGGGTGCAGGCTAGGCGTTCGTAGGGAGGGGATGTGGGGCCCAACGTGGTGCCTCCCTCAGCGGACTGGCCTGTCCCTCTGGGGCTGACCCAGCTCACCTCTGGGTCTCAGGCTCTGTCCCCACCTTTCAGGCCACCACACTGGTGCTGGGATGGCTAGCACAAGCTGTCCTTAGATGTGAGATCCTGGCGCTTCCGCACGTCGGTTCTCCCCGGGCCAGGAAGGGAAGCTACTGTCAGTAGCAGGAGACAGGAAGCTGCACTCCCGTTAGGGGGACGGTCTCGGACCCCCAGAGAGCTGTCCACCCGTCCCGTAGGACCACTGGGTGTGGCAGTCAACTTGAGGGCGCTTCACTCTCAGCGACAGCACTGCTTCTTGTGCTTATACCGTCCCGGCAGCACATTCTGCCTGGCCTTCTGCCAGTTCCTCAGAGCAGGAGAACTTTCTGGTAGGAGCACCAATGGGTGGGCTCAGCTCAAGTGCTCTGAGCGCCCTGCAGCCCGCCCTGGGGGCTGCAGGGGGAGGGCTTCTGTGGCCCCAGGCCGGCCATCTGACCACTTCAGGCTGGCCCATCTCTGAGCAGCGTGGAGACACCCCCTGCGTTTACCGAGTGGTCTCAGCTCAGGCATCCTAGAAAGTGAGACTCTTGCCTGTTAGGTCTTTTGAAAGAACTCACCTTCTCCAGGTGTCTGCCATTTTTCCCCCTTCGACTAAGACACCGCTGGCATGCTGACTTTTCTTTTTGAGACTTTGTGTTGTGCTCTGAGTGAACGTGCCCCCTTTGGGTTTCCGCTTGCCAGTTCACGTGCCTCATTCGCTCTTAGGGCCCACAGCGTTCACGTCTTGTGTGTGTTTGGACATTGGGAAGCCAGCGCATACCATCATAACTGGGCGGGGGGGGGGGGGGGGGGGGAGTGGGGAGGGGGAGCATGGCTGATGCTGCTGTCGGGCTGCAGGGGGCGCCGGAGAGCCTGCCACTGTAGCCCAGGTGGCCTGGAGACAGTCTAAGTCCCTCCCTGCCAGCGGCACCGAAGGAGAGCAGCCAGGTTTCCACTTCCCCAGCTGTTTTCAAATATCCAAACAAGTTACGCACTCCAGACTTTGTGGCGGGTCGTGGGGTCAGGCAGTTAACAAGCTTCAAGCAATGGGGCCAGGGGAGCGAGGCTCCCAGGAAACGGTTCACATCCGCCCCGGGGACGGTCAGACCATCAGTGAGATCGTCATTGGTTTGAGGCCCCACTGCTTTTCTAGACGGTCCTGCTTCCCCTTCCCCTTCCGGAAATAGGAGCATCCTGAATAGTTAAACAGGGGTTTCAACAGGCCCAGACCTCGGATGCATAGGTTTAAAAGGCATTTACTCTAGGGTTGGGAGCTGTTCCATCCTGGGTCCCGCTCAACAAGCTACAACTCAGCGCACTGAGTTACATTTCCAGTTGTTAACAGCAGGCGAACTCTGGTGGCCAGTGTTATGTAGGAGGCTGTTCACTGCAGAGTCAGCGGTTTGAAACCGCCAGCTGCTCCTTGGGAGAAAGAAAGACGGGGCTCTCAGGGCCAATTCTGCCCTGCCCTGTAGGGGTCACTAAGAGTCGGTGTGGGCTGGCTGGCAGTGAGTTGGGTTTGGTGTAACACACAGACACGTGTTTGGGGTTGGGGTGGGCAGCCTGGCGCCCTAGAGAGCCCCTGTGGGCAGCCTTTTGTAAGCAGAAGAGCCCTTTGCCAACCAAGTAGCCTCTCCTTGCCTGGAGCTCCCGTTGATCTACAACTGTGCAAAGTCGATGTAAAAGTGTGCATTATCTGAAAGTTCACTTGAAGCAAGTCAGGCCCAGGAGGCCCACCTCGCTTCCTTGGCGTGTCACGTGGCAGGGAAGGGTAGGGGTCAGGGCGGTTTGGGAATGGCGCACCCAGAAACAGGCTAGGTAGGTGTGACACTGTGATCGAGGGGGAGGTGATTCACAGAGTCGACTCACTGAAAGTGACCCTCAATGCGGGCGCGCCAGCAGCAGCAACCCCCAAGTGGCCAAAAGCCCGTCCCAGTTGTCAGAGTGGGTGCTAGGGCCTCGCCCGCCAGCCTCCGTCGTCGGTCTTTACCACAGAGCCAGAGGCAGGTTTAATTTCCCACCGCATTATCACTTAAGAACCCCCGGGAGGCAAGGATGGCAAGACTTCATCTCACGCAATTTAGACGTGTGGTCAGGAGAGCCCTGTCCCTGGAGGAGGACATCACGCTTGGTAAAGCGGAGGGGCAGCGACAAAGAGGAAGGTCCTCGACCAGGTGGAGGACACAGGCTGCATCCAGGGGCTCAGGCAGAGGAACAGTGGCGAGGATGGGGCAGGACTGGGCACAGGGCCGCCCTGGGCCGGAACCGTGACCACAACCAAGGCACCTTTGGTGTGCCCCGCAGCATGTCCTCATTACGACTGGCCTATAAGGACCTGGACATTGAGATGAAGAAGGATGCAAAGGTGGACAGCAGCGGCAAAAGGAAAGTGGAGTCTGAGAGGCTGGGCATGGGGTTCGGGAGCTGCAGGAGGTATGTACGTGCGTGCACGCGCACCCCCCACCGCCCTCGGGGAATAGGTTTATTTTCTTCCCATCCCGGCCGGCCTTCTCACTGCCTCTTTTTACTTTCCACTTGACCCTGGACAGAGTGAGACACAATCCAAACTCAGCTCTGGGGAGCAGAGACACCCCCCCAAATCTGACTCCGCCTGTGCCTGAGGAGGCAGGGCTGTCAGCATCCCTGTACCCCTGCCTTGTCTTATCTAATCCATTCACACGACTCAAGGGGTTTTGTGCTTTAAAAAAGCTATCATTAATCATTTTCTTGGGAGCTCTTACAGATATTATAACAATCCAACATTCAGTCAGATCAAGCATAATTTTACAATTACTACCACAATCAGTTTCCAAACATTCTCTTTCTTTAACTCTTTGATCTCAGCTCCCCTGTACCCCGCCCTCCCCACCCTGCTCCCCAGGAGCCCTTATTAGTATGTGTCATGATTATTTGCCACGTTGAACACCACCCAGTGTGTGCGTTCACCTGCAGCTCTGCCACTCACTCCCCTCGGTGGCGTCGTACACCCACCACTGCTGTCGCTCCGCTGCCTGTCTCCGCGTCCCCGCACGGAGTCATCACGCCCATGACTCTCTGTGCAGGGCTACCTGTCTTGCCTCTCATGCGTCAAACAAACACGGCAGGTCTAACAAGATTAATGAGTTGAAACAAAGACCATAATAGTTTGGTGCTTTTAAGGACATCCACTCTCCTCCCCAGATGATGCTTTGGTCGTTTGTGTTTGAAGCTCCTCGCTGGGCTCTGTCTGGGGTCTAGGTTGTAAGCCGCCTTGTTCTTGGGTGAGGGCAGGGTCTGACTCGAGCTGTGTTCTCTTCCGGCTCTCCCCAGCGGCATTTCACACTCTGTGACCTCGGACCTGCAGACCATCGAGCAGGAAACGCCTGTCCTGGCAAAGCCGAGGAAGAAGTACTCGGAGGACCATGAGGACCGCTATTTCATGGCCAGCCCCAGGTACTCTGTCCCCATCACCTTGTGGGTCCAGGAGGACTGCTACTTCACGGCCAGCCCCAGGTACTCTGTCCCCATCACCTTGTGGGCCTGGGAGGAGCCCGCACAGCCATTTGACTTCACTGCCCTGCCAAGCTTGGGCAGGAGCTCCGGCTGTGCTGGAGTAGAATGAAAGTGGGGACGGGGACAGGGACTGCATTCAGCAGGAAAGGTTTGGGGAGACAATGAGTTGAAAGAGGTAGAAGGAGAGCTGCTTGTCTGGCTTGTGAAATGGCTGTGTGAGCCAGAAGCCCAAGCAGTCTGGTTTGGACAGCGGCCGGCCTCCCACTAGAATGTGCCACAGCTGTGCCGCGGGGCTTCTGTAGCTCCTTCAGGTCAGCATCCCAGCTCCAGGGATGCCTAGTCGGCAGTGGGGAGATTGTGTGTGTGTGTGTGTGTGTGCGCGCGCGTGCGTGCGTGTGCAGGGTGATAGTGCACTTTGAGTGGTTCGAGGATGAAGCCTGGGCTTCCGTGTGGGTTTTGTGTTGTGTTTACTTTCTACTCAAATAGGATGAAGTGCAAGTCCGTTTTCCATCCAGCAATTCATACCCATTTAGTTTCACGTCACTGATTGCAGCCCCCGGAATGAACCCCCTGCTTCACTCACCCCTGGCCACTCTGCTCCCTGCTTCCCACCCGCCTCCCTCCCTGACCCTGAGGAACTTGAGCGGCCCAGCGGCCCTTTTGATGTGGGTGTTTGGAGTGTGGGGTGTGCACCTCCCTCAGGTGTCTGTTCACATCACAGACAGTCTGCTGTGCGCCTGGGCATCCTGTTCTTCCCACTCCCTGGAGAGCGCCTTGAAACGGCGCACACAGCCTCAGGGCCCGGCCAGCGTCAGCTCGGCTCAGGGCTCCTGTTTAGCGCCAGGGAACTCCGGGGCTTGACTGGAGATGGAGGGCAGCTGAGAGCGGAAGGAGGCTCAGGGATGGGGAGGCCTGGATTCGAATCCCAGCTCTGCCACTTCCTGGCTGTCTGGCCTCAGAGGAGTGGCTTAGCCTCCCTGGGCTGCACAGGTGGCTGCCGGCAGTCGTGGGAAGGGAGCAAGGGGCCACTGTGTAGGTCAGGACTGGAGCAGGCGTGGGCAGGGTGTTTCCCTGCACCTGGTTTATTAAACTGGTGACACCCAGACATAAGGGGAACAGACATCCTCAACGGGAATGACAGGCACCATCCTGGTAAATGGAGGGAAAAACGAGGCCTTCCGGGATCTCGGCCTACCTGAATCAGCAGTTAGCACCTGTGAGCAGCCTTCAGACACACGTTGGGGGACAAAGAGCCTCTTTTAAGCAATAAAAGGCAAGGACGTCACTTTGATGGCTAAGGTGTGCCCGACCCAAGCCATGGTTTGTTCGCTTGTCTCATGAGAATGCTGGACAACGAAGAAAAGAAGGGGGAAGAGTTGGTGCATTTGTACGTTGCTCTTGGACGAGCATGTTGAATAGACCTGGGACCATCAGAAGGCTCCGAGCCTTGGTTGGTGAAATGGGTTCCGTGTCGGGGTTGCTAACTGGCAGGTCAGCAGTTCAAAACTACCAGCTGCTTCAAGGGTGAAAGAGGAGACTTTCTCCAGGTGTGCCGAGTTAGCAGCTTACGGACCCACGGGGGCAGCTCTCCCGTCCTGTGGGCTCAGAACGGCCTGGATGGTAGGGAATTGAGTCAGAAGAAGGCGAGTCGGTGTCTTGCTTACTGTCAACATGTCTTCAGGGAGGACCCTGAGCTGGAAAAGAACATCATGGTGGGTGCCACGGAGCATCCGTGAAGAAGAGGGGAACCTTCAGGGAAGTGGGACACAGTGGCCTCACCAGTGGGTCCAACACGAAGGTATCTTAAAGGTGGCCTGGGCCATGCCGCACTCCTTCTCTTCAGAAGGGGGGGGCGAGAGACAGGCCAGCAGCACCCCACTGTTCTGTCCTATTAGCTGCTGTCGTAGGAGCTTGGCTCAAGGGACCCCGTGTCACTGGAGTGACCACCCCGGGCCTGCCTCCTGGTATGGCCTGTGGGGAAGGAGAGGGCGCTGGAGCTGGCTGGCAGCTACTCAGGCGCCAAGCTTTTTCTTGTCAAAGGGAAATACTTGCTGACAATGATCTGAAGCTGAAACTACACAGGTGCCTCTCTTACAGGGCTCAGTTTCAGTTCCTCCAGGGACTTGGTGATCTAGTGGTCCACCCTGTGTAACCGTTGTCTTGGACCAGGTTTAACTTCACTTAGAGGTTTTACCTAACTTGATCTTTGTAGACTATAAAAAATCTATTTTATTGAGGATAACAAAGTTACACTTTGATTCAAAATCTGCGTACATGTCAAATTATCTCAACCCGGCATTTGAACTTCAAGCCCGAGGGCACTCTGGGAGATGTTGGCTCTGCGTGCATGAGCCTGGTCTGCTCCACAGCACTGCACCAGGCTAGCTCCTCTGTCAGGATCAGCTCCTGCCCACGACGGGGAGGGGAGGGGAGGGGGAAGCTGCAGCTCCAGTGGAGTCAGTGGTACTGCTTGCAGTGGGACTGGTCCAGAGAGCTGGTAAAGACAGCACTGACCCCAGGACAGAGGTCAGAGGGTGAGGACCGAAGGGACAATGGAAACTGGAAACACAGGGAGGAGAAGGGACAGGCTGTGCAACGGATGAGTGGGGACAAAAGGTGGGTGGGCTGTTGAATGTGAACCCACAGTCTGCTCTGTCAGCCTCCGTCCACTTTGTGATAACAGGGTGGAAATCAAAGGGAAGGGCTCTCCCCGTAGCCTTCCAGGAGGGCTCCCTGCTCTATCTGCTCGCACCATTGCAGGGGCCCTGGGGGCTGCTGCACCCAAGGGTCAGTTCACAGTTGGCCTCAGGCTCTGTTCCTAAGCAACGGGTCCTTATGGTGGGGGACCTGGGAGCAGACGGTGTTGTCATCGCTACAACTCTCTGGGTTCTCACCAGAGACACCTTGCAGAGATGCTTTTCCCGACCTGCAGGCTGACCAGCAGGACCTCGGCCGCCTTCCTGGTCCTCGGTGAGCAGCACCTGGGCTCATCGGGTACTTTGGCCACGGAGGTAAAATACACCAGCGTGCTCTGCAAGCACGGACCTCAGACCACGAGCACTTACTGCCCCCAAATTATTCATGAGCCGCTGAGAACTGGGATCTCATAAATTATGAAGGAACCGCGGCCGTTTCTGTCAACAACAAGACCCACCCAGTCTTGGGGGATTTGCCATTTTCTATCAAGTTCCATGATTTCCAGGCTGTAAACGATGCGAACAGACATTGCGCACAAACGTGGGAGAGCAGAGCAGTGGGCTCAGCCATCGGAAGCGGGTGGGGCCTGAGACTGGAGCGCTAAGGCAGAGACTGACGTTGTGAGGTGCCTCTGGGTCAGTTCTGACTCATGGCGACCCTATGTGCCACAGGACAAAACACTGCCTGGCCATGTGCTGTCTCCCTTTGCATTCGCAAAGTCTCCAGGGACCGGCCCTTCCTGATGACACGTCCGTCCGACGTAAGCAAGACAAAGCCTCGCCATCCTGACTTCTAAGGAGCATTCTGTTCATCCTCCTCCCGAGCCGGAGCTGCTGATTCTTCTGCCGCTGTGGCACGCTCAGTGTTCTCTGCCAACATGGTAATTCACGTGCATGACTCATGTATGCCCAGCTGTTGCATGCCACGAGGTGACGGGAAGCATCAGTGGCTCAGGGCAGGCAATCCGTCGTCTTCCAAGTGACATCGTGCGCGTCTCCTGTCCGCTTGAAGGGTCTGGTGCGGCGATTTGCCCAATGCAAAGCCTTTCTTGGTGGCTGCTTTCGCGAGCACCGACTGTGGATCCAATAAATGGGCATTTTTGACAACTGCCGCTCTTCCTCCCCGTTTCTATGACGATGCCTCTTGGTCCGAATGTGAGATTCCTCGTCTCCTTCCTGCTGAGGGCTGATCCACTGAAAGCCTCTGATCTTGAGCAGCAGCAGGCCGCGTGCTCTGTGCATCCCACGGGACTCTTCCTGTACGGGCTCCTGATGCAAGCCTGGCCTGCGCGTAGTCCAGTTTCTCGGACTCTGCGCTCAGCCCGCACATGCACCGAGTGTGGCGAACGGATGCCACCCCGGCACACTCGTCCGGATTTCAAACCAAGCATCGTCCCCTCACTCGGTTTGAACAACTGCCTCTTGGTCTGGGTACAGGCTTTGCATGAGCGGTTAAGTGCTATGGAATTCCAATTCTTTCCAGTGTTACCATAGTTATGTGTGTTTGTTTATTTTTAACCCACAGTTCATTGCTTTTGCATGGTCAAAAAAAACCCACAAGTAAACATCTTTCTGATATTTTCTACTTTCACCCCAAATCCATCTGATATCGGCAACGACATCCTTTGTTCCACACTTCTTTCTGAATCTGGCCTGAGTTTCTGGCAGTTTAATTATCTTAAAAATTGTACTCGCGTGTGATGTTAATGACATTGTTTGATAATTTCCTCATTCTGTGGGGGCATCTTTCTTCGGAAGGGGCTCGAATACAAATGCCGTCTGGTCAGTTTGCCGGAGAGCTGGCCTCCACGTGCCCTGGCAAAGGCTAACACGTGTGTGCAGTGTTGCAGCAGTTTGTCCAGGATTTCTACTGGATCCCACCCACGCGCGGCCGTGTTTCTCCCGGTGCCTTCGGTGCCGCTTGGACTGCTGGTCAATGTCTCTTGATCACAGACAACGGCCTCGTGAAATGGTAGGACAGCAGCCGTGCCTCTGCGGATTCCTCCATCTTCTCTGGATGCTTCCTGCATCATTCGGGTATTTTGCCCAAAGATTCCTTCAATATCGAAGTCAAGGCCTGGTTCTTTCTCCAGTTCTTTCTTTTTTTCCATGAGAGAATGCATCAAACGTGTTTGCATTTTTAATTTTTAAGCAAATGTCAAAGACCCATTTTACTACTTCTGCTTTTAAACCTAAGCTCAATATTCCACATCTAAACAACTTCCAAGACTTGCTAAGTTTCTAACATTCGAGCACAACTAGAAGACACCCTTCATTCAGACGAAGCCAGAAATCTACTGCCAGTGAAGTTTTGATATCTTCCACTACTCAATATTGAAGAGGGAAAAAGGAAATTCTGTTTTCCAGAGATTCCCTCCTGCAGTGTTCACTTCACAACAGACTGATGCCACTTGGCTGGCACTTCACACACAACGGAGCCACAGCCCCTCGCTGGAGCTCGCACGCGGCGTCTCCCGGCTCTTCCAAAGAGTAGTTCGCCTGGGATTAAGCTGAATGGAAACAAAACAAACAAGGTGCGTGCATAGGTTCGCAATAATTTTTAAAGCGCTCTTGTCCTTCATGGAGTCCCAAGAATAAACTCAAAGTCTGTGGCGAATAAGTGCTCCACCGAGCTGCTTGTCGGGTTGGGAGCGTGTGACTGGAGGGAGCTTGCTCAAAACCTTCAGGAACGGACCTTCCGATGGTGCTGGTGAGAGCTCAGCGCCCTGTGCCGTGTGCGTGGAGAGTTACTGGGTTCCCCTCCTTAGTGTTCATTCAAGGCTTCAGCTGCCCGGCCTCTTCCGATGGAGCAGACTGCAAGTCGCCGCCGCCGCCACCACCGCCGCCACCACCACCGCCGCCACCACCACCACCACCACGCAATGTGGAGGAGATGAAGACGCCCATGACGCAATGAGCCAAATAAAACAAATCCTGGACCAGAAGTAGAACACCCCACCTCCCCAAGGCGGGGACCCACTGAGGGCAGGGAAACAGGACCGTGTGCCCCTCCCCAGACTCCACAAGAGCCTCTGCCCCTCCCTCCCCCCAAATTCTCAGATGGGTCTTCAGAGAGGTCAAATGAAAATTGGGTCCCTTCCACCAAACACTCCCTGAGGACCTCATCTGGATCACGGAACCGGAAGCCATGCTCACCTGGTCTGTCCACGTGACTTTTGCCCCACCTTTGCCAGATCTGCCATAGATCGCCCATTGTTCAGCATCTGAGGGCGCCTCACGGGCCCCGCTACTTGTCCGAATTGCCTCCTTCCTCTCAGGGTTTTGCTCAGGATGCTGCTTCGGTGCCAACTTAGCCTATGTTGGCTTTTCAATAATGGCCTCGGGCGCGGCTTGCCTCTGCACAGCGAGACCTGCTGGTGCACCAGGTCTTACCCCGGGAGGTTGGCAGCGTGCTGCAGGGACAAGGGGTTTGAGGGTGGGCCGGGGCCGGGGCCCGTCTCAGGTGCGGCACGGTGGTGCCGCAGACGCAGCGGTGTGGACGCCCGTACCTCCTCTCTCCCTTCCTCCAGCCACTGACAACACCTCCCTTCTCGCCCGGAGAAATGCTGCGCGCATTCTTCCTGGCTGGCTTCCCATCTTCAGGTGTTCGCACGTTGCGTTGTCAGACTTGCTCTGCCTTCGTGAGCAGCCCCTTGAGCTGGTCTTCTCAGCTCCTGTTCCTCATTCTCTCAGTCGTGTAGCCACTCTGTGTCAGGAGCAAGTTTCAGAGCCGCGTCTGCCGTCCACGGTGGGTCTTTTCTGCCCTGTCTTCCTCGTGATGTTTGCTCTCGTCATGTGTCACGGCCTTGGTGCCAGCCCACCGCTTGCCTGGCCTTTGGTCATCAGCGTGCCCACCCTGTCCTTGAGATGGCCTCTCAGTTCCGCTGAGCTCGGCTTATGGTCCCATGTGGACTCTCGTGGATTGGTTGGAGTTCTCGTCAGCTTCGGCCTGAGTTGGGACCTGTTCCACAGCCGGCCGAGGCCTGGTTTGGACCGCCGATGCTGGGCTTCCCCGTCACCTCTCTCCTTAGACATGCAGTCTGTCGGACGACCTCGGTGTGCTCCATCTGGTGAGCGCCACGTGTAGACTTGCCTTTGGTGTTGTTAAATAATGTGTATTTGCCATGAAGGCGTTGGTTTAAACACTGCTGCCATGTTGTATCCAGCTGTATTTCTACCACTGGGATTGTATTTTCCCGCTCTGGAGACAGACTCTTGCATAGCAATGACCAGTGACTATCAGTGCACCTCGATTGCACGTTTGATCCTTGGCTTTAGTGGGTGGTGCATAAATTTGAACTAGAGTTGGATTATCAAGTCTTGCTTGTAGACACGTGGACAGGATCCGGTCACACAGAGTTCTAACTTTTAAAAAATAATTTTATCGGGATATCATTCACAAAGCGTGCAGTTTAATAACTCAGCTATCCAAGAAGAGTTGTGCAGTTCTCACCACAACCCATCCTAGAACCTTCCCTTCCTGAGCTCATTGTTAGCTGCCCATTCCTCCCCACCCTCCCCTGCGCGGGACCTTGGTAGTTATCAATCAGTGTGTGTCTCTGTAGATTCACCCGAACTGGATTGCAGAGCAAATGCTGCAAGACACAGGCAAACAAAGCAAAACAAGAGAACAGTCGGGGAGGGGTAATGCTCTAAACGTGGTGTGTGTGTGTGTGTGTGTGTGTGTGTATTGTATAATTCCTCATGATTTGACTGAATGGCTGAACTATTGAATTACACGCTATATAAATTACTTGCCAATAAAACTGTTGTGGGGGGAAGGATGACAGAGTAAACAACCTACATTAAAAATATTAATTCAGAAAAAAAGAAAAGTCAATAGCAATGACAAAACAGAAAAATCTCAATTGCAAAGAAAGCAGAAAGTATTAAAAACATAAACAACGTTTAAATGGGTCGGAAGAGAGATCACAGGATAGGGTGTTACATTTGACCCTAACTACCTACCTCTTCCATAATCAGTTCTAATAATAATCTGCTCTGAGAGCAAGACTGGCCACCCCCCTGCACTGTGGTCAGAGGGGATTCACCCTAGGGCTCCGACATGCGGGGACCCTGCACATGGATTGTGGGCTTCCGTGGTCGCCCATTTGTTGTTGTTCTTAGAGTTGGCCTCGGACCCCTAGCACTCCTGTGCACAGCAGAAGGAAACCCTGCCCAGTCCGGAGCCAGGCTCACAACTGTTCCCCTGCTGAGCCCTGTCGTGGCCTCACTGAGGGCCGCCTTCTTGGTCACCGACCCTTTATTTCACTAAGCTTGGTGTCTCCCACCTAGAGACTGGTCTCTCCTGATGACGTGTCCGAAGTCTCGCTGTACTTGCCTCAAAGGAGCAGATAGATCTATTTGTCTTTAGGCAGACCCCAGCACCACAATTCTTCTCCAGGCTTCCCTACGCAGGGCCCTGCCTTTACATGTGCAGGGGCCATTGGAACTGCTGTGGCTTGGGTCAGGCACCCCTTAGTCTGCAAAGTGACCTCCCTGCTTTTCAGCATGTTAAAGAGGGCTTGTGCCGTAAGCAGTCCACGGACAGAAAGCGGTGGACTGTCGGCCACAGACTTCTGCAAACTGGGTGCTCAGAATTTAAGTTCTGATCCTGTTCCCTCTTTTGGATCTGGATTTTATTATTGACAGTCCTTGGATCACCCAGGCTGTTGTGCTTTTTCTGTGTGGACTTAGTTGATGCCTCGCTTAGACAGGTGCTTGTTTTAAGACACGCTTGTAAGACCCCAGACACTGTCCTTGCTTCTTCCCGAAGAACTGTCTGGTTTCTTCATCACTTTCCACAGCTCCCGTATCTTCTGTGCTCTCTGCAGGAGCGCAGACATCAAGGGGGGCCTTGTCACGAGAACGACCTGCTCTTAGATTGGGGCTAGAATTAGGGTGATCTCAAAATCTGGTCGTGTATTTTTGGCTCATATGTGCCTCTGGTTCCTTTTAGACATGTTGCTATCGTTTTATGATAGAGAACATGATCAGTCATACCTCTGGGTAAACCTAAAACTTTTTCTGTTGTTAGTGTTATTAATTTAGCCGCTGGTCTGGGATCTTAAGCCCTGCTGAGAAAAGGAAATCACACATATGGAGGCTGCCTTTCAGACAGCAGTATGTGACTCGGTGACGCGTACAGGCCAGACGCTGAAGTGCCCAGACACTGCTTACACCAACAGTGGGGCCAGCTTCATTCACAGGGCAGACGCATGCCTGCCAGACTAGGACATGTCAGGGGAAAGCAAGGAGAGTGTTGCCATGATAACGTACCGCCCTCTTGAATTTGTCATCCCGATAGAGCGCAGCCAAGTGATTGTCTGATTCAAAGTGGCCAGTGCCGGTCTGTTCCCGCTCACTGCTGCCAAGGAGGTTACTGATCTCGATGCATTCCACTTTGTTTTCGATGACGTCCGCCTTTCCTATTTGGTACATTCCATGTTTCTATTCTTAATGGGCATTGGCAGCTGTTTCTGGTCACTCTGGGGGCCTGTCCCACCAGCCATCAAAGGTTCTGAATGCTTGGCTCCGTCCCGTCATTGTGTCCACTCAGCTCCGAGGCGGCAGCTGGTCCCCGGTCGAACTTGCTGTCGAAGGGCCTCCTCTTCTGGCTCTCTGCCTGCTGCTTTCCAAGTGAGGTTTTCCATGGCCAGCCTCTGCCTTCTTTCTCGTCTTTTGTTAGTCTGGAAGCTCTGCTGAAACCTGTCCCCCCTGAGCCAACCGGCTGGCATATGGCGCCCCAGTGGCATAGCCGCTGCATCTCAACCACATGCAAGTCACCACAGCGGGACACAGGGCAGGCGAGGGGTGGTGATCTGACATTGAAGCTCTCTACCAAGGGATCTTAAGGGGTGTTTCCAGGCCCGGAGAAGGAGAGTGAGTGAGGGGCAACAACAGTGTATCTGGTTCCACGGGAGGTTATTCAGCATCACCTGCATTAAGTGGTACTTCACCTCCAGGCGCTCCTCGGGAGAAAGACGAAGCAGCCTGCTCCTGTAAAGAGCTTTAGTCTCAGAAACCCAGAGGGAGGGGTGCCTTCCTGTCCTGTAGCGTTGCCATCAGTCAAAATCAACCTGGTGGCAGTCTGAATTTGAGTTGACTCTTGGGATGGCTCCTTACGCCATGCTTCACAGGGGATCGACGGGAGCTCAGCCCTCCAAGCTCAGTAGCATTTGTCGTAACCCCCGATGAGGAGCAGGGCAGCCATATTGGCCAAATGTTGGACTGCTAACTTGAGATCAGCAGTTCACACCTACCACTCGCTCCTCGGGAGAAAGACGCGACTGTCTGCTCCCGTAAAGATTCACAACGCTTTGGAGATCCGCTGTGAGGTAGGCATTGGCTCGATGGCCGGGGCTTTGGTTTGGGGTTTTTCGAACGCTCTCATGCAGAGTCACTACAGGTCAGAAGCAACTGCACGGCACACAACAATAACAATTGGGCAGACAATGGACTATGTCGATCTAGGATGGCTGCCACCTGCAGACAGTGGGGTATGTCCATCCAGGAGGGACAGCACTTGAAGCTGCCCCATACTGCCCGAGTAGCTAGGTTGTGCTGCAGTAAAAACACCCCCCAAATCTCCAGGGTTTGTCACAAGAGTGGTTGATCTCTTGCTCGTGTGGTGTCCACTGTGGGGACAGGTGACTAGCCAGAGCACGTGTCCCCCGAGTGGCACCGCAGTCGTCCAGGCTGGTGGACACCTCGAGGACACCACCTGCTCTGTGCTGTGCATGTGCCTGGGGGCTGTGGTCACAACATGCCTGCACCTGCCTGTTTCACTGGCCACATGGAGTCCCGTGGTCACTCCTAACCTCAGGAAGCAGAGGCGATCCCAACGCAGCGGCTTCCTCTGATCCATGCAGGTACTTCGACGAAGCGGCGGAGTTACGGAGCTGGGAGGACGGTGCCGACTCCTTTTGGAAACAAGAGGCCACCAAGGACACGGATTCCATTCTGAAAACCGCGGGGTCTTCAGACAGGTATGGATGGAGAGGTGCTCAGTGTCACCTCTCTTGTCTCTGCGGAAACCAGTGACCCGCAGGGGACATGCAAACCTTTCTCAGACTAGGGACTGGTTTTGAGTACCCTTTTCATGGGACGCACGTATTTCTGAATCAGAGGAGGCACGTCAGAGTCGTCTTCAGCGTGGGAGAGTCCGGCGTGCCTGGTCTTGTCCCTGGCGAGACTGACGCCACACGCAGGTCCAGGGGCCACGTATGAACTAGCCACGCACTGTCTTGTCTTTTCCGTGAAGGTCTCCATCTGACTGTTTCTGCACAAATTGCACCGTGAGCTGAGTTACCTTTCCCACGACGTGTCAGCCTTCCCTTTGACTGTGCGCGATGGGCTCTGCCTCCGGGGTCCGGTCTGCCCCGGGTTCTTCTCTTTGCTGCACAGTGTTGGCCTTTTGATCTCTCGAGATGGCTTATTACTGGAGCCCGCCAGCTCTGCTCACGGGGGACGGTCTGATTTCGGGTCGTGATGGGTCATTTCGCTCTGAGGTGGGCACGGGATATTTTGGGTTCAACGTCTGCTTCGAGAGTACCTCAGAGCAATAAGCTCAGGGTGTCCGTGGTCTCAAGTGCCCCAGTTGGTCTGGGCTTTTTTTTAAAGGCGTCTGTGTTCTGTTCAGGTATTGTGTGCAGAGCAAATTCATTTTCCATGCAACGATGTATCCATGGTGTGTTGTCTCATAAGGTTCGTTGTGGTTTCCTCGTGTGACGGCATTCACTTCTTCCCTGGACTTCCTTTTTCCTTTCCTTCTTTCCTGCTCTACCTGCCTGCTGTCTGAGCTGGGTCCCGGACCAAAGGCTGCCCTTCGGTCCAGAGTGATCCGTGGCCCCGAGGAGCCCAGTCCTCTCCGGCATTGTGCTCACTCTCTAGGCCCGGCTGCTGGGTGGCCAGAGGGGGATCTAGGGGTGGGTTCCAAGAGCATCTAAGGGCCAGTCTTTGGGGTCCCACGTGTCTCTATCTGAGGAACAAACCTGGTCGTTTTTATGATGGTAAATTTTGTTTGGCATTTCTCCCACTCTGTCCAGGCCTTCCCAAGCTGATCGTAGGCCAAGCCCTTGGGCGTGGTAGCCGGGCACCGTCTAGTTATTCCGGTCTTGGCAAGGGGAGGTGTGCTCCACTGCCCATCGATCCTGTGGACTCACGGCCTCCTTGCGGCTCTGCTTTCCTTCAGACAGGGAGACATCACCTTAAGTTATTGTTCACATGGGTTACAGTCGCGCAGGTTTCCACCGTGTCCATGATCCCGTCACTGCCACCAGAATCAATCAAACTACAGAACCTTTCTGTCAGCCCCAAACTCCCCGAGACCCCATTGTAGCAGCCGTGGCACCCCAGCCTGCCCACCGTCCCCACTCTGGCAGCCACGGCTCCACTCGCTGACCTTCCCTGTGGCCTGTTCCCGCCTGTCCTGTGGGCGGAATTCTATGTGAGGTGGGCCCGGAGCCTAGGGCTCCCTCGCTCCTCCTGGTGCGTGTGTGTCCGTGCCCTCGTGACTGCTGAGCTCGTCGTTTTCCCGCGGAAGGACGGCAGGCGGCCCCGGGCTAGGGGGATGATGATTAAAGTCAGCGTCAGTTTTCATTTACACGGTTTTGTGTCAACGCAGACACAAACATGGGATGGGGTTCTGGGCTGTGTGTGGTTCACCTTCTCCCAGCCCCTTGCCCTGTCAGTGGAGGCCTTCCTGGTCCCCGGCAGCACTGGGAGAGCTGGCCGGGAGGGTGGTGTCTCCTCACACTTGGCCCTTGCGCTGGATTCTTCCCATCTGTTCCGGGAAGCGGGTGTGCTGTCTGTCTGTCCTTGGCAGCGCTTGTGACAGCAGTTGCTGTGGCCGTGGTTTTGCAGATTTTAGGGGCTGTTTTCCCTGTTGATGTGAAACAACTCTCCTGTCTACACTCCAAGCAAGAAGGCCGAGTGGGGGATCCGCTCAGTCTGACGGGGCCCCGGGAGCAGGGCCACGCACGCACACTTGTGCAGCCCTCTGAGGGCCCCCGGGGGCTGAAACAGAGACGTTCCTGCCACCGTCCCGTCTTTGGAAGTGTCCTTTCCTTATTAGACTAGTCAGGCTTTGAAAGCGCCCCGAATCCCTCGGCCACACGGCAGCTGCGGGCTGTGCAGTGTGTGTGCACATGTCGCGCTTACTGGCACATGTATGTGACCCATGTGCAAGGCCGGGATCCATGTCGCTTCTTTCCTTGCAGACCCACAGCCCGCCGCAAGCCAGACCACGAGCCCGCCGAGAGCACAGAGGAGGCGCAGAGGAAGTTTGGCAACGCCAAGGCCATCTCTTCAGATATGTACTTTGGAAGACAAGCGCAGGCTGACGTGAGAGCCCCGTGCAGGCCCCACCAAGAGAGATGTGGGGGGAGGGGAGGGTCCCCTGAGGAGGTGACTGAGACTGAGAAAGAGGCGCACTGGGGAGGACGGGGGGTGGGCGGGGGCTGGATTCAAAGTGTGTCGTGTCGGCCAACTGGCTGGAAGGCAGGTCTTGTGCCTGCACCCACCACGTCTGGACAGCTGTTCCCAGGCTCCCGAGGGAGTGTCAGGTGACGTTGTCTGCAGCTGGATTTTCCTGTTGGGGACGGCAGTGTGAGCCTGTTTGGGGGAGTAGGTGGGATCATCTTCAGGGGCCGAGGACGACAACGATGACCTAGGGACAGGCCAGGCGGCTTCTAGTGCCCACTAGCACCCCCACTGCTGTGGACAGGCCCTGGGGGAAGCCCTGCTGTCCCCCGTGTGCAGATGAGATGATGGGCTCACAATGACCATGCCCCTCGGACGCACCCCTTCTCAAGCCGACAGTGCCCAGGTTCAGGCTGGCTAGGTGGGGGCTCCAAGCTCGATAGGGCCTCCCTGCCCGCTGAGATCCAGCTCTCCTGCCCTCTGGTTTCCCCCCAGGTGCTGTGCTGTGTATCCGCTTGTCTGTCCTGAGACAGGCATGAGCTTCCTGAGGCTGGGGCCTCAGTGTGTGAGGCTCCCAGGCTGCTCATTCTAGGTGGGGATGGCCTCCAGCCACTGTTGGAGAGGGGTCTGGGGAACACGTGTCTGTCTCATGCCGTGGCCTCTTTTCTCCTAGTACGAAACCCGAGCTCGGCTGGAACGGCTGTCGGCCAGTTCCTCCATCAGCTCCGCTGACCTGTTTGATGAGCAGAGGAAGCAGACGGCAGGTAACTCGGGGAGGGGGACACGTCTGAGGATGGCCACCCTCATGTCCCCAGCAGGAAGGCATTTCTCCAGCTGGGGCCTTCCCCACTTCCCAGCTGCCCTCCCCACAGGGCCTCTGCTGCCCCCATCACCTTGCCAGCCTGGGAGAGCAGGGGTCCTGTGCAGGCCTGCCGTGAGGTGACCAGGCCAGGAAGCGGGTCACCTGCTAAGTCCCCTGCAGGGCCTCTTCCTGGATCAGGGAGTGAGCTGGTGCAGCAGCCAATAGCTGGGCCAGGGCCTAAGAGGCATGCCAAGGGGCTGGGACAAGGCCAGAGAGGGAAGGTCCCATGGACCTACTTCACTGAGGTGGTGGTGTGCTGGTGTCCAGTCTGCTGGGGCGGGCTGAGGGTCCACTCTCTGACTGGGGAAGGGCCTGCTGCCCCTGACTGGGTGGGTGTCTGCTGGGGGCCTTGTAGCATGTATTCACAGGGGCAGGTTTCTAGGCTCACAGGCTGCGTTCTCATCTCTGAACTTGGCTGTCCTAGCCTCTTGGTGAGCACCGTTCTGTTGTAACCACCCCTTTGGCCAATCTCAGCTCTTGCCTCCCCCACCCCCACCCCCACCCCCAGCCATGTCAGTCAGACCCAGAGGCCAATATCATTGACAGTCACCCACCGACCCCTGGGGTTCTGTGGTCAGGCTCCAGGGAATCTCACTCTCAAACACTGCTGTTTGGTTGTGAGGCACTCGCCGTGTGTTGGAGGGAAACTGAGGCTCCGGATGTTGAGCTTCCTGCCTTTCTTCGGGGATGAGTCTGTGTGGGTGCTGGACAAATGCTGGCTGTAATGGGAGTGCATGCTGGGGGCTGAGCCGCCCAGACACCTGCAGCCCAACTCCTGCAGCTCCCCTGCTGCCAAGCGGACCCACACTACGTTCCCTCTGCCAGAAATATGCCTAATGACCCCGCAGCGTCCACCCCAGAGCAATGCTGATTAAATATTTACTTTTTCTGCAAAGTGCATTTCAGGGAAGAGCGGGAGCTGGCATTCATTCACTGGTCTGCGCCTCTTCTGGCCGGCTCCCGCCTGGGGGCCAGCTTCACCATAACTCGGGTGACGCCCCAATGACGTGATGGGGGTGCCTCTCAGTGGGGTGCAGTGTGCTCGGGGCTGTGGACTCAGGCCTGTGACTGAGAGCCCCAGTGCTGTGGCCGTCTGCAGACGAGTGCAGAGCAGAGCAGAGCTGTCTGTCGAGAACACGCATGCAGGACGAGCCTGTCATATGGATGGTGGGAATCGTCGCTCCTGTCTCCTCGGAGCTGGGGGCCTTCGATCCGAGTTCTTCCCTGGTCCCTACCCCACCCCAGCCCATCCGCTCGTGCCGCTGACACACATTGGGAAGAGAAGGGCAGAGCCAGTCCCTAGCTGCGCCGCATCTCTGAGATGGCCAAGACCACCGGTGGGACAGTGGGAGTCCTGCTTTTCTTCCCGATTACGGAGGGACCCACCCAAGAGGGCAGAGTCACAGACAGTGACTGGGTCGTGTGCGTGGTGAAAAGGTGAATGAGGCTCGAGTCGGACAGTATCTCCACGGATCATTCGAGGACTTTCATGATGTCTTTCCCAATGGGTCAGCTTGCTCCATGTCCTGTCCCTAGTTTCCCTGTCAACCCCCCCACCCTCCCCCACCTCTCCCCCACCCCTCCCCCCGCCCCAGTCGTCTCGTCTTTCCCGAGCTGGGCTGTTGGCCTTGTGGTGCCTGTCCTATGAGGGACTTCAAAAAGTTCCTGGGAAGATTCCATTCTTTCACTTTCTGTCCCCTTATTGCAGCCCCTGCTCAGGCCTAACCATCTTTAATCCCCCCCCCCCTTTCCTGGGACATCGCTCTCATACTCATGGGCAAAGCCTTTCTTTGTGGGCCGCTCTGTCATCTTGCTAAAAAGTGACATCAGGGAGTCATGGAGGGCCCACGTTCACAAAGCATCTCTGGGCAGTGGTCTCAGGACCTGGTGGCCTCACCTGGCCCAGGAAGCCTGCGCTTCTTAAGAATTCGGCCTCTGGTCGGTCTATGTTTCCCTCCCTTTCGTCGGGGCGTCGACAGAGGCCCTCATCAAAGTGGTCGGGAGTCGGGGCTGGGCACCATCTAGCCCCTCTGGCCTCAGAGAAGCGTCAGATGAGGCCCTAGCTCAAGGAGGGACAGCCCCGGGGCACGCAGGCCAGTGTCTTCTGTGAGACGTGGTGTCCTTCTGAGTCTTTTGCTCTCTGGACAGCTTCCAGGACACTGGCTGTGACTCGTGTCACTGGGATGAAGAACAGGAGCTGTGTGGACAGCGCTGTGCCCACCGACCGAATTGCCCTATGAGACTCAAGGTCCCACGCCTTCAAAACTGAGAAAACCAGTGTTTCACGGTGTTTGGTTCTACCTGAGAACTTTCCCTGGTGATGTACGTGGCTACACATCTGGACTTCAGTGTCGCTTCTCTCTGCGCACACAGACAAGCTCACCTCCACCAACCTACTTGTATGTCTGTCCATAATGCCCAGGATACCGATCTTTGTGAACCCCATTTCATGGTTGACAACTTCCAATTTTCCTAGATTCGTACATTGTCTAGTCCAAGTTCCAATGCCGAATAGCTGTTCATGGTGGTCTCTCCTCTTGGTGACTCTTGCCCGCCAGCAAATGGAGGTCCCGGAAGCTCTTGCTCGGTCCACATCACTGAGGGCGGCTCCCGCTTTGGGACGGCAGCTCTCCTCAGTCGCACGGTGTGCGCCGTCCCACCTAGGGCTCCTCTCCCGGTGCTGGATCGGACAGTGCTCGGCTGCTGGTCATCAGTGGCTGGCAGTAACTAGCTAGCGAGGCTCAGTGGCTAACCCCTCAGCAGTGGGCGGCCTGTGCAGAACACTCATCGGAACCTGTACATGGACCGAGAGGAAGTAGCTCAGAGAGAGCCGGGAATGCTGTGTGGTCCACAATCAGGAAAGGCGTGCCTCCGGGCTGTCTCCTCTCACTAGACCTGTTCAACCTGCATGCAAAGCGGGTGCTTTGGGGAGCTGGACCATGTGAGGAAGAGTGGCATCACGGTGGGAGGAAGGCCTGTGTACAGCCCGTGATATACCCTGGCTGGCTCACTCTGAGTAGCACTTGAAGCCCTTGCTGACGGAGCTGAAAGATGGCAGCCTTCAGGATGGACCACAGCTCAAGGTCAAGAAGACCAACATCCGCACCACTGGACCAACAGGGAGCAGCATGCCAGACGGAGGACAGGCTGAAGTTGTGCTCGGATCTGCAGTCAGCACTCCTGGGAGCAGCAGTCAGAGCTCGAACGGCGCGTTGCCCTGGGTAAATCTGCTGCACGAGACCCCTTTGGAGTGCTGGAGAGCAAAGAGGTTACTTTAAGAACTGAAGTGCGCCTCACCCCAGCCATAGTTTCTCCAGTCCCCTCGGATGCTTATGAGCATTAGATATTGAAGAAGGAAGATCCGGGAAGAATCCATGCATCTGCATTCTGGTGCTATTGATGAGTACTGGACATACAGGGACTGCCAGAGAACAAAGTCTGGCGTGGAAGAAGTGCAGTCAGGTGCGCCTCAGAAGAGAGAATGGCAAGTCCTCCTCACCTCACAGACTGTGGGCACCTGGTCAGGAGAGGCCAGTGGCATCCTGCTGGGTAAAGTCGAGGAGCAGATGGCCATCATGGCTGCAGCGACGGGCTCACTCTGTCATCCTCAGTCTGTAATGCTCCACACAGTGTGTCCACCAGGAGGGTGGAGAATGCTGAGGTCAAAGGCCTAATAAGTCTTGGGATCCGCAGGCCAAAGGCAATTGGGCAACAAAGGGCATTGTGGGAAAGATTCAGAAATGAAGTCCAGGAGGCCAGTGGAAGCCCCGACCTGTGGGAGGGAGCAAGACTGCTCCTGCTCAGGAGGGAGGGAGGGTGTGTGAGAGCCCAGCCACCCATGGAGTTAAAGGATGTCAGAGAGAGGCTGCGGGGGCAGGGGCAGGGGGGGGGGTGTCTCCAAGGCTCTTCAGAAGATAAATGTTTACTCGAACACCATGTGCCAATTTCCCTGGAATGGAGACAAAGCAAGAGACACGGGGCCGCCAGGATGACCAGAACCAGGACTTAACGACAGGAAAGCACGCTCCCTCGGGAGCCTGCAGGAGCCTGCACCCTGGAGGTAGATGAGCGAGACCCTGCTCTGTGGAGCAAGTGCCCAACAGACACAGCCTGACCAGGCCCTCCAGCCCCAGCGAGCAGTGCACCTGCTGGACACAGGGCTCTGGGGCACCAGGTCGACTGGACCCTCCACTCTCCTCACTGCTGACCCTCAGCCCCCCCCCCCGTCTGCCTGGACCCTGCAGCGCTTTCTGATAGCCCACTTACGTCATGACTGTGGGCACACCCCCTGCGGCCCCACCCCCACCCCAGCCTGCTCTCGGCACCCAGCAAGCTGTGCACACCACTGCCGTCACCGCCTCTCTGCTGTCCTAGCGGGCCGTGCCCTCTTTTCTGGGAATGGCCTGGTGACCCAGCCAAGCGAGGGCAGGGGTCAGGAGGCTCTTCCTGAGGACGGACCATGTGCCGTCATTTCCTCACACCCATGATCATACCCGCACAGGAGGCTCTTGTGACCGCTGCCCCAGCCGCCCTGGGGCTGAGTGTGGATGTGGCTGACAGCCAGCTGCCAGCAGGGCGGGGGCCACCACCAAGGGCGGCTCGGATACCAGAGCTGGAGCCTGTCCGAGCCGGGTGCCAGGCCTGCTGGGGGTGGTGGGGGTCCCAGGGAGGGACTGCCTCTGCTGCCCAAGCTGCCACACTCCGTTAGGTGGCCTGGGAGTGAGGGCGTCGAGATGAAGTGCGGACTGGAGTTGCGTAAGCACTGAGCCACGGGAACACGCCCACTTGTGGTTCTCACGTGGCTTCTCTTGACCCGGGAAACTGCGTGTATGTGCGCGTGCGTGTTCCTGGGGGGACAGAGCTCAGGCTCTGCCATCTTGTTGCCCCCTTGACCTCCACATGCTCACAGCGGTAGGCGGGAAGGACACAGGAGGGGCCACGTGGCACCGAGGGCAGTGAGTGGGTGGTCAGCTCTGAGGGGGTGGCAGACCCCATGGTGCAGACATGCCCTGCCCCAGCGCGGCTGGACGGGCCTCCGTGATGCGCTCTACTCGGAAGCTCTCAAGCAGAGCAGGAACTGCGGGCCGAGCTCTGGTCCAGCTGACCAGCCCCCTGGCTCTGTGGTGCCCATCGCTCCGGATCGTGTGGCTGCCCAGCACGCCCAGCGCTGCGGTGTGGAGCAGGGAAATGTCCCCACGGTGGCCAGGGTCCCGGGCTCTGAGTGTAGTGACTGACCTGCAGGACAAGGCCATCCTCTCTAACTCATGGGAAGGCATGAGGCTAAGGTTTCTGTGGCTTCAGAGACAGCAGGTGTGGCCGGGGCACAGTCGCTGAGGCCCCGGGGCCCCAGAGGAGTTGTGAAACCAAGGTTTGGGCCTGTGCTAGCTCCACATGCTGTCCCTCGTGTGTCTGAGCAGGCGGGGGCCTCAGGACCGTCAGAATGGAAACCGGAGAGGCCTGAACAGACAGACAGCACGCTGCCTTCTGCACCTGACAAAACCGAGTCACCGGACTCTCTCCATTTCTGGCTTGTTCTCTTGTGCACTGACAGACAGACTCCCTCGGTCTGTCCCTCCTGGAGGAAGGAGTGGGAGCAGGAGTCTCATCTTAGTTCGCTCCAGTAAAGGACTCCCAGAGGAGGCTCTGATTGGCCAGGCCGGATCACGTGCCCACTGTGGCTGGGACGGAGGGTGGCTGAGTACAGGGCCCAGAGAGGGTGAGGGACTTGTCCAAAAGCACCCAGCTTGGAAGTGGCAGGGCCAAGGATTTGAAGACCCCGGTGCTGTGTCTTCTCTCAGCTGGTCGGTCCATGGTGGGGCCGCCCAGTCCTTTTCTGTGACCACAGCTGCCAGGTGTGGAGGGGCAGGAGGGCGTGGGGCGTGCTCGGGGGCCTCCTGGTGTGGAGCCTAATGACGCTGCGTGTCGTGTGCGCAGGGAACTACAACCTGAGCAGCGTGCTGCCTGCGGCGCCTGACATGGCGCAGTTCAAGCAGGGCGTGAGGTCCGTGGCCGGGAAGCTCTCCGTCTTTGCCAATGGCGTCATGACGTCCATCCAGGTCAGTGTGGCGGGGTGCGGATGTGAGGTCACTGGGGGGGAGGGAGCACATGGAGGGCGCTGGGGAAGTGAGAGTTGGACCACTCCCAGGCTTCTGGGAAGCTCGGGTTAAGTCTCTTTGTTACATCACTTGTGTGTTTGCTACAATATAACCCAAGATGTTGGCAACGCCAGAAATTCTCAGTTAGACTTGTTTAACCCAGTCTAGTGTCCAACTTGGGGGGTGGTGTGGTGACAGGAATCCTCATGCTCATTATTGGGCCCCTGTACCCCACTGGAAAAGACAGGTGCTGAACAAGAAGCACCATTAAGAAGGAAATGAAACTGACCGGGAATCCCGCCTCCCACGGCAGCCTCTGCACCCTGCCCTGTTGGCTGCACGGAGCAGAGGACATGGCATTTGCCATAGCCCGACCCTCGTGGGGGAATTCCACCCACAGGACTGCGGAACCATCACCAATGCCCATTTCCCAAACGTCGCCCTCACCCCGACGGAAGCTCAGTGCCCATCTATCAGGAAGCCCCCAGCCCTACCACCCCTGGTCTGCTTCCTGTGTGTCAGCTTCTGCCTGTTCTAAATGTTTCCTGTCTGCGGAGTCACCCAGTAAGTGTCCTGTGCTGCTGTCTGACTTCCGCCAGCACCCGGCCCTCGAGGCTCCGCCAGTGGGACGCCAGGCTCAGCTGCTTGCCGCCTTGAGGCCCAGTAGATGTCCGTGCTGTGTCCGGGGCTAGCGTGTTGCTGTATTTGATTTTAGTCCTGGATTTCCCTGCCTATCTTTTGAAAGTTAAAAGGAGGGTCCTTGGCTAAATGAGGAATGGTGGCGTAGTGGTTAGGTGTTGGGATGCTCACCACCAGGTCAGTAGTTTGAAACCACCAGCCTCTCCATGGGAGGGAGATGAGGCTCTCTACTGCCCACCCTGGGCTCGCGGGCAGTGAGTTGTTTGTTTGTTTGTTTGTTTGTTTGTTAGTGGTCAACAGGGTTGCATATGCTGCTCTGGTGTGATGAGCATTTCCATCGAATTATTCAGAGAAACCACCTTCTTTGGCGGGTTAATATGTATCACAGCAGGCACAAACAAGTTCCTGCAGGGTCGCCAGACCCGGGCCCTGCTGCCATGCCCACTGCCCTCCGTCGGCCTCCTTGGGGCTCAGTGTTTGTGGCGGACGCTGGCTCTTGTCCTCGTATCGTGTTGAAGGCACGGGACGTTGAGCTCTGGTGGCTTTATTGTGTCCCCTCTCTCTAGGATCGCTACGGCTCTTAATGCCGGCAGCGTGTTCCGGAGAAGCCGGCTGCCAGGGCACCAGGGACCACGGCTCAGCCCGCAGGGAAGACCAGACGGCTCTGCGCAGGGTCTCGGTCCTTTCCACATGGTCTACAGCGTTTCGGTTTTTCCTATTGCCTGGAGAAGCCCTCCTGTCTGATGTAGCAGCTCTCTGTTCCGTTTCGCCCACCTCCCCACCCGTGTCCAAGTATCATTCCACTCTTGTGGACTCCCTGGTTCCAGCCACCACTGGTGGTCTGCAGACAATGGCCTTCCCAAGGGGCCACCTGGGAACCTTCAGTCCTGGAGCTTGGCAAGTCGCACCGCCTTCAAAAGGAGCAAAGAGTAGAAACCACCCCTCCACCCCACCCCCACCCCTGCAGTGGCCGGCGGCAGCCTGATTTGGCACGCCCCCTCCTCTGTGTCCACAGTGCGGTGACTTCAAAGTAACACTTCATGCTGTCGCCCCGCCGTAGGAGGCTTCTTTAGGTGACCGCTGCGTTTAGCAGTGGCTTCCGGTATGGTCTCAAGAAGCCGATGCGCTCGCACTGCCAGGGATCCGGGTCTGGCCTGCCAGGCCGACAGCTCACACAGAGCCGGCACCCACCGCTGGGACCAAGCCACTGGCAGCCCGGAACCGTGCTGGGGCAGGAGCCTTGCAATTGGCTAGTTCTGCTCCTATTTTTTATCTTGATCTTGGCTTTCCTAAAATGCCAGAGTGTATAATGAATAAAGAAATCTAATTTGGCTGTGTTTTAGACAGCATGGATGAAATAGATCGTGCTACACTATAAACGGTATCAGAAATGGAATGAATCGAGAGTGTGATTTCATGGACTATTTTATTAATTTTTCTTAAAAGCTCAAATTTGTAGACCTGGAAACAGAATAAAGAGCTGCAGCAGACTGTGTGGCTGGTGTTTGTTATGAGAAACGTGGGGGGCTGGGGGGGCGCTCAGGTGGGAGCAGGGCTTGGTGGAGGTCATGCATTTGAATGAAGACCGACTCACAAATGGAAGGTTTGTTTGTCACAAGAGTATTTTCTTATAGAAAATATGGGGGAGTGAGGAGCCACTGCCCAAGGCCACCCCTTCCCCCCACCCCCACTAGCTCTACTCTTTCCCCTAGAGGCCTGGGCCCCAGTACTTTACCTGTGCCAGGTGACCTCCACCACAGGGCAGGCACTGGCATGCCCCCAGGGGCGGTGTCATCCTCCAGAGCCTGCATAGAAAAGGGGGGTGGGGGTGGGGTGGTATGTGTGTGTGACTCAGCAGGCGTGGGGGCGGAGTGGAGGAGAGGTAGGGAGGATGCAGGAGAGAGACAGACAAGTTGCGTGTGGCTGAGCCAGAAACCGCTCAGAAGGCAAGGAGGAGAATCCCGAGGCATGGGCTCCAGGCCAGGTAGGGGATGCTCCAAATGATTCCAGACAGTAAGTGATTTTACAGTCTGAACCTACCTCTCCACAAGGTCCAAGCCAAATGGCACCGTTGCTGCTGTGTGGCAAAGGACTTTCTCTTGGTCACACACGGAGCGGGGTCCGTTAAGATTGGCACTCAGCTTCTGGTAACAGATGCCATTTGGCTTGGGTCTACGATGCAGCAGCCCGCCAATCAAACGTATGGATGGATGGATGGCATCGGGCAACTCTGCCCACCAAGGTCTGTTTACAGCGCAAAGATAATGTTTTGAAGATTAAGTTGTGCCTGGCCAGCACATACTATTTCCAGCCCTTCAAGGGCGGGTGCAAGATGATGGACCAGAAGGATCTCGCAGGAGAATGGATGCATCCGAATTACTTATGGTGCCGGCAAGCAGCATGACAACACCGCCGGCGGCCGAGAGACCAAACACATCCAGCCCAGCCCAAGTACAAGCAGAGGGCTCCCGAGAAGCCCGGGTGGCAAGACTTGGTCTCAAGTACTTTGGACGCATGAGAGGAGGGAGCAGCCCCCGGAGAAGGACATCCTGCTTGGCAAAGCAGAGGGACAGAGAGGAACCCGTCAGCCAGATGGACTCGAACACAGGAAGCATGGTGAGGATGCCCAGGACCGGGCAGTGTTTGCTTCTGTTGTGTGTAAGGTTGCTATGGTCAGAGCCGACTAGCGGCACCTCCTGGCCACAATAACACTGGTAGCAGAGCCCCCGCCATGGCCACAGAGGGATTTGCTCTTCTTTCGCATCGAAGCACTCGGGAGGTAAGCCCCCTGGGGCTGGTGGAATAGCAGCATCTCATCACCTGGGGCCAGGCTTGCTCTCCATCTCTGTCAGCCTCACAGTCTGACCTGCATGCACATGCTCTCTAGACGGCTGCCTGACTCCAGCCATCCAGTGTACTTTCCAGGTAGGAGGAAGGGGAGGGCCAGAGGACATTGCTTCTTAAATACCCGGGGGCGATGAGGACCCCCCTCCCCTCCTTTCTCTTCTTAGGGGCTCGAACTCTGACCCAGGTCCACTCTGAGTTATTGCTAGGGAGACGGGGGAAGGTGGTTCAAGTTCTTGCTCCAGTAGAAGCAAGCTTCCGTGTGGAAAGGACAAGGGAACAGGTGGGAGACATGAGACTCACGACTGCTTTCCATACAGTAAAGGTCGTCCTCACAGTCATTCTGGGAGAGAAACGAGTGGTCAGGTGGCCATTTCTAGATGGAGAGCTGAGGGTCAGAGACAAAGGCACTTGATAGTGGTCACACTGCTAAATCCGATACCAAGTCCGACTTCCATTCTGTCCCGTACCACTTCCTTCTCCCCCTACCGCCCCCAGTAGCTTCCCAGAGGCAAACTGATCCTCTCGGGCTGTGCGGGGATGGGGCGCTGAGCTGCGCTGGCTCAGGGGCTGGCCATCGTCTCCCGAGCCTGCAGCCAGTCCTCCCAGCAGCATCCCTGTGTTTTGAGGGGGTAATAGAAAAGAACCCCCAAATACTCGCCCACCTGACCTAGTCAAAGGTTTGCAGGGCTGGCTGGGCACCCGTGAGATGAGGTCAGTATCATCGTGAACTGCTTTTATAAACAGGGAAACTGAGGCACAGAGGCACCCAGGGGCAGGGAACCCTGTTCCTCACCTCCCTGCCCTGGGCCTGTGTGATAGGTAGGTTTGTTGTGTCAACATGGCCAATGAACACGTGAGATTAATTGAAAGGCGGAGAGAGAAACAGTTCAGGGAGCCTAGCCGCTTTCGCTCTTGCTCTTTGATCGCCGGACCAGTGTGCAGCTGCCTTGCTTGTTCTGTGCCTCTATTTGTAAGCCACACTCTTGTGGGACACCTAACCCGTGGACCGTGTCACTGTAGCTTGAGGTTCCTTCAAGTCTTGCTTCACCACACTACTGGAAGGTACATCTCTTGAGCTGGGGACTGTCGGACCCTGTCATCTGGCTGACTGTTGGTGCCCTGCCTTGCTGTTTGCTGTCTGTGGCCGGAGAGCCTGAATTGCTCCACGGAGGACTCAGCTGTCTGCTTCCTTGACTTGCACCCGGCAGCCCTCAAGACTTGAAGGACTGTCAGTGTATTAGCTGTCTCATGGAAGTGAGTTGCACTGAGCCATTTGTACTGCTTTATAGATTAACTTTATTTCTTGTGTTATCTATCTATTTATAAAATTATTAGTGTCCTGGTTTTGTTTCTCTAGAGAACCCTGTCTAACAGCCTGTCTCCCAGGTGGGGACTAGGCGTGCTGAGTCAGGGCCAACTTGATGACACTTCATGACAGAAGGTGACGAGTCTGGCATCATCGGATGTCACACAGAGACGCAAAGCCCACATGGTCCCCATTCCAGGGCCCAGAGAAGAGGAGGGACACGGAGGCAGAGACTTCCTCTCAGGCCAGAGGAACAGTTGCGGTGAGTGCCACAGCCCAAGGCTGTGCCTAAGGCACTAGGAGGATAGGCCTGGCAGCTGGGCAGCGGGTGGGATTTAGAGACGGGGTAAGGTCGCCTCCTACCTGGAAGGTTGGCACGTTGAATGCAGCCGGAAGTGCGGAGGAAGAGCGTGCTGGAGATGAGGCTTGGTAAGGATGATAGCGAGACAGCAGCACAGTGGTCCCGCTCGTCACACGTGGGTCATGGGAGGCAGGACCCCCGTGACAGCAGCTGGCTTGTTTTTGTGTTTGGTCCCCCAGATGCGGTAGCTTTCTCTTGAGACGGGGTACCTGAGGGGGATGGGAAAGTAGGAGTGGAGGGGAGGGCCTGACGCCCTTAATCTATCAGTGAAGAAAGGAAGAGAGGCAGTCCATGGGAAGAAGGCCCCGTTGCAGGTTGGGACTGAGGCGCCTGGGTGGCATTGAAGCAAACAGGTGAGGCCCTGGCAGTCCCCACCCCAGCAGTCACCTCAAAGACGGCCACACCCATGTCTCAATCAGCACCCCCTCTCGGTCTTTTCCCATGGAGCAGGTGTGCACCAGCACAAAGGACCACCTGCCATCACCTGGCAACCCCTCCCAGGCCCTGTGTGTAAAGACAGGGCAGGCCAATCAGCGTGGTTCTGTGTGGAGGGCCGGACAGAGCCTTCTGGGCCGGACAGAGCCTCACCCCTGCAGACAAAGGCCTTTTCTGAGGCAGAGGGCAGGCCGAGGGGCCCAGATGTGGGGTTTCTGACCCAGTGGACCCCAATGGAGACCAAGACCCCAGCTCCTCCAGGTTTCCTGGGGACCCCATTGGCAGACCCCACTCTCTAGAGACCCCTTGGTCCTCAGACCCCACTGTCCTGCCTTCTGCTGTCTCCGGCAAGCCCAGCACAAAAGATCCAGGGAAGAGCCCTGCCCCCACCCTGGGCTGGAAATGGTGGCCAGAACCTAGGAAGGCTCAGGTAGGGGGTCAGTAAGCAGAGACCCCAGGCACTTGTTTACAGAGCACCAGGGGGTCTGTGGAGCGTGATTTGGTGGTTTTCTGTAGCACTTGAAACAGGAGCCTTTGGAGAGGCTGAGGGGAGAGGAAAGGGGACACACCTCGCGGGTGCGGGGACAAGGCGAGGAGGGAGGAGGGCAAGTGAGAGAAGGGGTGCAGGTTCCCCCCAGGAACACCCCACCCCACAGACCACTCCCCCAAGCTTGCAACGTGTTTATGAGGCTGCAGGGTGGGGTTGGGGGGCCTGTGGCCAACGCAAGCCAGTCGGGGGTGGCTGGATGAGAGCAGAGCGTCTGGCACTGTTGCTGGACCTTGAGGGGGGCTTGGGAGTGCGAGCAGAAGGGGAGGCGCCGCAGGGCAGCACAGGTGTCCTGGAATAGCCTCGAAACAGGAAGGCCAGACCAGCAGGGATCCTCACCCCTGGTCCCCCCCCACCGGCTGCCTCCATTCCCTGCCATGCTCCGCGACTTTTTTCAACTGGTGGGACAGGGCGGCTCCCTCCACGTGACAGACACTGGCTGCTCTGGGTCTTTCGAAGCGATGTGGTCAAGCCTTAACATCCCCCCAGCCCACCCGTACCCCTGGACCTGTGAATGTGCGTTAAGTGCTCCACTGCTCACCAGGGGGTTGGCTGTTCGAAGCCACCAGCCGCTCCAGGGGCGCAAGAGGTGGCAGCCTGCTTCTGGGAAGATGTCAGTGTTGGCAACGGTGGGGAGCAGTCCTCCGCGGTAGGGGGTTGCCGCGGGTCAGGCTTGACTGTGAACCGAGGGTCCCTATGGCGGGGGTCTTCCTAGAAATGGAGTCCCTGCCGATGCCGTTAGCGTAATGTCGGAGTGGAGGAATGCGGGTCCCCACCGCATGGGACTGGAGTTGTTATCAGAGGGCAGGGGGCTCAGCAGTTGCTGCCTGCGGAGCCGATGGGAAGGGTTATGGAACAATGATGACAGGACAGCCTGACTTCCGGGGCTGCCATTGGGGGGCAGAAAATCATTCAGGGGAGAGGCCCAGGGGAGGCCTTTGTATAGGCTGCTTCCAGGGAGGGAGCAGAGAAGGCTCCGGGGAAACACATGGAGCGTGGGGCACAGGGCTGTTGCCAATGTTAGAGGCAGCAGGAGCGAAGTCAAATGATGTGGTGACCCACTGAGAAGAGTGCTGGCACCCGAGGAGGGACCAGTAGGAGGAAGCGGGCGCTGATCTTGAGCTGGGCGGGCATGTCGTGGAGGTTTGATGGCCATGGTGGCTGTGCTAACGACAGGCATGACGGCTCTGATGGCAGGAGGAGAGATGGAAGAGATGGTGCCGGGGAGCTGGTGACAGACACACGGTCAAGTTTTCATGGTGGTCGCTTTGTCTGTATGAAAGGGTCGCCTGGTCGGGTGACTGGAGGCGACAGTGCTAATTTCTCCTCCCACTAAACCCAGTGGGGGTGCGATTGCTGTTGGACTGGGGGCAGAGCAGCAGCAGAAGCAGGTGGCAAGTGTGTGACTTGTGAAGATGCAGCAGCTGTCGAGTCTAAAGGGAGAAGTAATTCGCAGAGTCAATGCATGGAGCCCCTCCTGAAGTCGGTCCACTCCTGGAGGCGGCTCTGGAATGGGAGGCCACAGCAGAGATGGGCTGGATTACCAGGGAGGAGAGGGATGTCAGACGAATGGGAATGGGGAACAATGACAGGGGAGGAGATGGTGGGTGCTCCTGGTGGCTTGGGTGGTCGTGGCCGTGGTGGTGGTGGCGGTGGTGGCAGTGGAGGGTACGACAGGCAAGGCGGCATGAGTGGAGCTGGGTGGTGTGAAATGAACTGAGTCATAATCAACAACCCAGAAGTCCTGACGAGACCGTCTGGTCTACCAGCCCTCCTTACAGATTCTCTTTCTCTCCTATGTCAAGAACTTTATAACGACAGAACGAAGATGTTTTCAAAGATATTATTTGGTAAGGCAACAGATTATGATGAGAAAATAGGTTTTCTTTGTTGTGGTCTTCAACTTAAATAGACCTTTATAGTCAGCTCCCTCCCCACAACAAAGAGAGAGAGAGAGAGAGAGAGAGAGAGAGAGAGAGAGAGAGAGAGAGAGAGAGAGAGAGAATGTATCGAGAAGCTGTCATGGTTAGAATTTACATCAACTAGACTCTCCTGGGAGAAGGTAGAGGTGGATCCCAGCCTGTCCATCAGGTGACAGCCTGATGACATCTCCTGGGGGGGAGGGGCGGGGCTTTTGGTATGAGAGAGCCCCTGAGCAGATCTTCACCGTCTGCTGGATCTGGATCCCACGTCAGGGTTATCTGTCTCCTCTTGGGTTGCCCGCTGGTCCCAGGAGCTGTCAGAGAGCTGCCGACTTTGGATTGATTCGGCTGACCTTGGATTCACTTACCTCTGCCTCCACCAGCCTGGGGCCCTCCAGCATCGTCCTCTCACTTCCTGTTCATCTGCTTCCACAGCTGCAGAGTCAAGAGAAGCCCAAGGCTTACGTCTGACCTGCAGATTTGAACCAGACTGGACTGACCTATTTCTACCACTGCGTGAGCCGTTTCCTGATAGAAATCTCTTTCTGTCGCTGGATTTGCTTCTCCAGAGAACCCAGCCCAACATGGAAGCACGCGGAGGGAAGACAGCCAGGTGACCATGGAGGCAGGGATTAGAGTCCAGTCGCCATCGACCAGGAAACACCTGGTGCTCCCAGAAGTTAGAAGAGGCACGAAAAGGTCTTTCTCTGGAGCTGTGGGGGAGAGTGCAGCCCAGTTGACACCCGGAATCTGCACTTTGACCACCAGGGAAAGATCAATGATGCAGTGCATTGCATCAGACCTACTTTCATCGGACCTTGAAGTATTGAAAAGCAGGGATGTTACTTTGAGAACTGAAGTTTCCCCGACCCGAGCCACAAGTTTCCATGGCCTCCAACGCATGTGAAAGTTGGGCATTGGATCCGAAGGATGGAAGAAGAATCGATGCCTTTGAATCCTGGTGCCGGCAAGGAAAATTGCAAGCACACTGGAGTGCCAACCAGGAAGTCCGTCCAGGGAGCTGCTGAGAGGCCAGGGTGGCGAGACTCTGTCTCACGTACTTCGGACGTGTTGTCAGGAGGGACCAGTCCCTGGAGGAGGGCTCCCTGCTTGCAGCAGTAACAGGGCCACGGAAAAGAGGAAGACCTTCCACAGATGGATTGACACCATGGCTGCACCAATGGGCTCAAACCCAAGAGCAAGTGCAGGGAAGACACAGGACCAGGTGGGGTTCAGTTTTATTGGACTTAGGGTTGCTATGAGTCAGAATGGACTCAGGGCACCTAGCAACCCCCCACCAGCTGCCCCCACCCCACCCTCGGAACCACAGCAAAACAATATGTTTCCCTTGTTTGAAGCAACTCTGTTTATGGTCAGTGCTAATAGCAGCCTCAGGAAACCAACACACTTGACTCCAGGGCAAACAGAATTCCAGGGAAGGATTCCAATTGCCTCTGTTCTAGTGAGGGCTCACTTCCTGGCCCAACAAGAGTGTTGTTAGAGAAGAGCTGGTGTACCTGTGGGAACCACAATGGGAGGAAGTGGGTGGAGCAGGTGACCAGGATGTCATTCAGGACAGGCAGAGTCACGTGGGGTTTCTTAAGGAAGAGGGACACATCACCACCAGGGCATCTACTCGGGACTTTGCACACATCATCTCTGAGCCCATGTAAGACAGGCTTCTCCTCGGTGCTTAGATGAGAAGCCGCGGTTCTGAGAGGCTGTGTCAGGCCACGGTGACTAGAGACAACAAAGATACAAATCCAGTGGCATTCATATATGTGTAAGAGAGAGCTTTATATCAAGAAGTAATGATAGAGCAAGCAAACAACCCAGCCCAGTCAAGATCAAGTCCATAAGTCCCATACTAGTGCACAAATTCCTCTCCAGACTCACACAGCCGCGCGCAATGATGCAGAATGCGGGAACATCACCAGGTGGAGTGTGCAAAGTCCTGTGGATCCAATGGCGGTGTCTCTGGTAGGTCTCAGGCCTGCCAGCAGGAAGGTGAAGGCAGGGAGAGAGAGTGGAGGTTCCCAGGACCCTCCTTAGGAGAAGACCACGTCCACAAGGAGTCACCATCAGGCTGTGACCTGATTGACAGGTTGGAGGCCACGCCCACACTTCTAAATATCTTCCATGATATTTAGGCATGAAATTAGGTCACTACCACAGAGGCTGAGTGCTGGGCCTGACTGTGCCGAGGCCGCGTTTAGGACCCAGATCCCGGGGCGCCAGCGCTGGACTCTACTGCCTCATTGTAGCTCCTTTACAATGGCGACCATCTTCTTGCTAGTCTGTAAGGGCTTCCAGCCCAAGATCACACGGAATCGCATCACAGCCCCAGAGCTGAGGCTCCTGCAAGCTGGTTCCGGGTGGTCCATGCTTACCCACCAGGGGCTGCCCTGGTCAGTATGAATTTACAGAGAACAAAGACCCACATGTCCACCTCATGTTCACAAATGTCCCAGGTTGCAGGAAGGGACAAAGGCAGACAAATTCTCTCTATGTTCATATTTTAAGGAGTCCGGAGGCCAGGATGCTGGTGGAGGGAGGCCTTCACGCTTGTGACTTGGAGAGGAATCCCGGTGACATTCTCTTAACGGAACGTTATCCCCCCAATGTCCCCTGTAATCATGCCCGTTTTAAGACGCTGATTGCAAGCATGTGGTCGCTACTGTGCTTGAAGGTGGGCTGCCTGAAGGCTGTCTGGCAAGGAGAACAGTCTTACTGCCCCACCCTCAGTGCCTCCCACTCCCTTTGGAGAAGGATCTTAGATCGCTCCGGAGAAGAGCTCAGGGAGACATAATCTCTAAGGTCAAGTCAGCGCAGAGATGGCCAAGGTTAAGCCGCTGTCTTAACTCTAGAAGCCGCCCGTCTTGTGACATGTGTACCTTCCTGTGATGTGTGTGTGGCTTGCGTGTTTCGAGATTATATAAGCCTGTGAGAGAACACATCCTCCCGCCCTCCCTCTCTGGCTCTGGTCTCCATGGAAGAGGTGAGCCCTCGCGTGCCTTGTCTGATGTGTCTTGAGTTTACCCTTCAACGACACAATTGCCCCTAGGACCCATTCGCTTGCGCAGGCTGGTCCCTCACACAGGCCAATGAGCTACGATCCGTCACAGAAATCGCCGGTTTGAAGTGGTCGAGCACCCTGACACGTTGGGCATGAGCTGCAAGGCGGCCACTTCTCAGTCAGAGCTTATTTCCATACCATTTGCCTGTGCTACTTGCCACGCATCACATTCGCATTCTCTTTGTTACTGTGGTATTACATGAGCGCCTCGGAGCTCCGACACACGGCTCCAGGCCCGGGGGCGGTCACTGGAAGACGGGCTGGTGTCGGTCCTGTGACTCGGGCAACGTGGTAAGCTCCATGATGGAACCGGGTGGCATGTAAATTGGGAGATGGCTCTGCATGGGGGCTCCACAGGTGCGAGGCTCTCATGCAGCACCTGGAGAAGGAGGGAGCGGCAGGGAGGAGGCGAGACTGGCTTCACTGGACCCAGGTAGCGCCGGTCTCCGCTGTCAGCCGGCCGGACTGGCAGCCTGGTCTCTCCAGGTGAATCCACTGGGACTTCTATAGAGTCAACCAAAAATAGCTCTTTCCAGCACAAAATGGGTTCCCTTCGGCACTGAAAGGAGCTCCCGGAGTAGAGAGAGGCCATTTCCGTGTGCCTTCTGCCCAAGGGGCCCTGATGGAGCCGAGGGCTGTGCGTTGGGCTGCTGACTGCAGGGTGAGCAGTTCAAAGCCCCCGAGCTGCTCCTTGGGAGAAAGAGGAGGCGTTCTGCTCCATGAAGATTGACAGCCTGGGAAGCCCCAGGGGCAGCTCTGTCGGGCAGTTGCGCGAGGCTGCGTTGTCGAGGGAAACAAATCCAGTGACTCAGGCGCGTGTATGAAAGGACTTTATGTCCACACGCAATCTTCTTCCTTTAGAAAACCATTTAATTGGGGCTCGTACAACTCTTATCACAATCCATCCATCCATCCATTGTGTTGAGCACATTTGTACATTTGTTGCCCTCGTTGTTCTCAAAACATTTGCTTTCTGCTTGAGCCCTTGGCATCAGCTCCTCATTTTCCCCTCCCTCTCCGCTCCGCACTCCCTCATAAGCCCTTGATAGTTTATAACTTATTATTACTTTGTCTTATCTTACACTGTCCGATGTCTCCCCTCACCCACTTTTCTGTCGTCCGTCCCCCAGGGAGGAGGTTTATGTAGATCCCTGTGATCGGTTCCCCCTGCACAAGTAATCCTCTGTCAAATGAAGGTATCCTAGCCCAGCTCAACTCCAATGCCAGCCGGGGCCTCAGAGATGCACTCAGCTGCAGGCTGATGATGCAGAAGGATGCTGCAGGACACAGGAAGACACGGGCCGAGGACGCAGGGCTGAGTGGGTTCAAGGTCCGTGGGAACAGTGCAGCTCTCAGGGTTGGCTGCGAGCAGGAAGATGAAGGCGCAGAGAGAGGGGGAGGTTCCCGTCCTGTAGGGAACTGCGTGTCCCCCCACCCTGGATTTAAGCCATGTACGACCTTTATGAATTTACTCTCAGTTTCCTGCCATACAAAGTGCCCTGAGATTTTACTGCCCTTTGTCTCAATTCCCGCCAGAGGGTGGCTGCCTTGACCCTTGCTAGGATTGGTGCTCTTTCACTAGCAGCTGCTATGCTCATTGGTCAATACATGACTGATGATGGCATCTCCCCCCAGGCGCCAGGTATGCTTCGTTAGCATACTTACCTGTTTGCCTTATTTGGAGATGCACGACTATTGGCTACCTCAGTTGTACCTTATTGTACATGTGACGTAATGGTGCCCGCCCCTCGCTGGCTATTTAAACCTCTGCTCTCAACTCAATAAACGAGGCTTGATCAGATTCCTGTCTTGCCTCCATTTCTCATGCCCTTGCCCATCTTCATTCCCAGTCCCTCTTTCAGGTATCCACGTTGTTGATGTCCCGCGGGACGGGACACAGTCTCCCCTTGATAAGAAGGCCACACCCCAGGGAGCCATCATCAGACTGGTGGACAGGCTGGGCTTCCTAAAAGGATCAGGAAAGAAGGAGGCAGGGAGAGCAGAAAGACGAGGAGGAGGTGAGGCGGGCAAGGGACCACCGAGGGAGGGGATTGCATTGAAGGAGGTGAGGGAATGCAGGTGAATGATTGAAGGTCAAGCTGATGGTCTGCTCTGTCGACCTTGGCCTCATTCACAAGCAAAGGTCAGATAAACGCATGTCTGCCTGAGCAATGTGCTCTTGTGAGAACTATCTACGTGGGATCGGGAGTCTTAACGGCAAGGTGAAAGGTTAGGTGGAAGCTAGGGGCCAGAAGAGGGTGACTATGGCGGCACAACCCCCCCCCCCAAGAGCGTTTCCACATCGCTGAGCTGTAGGTGCAGAAGTGGGTGGGTCGGTGCCTATTGTGTTGTGCATGCCCCGCGACGGCCGCAACAGATAAGGGCAGAAAAGTAACCACACGCGGTCGGGTGGTGGGGTGCTCTGGAACTGGGGAGCGTGGCTAGGCAGGCTCCCCACAGCATCATAGCATACCCAGCATCACCGATGGCACACCTACAAATGGTTGATCGGGAAGTGCTCTGTGGTACATCTTTCTACCACAATCAGACCATTTATTTTTAAAGACTCCATTAAAAACAAAAACAAAAGCATCCTCACCACCATTGAGTTAATTCTGAGTCATGGAGGCCTTACAGGACGGGGTGAAATCACCCCCTGTGAGCTTCCAGGGCCGTAACTCTTGAAGGGAGTAGAATGTTCCCAGGACGGTAACTCTTTAAAGGAGTAGAAAGCCTCGTCTTTCTCCTGAAGAGCCAGTGGTGGTTTTGAACCGCAGACCTTGTGGCTCGCAGACCTCGTGGCTCACAGCCCTCTGTGTCACCACTCCTACTCCCAGGCTCCACACTGACTCCACTGGGTGCCACAGACGAGTTACATGCTAGTTAACGGTGGCAATTCAGACCACTTGCAAGGACTGGTGGACATTGGGTCTGACAGGTGGACAAAACCACCGAGGGCCCCTCTCTGGCCTCTCCGCAGTGGCCACATGAGAGAGACGTGCTTGGCCGCTACTCACCACTGAAAACCCCTGCTCAGGAGAGGAGTTGGGGCGTGGGGAGAGAGAGCATTCAGGTGTGGGTGTGTGTTTATTAACTGCTACTTTGACTTTTCAAAATAAGGAAAGACACACGGCCGTCTGCCTCCAGGGAGCACCCACTCTATGCATGGCGTCTGTGCAGCCAAGAGGGTGCGTCTGTATCTTTCTACTCTGCACCCACTTTCTACTCACACCCACTGAGGACATCATTTTCCTCAGTGTTAATCAACCACCACTGCAGATAGATGATCGATAGATGGATAGATGATAGATCAATTGATAGATAGATGACATAGAGAGATGATAGAGAGATAGATGATAGGAGGATAAAGAGATGATAGGTGATAGATACATGATAGATAAAGAGATGATAGGGGACAGTTAGATGATAGAGATGGGAGATCACAAGATTGGATATATAGACTGTCCCCCTCCCTCTGGATCACAGAGATGTGGGTGAAGGGAGACAATAAACAGTGTAAGATACAAAATAATAATAATATATAATTGATGAAAGATGCATGAGGGTGGAGGAGGGAGGGGGAAAAAAGAGGAGCTGATACCAAGGGCTCAAGTAGAAAATGTTTTGGAAATGATGATGGCAACAAATGTCCAAATATGCTTGGTATAATTGATGTGTGGGATGTTGTCAGAGCTGTAAAAGCCTCCAAAAATGATAAAAATTTAAAAAATAATAAAAAAGAAAGAAAAGTGAGCAAAATAGAAATGCGAGGAGGAGAGAAATGGGGAAAGTGTGAGGGAGAGATGTACTACCAGGAATTGACTTGGGGTGTCTTGGGGGGCTGTCAGGCCTTCAGCGAGAGCAGGCTGGGCCTCTGGGCCCAGAGCTGATGCCTCAGTCCACAGGCTGAATTGCTTCTCCCGCAGGGAACCTCAGTTCGGTTTGGGGGTCTTTCCATTGAATGGTTTAGATGCCCTCACATCGTCCAGGAGAGCCTCTAGAATTGCAGCCTATGTTCCTGACCACAGGGGAAACAGCTCTGCATGGCACCGCGCGGCATGCCAGGTTCACTGGGGAACTGCCCGTCACGGCCCCCAATGTCGCTGCCGACCTCCAGGGCCCATTATGAGTGAGAGACCCTAGCTTAGTAGGAACCAAGACTCGGCGTGCGGCGTCACAGAGCCAGAGAGCGCCCCCACCAGGACAAGCCATCAGCCACGGCAGCTCCCTCCTGCTGGCTTCAGGCTTCGATGTTGGTTCCGAAACGTATCGTCCCTCTTTAAAGTGGGTTTTCGTGTTAAAATGTCCCAGACTACAAAATATATACACAAATACAACTCAGACGTGTCCACATACGATCTTCCCACGTCGTCTCCCCCTTCCCCCCCCCACCCCCCCGCCAATCACGGTTCTCTGTCTTTGCGCGTCGGTGAGAGCAGCCCTGGTTTGGCTTGTGGGTGGCTCACCTCAAGGTTGTCGACGCTCCACTCCGACGAGGGGTCCCTAAGCCACCGTTGGTGTGTCCGTTTTCTTGTTGAGAGACATCGGGTCGCCTCCAGTTTGGGCAAAGCCAAAACCAAACTCACCGCTCGAAGAGTCGGTCCCAGCCCCTCGGAGTGAGCCTCTGGGACGGCACCGGTGTACTGCTCAGTCCTTCGGGGCATACACGTGGCTCTGAAGTGACACTGGGGACACTTAAGGGATATTATTCAGATCATGGCGCTGTCTCTTGGTTGTAAAAATATATTTGAGGCAGACTAGCAAAAGAAACTCCAGTTTTAGCTGCTGAATGCCCTGCCCCCTTCCCCCTACCATCTCGGAAAGTCCCACTCGTGATTGATTTTAGAATCTACTCTCATGCTCCCAGGTTCTGGACACTACAATTCGTTTAGGCAATTCTTCAACATATTTTTTTGATGTTGTTCCTTTTGATGTTGTCATCTGAGTGGTGTAGTTAATCTTGGTAAGGTAGCCAGGATGTTGGAGTCCATTTTGGCATTGTTTCTTTATTGATAAGGAACGTACCTTGTAATGCATGCCTGCTCTTCTTGAAGCTCCGGAATGTTCTAATCAATGCGGAACCTTGTAACCCTCCCTAACCCTAAAGAATAGTAACTTTAATTTTCTTCCTGCTTTTGTCCACGCTTGCTTAAGTCTTAGACAAAGGATAAATGGGGGGGTGGGGTTTTTTTTTGTTGCTCTTTTTGTTTGCCTAAAAGATGGGCTAAAATGTGGACTCAAGACTGAAATCAAAGGATCGCTTTTAGATTCTAGCCGTCCGGTTATAATCAAATAAAGACTCTGCTAAATCATCCAGACATATTAGTGACTGCCATTTATTCAAACCCGCAATCGATTGACGACTCTCGGATTATATTTAAATTGTGGAGAGGGTCAGGATTGGCTCTTCCGTCTCCAAGGTTGGCCCATCTCTGCTCTAGGACAAGGTAGACCTGCCCCCTGAGCTTCAGAGGCTCTGCTGCTTCGTGGGAGCCTCGTCTCTCTCCCAGGGAGCGGCGGAAGCCTGCACGGCTGGCCTCGTGGTCAGTGGCCCAAGACGGACCTCATTGCACCACTGCCCTAACTCATTCAGATACTAAATTTTGGGGGAACATACTCTTTCTGCTGTCCATCCCCCCATTTGCAGGGGCAGTGGGGGGGGTGCAGGGGGTTCTATATTCTCCTTTGTGACGTATCTAACTAAGGGTTTTGACATTTCTCAAACTCTCTTTGCCGCATCGATTAGTGCACACCTGCGATCACAACAGAGCAAGGTCTGACTCACCTGCTTTGATGGTTTTGATTTCTCTTTTTGGCTGTAACCAAGAGGAGTTTATTTTCTCACGAGTACAGGGCACTAGCTCCGGGGCAGCCTTCTGGCGGTGTGGCGTCTCTCGGCCCCCATCACTGCCTGGGCCCCTGCTTGTTCAATCTCTCTTGCTTCTCAGAATCCAGCAGCTCTGTCTCAGAAGAAGTAGCGCAGGGCTGGCAGGCTTTGCCTCCCGTGAGCAGTCCCGGGGAAAACACCGCACTTGGTCAAGTAGAGGTCAGGGAAAAAGAGGAGGCTCCTCAAGGACTTGAACTCACATCGGGCTGGTACCAGACTCAGCCGTACTTTTCTGTTGTGCATACAGTTGCTCTGGGTCAGAACCGACCGGCGTGGTGGCACCTAAGAACACCTACGCTGATACTGCCTGTGTGAGTCCAGGTGGACCGGAGAAACAAATCCATGCACACTCTTACGTGTATAAGACAAAGTTTTATATAAAGGGCAATTGTACATTAAGAAAGCATTCCAACCCAGTGCTGTCCAAACCCATAAGTCCGACATTAGCCCATATGTCTAATACCAATCTGTAAAGCCCTCTTCAGACTCACAAAACACAAGCAATGATGCCGAAGGCAGGAAGACCACAGGCCAGTGGGTAGGAGGTCTTATGGATCCAGTGGTGTTGTAAGCTTCTCAGTGCTGGCAGGGGTCTCCACGTGGCTTCTCCAGCTCCAGAGGTCTGGGCTGCATCAGTGTAGGTCCATGTGGCTTCTCCTTGGGCATGTCTCACAGGGAGTCAGCCTTGCCAGTAGAGCATCTCACAGGGTGTGAGCTGAGAGAGAGGATGCCTCCCGCCTCCAAGGAGGAAGTACAGGAGTCCCCAGAATCCTCAGCAGAAGGCCACGCCCACACAGAGGCCTCATTGGCTAAGACCTGATTGACAGACTAAACTCCACCCCTTCACTCTGAATCCTCTCAAGTCCCAAATAGACACCAGATGATGTCACTACCACACTGCCTCACTAACAACACAGAAAAGCCATTCCAAGTGGGATGATAACCATAGGTGTGTGTGTGTGTGTGTGTGTGTGTGTGTGTGTGTGTGTGTGTAAAACAAAACACAAAACAGCACCAAACCCACTGACATCAAGTTGACTCACACTCATGTCAAGTCTACATAGGATTTCTGAGACTGTCCATCTGTGTGGGAGCAAGAGATTCATCTTTCTCCCTCCACGCAGCTGGTGAGTTTGAACAGACAACCTAATCGTTGGCTGTCTAACACCTAGCCCACAGCGCCCCGAGGGCTCCCAACTGCAGGTACAGAGGCAGGGACTTACTATGCCTGTTCTACGGGGGATGGGGAGGGAATACAATTCAGTGCTTACTATTCTATCCTGCTTGCTCCCCCCCCCCAAAAAAATCATTTAATTCCCACGGGCAAAGCACACTGCACCAAAAGTCTTGAATCAAGTCCAAGTAGAAAATCTCATCGTCTGGATTCTCTAAATGAAATATAGGGTGGGGGGCAGGGGTATTTCATGCTGGGGCAGAATTCCCCTTCATGTGTGAGCCCGGGACTTATGGACTACGAGGGCTATCCACAGGGCGATGATGGGAAGGCTCAAGCAGACACTCCCAGTCTCGCTTCTCTCCTGGAAGCTCAGCTGGGTTTTGTTTGTTTAATGGTGGTTTGGATGAAAGTTTCCAGCATAGGTCGGTTTTCCTTCCACAGTTTATACACGTTTTGTTTCATAGCATCGATCGATGAAACAGCGTTCTCGCCACTTCCTGTGTTGCTGTTTCCATCTGCCTTTCTTTCCATTCCTGCCTCTGAGCCTCACCCCTGGGAAAGCACTGCCCTTTGACCTCTGTGGTGGATTGTTCTAAGCTCATCCTTAACTCCCCAGTGAATACCCTGCGGTCGGTCTGCCTGACTAAAAGTTGCCAACTCACTTGCTAGAATGACCCATCACCAGGAAGGATCAATTGTTGACGAGGACGAGCGACGGATCGATGCCAGGATATCACAACCCTGGCAGAAGTCTTGGGGATGACCCAGGACAGGGCAGCGTTTCACTTCATACCTAAGGCCACCCTGAGCTGAAGCTAACTTGTCAGCAGCGCGCTATCATTTATGCATGCCCTCTGTCTCTCACGCATCTATCATCTCTGATATTTCTATCCATCCGCCTGTCTTTCGTCTTTGAGGCATCTCTCCCTGGATGGTTTCACTGATCAATCGATCGATCGGATCTCCCATCGTTTATGTCTTCCTGTTTCCTGAGCTCCGCTGTGTGGCTGAACGGCCTTCAGTCACACACTCTTCCTCCCACTGAAACTCACGCTGCCGGTCTGTCCTCAGCCTCGTTCTGCAGGGGTAAATCAGAGGCTCGGAGCCAGGCCTTGGGGTCAGACCCGTCTGGCTCTGCATCCTGTACTCCTGCCAGCCCCGGCGCTATGCTGACAAGACTGGTGGTGGTGCTAAGTCTGTGTGCGCTGGCTGTGCTTTACGGCTCAGACAGCGTCTGCGTCCCGAGAGGACCGTGGCTCCACGGTTGGCACCTCATTGCTCCCAGCTCCAGGGCAGGCGCTCGGAGCCCGACGGTGGCCACTCAGGACAGGAGAGAGCCGAGACGGGGAAGACACTTGGGGGTGGCTGGAACGGAGATGTCTCTTAGGAGGAGGAGGAAGATACTGAAGGTTGGCATCGACCCAGAGGTGTCTCAGAAGAAAGGGGAGGCAGAGACGGAAGCGGAGGCCGTGGCCGAGCAGGGTTTAGGGGGCTGGAGAGAGACTCTCCTGGAACTCGGCCACAGAAGGCCACGTCTTTGACTTTGCTCTCCGTTAGCAAAGTCCTAGTGTGGGTCATGCGGAGGTCGCTGGTGATGAATCTGCTGGCCATATCCATTTGGAGAAGGGGGTGGGGCGGCGGGAGAGCGAGAGGCTCTGCAGAAGCAGGAGCCAGTGCCCAGATAATTTGGTTAAAGCTGAAGCTGTGCTGACACAAGACACGTGGCCTGGGCGGGGCCAGGGAGAGAGGCCACAAGCTTCCAGAGCCCAGGCCTGCTCCCTCCCCTCCCCAAAGACCACAAGAGCCCAGGAGAGCACCGTCTCCACCCCCATAGGGCCCTCCGCCACCCCCAGCCTGGGAGGAGGGCTGGACCTTCTCCGTGGGCAGAGAAGGAGGTGGAGACTGAGTGGCCCCCACAGTCTTGCGGAGAATGAACAACTGAGTGATAGGAAGCCCAGGCTGGTCCAAGTTCATACCGTCTCGGCCTCTGTGGCGTGGGCCCAGGTGGAGTGTGTCCTCGGGCCCCGCTGGACTGGATGGCAGAGAGCTGCCGCTGGCCAGTCCTGGGCTCTCCTTCCTCGTCGCCCCTTCCCAACCACTCCTGGTAGGGCCTTCCCCCGACAGCGACCCCCCAGGTCCCTCCCCAGGATTCCCTCCGCAGCTATCTGACCCAGGGCTCTTCCAGGAGGGGAGCTGGAGCCTGCTGGGGCCAGCCTGGCAGGGTCTAGAGGCGGCTCAGGTGGGGAGGACCATGGGGGTAGGAGTGATGGAGAACCTACCCCAGGCTCCTGTCCCTTCCCGCTCTAGCCTCGAGCAGGGAGGGCCCTGGCGTTTCTGTTCTTCCCTGGGGACTCGGGCCAATCCGGCCCAAGGAGCCTGACCTGCCCCACCCTCCCCACGCTGAGAGAGGTGCCTTCCATGCCCCCTTCCTTCCGTGTGTCTCCATGGCTCTAGGGACTGCTCAGAACCCTCTCTGCTGCCAACCCCTGGGCGCTGCTGCCCTCGGTTCTGCTTTCCGAGACTGTGGCCCTCCTGAGTTCTTCTTCTCCGCCTCTTCCTCCTGCTCCTCCTCCTTGTCCCTGTCCTGTGCCTCCTGCACCTCCTCCTTCCTCCTCCACCTTCTCCTGAGAGCAGGTCAAGGCAGCTGGGCTGTAAGAACCACGGGGAGAATTCAGAACCTCGGGGTGAAATTGTGACCGAGCAGGTGAGCCGCCAGACCTCCCACAGAGACTGGGCCAGGAGCCTGGCTCCCCTCAGCCTCTGTTTCAGGGTCTCCCCAGGCAGTGCAGATCAACACACCTGGTTGCTAGTGAACGGCGGGAGGTTGTTGTTCCCAGAGGCACCACGAGAGAAAGGCCTGCCCATCTACGTCCGGAAGGCCGACCACCGAAACCCGGGGGGCACCTGCTGCTTTGATCAGCTGTCCTTGCGCTCCGCAGGCAGAAACTATGTCTAGGAGGTCCCCAATGAGAAGCGTGGCCTGTGGAGGGCCTGGCCGGGGTCCTGTTGGTCCGAGGCCCCGTGACTCACACCTGGAATAAAGAAGAGTCTAGTCTTATGTGCTCTGCCTGGACTCTGGGGTCCCGGAGCTGGACCCTTAAAGCCCTGCTCACCCCCTGCTGCTGCTGGGCCGGGACCTGACAGCCTGTCCTGGTTGACCATGCAGCCTGAGTCTCCATTCCTGCCAAGCGGAGGCCATCTCCCTCCTATCTACGGGCACACGCTGCAGTCAGAAGGACTGGGCTGTCATGGCTCCTCCCCAGGCTGTGCTCCTGCAGATGGCTGGTCCCGTGAGTGGACACGGGGAGCTGGTATCTGGAGCAGGAGTTGGCCCAGCTGAGGGGGAGGAGTGGCAATGGGAGATGTCCCCGAGGGCACCAGGGGATGCCCAGAAAGACCCGGCTGCCAGTCCATGCCCACTCTGGACAGACCACCCCAACCAGGTCGGACATGCGGGGGACACACTCATCTCCCCGAGGAGAAGTGAGTCCCGGCTGCCAGCCGAGGGAGCTGGTCCCCACACAGCACTCACTCTCCCTGCCAGCTGCCACCTCCAGGCTGGGGACCAGAGGTGACAGTCATGGTGGGCACGTGGGGCATCCAGACGCCCACTCTGGATGTTACAAGATCTCACTCAGCCTGTTGCACCTCTCGAATTACAAGCGAGCATCTTTATTGAAAGAATGTGCTGGTGAGAGTTTCTACCAAGGAGACATACCTGGGTGAGGGTCGGGCGGAGCCCAACCTATTAATCCGTCCACAGTCTGATAGCATCTCCTCAGGTGTGTCCTTTGGTCACAGAGAGAGACCAAGCAGTGTCCCTTCCTCTCGACCCCGCACCTTCTGCTGGAGCTGCGTCTCCAGCCTGGTTCCTCCGCCCCATCCCAGGAGCAGTCAGAGGACTACCGGCGGTGGATCCCTTCAGCCGACTTCGGATTCATCTCACCGGTGCATCCGCCAGTCTGTGCCCCCCAGGGTCGTCCTGCTTCCTGTTCGTCAGCTCCCAGCTTCCAGGATTCAGGAGCAGCCTGACTTGACCCCGTTGGGCTCACCTATGTCTAGAGCCCTGTAAGCCATCTCTTGCTGCATCCCTCTCAGGCAGCGCACACACGGCTTGCTGGCTTGGTGTCTCTGGAGAAGCCAGCCTTACCCCAAGAATGAAAACATGCGTGTAAAGGAGAGACGTAGGCTGAACGTGGCCATGTGATCTAGATGGCAGAGAGAGAGAGAGAGAAGCTAGAAGGAGGGTGCCAGGGGTGGGAGAGATGGGCAAAATGTACAAAGGGTTTGTTAAACTGTAAACAAGCATTCCCTTCCGGGGAACGAGGGGAAAAAGAGGAAGTGATACCAAAGGCTCAAGTAGAAAGAAAATGCTTTGAAAGTGATAATGACTGAGGTGTCGATGGGCTCAGGTATCAGGCATCAAAGACCCAGAACACAAAATCATATCAAGGGGAATGGGGAGTGGAGACCCAAAGCCCATCTGTAGGCAACCGGACATCCCCTTACAGAAGGGTCACAAGGAAGAGATGAGCCAGTCAGGGTGAAGTAAAGCACCGATGAAACATACAACTTTCCTCTAGTTCTTTAATGCTTCCTTCCCTCCACTATCATGACCCCAATTCTACCTTAAAAATCTGGCTAAACCAGAGCATGTACACTAGTACAGATAAGAAGCTGGAAACACAGGGAATCCAGGACAATTAACCCCTCAGGACCAATAATGAGAGTAGCAATAACAGGAGAATAAGGGGGAGGTGGGGGCAGAAAGGGGGAACCGATCACAATGATCTACTATAACCCCTCCCATCTCCCAGGGAGATGGACAACAGAAAAGTGGGTGAAGAGAGACATCGGTTGGTGTAAGGCATGAACAATTTTTATAAATTATCAATGGTTCATGAGGGAGGGAGGGTGGGGGAGGGGAAATGAGCTGATATCAAGGGCTCAAGTAGAAGGAAAATATTTTGAAAATGATGATGTCAACATATGTACAAATGTGCTTGATACAGTGGATGGATGGATGGATGGATGATGATGATGATGAGGTGTAAGAGCCCCACTAAAATGACTTTTAAAAAGAAAGAAAATGATGGTGGCAACATATGCACCAATGTGACTGATACAATCGATGCATAATGAATTGTTCCACGAGCTATAAGAGGCCCCCCAATACAATAATTTTTAAAAGAAGAGCAAAAAATTCAGAAGTAAAAACCCACAAACCATTTTCTTTCTTCCGTCAGTCCTCCTGTCTATCACATTCTGAGGTGGGGACATCCTGAACGTCTGAAGCGAAGTCTGCCGGGAGCCCCTTTGCTCTCCCACCAGGTCTCCCTCCCCCTTTACCTGAAGGTGGCAAGGGCAGGCTGTCCTCTGTCCTGGTACACATTGACCAAAACAGTCAGCAAACCGCAACACGAATCTCCGGGATTGACAAGGAAGCCTCCTTGGGGAGAAGTTGGAGAATCAGGACCGAGACTCGGTTACCTGGTTGCCTGGCCTTTGCTTCTCCCCAGCTGCAGAGTGGCCAGGCAGGGACAGGCTGGACTTCAGGTTCTCCGTTCCAGTCCTGAGTCCTCACTTCCGGGGACTGGGGGAGGGGCTCTGCTTAAGTGTGTTGTTTTCTGAGACCCAGCCAGGTTCACAGGACTCTTCGGACACACAAGTCTTCTTCCCCTGCAGCCAAAACCCTGCCCGTTGCTCTCTTCATTTCACCAGCAGGTAAGCGCTGTCCAAACAAGAACGAAAACTGGAACTGTCCGTTCAGGAAAATCAGAAGTTCCTAGGCCAGACCGCAGTTTGACTCCAATGCAGTTTTTCACTTAGACCCAAATCCTCCTGTGTCGGAGAGGCTGGTACTTCGGATTTGTGAATCCGTGTGCGCAATTCTGGAGTGATGGCACCCAGTGGCTTGCTCAGGTCCCACAGGAGCGCCGCCTGACCACAAGCATAAGAAGCAGAAGCCTTGCTGGCGAGCAAGCAGAAATCACGCTTCCCACTGCTCGGTTTGCTCAACGTCCAGCAGCCACCGGGCCGTGGTGGAGCGGGCAGAGCCACAGACCCAGCAGGTGGCCTCCGAAGCCCCAGCTCTCGGGCAGGTGGCTGTCCTGGGGAGACAGGGAGGGTGACTGCTGGGAGATCTGCCCTGTAGACAACCAGCCCCACCATTCCTACCACGGCCCAGTCCTGCCCACGCCTGGGACAGAGAGGGAGAGGTTTGAAGACCCAAGAGATGCTTCTGGCTCAGCCCTCTTCCCCCACTCCAGCCGAGATCAAGACTCCCTGGTGAGCTGCACGCCAAAGCTGCCCAGGTTGGTGCTCAAGCCGTGTTAGAGACAGGTGGGGGGAGGGAGCCTAATTCCAACTTTGAGATGAGGAGAAATGTTGGCTCTGAGAGGGCAAGGGGCTTGTCCAACGTCGTCCAGAGGGTCAGTGGTGGAACCCGGGCTCAAGACTCAGAGAAGTTGGCTGAGCTGGGCTGACGACTGGCCAGGACTCGAAGGACAGCCCAACTCCGGTTCTTGGGTGGGAGGCCTGAGCCATCAGTGTAGAACGGATGACCCTCAGGGTAGGCACAGCCTTCTGGAGAGGATGCAGGGCAGCAAAGCTGTGCCCAGAGTGGTCTCTGGTCATTCCTGACCCTGGGCTGTGAGGCCAAGGACTGGCTCTGAGCAGTGCAGCTCCTTGTGGTCCAGCCTGACTCCATCTCCCCTGTTCCTCTGTGCCTGAGCAGGGAGGGCCTGGTACCCAGTTAAGAAGCTAGTCCAGGGTTGCTTCTCACTACTGGGGGCATCTATCTTTCTCATCGCCACAAAGTCAGGTCACCGCCACAAAGAGTCCCTTGTCTCTGGAGACACAACTCTGTCAGAGCCCCGGGTCAGCCCACCTGGTCACCACTGGCACAAGGTTGGCTGGCAGGGCCCTGGGTGGATTTGGCTGGGCTGATGGGCGAGCAGGAGGAGAAGAAACAGGAAGTTTCTTCCCCTTCCCCTAGACTAGGAAAAGATGGGAACCACCTTGGTCTTGTTGCTGTTGCTAAGAACCCACGTTGGTCTTGCTGCTGTTGCTAAGTACCATTGAGTCTGGTCCCAGTCAGAGCAGCCCAGTGCTCAGCAGCAGCCTGAAACACCGCCTGGTCTTGCACCATCTTGAGCCCATTGCTGTAGCCACGGTGTCCATCTATCTCCTTGAGGTCTTCCTCGTTCTCACTGACTTCCCTTTACCAAGCACAATGTCTGTCTCCAGGGACCAGTCCTTCCTGGTGACACGTCCAATCACTAAGCCGTGAGGAGAGACGATGGAGACGCTCAATATCAGCAATCAAACCAAGGCCAGAGGCCACCTGTGGAACAGACCACCAATTGCTCATATGTAAGTTCAGGTTGAAGATGAAAAAAAAACTAACACAAGTCCACGAGAACCAAAGGGCAACCTTGAGCCTACGCCGCCTGACTCTCAAGAGCAGATCTGACGCATTGGACACTGCGTTGAATACACGTTGGTGACTGAGGACCTGATTAGTTATGAGGTGACACCAAGAATGCCATCCGTAAAGAAAGCACAAGGGGCCTTAAAAGTACAGAGGAGGGGACGTCAGAAGAGACTCCGACACTTTCTCTTAAGCATAGAGTAGTAACGTAAGCGGAAGAGCTGATGGAGTGAAAGGGAACATCTCAGAGGGCAGCTTGGAAGACAAAGTCAGGGGTTCTGATGAAATGCGCAAAGACCTGGAGTTGGAAAGCGAAAAAGGAAGAATGTGCTCAGCACATCTGAAGGAAAAACCCAAGCCTTGAGCGGCAGTGTTGAAGGATTCTAGGGCGAATACAGAATGATGCGGTAAGGAAGACCTTCAATCAGTGTGACAAGCAGCTGTAAGCCTATGCACTGCGCTCTCTATCACAAGGTCAGCAGTTCAAACTACCAGCCAATCTGCAGCAGCAAGGCTGAGTCTCAGAAATCCATATGAGCAGTTCTACCCTGTCCTATAGGGTCACTATGAGTTGTAATTGATTGGACTGCAGTGAGTTTGGGGGCTAGCTATCTGTTGTCTGTCTATCTATCTATCTATCTATCTATCTATCTAATGTTGTTGCTAGGTGCCATCAAGTCAGTCCCGATGTACAGCGACCCTCTGTACAACAGAATAACACACCTCTGGTCCTGTGCCATCCTCACCATTGGCACAATGCTTGAGTTCAATGTTGCCGCCACTAGGTGAGTCCATCTCCTCGAGGGCCTTCCCATTTGCCAGTGACCCTCCACCTCGCCAAGCACGATGTTCTTCTTCAGGAACGGGCCACACCTGAGAATAGATTCAAAGTACGCGAGACAAAGTCTCACCATCATCGACTCCAAGGTGCCTTCTGGCTTCCTTCCAATACAGATCTGTTTGTTCTTTGGGATGTCCATGGTACTGTGAATATTCCGACTCATAGCGACCCTATAGAGCAGGGTGGACCTTCCCCTGTGAGTTCCTAAGCCCATACCTGTTAATGGGAGTAGAAAGCCCTGTGTTTCTCCTGCAGAGCAGCTAGTGGCTCCGAACCGCTAACCTTTAGGATTATAGTCCAGTGGGTAAGCACTATGCCACCAGGGTTCCTCACAGGAAGTGTAAATCTAGGGGAATTCAATGGACTCCATGGAGACCAACAGTCTACGTGTTAGTGAGCTGACATGACTGGTATTGGCCATTTTGAGTCAGAAAATCATAGGAGTTACTGTGAAAGGAATGGGGAAGTCAAGAGGGTTGGCCAGTCATTCATTGTTGCGGAAGGTTTTCAAGCTCGATCGTGAAATGTACAATGCTGTCTGTGATAGGTTAATGTTGGAAACAAAGAAGGACAAATAGTTGGCAAATAGGATCTTGGTGAGAGAAACGAAACGGGGTCTCATGATAGAATTTTGCAAGACCGACAACTTCACCACAAGTACCTGTTTTCAACACCGCAAAAGGCGGCTATGCCCACGGACGTCTCCAGATGGAATACACAGAACTCCAAGGGACTACATCTGTGGGGAGAGATGATGGAGAAGCTCAGTGGGGTGTGCGTGTGCGTGTGCGTGTGTGTGTGTGTGTGTGTGTGTGAGAGAGAGACTGTTTGCTGCTGCTGTGATTTTTGTGTGCATTTGGGGTGTTTTCACCCAGGGGAGTGAGGGGATGGGTGACAATACCCCCTTCTTTTTGACACCAAAATGGACTATATGGGACTTATATGAAAGGACAAATACCCACATTTGGGACACCCCCCCAGCCAAAATCTATATTTTCAGAGCTGTGGAAGGTGCTGGGGCTCATGGCTTGTCACTGATTAAAACAACTTCAAGGATAGAAATTGGCCACTAAATAGATTACATGATTCTGTGAATCCTTTATGTGGGAATATTGTGGGTGTTTTCAGGGTACTTTATTCAGTTCACCCAACTTTTTTAACTTAGGGGTTTAAACTGTCATGACCCTCAAATTGGAAACTCCTATTAGCAGATTTAACAAATTCATACAAATCATGACTAGAGAGACTAATGAGATTTGCACTGTGAGCTACAGAATACAGTAGTAATATTTCCTGCTAGGTTCCAAATAGATAGTTTTGTATCTTTTTAAAAAGTTTTCTACCCTTCATTTTATTTTTTGTGTATGTATGTGTGGTCTTATGGGTTTTTTTTAGTCATTTTATTGGGGGCTCATACAACACTTATCACAATCCATACATATATCAATTGTATAAAACACATTTGTACATTCGTTACCCTCATCATTCTCAAAACATTTGCTCTCCACCTAAGCCCCTGACATCAGTCCCTCCTTTTTCCCTCTCCCTCCCCGCTTCCCTCTCCCTCATGAACCCTTGATAACTTATAAATTATTATTTTGTCATATCTTACACTGTCCGATGTCTCCCTTCACCCATTTTTCTGTTCTCCATCCCCCATGGAGGGGGCTATATGTAGATCCTTGTAATTGGTTCCCCTTTTCTACCCCACCTTCCCTCCACCCTCCCAGTTTCACCACCCTCATCACTGGCCCTGAAGGGATCATCCGCCCTGGATTCCCTGTGTTTCCAATTCCTCTCTGTACCAATGTACATCCTCTGGTCCAGCCAGACTTGTAGGGTAGAATTGGGATCATGATAGTAGGGGGTGGGGGTGGGGAGGAAAAGCATTTAGGAACTAGAGGAAAGTTGTATGTTTCATCATTGCTACACTGCACCCTGACTGGCTTGTCTCCTCTCCACGACCCTTCTGTAAGGGGATGTCCAGTTGCCTACAGATGGGCTTTGGGTCTCCACCCCGCACTCCCCCTCATTCACAATGATCGGATTTTTTGTTCTTTGATGCCTGATATCTGATCCCTTCGACAGCTCGTGATCACACAGGCTGGTGTGCTTCTTCCACGTGGGCTTTGTTGCTTCTGAGCTCTATGGCCGCTTGTTTACCTTCACGCCTTTAAGACCCCAGATGCTATATCTTTTGATAGCCGGCCACCATCAGTTTTCTTCGCTACATTTGCTTATGCACCCACTTTGTCTTCAGCGATTGTGTTGGGAAGGTGAGCATCATAGAATGCCAATATAATAGAAGAAAGTATTCTTGCATTGAGGGAGTACTTGAGTGGAAGCCCAATGTCCTTCTGCTACTTTAATACTAAACCCATCAATATATGCACATAGCTCTATTTCCACATCCTCATAAATATATTTACATATGTACATGCCTTTATTTAAACCTCTATAATGCCCTTTGCCTCCTAGCTCTTCCCTCTATTTCCTTTGACTTTCCTCTTGTCCCACTATCATGCTCAGCCTTCATTTGGGTTTCAGTAATTCCTCTCGACTACATTGCCCTTGATCAAGCCCTACCAGGCCTCCTACACCATCCACACCACCGATTTGGATCACTTGTTGTTCCTTAGCCCTTGGGTTTGTTAACACCACTTCCTTCCCCCCCACCTTCCCCTCTTCCATGTCTCCCCAGAACTGTCTGTCCTCTTGTTTGCTCCTCCAGATTGTTCATCCAGCCTATCTTATTTAGGCTGACCTGCGAACATACTAACATGCACAAAAACAAGACAGAGCAAAACCAAGCAACAAAACAACAACAAAATGTCAATGACAACAAAAAAGCGCAACACAACAACAAAGAAAAGCTTGTAGTTAGTTCAAGGACTGTAGGAGTGTTTTCTGGTTGAATCTGTTGGGGTGCCAAGACCTGGCCCCAAAGTCTATTTTTGGTATTCCCTGGGGACTTCATTGCTCTGCTCCCCTTGCTGTTCTGTTGCACACACTTACTGTTTTGCCTCGGTGTGGTGGGATCAGATCGGGTGCAATTCCCACACTGTGTCTCCAGTGTTGTCTCCTGTAGGACTATGGGTCAGTGAGGGATGTTGTGTCTCATAGTAGGACCAGCCATATGGTCTTCTCCGTGGGTTGGCTCCTCTGAGTGGGAATATCGTCCTTCAGACCTGGTGGACCAGGATGTGCTCCACTCTCTCTTCCTCCCCCTTCATTTGCTCCCGTGTGCTTGATCAGACATGTCCCTCTCCCTGAGCTGCAGCTTCAGTGCTGTCCTCTGAAATAAATTCTTCTGGGGAGAGGGGCAGCTGTCCACATAGTTGGGATTGGGGCTGGCCCCTGAGACAGTTTTGTGTCTTAAGGGATGAATGTTTCAGAATCTAAATTCATATCTTTAATCATATGTGACCGGAATGTTTGATCACATTCGCAGAATGTGAAGTTCCTGGCACTTGTTATTCCTCATCTTATCTATTCCTGTCAAGCATTGGACCTGACATCGTTGCTCAGGTTTCTGTTCCATCTCTGATTTTTTGTGGAAGTTGGGATAACCCGTAAACAAATCACTTGCCCCTGACTTTCTTTTTTAATTTTGGGTCTTAAAACAAACAAAACTTGATTCCTAAAGATTCAATGAGGAAGCTGGACCAGAAAAGCCAGTGCGGGACTTGGCGCTGCGCGTTGTGTTCTACTGAAGATTCCGTCTGTGGAAAGAAACAGACGCCCGAGGGGAGAGTCAGGCTGGTCACGTGGGTTAGCGTTTCCTCTGCGGGCGGGCAATGTGCTCTCCTGCTATTAACGCAGGTGCCTCCCTTCCTGTGCGTCTTCAACACCTGTTCTTCAGAGCAGGCCGCGCCTCAGCTGGGTCATGTTTGCATGTGGGAGAGTATCGAGTAGATCTCAAAACAGAGCATTGCCCCACACACAGCCCCCTAATTTAATCGACACTCCCACGTGGATGGAAAGTCGCAATCAGAGGAGGTCAAAAGAAGCCTGTCTCGGAGGTGATTTTACTACTGTTGGTGGGTCCACCGATGTGAGGTCCTGCCGTGTCTGCTCTGACCTGGAGCAGGAGACAGAACAAGACCCTGCAGGTCCCACGCCGGAGCCCATGATTGCTGTCACTGTGTGTTAGTCTGGGTACTTTAGAGAAACAAATCCACAGAAACTCGTGTATAAGAGAGAGTTTTATATTAAAGGGTAAGTGCTCATCAAGAAAACATCCCAACCCAGTGCTGCCCAAGCCCACAAGTCCAACATTAGCCCATATGTCCAACACCAATCCACAAAGTCCTCCTACATCTCACAAAACAGACACAGTGATGCTGACTGCGGGAGGAAAGCTGAGTCAGTGAATGTGTAAGCATCTCAGCGCTGGCAGGGGTCTCCACATGGTTGCTTCAGCACCCAGGGCTGCATCAGGGTAGGTCCATGTGGCTTCTCCTCAGGGATGTCTCGTAGGATGTGAGCCTTGCCAGCTGAAGCAGGGAACTGGCTAAGGCAGCTGCACCCTGGTCCGACCATCAGAAAGCAAGAGACCTGAGAACTCAAAAGGCGAGGCTCACCGAGCCATTTATCTCTCTGCCCTTCAATTAACCCCACATGCGTTTATCGGCCAGGTTGGCACAATAAACTAACTACCTCACACTGGATCAGGCCAACTCCTTGAGGGGCTTCCCCCTCCTTCACTGCCCCTCCACTTTATCACACACGATGTCCTTCTCCAGGGACTGGTCTCTCCTGACACCCTGTCCAAAGTCTGTGAGATGAAGTCTCACCATCCTGGTCTCTCAGGAGCACTCTGGCATACTTCTTCTGGCAGATTTGGTTGTCCTTTCTGCAGTCCGTGGAACCTTAACTAGTCATCGCCAACACCGTCTTCTGTCTTCGATGTCGAACCACCCCAAGGACGCCAAAGTCCCACAACTCGAGTCAGGTGCACCTTAGTCCTCAGAGTCATCCTTGTTCTTCAGTGCTCAAAAGAGGGCTCTGCAGTAGAGTTGCCTCATGCAACCCATCTTGTGATGTCTCGCCTGCTGCTTCCCTGAGCATTGACCGTGGATGCAGGGAAAGCAGTGAAGGCAACAGACCTGGGATGGGGTGGGGGTGGGGGGGAGTTTACTATTACTCACAATACAAACCTTTCACTGGGAGACTCGCCCCAGAATTCCGTTGTTAATCATGCTTTTTTTTTTTTCCTCCCCATTTTCTATAAATCGTTTTACTGGGGACTCTTACAGCTCTTGTAACAAGCCAAACATTAATTGTATCGAGCACATTTGTACTGAAGTTGCCACCATCATTTTCAAAACATTTTATTTCTACTTGAGTCCTTGATATCAGCTCCTCTTTTATTCCTGCCCACCCCCCACCCATGTTTGTGGTTTTATTAAAAATAAATTTTCTTTTCGGCCTTTGATGGTCTCAGGAGAGAGGCTGAGCAGTACACGATCCTTGGCCTGAGGCCCCAGGGCCACCAAGAGACAGGTTTCATTAGTCCGAGCCACAGGAAGGCTGTGAGCAAAAGGTCCCCCAGACCCCCCCTGCGGAGACCTTCAGCAGCGCATGAGATGAACCAGCTGCTTAAAGATCCTGCCGAACCTGTCTGAAAGTTAGTGCCCGAGCCGGGCATGACGACAGCCCTTCCTGCCCTTTAGAATATGCAACGACAAGGAGACGCTGCTGAAGATGCTCGTGAAAGGTTGTCCGGGATGGTTGCTGCGAGTGTTCATGGTGAAGCAAGTCCAGCTCTCCCTGCTAGGAACGGAAATGGACAACGTAGAAGATAAGACATCGAGGGGGGTGGCGATCAACCACCCCGACGTCGAAGGGACGCGTGGCTGTGGAGAGAGCCTTACCATCTGCAACCCCGAGAGCCCTCCGGCTGTGCGCTCCCGGGATGCTCACGGAAAGCCCAGGCTTAGCAGCCCGTCGCCGGACTGTCGCGTGAGGGGACTGGCAACATCCGTGCGCCTGCCGAGAAAGCTAAAAGCGGTGCCTTCACACACGCAGCCCGTGTGTTGAATTCAAGAAGGGATGCTTGCCTTGTTCAAGGACAGAGAAGGAGAAGGCACCCATCTCTGGGTTCTTTTCCTGTTCTGGGAAGGAAACACAAAATCTTACCCTGCACTTAACATCTTGCATCTGAGCAGTCCGGTCCCCGGGCCGTGGCGCCCAGGGGAACTAGCAGGCTCTGGACATGTGTGGTCTGTCAGGGTCTGGAGAGACGCTGAGGCCACACGCAGCAGGTGCAGCAGTGAGTTAAGCCTGGAGTTTATTAAGGCAGAGAGCCAAAGAGATGCAGCAGGCCCGCCCTGGGGGCGAGAAGGACCACTTTAAGCAGAGATAGGATACACGCTTTGCTCGGGGAATGAGGAGGGTCCCCCCACTGGCTTCGAGGAGGGCTTGTCTAAGGGAACGCTTCTTTGAGTTGTCATATGCACTTGCAAAGGGGAGGGGGGAGGGGGGCTCTCCAGGTAGTCCAGCCCCTTTCTACTTAGTTACTGCGTTCACCCATGGGCCTCAGACATCGTTTCGTCCCATTTTGGCTGGGCTGCGTCTTTGGGCCAGTATGTCTCAGAATCGTCTTCGAGAAGAGTCCCGCGCCAGACTCCGACTGGGTCCTGGCTCCAGGGGGTCCAGGTGTTCACCCAGCCAGCTCTCCCAGAGTCCTTCGTCCAGCACTCGTTCCCAGGGTCCTTTGTTCTTCCCCTGCGCAGACAGGGCAGACGTCCAGTTCTGTCCCTAACACTCCCCCTGAAGAGAGCAGGAACTCAAATTCTTTTCTTTTAAAAATCATTTTATTGGGGGCTCTGACGGATCTTACACCAACCCGTACATCCACTGTATCGCGCACATGTGCACATCTGTCGCCATCGTGATTTTCTAAACATTTTCTTTCTGTGAAACAGGGGGCCTGAAGAATAACTGAAAACGGACGCAAACATAAGAGCCTTTGCAGGTGCAGGGCAGGGGAGGTGTGAGCGCCTCTTAGTTGGCAGCCCATCCATGCCAACCACCTGGAGGGAAGAGGAAGTTAAAGGATCGCCAAAAGATTTTAGTCCCAAATATGTGCTTAGCACCTTCCGTCTCCTGGACCCAGTTATAAAACCTCAGGCCCAACATTTCAAGCGCACGGCATGTGTGCGGCCAGCCAGAGCTTTAGGCCAGCGTTGCACTTTGTTCCACCAGCAGAGTTGTGGATCCGCTTAAGATTTATGCGCTACTATGTCATAGAGAGGTTGCGTTGTCAACTAAAAAAAGTTTACTTCTTGGTCATCTTAAATGCTTCCTTCCCCCAATATCATGATCCCAATTCTACCTTACAAAGCCGGCTAGACCAGAGCGTTTACATTGGTACAGATAGGAACTGGAAACACAGGGAATCCAGGGCGGATGATCCCTTCAGGACCAGTGGTGAGAGTGGCGATACCGGGAGGGTGGAAGGAAGGTGGGGTAGAAAGGGGGAACCAATTACAAGGATCTACATATAACCCCCTCCCTAGGGATGGACAACAGAAAAGTGGGTGAAGGGAGACATCGGACAGTGTAAGACATGACAAAATAATAATTTATAAATTATCAAGGATTCATGGGGTGGGGGATGAGGAGCTGATACCAAGGGCTCAAGCAGAAAGCAAATGTTTTGAGAATGATGATGGCAACAAATGTACAAATGTGCTTGAGACAATGCATGGATGGATGGATGGATGGATGGATGGATGGATGGATGGATGGATCGTGATAAGAGCTGTACGAGCCCCAATAAAATGATTTATGAAAGAAGAAAGAATATCCGCATGGTTTAACATCAGCAAAGGTGTGAGTCGAGGTCATATCCTCTCACCACACTTACTTCATCTGTATGCCGAGCCCATCATCAGAGAAACGAGATGATGCGAAGAACACAGCATCAGGATAGCAGGCAGGCTGATTAACCACCTGAGAGATGCAGGTGACACACCCTTATTTGCTGAATGCGAGGACGTGAAGCCCTTGCTGATGGAGATCAAGGATTGCAGCCTTCAGTGTGGGTTACAACTCGATGGAAAGAAAACCAAAGTCCTCACAACTGGACCGATGGGTAACATCACGATACATGAAGAAAAGGTTGAAAGTTGTCACGGAGTTTGCCTTGCTGGGATCCATAATCAATGCTCATGGAAGCAGCCGTCAGAGTCAAAGGACACATTGGATTGGGCAAATCCGCTGCCCGAGCCTTCTCTAGAGAGTTGACACTCCCAAGTCAGCTACAACCCACCTCAGGAAGCCTAAGGTGCCCTCCTTCCTCCCTCCGTCCGGGTCTCCTCTCACAGCAGGTTCCCAGGAGGAGCAGTCAAGCGAGGCTGGCCCTCGGTGTCCTAGAATAGAGCAAGCCACCGAATGACTAGACCTGGACCGTCAGCACACCATCTTTGGTGTGCTAAGGCGTGATGCTACACAAGTGAACCAATCCAACTCTCCTCATGCATCCTGGCCCGTCTGCGTGCATGATCTGGGGAGCGTCCCTCCACCACAGCGTTTTGATGAATGCCCGACGGCAAAGTGGCAATGGCTTCGATCTGCAGGGGCCCCTGCTCGGCACCACCAGCCACTCTGTGGGAGAGAGATGGGCCTTCTCCGCCATAGAGAGTGACAGCCCGGGAAACCCACAGGGGCAGTCCCACCCTGTCCGACAGCGTCGCCGTGGTCGGCATCGACCAGCTGGCAGTGGGTTTCACGAGCTGCTGTCTGATCCTGAGTCATGTTGTTCCTTCAAGAGACTCTTTCCTTGGATTTTCCCAGAAGCCCCCGTTTGCTGTTTGACCAACTGAGTCAGGAAGACATCCAAATGCACACGTGTTATACACCCCAAGCTAGGGGACACGAGGCAGGTTTTGCAAAGATCCTAGGAAACAATTACGTACATGGGGGGTTACCAGACCCCCGTCCCCTGAAGCACCCGACTCCACTGCTCAGCTAAATGCAGGATGCTTCGTGCCCGGCTGCCTATCTCAGTGGCCTTGCTTACCGCCTCCCTGAGCTGGAAGAGCCGCCCCACGGATTAAGCTTCACCGGCGCTGCAAGGAGGGGTGTTACATGTTGGATGTTCAACAACTGAATCTTCAGTTGTGTTCTATTTCTAGTGTTTTGATTAATAACGGGCTAGTTCTTTTATCCCCCTCTGTAACAGGACAGATGGTTTGGATAGCGCGCTATAAAAATTGATTTCCAAGACCCAAAACCCATCTGTAGATGATGGGACAGCCCCTCACAGAAGGGTAGTAAAGAAAGGATGAGTCAACCAGGGCGCAGCACAGCACCGATGAAACACACACTATTCCCCTGGTTCCCTGAGGACTCCTCACCCCCACTATCATGACCCCAGTCCTGCCTTTCACTGTGGGCTAGACCTGAGCACGTACACAGGGATAAATAAGACACACGGAATCCAGGTCAGATAAACCCCCTCAAGAGCAGAAATGGGAGAAACGATACCAGGAGGGTAGAGGGAAGAAGAGAGGGGCAGAAACCACGGGGAAAGGGAGACTTCGGTCAGTGTATTACATGAAAACAATAATCATTTATCAAGGGGTCCCGAGGGCCGGTGGGGAGAGGGAGAGTAAAAAGAGGAGCTAATACCAAGGGCTCAAATAGAATGTAAATGTTTAGATACTAATGATGGCAACACATGTAAGGTTTCCTTGATACGATTGATGTGTGAATTGTTACAGGAGCTGTAAGGGCCCCCAATAAGATGACCTTTTAAAAAATGTTCTAAAACTTATTGCAAGAATGATTCGACTGAACTATTGACTGGAATGATGTCTGGATTATGTCCTAATAAAATGGTTTGAAATAAAGATACATTTATAATAATCCTACAACGCTTCTTGGTATGATTCAACTACGGAGCTGTACGATATGCGGATGGGGTGCCAATAAAATCATCTTTTAAAAGATGGATTCTCCGGCATGTCTGTTTCTGGGGGTCCATGTGAAGCTGCGTGGGTATTACTGTACACCAGGACCTTCAGGTATAAACAAACCCATCCTGCATCTGTCTGACGCTACAGAGTGGAACCTCTGGGACTAGGTTGTGTGGCCCCGCAACTGCCAGACTCCAGAGAAGACCGCAACCCAAGTTAGCCTGGAGAAGAACATGGAAAGTTCCACGGGCTTCCCAGAGGACAAGGAAATCTGTCTCGGAAGAAGTATGACCTGAGTGCTCCTCAGACGGAAGACTGGAGAGACACGATCTCACGTACTTTGGACCAGGTGTCAGGAGGGACCAGTCATGTGGCAGAGTAACGGGCAGCGAAAAAGAGGAAGATTCTCATGGAGCTGGGCGGACACGGTGGCTGCAGCCGTGGGCTCAGGCACAGGGACAGCGGTGAGGCTGACGCAGGGGCAGCAGACGTTTCGTCCGTTGTGCGCAGGGTCAATCTGGTTGGAATGGACTCAATGGCGACCAGCAACAAGAAGCTGTTTTACTTCATGGTAGAAAAATCTCACAGGCGGTGATCTCGGCCACGGCTGCAGCCAAAGGGTTTGGCACCAGGCCTCACATGACTTTGCCAGTGCCGCCCACCAAGAGACCAGAAGGCAGAACTCACGCTGACTGGGAATCTGTGAATGAATGGGTGCTGTGGAAGGCGTTGTGGGAAGCGCTTCTGGAGAGAATGAATCCCAGCAGTCCCTCAGTCACACAGAACACCAGTCAGTTGTTGGATTGGATGGATGATCTGGCAGACCTCAGCCGTCTGGTTTGCAGAGCTGATACCCAGACATGCCAGCCTCACCACAAAGACCGGATTAAGGAGCAGATCTACGTGCTCCCAACAGGCTGGGAAACGGTTGCGTTGGGAGCATCCGGGGAGGGGGTGGGGTTGGAACCCAGCCGGGTACAGTGTGCCGTAGGTAAGGGGTTTGTATTCTGGTAGAGTCCAGAACCATGGTGTGAACAGTCCAGCCAGCATTGAGTGTTTTGGATGAGATACGAGGATGTTGTTAACTTGAACTTCCTGTTGCCTCCCTCCCCCACATCTTGTCTGTTCCTCTTTCCCCCCACCCCCCCACCCCCCCACCCCCCACTTAAAAATTTTTACGATGGCTTACAAGAAAGTTGTTCTTTGGCCGTTGAGGTTGGTTCCGGGCCTTGCAGAAGTTCATTTCCACCTCATAGCCTGCACTGGCTTAGCCCTTCGGTGAGGTAGTTGGGGTGGGTGGTGGCAACAGCCGTGGAGTTACGTCCTCAAGATAAAAATAAACACTCTTTAGTTATAAAGAGAAAAGAAAAATCTCCCTTAGACAATGCAGTTGGCCTAAGGTGCTAAACGCAGACCCTGTGGAATTCGTGTAGCTGGCTACGAAAAAGCTGGGCCCGCTCTGCAGTGAGTCCACAAAAGCATCCCACAACTGGCCTGACATTTAAAGGACCTTAGTGATGCGCTTGACTCAATGGATGCATGTGTGTATTGTGATAAGAGCTGTATCAGCCCCCAATAAAATGATTTAAAAACACAAATAAAGGACCTTAGTGCTTGCTCTGTTACCTGGCTCAGGGTCAACAGTTGTGCCCGGTGGTTACCCTGAAATCTGAGTGAATAGGAAACACCTCTCTACGTGACTCCCCAAAGCAGAAAGTCCAAAGTAAAAGGCATATAGGGTCTCTAGGTCCCCTGCTTTCAAACAGGTCACCACAGAAATGGCACGTCTGCGGCCGGTCCCCTGGCTGGGGTTCACCCGCTGACCACAGGTCTACCTCTCCCTCTCCCTGGGAGTCAAGTGGCTGTGCTGCTCCAGGGGACAGACAAGAGGAACAACATCTCCAGGGGAAGGGTTAAGGCAGCATCAATTTAGTCAGCGCCAACATCGGGGGACCGCGGTCAGGAATCAACTTGATGAACTGACACCCTGGGCGCCAGCCTAGGAGCAACTTTAGAGATGGTGCAGACCGGGCAGCGATTCGGTCAGCTGTGCGTGGGGCCACTATGGGTCAGAGCCGACTCGAAGGCACCTAGGAATAGCAATAACAACACTGTCAGAAAAGGCAGCTTGTAACATTCAACGTGGGTTCCAGACTCAGGTCAAGACTGTCAAGTGGAGTGCAGGCTCCCCTTTGGAGACAGCTCCACTCACACACACCAAGCCCCAAACCAAGCCCCGGACCATGGGGCCGATTCTGGGGACTCCATGTGTGGAGGTTTCCAGTCTCGGACGACGCTCCATTGCTCTCCATCGGTTTCCCGTGGTTAATTCCTCCACAGCGGACAGCCTCATCCTGCTCCATCATCTGGAAGCTCTGCTGGAACCTGTTCACTTTGGGCAACCCCGCTGGTATTTGAAATTAGCTTCCAGCATCACAGTAATACACAAGCCAAAACCACACGACCAACTGACAGACAAGTGGTACCATGGATGGCCAAAGGAACAAACAGATCCGTCTGGGAAGAAGTACAGCCAGACGTGGTCCTTAGACGTGGTGATGGCGGCGTTGTGTGTGTGCTTAGGACATGCCTTCAGGAGATACCAGTCCCTGGAGCAGGAAGGCCATCATGCCCAGTAAAGTGGACCTAATAGAAACTAACTAACTGCTACCGGTTGATTCTGGCTCACAGTGGCCCCTTAGGACAGGGTGGAATTGCCGCTGCGGGTTTCCAAGACTATCGCTCTTTACAGGAGTAGAAAGCCCCACTTGGATAGTTAGGGTTTATTGTGCCCACCTGGCCAATGAACACATGTGGGGTTAATTGAAGGGTGGAGAGATAAATGGCTCGGCCAGCCACGCCTTTCTTGTCTCTCGCTCTTTGATGATCGGACCAGTGTGTGGCTGCCTTGCTTGTTCTGTGCCTCAATTTGCAAGCTACGCTACCTGTGAGACACCTAACCCGTGGACTGCGTCGCTGTAACTTGAAGTTCCTTCGAGACCTGCTTTGCCACGCTACCGGAATATACATCTCTTGAGCTGGGGACTGTCAGACCCTGTCATCTGGCTGATTGTTGGTGCCCTGCCTTGCTGTTGGCTGCCTGTGGCCAGAGAGCCTGAATTGCTCCACGGAGGACTCAGCTGTCTGCTTCCTTGACTTGCACCCGGCGGCCCTCAAGACTTGAAGGACTGCCAGTGTATTAGCTGTCTTATGGGATTGAGTTGCACTGAGCCATTTGTACTGCTTTATAGATTAATTACCGTATATACTCGTGTGTATATGCCTGGTTTTTTCAGCACAAAAAAGGTGCTGAAAAACTGGGCTTCGGCTTATACACAGGTCAGTGGTACCCCAGCGAGGTGCAACATCTTGCAGGTGATTGCCGTTTCTCCGCTGTTCACTCAAAACCCCGCTGACACTGCAGGGCTTTAAATGTTTGTTTACTCACATCTAACCAATCAGAGCCATCCTATGATGTGTATCTTTGAATAAGCCTTTTAAAGACCATGTGCAAAGGATGTGACATGAATGGATGTCAGCTGGTCAAGCCCGACTAACAAAAGGAGGAAATCTCATGAAGCCTGACATAGAGTTAATAGCAAAGTGGGTTCGAGATGCATGGGAAGACATTCCAGAAGACATGGTGCGACGTGCCTTCCAGAAATGTAGTATTAGTAATGCTATGGATGGCAGTGAAGACTGCGCTTTGTATGAAAATGACAGCAGTGATGGTGATGACGGCGATCTCAGGGAGGACAGCGTCTATGATGACCTCACACCATCTGAAGCTCTGCATTGGGATATGGATGATGATGAGGAATCCAGTTTTGAAGGATTTTAACTCTTTACATTTTAGCTTGGTTGCTGATTGAGCTCAGGGAATAGTACTCTTAAGGTATCATTGTTGATACCTTATTGTTTTTGTTGAACCTATTTTTCACTTACTGTGCTGGTTTACTAATGTTAAATGACTTGTCCTTTTATTTATGTTTTTTATTAAAAATAAATATTTAAATACATTACCCCAGTGATGTCTCAATTTTTAGTAATTTTGTTTTCATTTGTTTTGATTATTGAAACACCAATAGCTTCTGCATTTTCCACCAGCTTATACTCGAGTCAATCAGTTTTTCTGGTTTCCCAGCTAATAATTGGGTACCTCGGCTTATACTTGGGTCGGCTTATATTCGAGTATATACGGTAACTGTTGATTTCTTATGTTATCTATCTAGCTATATATCTATCTATCTATCTAAATATAATTATTCGTGTCCTAGTTTTGTTTCTCCAGGGAACCCTGTCTAGCGTACCCATCATTCTCCTGGGGAGTGACTGGTGGCTTCAAACTGCTGATCTTGTGGTTAGCAGCCCAACAGGGAACCACTTCAGCACCAGGGCTCCCAAAGTCGAGGGACAGTGTAAGAGAGGAAGCCCTCCAACAGGACGGATGGACGGATACAGCGGCTGCACACTGGGCTCAGACATAAGAGCCATGGTGCGGAAGGTGGGGATCAGTGGGTTCCCTCTGTCGTGCACAGGGTCGCTGGGCGTCAGAACCAATTTGCTGGCACCCGACACACAGCAGAGCAGTTTGTGGAAGCGTACGATGAACAGTGGAAGCCCTCAAGCCATGTATGAGTCTCCACATCCACGCAGCCTCTGTGGATTTCTTTCTGCCCACTGTCCTGGCCGTGAGAACGGCCTTGTCTTCAGGCAGAGTGCATTAGAAAGTGGATTATTGCCACTCTCCGAGCCAGTGCAGGGATGGGCGGTGCCGCTCTTAGGGACTAGCCAGGGTGTGCTCTTGTTATAAATTAGGATTCTAGGGTCTCCTGGTCACGAGTCATACCCTGGCTGCGTTAGTTGGCGGGCTCTGAACCAGTCTTGTAAGCTCTTCTGTCCAGCATCGTGTTCTGGTCCCAAAGGACCCATTCCTGATTCTGTGGTCCCACCGGCCACTGGGATGGACCGATCTGCTGCCGATTGTGCTTTTGTGACAGTTGCCTTTGCCCTCCACGTCTCCTTTCTAAAACAGTGACCCATTTCTTTATTATGATCCAAACTGCAATCAAATACCAAAAAAATGGACATTTCTAGAAACCAAAATCTACATGATTTTGAGCTGGTGGTTTTGACTGTAGCTTTTTAGGATCTGCCAGATGAAGTCAGCATCTCGGCTGTCTCCAGGTAGAAGTTAGCTGCAGCAAAGTCCCACACCGGCCTTTCTGCTTAGCATGGCTCCTCCTGTCTGGGAGGTCCCCTTCCACCTCGGTGATAACAGAACGCTGATTAGAAACATCCCCTCTCCGACCTTCTCTGCCGCCCGGCACTTCCCCTGCAGCCTCCCAAATCCAGGCTTCATTCCTGTCAGCCGTCAGGACACTGTTGTGATGACCAAATCCCACACGACCCTCTGTTCTAGTTCCCGGGAGTGCCTTCTTCAATCACAGATAAGGTCATTGCCTCTACACACTCCATGTTCCTTAGCTCCCATCTCGGGCCCCCCAACAACCAAGCCAGCAACGCAGGACAACAGCAGGTGTCTCAGACTGTGATCAATTTCAATGTAAGAGCACTGCAGATGGTCTCCCATGTTATGATGAACTGCGGCAAGAAAATAAACCACCTCTCGTGTTTCATCCAGGAGCCTGGGGGTGTCGTGGTGACTTGTTGGGCTGCTAACCACAAGGTCAGCAGTTCGAAACCACCAGCTGCTCTGTGGGAGGAAGACGAGGCTTTCTACTCCTGTCAGGAGTTACAGCCTCAGAAACCCACGGGGCCGGTTCTACCCCGTCCCATAGAGTCGCTATGCGTCGGCGTTGACTCGATGGCGGTGACTTTAATTTGGTTTGCTCGTACTTCATCACGGAGTCTATCTGGAATTTTTTTCCCCAAAAAAATAAACCTGTTACCGACTGTTGCTGGGGGTAGTACCACACAGGTGTCACACGAACAAGCCTCTGTTAACAGCAGGTGACGGGCTGGCCTTAGATTTACCAACACGGCCCAGAGAGTGAGGGCCAGTCAACGCAGCGTCCCCGAAGGAGGTATCTGGTCTCAGAGCTTTCTCTTCTTGGAAAGCAGAAGGCTGCAGGAGCCGGGGACCAAAAGGTGAGATGTCAATCCCCGTCCCAATTAAGGGGCTGAGTTGCTAGAAACCCCTGACCTAATGGTCCCCCTCGTCTTTGTCCTGTTTAAGACTCAATACATGGCAATGTCGGGTCTCTGGTGTCTTCTGACACCTGGCAGCACTGGAGAGCGAAGATATGCCGTGCTTGAGAAAGGCGAGCCTCAGACACGCTCAGACACCCGCGGGGGCAGCCCTCCCCTGCCCCAGCACGTCGCTACTAGTCCGCATCGGCTTGATGGCGGTGAGTTCGGTTTTGTGCTTCTCACCCATGTCCTGCACAGGAGCTGCTTGAGTTTGAACTGCCAACTTCCCCCACCGCTCCACTGGGGCTCCTGTCCACACAGCAACACCTCTGGCTTTGAGTTCACTGGCAAGGAAAGGCTCCAGCCTGCTGGGAATTAAGACTGACCTCCGGTCCCTGGGGATGGACTGGGCGGGGAGGGGGCGCGGGGGGAGCAATAGACCAAGGCCTCTCCTGACGGTCTCTGGGCCTGAGCCCTCTCCTGCCCTTCTCCCTCTATTAGGCTGTCTGCCTTCCCTTGCCCGGATTCACTTTCTGTCCTGTCTACTCGCTCACTGCTTCCACCCTCCACTGCCAGCCTCCCTCCTCCCCAGGCTGCCAGGATACCACCCAGCTTCCAGGGATGCGCTTAGTGGAGGGCCCGGCCTGCCAGGCCTGAGGGACGAACAGGCAGCAAGTGTTGTATTCATGGTTCAGCCGAGTCCAGCTGGACTCTCTCCCCAAGCAAATTTCGTAAGAAACTGAGAGCAAACAAAAGCCGAACCATGGAGGGAACCGAGGCCCCAAGTTGGCAGGGGGAGGTTCCAGGAACTGAGACCCCAACTTGGGGGGATGGTTCCAGGTCTCCTGGGGGACAGTCCCCAGGACTATGTCTACAGATGTCTATTGCCCATCCTCCCAAGAAAAAGAATTGATCAGAAGAATCGGCACATCTGTCTCGGAAGAGGAGCAGCCAGCGTGGTCTTTGGAAGCAAGGCCGCGGTCATTTCATCGCTTAAGCTCCAGGAGGGCCTCTCCCGAGAGAGGCGGCACTCTGGGTAAAGCAGAAGGTCCGCAAACAAGAGGGAGCCCCTCCGCGGGACCCATGGGCAGCCGTGGATGCAGCAGCGGGTCCCAGCACGAGGACTGTGCGGTGGCATAGGGCATCCACAGGCAGAAGGGACCTGAGGGCACCCAGCAGCGCAGGCCCGCCATGCGTGCTCCAATCAGACTCTGGGGTCCCCCCTCCTCGAAACCGGCAGTGGACAGACGATGGATGCTCTTAAGAGCGTGACGCCCAGGGCTGACTGCTTTCCTCTCAACTGCCTCCTAGAGGACGGTGGGTCCTGAAGGTGACTCCAGGGAAAGCAGTCTATCAAGCAGCCGTTCCCAGCCTTCCTCCTGCCGCGACCCTTTCAGACAGTGCCTCCTGTGGGAGTGACCCCCAACCAGAACATTATTTTTGTTGCTACTTCATCGCTGTCATTTTGCTACTGTGATGAATCAATCGGGCGACCCCTGTGAAAGGGTCGTTGGAACCCCCCAAGGGGGTCGCGACCCACAGGTTGAGAACCACTGCTTTAAAGGCTCAAGATTCAAAAGGACACCTCAGGCCGTTCGTGTGTCCCAGAGACTGTGGGCGAACGGCTGAATGGAAACCTAATTTGCTCTGACAATTCCACTCAAACCTCAATAAAAAGAAGGGAAACCACGCAAGGACACTTCCGTTTTCTGGATGGCTCTGCCCCGCCCGGTGTGATGCCCCTCACGAGGGAGGGGCCTGTGTGGATCACCCCATTTCAGGAACCCAGGCATCTGGATTCCAAGATCATCGAAACTGATTTCTGACACTCCTTCCCCCATAACTCTCCTCTGAGCCCTTCCCCACTTTGCTCTAGAGCATTCTGCCAGGGCATTCTGCCAGGGCAATCTGTCAGGGCAATCTGCCAGGTGGGTTCATAATGTTGCAGGGCTCTGTGGCTCTGACTCGGCTCATGTCTTCTCTCCCTCCACCTGTCTGGCCACCCCTTCCTCTCCCTAGTTACTGACCAGTTAGATCACCAGCCAGCCCTCTCTCCTGACATCCAGGTTCCTAGTGCTTCCAGAGAGATGTCTCAGAAGTCACGCCTCCGATGACCACCCCTCCCCACTGGCACAGCTGTTGCGACCTCGGAACATTTGTCCAGCCTGTTCCTTCCCCCAGGTGTGTCCACCTGCCCCCCCACCCCACCGCCACCTCATGGGAGAAATACCTCTTGGCATCAAAGGACTCCCCCTGCCCCTGAGAGCAGTTGTTCCTGCAGCCACATGACCAGAGCAAAGATGTCCCCACCAGGTCTCACTCAGCTAAGAAACAAAGACAGAGACTGGCTGAAAGTGAAGAGGAAAAAAAAAGGGTGTGTGTGTGACATTAAAACCTTTGGTTGGTTAAAGGAACAGCAAGCCAAGCCAAGAGTCACCAGGCAAGCCTCCCCAGAAAGATGACTTGCAGTTTGATGCGTGCACCTAGGACGTCATTGTGAATCATGAATGTGCGGCACATTCCCCCCGAATGATCGTGACTGTACATTGGGTCTGAGTTGTGACTCTTGGGTAGGAAGTGGTTTGTCTGCTAGCTCGGTTGTAAGTGCCATCTGCATTGGTCTGCTGACGCCATCAGGTGACTTGGGTTCCTTGACCGTTGTTGTTGTTGTTGTTCCTTCTTCTTCTTCTTCCTCCTCCTCCTCCTCCTCTTCCTCTTCCTCTTCCTCTTCTTCTTCTTCTTCTGGGGTCAATTGAAGGTGGTGAACATCCTTCCTGTGCTCTGGTTATCACAGATGCCTGCTTACTGTGGGGGATACTTTCCGAACTAGATCATCAGGGAGGAAAGGACAGAAAAACAGAGGAGCTGAAGACTGCATGTGACATGTATGTGTCAATCTGTGGAATAGCTCTTATACTCTAAAACCAAACGCCATGCCATAGACGCCCACTCATGGAGACCCCACACGGGCTTTCCGAGACTGTAAATCTTCATGGAAGCCAACAGCCTCATCTTTCTCACTCGGAGCAGCTGGTTGGTTTGAACAATCAACCTTGGGATTAGCAGCCCAATGCCTAACCCACAGAGCTAAGGGTAGGTTGAGGATGCCACAGCAGATGATATTACAGCCCCTTTCTTAAGGCTTCCTCTCCACTGGGGAGCTTGGGTAGAGAGGGATGCTTCAGGGAAACCAGGGCCCCGTTGCTCCCCAGACCTCCAGCGTCAGTATCTAACAGCATCACCGGAAGGGGACAATGACCTCTAGACCACCTGCTTGATGGGCTGACCGGAAGCTCACATGTGTGCTGTGTCCTAGGAATTTCATGGAAGGAGCACAATTAGGTTTTCGCTTCTGGAAAGCCCCATCCATTCATCCAGCAAACATTGCCTGGGGATCCAGGCATTTTCCAGGTCCTCGGTATTCACTGAACCTGGACCTGCTCCGCAGGTGTCCCAGCTGTGAATGCAGACCAGTCCCCATGAGCGAGCAGAGCTCAAGGGAGAGAAGACCCAGCGTCTCATCCTTCAGGAGCACAAGAGCTGCCCCGGGCAGCGTCCAGCTGCCAGTTACCTTCGAAGGGCAAGTGTCCTCTGAACAGGAACCTGACAGGCCACAAGATTCAAAAGATCACCTGGGATCTGAGCTGGTCACCCCAACCTCCGTGAACCCCCAAACTCTGGATCCCACAAGAATGAAAAACTCTTGTTTCTCAACCATCAGCTCACACTCGCTGCGCTCTTGCCCCCGGGCACACCGTCCCTGGTGGGTTACTAGGTCTTCTTGGCCTTATCATCTCAAGAGTACAAGCAACGACCATCACACTAACTGGAAAGGGGTAGGAGGTGGGCGGAAGTGGGGTCAAGTTCACTGTTTGTAGTATGTGCTCACTCCGGCTAAGAAACTCTCTCTGGGGGGTTTTGTCTGTAAAGTGTAACTGTAATCCCTCCAAAGCAGCCAGTAATAGATACTGAGGCCATGGATCGAGGAACCTGAAGCCTGTGGGTGGAGCAAATGGGCAGCTGCTAGCAAAAGGGTTGGCAGTTTGAATCCACCTAGAGGCACCTTGAAGAAAGTTCTGTTGATCTAGCAAGGAGAGAAGGCCTGGACAGTTGTAGAGGTGGGCAAGTTCCGAGTCCCTGGGTTGGATGTCAGGCTGGAGGCTTCGTCTGACTCCGAGAGTACAGGGGCTGATGAACCCAAGATCAACAGTGTTTATCTGGGTAGACTAGAGAAGTCTACAGAAACACATATGAGTATAAGAGAGAGTTTTATAGATAGGGTAAGTGTACATCCAGAAAGCATCCCAACCCAGCCCAGTCCAAGCCCATAAGTCTGACTTAGCCCATATGTGCGACATCAATCTACAAAGTCCTCCTCAGTCTCACAAAACACACACAATGACGCCAAATGCAGGAAGATCACAGGCCGGTGGGTAGAAAGTCTTGTGGACCCAGTGGTGGTGAAAGCATCTCAGTGCTGGCAGGGATCTCCACGCGGCTTCTCCAACACCCAGGGCTGCATCAAGGGAAACCCACATGGCTTCTCTTCGGGGAGGTCTCACAGGAAGTGAGCCTTGCCAGCTAAGGCAGCTGCATGCTGGTCTGTCCATCAGAGAACAAGAAACAAGGGAACCAGAAGGGTGAGGCTCCCTGAGCCATTTATCACTCTGCCCTTCAATTAATCCCACACGTGTTTATCAGCCAGGCTGGCACAATAAACCCTAACTATTTCAAACAGGTCAGCCATCAGGTTTCTGGCTGCAGAGGTGAATGAGTCCCAAGACAACAGGTAAGCTGACAGCTGCTGATGGCTCTCAGGAGTGTCAGGAAATACGGGAGATCAAATCCAAAGAGCCAGAGACTAGAAGCCAAGCCAGACTGTGGTCCAGACCTAGCAAAAAGCATGTAAGCTCTCTGACAGCGTCAACTTATATTGGAAGCTGGCCACGACCATAAGGAAACTGGCTGTCATAAATGGTCTCATCATAAAACTAGTTAGGTTATGTCAGATTTTATCATGGGGAATTGCTCTATCGTAACTAGCAAACTGACACAAAACCTTAATGATCGCCCCCAGATTATGTCAATCTCCTCCCAAGAGCCGCAGAATTCGGAAGCCACCTGGGACAGGCGGCAAAGAGGTCAGGAGGACGGCTTTGAAGAAAGAGCGGAGAGTGGAGTTCTGCGTTAGGGAAGGGGAACAAGAGCAGACTCTTCAACTTCCACAACCCGTGGAACTGTGGACTATGACAGCCTGGTGTGACACGCTCATTTGTTCCAAGTTCCAAGTGTGGCGTGGTCCCCATCAGAAGGGTCTTGCCTACAGAAACACCAGCACGAAACCACACCCCCTGTTTTTAGAGGACTTCGTTTAAAATGCTTCTCTTGCGTTCTATGTCTTCCGTGACAAGCAGGCGGCCACTAGGTTTCGTTGGGAGGCTCCGGGCTGGGAAGGGCCATAGTCTGAGGCTCGCTTTGTGTGCTTGCTCATGGTGACAAAGCGGCAGCTGCAGCTCCAGCGGTGGCACCGATCGCTCAGCAAGAAGAAAGGCCGGAGGTCGCACGTGTACCAAGGAAACAAACGTCTGCTTAGAGGCCCCCCAACTGGCTTTCCCTTCTGTTTTTTGCTGGCCAGGCGGCCACTGGACCTGAGGATGATGCACAATCAACCAGCCACCAGGCTGCTGGACCATGGTCCCAGTCGGTGCTGCTCTCGCCTGTTGGCAGGGTGGGCCATGTTTCATTCCGTTGTCCCCGGGGCCCCTGCGAGTCAGTACTGATCAGCTCAGTGGCACCCAGCCACAACAAGATCACGTGACAGTGAGGGACACATGGCCTCCAAAGTCCAGAGTGGCTCCAAAAGGCACTGTGCCTCCTTCTCAGCTGTGGGAGGGTCCGGATGCAGGAATATCTTGACACGCCCCCATCCCTGGGCCTTTATCAGTTTCACTCAGGTGGAAGGTACCTGAATTTGGTGGGGGGTGGGGTGGTGGCGGTGGTGAATTTCTTACCATCTAGAATGTCTTCCCAGTAAGTCTAGACTCATTGATTCTTCTTCCTTCTAAATCCAATCAAGATAATGGCATCAGGTGTAGAGATGCCCGTGGGAGGGAAAATCGATCTCAGCTTCTGGGGACTGAATCAAGAAGGACACAGAGCTGGGGCATTGAACTACTGAGGGGGATATCTTGAGTTAGGACAGTGGGCATATATTGTTGGCCTTGCCAGCTGAAGGCAAACTCTTCCAACAAGCCTCTGAAACTGGAATTGAGGAAAGGGCATTGGCCAGATCGGCAGCTGTGTAACGGACATGACAAGAAGTCAGCAGTTGTAAAGGAAGCCACCACTTGATTACATTGTCGAGGACCCCCTGTCATGCTCCAGGGTTCCAGGAATGTGGTAAGCCTCATCACTCCTGGGTCCTTCAAGTCCCTGATGGCGGCTCTCATCTCTGCAGTTCCTCCTGGAATGCAGTAGTGCTTTGAGATTATTGTTTGGTTGCGGTCGTTGTTGTTGTTTTTCAGGTAGAAGTGATTCGAATGGTTTTTACTTGACTTTTCCTGCCATAACACCCCTTATCCCACATTTTAGGGGTCCAGCGTGGGGGCTCCCCCAGTTTCTGAGTATATCTATTCAAATGATGCATTCTGGAACTGGGGAGATCATTACAAGATTAACTCAGGGACAAACAAGACCCACTGTGAGAGGGACCAGAGCGGAAACTCCATTAATACTTAATCTTCGTACTCCCCTGAGGAAACAGCATGGGGCCACGCCTGACCTCCTCTAGGTATTATACAAGGGGGAAGGATAAGCCAACACCCCCATTGGCCCAGCACTGATTGCTCTGAGACAGGAGTCGGACATTCCTCCACTCACCACCCTTTTTACCCTGTTCTGACACCATCCTTGCCGCCATGGCGCTCGGCCTTGGTCATCCATTGCCATGGTCCCACAGTCAATACTCAGAATTATAGGGTTGATGAGGGAAGCTACCAGATTCCCACAGATCGGAATCAGAAAACATTAAAGATGCACCTCTCTTGTCCACAGTGTCTCAGCCAGGCTGGCAGGCACATCTCTGCTGCTTGTCTCTCAGCTACGTGGCCTCTTAGTCCCTGCTCTGCTCAGACAAGTGTTACAAAGCCCTTGAGAGCTGGCGGATGCCAACAGAGCCCCTCATTCTGCAACTGGCAGACATCTTTTCTCCTTCTTGGGCCAGGAAACCTTCCTCTCTGTCTCCTGGTCTCTGTGCTGTCGCCTCGGTGCCCCGGCTGTCACCACCACCTGGGGTCTGCTCCAGTCCTAGCGCTTCTTTCCCTGTTGGCAGTGAGATTCTCAGATCCTGCTTCACAGATGACTCGCTTCATGCCCGGTGGAGTGTCAAAACGGACCAACCCTCCTGTGAGATTCCTGCACACTCCACCCAGTCACTGCTGGGAGTTACGAGGATTCAAAGAGGCAGACTAAGTAATTTCACTTCACTGCAGCCGCTCGCCCCCCACTCACCCCCATCTCTAACTGGTGGACACCGTGATGTTTCAGCTTTCCCAGTGTCAATTCAGAGGCAGTATTCAATAACCCCTGAACAGAATGATGATCTTCTTTGCCTCACTGAACAGTCCATTTTAAAAAAATCATTTTATTGGGGCTCATACAACTCTTATCACAATCCATACATACATACATTGTGTCAAGCACATTTGTACATTCGTTACCCTCATCATTCTCAAAACATTTGCTCTCCACATAAGCGCCTGGCATCAGCTCCTCATTTTCCCCCTCCCTTCCCGCTCCCCCCTCCCTCATGAACCCTTGATAATTTATAAATTATTATTTTGTCCTATCTTACGCTGTCCGACATCTTCCTTCACCCACTTTTCTGTTGTCTGTCCCTGAGGGACGAGGTTATATGTAGATCCCTGTAATCGGTTCCCCCTTTCTACCCCACCCTGCCTTCACCCTCCCAGTATCGCCACTCTCACCACTGGTCCTGAAGGGATCATCCGTCCTGGATTCCCTGTGTTTCTAGTAAGTCAATTTTGTAAAAGACCATAGACCCCTTTGGGGCAGGCTGGGGAAGAGATTAATGATAGAAAATGTGGGGCTATGGAGTGGGGTGCTTCCCTCGGGTGAACCCGAGTCCCCTTCATTCGGAGGAGTGTGGGTCTATAAACTGCCTCAAAGCTGAGAATTAATCGAGGGCCCACGGCTCTCGATTCTGGGGATTCAAGTTAGACTGCCTTTCACTTGCACTATAATTTTTCTATACAGATAAAGTAGCGATTTTATGAATTCTCATCTATCTCACTTGTAGGACACCATACTTAAGTATCCATTGGCATAGATCCACGTGGGCCAGGTTGTTCTGATTATCTGACTCTGGGAGTTTAGAATAAGCACGTGCAGCTTGTCTCGGTCAATTAAGTGCTGTCCCTGGATCCCTACAGCCACAGGGTCCAGTCAGCCCCACTGTATCGCAGTGTCAATTGATTAGGGAAATTCCCACCATCAGATCTGACTGAAAGAAAACAGCAATCAGCAGTTTTCAAAGATGCTGAGCCTCCGTCACAAAAATGCTCCTTCCTCCCTGTTGCGGTGAAAAGCTTGTCCTCGGGGTTCTATGTCTGTGGGTCTGCGTGAGTCCGGGTGGACGAGAGAAACAAATCCACAGACACACACGTGTGTGTAAGAAAAAGGTTCATAGACAAGAGCAATTGAATACTGAGAAAACAGCCCAGTCCAGATCAAGTCCACAAGTCCGATATGAGCCCATATGTGCGATACTAATCTATAAAGTCCTCTTCAGATTCCCAAAACACGTGCAATGATGCTGAATGTAGAAAATCACAGGCCAGTGGGTGGGAAGTCCTTGGATCCAGTGTCATTGGAAGCATCTCGGTTCAGCGCTGGCAGAGGTCTCTGCATCAGGGTGGGTCCATGTGTCTTGTCAGCTGCCCTGTCTCCCAGGGAGTGAGCCGAGAGTCTCCCACCTCCCAGGAGGAAATACTGGATTTCCCGGAATTCGCAGGAAAAAGCCATGCCCACAGAGAAGCCTCACTGGCTATGATCCGATTGGCAGACTAGACTCCACCCCTTCACTCTTAATCCTCTCAAATTGACAATTCTCTAGCTAGGATAACCTGATAAATCAGCTCAGGCATGCCAATATCCCTTAACTTTTGATCCCTCCTTCTGCAGTATGCACTGGTAGACCAGGTACTTCAACTGGTTGTAGTGTAGACCACGCTGATCCATGCTGCAGTGAACCAGCCAAATGGTTAGATTTTACGTCGATTTGATGGGTAGGTCTTATGTAAACTTGGTACACCTGTGGGAAGGCATTGGCGGCGTCTAGCCTCTAAATAAGGGCGTAGCCTAACGACATCGCTCTGGGGGTATGGCCTATTTATGAGATGCTGTTAGGAGTACGCTTCCTTCTGGCCCCTCGTCACCGTCTTGCTTGCTGGGATTCTGCATCTGGCTCTGGCACGAGCAGCCCATTTGACCTGCCGTCCCTGGGAGCCTGTTGGACCCAAGTGACTCTGCACCCATTGGCCTGAGATTTCCCAGCTGCCCACTCCGACGTTCTGCTTCACTGGCCAGCAGCTGCCTCAGTCTGGAGGGGGCTCCAGCTAGCATCTAAACCATGGACCTGAGTCGGACTGAGCTGGGCCACTTCGTTGATATACATTTCTTTCTCCCTGTGACGTTCTTGATTATACTTATAGAATGCCACGGGTTTTGTTTCTCGGGAGCACTCAGCCTAACACAGACCCTTTCCTGATGGTTCAATCTTGAACGCGAATGGAGAATCTGTGTTTAGTGGGTCCTCCAAAACAACCTCGGATCCAATTGCATATTCTTTGCTCCATTGTCCCACATCCTTAACAGCCATCCCTACGCATGTCCTCCAAGTTTCTCATTGTAACTATTGAAAACGCAGGCAGTTCTTTTTGGAGGACAGTTTACTTCTTCCTGGGTTTCAAGTTGAACTACTTTTGAGCTGGGACTTCGATCTAATTATAGGTCTAGAAACAATACGAGAGCGGTGGGGACATTTCCTGGGAAATTTCTGCCCCAGATGACATCTCAGACAATGACTCTCTCTGTATATACACACATATCTACACTGCGGTGGTTTGGGTTCGCTGGAGAATCCGGCCTGAGACATTAGGTACCAAGACTGGTTCTACAGACATAAAATTGTAAGGATACATTTTCTAAAATGGTATTCTAGCCTGGTTTTCAAGACACTGACAATATTTCCTCCAGTTGTAGAGAGGTCTGTTAATCCACGGAATGAGATGACAATAAATCATTTCAATCTAAACAGTTTAAAAAGTGGTTGTGACCAAAAAACAAAACAAAAAATTCATTTCGGATACCATTATGACCTTACGCCGATGGTCTCTTTCATTTGGGTCGTTTGTTCGCATCTTTGTCCTGTTTAAAAATCTAATTTAAAGTCCTTTATAAATTATATTTTAATTTGAGGGGTCTCTTCCCAACATACCCCACTCCCATAACAGAGTAGCATAGCCCCTTAGACTCAGGCTGTCCTTCCCAGCGGGATCCCGGGTAAGGGACGGTGGACGGTGGCTGTGTCCAGGATTCCCATCATAGCTGTGAGGAACTCGTGAGATAAGTGGGCTTCGATATTTTTAACCCGTATTTCGATGAGGGATCTCTGTTTGATTTTTTTAACCCGTATTTCGATGAGGGATATCTGTTTGATTTGAGGTCACCTTATGATTTGTTACTTTCTTCCCAAGTTTAAACCCATCTATGCTCTCTGGAAATCTAGTTGACGTCTCTCCATTTCAATGTTTGGTATCTCTTGTTCCCTCTCTTTAATTTTTAAATATGTTCATTGGAGATCAATGTCTCTGGCTCCCTATTTTCACCCTCATAAATTCCTTTTGCTTAATTTCCGGGTGTTTGGGGCTTATATGTTGATCTCAGCTTGATCTTTTCTGTTGTTGATTTTCTGTCTAAAGAACCTCCCTTATGACTTTTTGTATCATTAGCCTGGTTTTTAAAAAATATTTTAATTTGTCACTTTCTGTAAATGCTTTTATTTTTTCTTTGAGGGACAATTTTGTCTGATATAAAATTCCCGGTTGGCAATTTTCACGTTCAGGGGTGGGGGTGGGGTGGGGTGTGTTTGTGTGTGTGTGTATGTGTGTGTGTGTGTGTGTGTGTCCACTGCCTTCTGCCAGCAGGTGTGTGTGTGTGTGTGTGTGTGTGTGTCCACTGCCTTCTGCCAGCAGGTGTGTGTGTGTGTGTGTGTGTGTGTCCACTGCCTTCTGCCAGCAGGTGTATGTGTGTGTGTGTGTGTCCACTGCCTTCTGCCTGTATGACCTGGAAGCTCAGAGCTTAGTCGTATTGGCTCCCGTTGTAGGTAACTTTTCATCACTCTCCCTGAGCTGTTCTCAGGAGTGTGAGCTATCCTGGTACTTTACTTTGGGTCTGTCCTGCTCCTTCATCTTCTTGTCTGGTCATGTTCTCCTCCCTCGTGATGTTAAGGAAGTTCTCTCGTGAAGAATTCCCTTTGTGTTCGTGTTTATTTGATCTCTTCCTGGTCTGGAATTCCTATCTCATGTATGTTACTCCTCTTGATCGTGTCCCACATAATTCTTGGACTTTCTTTTTTAAATCATTTTTGGGGGCATATACCTTTTGTGACCCCGGTCGATGTACCATCTTTTATCCCACTTTCTCCATGTTCCCAGTTTCTAGTCCTCCTTCTCGCCTCACCTGCTGACCCCTGTCCCCGGGTAAATGCTGCCCTGTTGATCTTGAAAGATTGATTATTCTATGACGGGGTGAGTGCGGCTCCAGACCGGAAGGCTGACCAAGAGCCATCACCTGGGAATTGGCACTAGTCTCTAGCCCCTCAATAAGCCTGCTCTCCAGTCCCTGGAGAAGGACTTCGTGCTTGACAACGTGAAGGAGCAGCAAGCAAAGAGGGAGGTCCTCACAGCGGTGGACTGGGCATGGGGACCATTGTGAGGTCGGAGCAGGACCGTGCAGTTTCCATCCTGTCCCGCAGGGGGTCCCGATGGGCGGAACCGACTCAATGACACCTGGCAACAACGTTTATGATTTTGAGTGGTGTCCCACCTGGCAACCGGTTGTAGTCATTCCTTGCATACTTACATATTTGTTGAGTGTCTGGTTACGCTGATCAGACACTGATCAGGCGGCGGGGGGCGGGGGGAGGACAGAGATAGGATCAAGTCAGCTCTGCCCAGGGGATGACTGTCAGGGAGTGGGGACAGTGGGGAGAGTGAGGTGGGGTGCATAGTTTTGGGGAGAGAGATCAGAGGAAGCTGATGTTGAATCAAACACGTGAAAGAGATCGGGGTGGGAACTGCGTAGGTACCTGGAGACGTGAGGACTCACTGGCGTCAGTAGGGGGTGCCGGCAGTTGGGAATGCACCGGGTGACACCCCCACTGCCAAAGGGCTGACGCCAGAATGACTGTGCAGTGTTTCAGCAGAAATGTATGAGTGGTTCATTGTAGCAACAAAAATATTTTTTCATAAGCCCAGCTTATTGTATCGATGAACCTATAGGCTAAAACTTTAGGCTCATTGACTTTCTTTTTTCTTTCCTAAGGAGACCCCTTTATTAAGCCTTAGGGTAAATAGAAGACACAGACCAAACCAACAGGTGCGGGAGACCATCAGCCTGAGGCCATATGGTGCCTTTAGGGTTCGTGGACAGGTGACTAATTAGAGAAGCTAAGACAAAAATCCATCATCATAAAACCATGATTGGCAGCAGGTCAGCCCTTCGCTGTTGAAGGAGCTATTGACTCATGATTGTGATGGGCTGATTAGAAAGGTTTAGGGTTGGTTCTGGGATTCTGGACCGCCTAAGTTAGGGGATGACTCATGACCCCGAGGCCCAACCCAACCCCACTGCAATCCACTCGATTACAGCCCATAGCGACCCTGTGCGACAGGGGAAAACTGCCCTTATGGGATCCCATGACTGAGAATCTTTACAGGAGTAAAAGGCTCCTCTTTCTCCCAAGGAGCGGCTGGTGGTTTCGAACGACTGACCTTGCAGCTAGCAGCCGAAGAGATGATTCATTATGACACTAGGGCTCTTGACCCTGTGGCCAGGGCACCCTAATTTCCATTAAATGCATGCCCAGGCGGTCCCTACAGGTGACACTGCCCCTTCCCTGAGATGGCCAAAGGGGGCAAAGAGGGCAAAGCCTTTCACACGGTCTCGTCAGAAAGCAGAGAACAGCGGCTGACTGTATGTGGAGGCTCAGAACAGATTCAGGACTTTCATTGTGAACCATAGCCTCTGCTAACCTAGTGCATAGAATCGAAGCTCCAAGATATCCCCTCCTCTGCCACAGATTTGGGGAAGCCCTGGCGGTGTCGTGGTTAGGAGTTGGGCGGTGATCCCGAAAGCCAGCAGTTAGAGACCACTAGAAAGAGGGGCTTTCTACTCCTGTAAACAGCGACCGTCTCAGAAACGCACAGAGGCCGTTCTGCCCTGTCCTTTGGGGCTGCTATGAGTCGGCATCGGCTCGATGGCAGTGCATTTGGTTTGGTGTTATCATGGATTCTATTAAAAATCCTTTGACCACACTTCGATTGCTATTGTCGCCACAGACTAGCTGAAGTTTGCTGAAGAAGGCCACATGTTCTAGGACCCTAGATGTTAGCCTTTCCGGATGGCAAACACCATCTGATTCCTTCCTTTGCTGCCCCTGCCACAGCACCCAAATCGTCAGTGATCGCCTCATGGGTGTTTCCAGTGAAGCCACATGGTGAGATCTGCGTGTACTTTCATTAAGCCTTACATCTTAAGATGGGAGCTCAGGTTCATAGAGAGAACATATATATTCTCATATATATATATATATATATATATATATATATATATACACACACACACATACATACATACACACACCCCCACCCCACCCCACCCCCCACATATATATATATCTCCCATCCATGTTCCACTTTAGTCACTGTTGGGCTGCTAACTGGAAGGTCAGAAGTTCGTAACCATCAGCCACACACGGAGAAAAAAGGAGGCTCTCTGCTCCCATAGAAGTTGACAGTCCTGGAACTCCACAGATGCTGTTTTATTGTGTCCTGTAGTCACTGTGAGCCAGGAAGGACTTGACGGTGGTGAGTTTGGGAGTGGAGCGGCCCTCTTCCTGAGCAGCTTAATGGCTTCCTAAGAAAATTGCATTGCAAGTAACTCCCACGCTGTAGTTGATTGTTTTTATTATAATAACAACCCATCAAACCTACTGCCATCGGGTCCATTCAGACTCATAGTAAGCCAACAGGACAAAGGACAATCACCCTCTGGGCTTCTCGAAGTGCAAATATTTCAGGAGCAGCAAGTCTCCTCTTCCTCCTGGGAAGTGGCTTGTGGATTTGAACCGTTGATCACGGGATTAGGAGCCCAATGTGCAATCCTCTACCTCCAGGCATCCTTTCCTCACAATAATATGACCAATGGTGTGGGTTTAAAATACTATTGAGAAAAAGGCAAAGGGACGCTTTCTGATTAGCACCCATGGAGAATTCACGTCTACCAAACAGTAGCACTTAGCGATAGAGCAAAACCACCTGGAAAAAGAGGATTGGGCAGAAAGCAGCCATTTCAACAGCAATCCCTCACGGATGCCAAGTTCTCAGTCTACTGGGAAATCTCTGTTTCGCTCCTGCGGAGCAGCTGGTGGTTTTGAACTGCTGGTCTTGAAGTTATCAGACCATTCCACTCTGCCACCGGTTAGCAAATGCAGAATAAACCAAAGTTGTCGATGTCAGGCAACCTGAAGAGCCGCAGAGACATGAGCACAGCCCAGTGACCTCCAAGTCCCCAACTTTGGGATTACTGTCCTCGGACTCTGCCCACTGAAGACACATCAGCCTCAAGGCCGCAGGACCGGTTCCATTCCTTAGCTCCGGGATGAGTCAGTTAACATTCAACACCACCAAGTGTGGTTTCTTCTCATGGGCTCCAACAAATCCTTTCGTTGTCTCCTCCAAAATCTATGCTGTGGAGTGAAATCAGGCCGGCCTGGAGGTCCAGCTCTCTCGCCTACGAAAAACGTGCGACACATTGCAGAGACGAATCTGAAATCCAGGGAGCCTAAGACATCATGCTCATTTACTTTCGGAACCTCCTCCTGTGTTCTGGTCAGAGCTGCCAGTCTGACCCAGGGGCAATGGTGTCTCCATCACGTGGTTTCTTTTGCACACGTTACAAGCCCCTGAAGTTCTCTTCCTGGTGGCTTGATGTGTAGCTAGCCCTTGTCAACATTGCTGTTTTATCTACAGTATTGGGGTCGTTGGGGTCACTGGTATTTGTGACTCCCTATCTCTATCGAGAATGCTGTGGTGCCTAAGGGAAAGGGAGAAGACTGCCTTTCAGAAAGGCTTCCACTCCGGTTACTAATAAAGTACTTAACCCCGGTGTAATTCAAAGTAGATTTAAAACAATGTTGCTAGTAGTTGTTAGTATTCATACCATCCAAGAAATGTTACATTTAAGGAGTTTGGAGCTACATTTATCACACTGGTCTCTGATTAGGCGTCCTGGCGTAGTGGTTACACGTTGGGCTGCAATCGCAAGGTCAGCGGTTTGAAACCACCGGTCTCTTCTTGGGAGAAAGGTGGGGCTTTGGAGGCCCTCTAGCAGTTACCATGGTGGAAACTTACAGGGGGCAGCTCTACGCTGACCACTAACGTTGCTCGGCATTGACTGGATGGCAGGGAGTGAGTCTATGATGACAATTGATAAGAAGCTTGGCTAATGCTGTAGCCTGGAGCAGGAGGAAGCTGCGTGGGAGTGGTGATGGCTTCACGAATCCCCAGTCAACCCTGATGCCGTCCCCGTGAGGACCAGCTAGGAGGCCCATGTGGCTGGATCGAGTGGGACAGGACCAGGCCTGTTTCTGATGAGAATGGACAGGAGACACCTGATCTGACCTAGGTCTTGTCATCATCCCCCGGCTGCTATTTTGAGCCCCGATTCTGGGGCTGAGGGTCAGAGAGGAGCAGAGACAGGAATGTCAGGAGATGCTGGTGGCCTACGTCTGATTCTGGAGGGATTCCCAGGTAGGGCTGATGGGATTTGTTTAGGGGTTGGGTGTGGAAGTGTGTGGGATGTGTAGGTGGTGCAGAGGCCACGCCTGGGGTCTGATGCCCAAGCATCAGAACATGAGAGACCTGGAGATGAAACTTGGGGAGCACCAGCCTCCACAATCAAATGAGCACAAGGGATGGTTGTGTAATTGGGTAAAATTGAAGAGACATAAGACAAGATAAGGCATCCAAATGCTCACCTCTGGGACGGCCATGATCTCAGCAGCCAGATTTGTGCTGATGGAATATATTTCCAATCATGTAAGACCCCTAATTACAGGTAACCACATGAGTAACAGGAAGGGGTTGTACAATAGCCAGATGTGCAACAGGAGGGAGACAAGCCAGGGGTGTACACACAATAGGAAGGGGAGGCACCATGGGCATGCATGTGACAAGATGGGCAAAGTCAAGATGACAGCCTAACCTTGGTCCTCCCTGAGGTGGCTTGCCCTTACCTTTAGGCTCTCCTTCAGGGGAACAATTCATTATCCTGATCTGAAGGGAGTGGATCCTACTTAGGGTGGGACAGACTATAGCATCTAATTACTCTAGGTGGCTGATAACCCTCAGGGAGATAACCTTTTAAGCAGTTGACCTCCAAGTATGGTCATGGACCATGTGTTAGCCAGCAGCACATATAATATGGGAGGGGTGGGGGACAACCTGGGGAGTAACCTTTCTGTTTCCCACAGAAGGTGGAGACCAGAACCCACTGAGATGGAGAGACAGAGAGGACAAACTAGAGGGAGAAGGCCTAGCTGGTTGGTGAGGTGCTGAAGGAGGTAGGCAGTAGACAGGGAAGTGAGTTGAGGGACTTGTCCAGTGAGCCATGTTTGGAGGACAGCAGATGAATGGATTCCAAAGCCAGGGGCGGGGGATGGGATGACAATGACCAGGTAAAGTTGGGTGTGGGTAATAAGGACTTTGAACCTACTCCTCTGGGTCCCTGCATGACCAATGAGACAAAACCGGAATGGCACCGAGTCGGCAAAATGTGAATGAACCCACACGCTAACTGGCATGGGGGAAACGACAGGTCGAAGCCCTGCTAGAAATTGCATCTCCCTTTAAGGAAATGGGGTATGTGTTGCCTAGCAACTGCATTTCTTGATCAGCAGAGTCATGAACAGTGGTGCCCTGCTCAAAGGTGGTGACTGACCGTGCCACTCCCAACGCTTCTTGTTCGCCAAGGTCCTGGCAATAATCCACGCTCTCAAAGCAGGCTCCTGAGAGGACTCAAGATGCCTCTTCCAAGTCTCTCAGACCAGGGCTTTGTTACCCCTTCTGACTAGTAGTCCAGATGGTCCAAATCTTTAAAAGTTAGTTTTGTTCCAGTTTTGCTTTATTGGCCACAGTGGAGCCAGTTAGAACCCCTGATCACAGCTCAGAGGAAAGGAGAATGAGGGCAGCCAGGGAGGTAGGAGAGCCTGGGATGTGTAGTGCTTTTGGGGGCGGGGAAAGCTGGGAGGAGGCAGCTCACGTGAAGGGGACTGCTCAGTGGGGACAGAAGCCATGGGACAAGGACGGAGATTCAGGCCTGGATCTGGGAACATGAGTTCCGGGGAGTAAGAATGGCCGCTTGGGGGCATTAGGTCAGAGCTGGGGGGGTTTTCAGAGCACAAGGAGGCAGAGTGTGCACAGAGAAGTTCTTCTGAGACTTTGCTCCAAGTGGAAGGAGAACAGTGAAACTGAAAGGGGGAACAGGGGTCTGTGAGAGAGATTCCTCTCGCTGTTTCGATGGAGAAATAACTGTGCAAATTAATAAGATCGTCCTAGGGGAGGGGAGAGAGGGTAGGATTGCTAGACTGATGTAGTAGAGTCTGTTGGAAGGGCCTGGTGGTGTGGTGGAGAAGCGATGGGCTGCCACCATGAGGTCATCAGTTCTCGTGACTTCTGGGGCAGGTCTACCCTGCCCCTAGTGGGGGACTATGAGTCAGAATCGAGAGAGTGTCACTAAGTGAGATCTTCCCACAAGTGGAGAAGATGGCTCCGAGCCGGCCCGGGAGAATTCAGCATGGCGCCAGGAAGGAGACTTGGGGGGCTGGCAGAAGCTGAATCACCCGATGGTTGTAGCTGGTGGGAACTTGATTCTGATTGGCTCATTCAAAGGACACTTACGAGACCATCGTTTTGGAGCCCGAATGGTGTAATGGGTGACGGGGTGGGCTAGTGACCAAAAGGCCAGCAGCTGGCTGGAAACCATTTGCTCTGCGGGGAAAGAGGACGTTTCTCCTCTCGTCAACATGTCCAGTTTCAAAATCGCTCCCTGACCGGTAGGTCTACTTTGTCCTGTAGAGTCGCTTAGAGTTGTGATCCCCTTGATGGCAGTGGCGTGCAAGCGGCTGACACTTCAGTGCACCCTAAGTTTCAAACTCACCTAGTGGTACCCTCGAGGAAAGGTCTGGTGATCTAGTTTGTGAAAACTACAGCCAAAAAAACCCCTTCGGAGCCCAGTTCTACTCTGACCCTTCAGCAACAGGCTTGATTTTGGAGTTGGCTAGGGGCCCTTCTTGGCACCGGACACAGTGGCTGTCTTTGGTGTCATACTGGATAGACCTGAAGCTGCTAACCCCAAAGTCAGAAGTTCTAAACCACCAGCTGCTGCACGGAAGAAAGATGTTACAGTCTTGGAAACCCACCGGGGCAGGTCTACCCTGTCCTACAGGGTCGCAGTAATTTAGCATCCATTCCATAGCAGTTGGGTTTGGTTTTGGGTTTGAGCAGCCGGGTACCTCGGGGAGGGTGAAGCGTGTGCGGGCGGAGGTGGGTAGGACCGTCAGGAGGACGAACAGGGGGTCATGAAGGGGAGCACTGGACAATTGACATTGGAAACGCAGGGGGCAGGTTGGCAAGCCCAGAACTGGGGATGTGGCTCTCTCTTAGAAAACCAGGTGAGCTAACAACCGTGTTCTGGGTGGGGTGACAGTCCGGGGCGCTTGGTGCTGTGGGCTAAATGGAGGAAATGAGATTAATCTGACAGCGCGCAGCGTGCTTGGTTAACCCGTGTCTGGCGGCAACGCTGCCTTTCCGTGCCTCCGGGCAGTCCTGGCCCTGGAGCCCGGAGGACCTGGTGGGCCCAGGGAGGGGGGGAGGGGGCGGGGCGGACGGCGTGGCCCCGCCCTGGCCTGGAGGGCGGGGCGGCGGTGGCGACTCTGGGCACTGCCCCGGCCACCGCCCTCCTCCCAGCCGCCCACTGGCCATCGCCGGCGGAGCCGGAGCCCGAGGTGCGGGGCGCACCGGGACAAGGCGCCTGGAGGAGCCCGGGCGGGTGAGCGGCCGGGAGCGGGGCGGGGGCGGGTGGGGGACGAGGCCACCGCCCGCCGGGCCACCTGTTCCGGGGGTGACATTTGTGCGCGCTCCGACCGGCGCGGCGGTCCCAGGAACGCGCCCCGAAGTTGAAGCGCGGCCTCCAGACCGTGCGGGGCCGGCGAGGCGGGAGCTTCGGACAGGCCCTGTCCCGGGTGGGCGAGGGGGGGCCTCGGGAAGAAAAGGGGACCTCGGTGCGAAATGGGACCCGCAGTGGGACTGGGGAGTGAGAGATGATGGGATCGGAAGGGGGGCCTGGAGGTGTGAGAGGGAACCTGGGAAGGAGTTGGAGGGGGGGCATCGGGAAGGGGGTGGGGCGGGAGGGAGATGGCTTCTTCAGGGTGTAGGGAGGAGGGCGACTCCACCCCAAACCCAGCTCCTCCCCAGGGGCACACGAAGTTGTTCCTAGAGGCTGGAGTCTCACTGGGGAGAGTGAAAAGAGAGAGAGAGATCTGGGGCTGAAGGCTCTGTGCTGGGGCCTGGGGGACACAGAGGGGTCCAAGGTGGACTGCTGGAGGCCCTCCAGGTGGAAGCAATTGGGGAGGACAAGGCTGGCAAGCAGAGAATGCAGGAGGAGTCTCTGGCCAAATCCCGGGCTCCCTGGCATGGGGTCACGACTGCCTCTCCTTCCCTCTTTCCCTTGAAGTCCTAGTGGAAGCTGTGTCACGGTTGGAAGAGCCTCTAGCCCCTTCAGGGCAGGCAGGAGTCGCCTTGCCTCAGTTTCTTCGTCTGTTCCCTGAGGGCAGAAATGCCGATCTCTTTGCAGGGCCTCTGGCTCTGAGATAGTTAAATAGCCACACACCCTCTCCTTTGGGCACACGCCTATTCTGCTTCCTCCCCCAGACCCCTTGGGGCACAAAGATCCACTGTTATTCATCAGATATTTCCAGGGCACCTGTGGATCCAGGCTCACCTGGCCTCCTGGTGTCTCCTCCAGCTGCCAAGCACTTCCCCTTTGTCCGCTGCCCTTGAAGAATGAAGAGCCGCCCTACCTCCCAAGGCCAGGACTCTATGCAGACCCCCACCCCTGCCCACTTCCCTCCAAGCCTACCCCAGCCCCAGCCCTTCATCCCTTTCAGCCAGACTGCGTGCTGCCCAGTGTCCCCCACCAAAGGGAGGGGTCCTCAAGCCACAGGCTAAAATGCAGAAGGGAGACGGAATGAGGCACAGCACCTCCCCCTCCTCCCCATACTCCTTTTAGTCCCAAGCATGTCTCTGAACCTGCCCCAGCGGGCAGGTCCCCTCTCAGCCAGTGGCACCGCTCAGTCAGAAGACAAACTCAGGTGTGTCTTCGGGAAGATGTGTCTTCTTTCCCTCTGGGCTTGGAGCTGGTTCTTCCTGGTTCCGCATGGGCCACAAAAGAAAGTGTCAGTGAACCAGAATGGGAAAAGTTACCGGTCAGACCCCCGCTAGAAATGCAACCTCTCTCTCTTAGAAAACCAGGGCAGTGTGCCTGCCAACCGGTCTCATTAACAGCAACATCAGAAACAACAGTGCCCCACTCCAAGATGGTGGCCATCGGTGTGTGAGGCCACACTGTGTGCCTCAGTCCTGGGAATTGTCCAGCCACCGCCTCTGGCTCCTGAAAAGGCTCAGTGGGGTCTCTTTGGAGTCTCTGACACTGTTCCATTCCGGTAACCCAACACATCCGAATCTATCACCATCCCAGGCTGCTCCAGCTCAGTATGACCCTGTAGAGCTGAGTGGAACTGAGCCATGGAGTTTCTGAGGCTGGAAGTCTTACAGAAGCAGGCGGCCACTCACTCTCCCGGGAGTAACTGCTGGGTTTGAACTGCTGACATTTGGCTAAGCCACCCAACACCTCACACCTTCTGCTTCACCTAAAACTTGTAAAATTGGGGTCTGGTTAGTTAGGACTTTGTTGGTCATGACTGGAACCATTTAACCTGGTCTGAAGCCCTAGTTTCCTTGTTTCGGTGGAATACTATGTTGCCCCATAGATTAGTCAGTGTGTGTGCAGGCTGAGCCCCAGGGCCAGCAGGTTGGCCACAGAACCTCTGGAGGGAGCGCACAGGGAAAATGGGACAAGGTTGTAAGTCACCATGCCAACCTCAGCCAGACTCTCCCACACCGCCCGCTGGGGCCCCAGGTTTGGACTCTAGAATATTCAGGGCCCCTGGGGTCTGAGCTGGGAAAAGGGCAGAGTGCGACAAGATGGCATCTAGGACAGGGACTGAGGTAAGAGAGGGGCCCTCAGGGTGTTGAAACAGTTCACTGCCCCCCAATCTTTCCAGCCCCCATCCCTCGGTTTTCCTGGGCCACCAACTCCCAGTCTTTGTACTCCCTCTACCTCCTAAAAACACTGCAAGTCTCCAAGTATATTCCTGGCTCCTCTTGGTGGCCCTCAGGGTCTTGTCCCCTCTCGCCCTTCTGCCTTCCAGATTGGAAGCTCCTTGAGTCAAAGAACCTCATCTGAATCCCAGTGTCCAGTGTCTGGTGCCAAGTGCCGGGCCTGAAAAGAAAATTACTCACCAAATGTTCCTTGAATGAATGAACTGAGAGGAGGAGGGGTATGAGGAAGCCCCCCAAAACCAAACTCTGGGCCATTGAATCAATACCAACTCACGGCAACCTTATAGGATAGGGTAGAACTGCCCCTGTGAGTTTCCGAGATTAACTCTTACCGGAAGTCAAAAGCCCCTGCTTTCTCCCGAGGATCAGCTGGTGGTCTCAAACTGCTGACCTTGCGGCGGGTAGCCCAGTGCATGACCACCAGCGCTCCTTTGTGGGAGAAGGGGGCTACAGTCACTATTGCTCAAAGGTGCTGCTCTTCCCAGATCTTTTCCTCCTAAATACTTTTTACATACCTGCAGGCTTTTGTGGACAGGCTTCTTTCCATTAGCATAATTTCATATGTGGTGACCGCCTCTCTCAGACGTTTCCCCCCCTAATTCTCCATCTCACTCCCTGCCATCAGATCCATGCCGACTCAGTGACAGGGTAGAACTGCCCCCTGTGTGTTTCTGAGACTCTCTCTTTTTAAAATCATTTTACTGGGGGCTCGTACAACTCTTATCACAATCCATACATCCATCCATTGTGTCAAGCACATTTGTATGTTTGTTGCCCTCATCATTCTCAAAACATTTGCTTTCTACTTGAGCCCTTGGTATCAGCTCCTCATTTCCCCCTCCCCCACCCTCTCTCCCTCATGAACCCTTGATAATTTATAAATTATTATGTTTTCATGTCTTACACTGCCCGATGTCTCCTTTTACCCACTTTTCTGTTATCTGTCCCCCAGGGAATGGAATATATGTAGGTCATTGTGATCAGTTCCCCTTTCTCTCCCACCTTCCCCTTACCTTCCCGGTATCGCTACTCTCATTATTGGTCTTGAGGGGTTGGTTTATCTGTCCTGGATACCCTGTTTCCAGGAAACTGTCTCTCTACAAGAATAGAAACCTCAACTTCCTCCCGAAAAGCAGCTGATAGTTTTGAACTGCTGACCTTGAGGTTAGCAGCCTAACACCTAACCACTACACCACCAGAGCTCCTATTTCTCAGTATACAATGACATCACACAGGGACCTTTTTGATTTGGCGCGTCCAGAGAGTGTGACATTGAATGTGTGCAATAGTGTGTTGCTGGGTTCTTCCTGAAAAGAGAATTGCCCAGTAGTCAGTGGACAGGAAGTTCTAGACAGAGGCAGCCAGCGTCCCAGAGGGCCCATGACAAGAGCACCTCCTCAGGAGGTGCATGAGCACACCTACCTCGCTTGCACCCTTGAGCATTTTAGTTCCAAGATCCTTAACCAGCTGCGGTGGGTGAGAAAGAATTGCTGGTTCATATCCATCTCACTTCTCGGGGTTACAAATCACAGAAACCTATTCCTATTGGGAGCCGAAATGGAGCGGCGTTCTGATCAGACTGTAGGTCTCCCTCGGAAGGGAGAGGCTGGAGGTTGTACCTGTACCGGACCAGCACCGGTCAGCACCTCCCAAGCCCGCCAGGGACGAGACTTTATGTTCCGTTGCCACCAGCCGCCCTGTTTCCAGTGTTCCACAGGGCGGTCCGGTAGCCACCTCACCTCTTCAGCCACATGGCGAAGGGCTCTTTCAGTGCCAGCTCTAAATGCCAGAAGCATCTCAGTGGCTTCCCTTGGCTCAGGTGCCCCGCCCTTCCCATCGGTCAGAGGCAAGGCCGCCATAGCTGTCCTTGAAGAGGGAGGTAGGTTCCACAGGAGGAGGCCAGTTGGCACCATGGTTGACAGGGCAATGGCTGGAGCCTCTCAGCAGCTCTGCGGGAGAGGAGTCTGGTCCATCTGGGAGGACAACGGCCTTGGAAGCCAAAGGGGCAGTTCTGTGCTGTCCTGTGGGGTTGTGATGCATCCGAATCGCCTGGGAAGCTCACAACAAGCCCTGAAGAAGAGGGGCGGCATTGAGGCCAGGGCGGGGATAAGCTTCTTACAGGTGCCCATTTGTAAGTTATCGCGCAGTTGAGTTCCCACCCCATCTTATATGTTGACGTGGCTGTAGTTCAACGCCTCTAGGAGCGCTGGGGGTGTCGTGGTTTCCCGTTGGGCTGCAATCCTGGTGCTCGGCAGTCTGAAACCACCCAGCAGCTCCTCGGGAGGAAGACTGAAGTTTCTACTCCCGTCAACAGTCAGTCTCAGACTGGAGAAACCCCGGGGCGCGTTGCGATGAGTCAGCACTGGCTGGATGGCAGAGTTTGGTTGGGGGGTTCAGTTAGATGCCATAGAGTGGTGGTTCTCCACCATCCTCATGCCACAACCCGTTCATACAGTTCCTCATGTGGTGGTGATCCCCCCCCACCATAACATTAGTTTCATAACTGTAACTTTTGTTACTGTGATGAATCGGGTGACCCCTGTGAAAGGTTCGTTTGCCCCCAAAGAGGTCGCGACCCACAGGTTGAGAACCACTGCCATAGAGTCACCTGCGATTTGTGGTGGCTTTTATGTGTGACAGAATGGAATGTGGCACCTCGGCGATTGCTTGCACACGGCTTAGTCCCCTGGGGCTGTGATGAAAATACCAAAAGGGGTGGCTTTTCACAAACAGACATGCATTTTCTCGTTGCTTCGGGGGTGAGAAGCCTGGATTCGGGGCCAGCTCAAGTGGAAAGCCTTCTCTTATGAATGGGGAGCCGGGGGGCCTTGTTTAAGTGCCATCGGATTTGTTGCAGCGGGTTCTGTATCTATCATGGTTGGCTTTAGCTGTTTTGCCAAGGGTTCACACCAGAGTTTGGGGTGCTCACGAACAGGTTGACTCCTGCTTCAGCTCATTCGATGGCTCCCGCTTTCTTGGCTAGTGTGTAAGGCTGATGGAGGCGGTCGCCTGGGAAGGAAACGTCAAGATAACAAATTGTAGAATTTCTTTTCAGGCGCTCGCTGGGTTTTATGGCTTTTTGTGGCTCCTCGTGTAGTTTAAGAAAGACAGCCCACCTGCATGGGATTGGTATTGTTCGGAAAACTAGGACAATGGTTGCTTGGGGACTGGTCAGTGGAGTACCCACTAAGCAGCCTTTGTGGCTGCTGCTGATGCGCTCATCTGACTTCCCAGAGGTCTCTGTGAGTGCTCCTCTTGGAGTGGTCACTAATTAGGCTCCATCGATCCAGGGCTCGGACCCAATATTCGGGGTGACAAATTGAGCCTCCAATGCGGGGCCCACTCTGGCTCCATCCCTGGAAAGACCAGAAAGAGACAGAGATGGTGTATCCCTCCTCAGGCCCAGCCTCTGGTCTCTGTTCCCTGGCCTCTCACCAGACTTCAACCGAAGAGGTTTCTACTGTGTTGGAGTCTCGATTGCTCCAGGATCTAGACCTGATATTTGGGGTGCCCCTCTCTTTCTGGGTTCGGGAGGAAGGACCTTGTCTTTTCTGAGCTTCTGCTCCTAAAAGTTCTTCCTATGGCTTGGTAGCCCTCCTCTCAAAAGAGAGACTGACTTAGACACACACACACACCCCAGTCATATCTCATTAGCATAACAGATGCTGTGTCCGGATAATAACCGGGTGTTTGTTGTTGTTAAATGTCATCAGGCCAGTTCTAACCCATAGGGACCCGAGGTCACAACCGAACAAAACAGGGGCGTGGCCTGTGCCACCCTCCCAATCCCAATCCGTGCTGTGTTTAAGGCCATTGTGTGGCCACCGTGTCCCTCCATCTCCTTGGCTGCCGTCCTCTTGGCTTGCTGACCCTTGTTACACTGGACAACACATATTTAGAGGGCAGAGCGCAGGGCACCATTCAATTCATAATATGCCACCCTTTGCCCCACCCCCAATTCAGGTTCTTCCCACATGCAAAACACGTACACCCCAGCACATCATCCCCCAAGTCTTAAATCCACCTCAAGGCCAGATTTCTTCTTCGGAATCATCTAAATCCAACATGGTGGGTGGGAGGGGGGCTGCTCTTCATCAGAGAAACTTGTGAAATCATCTAGGATATAGGTTGTCTGTATCTAAACTAAGGAGAAGCCGTGGTATAGTGGTTACGGGTTGGGCTGCTAACCACAGGGTCGTCAGTTTGAAACCACTAGCCACTCCATGGGAGAAAGATGGGCTCTCTACTCCTGTAGAGAGTTACAGACTCTGAAGCCCACAGGGACAGTTGTGTCCTGACCCATAGGGTCCCTCTGAGTCTGAATGGGCTCAGTGGCGGTTGGGTTTTGTATCCTTTCTCTGGTTTCTAAAGTACAGCAATGGACCAGACACAAGGTGGTCGTTTCCATTACAGACAGGAGTCTTTTGAGGCAAAGAAAGAATAGCAAGCAACGAGGGAGCCCAAAGCCCAGTGGACCAATCTCTATGACCTCTAAAGGCTTGCAAATAACCTGTGTTCATTGAAGCCATCTGGACCAGGGCTCTGTGCCCCAGCCTGTGTGCGTTGGCTGGTTCTCTGGATTCTGGGTGGAGGGCCCTCAGCCCTGGGCTTCAGTGCAGTCAGTCCACTGGGACAGCGACTGCTCTCTCTGTTCCAGCCAACCCCATCCTCCTAGGCCAGATGAGTGACAATGCCAGCCCCATGCCACCTCCCCATGACACCTGCAGGCCCTGTTCTCCTGTCCCCCCTCCCAGAACTGAAGCAGAGAAAACCCGGCTCTTTAAGACCCAGGAAGCTCTACCCTGGAAGACTCCTGGGGCTGGTTCCTGCTCGTAGGACAGCGGGAGGCAGATGGCATTCTTTCCTTGTGCTTCTCTGTGTCCCTTAGTCTGAACTGATGGGTTATCTGCCTGGGTGGTTAGACATAGCCGTCCATCGCAGGCTTAATCTCCTCAGCAAAAGATGGCGGAGCCTCGTCCTTGCCGAGCATTCTAGGACACGGGCCCCTGGTTTGTACCACAGAATTGCCCAAACCTTCTGGTCTTTGGTGTTCACCGTTCCGTTTCTTTCCTCTCACGTGGCACTAGCAGCAGCAAGGAGACGCTGCCCTTCAAACCCCGGCTTGGAAATCGCATCAGCCAGGTATCTACGTTCATCGCTGACCTTCCACCAAACGTGTGGACGTAATTCAGACGAGCTCTCTGCTAGTGCTTCAGCTGCCTCGCCCTCCTCCCACGGTCCAGTGTCACGGTCATCATTGTCTTTGAAAGCCTCACCAGAAGCACCCTTCACAGGGTCAGGGTAGGGCCCGTAGATGCGGGATTTGAATGGATGGATGCAGAGTTGATGGCCCGAAGTGCCAAAACCATCCCCCCTCCCCACCTAATTCACAAAAAAAATTCCACTTATTAGAAAAAAGCGATGCACTTAACATCCACATTCCTGGCGGCGTTCTATCGCTGACACCTATGTATTCTCTCAGACCATGCCCACCGGCACCCAGTGCGATTCTACTTGTGGGAATGAGCAGAACTGCCCCTGGAGGTTTCTGGGAGTTTGCATCTTTCCAGATGGAGACAGCCACCTCTTTCTTCCTCAGAACAGCTGCTGGGATCAAACTGCTACCCGTAGTTAATTAGGAGCTCAGTGCAGAGCCTGCTATGGACACTCTTTATGGCTTGCTCACTTTGTTCTCCGCCCTCCCCAGAATTGCCTCTGCCATCCATCATTCTACGGGCAGCGTCTTTCAGGCAATCGGGCGTTTGCTCTTGGGCACCTCAAGTTCAGCACCCATGCCGTCAAGTCAACACTAAATCATAGTGGCCCTGTGGGACAGGAGAACTGGGAGTGTCCAAGACTGTAACTCTTTACTCTGTCTCCCTTGGTGAGGCTGGTGGCTGTGAGCTGTTGACCTTGCAGTTAGCAGCCCAGCCCATACCCACTAGGCCACCAGGGCTGTGTTAGGCGCCTGAGACCCTTCCAGTGTACCCATTACCAGTCTCATCCCTCCTTCCGCACTTCGACTATCTGCAGGGCAGTGCTCCACTGTGGTCCCAAATTCTGTCTTGATTAACTAGTGCAGCCATAACAGAAATACAGCAAGTGGGTGCCTTTAACAAATTAATTGTCTGATGATTGTCTGAAGTCAGGGTGCCGACTGGGGGGGGGGGCGACTTTCTCTCTCTCTTTGGTGGGGGCGGGGGGAGGGGAGATGGTCCTTGGCTCTTCTGAGCTTCTGCTTCTGCGTGATCATCATATGACTTGGTAATCTTCTGAAATCTCTACTTCTTCCCCATGCTGCTCCTTTAATCTCTTTGAAGGTCCAGAGGAGATTGAGACTGATAGAAGACACACGCCACACCCACCTCGCCTCATTAACATAGCAAAGAAAACCCATTCCCAAATAGGATTATACTCCCAGGCGTAGATGTCAAGATGGCTACGTGGACAAAATTCAACCCATCACAGTCTGCTTGAGTCCACTGTTAGGGCGCCTATTTATGGGTGCCCTAGGTGTCCCCTTTCTGACAGCCAGGGTGCTCCTTAGAGGTGCTGAGGGTGAGACTCCATCCATGCTTGGGGCACCTTACCATAGGTACCAGTCCTCAGTGAAGGACATTGTGTTAGTCCGGGTTTGCCGAGAGAAACAAATTCATGGACACTCATATGTGTATAAGAAACAGCTTTTAGAGAAGAACAATTGAATATTGAGAAACATCCCAGCCCAGATCAAGTCCGTAAGTCCGATATTGCCACTATGTCCATACCACTTCACACATTCCTCTTCAGACTCACGCAGCCGTCCAATGATGCTGAGTGCAGGAAGCTCCCCAAAGGGGTTGCGACCCACAGGCTGAGAACCCTCGGGAAGATCACCTTTTAGCAGCTCACGTCCAAGTGCATAGCCATGGACCATGTGTGAGCCAGCAGCACCTTAGGTTTGGCATATCACATGGGGGGCAACCTGGGGAGTAACCTTTCTGTTTCCCACACTTAAGTCTCCAGGCGACACCAGATTAGGTAACTACATGCTTAATAAAGTAGAGGGTCCATGAAAAAAAGGAAGATCCATCACTAGATGGGCGCAATGGCTACAGGGCTACAGCAATGAGCTCAACATAGCAAGACTTGTGAGCATGTTGGTGGACCAGGCTCTGTGTCATCCTGGTGTGCAGAGGGTCATTAGGGGTCACAACTAACTTGATAACGCCTAACACACACATACACACACACACACACACACATCTATCGATCTACAACAGGGATGGTGAAATTTTTTTCTTCCAAGGGCCATTTGAATATCACATCATCCTCGGGCCCTTCTGGTCAATTGTTTCATGAGTAGCCCTGATGCGATAGCCAGAATGGCTTCATTTGGATGAGGCACGCCATTTTCACTGTGTTGATGACTTCATGAGTCTTTCATGAGCCACGGGCTGGATGCTCCCACCCCTGGTCAAAAGAAAGAGAGGGAGGAAAAGAGACCTATTTCCCTTGGATGGAACCGATTCCATGCTTGTTGGTAACTGAACTACGGAGGTTCAAGCACACCCAAAGGCTGCGGCCGCCCTTGTTCGGTGCCGTCAAGTCCGTTCAGACTCATAGGGACCCGAAGTACAACCGAATGACAGCCCGCCCTGCCCTGCACCAGCCGCACGATGGTTCCTAAGTTAGAGCCCCTTGTTGCAACCACTGTGTCAGTCCGTCTCATCCAGGACCTTTCATCGGCCCCTCGACTTCACCCAGCATGATGTCCTTCTCCAAGGACCGGTCTCTCTGGACAGCAGGCCCAAAGTATCTAAGATGCCGTCGCCGCCGTCCTGGCCAATAAGGAGCACTCTGGCCATACTCCCCCCAAGAGAGATTTGTTTATTCTTTGGGCAGGCTGTGGTTAACCTTCAATATTCTTTGCCAGCACCGTTATTCAAGTACATCGATTCTTCGTCCGCGTTCCTTATGCAGTGCCCAGCTTTCCCGTGCCTCTGACACCATGGACAGTGCCAGGACTTGGTCAGGGCACCTCAGTCCCCCTAGTAATACCCTTGCTTTCCAGCTCTTTAAAGAGGTCTCCTGCAATGCGTCCTTTGATCTCCAAAGGCCCTTCAGAAGAAAATCCTGGCAGTATGCTTCTGGAAACCCATCGAGCACAGGTCTCCCCTGACACCCAGGAGCCACCATGAGTTGGGACCAAAAGACAACCAGCAATGATGACCGCGGGCACGCCCACAGACACGCATGCTTGTTGGAAACGGGTGGCCCGTGGTTGTCTGCGCGTCCTGTTAGTTCTTGAAGTGACTAGGCCAAAGACAGTGGACCTCTGGCGTCTCGTCAGGTGGTTAGTGATTTGCTTAAGTGCATCAGTGAAGGGTTTGCTGCTCGTGCAGTCTCTTAGTGACCAGGAATTTCTGCCAGGTTATCGTTTGGCATTTGGCGTGTGTGTGTGTGTGGTGCGCTTTGCGGTGTTCTGTGTGTGTGAGAGAGAGAGAGTTGGATAAAAGATTGTTTTCTTCTGTTTGGAATGTTTACTTTAGGTGTGGGTGTGTGTATGGGTTTCAATAAGGAAGAGCCCCATGTGTGAACTGATGGGAAGGAGCCAGGAGATGGAGAAACCGGATCCCAGGAAGTAGGTCCCCATGGAGGTGGGTGGTGGGAGGCTCCCAGCCCTGGGTCCATTCGGAGCTGGGGAAGGAGGGGCAGGGCTGGAGTGGAGAAGCCACAGTGGAGAAAGAGGGGTGCCAACCTCTGGGGCTCCCTCTGACTGTGTGCTAACCAGTGCATTCTCTGTGAGCTGCTCGATGGCCGTCCCCCAGAGTCCGCCCTGCTGGCCGGCTGTTCCCTGCTGACAGATGTTACCAACCCCCTCCCCTCACCTCCCCCAGATCTTTTAGGGGAAGTGCCTTTCAGCACCCATCAGCTGACAAGCTGCGGCAGGGCTGGTTCAAGCTCGGCTATGCCCCGAGAGGCCACACGGAGTGACCACATGGCCCAGGCACGCCACTCTGCTCCTGGCTGAGCCTCCGAGTCTGTCATGCCGGCGAGTGGTGCCCTTTCTACTTCGTCTGATCCTCCGAGAACAGTGTCTTATCCTCTCCTGTCCACTTCCGTCTGTTTTCCCAACAAGTCCCCGGGCCCGCAGCTCCGCTGAGCCGGCCGCAGGACTGGGGAGCCTCTTCCTTCTGAAGCATACCCGCCCTCTTGTGACCCCACGAGTTCCCAGCTGGGCCACCACAGCCCGCTGGGTCTCACGCCTGTGCAGGGCAGAACTCCTGGAAGCGTCCCAGGAGAGGTGGTCTTTTCCAACCCGGACTTACACTCCTGAACAGGCTCCGTTGGGAAGAGCAGGCCCAGTCCCCCTGCAGGGTGCCTGTAGCCTACCCACCAGCTCAAAGGCCAGCCCTGAGTTGGGGTGGGAGGCCAGACACCTGTGGCTCGATCTCATTTCATCCTCTCAGCCACCGGCCCTACTGCTAGTGTCCCCTGCTCCAGAGACCCGCAGACAAGGGCCTTTCCTTACAGCGGCCTTGGGGGCCCTGAGCCAGCTCGGGGCTCGGTCGATGGGGCTGCTCTCATCTCGCAGGAGCTCCGGGGGCATCAGGGCTGCGCGCTGGGCTGCCAGGGGAGCAGTTAGAACCACCGACGATGGAGCTTTCCACTCCTGGGAAGAGTGAGTCTCGGGAACTCAAAGGCGGCTCTCCCCTGTCCCGCAGGGTGGCTAGCAGTTGGCCTGCCCTCAATGGCACTGAGTGGGCTTTCTATCCTGTCTTCACCCCAGCACAGTCTCAGGTGAGCCAGGCTGGGCCACAGGCAGAGCGAGCCCTTTCACCTGGCCAAAAAGCCCCAAATTCACTGCCACGGAGTCGGTTCTGGCTCACAGCGACCCTCCGGGACAGGGTGAAATTGTCCCTGTAAGTTTCCAAGACTATCTCTCTATGGGAATGGAAAGCCCCATCGCATTCTCATGGGGCGGCTGGTGGTTTTGAACTGCTGCCATGGAGCTCAGCAGCCCAGCGCATTGCCACTCTGCCCCCGGGGAGCCTTCTGCACCTGGCAAGGCGTGCTTGAGTTCTGGCGCGGCCACTTCCCGGCCGGGCACCCGTGTCCACCAAGAGCATCGCTAACCGCAAGAGCCCCTGCTGCTCCGGGTTTTCGCGGGGTTCAAGGAGCGATTACAGAAGACCGCAAAGACGTGGTCAGTCCCCAGAAAACAACTGCCGGCTTGTTCCTGCCAACAATCCGAAGCCATCAGCCACTTCCACGGGCGTCAGATCTGTCCTTCTGTAGCGTGGCAGTCCCGGAGACCCACGGGAACAGTTCCGCCCTGTCCTGCAGGGTCGCTGTGAGTCGGGGTTTTGCTGTGTCTTGTTTCTTTGGGTTTCACTGTCTCATGACATGACATGGCGTATGTGCAGCCACAGTGAAAACTGTCTTGCGCCTTCATCAAAAACATTTGGCGGGACCCCCACACCAAGGTGTGGAGGGAGCGAAAGTAACAGTGGCTGGGATGGGGAAGGTCACGTGTCGAGTCGCTGGACCACGGTTCCCAGGGGCGCAACCATGTGACCGGGAGTTGCAGAGTGTGTGCTTTGGCGGTGAGGTCGTGATGTGGTGATTACCCTTTGTATTTACATAGCAATGATTGTTTTGCATAATAGCCAGGTCTTTGGAATCGTTGATAAGCGAGGGGGGGCGTGTGCTTAGCTCTGGGCATCAAGGGGAGCTTTGAGTTGGTGTCAGGCCGTGGGAAGATGCTGTGCCTTGCTGGCTCCGGTCTCTGGAACACATTGTCACCCAAACCAAATACATTGCCCTCTCTTGGAATCACATACATGTGTTGTGGAGATGTAGCGACCCTTCAGCCTAGAATTCTGGGGGAGGGGCAGCTGTCCACGTGGTTGGGATTGGGGCCGGCCCCTCAGACCTCTCCGCTGGTTTCCTACTCCATGTGGAAGACTCAAGATTTTTATAAGAGCAGAAAGCCTCCTCTTGATTCCCCAGGTGGACTGGTGGATTCGAAGCACGGACCTTGTGATTAGCACCTCAGTGAGCAATCCCCCACAGGGAGTCTGTGAAAGTCTCCTTGTGTAAGAATGAAAGCGTCCCCCTCTCTGTAAGCCTGTAGTTGAGTCGTTGAGGTCACGCCTATGCTCATTTCTTGGGTGCCTCCAGGCATTCCGCATTAAGAAGGAAAACCTATTGGGAAAAACTTCATACCCTTTACATGCAGGGTTCAAGTCCATCGATGGTGATGTGCTTGCTACATAATCATGCAAAATTGATCTCTGAAATTCAGCCACACTCCTGAAGCACTTGATTTGTTTCTTCTGATGCTTCTGAGACGGGGAACTGCTTTAATCAATACTTGTTTTGTTGTGTTTTCAAAATCTTCTGGTTTTGTAAATACACTATTAATGACTGGCAGAGATTTGTAAATGATCTTTACATTTATTTCTGAACCTTCATCTGATGAAAATGCTGCAATATATCATTCCACATAACCAACAGAAATAGATGCTCTAGGATTTCATTTTTTGGCAATGTTCTAAGCTGCTCTTCTAATACCCCCTTTTTTGTCTATTCTTTTTTAATACCTCCTTTTTTGTACCTGGTCCTTAGCAATTTTTTTTTCTTCATTTTATTGGGGGCTCATACAGACAGCTCTTATCACAATCCATACGCACACCCATTGTGTCAAGCACATTTGTACATTTGTTGCCAGCATCATTCTCAAAACGTTGGCTTTCCACTTGAGCTGTTGGTATCAGCTCTTCATTTTTCCCCTTCCTTCCCACCCCCCCACCCATGGACCCTTGATAATTTATAATCATTATTTTGTCATGTCTTACACTGCCGATGTCTCCCTTCACCCACTTTTCTGTTGTCCGTCCCCCAGGGAAGAGGCTATATGTAGATCCTTGTGATCGGTTCCCCCTTTCTCCCTCCACCCTCCCGGTATCGCCGCTCTCACCACTGGTCCTGAAGGGATCATCTGTCCTGGATTCCCTGTGTTTCCAGTTTCTATCTGTACCAGTGTACATCCTCTGGTCTAGCCAGATTTGTAAGGTAGAAATGGGATCATGATAGTGGAGTAGGGGGGCGGGGGGGGGTAGGAAGCACTTAGGAACTAGAGGAAAGTTGTATGTTTCATTGGCACTATACTACACCCTGACTGGCTTGTCATCTCCCCAAGACCCTTCTGTAAGGAGATGTCCAGTTGTCTACAGATGGGCTTTGGGTTTTCACTCCACACTCCCCCTCATTTGCAATTATATGGTTTTTTGTTCTGATGATGCCTGATACCTGATCCCTTCGACACCTCGTGATCACACAGGTTGGTGTGTTCTTCCATGTGGGCTTTGTTGCTTCTGAGCTAGATGGCCGCTTGTTCATCTTCAAGCCTTTAAGACCCCAGATGCTATATATTTTGATAGCAGGGCACCATCAGCTTTCTTCACCCAGTTGCTTATGCACCCATTTGTCTTCAGCTGTCGTGTCAGGAAGGTGGGCATCATGGAATGTCAGCTTAATAGAACAAAGTGTTCTTTTTCTTTTACATCTTTCATGGATTTATTTATGGCCATTTATGGAACAAAGTGTTTTGCATTGAGGGAGTACTTGAGTGGAGGCCCAATGTCCATCTGCTACTTTAATACTAAACCTATGAATATATGCACATAGATCTATTTCCCCATCCTCATATATAAATATATTTACATGTGTACATGCCTGTATTTAGACCTCTATAAATGCCCTTTGCCTCCTAATTCTTTCTTCTATTTTCTTTTACTTTCTTCTTTTCCCACCAACATGCTCAGCCTTCATTTGGGTTTCAATAATTCCTCTCAGTTACACTGCCTTTGATCAAGCCTTACCAGGCCTCTTACACCCTCCTTGCCACCAGTTTTGGATCACTTGTGGTTTCCTTGTACCTGTGTGTGTTAACACCACTTCCTTTCCTCCCTGCCTCCCCTTCTCCAAAGTCCCTCCCGCCCCTGCCCACCCCCACAACTGTTCCTCCCATTGTTTTCTCCTCCACATTGTTTATCCAGCCTATCTTATCTAGATAGACCTGCAGAGAAAATAATATGCACAAAAATAAGACAGAGCAAAACAAAGCAACAATAGGAAACAAACCAACAATAACAAACCAATGACATAAAAAAGAAAAGTCTGTAAATAGTTCAAGGTCTGTTTGTTGACCTTTAGGAGTGTTTTCCGGAGTCTGATGGGGTGCCACACCCTGGCCCCAAAGTCTATTTCTGGTATTCCCTGGGGACTTTATGGCTTTGTTCTCCCTGTTGCTCTGTTGCACGCCCTTAGCGTTTTGCCCCGGTGTGGTGGGGTCAGATCTGGTACAGCTCCCACACTGTGCCTCCAGTGTTGTCCCTTGTACCAATATGGGTCAGTGAAGGAAGTCATGTCTTCTGGTGGGGCCAGTCCTGGGGTCCAGTCCTGGCCTTGGCTGCTCTGAGCAGGAATATAGTCCTCAAGGCCTGGAGGGCCAGGATGTGTTCCACTCTCTCTCCTTCCCTCTTCCTTTGCTCCTGTGTGCTCTGATCAGATGTGTCCCTCTCCCTGAGCTGCAGCTTCACTGCTGTCCTCTGAAGTAAATTCTAATGGGGGGGGGGGGGGGTTCACATAGTTGGAATTTGGGCTATCCCTGCAGATCTCTCTATTGGTTCCCTGCTTCGTGATGGTACGTTGCCTTCATGTTTTGGTGCACTGGGTTGAAGTCTGGTCCCTCCCTCTGTCTCCTGTGAAGATATAAACAACACCCTCCCCTTGGGTGGGTTGGTGCCCTGTCCCCCTGCTATCCATGTCTTTTTCTTTTTCTATTTTTCTTTCTTTTCCCCTCCTTTTAGTTGGCTCCCATATGTATCCCTAGATTAGGTCTGGCCCCTGCCATAGTACCAGGGCATCACCCCAGGAATGTATGTATATAGTAGCTTTTCCCCCATACCCCTTTTGCATTTTTAAGCTTCTCTCGGCAGACTTAGCAATATTTTTAAGATGTCGAGAATCTGAGTCTAATATTCTAGGATTGTATTCTTTGCTGCAGCATACAATCTTGAGGTTTTACATCCGATAATTGCAAAATATGTTTTAAGAACTGTCCACTGCAACAAATGTATAAATGTGCTTGACACAATGGATGAATATATGGATTGTGATAAGAGTTGTATGATCCCCCAATAAAATGATTTTTTAAAAAACGACTGTCCGTTGAAGGGTGAAAATCACCCTGCGGTTACGTTGATTTCCACTAGCCGTGATCCTAAAGAGGGTTTCCAAGACTGCCGGTCTTTAATGAAGCGGACAGTGGCTTGGCACATGAGCAGCTAGTGACAAAAAAGTAGGATTCTCCCTCATTCTTCCTTCCTCTTGCTGTGGCCATCCCCGCCCTGCACCGTTCCTGCTCTGTCTGAGGTCAGCCACAACCTCATGGACTGGGTTCCTGGTTCACCCCCCGACCCCCACATCTAGTGGCCTGTGGCCTTCCCCTTTTCTTATCATCAGATCGGCAGGACTGGGTCCCTGGCCACCTCTGCATGGGTAAGAACTCCTTCCAGAACTAGCTGCCTCTGGGCATGAAACGGTTCCTTCCAGAACAAGCTCAGTCGCCTCAGCTGCCATCAGAGCTATAGCAAACTACTTCTCGATCAAATACCCTGATGTATTGACGACATCTAGGCTGGCAAGAAATCCACCCCCTTTCCCCTACAGCACCCCTACAGGGTGCCGGCCCACACCAGGTAGATAGCCTGCCCCCCACAGCTTTCATCTTGCGTTGCTTTTTTCTTTTATTTACTCTTCCTGGTTTTGTCTGTTTTCTTCCCTTCCGTTTTCTCAGTTTTTTTCTTTTACTGTTCTTTCCTTTTTCTCCTCTCTAGCTGTGTTGTCTTTCTCACTCCTTTCTTTAGCTATTAAATTATTTTATCCTGTTGTTGGGTCTGATTTTCCTTGCTTGTTTTTCCTTCACTGTTTTCCTTTTTGCCTTTTTTTATTGTGTTTTTTGTTTTCTCTCGCTTCCAACCCCGCCCCCTCTTATCCCACCTAACAGAAGACAGCAACCTTACTCACATGGCCCGGCCACACATGTACCTCCTGAAATCCCTTCTCCTGGGTGCAGACCACCACACGCTCCTGTGCCACCTGGTTATGAGCAGACAGCAGTCATACTGTCCAAGCCCACCCTCAAGGGTGCTAAACAAATAGCCAACGGGGAACTGCACCCATGCTCACATTCTCTATCACACTCACCAGGAGACAAGTGAGCAGGGCCTAAGACACACTAGCGTACAGTCATAAATTAAATCCAAATTCAACAACGCTGCGTTGTCTTGAAGACAAAGGACAATTTCAGCTCACAGAAGCAAGACAAAATGGCTCAAACAAGTGGCAAAAACACAGAGTCAGAAGAGTTTCTGAGAAAGAAATGACATTGAAACTACCTGGTAAGGAATTTAAAAAGAATAATACTTAGGCATTTTTAACAGATAGAGAGAAATATTGCAGAAATTGCAGATGAAGTCATTTAAAATATAGAAAAAAATTAGAATTTAGGGAAACACTCTGTGAACAAACTGACAAAAGAAATTAAAAATTGGAAACCCCCCCAAAAAAAATCAAATAGAAATCCAGAAGATAAATACTAAGATGCCAGAAATAGATAATACATTGTAAAGGCAAAGGAGTAGAATTGAATCAATGGATGGCCAAGCTAGTGAGCTTGAAGAAAAATCTCTTACTATTAGTCTGTTAGAAGAATAATTGGGGTGTGGAGAAGGATCAGAGAAAACTTAAGAGTTATGTGGGAAACCATGAAGAAGGATAACTTACCTGTGGTTGGAATTCCAGAACAGAGAGAAGGGGAAGGCACAGAGAAAATTGTTGGAGTTGTTAAAATAAAACTTACCTAACATCGTGGAGGAAAAGCTATGCTTTCAAGAATCTGAATGAACGAACCCCCAACAGGATAGACCCCAAAATAAAGTCACCAAGACACAGATTCATCAAACTTTCCAAAACCAAAGGAAAACCCTAAAGAAACCAAAGGGGGTGGGAGTGGGGGAATCCTAGAGCAGTTCAGGAAAGAAAAAAAGTTACCTTCAAAAAGGAACCAATAAGACTAAGCTCTGATTTCTCAGCAGAAACCATGCAGGCAAGAAGATATATTAACTAAAAATGCCAACCAGAAATCATATACCCAGCAAAACTATCCCTCGGGTATGACAATGAAATTGGGATATTTTCAGATAAACAACAGGGAAATTATCAAAACCAGATCAACTGTACAAGAAATACTAAAGGGAGTTCTGGAACAGAGAACCAACGTTGGCAGACAGCAACGTAAGATTAGCATACATACATGACAACCTCACTCAGAATCAAACCAGATATAGAAGCGTCCAAAGTGAAACACACCTGTACGTCTGAAAATAATAATCCAGAGATAACAGCAAGTAATGAAGAAAGAACATTGCAAAGTAAACAAAGAGGAAATAGTGTAGCACTTCCAAATGGAGAGGAAGTCAAGTAGGAGATGTCGATGTACAATCAGAAGGAGGTGACCAAAGAATGATGGGAGTAGAGGAGGACACTGGAAGGTGTGAAAGGGCTGAAGGACACAGGTAAATACTGTTATATCCACAACCCTGCAGTGATGCTGATCTACGAGTAGATGCATGGATTAATACATCAGCTGAGTGGGTAGAGGAGGGAGAGTGGGTATACCCTCATATAAATATTGGGCTGACAGGACATTTGAACATGAGTGTTTACTCTGATGACTTAATGTTCTTGATTTTACCTCTCTGGGTTCTACTATCCACTGCAATGGCTACACAGAACTCACAGACAAAATCCGTGGTTAAAGAGTTTGTTAAGGAAGTTAACAAGATGTAATGCCAGTAAGAAAGACTCAGGGTAGAGTTATCTGACATGTTATAAAGTTCTTAGGTCTGTTAATAAATACCCACAGGGCTTACCACTTGACTGTACGCCTCATCCTTAAGGCCTCCAGAAAACCCAGCTCTCTGAATGAAGTCTCCGGAGGCACCCACTCCAGTAAGCCTCTGCCTGACACTCAGCTCCACATAGGACATCAGCACACTCAACTTCCCCAGTCAAGTGCCCAGATACACCCCACCCGGAAAGCCTGCACAAGAAGCACTCGGTTGTACTTGCCCCATGGATTGGTAAGTCCATCACTCTGTTCCATGCTCTGGCTCCTAGTTCTAGTTCTGCTGCTGCTCCTCCGATGGCACAGCTGTCTTCTGGATCCAGGAGGGTCGCTGCTCAGAGATCTCAGGTCCAGAGAACAAGCCCCATCCCTAGCTCTTTCTGTTCATGAGGTCCCTCCTGCTGCTTCTGGAGGGCTCATTCTATATGCAGCAGGACGGCATTCCAGGGAAACCTGTCCCCTATTACTCACCGATGAATCCTGTCCAAACATCCCTGCCCCCTCCCTTACCAGACAAGGTCATTTGATGGGGGAGACTTTAGCTGGAAGAGCCACATTAAGTAATCCACTGCCCCTGCATTTACCTTGAGTATATCCCACTTGAATCTGGAGACCACCTACAGAACAGATTAGACAGAACGTGAACGATGCGCCGTACATCCAGAACAACATATGTGAAGAAAGCAAAAAGGCCATTAAACAGGAACTAAAGAAAAGATCGAAGTGAATATCAGAGGAGACTCTGAAACTGCTCTTGAATGTAGAATGGCGGCAGCAAGTGGAAGACATCAGTAAGTGAAAAAGCTGAACAGAAACTTTCGAAACCTCAAGAAGACGAAGGAAAACATTCTCATGAAATGTGCAAAGACCTAAAATTAGAAGCCTTAAGGGAAGAACACAGCATATCTCCAGCTGAAAGCACTGGCGGGGAAAAAAGGAAGCATCAAAGAAGATAGTAAGAATACACACGGTCACTGTGCAAAAGTGTTGTTTGATAGTCATTCATTTCACGAGGTAGCAGGTGATCAAGAGCCAATGTCTTGAAGGAAGAAGGCATGAGTGAAAATGAGACCCAAGGAACTGATGGAACACCAATGAGATGTTTCAACAGATTGGCGCAACGCTGGATCGATTCACTAGTCTGTGCCAAGACATTTGGAAGACACCTGCCTGGCAACCAAGTAGAAGAGATCTAAAGGAGGTGAGCCACAGAATGCAGAGACCATTGAGCAATACCGTTGAGGTCACGTGCAAGTGAGGTTTTGCTGAAGAGAATGGAAAATGGTTGTAGCTGTCCATAGGGAGCAGTCAGACTTTCAGCCGTTACTCAGCCAAGGGCGGAGATGAGGGACATGATCGTTGGCATCAGATGGACTTCGGCTGAACGCAGAGAATACTAGAGAGAAGTTCCGTTGATCATGGAAGGACAGTGTGACTCATTTGATTGTGCGGAGCATAAAACGCTGTGGCGGAGCCTGGGAGTTCCACAACACTTCACTGGGCTCAGGTGGAACCTGTACACGGGCCGAGAGCCAGTTGTTCCAACAGAACAATGGGATGCTGCGTCGTTTGAAATCAGGAAAGGTGTGTGGCTGGGTTGCAGCCTTCCGCCATGCTTGCTCAATCTGTCTGCTCAGTAATCGTCAGCGACGCTGCAGTAGAGGAGGAAGAACGTGGCATCAGTCTTGAGAGAAGGCTCATCAACAACCTGCGAGGTGCAGCGGAGACAGCCAAACAGAGGACTTGAATCGCGGAGGCCAAAGACGACAGCCTTCAGCGTGGATTAGCCCCCGAGGGAAAGAAAGCAGAAATCCTTTCTGCCTGTAGCTGCCTCGGAGGACGGTCACTCGGGTCATCCCCCCGCGCTCGGCCCGCTGCCCTCACGTGGACGTCAGTCTCCTAGAGAGCCCCGAACAGCTGCGGAAACTCTTCCTCCGAGGGTTGAGCTTGGAAACAACAGGTGAGCGTCTGCAGGGCCATTGTGAGCCACAAGGGACACTCAGCATGTGAGCTTATGGGAGACGCAAACGCCAAGGGCTCTGGAGGCTTTGGGTTTTTCACTTACCCTGCTGTACAGATGGTGGAGGCCGCCAGGAACGCAAGGCCACACAAGGTCGAGGCGGAGGAGTCGTGGAACCAAGTCGTGAGAAGACTCTCAAAGACCAGGTGCCCATGTAACTGTGGAAAAGACCTTTGTCTCTGGCATCCAAGAGCAGCCCTACGAGATGATTTTGAGCCCTGTGGGAAAATGGAAGTCACTGAAGTCATGACTGATGGAGGCAGAGGCAAGGAAAGAGGCTTCGCTCTTGTGACTTCTGATGGCCATGACTCCGTGGATATGATTGTCATTCAGAAACACCAGACTGTGGATGGCCACAACCGTGAAGCAAGGGGAGCCCTGTCGAAACAAGAGGTTGTCCATGCCTCCTCCAGCCAATGAGGTCAGAGCAGTTCTGGACACTGGTGGTGGCCAAGGGGGTGGCTTGGGTGGGAGTGATCACTTGGGTTGGGGCGGAAACTTCAGCGGACTGGGTGACAGCTGTGTCCACTGGTGGGGATGGTTATAATGGATTTGGCAATGGTGGAAGCAGTTTTGGAGGTGGCAGAGCTACAATGATTTAGGCAATTAGAACGATCAATCTTCCAGTTTTGGACCAGTGCAGGGAGGAAGCTTTGGAGGCAGAAGCTCTGGCCCTTACGGTGGTGGAGGTCAACACCTTGACAAGCCATGAAGTCCAGGTGGTCGTGGTGCTTCAAGCAGCAGCAGCAGCTATGGAAATGGCAGAAGATTTTAAACAATAATTTTAGTGGGACCTCTTACAGCTCTTATAATAATCCATATGTCAATTGTATTAAGCGCATTTGTGCCTACCTTGCCATCATTATTTTCTGATTCTATTTGAGCCCTTGATATTAGCTTAGCTCCTTTTTTTAACCTTCTTTCCCTCACCCTCCCTCCCTTGTGAACCCTGAAAAAATGATAAATTATTTTTAATCATTTTATTAGGGGCTAATACAACTCATCACAACCCATACATGCATCAATCGTGTAAAGCACATTTGTACATTCATTACCCTCATTCTCAAAACATTTGCTTTCCAGTTAAGCCCCTGGCATCAGCTCCTCATTTTTCCCCTCCTTCCCAGCTCCCCTCTCCCTCATGAACCCTTGATAATTTATAAATTATTATTTTGTCATATCTTGCCCTGTCCAACGTCTCCCTTCACCCATTTTTCTGTTGTCTAGACCCCCAGGGAAGAGGTTATATGTAGATCCTTATAATCAGTTCCCCCTTTCCACCCCACCCTCCCTCCACTAAATGATAAATTATTATTGTTTTCATATCTTACGCCGACCACTGTCTCCCTTCACCCATGTTTCTGTGGTTCTTCCCCTAGGGGTGGGGGGGCAGGTGTTGTATATCAATCATTGTGATTGGTTCCCCCTTTCTCCCCACGCCTTTCCCCTACCCTCTTGGTATTACTACTCCCATTTCTGTACCTAAGGGTTTATCTCCTGGATCCCATGTGTTGAGAGAGCTTATCTGGACCAGTATACATGCTCTGGTCTAGCCGTAAGGTAGAACTGGAGTCATGATACTGTCGGTGAGGAAGCCTCAAGGAACCAGAGGAATATTATGTGTTTCATCGGTGCCATACTGCACCCTGGCTGACTCATCCTTCCTTGTGACTCTTCTGTGAGTGGATGTCCAGTTGTCTACAGATAGGTTTTGGGTCTCCACTCCAACCGCCCTCATTCTCAACAATATGATTATTATTTGTTTGGGGTCTTATACCCGATTCCGTCGATAACTCATGATCACACACGCTGGTGTGCTTCTTCCATGCGGGCTTCTTACTTCCCTCCTAGATGGCCACTTGTTTAACTTCAAGCTTTTAAGACCCCAGATGCTATATCTTTTAATAGCTGGCCACTGTCAGCTTTCTTCACATTTGCTTATACATCCATTTTGTCTTCAACAATCAAGTTTGGAGGGTGAGCATCACAGAATGCCAGGTGTGATAGTCTGGGTAGACTAGAGAAACAGATTCATAGATACTCATGTGTATAAGAAAGCTTTAAATCCAAGAGCAATTGAATATTGAGGAAACATCCCAGCCCATATGTCCGATACCAATCTATAAAGTCCTCTTCAGACTCACAGAACGTATATGATGACGCCGAATGCAGGAAGATCACAGGCCACTGGGTGGACAGTCTTGTGGATCCAGTGGCGGCAGAAGCATCCCAGCACTGGCAGGGGTCGCCACGTGGCTCCTCCAGCTCCAGGGCTCTGGCTGCCATCAGCATAACTCCATGTGGCTCATCGCCAGTAATGTCTCACAGGAGGTGACCATGTGTCCTGCCTCCAGAGAGCTATTTATCTCCTTAGTGGTTCCAAATGAGGTCATCAAGCTGTGACCTGACTGACAGGCTAAACTCCACCCCGTCACTCTTAATACTCCAACTGACAACAGATTATGTAACTACCACACCAGGTTAATAGAACAAAGTGTTCTTGCACTGAGGGAGTATTTGAGTAGAGGCTCCAAATCCACCCACTTCCTCAATATATTTCCATAGAAATATATGTACATAGGCCAATACCTCTATTTTTATGAATTAGTGTATTTATATATGTACACAACTATATTTCTACTTTCAATCAATCGTTTTGCTTCCTAGATCTTTCTTCTGTTACCTTCCTCCTGCCCCACTATCATACTCACCCTTCGTTTGCCTCTAAGTAATTCCTTTCAGCTAGATTCCTATTGCTCCAACACCACCAGGTCCCTACACCCCCTCACTGTTGATCTTAATTCCCTAGTTGTTCCCCTGTCCATGGCATTGTTTGCTTGCTGCTCTCTTCTCCCCACCTCGTGCTCAACCCCCACCCCTATGTCATGACTGAGCAGGGGAGCCAGAGGAATGACAGGGAAGCTACAGTGGTGGCTGGGTTTAGCTGCTACAAAAGAAGACATGTTTTAGGCAATACTCGTGTGTTTGGGCAAACAAACTCGAGTGTTCTATTTGTGGCAGGTTGTTGTAGTTTCCGTTCTGTGAAAGTGTAAAGCATTCCAACAAAGGGTTTTAATATTTTTATTATTGGCTCTCATGCTGTTGATCGCTAAATGTAATAATCTGACCAATGACGCTGAATTAGGGTCTTTAAAAAGAAAAAATTCTCACAATTGGACCAACAGGGCAACATCAGGATAAGCAAGGGACACGTTGAAATCGTCAAGGACTCCGTGTTGGTTGGGTTCACAATCAACACATGGAAGCAACACACAATCAACACACATAGAAGCAACAGTCAAGACACTAAATATGGAGAAACTCTTCTGCCCAAGATCTGCTTAAAGTGTTAAACAACACAGATGTCACTTTGAGGACAGAGGTGCACTTGACCTAAAACAGGGTGTTTGTTTTTTTTAAACCATAGTATTTTCAGTTGTCTCATGTGTCAGTCTGGGTGGACTAGAGAAACAAATTCACAGACATTCAGAAAGAGCTGTGTATCAAAGAGTCGTTATATATTTAGAAAACATCCCAGCCCAGTCCGGGTCAGGTCCATGTGAGAGTTTGTGCAACGTGCGGGCACATTTGGCTTGCCTTTGCCCCAGACCAGATATGTCACAAAATATGTGATCACAGTGCGTCTGGCGCGTTCTTTTATGGTTAGAGTTAGAGAGAGAGAGAGAGAGAGAGAGAGAGAGAGAGAGAGAACTGAAAGCGACATAATGACCCACGGGCTGGAATGGAAATCCAGACAGTGTACTTGGTAAGGGAATGTCAGTGTCTTCATGTTCAATGTTTATAAAATGCCATCTGTTTTTTTTAATTAATAAGGTTATTATTAAAATAATTGGAGTTTGCTATATTATTCATCTGCTTTCCCATCTCTACAGCCTGGAAGTTGCTGCGTTCTTTCTTAGACTCTCAGAAATTTTTAAACTTTCAAATAAAAGTCTTAATCATTTTATTGGGGGCTCGTACAACTCTTATCACAATCTATACATCCATCTGTTATGTCAAGCATATTTGTATATTTGTTGCCCTCATCATTCTCAAAACATTTGCTTTCTACTTGAGCCCTTGGTATCAGCTCCTCATTTTTGCCCCTCCCTCCCCGCACCCAAAATGCCAACTGTTTTGTGTAGTGCCCTGCCCCTTCCACTGTGGTGCTTGATTTTCCTGGTGTCCAACCTGCTTGGCAACAATGGGTCTTTGCTTTGGACAATGGGTGCCACTGTGTTGTGCATTCCCTAGACACATGGTGGCCTTGCTTACTGGGGAACCCACCCCAGCCTGGGAGGCCAGGGTTTCTGACCACTCTCTTGGGCCTGTAGTGAGGCTGAGGGTGGGAGGGGTGCTGGTCACACGTCTCTCCTTTGGGAGGTTGGCACAGCTCCAGTTGCACCCATCTCTGGCCACATGAGCCAGAAGACTCTCAAGAGGGGGGGTGCTATCTTGCCCACTGAGGCTGGGCCATTCCTGAGGAAGGCCCGTCTGAGACGTTCATGCAGATGTGCCTGGGTTCAGACGGTGCCTCGCGAGTGCCAGCCTGGTGCTTTGGGGCCAGACCCCCGTTCTTTGCTGCCCCGTCCTTTTCTCCTCTCTAACTCATGGTCGGCGTCAAGACGAAAACTCTCCGTGCTTGGCAGGACGCCCGGCTGGGGCGCTCTTGGCCATCGGTGAGGGAGGAGCTGGGAGCATGGGGAGATGGTGGGTGAATTGGGGGACCAGAAAGGGGGTGTCACAGAATCCAAGTTTGAGCAGTGGGAACGCAATTGACGTGACTGGAGAGATTGATCACCTTGGCTGGCCTCCAGGTGTGGTGGCTGGGAAAGGGATGGGCTGAACAAAAAGTCCCGGGGTGGGGGGGGTGGCCCTACTGGGGTGGGGTGAAGCAGCGAGGACAGAGAGGAGGCTGGAAAGGTAGTTGAGAAAGGGAGGGAGGGGAAGGAAGGCAGGCAGGCAGAAACCACCTCCCTGACCTCTCCGTGACGCACCTGCGGCTGTCCAGGGAGGTGGGAGGCGTGGGAAATTCCTTATTTCCTTCTTCCTCGCTCTTGGGGCCTGCTCCGCTCCGCTCTCTTACCAGGATGACCTCAGCGCAGTTGTCTGGTTCCTCATGTGCCCCTCCCCCCCCGTGCCCTGCGGTTTTTATGCTCCAAAGGCAGCCTGGGGAATGGCTTCAACCACATAAGCCTCTCTGCTCAAAACCTCCCTAGGGTACCCCAGCCCACTCAGAGAAAGCCGAGTCTTCTCGGTGATCCTCAAGTCCCCCATTACCTCTCCTGCCTCCCTTCTGACGCTGTCCTGCCCTGGTTGGGGCACCTCTTTGCTGTTCCACACTTGGCCCTGCCCCTCACAGAGCCCCCTTCCGAGGCAGGAAACCTGCCCCCCACATAGCCCCAGGCCTGGCTCCTTCCATTCCCTGTGTGAGGTCTCCCCAAAGGTCATGTTACATGAGGCCATTCCTAGTGACTAGGTCAATTGTTCTTGCACGCCTCCCACCCCCCTCACTCCTGACCAGGGTCCCTCCAGCCCACCCATGCTGCTGCACCCAGCCTTGGCCAACATGACTCAGTGGAGCTCTTTGTCGGTTTAAAGTCAAGGCTTTTGTGTTAGCCCTCCCATGCAGGTATTTACTCTTCCCTGAAGCAACTCCACGCCCCTGTAGTGAGCTGTCCTGCCGTGTGTCGCCCAGCGGTTCTCTGCCTTCCTCCTGCCAGACCCTTTCACACAGTTCCTCATGTGGCGGTGACCCGCCAACCATAACATTATTTTCCCTGCCACTTGATCACTGCCATTTGGCTCCTGTGATGAATTGGGTGACCCCTCTGAAAGGGTCATTGGACACACACACCCCAAAGGGAGTCTCCACCCCCAGGTTGAGAAGCATTGGTTTAGCTGGACAGTCTCAGGCCCAGGTCAAGGTGTACAGAAGCAGATGATTAGAAATTACTCCAGACCTCAAAGCACACACACAAGGAGGACCGTCTCATGGGGTGCAAGTACTCCCCATTCCCTGAGGTAGAGCTTCATTGTGGCTCCTGCCTCCATTCATTAAGCAATTAGCGTGAGCTCCCCTTGGGTGGCTCCTGCCCCCAAAGCTAGTTGCGGTTCAGTGGGTCCCAAGTCCTGGAGACCCACCCACGTCCCACAGAGCAGAGCTGGTTATCTGGGCTCTCGTATTTCATGGATCTGTGAGCCTTTGGTCTGTGGCACTGCTGGGCAGGTTCAGCCACCAACCTCTGGAGACTGAACTGCTAACCACAAGGTCAGTGGTTCGAACCCACCAGGTGCTCCACAGGAGAAAGAGGAGGCCGTCTTCTCCTGTCAAGAGTTACAATCTCAGAAACCCAAAGGGGAAGTTCTACCCTGTCCTGTAGGGTCCCTGGGGATGGTTCCTGATTGGATGGCAGTGAGTTTGGCTTTTTGGCTTGAGTTCGGAGCCCTGGTGGCTCCATGGATGGTGTGTTAGGCTGCCAACCACAAGGTCAGCAGTTTAAAACCACCTGCTTGGGTGGGGAGAGAGAGAGAGAGAGACCCTAAGCCCAGCACTGCCGAGTAGAAGACAGGAGCAGCAAGAAAGAGCAGTGGGCTCTGGTTCTGGCTTTTTAAGGTCTTCTGCTGCAGTCGACGGTACTGGTTGATCTCCATTGGCTGAATTAAGGACACCTGGCCTAGAGTGGGCCAATCCAGGTGTACTGCCCACCTAAGTGTACTGCCCCCACCCCCACCCCTGGCTCCAGGCCTGGATTGGCGCATGCCCTTTAACCTTTATCAGCTCCCAACCTCCTGTAGGAGGGCCCTAGGCATGGAGAGGAGCACCCCTCTGTCTTACTGTCCTGCCCTATGGGGTCCCTATGAGGAGTCAGAATTGACTCAAGGGCAGTGACTTGTTGGCGTTCGCACACATTGTGGTGCCACTCTGGAACCTCCCCTTCCACATCCTCGATTCCTCCACGATCTTTCAGAGGGACTGCCCAGTGCCAGCTTTCCCCCGGACGTCAGTCTCAGGTGGGTGGACAATGTCGACGGGGATCCCGCCATCTCTGTGGGCACCATCAGGTGGAGGTGGGCTGGGAAGGGCCAGCATTCCGACTCCAGGCACTCCCAGGACCTGGAAAGGCAAAGTCAAAGGTCTCTGGCGTTCCCCCATTGTGGAGGCCACTCCCCAAACGGGTGGCCGTGGGAGCCCACCCAGCTGAGCCCCAGAGAAAAGGCTTGGTGATCTGCTCCTGTCAAGATTGTGGTGTGCGCCCTCCTGGCTCCTCGGGTGACCCTATAGGACAGAGTAGAACTGGCCCTGCTCCCAAAGGCTGTCCTACCTGAAATCTTTGCCGGAACAGATTTTTTTAGGGGCTTTTCTCCTTCTGAGCGGCTGGTGGATTCGAACGGCTGACCTGTGGTTAGGAGCTCAATGTGTAACCCTCTGTCACCAGGGCCCGCTCACAAAAAACACTGCCACTGAGTTCGTTCTGACTCATAGGGTCTACAGGAACAACATAGAACCGTCTCTGTGGGTTTTCAAAAGTATGACTCTTTGCAGGAGTACAAAAGCTTGTCTTTCTCCTGGGGAGCAGCTGGTAGGTTTGAACTGATGACCTCGTGGTTAGAAGCCCCACCTGTAACCCACTGCACCACGAGGGCTCCCCAGGGCTCACTAGCATGGGCCTCCTTGCAGGGCTTGGGGCAAAGTCTAGCAGGAGTGTGCATGGCATCCTTCAGCCCAAGAACATTCAGAGAGGGTCTGCATGAGAGGGTTGTAGGGGCCCCAAAGGGACCAGCCCACAGTTGGACCTGGGCAAAGGCCCTGGTGGTGGTGGTGGCTTCAGGCCCCAAACCCAGGAAGCCTGGCTTGTTCTCCCTTTGTCTTGATGCCACCTGGGCACCTGCATCTAAAAGGCTCAAGAAATGCGGTTTTCCCCACCTGTCCTCTGTCCTTTACGTCAGCAAAGGCTCCTTGGTTCTTTCTGGTGAAAGAGGAGAGTCTGTGTGAGTCCAGGTACTTTAGAGAAACAAATCCACGGAAACTCAAGTGTAAGAGAGGGTTTTATATACAGGATAAGTGCACATCAAGAAAACATCCCAACCCAGTGCTGCCCAAGCCCACAAGTCCAACATTAACCCATATGTCCAACAGCAATCCACAAAGACCTCCTCCAGCTCACAAAACACACACTATGACGCCGACTGCAGGGGGAAGCCGAATCAGTGAGCGTGTAAGCATCTCAGTGCTGGCAGGGTCTCCACACGGCTGCTCCAGCACCTAGGGCTGCATCAGAGTAGGTCCAGGTGGCTTCTCCTTGGGAATGTCTTGCAGGAAGTGAGCCTTGCCAGCTGAAGCAGGGAACTGCTAAGGCAGCTGCACCCTGGTGTGACCATCAGAAAGCAAGAGACCCGAGAACTAGAAAGGAGAGGCTCACCAAGCCATTTATCTCTCCGCCCTTCAATTAATCCCACGTGTGTTCATTGGCCTGGTTGGCACAATAAACTAACTCATCATTTAATCCTGTTTATTTCTGAAAGCCCAAGAGGTCTGAGCAAAGCAGTAGGGTCCTCCCAGCCATCTCCTAGAGCTGCCAAAAGGACTGATTCCCTGTTAGTGGTGGGGCCAGCACAGAGTGGATATCTCTGGGGTCTGGCCCCTCCCTGGGGTGTGAGAAGTTGCAGAGAGCCAGGGGGAGCTGGCTCCCAACTCATTTCACTGATTTTCCTTCATCTGTATAATCAAGCGTGATTAGTAATTTCAAAGCCCAAATAAGTCTGAAACACCGCATCCACGAAACGACATTAATAAGAAACCAGAGTGACAGAAGTTTTAGTGCCATTTCACATATCCTGTCGTTCCACAGTTCAATCGCATTAAAAGGAATTGTGCAATCAATTTCAGAACATTGTCTTCTTTCTGGTACTTATTGTTATTAGCTCCCCATCCCCCCCACCAACCACCCTTGCCAACCCCACCCCCACCCCAAGAAACCATTCATCCAGTTACTGTCTCCCCCACAGATGTCCCTATCCTAGATTTCATATTCAGAAAAGCATACAAACAAACAAAACTCACCCCAACCACAAAGGGAAACAGCAGAAACTATTAACAAGTAGAATGAATTCTAAATGGGTCCAAAGGGAGAGCCGGCGAGAAGGTGGTGATTTGTAAGCCGACTGCGTCGGCAGCAATCAATCCCCTGGGAACAGCTCCAGATGAAGAGAATTTATTTCTTCATCGCTGCTCACAGCCTGGATGTCTTCTTCGGCGAAGTGTCGGTGTCCTCTGGCCACTTTTAACTTGAATTCTTTGTCTTTTTGTTTTTGCGGGGTTCACGTTCTCCATCCATTTGAGAGACCAGGCCCTTGTTTGCTGCGTCTTTGCCAATATTCTTTGTCTCTTGGTGAAGTCTTTCGACGCACTAAGTGTCTCATTTTCAGGAGCTCCCAGTTTCTGCTGTCTGTGTGTTTTCGGTTATGGTTAATAGTGTGTTTATGTGCCATGGTCCCAAGGAGCCCTGGCGGTGTAGTGGTTATGAACTGGCCTGCAATCGGCAAGGTCGGGGCTTCAAAATCACCCGCTGCTCCTCGGGGGAAAGATGGGGCTTTCTACTCCCGTAAGGAGTGACAGGCTTGTTAACACACAGGGGCAGCTCTACCCGGTCCTGCAAGGGCATTCGGAGTTGGCATCGATCCCATGGTTGTGATTTTGTTGTTGTTTTACTAGGGCCCTGTTTTTTCATTGATGATCTTTATCAGGCTAGGTTTTCCTAGGGGTTTGGTCCCTCTTGCGTTCTTTCTTGTATGTGGTATGCGATATGGATCACGGTGTATTTTGCCTCAAAATTAAAGCACCCAGCCCTGCGTCAAAGATCAGTTGCCCGTAGGTGGATGGCTTTGACTCTGTTCCAGTCATCCGTGTGTCTGCCATCATGCCAGGACCAGGCGGTTTAGCCTCTCTAGCTGGGTCGGGGGGTTGAGATTGGGCAGCGTGAGGTCTCCTGCTGAGTTCTTCCTTCTTCAGCAGTGACTTCCTTCACTGGGGTCTCTTTCCTTGGATGGGAAGGTGATTGATTTGTTCACCTCTGTTAGAACCAGGCTTGAGATTGCACTGTCTCTGTAGATTGCCTTGGGTATGCCTGACATTTTCACACTGGGAAGAGTTCCTACCCATGGGCATGGTCTATTCTTCCATGTAGGTAGGCTTCTTTGGGTCTCTTGCAGAAGTGGTTCAGGTTTCCCTTCGTTTCCCTTGTTAGATTGATTCCTATATGTGCTTGCTTCGGCGGCACATATACTAAAAAAAGAATTTATCCCTAAGGATCTAATCTTTGAGTGCCTGTGGTGAATGATATATTTTTTAAAATATACTGAGTGTTGTATATTAATCCTGTCTCCTGCCACTTTGCTGAATCTTTCCATCGTGCTGTGGCTGGTGACCGAACGCACCACAGAATGAAGCACTGCCCAGTCCCGCACTGTCCTCACGGTAGTTTTGGCTGTGTTCACGCCCACTGTTCCAGCCACTGGGGCAAAATCCAGTTCACTGAGAATCTTCCCCTTTGTCTCTGACCCTCCACTTCAGCAGTTCTCAACTCTGGGTGGCAACCCCTTTGGGGGTCAAACGACCCTTTCACAGGGTCGCCCGACTCATCACAGTAGTAAAATGACAGTGATGAAGTAGCAACAAAAATAATGTGATGGTTGGGGGTCACCACCACATGAGGAACTGTCTGAAAGGGTCGCGGCATTGGGAAGGTAGAAGACCACTGTTCTATTTGATGAAATAGGCTGGCTCTCTGGAGTTTTCTATGTATGGAGTTGTATCATCTACACATGAAAGGGTTTTACTCCGTCTTTGCCAGTTGGAATACTTGATCTTGCCCTTTCTTGTCTTGTCGCCATGTTGACTGGCCGTGCTGACAAAGGGCATGCTTGCTTGGTTCTCGTTTGCAAAGGCAATGTGTTCAGTCTCTGCACTGAGACCGTGTTGGCCATTGGTGGATATGCCCTTGATCCACGAGGATTTCTTCCTCTCTTCCTAGTTTGTTGAGGGTTTTGATTAGGAATGGGCACTGGGGCTTGTCAAGCACCTTTTCCGCGTTGATTGGTGTGAGCATGTAGGTCTTTCCCTTTGTTTTATCTATGTGGGGGATTACTTTTTTAATGTTCCACCATCCGTGTAAAACAAGCAAACAAACTCACTGCCGCCGAGTGGATGCTGACTCATAGAGATCCTTTAGGACAGAGGAGAGCCGCCCCTGTGAGTTTCCAGACTGTGACTCTTTATGAGAGTAAAAAGCCCTGCCTTCCTCCCGAGGAGCTGCTGGTGGTTTCAAACAGCTGACCTTGTGGTAAGCAGCCCGATAGCTGGTATGAATCCCACTTGGCCAGTACGGTGGGATTTTTTGTTTGCTTGTTTTTAATATGTTGTTGAATTCTGTTGCCTGGGATTTTGTTCATATTTGTACATGGGGGCTATGGACCTCTAATCTTCTATTTTAGGCATGTCCTTGCTTGGTTTTCCTATCAGGACCGTGATTGCTTCATAAAGGAACGCAGGAATATTCGTTTCCTATGCTCGGGAAGAGGTTGCGTAGAATTCAGGTCAGCTCTTCCTGCACATTTGATAGAATTCTTCAATAAAGCCCAAACACCCCCTCTTACAGAGATCACCACCTTAGAAACACCACCAGTCCTCTCTTCTGGGGTAGAAATAAAATATGTGTTCACGCCTTGAAAGACTGGGCAGGCTGGGACAGAATGGAGACGGTGAACATTTTCTTTCACACACACACGTACCTCATTTTTGTGGGCGAGGAAGCTCAGGCCCAGAGAGAGTCAGAAGTGGGCAGAGATGGGCCCAAGGTCTGCCAGTTCTTGGCAGATCCAAAAGCTGCCAGGAGGGACAAGGGTTTGAATTCCACACTCCGCGCTGCTTCCTTGTCCTGTGACCTTCTTGCCCAACTGCCCGCAGGTTCTCTGAGCCTTGGGTATCTGCCCAGATGTTGCTTTTTCAAGGAGACCGATCAGCATATATCCTTGTGTCCATAGAGCATTTGGTTAATCCTCCCCTCCTCCGACTTGACGGACCAGAACCTGAAGGCCAGAAGAGAGGCATAGGGCAGCACGGCACAGCAAGATCCGGCCTCCCCGCTCAAAGGCCCCAGGGGCCTTTCTGCTGGGACCCGGGAAGGATGATGTCATGCTTGAGTAGCTCAGTTTGCAACACATTTCCTTTCCTTAGTCCTCCGAAGCCATTTACCTCTAAGGGGGCTAACAGCGTCTTTATGCTTCAGCCTGTTTACACATCTGATTGAATTTCTAGCAGTTATTTTGTGTTCACTTACTCGAAAGACGAAGCCAGCTCCTCTTGTAAAGATGTACAGCCTTGGAGACCCTGTTTAGGGTCCTGGTGAGGTGGGATTGGTTTATGGCAGTGGGTTTGTGTGATGGGTTTGAAGTAGGACTTTGTTCATAAAAAGCCATCTCTTGCCATTGAGTTGATTCCAATTCATGGTGACCCCATATCAACACATTTTCTTGTTAGTCATTCAATACACAGTACCTCAGCCCCTAGGCTGCTCTCTGCCCTGAACACACACACAAGTACACACACGTGTGTGCACACCTACGTGCACGTATATGCACACAAACACCCTGTGAGGCCCCACGTGCTAGTCAGTGATGCAGGCCAGGGGAGCAGGGATACCATGGCCAACAGACACACACGAGCTCCACTGCCACGAGCCCCTTGGATAAGCCACTCAACTTTTCAGAAAGAGGATGGAGGGAGCCGGGGGTACAGGGCTGGGCTCAGGTAGAGAATGCCAGCCCTCTCACTGGATGGCCAGGCTGAATCAAGGGGGCCCTGATCCCAGCTGCAACCCAACACAGTGGCTTCTGGAGCCCTCTAGACGCTGCCTCTCCACATGGAGCAATTCATCCAGGTCTTGCACCTCCTCCAAGCCCACGTGCAGTCTCCTGACCCCTTGGCTCGACCAGGGGTGGGTTTCCTGCCTGCCTGCAGTGCCAGGCTGGGACAGGGTAAGCCCTGCAGGTCTGTCCCCCACCCCCAGGCATACTGTACATAATGCCCGCAGCCTTCTCCAGCCTGGCATGGAGTCCTGGTGACGGTTGGGATGGGGAGTTCATTTCTTGCAGCACCTGCCCTGAGGAAGAAGAGTGGAGATAAGCCCTTGGTATAGTTCCCCTTCGTCCCCCCTCCCCTACTCTCTGCCTCTCTTTCTCTCCCTTCTTCCTGGTCCTGCCAACCCTGTGGTGGCATGAGATCAGAGACCAAGAAAGACATCCTGGTGTCTGTTGAGAGGGGGAGAAATGGAGAGAGGGAGAGCGAGTTGGGGGAGGGAGAGGTCTGGAGGGATCACAGGGTAAGAAAGGGGTAGAGAAAGCAAAAGTGAGTGAGAGCAGAAGTGAGTGAGGTGGGGGAGTGGTTGGTTGGTTGGTTGGTTGGTTGGTTGGTTGGTTCATTGGTTGGTTGGTTCATTGGTTGGTTGGTTGGTTGATTCATTGGTTGGTAGCTTGGCTCCGTATGTCTTGTCAAGAGGAAGATGAAACAGAGAGTCTATGTGTATCTGGCCTTCAGTCAGCTATTTATCTCCATGGCACCTCCAAATGAGGTCATCAAGTTGCGACCTGATTGACAGGCTAGACTCCACCCCTTCAAGTTGACACCAGATTATGTAACTACAACAGGAGGCCAAAGGACTGGCCCCTGAACATGCACTGCCTCCCTCCACACCCCCCATGGTGGGGGATTAATGCCATTGAAGGACAAGGAGGCTGGTGCTCCAGGAGCTCACACACTGGTAATGGCACAACAAGTGGACCTTAGTCTGACCCTGAGGTAGTGTCTTGACCCTACCGGGGTCTCGGATCATGGGTGACAGACCTGCAGGGCTTACCCTGCCCCAGCCTGGCCCTGCAGGCAGGCAGGAAACCCACCCCTTGGTTGAGCCTTGGACACTGATCCTCAGTCCCCCTGCTCCTCCCCCAATGTTCCCGCTGAGATGAGATCTTGGGCTCCCAGCCCTGCACCTGGCTTTGCCTGAGTTCTTGCACAGGCTCTACCTGCACTGCTGTAGGGCCTGGCTGAGTCCCCTCCCCTCTCAGGGCCTCTGTGTCCATCAGAACATCTGCACTCCCAAGGGCCCAGCTTGGCACCTGGCAGCCCTTTGGCCAGCATGCCTCCTGGCAGCAGGGTTCGACATGAATAGGTCTGCCCATCCCTGTGACTCTGGCTCTTGGTTACCAGTGCTGGACTGGGCTGGGCTGGGCTGGGCTGGACTCAGGGGCCTGGAGAGGGACAGAGATGGGCCCCACCTCTGTGGGGCACAGGTGGGTGCACATGGCAGAGGGATAATGGGGAGCCTTTTCCAGGCATTGTGGCCTGACCTGGGGCCAGCAGAGTTGGCCAGGCTGGCAAGGTTGGGTCAGGCCTTTGTCCCTCTGCCTCCACTATGCCTGGGCTTCTACCTGATCTTTACTTCCTGCCCAAGATGGATGATGGAGTGCTTCACCTTAGGGAGCCACAGAAAGGTGACAAGTGACCATAGCCCATTCACTTTTCCCAACAAGGATGGCAAGGTTAAGCCTGGAGGCTGGGAGGGGAGAGGTGGTGGTAATGATAGGCCAGGTATGAGTTGACGAGGGTTAAGTGTGAGCCAATGAAGGCCAGAGTGGGCTGACAAGGACCAGACAGACTGATGAGCGCCAGGACTTGGGCCACAGCTGAGGTCCATCTAGGGGCCTCGAAGCATGCTTTGGCTTGAGGTCACTCGGGTCTTGGGCTGCAGCCAACCTGGCTGCCTACACAGCTTCTATTCTTGGATCTTGGGCTCCGACACCAAATATGGCGCAACCTGAGCCTGGCAAGCCCAAGTGAGGTGGGGCGTGGGCTCCAGCCATGCATCATGCTTCCAGAAGGGACCCAGACCTCACCCCACAAGGAGCTGGAGTCCGATCCCTTCAGGGCTGACCCCCCTCCACCACCACCACCACCAATCAGTCAGGGCTTTGTTCTGCCACTGCCGGTCCATCCGGCTGTCTGTCCGTCCGTCAGCACCGTTCACACTAGACTAAAAATACTCAGACCCAAAAGAGACTCTCCCTGCAGGAGTGAGAATGGGGGCTGGGGTCGCAGTGGTTTTCGATCACCTGTGGCTGTGGCCCAGGCAGCTCACATCGCCAATCTGACCCCCGTGTCCTCACCTACTAGCTCATAAGGGAACCCACTGATTCACTGCCTCCCTCCTTTGTTGATTGACCCCTTCATTCTTCGATCCACTCCATCACGGATCCACACATTCATTGATTAACTGTGCTCACTCACCGGTGTGCTTATTGGTCTGTTGCCATTCTGATTCACTCGGGCATTGATTCACTCGGGCATTGATTCTCTCGAGCATTGATTGGTTCCTTCACTCATCCTTGGGCTGTTTCACTGGCTCGCTCACTCCATGTTTATCGTCAACAAACTCAGCCCTGTACTGGGTGCTGAACAAAACACCAAAACATCCCTTTCCTCACGGAGAGATGGCCTGTCCCCATGTCATGCCTGGGACTGCTTCTCTCTGCTGAGGCCTGGGACAGTAGCTGGTCCTGATGATTTCTTGGCCTTATAGGGCCCAAGGGCTGCATGCGCCCCACCTCTGGTAGCGTGTAACGGGATAGGACAGAAAGATAACCCAGAGGAGAAAAATGGGCAATGTGTTAACAATGAGTGTTCTGTTGGGTGCCGTCAGTCAATCAGTACAGGCTCCTAGCCATCCGACGACACTACGACACTACGTGCAGCAGAGAGAAACACCACCCGACCCTGCGCTCGCCTCCGCTGTGGTACCTGCAGGCTTCTTCTCCAGCCCCCCATTCAAATGCACCCATTCGTCGCCAGTCTTCCTGACTCCCGGTCCAACGTCCCCATGCCCGTGAGGCCATTGGACACACCATGGCTTCGGTCAGGGACACATCAGTCCATCACACTGGGTGTGTTTGCTTGTTTCCAGTCTTGGCTTTTATTTTCCATATATATCAGTCATTTCATTGGAAGCTCTTACGGTTGTCATAGCACTCCCTTATTCAAGTGAATCGGCATAGTTGTACGATTGCTACCATAGTCCGTTTCAAAACTCTTTCTTTCTTCTTGAACTCTGGGATATCAGCTCCCCTTTATCCCCTCCCTCCCCCACCCTGCCTCCCAGGAACCTAATTGTTATTGTTATATATTATTATCCTATTGTTGTCATGTGTAATTTATATATTAGCATATGTAATATAATATGTATTTTTTTACATTTTATTAGGGGCTCCTACAACTCTTATCACAATCCATACATATACACACATCAATTGTATAAAGCACCTCCGTACATTCTTTGCCCTAATCATTTTCAAAGCATTTGCTCTCCACTTAAGCCCTTTGCATCAGGTCCTCTTTTTTTTCCCCTCCTTCCCCACTCCCCCTTCCCTCACAAACCCTTGATAATTTATAGATTGTTGTTTTGTCATATCTTGCCCTATCCGGAGTCTCCCCCCCCCCTTCTCTGCCGTCCATCTCCCAGGGAGGAGGTCACATGTGGATCCTTGTAATCAGTTCCCCCTTTCCAACCCACTCACCCTCCACTCTCCCAGCATCGTCCCTCACACCCTTGGTCCTGAAGGTATCATCTACCCTGGATTCCCTGTGCCTCCAGCTCCCATATGCACCAGTGTACAACCTCTGCCCTGTCCAGTCCTGCAAGGTAGAATTCAGATCATGGTAGTTGGGGGGAGGAAGCATCCAGGATCTGGGGGAAAGCTATGTTCTTCATCAGTACTGCATCGCACCCTGATTGACCCATCTCCTCTCCTCAACCCCTCTATGAGGGGATCTCCAGTGGTTGACAAATGGGCCCTGGGTCTCCACTCTGCACTTCCCCCTTCATTTACTATGTTATATATATATATATATATATATATATATATATATATATATATATATATATATATATATATATGATGCCTTATACCTAATCCCTTTGGCACCTCGTGATCACACAGGCTGGTGTGCTTCTTCCATGTGGGCTTTGTTGCTTCTGAGCTAGATGGCCGCTTGTTTACCTTCAAGCCTTTAAGACCCCAGATGCTATCTCTTTTGATAGCCGGGCACCATCAGCTTTCTTCACCACACTTACTTGTTCACCCACTTTGGCTTCAGCAGTTCTGTTGGGAGAGTGAGTGTCGTAGAGTGCCAATTTAATAAAAGAAAGTATTCATGCATTGAGGGAGTGCAATATAATATGTATTATAGCCATATCTTACTCCACCCAATATATCCATTCACTTACAATTCTGCTGCTCACTCCCCTCAAGTGGGGTTATACAGTCATCAGCTCTCCCTCCTCCCCCCCCACCCCCACTCTCTTACTGTATCTTCAGGGAGTCATTACTCCCTTTGCTGTTTCTGAAAGGTCACCAATCCTGACATTCCTGCATCCAACGATCTTAATTATACAAAAGGAATGTATGTAGGCCTAATAATATAAGTGTGGTAAAGCACAAGCCTTAATAGTAAGGGGAGGAAATGTTAAAGAACCAGAGGATAGTGATGTGGTTCATCAGTGCTGCACCGCACCCTGGATTTATCATCCCTTCTGTGTGGCCCTTCTGAGAGGGACTGTCCAATTATCTTACAGGAGGGTTTTGGGTCTCCACTACATCCATGCCCCTTCACATCTGTTTGATTGCTTGTTTTTGAACTTCTGCTACCTCGTCCTGTCAACACCTCATGATCACCCAGGCTGGTGTGCTTCTTCCATGTGGGCTTTGTTGCTTCTCTGCTAGATGACCATTTGTTTAACTACAAGCCTTTAAGACCCCGACGCTATATCATTTGATAGCCGGGCACCATGAGCCCTCTTCACCACATTTGCTTATGCACCCGCTTTGTCTTCAGTGATTGGGTCGGGAAGGTAAGTATCATATACTGCCACAGTTTTAGAACAAACTGTTCTTGTACATAAGTGAGATTTTAGTAGAGGCTCGGAGTGCACCTGCTTCCTTTGTGTGTGTGTGTGTGTGTGTGTGTGATACAGATGTACCTATCTTTACATATTTATGTATTTACATATACATATATCTATATTTTTACCTATATTTATAATTTTCACTTCCTTCTTCTTTACTCTTTTTCTTTTTCTTCCCCCCTGTCCCACTGTCATGCTTACCTATTGTTCACCTCTCAGTAGTTCCTCTCAGACACTTTTTGATTGGTCAAACACGACCAGGAATACTGCACCCTCCTCACGATCAATTTTATAACCTTCAAGGGCCTTCATCTCCTTCACCGCCCATCCGCTTTACCAAACACGATGTCCTGCTCCAGACTGGCCCCTCCTGACAACATGTCCAAAGTCTATAAGACACGGTCTGACCATCCTTGCCTCTGAGGAGCTCTCTGGCTAACTTCTTCGGGCACAGATCGGTTTGTCCCTTTGGTATTTTCAATATTCTTACTTAGCACCACCATTCGAACCCAGTGATTCTTCTTCAGTCTTCCTATTCAAAGCCGTGTGAGACCACGGAAAATACCAGGGCTTGGGTGAGGAACACGTTAGTCTGTCACAGGAGGGGTTAATTCAACAGCCCACGAATGATGTGCTCAATCTCCCAACAGCCTTTATGTGCTTATGGTTGAGGCTGCTGTGGCAATCCAGCTTGTTGATGACTTCTCTCATTTTGCTGCCCATCTACTTTTGCCAAACACCTGCTCAATGGACAGCTCTCTCCTGACAGTGTGACCAAAGTATGTAAGACCAGGTCTTGCCAACCTTACCTCTAAGGAGCATTCTGCCTGTACTTCTTCCAAGACACATCTGGTTATTTTTTGGCCTTCTGTTAGCCTTTCGGTTTTCTTCACCAGCATCATGCTTCAATTGTGTCAACTCTGCTACGTTCTGCCTAACTCCCTGTCCAACTTTCACATGCACGTGGGGGAGTGGGAAGAGGGGCGCCTCCATCTTCAAAGTCACACCCTTGTGCACGGAGTGCTAGGGAAAGGAAATCAAACCATGCAGGGTGGCCTTTTCTTTGCAGGGAGGCAGGTTGGGAAGGCTCTGGTGGGAAGATGTATTTAAGGGAAGGAGCCCCAGGAGCACCTGCAGGAAGAGCCTTCTGAGCAGCAGGAACAGCAGGTACAAAGGCCCTGAGGCTACCGCCAGGGGGATACCAAGGAGGCTAGAGGTAGGGGCTAGGCTAAAGAGACAACAGAGCTCAGGGACAGTTGTTGGGCCTGAACAAAGCACTGACATGGCGTGCAGTGAGGAGACCTATGGGCTAGGGATGGAATAGGGGACCTTGGGTCAAGGGGCATCAAGGGACGAGGGAGACCGGATGCCTGGATGTGGGCATGGAGGCAAAAGGAGGCAGCCAGGTCCCTGGCTTTGGCCCTGAACAGCGGAAAGGGAAACCCAAATCCAACTCACTGCTATGGAGCCGATGCCAACTCAGAGCGACCCTGTAGGGCAGGGAGAACGGCCCCTGTGAGTTTCTGAGGCTGCAGCTCTTTACAGGAGTAGAAAGCCTGGTCTTTCTCCCAAGGAGTGGCTGGTGGTTTTGATCTGCTGGCCTGGAGGATCGCAGCCCATATGTGTAGCCAGTACTGTCGACTGGGAAATGGGGTTAAGAGTTAATGTCAGGAAGTGCCCTTCCCTTTGGTTGCCTGCTCTTACCCAGCGTCCACTCCTCAAGCCTGATCTGGACAGGACACAGGCACCCAGGTGCACCTCGGTCCCACCTCGGGGAGTTCTGGGGCAAGAAGTGACTCTAAGACCAGTGTCCTGGGAGGTGAGAGCGTGGGAGCTCAGGCAGGGCAGCTGTTCTGGCGAGGCAGGGCCCTGATGAGGTAGGGTCGATGGCCTGGGCTGGCGAGAGCGAGGAAGATGGGGGGCCTTTGTAGGAGCAGGAAGAAGACCCCGCCTGGTCACAGGAAGCATGTGAGCAAAGGTGTGAGAGATGGTGAGGATGTCAAGGGCACAAAGCAGCTTCCAGAGCCTTCTACACGCTATGGTCCTGACCTGCTGGGCACCAGGGGCTAGAGTTGTCAAGGACAAGCTCCCTCCCAGGCTGAGCTGCTGCTCCACAGGGCAGGGCAGGGGAAGGGAGTGGATCGGCGGTGGGGTGGGGGGGAGGGAATCAGTCACTGCGAGTATGCCCATTTGCTCATGAATCAAATCCATGTGGAAATGGGCCTCCCTTATGCAAACTCACTGCCATCCAGGCGATCCTGACGCCTGGCAACCCCAGAGGACCAGCAGACCTGCCCCCGGGCTTTTCCAGACTGTAACTTTGTTGCTGTTTTTTTTAAATAAAGTAACATGTGGTTGTAACCCCAGGGTCTCAGCTGAGCCTGTGGCAGCAAAGACATTGAATGGTGAGACAATGGACCATTTCCTAAATGAAAACCATCTATTGGTGAAGAAGGAAAGAGGCTAGATAGGACGACTACCTAAAAAGACAGTAAGACTTACTCCCAAGAATCACCTGCAGACAGGCTCCTCGACTTTAAGAAGCATTCGGTGCTGGTCAAAGCCAATTAAACTGAGAGCTTTCCCGCCAATATTTGTTCAACATCATTTTCCAGCCGGTCATCGAAGAAAACCCCCTAGTGACAAAGATAGGTTCTGATCTACTTTGGGGAGGTGCTAGGGAAGTACCCACACTTCCAGAGGTCCGTAGACGGACATCTGAGAGAGGAGGGGTCATGGAGTCCATAAGGCCAGGGTCATGTCCGAGGCAGGAAGGCCTTACAGGAGGAGTGGAAAGCCTCCTCTTTCTCCCCCCGAGTGGCTGGGGTTTCAACACGCAGCCCAAAGCGTAACTTCTGCGTCACCAGCACATCACAGCCTCGCTTGCTGCTGTTAGTTGCCATCGAGTTGGCGCCGGCTCACAGGGTCAGCACGCCGCCCGGCCCTGCACCGGCCTCACAATTGTTCTGTGCCTGAGTCCCCACATCTCCTGGAGGGCCAACCTCGCCTTCGCCGCCCCTCTGCTTTCCCGAGCACGACGTCCTTCTCCAGGGACTGGTCTCTCCTGACAACACGTCCAAAGGATGGAAGACAAAGTCTCGCCGGCCTCCTCTCTAAGGAGCACTCTGTCCGTCCTTCTTCCAGTGCAGCCCTGTTGGTCTTTTGGGCAGCGTGTGGTATTTTCAGTGTTCTTCTCCAGCACCGCCATCCAAATGCATCGATGCGTCTTCGGTCTTCCTGGTTCAAGGTCTAACTTTCGCATTGTGGTGGAGACTGTGGACCATACCTCTGCCTGGGCCGGGCATATCTTAGTTCTCAAAGAGACAGCTCTCAGAGGGCCAGCTCTCTGGCTTCCCCGCCCTGTGTGACCTCTGTCTGAGGGTACCTTGTCTCTACAGCTCCTGTTTTCTAGGTCCTTGGAGGCCGCTGTAAGACGCCTTGGTGGTGTAGTGGTTTGGCATTGGGCTTTTGATCCCCACGGTCCACAGTTCGAAACCACCAGCCAACTCCTAGGGAGAGAGATGGAGCTTTCTTCTCCCATAAAGACTTCGTCTCAGAAGCCCACATAGGCAGTTCCACCCTGTCCTGTAGGTTCGCTATGGGTCAGCATTGACTCGATGGCTGTGAGGTTTTTGAAAGGAGGCCTCTGTGGGGCGTGGGGTCAGTCCCCGTCTCTGTTCTTTTTATAGCTTGTTACCAGTTAAGACACACCCTGTGCTAATCCTGTCTCCCAGACACAATCCCCCAGTGGGGTTACAGCATAAGCATGGAGGTCAAGATGTAGAACACATCATTTGGGGGAACATAATTCAATCCCTAACCCTCAGTTTCCACACTCGGGCCGAGCCAGCATCCACCCCATTGGGTTGTGTGGTGCCTGGCTACGTAGGGTGTGATGTGGGGTAACAGTTTTGCGTAACACGCCTCCCTGAGAAACTCATTGCCTTCCTTCTTTGTGTGCCGCCCCCAGGAGCCGGGCGGGGGTGGGGGGTGCTGCCCTGTCAGGGACCCCACTGAAGTGAGTGGTCCTCCCCAGCTCATCCGCCATCACTTCCTCTAAGGCATCCCCGTTATCAGCCCAGGACTGAGCAAGTGCTCAGGAATGTTCGCGGCCAGGAAGAAAGGTCAGATCCCACGCTTGCGTCCAAGGGCTTCCTGAGCAGAGGTAGCACCAGGACAGCCTAGTGGCAACAGGAGGGACCCGTGTAGGTCCCCAGGGGGCAGGAGGCCAGCCCGGGTGACCCTTTCCTGGGGGGAGAGAGGGACTGGTCCCCTGAGAGACAACCAGCATGAACAGGCCCACAGCCCAGAAGCCACAGAGGGTGATAAGGACCCCCACCCGGGCCATCCATCTATCTGCCCTTGAGCGAGGTGGAGACATGAGGTGGCTGTGGGGAGCATGGCGCCCCCACGGAGAGTGGCAGCCCTCTCACAGAGGGGCCCAGACCGCTGAACAGAGACAGGGAAGGGTCCCAGATCCCAAACTGCGCACACGGGCATCACCTCCGGCACCTATCGCCTCCAACACCCGGCCACCCCTCAGCCAGCAGAAAGTCACACTGCGCCCCTGCCATCATCCCAGTAGCTGCCTTAGCTGTGGCCGCTGTCTAACACTGAACCCCAGTGTTCACCCCACCACCTGCGCCCCTCTTCTAGCCTTTGGCCTCACACACAGGGAGAGGCTCCTTCCCTCCCCCACAGAGCCCCTGCCCACGGAGAAGTGAAGGCCCTGTGACTGCTGGTTATTCTGTGCTCCATGCTTTGTTTGGGTGGCTGCTGTGTGCTTGGCCCAGGACGGGGCCCCATCATTCGCTGCCCCTTCTTCACACCCCACCCACCCACCCCCGCCCCACTGAGCTCCATCCAGCTCAGCTCAAGAGTCTCTCTCCCAGGAAGCCCTCACCCCTCCCAACCCCCGGGGCTCTGCTGCTGGCCCCTTCCTTCTGTCCCTGTGTCAGCTGTCACCTGCCCTGTGTCAATTTCCAAGCACTGGGGACAAGGAGCTGCCCCTCCCGTCTCCTAAGCTCCAGGCAAATGTGCCTGAGTCAGCCAGCTGTGTGCTGGGAGAGGGTGGGCTAGGCCTCTGGGAGCCAGGACCTGTCTCACTTCCTCCTGTTCACTCTTCCTCCCTCACCCCTCCTCCCTCCCCTTCCTCCCCCATCTCTGCAGATGGCCTCACAGATGCCCAGAGCCCGTGGAAGAGCCGTGTCCAGGGAGGCATTGGCAGAAAAGGTCGGCTGCTGAGCCGGACGTGTCTCCAGCAGGCTGCCGGGATCCCGCCTCCTGCCATGGACCACCCAGGCTGGTCAGTTACTAGCTGGGGACAGGGCAATGCTGGGCACTGGACCCTGGGGAGGGCTTGTCAACAACTCTTATCCCAGCGCCGGGGCACCACATCTCGACAAGACTCCTCCCCCACCCACTCCCCCACCCAAGGGATTCCTGGGGGTCAGAGGAATGTGAGTGGGGCCTGGAGCCCCGGGAAGGGTGACTGCAGGTAAGTACAGGTGGGCCAGTTTCCAGGTTGCAAAGGCAGGTGTGGGGGGGGCGGGGTGGGGGGGCTTTGATACATCTCTCCCGGGCAAGGGGGTAGGGGTTGACAGCACAGAAGCTAGGTTTAAACCCCAGCCCGCCACGTACTGGCTCTGGGGCTCCACCAAGCCTCAGTTTCTCATCTGTGAGATGGGTACTGGCAGCACTGCATGCTGGGTGGCTTCACCCATCAGAACTGTCTCCCAGGAGCCTGAGTATGGGGCACCTGCTTCCTCCCCATCCTGTCCACTTCAGCTCAGGTGAGTGGAGCCACGTGCTCCTGGATCCTGGACTGTGGCTTTGTGGACCTCAAGTCCTTCCCCAGGGAGTCACTCAGGGGCCTCAGGACCCACCCTCCCCAGTGGGTCTCATGTTCACAGACAGCATCTGCAGAGACTTATTTCCACACAAGGCAGGAAGTGGGTTTTCAACGTGTACTGGGGGAGACACAAACAGTGTGTGTAAGGGTTTCACAGCTCCCAGCTAAAGGAAGAACAGCAGCCCCGGAGTTGTGGAATCCATCCCACCGCACAGCAATGCTCTAGGACAGAGCGGGACCTGGCCCCTGCCCGTTTCTGAGACTGCCGGTCTTTACAGGAGGGGGGACAGAAAGCTTGCTCTTTCTCCCAGGGACTGCTAGTGGTTTCAAACTGCTGGCCTTGCAGTTAGCAGCTCCGCCAGCAACGGACCACGCCACCAATGATTTAATCTGTAAAATGCTTAGAACAGTGGTTCTCAACCTGTGGGTCACCACCCCTTTGGGGGTCGAATGACCCTTTCACAGGGGTCGCCTCATTCATCACAGGAGCAAAAAGAGTGATGAAGTAGCAACAAAAATAATTTTATGGTTGGGGGGGGGGTGTCACCACCACCAGTGAGGACTGTGTGAAAGGGTCTCGGCATGAGGAAGGTTGAGAACCGCTGGCTTAGAAGGTTACTGGCACCTGCCTGGCAGCCAATCTGAACAAATGAATGGGTTCCTGTCTTGCAGGGGGGAAACGGAGACAGGGCTGGGTTCCCAAGTCTCCCGAGTCTTGGCTGGCCCCCTGCCCTGCCCTCTAGCAATTCTCAGGGCGACCAGGACCTGGGTCATGACACACGATCCCTGGAGGAGACTGGGAGGGTCGGGCCCTAGAGACCCATCATGGTGAGCAGAGCTTAGCCCCTAGCCGGCCTCCCTATGTGCCTGGACCCCAGCCCATCCTCACGATTGAGTGGCCGGGGCCAGTGCCAGGCCCATGTGAGCCCAGGCTCGAGGCTGGCAGCCCACCTCTGGTGCCCCAGCTGTGCCAGACCCTGGCCTGGGTCCACAAGGGCCACTTTGTAGTGGCACTGGCCAACCCTGGGGGAGCTGAAATGGCCCTGCGTGTCATTGGTCTCATCTGGCAGGGCTCTGGGAGGAGTCTTGTGCAGAGGCGCCCAGCACCTGGCCCCAGCTGAGGCTTCAAGCTCTGGTCTTCCTGGCCGCACAGGTCTGTGGGGTGAGGAAGCTGTCTCAGCTCACAGAGCCCCATCCTTCCTGTGTCAGGCGTGTTGGTGGCCGACGCTCCCACACTCTGTGTTGCCTTCTTTTGCAGACCAGCCAATTCCACTGCAGGCTCCAGGTGGGATCTGGGGAGACCATGCCCCGCACCCACGACTGCCTGCTGCTGCTCCTCCGAGGCGCCCCCAGGCAGCGCTTCTGCGCGATGTTCATCGGCTTCAAGTTTACCTTCTTCGTCTCCCTCATGATCTACTGGCACATCGGGGGAGAGCCCAGGACCCCCGGACAGCCCTACAGCCTGCCGGCCGACTTCCCCTGCCCACTCCTGCCACCTCCCAAGCCACCCCCCAGGGGCCTGGATCCTGGCAACATTTTTTTCCTGGAAACCTCAGACCGGACTAACCCCAACTTCTTGTTCATGTGCTCCGTGGAGTCGGCGGCCAGGGCCCACCCCGAGTCAAGGGTGGTGGTCCTGATGAAGGGGCTGCTGGGCGTCAACGGCTCCCTGCCCCAGCACCTGGGCATTGCGCTGCTCAGCTGCTTCCCCAACGTGCAGCTGCTGCCCCTGGACCTGCAGGCGCTGTTCCGCGGCTCCCCGCTGGCCGCCTGGTACCTGGAGGCGCTCAGCCGCTGGGAGCCCTACCTGCTACCGGTACTCTCGGACGCCGCGCGCCTGGCGCTGCTCTGGAAGTTCGGCGGCGTCTACCTGGACACAGACTTCATCGTGCTCAGGAGCCTGCGGAACCTGAGCAACTCGCTGGGCATCCAGTCCCGCTACGTGCTCAACGGGGCCTTCCTGGCCTTCGACCGCCACCACGAGTTCCTGGCCATGTGCATGCGGGACTTCGTGGCCCAGTACAACCGCTGGGTCTGGGGCCACCAGGGTCCGCAGCTGCTCACGCGCGTCTTCAAGAAGTGGTGCGCCATCCGCAGCCTGCGGGAGCCGGAGCGCGGGACCTGCCGGGGCGTCACCGCCCTGCCCCGCGAGGCCTTCTACCCCATCCCCTGGCAGAACTGGAAGAGGTACTTCGAGGACGTGCGCCCCGAGGAGCTGGAGCGCATGCTCAACGCCACCTATGCCGTCCATGTGTGGAACAAGAAGAGCCAGGGCACGCACTTCCAGGTCACGTCCCGGGCACTGCTGGCCCAGCTGCACGCCCGCTACTGCCCCACGACGCACCAAGCCATGAAGATGTATTTGTAGGCTCGCCCAGCCAGGGCAAACCCAGGTTTAGGTGGCGCAGCCCTGGGCCAGGGGCAACAGGGTGGAAAGGTGGGGAGCTCCATTCCCAGCAGGTGTGGCCAGAGGGGCTGGACACTGTGCCCCACCCCCACCCCCATCAGGCCAGGCTACATTCTCAGGGTAGAGATATCAGTGGGGGGGGGGGGTTTCAGTGTCCCCGGCTGATGTGGCCACCTGGCCTTCTGGATGTCAGTCAAGAACAGTGAACCCCAAAGCATCTTTTTGGAGGCACAGGGAATGAGGCAGTTTGGGGGGCATGGAGCATCGAGAGGAAAAGCTGGTGGGAGGTAGGCGGTGGGAGTGGGGGCAGAGAGTCACAGGCAAAGGGGCTGTTCGCTTCCCTGGTTTTTAGTCTTTCACTGGGGGGCGGGGAACGGGGAGGGTTGAGCGGCCAGCAGTGGCTGCTGAGCGGGCCTGGAAGAGTCTCTGCCTGCCCACCCCACCCGCCTTTCTTTCCAGGGATGTTGCCAGGGGCGCATGTGCCAGCTGTCCCCATGTGACAGGGCCGAATATGGAAGTTCTGGCTCAGGGAAAGTGTTTGAAAGAAAATGCCCCCACCCCCACCTCACCCCCGATTCCACCCCATGATGAACACAGGGAAAATCGTACTATTAATAAAGTTCTGACCAACAGCCAGGGGGTTCTGGTTAATGAAACACGCCCACCCACAAAGCACTCCTTGGCCCCATTATAGAGTCCAGAAGCAGCTCGGGGGGGTGGGGGGTGAGGATGACCTGCCTGAAGCCACCCAGCCTGGCGGGCTCTACCATTGCCACCTAGACCTGGAGGGCCCGGGGACCTGGCCATCTCACTGGCTCCCAGCCAGCAGTGCCCTGGGCACCTTGGGGGAAGGGAGGAGCCTGAGGACCATCAAGCAAACACTATAGTTGGGAGTCCCCTTATAGCACCCCAAATCTGTTTCATGCCGTCCCCAGAGACGAGGCTAGGGGCCTCAGGGAGAGAGGCGGGAGCCGCCAGCTGGTTTGCACCATGGGGATGCAGGCGTGCCCGCCAGCTGGAGGAAGGGCTGAGGCTGGTGCCAGAAGTGAGCGGCCAGCCGAGGGAGGAAGCAAACCTTCAGAGGCCCCCGGATCCTGCCGGAGCCAGACCCGCAGCCAAAAAGAGGTGAGCTCCCCGGCGCCGAGGGTATTCGAGAACAAGAGTTGTGGATGAAGACAATGAATTGTAGGCCCAAGCTGGTGATCATTTTGCCTTCTTCCCACTCTGGTTATGCATTGGACAGCAGTCCACAGGTCAGCGGTTCAAAACCACCAGCTGCTCGCTCTGCAGAACGATAGGACCTTCCACTCCTGTAAAGAGTTCCAGTCTCAATCTCACAGGTCCCTTCTAGGGACCCCGAGTCAGCATCAGCTCGAGGGCAGTGAGTTTGTTCTGTTTTGGGATGGGGGGTTGGGCTTTCTCCAGTGGGCAGGCTTTTCTGGGGTTCAGGGAAACCTGCAGAAGCCTGGGTCTGTGTGCTGCCGGAAGCTCTCTGAGAGGCAAACTCAAATCTTGCCCACGAAAGCAAGTGCTGGAACAGTGGTAAGCCTGTGGAAAATGGGAAACAGGGGGCCTGGAAACTCGAGGCAGGCCTGCGAGTCCCAGCCTGGCAGGCTTCAAGCTGCTGGACTCTAAAAGATCGATGTCACTGTGTATTAGTCAGGGAGAAAGACCATGCTTTCTACTGCCGTAAAAAAGCTTGACAGCCCCGGACACCCCCAGAGGCAGTCTGCCCTGTCCTTGAAGGTCACTCTGAGTCAGACTCCACTCAAGGGCAGTGAGTTTGATGTGAATTTAAGTGAGAGGACTCTGTAGAGTCCATAACAAACACCGCCATTGAGGCGACCCTATAGGACAGAGTAAAACAGCCCCTGTGAGCTTCCAAGACTGCAGCTCTGTGCGGAAGAGGCTTTCTTCCCAGCCGAGCTCTCTGGTGGATTTGAACTGCTGACCTTTCAGTTAGCGGTCCAATTCCGAACCCACCAGGGCTCCTCTCTTGGGGTCAAGTAGGGTGTAAGTGGCCCCTTGGCCATCATGTAGTGCATGCCTACTATGTGCCAGCCTTCAGCATACAGAAACTGACACATGTTACTCCCTCACCCTTAGCCCCTTCTATAGTTCCCAATTGCCTGTGAAGCAAAGCCTCCCTCCCAGGGCCCAGCATTCAAGACCCTCCACCATCTAGCCCACCACTTCCTCCAGCCCTGAGTGTTTCCCTCCAACCACACGCCACAGCGTGTCCTTGACGCCCCTCCCCACCTCTGGGCCACTTGTTGACACCCCCCACTGTGTGCTTCCCAACCATCCTCCCCTCCAGCAAACTCTGCTCCCCACGAGTCTGACTTTCCCTCTGGGAAGCACTCCCTGGCTGCCCCCTCCAGCCCAGGCTGCCTCCACTGGTGCCCACTCTCAGCATGACTCCCCAAAGCTCTTGAAGGGTAGAGCTGTGTCCAGCCTCTGTGGTCCCCTGCTCTTCTCCCCGCCCCCCAGCTGACCCTGGACACTCCTGGGCCTCTCCCCATATGGCTCTTCGGAGGGGTTGGCTCCCAGTGCCTAGCTCAGGAGCGGCTGTCACAACTGCTGTTTCATCGATGAGAAAACTAGGGACAGATCGACTTAGGTTCCCTGCTGCGTGGCCTAAATAAACTATCAAACCTAACGGAACACACACGAGGAGCAGAAAGCTAATTAGATAGCGGGGCCTACTGATAATTAGGGACTTGATGCATGTCAGAGGTTTCACCAAGGGGGTCAAAGGAGAGCTGGGAACCCACCTAGGGGTGTCCTCCCACCTAGGGGTGCCCCAGACACCCTCTGGGAAGTGGTAGTTCCAATAGGCCCCACTTCCCCCTCCTGCCTACAGATGGGTGATGGGGGCCAGAGGGGCACTATGTGGCCCGCCCCTCCCCTGGGCACATTACATACACCCCTTCACTGGATCCTCACAAGCTGGGTGGACGGTACCCCCATTTCACAGGCTCAAACCAAGGGTCCCGGAAGACCCTCCCAGTGCCACAGGTGATCAACCAGCCACAGTGCCAGGAGTTACAGGGTCTGCTCGGTGGCCCCGCCGTTCCCCTCACCCTGCCCCCACCCCTCCGGACCTGAACTTAGTGGGCTCCCTGTCCACACTGTCAAGTGATCGTCAAACCCGAGCCTCTAGAAAAGACCAAGCTCTCCCACTTCAAAGGAGCCCTGGTGGCACAGTGGGTACACATTAGGCTGCATAGGCAAGGTCGGCAGTTTGAAACCACCAACCACCAGCCCCTCTTTGAGAGAAAGGTAAGATTTCCTGCTCGGGTGACACACTCCAGCCTCGGAGGCCCACAGGGGCAGGCGGGTCTCCCCTGTCCTCTAGGGCCCCTGTGAGTCACGGTCAACTCGGTGTCAATAAGTTGAGAGAAACCCGGGGCCAGAACACATCCTGTTCTCCTTCCAGAGAGCCTGCGAGGGGCGACTCTGGGTTTGTGTCTCTACAGGAAGGGGAGGATGAAGGGGGTCAGGTTGGGCAGAGACGGGAGCCCCCGGTTCTGAGATCTCTGAGGCTGGGCCCCAGATTCCTGCCCAATCCTCAGCGCAAAGTGGCCCGGCGCCCTGGCAGCCTCGGTGCCTGACGCCACCCCCTCTCCCTGGAGAGGCAACGGGAACATTTCTCGGAAAAGGCCAGGGTGAGGCTGCTCCGGTGGAAACCTGCCCTGGGGACTTGTAATCAGATCCTTTGCTCTCAGGCTGGTTTGTGGCCACTGTTTGCAGCCAGGCAGAGGAGATGAGCCCTCCCTTCTGGCTGCCCCTTTCCTGGGGGGCTGGCAGGGGTCCCAGGAGGGGGCCGGCAGGGGTCCCAGGCAGCCATGCAGCCAATTATTTGCTGAAGGTCCTGATTGGCCAAAGCCAGGGAGCTAGGGAGCAGTCCTGTAAGCAGGAGGTCCGAAGCAGGAGAGACCATCCCCCCTGCTGCTGTATGAATATTAAACATCTTGTTTAAATATTACATTGTAGCGTGTTCCATCTGAGTGCCTAAGAGAGATGGAGGGTTTGTGGGTCACTCGGACCCTTTCCTGAAAGTCTGGTTTCGTGGCTCGCTTGCTCCTAAGTTCTGCTTATCCCCGCTCTGGCCAGCCTAGTGCAGAGTATGCCACAGTCCCCCTGTGAGGCGGGGTGGGGTCCGGCTGGGGGTTCAGGGCTGGAGAGGCTTGGGGATCGGGTGTGACTTAGGCCACCGTGGGGAGAGGAGGAAGCAAGATGACAGGTGGGGGGGGGGGTGAGATTCTCATGCCAGAAGGCATTCTCAAAGCTGTTGCCCATCCTGGCTGTACCCTGGATCTTGCCACCTCCCAAGGAGAGAAAGCAGGTGAGAGAGGAAGGCTCTCAGAGTGACTAGGGGAGGAGTGGGGTTGTTGGGGGCGGGGAGACCCATTGGCCTGGGCTTTATCACATGTTTTCCCAAAGGTGCTAAGGTGGCGAGTCTGACAGGCCCTATGTCCAGTTAAAACTTGGGGTGCTCTGTGACCACAAGGATAGCAGGAAGAATCGAGGTACCCTACGAGGAGAGAAAGAGAAGCCCTGTTTTGGGAACCCAGGCCGCGGGAGCAGCGTGCATGGCAGCAGAGGGGGGTGCTTTCTGCTGAGAAAGTACACGTACCCTCCTCTCCTAACCACACCAGTCACGTGAGGCATGCAGGTGAGCCTCATCCTTGGCGTATGTGACAGACCACAAGAACCTCACAGGACACCATGTACCTTCGAAAAGAACTCCATCTGAAAGATCTTGACACACACTTCCCCATCAGCCCTCAGCCAGGAAGACCGGAGCCGCTCAGCCTCCAGCTGGAGCTCGCGTTCCTGGCCCCTGACTGGACGCGGGGGAGCAGCGGAGGCCTCCACTGGAAACGCCATGGCCAGCGCTGTGACTCATGACACCAGTCTGATGACTCTGCAACTTCACAAGACCCAAGACCACATCCCCTGCTGCTGTGTGAGTCAGGGCGGACCAGAGACACAAATCCAGGACACTCGGGTGTATAAGAAAGAGCTTTATGTGGAACAACAATTGTATTTTAAGAAAAAACCCAGTCCATGATCAAGTCCGTGAGTCCGATGTTAGCCCCTATGTCCGATACCAGTCTACAATTTCCCCTTCAGACTCATGCAACACATGCAATGATGTTGAATGCAGGAAGATCACAGGCCAGTGGGTGGAAAGTCTTGTGGATCTAGTGGCGGTGGAAGCATTTCAGCGCTGGCAGGGGTCTCCACGTGGCTCCTCCAGCTCCAGGGCTCTGGCTCCATCAGGGGTCTCCATGTGGCTTGTCAGCAGAAAGACAAGCAGTGTCTGTGGATCTGGCCTCCAGTCAGCTACTTATCTCCTTCACACCTCCAAATGAAGTCATCCAGCTGCGACCTGATTGACAGGACAGACTCCACTCCTTCACCAGCTGACAGGAGAGGATGTCAATGCCTCAGCCTTGAAGTCCATTCTGACTCAGGAGACCCCGTGTCGGGTTGCCCAGGCTTGGTGGGTGCAGACGGCCTCATCCTCTTCCCACAGAGTGGCTGGGGACTTTGAACCACTGACCTCCAGCCGAGCAGTCCCACACTTGCCCAGTGACACCTCCAGGGCTCCTTGACGTCACGCAGGACGGAGTCAAAGCAAAATGGCCGCAGTCGTGCTCACAGAACGACCGTGAGAGGACAGTTAGCGATGTCTGACACCAGAAGCCTGGTGACAGGATGGCTTCGTATCAAACTCATTGCTGTGGAATCGATTTGGGCCCATAGTAGCAGGGTCTAACTGCTTTTCAGGATTTCTTTTTTTTTTTTTTCATTTTATTGGGGGCTCATACAGTACTTGTCACAATCCATACATCGATTGCAGCAGGCATGTTTGGACATGTTGCCCTCACTCTTTTCTAGACATTTGCTTTCTATAGAGCCCTTGGTATCAGCTCTTGTTTTCTCCCCCCCCCCCCAATAGAGTGTCCTTTGTTTTTACTTTCATTTCTCACACGGGGGTTTCTGAATCTGTCCATCTCTGCAGGAGCTCACTACCTCACCGTCCTCCCACAGAACTCCTGGTGGGTTCGAAGCGCTGACCTTGGGGTTGGCAGCCCCACTTGTGACCCCACTGCTCCACTGCATCCAGGGCTCTGAGGATGACTCCAAGGCAGGTCCCCCACCCTCAACCGCTCCCGTTGCCATGGTCACATCTTCAAGGATCCCGACTTCTCATTGTTGTCCTCGGGCCTGTCTCCTTGTGGCCTCAAAGTGGCTGCCACCGCTCTGACACATTATACCTTCTGCCCCGTGAAAAATAGCTAAGAACCCCTCTTCTTAGGCCTCTTTTGCGAAGAGACGAAAACGTTCTCAGGCCGTCACGCCCCCACCCCCCTCCACCTCTGATCTTCTCCAACTGATTTTTCCCTCAATCTCTTTGGCCAGGACAGAAGCCCCCGTTCTCTGTAGAGTTTCCTGAGTTGAGACAAGGGCTGGGCCTTTCTTGACACCCCACATTGGTCAGCTTCTTGAAGGGTGGGGGGTAGCAGAAGGCATGAGGCCCTTGGACAAGGAGGTACCATCTGCTCAGGAAATTCCCGAAGAAGATAGCCACTCTCCCAGCAACTGGGGGGATAAGTCCTCCACTTTGTTATTTTTAATTTATTTCTTTTATTGTTGTCCTTGAAAGGATACAACATCGAAACATACATAAATCCAGTCGTTTCTACCGGCGGTGTGTTTCTGCTCTGACTGCCTAATTCAGTCCAATGGGTACAGCTCTAGGAGTTGTGTAACCATTCCCTTCCCGATCTGTTCCTTGCCTGCTCACGTCAACCTACTGCTCCCTGTTTCCCCCCTGATCTTTCCCGTCGTTCGTGTTGCGTGGAGCCCGTAGAGTTAGACGCTGAAAGAGCTTGGTGCTCAGGCACACATTCTTCATTGGTTGCGCTCAACTACGGAGGATTGCAGGCCATCTTTTTGGTTAATGGTTAGAGATGATCTCAGGCAAGAGTTTCCAGAGTCCATCTCTCGTCCATAACTCCAGCGGATCCGGCATCCATGCTGAGATAGTTAAGGTTTATTGTGCCAACCTGGCCAATAAACATGTATGGGGTTAATTGAAGGGCAGAGAAAGAGATAAATGGCTCGGTGAGCCTCGCCTTTCTAGTTCTCGGGTCTCTTGCTTTCTGATGGTCGGACCAGGGTGCAGCTGCCTTAGCCAGTTCCCTGCTTCAGCTGGCAAGGCTCACTTCCTGCAAGACATCCCTGAGGAGAAGCTGAATGGACCTACCTACCCTGATGTAGTCCTGGGTGCTGAAACAGCCGTATGGAGACCCCCTGCCAGTGCTGAGATGCTTACACATTCACTTATTGGCTTTCCTTCTGCAGTCAGCATCATTGTGTGTGTTTTGTGAGATGGAGGAGGACTCTGTAAATTGGTCTCAGACATATGGGCTAATGTTGGACTTGTGGGCTTGGGCAGTACTGGGTTGGGATGTGTTCTTGATGTGCACGTACCCTTTATATACAACTCTCTCTTATACATATGAGTTTCTGTGGATTTGTTTCTCTAATGTACCCAGACTAACACACATGATAACTTGAGATTCTGTTCTGGATTTACCCTTTCTAGGAGGACTCTTCCAGAGCATGTCTGGTCGCAAGGTTCAGTCCTGGTAGCTGGGCACCATCCTGTCCTAGTCTCGTGGCAAAGGAGGCGATTAGCCATACTTCCCTGTTGCTGGTAGGTGTGCCCACGTTGGCGCTGCCTTGCAGTGCTCTGAGAGGAGGCTGCCTGCTCCCATGTGATTGACAGCCTTGGAAACCCACAGGGGAAGGTCTACCCCATCCTACGGGATCACTCTGAGTCAGAACCAACTTGATGGCATTGAGTTTACATGCAACAGAAAACACCACTGCCTGGGCCTGGGCCTCCCTCGTCATTGTGATGTCGGAGCCCTGTGTCCACCACGTCTTTGAGGGTTTTCTTCCTTGGTGCTGACCAAGCAGGAGATCCTGTTCCAAGATCGGGTACCCTCCACCTTTCCCTGACTCTCCTTCTTCGCTTGCTCCCCCTGACTAGAGACCAGCTCTGGTGCCTCCGACAGCAGCTCGCAAGCATTTAGGACTCCAGGGACTGTCCAACAAACTAGCAGGAAGGACAGAAGCACTAACTGTTAGGTAAACTGAGGTATGAAATGAGAAGAGACAGACCATACTCGCCGAGGACTGATTAAAAAGCAGGCTTTATTGGGGACAAGCGGACGGGCTCAACAGCCCACAGTAAAGTGAAGCTGTGGAAGCCACCCCAGGGGAGCACTTGAGGAGTTTTTTATAAACCCCTCCCCCCCGTTGAAGCTTCTGGAGAGTTGATGTAAGGTGCGGTTTTGCTCAGTGGGGTGTACATGACTGTTTGCTCATTGTACAAGGTCAGTCTGTTCTGGTTCTAGGAACAGTGATATGGGCGGTCTGTGCTTTTAGAGAGTACAGTTGTTCACAGAACTAGCCCGTTTCTGGGAAACTCAGTCTTGGGGAAGGGTGTCCATGTTTTTACCAGACACTAACCACACGATTAGGCCAACGAACTGGATGTCCCATGAAGTCACAGTCCTCCAAACCAAGGAACCAGAGACCGTGAGGCTCTGGACGACATAAGGCAGCCTCAGTAGCTTCTCTCTCGTCCTTTGCGGTCGCTGTTGAACAAATATTATGTTAGGCTGGGTTTTCTGAAGAAACAATGTCAGTGACACTCATATAGGTCATTTTTTTAAATCTCTATCAAGAAAGCAGCCCACTGAGCCACAGAACGAGCAAGCCCAGTCCAACTCATATCCATGAGTCAGGTGGTAATTCTCTTGCAGACGTATGCAGCTGTTGGCTGAAGCGGGAGGGAAACCCGTTAGTAGGTGGGGGAACCAGGAGGCAGGCTCTGAGAAAGGCCGGGTCCAGGGGATCCAAGGAGGGGAGAGAACACAGCAGGCAGGTGCAGGATCCAGGCCAGCAGGAAGCAGAAGAACCAGCTAGTTCTTCACAGCGTCTATACCTGTGAAGTAGGCACTCCCCCAAGGAGCCTCATCAGGTCGTGGCCTGTGCTTCCTGGGGGAAGCCTGACTCTCGCAGTGCTGAGGATCCTGGCCGGGCCGAGTTGACACAAAGCCTAACGCCTACATCTATCACACAGCTTTTGCCGACTTAACTTTTTAGAGATGTTCAACGTATTGACAGCAATTATCATCACTGGCTGTGCAAATCCACCCCTTAAACAACGTGATTTTAACTCACTGTTTGCCCCGCCTCACCCCCTTCTCCCTCCTACCCACCACTGGTAACGACTAACAAACTCTGGCCTCTAAAAACTTGCCTCGTCTCTTTGTAGAATTGAGGTCGTACAATATTTGTCCTTGAGCGAGGACTCGTTGCACTCGGCCTAATGTTTCCGTGTCCCTCCATACTGCAGCAGCACCCCGACTTACCCCCTCCTGGCTGAGCAGCAGGACCGTGTCCCTCCGTTCTGACTGCAGCAGCACCTTGACTGTACCCGCTCCTGGCTGAGCAGCAGGGCCTCGTAGCTATGCACTGCTTTTGTTTCTCTCCCCTATGGATGGACACGGAGGCCAAGTTCTTCGTTCTTGAAGCCCGTCCAAGGTGGCTCCTCAGCATCTGCAGGGAAAGTTCGGGGTGTTAGCAGATGGCACTGTGGCTGCCCTTGGAAGGGGTTCCCAGGCTCTGGTTCTGGTGTCTCTGTTGGTACTGGTTACCCGGGTGTGCTGGTTTGTAAAACACCCCTGAGCTCACACTGATGCCCTTGACCAATGTTCACCTGGGACGACAGAGCAGCAGCCATGGGAGGATGGACAGGGAGGTGGGAGAGGCTTTGGGAGCCTTGGGAGCCTAGAGAAAACCTTATTAAGGGAATGACCTGGCCAGGTGATTGTGGGAAGGCAAGCGGTTCCTGGTCTTCAACTTGCAAAAGGATGAGCAACTGCAGGGTGACCGTGGCACGTGACCATGGCCTTTTGTGGCCCCAGGGAGTGAATCCAAGAGACTGGCCTGGTGGGGGTTGCGGGAGGGCGAGCCCAAAGCCAGCAGTGTCCAAGGAGGACTGGAGACCTTTCTGGAACTCCCAGTAGCAACAGAGCCCCTCTGAGACCCCTCCGAGTCAGCAGGGCCTGGCAGTCTCTCCTGGGCACAGGTGGGAGACGCCACACCTACTCATTTACAGGAATTGCAGGCCCTGGGGGAGGTCTTGTAGGGATGGCAGCTGGACGGGCTGTGGGACTTGGGTCTGGCCGAGGACAGGGATGGTGGTGGCTTGGCCTCGTCCCTCTCTCAGGAAGGCAGGGTGAAGGCAATTGGGACACTTCCAGGCAGGCCGCTTGGCTGAGGACAGATGGGGCCTAGGAGCAATGGTCAGGGTGGGGTTCCTAGTGCTTTCATGGGTGCTTAGGGAACCCAGCATGCTCTTTCTCCTTCTGGTAGGGAGGTGCTTCTGCCCCCCAACTGTGTGTGTACTCCTGCTGGAGCCCGGGGTGAAGCTCCACTTGGCCCCCAGGCCCCCTCCAGAGTTGGGTGGGATGTGCATGCCTCCTGAGAGGGAAACAAGCAAGAAGTGCATGACCCCAGAAAACCAGGGACCCGAAGCAAGCACGCCAGCTCTGCCCCAACTCCCAGAACCTCCATGATCCCCATGATGTTTCCCATCATGGGTGCAGGGGTTGATGGGGTAGGTGAGCCCTGGGCCTGAGGGCCCTGGGCCTCTAGAGCCGCTGGGGTCTGCAGCCTATTACAAGTTACCTTTGAATCTCACGAGAGACACCTTGGAGGGGTGTCAGCCCCACTTGGGAGAGGCCCTGGCGGGAAGGGTGCTACATGATTGTCCCAAGGATGGTATGCCAGGACATGACACAAATCCTGGGCCACAGACTCCTGGGGAGACTTGCACCTATCACAGCCTCTCGGCACCTCATCTTCTTCATCTGCAAAGTGGGATCAGGGAAGCAGACTCCCAAAGAGATGGAGAACTAACTCCAGGATGGAATGTGACCCCGGGCCTGTCCTGAGCCCTGGCTGGCACTGGGAGCACCACTGCCTGGCAGGGGCTTCTATCAGGGCCCAGGAGAATGGTGCTGGATGGGGCCTGCTGAGCCTCAATAGGGCATCTATGCCAGGAGGCCACGCCTCACAGTCCTGGGGCCCACGGGTGTCTTCCGGAAGAAAGCACCCACCACATGTCACTGCGGGAAGTCGTCCAGCGTGGATGCTGTGATTGTGGTTTTGCCAGAGAGGAAACAGATGCCCAGGGAGAAGTCGGCACCTCCCCGATGACCACACAGCTGTTTCCTGGCCATCACCAGCCTCTGCCGCCCAGATGGCACGGATCTTACTCACAGCACTGTAACCCCTTCATCCACCCTCAGTCAAGCTCATTGTCAGATCCACTGGCCAGGTGGACCAACGTTTGCTAAATGCCAGGTGACTGATTCGAACGGGAGAATGCAGGCAGAGCGAAGCCCTAGGAGACAAGGTTCCCAGCCCTCTCCCCAATTGGCATCCAACCCTAGAGCTTGGCCCAGCCCCCACTCTGCTCGAGGAGGCCCCAGCTCTGGGAGAACATGTTCTCTCTCTAGAGAGAGGACCTGGCTCCTTCCAGCACCGGTGTCCTTTGGTGGGCTTCATGTATGTAGGCATCAATCTTCCCCTGGTCTAGGAGTTTCTCTGCACAGGGATCTCCCAAGCCAAAGGATGAACTGTGGCCCGGCTCTTCTTTCTGGGTGGTGGTGGGTCCCCCCTCTCCACTTGCTTTTCCTTTTATCTCACTAGAGGCAGACTACATCTCAGGAAAGCTCCCCTTCCATAGGGAGGGTCCTCGCTAATCCCACCCTAATCCCCATACCGTGTTTCCTGTCCGATCCCATCTTATGTAACTTTGAAATCACATCATGCCATAACTGCCAAACCACTGAAAATCATGGCCCAGCCAAAGGAACACACTTTTATTTTTTTCCCAAAGCTATTTTTCATTTTTATTTATCTCAATATAGCAAGTATTTTTAAAAATCATTTTATTGGGGCCTCTTATCACAATCCATCCATTGTGTCAAGCACATCTGTACATATGTTGCCATCATCCTTTTCAAAACATTTTCTTTCTACTTGAGCCCTTGGTATCAGCTCACTTTCCTCCTACCCTCCCCCTTCCCTCATGAACCCTGATAATTTATAAAACTTTTTTTCATGTCTTACACTGACTGCTGTCTCCCTTCACCCACTTTTCTGTTGTCCATCCCCCTTGGAGGGGGTGATTTATAGATCCTTGTGATCATCGTGAACACACTTTTCTTGGGGACACATTCAACTCTTGACATCAGTTATTGTATCATAAAGAACTGCATGTCATTCTGACTCGTAGTAAATCAGAACACTGGAGCTTCTTTTTGTGAATCTGCGTGCTCCGGAACGTCTCTCAGCGGAAGCCAGCACCGTTGGTCAGATCTGGGATGTTGGGGCCGCAGACATGGAGCCACATGAATGCAGAACTGGGAAGGCGTTCCAGGTCCAAGCAACAGGAGCACTGAAGGAGGGAACGTGGAGTAAGGTCATAGGAAGCCAGCCGACTCCTGATGCGTACGTCATCCGCGGACCCTGAGTGCTCCTCTCGGTGGGAACTCCAACATGGAGCTTGTGCTGAAGGCAATCAATGAAACCAATCCACTGAGAGACACTTTAACTCTGACTTGAAAAAAAATCGATGGTGTCACGTGTATTATTCCTTCCCGATAGTTCTGAACGAGAAGACACACTCTCTACAACACGCTACCTGAAGATGCCGGCCTCTGATCTTATTTCATCTTTGCAGGATGGTTTCTACAAGGATGTGTTTTAAATCACGGAGGCAGCTTTGCATGGAGTATCTTCCTCACAGAGCAGCACCGCAGGAACATTTGGGGTTGAGAGAAGTGCCTGGAACCTATGTTCAGCAGCCTTTGCATCTGGAAGCGGAGGCAGACATGGGGACTGAGGGGCTGCATCATGCCTCATTAGCCCAGAAGCACTCTCCGAATCCATGCCCACACCCAGGGTCTGGCTGCTGGGCTCTTGTGGCAGAGAGCATGGCGAATGGGAGCACATCGCAGCTAGAGCCACATTTGAGAACTCTTTTCCAACTTCAGCCTTAGGACATTCTCAGTCCAGCCCCTTGGAGAATGTCCTTATTTCAAAATAAAGGAAAAGCTATTTCGTAAAGGAACAAACCCACTGCAGCCAGGCTAGGCTGTGGGTCGGAGACTTGCCAGCTCCCGAGTGGGCGAGCCTCTGGGTGGCTGATGGGTACGGTGGGGAGATAGACACTGAAGTGTGAGGTGGGTGCCTTCCTTCTTGTGCAGTGAACAACAGTTTGTGTGCTTTTCATAATTTTTTGGTTTTTTGGAGAACACTCGTACATTGGAAAAGAAGTCATTTAAAAGCAGGGCAAATCACATAGCACACGGTTTGGAAAAGCGCAATGGTTAACAGTGACACACACATTTTGGTCCATATTTCATATTGACATAGGCTACTGCCGTAGGGCTGGCCTCTGATTTTGCTAAGACGAACAAGATTTATCTTCTGTGGGTGGGTGCGTCAGGGAAGGAATTTAATGTAGGGCATTGGTTACGCAGACATTTAAAAGTCAAAAAGGCAAATCCTAGGCAAGCAGCCGGTCCCACAAAGCAGCTCACACAACTAGAGCTGGAGGAACCAGCAAAGAGGTGGGAATTCGCATCACTTTCCAGCAGGAGGGCTCTAGCTCATGGTGTCGCCTGCGGAGCCTGGAGGAGGGACCTCAAGGTGCCAGGGCCCAGGCCTCTGCTCCTCAGCCATTGCCAAGGCTCTACCTTCCTCAAAGTTCTCCACCTTCCTCACGCCGCGCCCCTTTCATACTGTGTCTCATGTGGTGGGGACACCCCCAACCAGAAAATTATTTCCGTTGCAACTTCATCACTGTTGTTTTGCTACTGTGACAAACTGGGCAACCCCTGTGAAGGAGTCGTTGGACACCCCCCCCCAAAGGGGTCGCGACCCACAGGTTGAGAACCTCTGATCCAGGGGTGCGGGGTGAGGCTGGTCCCAGGGTGTGGAGCAAGGTGCTGGCAGGGCACCAAGCCGGTCTCCCTCCTCCTGCCTTCCAGTCACTTTCTGGTACTTCCTGTTCTCAGAGCAAACAAGGCGATGGGCCGGCCAAAGAAAGCATGGTTTGCAAAAGAGAAGGGTGGGTCTGAGGGGAAAACAAGAGGGTCATAACTGGCAGCGCCCCCACCCCCCTCCTTAGCTACTGTTCACCATCCAGACACACCCAGCTGTACTCTGCCAGCCTCCATCTCACAGCAAGTTTCAGGCTTTGACTCAAGACATGCGCCCTTCCTGCTCCTGCCCTTCCTGCCCTTCAACGAGGGGAGAGAGAGAGAGAGAATGAAGTCCCCAGGTCGCGTGTTCCTCTCTGGATGAGATGACTCTTCAGACTCCACCACAATTCCATCACGACGTTCGTTCTGCCGTCTGAAACAAATGGACCAAATGGACGAGTTGGCCGTGAATGCTACATAACTGAGTGAATGTTCAGATGAGATATGAAGGGGGAAGAAGGATAGACCTATGTGATGAGCTGGTCGAATATTTTCATGGAAATGGACGTGACCCAGAGTTGTCCAGTCTCGATAAGGAAGAGGAAGGAAGACCCACACTTCCTGGTTTCAAGTGGCATGCTAGAGCTGCCACTTTCTTTAAGCGCGGGGACACTTCCCCGACTTTGAACAGCAGCAGGGTGACCTTGGGGGACTGAGATAGGGATCGTTGTGGGGAACCCGCCTCCACAACAGAATGGGTACAAGGGGCGGCTGTGTCCATGAGGCGTCACTTAAAGAGACATCAGACAAGATAAAGCATGCAGGAGGCCCCCTCAACCAGGTCCCAGCAGAGAGAGAGAGAAGCCCTCAATGTAATCTCAAGAGTTTGTATCATCTTGGGCATGCAAGCCCCGGTGAGGAATACGCACCAGGAGCCTGGTGCAGAAGGCACACCTGTAACGTGAGCTAGGGGTGTGCAGCCATAAGAAGGGGTTGGACTGGGGCAGCCGTGTGGCAGGAAGGCACATACATACCAGATGGGCGGGCTCTAGAGACAAGGTGACAGCCCACACTGGGTAGTCTGAGTTAGCTTAACCTGGGGTGTCTTTGAACTCTTCCCCAGGGGAGTCACCTATGATCCTAATCAGAAGGGAGTGGGCCCTCCTTAGGATGGGACAAACCATGGAGTCTCATTGTCTTTGATGGCCGATAACCTTAGGCGGGTAGTCTTCAAGCCGTTGACCTTCAAGTGTATACTAAGAGACTGTGTTGGCAAACAGCACCTTAAATTTGGCATTACTATGGGGGGACATTGAGGGGAATGACTTTGACTTAGGAGAAAGTCAGTGGGAGGCATCTCCAACCCACGAATGGGAAGGGTCCCTCCACGGGACGCCGTATGAAAGCTGAACATGCTTATACACTCTCTTCCCGGCTCTGTTTCCCACAGAGACACACAGGTCGACAGAAACAGAACTGAAAGTCCACGGCCTCAACTTTCTCCCAGGAAGAGGCGGGTGGGTTGGAACTGCCAACTTTGTGGTCCACAGTGCAGCCTCCTATGACACCAGGCTCTCGTTTCTCTCTTCTTAAACAATCAAGGGCAACAGAATAATTAGAGAGCGAGTAATTCTGAGCAGGTATCATCTAAGGCTTGATATTGGAAATGCAGAGGTAAAGACCTGATATGTGCCAATTTTCTGATTATTTATATTGGTTTGACTTAAGAGGTTTCTTGGCTATAAGCCATCGTTTGTGCTTCTATCACTGCAGTTTTAACATTTTTGAGTAAAAAACCAGCCTTTTATCATTAAGTTGGGTGAAGATTTAACAGAGAAGATCATCATCCAAGTTTCTGGACACATTTTGTTTCAGCTCGTTCGTCGTAATCCCTTCAGCATGACCTCATTCACCCCATTTCCATACTGGGTTTTTCCAGCTTTCTTTCCTTCTTTTCTTCGCTCTTTAAAGCTTCATCCTTAGGTCAACGCGGCCATTTTGATCTCAAATGATTGATCATTATAAGGAGTGCATATTTCCCCAGAACTAATATTCCCCTTACCTGTTGTTTGGCCAATAGGTGTGTGTGTGTGTGTGTGTGTGTGCCCTGAGGGTGGGTTCCATTCAGACTAAGGGTCCTATTCTTGGGGTTTCACGGGTCTCTACATGACGAGGAAGACTGGTCTTTTATTCTTTTTCATGATTGATTTTGATTTTTTCCCACATTTTCCTCCCACTCTATCCAGAACCTTCTAACGTGATCCCTTTCAGAGTGCAGGGTCCATTAGTCCATTGGACTAATTGCTTCCTAGAGTCTTTGACTTTCACCGTGTTCTCTCCTCACCAATGTTGGATCTCAGATGACAGCTCACAAGCTCTTTTTTTTTCTTCTATTTCCTTTTTTCTTTTCTTTCTTTTGTGTTTTGCTTCCCCTTGTTCTGTTGCCATCATCATTCTCAAAACACGTTCTTTCTCCTTGAGCCCTTGGCATCAGTTCCTCATTTTCCCCTCCCTCCCCCATGAACCCTTGATAATTTATATATATTTTTTCATGTCTCCTGTCACCCACTTTATGTTGTCTGTCCCCCTGGGAGGGGGCCATACATTGAGCATTGTGTTTAGCTCCGTTTACACCTCCCCTCCCCCCTTCCCTTACCCTCCTATTTTTGCTACTCCCATTATTGGTCCTGAGGGGCTTATCTGTCCTGGATTCCCTGTGTTGCTCGAGTCTAGCCAGATTTGTAAGGTGGAATTGGGGTCATGATAATGGTGGGGAGGAAGCATGAAAGAACTAGAGGAGTGTTGTGTGTTTCACCGGTGCTATACTGCACCCTGACTGGCTAGTCTCTTACATGTGACCCTTCTGACAGGAGATGTCCAACTGACCACTGATAGTCTTTGGGTCTCTACTCTTTACTCCCCCTCATTCACATCAATAAGATTTTGTTTTGCTTTGTTTTGAGTCTTTGATGTCTGATATCTGATCCCATCAACACCTCATGATCACACAGGCTGGAGTGCTTCTCCCATGTGGGCTTTGTTGTTTCTGAGCTAGATGGCCACTTGTTTATCTTTAAGCCTTTAAGACCCCAGACACTATATCTTTTGATAGCCGGGCACCATCAGCTTTCTTCCCCACATTTGCTTATGCACCCACTTTGTCTTTAACAATCACGTAAGGAAGGTGAGCATCATAAAATGCCAGGTTATTAGAACAAAAGGTTCGTGCATTGAGGGAGTACTTGAGTTGAGACTCAATGTCCATCTGCTACCTTAATACTAAGCCTATAAATATATGCACATAGATCTATTTCCCCATTGTCATATATAAATATATTTCCATATGTACATCCCTGTATTTAGACCTCTATAAATGTCCTTTACCTCCCAGTTCTTTCCTCTACTTCCTTTCACTTTCCTCTTGCCCCACTATCATTTTGGGCCTTTGTTCAGATTTCGGTAGTTCCTCTCGGCTTCATTGTCCTTGATCAAGCCCCCCAAGCATCCTATGCCCTCCTCGCCCTCAATTTTAGATCACTTATTCTTCCCTTGTCCCTGGGTTTGTTGGCACCCCTTACCTTTCCCCCACCTCCCCCTCTTTCGTGTCCCCCCAGAACCATCAGTCCCATTGTTCTCTCCTCCAAATTGTTCATCCCACCTATCTTGTGCAGATAGACATATAGAGACAATAATACATGCAAAAACAAAGCAAAGTGAGACTTAACAAGAGAAAACAAAACAACAACAACTGAAAAAAACAAAAAGAAAAGCCCTCAGACAGTTCCAGGTCCCTCTGTTGACCTTTGTAAGTGTTTTCTAGTCGAGTCCACTGGTGCCAGGCCCTGGCCCCAAAGGCCACCTTTGGCCTTCCTCCAGGACTTCAATGCTTTCCTCCCCCTGCTGCTTCGCTGCACGCCCTTGGTGTTTCACCCCTGTGAGGTGGAGTTGGATCAGGCACATAACCCGCACCGTGTCCCCAATGCTGTCCCCCTTAGTGCTATGGGTCAGTCAGGGATGTGGTCCTGTCTCGTGATGGGGCTGGCCCTCTGGTCCTCTCTGTGCATTGGCTGCTCTGAGCCGGAATATTGTCCTCAGGGCTTGGTGGGCCAGGATGTGTTTCACTGTCTCCCCTTCCCTCTTCTGCTCCTGTTCAGAAGTGACCCTCCTCCTGAGCTGCAGCTTCAGTGCTGTCCTCTGAGGTGCATTTGTCTGGGGAGGGGCAGCAGGCAGGGGTGTCCACATAGTTGGGATTGGGGACCAGCCACACAGGCCTCTATTTGCTTGCGTTCATGTCTTAGCGCATCAGGTTGAAGTCTGGTCCCTCTCTCCCGCTTCTGTGGAGATATAAACAATACCTCCCCTTGGGTGGGTTAGTGCCCTGTGCCCCTGCTACCTCTCTCTCTCTCTCTCTCTCTCTCTCTCTCTCTCACTCTTTTTTCTTTTCCCCTCCTTTTTAGCTGACTGCCATATGTATCCCAGGGCTGGGTTTGGCCCCTGCCATAGTGCCAGGAATGTATGTATACAGTAGCTTTCCCCCTATGCCCCTTTTGCATTTCTTTTTTAAGTTTACCTCAGCAGATTCATGTCGTACTTGTCCTTTTGTGCTTGGCTTACTTCGCTTAGCATGATTTCCTCCAGTTCTTCCCACGTGGCAATGTGCTTACAGGCTCTTGGATCCCAGTCACAACTCACAGAAGTACGATGTAGAGCAGTGGTTCTCAAACTGTGGGTCGCGACCCCTTTGGGGGTCGAATGACCCTTTCATAGGGGTTTCACGGTTCGTCACAGTGCAAAATGACAGTGATGAAGAAGTGACAAAAATAATGTTATGGGTGGGGGTCCCCACCGCCGGAGGAGCTGTGTGACAGGTCGCGGCGTGAGGGAGGTAGAGGACCAGTGCTGTAGGACAGCACCTCCGAGGACGACGCTGTGTACGGGGCGCCTTCGGTCCCGCAGGATGGCTGTCCACGACACACCCAACAAGGGTTGGCAAGGATGTGGAGAAACCGGGAGCCTCTGAACCGCTGTAGGGCGTGTGAGCGATGCCTCCACTTTGAAAAAGAAGCGTCAGTTCCTTGAAAAGGACACCGAGTTAACGTCGGATCCAGTAAGTTCACTCCCAGGCTTCTGCCCAGGAGGAAGGACACCACGGGTCCGCGCACAGACGCGCCCACGAATGTCCGTAGGGGCGACACTCATCATGCTCATCAGCTGGTGGTGGAGAAGCAAAGGGGTTGTTGTGGCTGCTGTCATGGTTGTTGTTGTTGTGTGGTGCCATGGAGTCAGTCCACAGGCAGGGCGACCCCCGTGCAGAACAGAACGTACCCCCCAGCCCTGCGCCGTCCTCACAATGGTTGTTCTGCTTGGTCCCGTTGCAGCAGCCTCTGTGTCCATCCACCTCCTTGGGGGCCTGCCTCTTGCTCACTGCCCCTCCGCTTCCCCAAGTGCGATGGGTGTCCTCCAGGGATGTTATGAAGCCGTGGGAAACGAGGCACCGCTACACGCTAGACCCGAAAACACGCCAGTGAGAAGCCAGGTGCAATAGCCCCATCGCGAATGACTCTGCTTCCATGAACTATGCACGGGCAGGTCCAGAGGCTGGCAGACATGAGTGGTGGTCAGGGAGAGGAAGAGTGGGGATGGACTGCTAATGGGTGTGGCTTATTGAGGGGGGGTGATGAAAATGTTCTAAAAGTAGTGGTGTGGGGTGTACAATTAGTGGTGCGTATACTAAAAACTGTTGGTGGATTCCATGCGCGTGAATGAAAGCCGTTATTCAGAAGAAGGCGTGGAACAAGGGTGTCATCGCCAAATGAATCGGCTGACAGCAGAGAAGGCCAGAGTGATGTTTACCTGTGTTTGACTTACGGCACCAAGGTGCGGGCTGGGAGGACCGTAACCAACTGTGAGCAGCCGTGAGAAGAAAGGGGATCCCAGGACACTTCACTGAGTTCATGCAGAACCTGCACACGGGCCGCGAGGCAGTTGTGTGCACAGAACAAGGGCATACCGCAACGTCCCAACTCAGGAGAGGTGTGTATGTGACGGGGTTGTATCCTCTCCCCGTCTTGTTCGATCTGTCTGCAAATCATCAGAGAAGCTGGATTCTAGGAAGAAGCATGAGACATCAAGATTGGAGGAAGGCTCGTTAATAACCTGAGGTCGGCGGATGGCACAACCTTGCTTGCTGAAAGCGAGCACTTGAAGCCCTTGCGGATGAAGATTCAGGACTGCAGCCCTCAGTAGGGATTATGACTCATCGTGAAGAAGACAGCAGCCCTCACCACTGACTGGACCAGTAAGTAGGTCACCTCATGATAGATGGAGAAAGGGCAGATGTTGTCAAGGGTTTTTGCCGTGTTTGGATTCACAAGCAATGCTCGTGGGAGCGGGGTCAAGCAATCAATGGGTGCACGGATCACGCCAACCTGCTGCCCCAGACTTCTTTGAAGTGTTGCCAGGCAAGGCTGGTACTTTGAGGACTAAGGTACACTTGACCCAAGCCAGGGTATTTTCAATTGCCTCATATGCATGTCAGAATTGGGCACTGAACAAGGATGTCCGGAGAAGGGATTCATCTGAATGACGGTGCTGGCCAAGAATCCTGAGAGTACCATGGATTGCCCACAGAACCAACAGATCCATCTTGGAAGAAGCGCGGCAGAACACTCGGTAGAGGCAAGGATGGTGTGTGAGTCCAGTGGACTAGAGAAACAAATTCAGAGACACTCCTATGTGTGTAAGAAACAGCTTTATATAAAAGAGTAATTGTATATTGAGAAAACCCCAGCCCAGTCCAGATCAAGTCCACAAGCCTGATATTAGCCCATTTGTTCGATATCCATCTATAAAGTCCTCTTCAGACTCACGCAACACATGCAATGACACCAAATGCAGGAAGATCACAGGCCAGTGGGTGGAAAGTCTTGTGGATCCAGTGGTGGTGGAAGCATCTCAACGTTGGCGTGGATCTCCACGTGGCTCCTCCAGCTCCAGGGCTCTAGTGTCACTCCAAGTGTCTTATCAGCAGAAAGACGAAGCAGAGAGTCTGTGTGTATCTGGCCACCAGTGAGCTATTTATCTCCGTGACACCTCCACATGAGGTCATCAAGCTGAGACCCGATTGACAGACTAGACTCCACCCCTTCGCAAGTTGACTTGTGAGATTATGTAACTACCACAGATGGCGAGACTTCTTCTCCTACTTTGGACCCGTTGTCAGGAGAGGCTAGTCCTTGGAGAGGGCCCGCATGCTCGGTAACGTGGACGGGCAGCAGACAAGAGGAAGGCCCTCAATGAGGTGGTTTGACACGGCGGCTGTGACAGTGGCTGGACCATAAGAACAACTTTGAGTGGTCCGATAGATGTCTTGCTCTGCTGTGCATAGGGTCGCTATGAGTCGGCACTGGCCCGAGGGCACTACCCACCACCACAAAGCAGCTATGACAAATTAACACAGGTGGCCATTAAGTGTGGGGGAGTCCCCTGTGACTCACAGCACCTCACAGGTCACAGAAGAAAGCACTGCTTGGTCCACCGTCACCTTCATGGTGTGGGCATATTTGCGTCCATTGTTGGGGCCATTGTGTCCGTCCAGCTCGTTGGGCCTCCCCTTGCTTTAGCTGACCCTCTAGTCTACCAACCCCGATGCCCTTTGCCGGCGGTTGGTCTTCCCTGAAGACATGGCTACAGCAAGCAAGCTGAAGTCCTCCCAGCCTCACTTCTAAGAAATATGTCGGTTGTATTTCTTCTGAGGCTGAATTGTTCATTCTGGCAGTCTATGTCTGCTCACTACTCCTCCCCAGCATCATAGTTCAAAAGCATCCGTTCTTTCTGTCTTCCTACGTCATCGTCCAGCCTCCCCTCGCATACAAGGGGACGGTCTGAGTCAGCCACACCCTAGTTTTCAAAGGCATATCCTTGCTTTTTGACACTGCAATAAGCTCTTTTGCAGCAGGTTGGCCTAATGCAATGCATCTGTGGATTTCTTGGCTGCTGCTCCCGGCAGGGCTGATTATTGATCCAGGTAGAAGGAATTTGTTGAGACTTTCCGTTTCTTCTCCATGGATCATTGTACCGTGTGTCAGCCAAGGTGTGAGAATGTCCGAACGGAAGACTTTAACCGGCATCAGTCAGAGCTTCGTTTTCCACAAGCAAAGTTATATCACCTGCATCACACTGGGGGCGTAGGCACCCTGTAATAGGAACACCCCATCCAAAAGCAGTCCTGGGACCCTGGGCATGAGAGCAGTGTCCACGGAACCCGCCACCTGGCTGCCCTGCTCTCACCTCTGTCCTGGACTGGTTCCGCCCTCTCTTCCTCTCCCCTTCCTCCCTCTACCTGAGCATCTCCATTATCGGGGCTCACAGCCCCCTCCCCACCCATCTCAGTTCTGCTTCTGTCTCCCCTCAGCCCCTGGGCCTCCCCACCCTGATCCCTGCCTCACGAAAGTCCACATCTGTCCAACAGGACCTTGCAGGTGCCAAAAAAAATTTTTTTTTAATCCTGGGTATTTCTTCTTCAGGAAACGTCACTCCCCAGCCACCAAATGATTCCACCACCCCACCCACCCCCACCCATGAAGCTAAAGGCATAGACAGTCTAGCCAAAGGACTTGGACCAGAAGTGATGATTGTGACAGTCCTCCTTCCTCTGTCATCTTTTTTTTCCCCCTCTTTCCATGAAAGTCAATTAAACCCGCAAATAACTGCAGACCGTATTTCACCAAATGGATTTTCTGTCCATTGCAAAATGGCCAGAGACAATCGCAAGCTCCCAGGGACTTGAGAGGCAAGTTCATTGCCAAACAGCTCCTGGCTATGCTTTTGAGTTTTAAGTGTAGCTCCCGCCCCTGCTTCCCTCACAGAAGGTCAGAACTGACGTGGAGGGCAAAGCGCTCCTTGGCAGAAGGGAAGGAGAGAAGAGGTCAGCAAAGCTAAGATGCTGCTAAGGGCCCTCAGCCCAGCCCCACCCGAACACCACCGGAGTTCAAGGCTGGACGGGATCACAGACCCACTGGTGCAGGCGTCACATAAGTTATGATGCACTTGCAGACGCAGAAAGACCCACAATGAAAGAGATGGATACATCATGTCTCCCTCGAGGAATAGCCCAGCCGTGAGTCCTTCGGTTCGAAGCCTGCCTTGCTCCTCCAAAGTTCTCCAGACTCCAAGCCCCTCCCACCCCGCTCTCTGCCACAGCCAGCAGCTGCCTCAGCCACTCCGCCAGCAGGCCCGCCAGCGCTGCTCTTACCCCATTGGCTAGAATCTCACTTTCACTTAGTCAAAAGAAAGGAGCCCCAGTGGAGTTTTAATTATGAATTGGCCTGCAATCCACAAGGTCGACAGTTCAAAGCCACCAGCAGCAGCATGGTGCTTTCTACTCCTGTAGACAGGTATAGCCTTGCAAACTCACAGGGGCAGTTCTACCCTGTAAGTCAACTACAAGTCAGTACTGACTTGATGGCAGTAAGTTTGTTTTGTTTTTGTTAGAAAGTAAACGGGGGGTGGGGAGGGGTGGAGGGCCATCATTCAGTGAGAGACCAGGTGCCCTGCTAAAAAGTTGATCAGTGTCTAAGACAGCAGAGTGGCTCTGGGAAAAAACCAGCTGCGTCTGCCACAGAAGGTCCCTAAGAGAGAGTGCACACAACTCCCAGAGTGCGCTCTGCTGAAGCATGAAAAAGGTCACACTGTGCATGCTGTGAACTGGCCAGCGTCTCCTCGTCAATGCCAAAGCCACATCCCAGGATGAAAAATGTCACAGTCTTTGGGGTTTGCTGCTGGTGCAGAAGGGGGGGGGCTCTGAACCTCGATGGATCAGGCTGGACTCTTGCTATAAACTTTGTGGTTATAGCAAATTACTCATTTGTGGGCTGATACTGTAAATTGTATGCTGATATGTAAATTGGGCAAAGGATTGCTTGTGTCTCCACAGGGTCGTTGGTGACTTGGCGGCCCACAGTGAGGCATTCAGTCTCCACGAAGGCCCAATAGTGGACAAAAGCTATTTTCTAAAAGACTAGTCTCTACAGCAGTGGTTCTCAACCTTCCTCATGTTGCGACCCTTTCATACAGTTCCCCATGTGGTGGGGACCACCCCCCAACCACAAAATTATTTTCGTTGCTACTTCATCACTGTCATTTTACTACTGTGGTGAATCAGGCGACCCCTGGGAAAGGGTCCTTCAGCCCCCAAAAGGGTCACGACCCACATGCTGAGAACCGTTGCTCTAGAGGATGGCAGCACTTTACTCCAAACCCCTAAGGGTCTGTGCTGTGGTGAGGCCTGCCAGGCCTGTCTCTAGCCACTAACACCTCAGGCACCGTTGGGTCAGCGGGATCATGGGGTCCCCAGGGAATCCTGAACCTGCTGCAGAGCCTTCTTGTACTCCGGGCCCCACTCAAAACTGTCAGCATTTTGAGTCACTCAACACATGGGCCAGAGCAGCCACGATATGAGAGGCAGGTTGCCTCCAAAATCCAAAGAGGCCCCTCAGGATTGTGTGCCTTTTTAGCTAAGTTATTTCAGATGCAAGAACTTATCTTCCACCCCAGTAGGGATATCTTAACATGCCCCACACCACTGGAGCCCTAGAAATTTCACTGAGGTGGAAAACGCTTGAAATTTTGTTAGATGAAGTTCACACCCACTAGTGTACAGGAGCCCTGGTGGCATAGTGGTGATGCATTGGGCTGCCCACCACGAGGGCAGCAGGTGGTGACCACCAGCGGTTCTTCGGGAGAAGGATGAGCCTTTCTACTCTCATAAAGATGAATAGTTCCCCCAAACCCACGGGGCTACTGCTACCCTGCCCCATGGGGCCCCTGTGAGTCAGAAACAATTCAATAGCAGTGAGCGAATGAGCATACAGCTATTTTACCAATAAGTCGAAAGTCATTGGTACTTCTTGTCTACCAGGTCTGATCAACGTAACATCATCAACGTCATGGACCAGTGTGACATTTTGTGGGAGGGAAAGGCAATCAAGGTCTAAATCATGGCACTATCCCAGAGAGTTGACATAACCCTGAGGAAGAGTTGTACGTGTGTACTGTTGCCCTGCCGGCTGAAGGCAAACTGTTGCTGGTGGTCCTTCTAGGCTAGAGCTGAGGATAAGGCATCGGCCACATCCATAGCTGTATACCAGGTTCCAGGAGAAGCAAAGAAACCACATCTGGAACAGCAGCTGCAATTGGAGTCACCACCCGGTAAAGTTTATGGTTTGCCAAGATCCGTGTGATGTTTGCACAGGCCAAATCGGGATGTGGTGGGAACCACCACACCTGTGTCCTCCAAGTCCTTGATGGTGGCACTAGTCTCTGCAATCCCTCCAGGAATGCGGTGGCGACTGGCTTGTCTCTTGTGGAACCCTTTTTAAGAGGCCCAGCCCCCCATTCATTCAAAGGGTGGTGGATCTGTAAACGGCCTCAAGTCTGGAACTTGAATGAGAGGGTGCAACTCTAATCAGGTGATCCAAGTTAGGCTCTTGTGAACCTGATCCAGAAAGTTTCCACTTGTATAGATACGTAAATATTTAGTAGCTCTCCAATCTATCTCACTCCTAAAGGCACCGTGCCTACATGGCCACCACCATAAGTCCATATAAATCAGGCTATTCCAGTTACTGCTCTGACTCTGCTGTCCATTATGGTAACCCCCCTTGTCTCCGTTGATTGAGTGCTGACACTTGGCTCCTGCCCTCACGGGGCCCCATGAGCCCCACTGCAGGCGAGCGTCTTCCTTTCATGCAGAAGTTCCCAAGGTCCAGCCTGGCTGACCTAAAAGAGTCATCACGGGAGTCTGCAGAGATCTTGGACCCTCCCTCCACAAATGTGTTTACTGTTTGGGTAAAAGGTGTGTCCTCAGAGCACTCCCTTTGTGGGACTCTGTGTTTAGCCTGATAAATCCAGTCTAACAGGCCCATTTCCCTAAGCTTCTGGATACCTTCTCTAGTATCCAAGGTAGACCTGGTATTTCAACTCTCCTTCGTGTAGGCCATCATCCCCAAACCCATGGTTCAGCGAGCCCACCAAATAAACTATTAGATCCTCTCCTAACCTCTCAAGCTGAGACATTGAATGAAGAATCTGAGCTTAGTGGGCCCATATCGATCAGCTCAGACTGCCCCAAGCTTATGATCCTCGCACCATCATCCCTCCCCCTGAATAACCATTCACACACATCTCCCAGGTTTCTGTCTGCAAATATAAGAACACTCTAGCAGTTCTACAGAAATATAGTGCACTTCGTCGAGTCTAGTTAGAGGTCTAGAGACAGTAACGGGTGGGGAGGGTTTCCTGGGAACATTTAGCAGTATCTTGTAAGATATCTGTCTCAGGCAGTGTCCCAGAGGGAGTCCCAGGTGCCAGGTCAGCATGCATACATAGTCGGGCAAATCTCAAGTGTGAGTCGGGCAGATTACAGTTTGATGGAGAGTGAGTTAATCTCTTTGATGGGAAGGTTGGTGTTGGTGGCTGGAGTGACTCGATGGAGTTCCAGCCATGGCAGTGGATCAATCACCCAGCCCAGTGGAGATGACAGCCCAGGGAGCACAGCCACCACCCTGCTGAGCCCTGCTGTCCAACTTGTGACATTCTGAGCAAAGATATGATTGGCGTCTGAAGGTACTGCATCTCAGAGTAGTTTGTCACTCGGTGATAGGTGAGCTGAGGACACTTTGGATGAAGTAGGATGCTGTCGAGACGGAATTCTAGGACACGTGGGACCAGCTTGTGGGACTCAGAAGCACCTCAAGGGAATGCTTTTTAATTTTAATAAATCAGTTTATTGGGGGCTCTCACAGCTCTTATAACAATCCATACATCCAGTTCAAGGGGATTCTTAAAGGACAGAGAGGAGATTGGCAGCTGGAGACAATGGGGCCCCAAGTTAGGGAACTGATGGGATACTTAGCAAGTCTGTTGCCTGGGCAGCGTGCAACGTACAAGACAAGTCTAGTGAACATGGGGGTCTGGCTAAAGTGACCCACAGGCAGGATGTCTGTGGTAGTCACATGATCTGGTGTCAATTTGGGACATGAGAGGATTAAGGATGGAGGGGTGGTGTCTAGTCTGTCAATCAAGTTATAGCCAATGAGGCCTCTGTGTGAGCATGGCTTTCCCCTGAGAATTCTGGGAATGCCTGAATTTTCCTCCTTGGAGGTGGGAGACACACTCTCTCTGCTCACTCCCTGGGAGACCGCTCTACTGACAACACACGTGGCTCTACGCCCTGGGAGCCGAAGAAGCCACAAGGACTTTCCCTGGTGGAGCCAGACCTCTGGAGCCGGAGAAACCACATGGAGACCCCTGCCAGTACTGAGATGTTTACAACCCCACTGGATCCACAAGACTTCCCACCCACTGGCCTGTGATCTTCCTGCATTTAGTGTCACTGCATGTGTTTCATGAGTCTGAAGAGGACTTTATAGCTTGATATCGGACATATGGGCTAATATTGGATTATGGACTGGGCTGGGATGTTTTCTCAATATTCAATTGCCCTTCCATATAACCCTTTTTTATATGCATGTTCATGAATTTGTTTCTCTAGTCTACCCAGACTAGCACTATGTCGATAATACCAGCTGTCTACTTTCAGCTGCCTGTGATACGATATGGGAGTAGAAAGGTCGGTGGTTCGAGCCCGCCCAGTGTTCCCCTAAAGATGACAGCTGAGACACCCCTGGGGTAGTCACATGAGGTCTCGAGGAGCTAAAACAGACTGGGCACCCGAGGGCAACCATCGTGAGGAGCCTAAAAGGAAGAGCTTGGCTTGTCAGTAGACTTCAGAGGAAACACCCGTCCGCCAGGACTTGCTGGGTTTAAACACAGAAACGATCTTGCTTTAAAAAAAAAAAAGAAGAAGTTACATATCTTTTATAATAAAATTAAGCTCACAATAATAAAAATCCCTAATACTCTTTCCATCTTAGTGTCCAGCACAGAGCCTGGCTCCGCGTGTATCCGCATCAGCATGTCATCGCGTGCCCTACAGGGCCTCTGCCCTTCCTCCCTCCAGCCTCAGTGTGGGCACTTCCTCTGACTGCAAACGGCCCAGACCGGCTGTCTCCACAAGGACATTAGTGGAGCCGAGCAAGGCCCCCAGCAGTGAGCAGGAGCTCTGAGGACAGAGAAGGGAGAGAGGCAGCACCGAGAGGGTGCTTTCTCGGCAGAGCTCATGGTTCCCGTTTTATCTTTTTCTTCCTGGTGCTGCCTCATTGGCCACCACATTGCTCCCCAGGGCAAACTGCCTGTGACGTCAGTGTATGATGGGCGCTCGGGGGGCTGGGGGCTGCGACGGCCGGCGAAGGTGCCAGTACACACACAGGAAACAAGACACCCCCCCATCACCCAACCCACAGCATCACATGGACCCTGTCTCATAGCAACAGCCTCACCTTTCTCTCCCAGAAGGGCTGGTGGGTTTGAACCACTGACCTTGTGGTGAGCTGCTCAGCGCTCCATCTGCTGTGCTGCCACAGCTCCTTCCCTAAGCTGCCATCAGCATTCCCATCTTAGAGATGAGGACATTGGGGCTCAAGGATACCATCGCACCATGAGGAAGTAACAGTACAACTGAGATTCGAACCCAGGCCTCTTGAAGGAGAAAACCAATGGTCTTTCTGTAGCATCACAGGATCCAAGGTTCTTCCCAGGAATCCTGCCTCTGCGACTACTCCAGGGCTTCCCAAAAGTCCTGGGATCCCAGGTGGGGGAGAGGCTCTGATGGTAAAGGCCGCCCGTGTAGATGACCGTGGGACAGACTGCCCCATGGGAGAAAGGTGGAGTGTGGACGCCCCCAGACCCTGGTCTGCTAAGCCAGGCAGGCCCCCAGCTCAACAGTGCACTACAGTTAACAACTGCATGTAACAGTCCCTGAGTTCTTGACCCTGCCCCAGCCCAGGCCGGGCACAATGGGCGAGGCAGCCTGTGGTACCGCATTCCTGACTCAGCTGTGTGGTGGTGACTGAGTCATGGCCTCCATTTCCTCGTCCGCGGAATGGGCGGAATGCCAAGTGCCACCACCACGTGGCTGGGAGGGATGGATGAGTTCAGGCCCAGCCGAGCTCAGGCATACAGCTGGTAGTCTCTGCTCTTGACCAACCTTCTATGATGAACATGGGAGGAGGCTATCCTTGCCAAACTAGTAAGTCGAGGGCAGGCCCTGATAAACTCCATTTTACAGGTGAGCAAAATGGGGGCCTCGGGCATCCAGAAAGTCACCGGAAGCCAAATAGGTATACATGTTCCTACTTCACAGAGGAGGAAACTGGGGTGGAGAAGTAAGCCGCTCAAGAGCCAAGTCAGTGTCAAAGTCAGGTCCCGGGCTTCTCTGGTCTTAGCTGCGGCTACCCTCAAGAGCAACCTTCCTTTGGGGAATGTTGCCCGAATGGGGACAGTTTCCCAGGGGTACAGGTGGCCTTGGTGACAGGAGAGGTATGGATCTGGCCACAGCTTGAATTCCCTGAGTTACAGCTGTCCAGCCATCACCTGCTCAAGGCTGGGCAGGCAAGCCCTCTGGGAAATGGCCGGACCACCCTCCCTGCCTCCATTTCCCACTTCCGGACTGAATGGGAAATGGGGGAGGATTGAGCCTGCAGACTTCTTGCTCGGCAACTCCCCAGTTCCATCTCCCTGGTTTGACTAGAGGGGCTGACCCTGAGCCTGGAAGCCCACCACTAGCTCCTCCTCGGGTGCGATGGGGAGAGCTTTCTCGCGTGGAGTTCCTGATAGTCAGGCAGGGGGCAGCAATGAGCGCTGGGTCTTAATTTTTCATAGAGGGCAGCCGAGTCTGGAAAGAAGAAAGGTAGTAAGAGACAGGAGAGCCCCATCCAGAGTGTGTGTGTTGGCGGGGGGGGGGGGGGGTGTTTAAGGATTGGAGGGAGAGTTAGTTGACACCTAAGAATAATCAGGGAAAGCTGCTGTTAAAGATGTGCCCCGCTCACCACCTCGGAGCGCCTGCGTGGGCCAGCCCCTCTGGCCAACACTGGCCGGCAGGAACAGCCAAACTCCACAAAGTGGGAGAGGCTTTTCACCCCAAGGAGGATGCCCACCCCACTTCCATCCCAGAGATTCATTCCAGCGGGAGCCCCTGGGGACGGGCAGTGACCTAGAGGACCAGGCCCTGGAGGCCAGAGCAGAGGCGGAGCGGTGGGTCCTGCTCCGCGGAGGATAACGGGCGGACTCGGAATCGCATCAGCTGCAGGAGGCTTGCGGCTGCCGCCTGGAGGCTGAACGAGGAACAGCACTCGGGCGTGCGCCCTGCCGGTCCTTTCTTGGCTCCTTCAGACCCCTCAGCCTGGGATCCTCCTCCTCGGGGAGTTCCTCGCCTGCCCGCCCAAGAGGGCAGCATCATCGCCTGCCCACCAGACAGGCCTCCAAGAACCCCTGGCGCAGTGCAGGGGACAGACCCCCGGCAGACAGACAGACACACCGGGGAGGCCATCACAGGGTTCGGGCTGGGCTGGGACGAGTGGAATCCTGTGCTCAACCGCAGGGTGGCTTGGGAAGCGTGGAGAAAGGACCTCAGACCGCGATCCTGGGGCAGGGAGCTTTGTCCTGGCTGGAGAGCACCCCTCTGGAAGCCAGAGCCTCTCACTGGTCTGCAGGCCTCTCCAACCCTGTCCCCCGCTGCTGCCACCATCCGCACACTCCGTGAGAAGGCATCAGGTGCCCCCTGCAGCCCCCCAACTTCCCAGCTTAGAGAGGATCCCTGCTTATCGGAGACCAAACATCCAGGTTTATTATGAGCCAAACCAAAACCAAGCTTACTGCCATCTAGTCGATGCCAACCGATAGGACAGGGTGGAACTGCCCCTGTGGGTTGCCAAGACTGTCAAGGTTAACGGGAGCGTCTTTCTCCCACAGAGTGGCTGGTGGTTTCAAACTGCTGACCTTGAGGATTGCAGCCCAGCGGGCGACCGCCTTTAAGCCACCTGTCTCCGTCTTCTCGGGCTGAGCTCCGCTGTCAGGGTGGACTAGAGAAACACATTCAGAGACACTCTTATGGGTGTAAGAAAGAGTTCTACATAAAATAGCAATAGTATATTGAGAAAAATCCCAGCCCAGTCCAGATCAAGTCCATAAGTCCGATACCATTCTATAAATTCCTCTTCAGACTCACACAACACATGCAATGATGCAGAATGCAGGAAGATCATAGGCCAGTGGGTGGAAAGTCCTGTGGCTCCAGTGGAAGCATCTCAGCACTGGCGTGGGTCTCCACGTGGCTCCTCCAGCTCCAGGGCTCTGGTTCCATTAGCGTAGCTCCATGTGGCTTGTCAACAGGAATGTCTCGCAGAGAGATTGTGTGTCTGGGCTTCAGCAAGCCAGTTGTCTCCATCAACCTCCAAGTGAGGTCATGAAGCTGATTGACAGGCTGATTGACAGGCTAACCTCCACCTGATTGACAGGCTACCTGATTGACAGGCTAACCTCCACCCCTTCACTCTTAATAGTCTCAAGCTGACACCAGATTATGAAACTACCACACCTGTCCTCCAGCAGCCTGCAGCCCGTGAGGAGACAGATAGCCAGGAAGGGCCAGAGGACAGGGACAGCCTCCTGAGTAGATGACACCTAAGTAGAGGCGGGTGAGTTTTTAGCATAACTGGCATTAAACGATCCTCCACCCAGACGTGGTTCTGGTCATTCCTGGCGCCCACGGGTTTCCAGGGGCTTCTCCATGTGTTTGGTCCTTTCTATTCCCCATCTCAGCCCCGAGGGGTCCCCCACTTACTGAGCCCCTCCTATCTGCCTGATGCCACACAGTGAGTCCTCAGATTGATCGATGTCCTCCTCAAAGATGTGCTGCCAATCCTTACCTCCAGGCCCAGGGTGAGAAGCCCACTGGGGGGTGGGCTGTCTCTGGGCAGTGATTAAGGCAGGACTAGGGGAGGGGTTCATGAGTGGGTTCCTTCAGAGCTAGAAAGGAGGTTCCATAAGGCAGCCGGGGAGGGGGAGGGGAATGGAGCTCAGAGAGAGACTGAGACACAAGGAGGTCTCCACGGAACCCAGATAGCTGAGAGAGAGAGGCTCTCCCCTGAGCTAGCCCCCTAAAGCATGGAGCCTCCCACCCTGAGAGGATGCTGTTCTGCCTGTTAGTCGCCCACGTGGGGTATCTCTGTGAAGACTGGCCTACCGAGGAGGACCGGCCACTCCCATCTCACAGGTGAGGACACGGAGGCTTGGAGAAGCTCCACAGGGGCTGGGCTGCCACTGACAGCAGGGTCTCCGATGGCTGTGGGCCAGCAAACTAGGACACCTCCCTGCTTGGAGGCGTGATGACTTTTCGCTTGTTTGTTTGAAACCTGCCTGTCACAAAAGAACTAAAATCTGTTTCGGTTTTACTTTTCCTCCCCCTGTTACCAGGCAGACAAGTGTTTGGATCAGGTAGGTCAGGAAACCAGGGCTTCTAAGGCCGTGGCTCTCTCAGGCGCGTTCTCTCACTTAAAATGGATGCATTTTTTTCTTTTGTGTTTGCCGAGTAAAACGCAAAGAAAAACATGCTCTGTGTATGTAGTTACACCGCTGGTCACTTCAGATCAGCGACCGTATCCCAATAAATCCTCCTACAGGTGGCTCTCCCATCTCCCCCCAACCCACCCTTTCTCCTTTTCTCCCTCCCCACCCTTGTCAGAGTCTTCAAAATCGTTTCCTTTGGTGTGAAAACCATTTTTTCCCTTTATAATAATAGTGTCGCGAAGTGTTTCTCTTAATGAGATTGACTGACTTTCTGGAGCACAGTGTCTCCCAGTTTTGTCCGCGGTGTGGCTCTCCGTTATTTTTGAGGGACGCATACTATTCCACTGTGTGCACACCACAGTCCATTCATCCACACACCCACAGAAGGGCGCGTCAGCGGTTTCCACCTCTTCTGCGATCACTGTGATCATTGAGTGTGATAGATCTGCGGGAGTTGTATTTCTTTGAGGCATATACGGAGCGGAGAGACTGTCAGATTATCTGGTGTTTCTGTTCATCCCATAGTAGCTATACAATTCTGCAGTCCCACCAGCAGTGTACGAGAGTTTCAATTATTCCAAATCCTCTTCCGCTTTGGGTATTTTCGGATTTTTAAAAATCTTGCTAAGGGTATCTGTGTCAGGTCGTGCTTTATCATCGTCGTAATTTGTATTTCCTTTATAGCTAATGAGCATGAGCATTTTGGCATCAACTTTAGTGTATTATCTATTGGTGTTGTATATCCATTTTCTGATTGAGCTATTTATGTTTATTTGTGCTGTAATTTTCTAGAGGTTTCTATAGATTTTTTTAATTAGCATTTATCTGATACACAGATGCCAACTGTCTTTTCTCAATCTGAAGGTTCTCTTTTTTACTTCTTTGATGAAGTTTTTTGATGTGCATAAATGTCCTATTTTTAGAAGGTTCCAGTCTTCTGTGTTGTGTGGATGTTTTTCATTAAGTTTGGTATTGTATTTATGCCATGTATCAGAGCCCTTAAATTTGTCCCAAGTTTTCATTTATAATCTTCATGGTTCTAAGGTTCATATTTAAGTCTCTTTTTATTTTAAAGAAAGATTTTATTGAGGCAGGGAAGGAACTCCTGGGAGGGAAGGGAGAGCAGAGAAAGGGACGGGGCACGAGCCCCCCGGGCAATTCCCAGACCCAACAAGTTAGGTGAGGGGACTTGCCCATATTTAAGTCTTAATCCATCTTAGGTTCATTTTTGTACATGGTGTGAGGTATAGTTCCTGTTTCATTCTTTTGCAGGTAGATACCTATTTTTTTCCAATATTATTTACTGAAAATATGATCTCTTTCTCATTAACTCAGTGTGTTTATTCTTTTATCAAATTTCGGGTTGTGTGATTATATTTCTGGATTTTTTAATTGATTGGTCTACATATCTATGGTACCAATATCAAGCTGTTTTGATTACCGTGGCTACGTCATGGGTTTTGAAATTGGGGTGGTCGGAGAGAGAAGGTCATGTTTTGTTTTCCTTTCCATAGGAAGTTGGGGATTATTTTTTCTATTTATTTGAACAACTGTGCTGGGATTTGGATCTGAACTTCATTGACTTTATAGAGTGCTTTCAGTCATAAGGACTTTTTCACTATGTTGTCTTCCTATCCATGATCATTGAACATTATTCCATTTATGTAAGTCTCTTTTGATTTCTGATAGAAAGTGTTTTATAGTTTCCTTTGCATAAGTCTTTTGCTTCTCTGGTTAGATTTATTCCTAAGTATTTTATCTTTCTTGTGGTTATTATAAATGTATCATTTTATTACCTTTTGAGCATCCTCTTCTTTAATATATAAGAATCCAAGTGATCTTTGTATTATGAGTTTATAGGCTGCTATATTTCACATTTTTATATTAGTTCCAACAATTTTTTAAAAGTTGGGTCTTTGACTTTTACAGAGCTACAACACAGGGAATCCAGGACAGATAAACCCCTCAGGACCAATAATGAGAGTAGCAACAGAAAAATGGGTGGAGGGAGACAGTGGTCTGTGTAAGACATGGGGAAAAAATTATCAAGAGTTCATGAGGGTGGGAGGGGGGAATGAGCTGATACCTAGGGCTCAAGTAGAAAGAAAATGTTTTTTAAATGATGATGTCAACATATATACAAATGTGCTTGACATAATGGATGGATTATGTTAAGAGCTGTATGAGCCCCCAATAAAATTACTTTTTAGTTGGGTTTTTGGTGTTTTCTATATATAGGACTATCCTATGCATATGAGTATCATAAAAGATATTCATCTATAACTTTCATATCATCTGAAAATAAAGAGAGTTTTACTTATTATTTGCCAATTCCAATGTTTTTAATGTCTTATGCGTGCCTTATAGCTCTGGCTAAGACTTCCTGGACATATTAAATACGAGATGTAGTCAAAGGCACACTATGATCAAGGGTTCATGAGGGAGTGGGAGGAATGAGCTGATACCAAGGGCTCAAGTAGAAAGAAAATGTTTTGAAAATGATGATGGCAACATATGTACACAGGTGCTTGACACAGTGGATGGACGGATGGATTGTGATAAGAGCTGTACGAGCCCCAGTAATATGATTTAATTTTTTTCTAGTTCTCTTCCCAGCAAGAGTTATGGCTTACATCTAAACTGTAGCTGCCATAACAGAAAATCAGACCCCAAAAACCCACAAATTAGCCCTTACCCAAAGTCTTTCCACATTTTAAAATACTATGACTTACTATCCTTTTATTTTAATCATTTTATTGGGGGCTTGTACAACTCTTATCACAATCCATACATACATCCATTGTGTCAAACACATTTGTACATTTGTTACTATCATCATTCTCAAAACATTTTCTTTCTACTTGAGCCCTTGGTATCAGCTCATTTTTTCTGCTCCCTCCCCCACTCTTCCTCCCTCGCAAACCCTTGATAATTTATAAATTATTATTATTTTGTTATGTCTTACACTGTCCAATGTCGCCCTTCACCCACTTGTCCATCCCCCAGGGAGGAGGTTATATGTAGATCCTTGTGATCGGTTCCCTCTTTCTCCCCCACCTTCCCCTTCCCCTCCTGGTATAGCTACTCTCATTATTGGTCCTGAGGGGTTTATCTGTCCTGGATTCCCTGTGTTTCCTGTACCGGTGTACATCCTCTGGTCTAGCAGGATTTGTAAGGTAGAATTGGGATCATCGTAGTGGGAGGAGGAAGCGTTAAAGAACTAGAGCAGAGTCGTAGGTTTCACCAGTGCTATGCTTCACCCTGACTGGCTTGTCTCCTCCCCAAACTCTTCTTGATGTGATTGACCTATTGAAGTGTATATTCTGTGGAAGAAGTGCCAATAAACTGTTTTCAAAATAATTGGGTTTTTTTAAAGGCACATTATGTTCTCTTCAGATGGGGAATGCTTTCCGTTCCTTGCCAGTAAGTGAGAGAGATGCTCCTTGTTGCTTCTGTTTATGTGCCCTTTGTTGTGTTGAGAAATTTTCCTTCAATTCCCATCACACTAAGTGTTTTTTATCAAAAATGGATGTTGAATTGTATCAAAAATGTCTGGAACCATTGATGGTTCTTTTGTTTTTTTTATATGGTGGATTGCATTGATTGATTTCATACTATTGAACCATCCTCACATACCTATTATAAATCTCATTTATATCTATATCGATATAGATATAGACAGAGATAGAGAGAGATTAGTTGACTTCTGTTAACTAGAATTTTGTTGGAATTTTGGGGGTCTATATTCATAAAGGATATTCATCTATAACTTTCTATATCTATTCCGATATCTTTCTCTGGCTTGTGTATCAGGGTTTGGAAAGAAGTAAGGCCAGAGGGCTCCTTAGCGGCAAAGATGACAAGACTTGGTCTCACATACTTTGGACATGTTGTCAGTAGCGACCAGCCCCTGGAGAAGGACAGCATGTTTGGTAAAATGGAGGGACAGTGAAAAGAAGGGAGGTCCTGGATGAGATGGGTGGACAGAGCGGCTGCATCAATGGGCTCAGGCACAGGAGTAATTGTGAAGCCGGCGCAGGACCCTGCGATGTTTCACTTTGTTGTGTACAGGGTCACTGGGGTCAAGAATGACTTCATGGCACATAATATACATTCGAGAAGACAACATCGAAGTTGCAGATGGCCTGTAGTATGGGCCCGGGTCACTAAGAGCTGAAAAGAAGCTCAGTTAAAATTGGACCATCAGGTACATAGGACGGGGCCATCTCCCTCCTAGGGGTCCATAAGGCAAGGTCAAGAGCTTCCCCAAGGGCAAACCTCCCTCCCTGACCCCTCTACCCATCAGCAGAAGTGAGATCATCTTCTCTTTTTATTAATAGATTATTTTATTGGGGGCTCTTACAGCTCTATGACAGTCCATACATCAGTTGTATGAAACACATTTGCACATATGTTGCCGCCATCATTTCAAAACATTTTCTGGCTGCTTGAGCCCTTGGTGCCAACTCCTCTTTTTCCCTCCCTCCCCCGCCCTCCGACCCTGGCAACCCCTTGATAAATTATAAATGATTGTTTTCAGATCTTACACCATCCACTGTCTACCTTCACCCACGTTTCTGTTGTTCTTCCCCCTTGGGGTGGGGGGTTACGAACATTGTAGTCAGTTCCCCATTTCTCCCCCTTCTCCCCCACCCTCACTACCCCCATTACTGTTCCTGAAGGGTTTATCTGTTCTGGATCCCGTGTGTTGAGAGCTCTTATCTGTACCAGTGTACATGCTAACCTGATTTGTAAGGTCAAACTGGGGTCATGATAGTGGGGGCGGGGTGGCGAGCAAGCATTGAAGAACTGGAGGGTAAACAAGCGGCCATCTAGCTCAGAAGCAACAAAGCCCACATGGAAGAAGCCCACCAGCCTGTGCCATCACGAGGTGTTGAAGGGATCAGGTATCAGGCATCATCAGAACGAAAAATCTTACCATAGTGAATGAGGCGGGGAGTGTGGAGTGGAGACCCAAAGCCCATTTGTAGGTCTCTGGAGATCCCCTTGCAGAGGGGTCTGGGGAGGAGAAGAGCCAGACAGGGTGCGATGTAGCAATGATGATACAACTTTCCTCTAGTTCCTAAATGCTTACACACACACACACACACACACACAATCATGATCCCAATTCTACCTTGCAAGTCTGGCTAGGCCAGAGGATGGACACTGGTGCAGATAGGAACCAGAAACACAGGGAATACAGGGCGGATGATCCCTTCAGGACCAGTGGTTTGAGTGGCAATACTGGGAGTGTAGAGGGTGAGTGGGTTGGAAAGGGGAACCAATTATAAGGATCTACATGTGACCTCCTCCCTGGGGGGCAGACAACAGAAGAATGGGTGAAGGGAGACGTCAGACAGGGCAAGATATGAAAAAATAATAATTTATAAATTATCAAGGGTTCATGGGGAAGGGGAGGGGGAGGGAGGGGGGAAAATGAGGAGCTGATGCCAGGGGCTTAAGTGGAGAGCAAATGTTTTGAGAATGATGAGGGCAATGGATGTACAAATGTGCTTTACACAATGGATGTAAGTATGGATTGTGATAAGAGTTGTATGAGCCTCTAATAAAATGATTTTTTTTTAAGACAGAAAGAAGAAACTGGAGGAAGGTGTGTTCCGTCAGGGCTAAGCTGCACCCTGGCTGACTCATTCCTTCCTTGTGACCCTTCTGTGAGAGAATATTCCAATTGTCTACAGATGGTCTTCGGGTCTCCACTCTTACCCCTCCTCATTGGGATCAATATATTTGTTTGTTTGGGGGCTTCTGATGCCTGATACCTGATCCCATTGACACCTCATGACCACACAGGCTCATGGGCTTCTTCCAGGTGGGCTTTGTTGCTTGAGATCACCTTCTTAGACATCTTCTTAGAAATGCATCCATCCCCTGCATTTCTGCATCATAAATCTCCACCTGAGTGGACTGAACTTAGCCCAGACAATTGCCGCCGTGTCGCCTCCAGAAGGCTCTATGAATGACTCATGCCTGCGCACCCGCCTCCTGACTGCTCTGGAGCGGGGTCCCATCAGGGCCACGGCAGACACCCCCCTATCGTGCACATCTGGAACCCTGGGCGCTCATTCTTTACAGTCCTGCGATATCTCATTGTTGTTCTGATTTGCGTCTCCCAGAGAGCTAGTGCTCATGAATATTTTTAAATAGGTTTGTCAGTCATTTGAATGCATTTTTTGGTGAATGGTGTGGTAGTTACATAATATGGCGTCAACTTGAGACTATTGAGAGTGAAAAAGAAATAAAAATAAAATTAAAAAAAAAGAGTGAAGGGGTGGAGTCTAGCCTGCCAATCAGGTCGCAGCTCGATGACCTCATTTAGAGGTGCGATGGAGATAAATAGCTCACTGGAGGTCAGACTCATACTCTCTCTCTGCTTCGTATTCCTGTTGACAAAACACATGGAGCTACACTGATGGAGCCAGAGCCCCGGAGCTGGAGGAGCCACGTAGAGACCTCTGCCAACATTGAGATGCTCCCACCTCCACTGGATCCACAAGACATTCTACCCACAGGCCTGTGGTTTTCCTGAATTCTGCATTATTGCATGTGTTGCCTGAGTCTAAAGAGGAACTGACAGACTGGTATCGGACTATGGGCTAATATCAGACTTACAGACTTGATCTGGACCAGGCTGGGGTGTTTTCTCAGTATACAATTGCTGCTTTATATAAAGCTCTTCCTTATACAGAGATGAGTGTCCATGAATTTTGTTTCTCTAGTCCACCCGGGCTCACACAAATGGTCCACGTCCTCTGCTCACGTTTTGATTGGACCCTTTCTCTTGTTTGAGGTATTTCAGTGTTCTACACATTTTAGTATTAATCCTTCGTCCATGTGTTGTTGCTGAAGATTCATTTCCCAGTCTGTGGGCTCTCCTTTCACTTTTGATGAAAGATTTTGAAGCACATAAGTGGCTTATTTTTAGTAGGTGCCAGTCATCTGCATATCACAGGTTGTTAATAAGCCTACCTCCACCCTGATGTCACATTCTTCTTCGTCTAATGCAACGTCTCTGATGATGTGCCCAGCATATCGAGTGATTAAGTAGAGAATACACAACCCTGAACCGCAGCTTTCCTGATTCTAAACCATGTAGCAGTCTGTGTTCTGTTTGTACAACTGCCTCTTGGCCCGTGGACAAGTTCCGCAGCAGCACAATGAAGTGTCCTCGGATTCCCATTCTTACCGAGGCTCTCCTTAGTTTATCATGGCTAACACAATGGCCAACAGTATTCTCTGTTTTGAGACAAGATCCGTCCGATGTCGTTCATGATATCTCTTGTTCCATGTCCTCTTCTGAATCCGGTCTGAAGCCAGGTAGCTCCCTATCGGTGCACTGCTGCACCTGCTGTTGGATGGCCCTCAGCAGCACTGCACTTGACTGTGACATCAGTGATTGTGTTCTCTACTCGAGCGTGCTGGTAGATCTCCTCCTTCAGCATGGGTGCAGATATGGATCTCTCCCAGTCAGTTGGCCAAGCAGCTGTCTTCCAAATTTCCTGGCCTAGACAGTTAAGTCTTCCACTACGTCATCAGCCTATTGAACGTTCCTATTGGTCTTCCATCCATTCCTGGAGCCTGGTTTTTGGCTAATGCTGTCAGGGCAGCTTGAACTCCTTCCGTATCCTTGGCTCTGGCTCATGTGGTGGACCGGTGACTCTGTATATTCCTTCCATCTTCGTTTGATGCTTCCCATATTATTCAATATTTGCCCTTAGAATCTTTCAATATCGAAAGTCAAGGCTTGGGAGTTTGCTTGTTTATTTGTTTGTTTGAGTTCGTTCCGTTTAAGATATGCTGAACATGTTCTTTGTGTTTTTTAACTCGAGGTCTTTGCACATCTCACGTTCATATTTTACTTTGTCTTCTCGAGTTACCCTTTGCAATTGTTGAAGCACAATGAGTGTCTCTAGGGGACACGCTGGGATCTTCTTCTCCAGGCTCTGGTTGCCGGGCCTGTCTGCTGAGTGTCTCCCTTCATCCACGTTTCTGCTGCTCACCCCACTGGAGGGGATGGTGTGTACACTGATCATTGCTATCGGTTTCCCTGTTCTTCCCTTCTCCCCAAGTCAGAATTTGGGGAGCCTCCGAATTGCACGGTTGATGCCCCCAACAGCCACTGAAGGGGGAGGTACCCTGGTCAGTCCCCAGCAGGCAGGAGCACTGAGAGGCCATGCCTCCAGGGCCAGCCCTCTTCCCCGGGGCACCACCTTTCAGGTGCATTCAACCAAGGCCGCCAGGGGGCGTCGGCGGTCTACTTTGCCGCTCCTCCATGCCATTTCCACCTGGGCTCACCTGGGGTTCACCGTTCCAGTGATTCTGGGAACTGATTTTCACCCACTTTGGGGAGCCGTGCAACTCTGAGACTTCCCTTTCTCCCCCTACCCTCACGGTCTGGCTACTCTCAATATTGTTCCTGACGGGTTCATCTGTCGTCCTGGATTCTGTGTGTCGAGAGCTCTTATCTGGTCCAGTGTACATGCTCCATCTAGCCAAGTCTGTAAGGTAGAACTGGGGTCATGACAGTGGCGGGGAGGAAGCATTAAAGGACTAGAGGAAGGTTGTGTGTTTCCTCGGGGCTATGCTGCACCCTGGCTGCCTCGTCCCTTCCTTGTGACCCTTCTGTGAGGGGATGCCCAATGGTCTACAGATGGGCTTTGGGTCTCCATTCCAACCCTGCTCATTCTCATGGGAAATGGTGCTTCTCAAAGGGGATCTTGAACTGCAGGGGGAGACAGGGTGTCAGGCAGGGAGGGCAGGGCCTGGTGGCTCCCCTTGACATCCACCCTAGGCCCCTTCCCCTCTGACCTCACCGTGACCTCTGACCCTGGGCAGCAGCAGTGAAGTTCTGTTGCAGGCCATGGGGGACTCCCGGGAAGCAAGCCAGGGTTGAAATGCAGGTTCAGTTTGTCCTCGCGTTGACCCCGATTGAGCTGGAAGCTGCAGGAGGAGGGACGGTCGGGGAGAGGGCAGTTAGGAGTCACACAGGTAAAACCACTTGGGGGAAGTGTTTGGGTGGATTACAGGCTGGCAGTGTTGCCAAAGAAACATCCGGGGGCTGGGCCTTAAGATCAGACAGCTGACAACTCAATCACACACGGCATCCTGCTCCATCGGGAGCACAGGGGACGGCTCCCAACAGGAGTGTCGGACAGTGACAGGTCTCAGCTCTGGGGCTGCCGCTCCTGGAGGTCAGAATGGTTTCCTTACACCTCAGAGGACGGTCCAGTCCCTGTGGCTATACACAGGGACCAACCCAAGGCAGTGCACTCCCTGTCACGAGAGGCACGCACTGTGTGGCCTCACGGCGGCACTGCCACAAGAGCCTGGGTTAAACCTTTGGGGCTCCGAAGAGCAGGGCATTCTGGGTCGTGGTGCCTCCAGTCAGAGGGACCCGGCTGCAGGGATCCCACGGTGCTGCCACCCCAGGGAACAAAGTAGGAGTGAAGGGTCATTTTCCTCCGTTCACCTGTCACGCGCCCCCTTCCCAACCCACAGTGGGTGAAAATCAGTTCCCAGAACCACTGGAACGGTGAGCCCCCCAGGAAAGCCCAGGTGGAAGTGGCACGGAGGAGCAGGGGGAAGTAGACACCGATGCCCCCTGGCAGCCTTGGTTGAATGCACCTGAAAGGTGGGCCTCTGGGCAGCCTGCCCCGGGAAGAGGGCTGTCCCTGGAGACACGGCCTCTCAGTGGTCCTGCCTGCTGGGGGCTGACCAGGGTGCCTCCCCCTTCAGTGGCTGATGGGGGCATCAGTCGTGCAATTCCAAACTCAACTCCCTAGTCACAGGGAGAAGGAGTAAGGGCGTCAGGGCCCCTGGGCCCATCATCACACAGCCACCCTGCCCTGCCTGCGCACCCCTTGTGTGCCTGCTCTGGCCTGGGGGCAGTGCCAGCCCCCACTCACTGATCAGCATCAGGGAGGAGCCTGGCCTTAACCTTCAGGGCTGTCCCCAAGTTCATCTCCATGTTTGTGGCCTCAGATTCTTTTCCGTATCGATAGCTGCTGCCCAGAAAGCCCTTCTCAGTCCACCCAGTGTCTCCCTCGGCTGAAACCCACTCAGGAGCTTCCTCCCATCTTGTCCTTCAGCCAAAGGTCTCCCAGGGCCACCCCTACCCCCAGATGAAGGCACTGTGCCCTGGAAGGCGCTCCAGGCACTGATGGGAAGAGTCCCATGTCACCACTTCCCAGAACTCCCTCTGCTGTGCTCTCCTCCTCCCAGCCCGGCCAGCAAGATCCGAAAGCTCAAGGCCCAGCTGGTGGAGCCTCAATTTGCCAGTCTGTGAAATAGGCTAAGTGGGTGCTGTTGACCTCGTAGAAGGCTCCTCCCGCCCTTCCCAAGCCTGTCTTAGCGAGGACAACACTGGCTCCCAGCCCCACGGCAGTGTGCCATGCCTGCTCCAAACCTAGGCTGACTTCGGGAGCAGGGAATGGAATCAGAGGACCGTCCACAACAAAGAGTCCATAAGCCTCCTTATGTCACATGTCAACCAAAGAGCCTGTCCTCTCTGTCCTCGTCTGTACAATGGGTTTGACTGACTCACTCCAGAGCAGTCTGCTTGCTGGCACACCCAGGTTAATGGCACCCACCTTCCAGCGGCCTGGGGAGGAGGATGCCAGATTGTGGCAGCAAAGCCCTCAGCAGCCAAGTCTCCCCAGTTAAGGGCCAGGTGAGGGCCCTCTTTGGGATTGCTTCTGGGGGCTCCCATCTGCCGCTAGTTCCCATGTTCCCTGGGTGGGGCCTTGGGGGGAGGGGGTGGTACAGCAACTGAGTGTAGCTGGGCTTTCCAAACACATTATCTGTGGTTTTAGATAATCTGTTGTCAATCTGAAAGTAAAAAGAGTGAAGGGGTGGAGTTTAGCTTATCAGTCTTGATGACCTCAATTGGAGGTGCTAAGGTGTAAAATAGCTTGCTGGAGACAGGACCCACACTCACTCCCCGTGAGACATTACTGATGATGATGAGCCTGATGGAGCTACCCTGATGCAGCCAGAGCTCTGAAGCCGGAGGAGCCATGTGGAGACCCCCGCCAGCCCTGAGATGCTTACACCGCCACTGGACCCACAAGACTTCCCACCCACTGACCTGTGATCTTCCTGCATTCGGCACCATTGCATGTGTGCATGAGTCTGAAAAGGAATTTATAGACTGATATCAGACATATGGGCTAATATCGGACTTATGGACTTGATCTGAACTAGGCTGGAATGTTTTCTCAATATACAATTGCTCTTGTATATAAAGCTCTTAATTATACACACATGAGTGTTTATGAATTTGTTCCTCTAGTCCACCAGGATTCACACATTACCCAAGACTAAGAAACGTCCAGTTGTCCTGCGTTGGGCCAAACCGGCACAGAGGGTCTCCAGCCACGTACAGAGAGCGCCCCACTCAATCATGGGCTTCTCTTCACTGACCTGGGCTTTCCCAGGTGACGCTGAACCTGAGAAGCCCTCATTGGACCCATCAGCTGGGTGCTTCACCCCAAGACAGGACAGGGAAGGTGACCAGCACCCCCTGCAAGCGCCTGCCTCATCTCTATAAGAGGACATGGCTACCGCCCTCCCACTGGGCCAGGGGCATATGATTCCCAGTTCTGCCACTTTGTGCACTTGGAGTCTCCCATCTGTCATGGGAGGATTGGGGCGAGGGGTCCCTGAAGGAGAAAGAAGCATGGAAAATGGGGGTGCAGTGGGGAGAAGAGAAGGTGGAAGGTCTCCAGCCTTCCCACAGCCGGCCTCCCTGGGAGACACGCGTGACCCTCTCCAGTCTGCATCCCCCCACCATCCTCACAGGGGGGCCGCTGTGATGCTCAGATTCAGGAGGCCGAGGCTCCAGGATGGACCGTGACTAGCGCAAGGCCACACAGCAGGCTCTGGCAGAGCCGGATTTGGAATCAGAGATCCAGCGGCTTCATCCAGGATGGTGGATGTGAACCAATGAAGGGCTCATTAGCTGCAGAGCGAGCGCTGAACCACTGCGCGGAGCCGATCGGAGTCACACAGGGTACACTGCCCCGGAAGGGTTCCCAGGCTGTACATCTCTGCAGAAACACCCCATATTTCTTCCCGAGTGGGCAAGTGGTGGGCTTCACCTGAAGACTTTGCGGCCAGCAGTCCAGCACTCAGCCCACTGCACTACCTGGGCCCCTTCCATCGGTGTTTGGAATTGCATTGACATCCACGGAGGAGACGAGGCCGCTCCAGCAAGGAGCCACGTGGACTCCGCCTCCCCCTGCTGGTCAGTGGCGGGCAGTGCACACTCTGGACTGAAGGGCAGCAGGCCAGTCTGCGCTACAGGCAGGGAACCAAGGGGCCCGCTCCCACCCAACAGCACGGAAGAGGGGTGGGAGGTGGGCAGTGGGCCCCCAGGCATCCTCACCAGTATGGCCACGGCTCCGTGACAGTTCCACTGGCAGCTCTGGGCTCCTCGAGGTCGGTTCCCGGGGCCTCGCCTCATTCGTTACATGTGAACCAACTCCCCGGAGACTTTTAACTACTGGGTTGAGGCACCAGCACCAACCAGATGGCAGAGTTTGGGCGGTTTGGTCCTGCCCAGGTGTGCCCTGTTGTGTTAGTGCGAGTAGATGAGAGAAACAAATTCATGGACACTCATGTGTATAAGAAAGAGCTTTATAGACAAGAGCAATTGAGTATTGAGAAAACATCCCAGCCCAGTCCAGTTCAAGTCCATAAATCCAGTATTACCCCATATGTCCGATACCAGTCTATAAATTCCTCGTCAGACTCACGCAATACAAGCAACGACACCAAATGCAGGAAGATCGCAGGACAGTGGGTACAAAGTCTTGCGGATCCAATGGCGGTAGGAGCATCTCAGCACTGGCAGGGGCTTCATGTGGCTCCTCCAGCTCCCAGAGCACAGTCTCTATCAGCGTAGTGCTATGTGTCTTGTCAGCAGAGCGTCTCTTGGGGAGTGAGAATCCAGTGTCTCCTGTCTCCAAGGAAAAATACAGTAGTTCCCAGAATCCTCAGGAGTTGGCCACGCCCACACAGGGGCCTCATTGGCTATGACCCGATTGACAGCCTAGACTCCACCCCTTCACTCTGAATCCTCTCAAATTGACGGATGATTATATCACTTCCACACCTGTCCCCCACCAGGCCCCACCCAGAACTGCCGAGGAAGGCCACTCCCTGCCGCAGCCCAGGTGCCTGGGACCGTGGATGCTGCCCGCCTCTGCCACCCAGCAGGCCACCCAGCTCCCTGAGCCCAGCTTGAAAGTAGAGAAGGAAGTGGGAGAGGGTGGGGTAGGAGGATTCGGGGGGTTATAGGTGTCCGAGGTATTTGCTCGTCACCTCTATTGCTTATTGACAGGCCTACCCGCTGCAGAAAATGTGAGAGGATGGACCAGAAGGAACGCAATCGCTCCTCCCACTCCCCCACCAGGAGGGCGCCTGAAGCCTCCTCCGTTGGCACGTTTCCTTCCAGGCAGTTGTCTACGGATTTCCAATGTTGTCCACGCCCCTGGTCTGTGCCATTTAGCCTGCTGCGTTCGGTAAACTTAAATCCAGAAATCTATTTTCAGAACTATCAGACAACAACCAAACATGTGTAAATGGATCCATAAGTAAGTATGCATGTGTGGGCATAGGGAGGCACAGATTAGTCAATGCACATGTGTGTGTAGCAGTCTCTGAAAGCCGATCCTCGTACATGTATGTGTGACCTGTTCTACCAGGAGGCTTCCCAAAGATGATGCAGAAATGCTCCTACCTTTCGTTCTACTTTTCCAAGAACTTGATCATGTCACCTTGCATATAAATCACACATTTCCCCCCAGAACTTGTACAATGTTAGCCCCCTTGTACATATAATCACACACCAGGGAGCTAGTCAGATGGAGCCTTGACGAGCGAGCGCGATTGGTTTGCTGAGGTCAGAGGTTGAGGACCTCGTCTCCTGGGAGAACTTGACCCTCTGGGCACGGCACTTCCTCGAGAGAAAGAAAAAGAGCTCTTCCCAAGTGTACCACGTGCCTCCTAAAGGAGAGTCCTCGTGGCTCAGTGGGCTATGCACTGGGCTGCGAACCACAAGATCAAGCCACTCAAACCCCCAGTCACTCCGGTGGGGGGGAAAAGAGGCTATCTGCCCCGGTAACAATGTAAAGTCCCCAGCATGCACAGGGGCAGAACTACAGAGTCCTCCGGATTCAGAGCCTGTTCAGTGGCAGCGAGCCGAGCTGGCCGCGCAGAGAGTAACCTAAATTCAGAAAAGAAGGATCTGCCTTTAAAAGCTGTGGAGGGCAAACTAACCAGGAGGCGTGTGTCCTCTGAAACGGGCCCATCTGGGACGGAAGGTCCTCGAGGCAGCACAGCCGGCCAAAGGCAGTGGTTCGGGGAGCAGGGACTGATGGAGGCCAGGTTAAGGCTAACTTTGGTGGGCCCGTTCCTGGGCCACCCCCACCCTCAGAGAGTCACACACACACACACACACACACACACACACACACACACACACACGGCGATTCTGACATAGGGATTCTCCACAGAGAAAACAGCAGCACAGACACCAAGCAGATCGCCTTGCAAATCACACAGGGCTTGTCCTGAGCCTCCGCTTCCTCCCGGGAAATGGGAAGAAAGGGCTGATCTGCCAGTGAGCCAGCGGAGACCCCATGGATCACCCTATAGATTGCTGGACGACAGCCTCCACCACCCCGCCCCGGGCTGGAAGACACTCCACACCCCAGCGGCTGCTAGTGAACTTGCACACAACAACGATGCGGAGGACGGCGCAGACCCAGGCGGCTTTTCCCTGCAGGTCTGGGTAGAGTGGCCCTGAGTTGGAGCTCACTTGACCGGCAAGACAGCAGCAAACGTGCGTCTCAGAGAACTGGCCTGAGGCTCCAACCAGGTGCCAAGGGCTTGGCACACAGCAGGCTGGTCAAGCAGGGGTCTCAAGTGATCTTTCTCATGAAATCAGAGCAAGGGCAGTGACACGATGGGAAAGCCCGGGGACCGTGTTCAACACGCTAGTGGCCACTTCCCTCTCTTCACACTCAAGAGCCAGCCCTGGCCTCCTTGAGCCATGTCACACTCTTGCTTTCTGCCTCATGATGCTGGGCAATGCGGACTCCCGAGGAATGGCAGACAACCAATTAGATCACTGTGTTAGGCTGGGTTCTCTAGAGAAACAAAACCAGGGCACTTATGATTGATGAGATAGATAGATAGATAGATAGATAGATAGATAGATAGATAGATAGATAGGAATAGGTTTATACAGCAAGAAGGAATACAACAGCTAATTAGTCCACACAGCCTTACAGAGGGCTCAGTTCAACTCACTTTCATGGATGGAATCTGTAACTCAAGTATGGCGACAGGACCCACCAGCCTCAAGCTCAAGCAATGTACACACCGGCAGCGTGCATGGTGAAGCAGGTCTCCCAGGAGCCTCAAGCTCTAGCAATGGGATCCAGGGCTTGGTCCACAGGTAGTGTACCTCACAGGATGAGGCAGAAAACTAGCAGATCTAGCAGCGTGCTGGTCTGATCACCAGGGAGCAAGAGAGACGGGAGTACACCTTACAGAGCCATTTATCTTGTTGCCCTTCAATTAAGCTTCAATGTTATTAAACCCCGCCCACACATTCCTATTGGCCTAGCTGGCCATTCTCTGTACCTGGTGCTTATATTCTCATGGGATTGGTGCCCTTCCACCTAACAGTGGTTCTCAACCTGTGGGTCTCAACCCCTTTGGGGGTCAAATGACTCTTTCACAGGGGTTGCCCGATTCATAACAGTAGCAATTACAGCTATGAAGTAGCAAGAAAAATAATTCTATAGTTGGGGTCACCACAACATGAGGACCTGTATTAAAGGGTGGTGGCATTAGGAAGGTTGAGAACCACTGACCTAAGAGGTCATTCTTTTCCATAAAAATAACAGGTGATTATATAAGGGGGTTGGATTTTAATAGTTAGCCATTTCAAAGGTATAAATTCACAAATTGGAGTAGTCATCTCCATTATACCTCCTGGCTCAGCCCTGAGTCAGAAAACAGGAGATTTTAGGCATGCACACACGTGACAGGTTGGAAAACACTGCCCAGGTATTCTAGCATCTTCTGTTACAAGCTCTCTCCTCAGCAGTGGTCCCTAGAATCATGTTGTTGGGTGCCATCAAGCCGTCTACGACCTATAAGGACCCTGTGCACAACAGAACAAAACACTGCCCGGTCCTGCACCACCCTCACGGTTGTTCCCGTGCCTAAGCCCACTGATGCAGCCACTGTGCCCGTCCACCTCATGGAGGGCCCTCCTCTCCCGCCAATACATCCAAACCATGAAGACAAAGTCTCACCACCCTTGCCTTCCAGGAGCACCAGGTTGGTGTGTCCTGTTAGCAGTCCATGGTACTTTCGATGTTCTTCTCCAGCACCACCAGCCAGCTGCATCGATTCTTCTCGGGGCTTCCTTATTCACAGTCCAACTTCCCCATCCATGCGATGTGACAGAGAACACCGTGGCTTGGATGAGCGCACCTTGGTATTCAAAGTAACGTCCTTGCTCTTTTAATACTCTGAAGAGGTCGTGTGCAGATTTATTTAGTGCAATGCATCTTTTGATCTCTTGACTGCTGCTTCCATGAGCATCGAAAGTGGATCCAAGCAAGACATCGTCTTCACAACTTCAACCTTGCCTCCTTTTACCATGATGTGACCAGGGGCGAGGGGTGTTTTTGGTCTTCCTCGCATTGAGTTATAATCCACACCGAAAGCTAGAATCATAGCTAGCCTGTAAAGATTCAAGCTTGAGATCAAATCCAGACTCTGTTCTTAGCTTTTATCGCAAGACTGTTGTGCTTCCTGGACCCCATTCCTATAGCTGGCTCCTTCTCAGGGCTCAACTTACATGTCACCTCCTCCACAGGCTTGGTCAGGCCATCCCCTGCATGGCCCCCCTCCATGCTTCGCAAAGCAGTGCGCTGGGGTGGCCAGTTTCTCTGGGCTCTGCCACCCTCTCCATGGGCCTTTCTTGCTTTGGTGTTTTTCCACTCTTTGGAACTAGGGACTTGGCCTTCTGTGGGTCCTTGGGATGGAGGCGGTGTGGGGGCCATGGCCAGCCACATCCTCATCTATGGACTCATCTGTCTCACTCGTGACACAGGAAGAGTACCACTCAACTCTGGGAGGAGCTACATGGAGGCTGGCAGGGACAATGACGGCTCTGGTCCTCTGTGACCCTTTCCCCAGAGATCTGCCTGGAGAAGGGATGGAAGACAGGGTCTTGCTGGAGCTTCAGGGGCTGCAGTAAAGTGCATGACTCAGCTTGTACCTTGGGCATTCTACAATACCCCCAATGAAAGGACGGGACATCCTCACAGGTTCTCCCCTTGTTCTCTAGGATGTCCATCTTTCCCATCTCCTCTCTCTTCCTCCCCGACCTCATCCTCATGAAAATTTCCTTAAGTGGAGAGGTTTTCCTGGAAGGGTCTGAGGTCAGCAAGGGCCAGTTGAGTATAGCTGCTTCCAGATCAATTCATCCCAAAGTCCCCATGTGGCTCGGGGCAAGGGCACGTTTGCAAATTTGACGGAAATAGGAGCCCCTGCCAAAGCTAAATTCCTGCTTCCTGGGTTCCTCCCTGCCCTCCAAGCAAGAGTTTATCCAACTCCTCACCAAATTCCTCCATCTATCCTGTTTACCCTAACTCCCAGGCTGGGCCAGGCCCCGCATGCACACAACAGCTCCTGAGGCTCATTTGCAAAGGGCTGCTCCCCAGGACTCCCAAGGAGCGGCCTGGAGCAAGGTTCTGAGCACAGCCTGGCCGACCTCACGCAGTGTGAGCCACTGCCTGGATCCTAGCACCCAAAGCAACTGTGAATGGTAGAGCTCATGCTTTCGTTGCCAAGACGTAGTTCATGAGACCTACTATGTGACCGATCCCCTTCTAGGCTGGGGGAGAGAGTCAGCCACCAACCAAATGCAGGGCCCGCCTTGCCCTCTTGCAGGAAGAGCTAAGGAGGTAGACCAGCACCACAGCTGCCACAGTGCCTTCAGGCACTAGGAAGATGGTGTAGTCCTAGCCACCTTGCATTTTGTGATGCCTGCGTTAGGTCGCCGGGACCCAGTGACAGCCCTCCTAAGCCCCCTGCCACACTACACACACACACACACACACACACACACACACACACAACACAACAACAACAACTTACTCCAGAACAAGGAGGAGCTTCCATTCCAGTGGGAGTGGGTTGCAAGCACACTCGGAAGAAAGGAAACCGCAGCAGTAAGTGGCAGAGGGAACCGCTCGGTAGGGGAGGCTGGGAGAGAGAGCGCTTAAGAGACCTGCCCAAAGCCATGCTGCTTAGAAAGCAATAAAGCCAGAGCTGGATCTGTGCTTGTCGTTCAGTAGTGACACCTGATGCGACGGGAGAGCGACCCTGAATCCGTGTGGTCGGCGTGGTTTGCGGCTGATTGCAGTGGTCGATCCTTCCAGCAGTAAGGGAAGCACCCCACTCCCTCCCCGCCCCCCCCCCAAGATCTAAGTGCATAATTGAGTGACCACTCTTACTAAGGAATGTCATCATCCACATCCGTTTCCTCTAGCACCTCAATAGCTGGCGAAGGAGAAAGCATCCCCGCGGGATAAAGGGTTGGGGTTGGGGGCCGTGGGGGGAAGGGCCAAAGAAGGCCACTGCATTTCTGCGAAGTGAATCCGGGTCACAAGCCCGTGGCGCTTCCGCCAGATCCCCCAGGCTCCCAAGCTGGGTCCGCTTTAACCCTCTGGGCGGCGGGAGGCTCCAGCGGATGCGCCGGACAGGCCGCCAGGGGGCGACGTGGGCGCGCAGCGGATCCGGGGGCGGGGCCGGGCGTGACGTCACCGGGAGGCCGCCGGCCGCCAGGGGACGACGTGAGCGCGCAACGGATCCGGGGGCGGGGCCTGGCGTGACGTCACCGGGAGGCCGCCGGCCGCCAGGGGGCGACGTGGGCGCGCAGCGGATCCGGGGGCGGGGCCGGGCGTGACGTCACCGGGAGGCCGCCAGCCGGGTGGCCGAGACGAGGTTTAGAGGACGCGTCATTCGATTTCTTTGCCCCCAATCACAGAAACCGTTTGCATTGACCTCCCGCCCGATATCCCAATTCGGCGTCTTCCAGTCTCGAAAGGCGCGGTGCGGGGCACCCATCTCTAGGGAGACGAGTCGGTGTGATGCGCACGTTGATTGAGCATCCTTGGCGGTCAACCGGTTTCCGTTCACGAGAGCCTTACTTCAGCCATAAATATAAACGAAGCCCAAAGCTCTTCGGAAGTTGCCATCAAACGGTGCAGCGGAGGTGGTACTGACCGACCCAAGCGACCCTTAGGTTCCGTGGGACTCAGGCGCTCACATGTATCGTGCCAAACAGGACACATTTTACATACATACACAGCATCACGTGGTCCCACGGATAAGCTAATCGTATAAATTTGTTGTTTTTAAATAAAAGAAGTTGGTTTTTTCTTTGTCCACCAGCCCTACATGGAAAACTCCTACTGGGTGCTAATATCAGCTCCTGTGACCCTTCCCCAACCGCCTGTTCCCAGGAGGGCAGCTTTAGGATGCAGGCCACACCAATGCTGCCCCTGTCTGTCCCCTAGGCTTCCCGTTACCGTGCACGGCTCTCTCTCCCGGCGCTGCGGATGCATGGGCAAGGAGGGCCTTACACGTTTTCAGACAGGCACTGTCTTACTGGTCATGAGTAAACGTGCATAAAAAGCGCTTAGAGATTAGGGCAAAGAATGTACAGATGTGCTTTATACAATTGATGTGTGTATATGTATGCACTGTGATAAGAGTTGTATGAGCCCCTAGTGAATTGTTTGAAAAAAAAATGAAAACTAAGGAAACTGACCAATGAACAAATCAATAAACAGACCAGAATGGCCAAAAAAAGCGCGCTTAGAACAATGTTTGGAACATTATAAAGACGCGTGAGCCTGGGCTTCACTTTTATCTCCATCAGCATTTTCACAGACGCCAACGTGCGTCGTTGCCCTTTTAAGAGACCGGCCCACTTTTTCCGTACTCCTCCGGGTACCGGAAGTCACCTACACGGCCCCTCAGAAAGATGGCCACTGAACGTTCTTCCGGAAGCTGTCACCGGAATCTCCGTGACGCACAACGAGCAGAAGCGTCCCGGGGGGGGGGGTTCTGTAGCGCCGCCCTCCGGCCCCCGTCGCTGCGCCTCCTCTCCCGCCTGAGCGCCGTGACCGCGAAGGCCGCCGGCGGGCCCCGCCCTCGGCCAGCCACGACTTGGGGGAGGGGCTGGCAGCAATGACACTCTAGGCACTCTCCCGTGCGTCTCTATGGTGCCGAGCCGGCCGGAGCGTCGCTCCCGCGCATCGGGACGGACGTTGCCCCTTTAATCGACGGAGGACGGGGACGAGGAGGTCCCGCGAGAGTTACGGACGGCGGGGGCGGTGTCGAGGCTGGGGGCCCGAGAAGGATGGAGCCCGAGATGGAGCCAGACACTCTGGAGGCGCGAATCAGTGAGTGTCCGGGCGGGGCGCGGGCCGGACCGGAACCGGAACCGGGGGCACTAGGCGGGCCCCTTCTCATTGGGGGCGGGGTACTCAGGGGGGCCTCTGAGCGCCCCCTCCTCAGGCCCCGCCCCTGCCCGGGACGGGCAGTACCCCGAATCGGTCCTCTGGACTTCGGGGAGGAGGACCCGCTCGGGCCGTAAGTGCAGGAGCGAGCTGCGCCTCGCCCAACCCTGGCCGCGACCCCCGGTGGAAGCTGTTAGCTGCGTGCACCCCAGTCTGCGCCGGGCTCTCGCCCATTGCCCCCGAAACGGAAGGAGCACCCGCCAGCCCTCGGGATGGACTTCTCCGCCGAGGGAAGGACCCCGTCCCGTCCTTCTCTCCGGCCCAGTGTGGCGTGATCTCCCATCCCCAAATCTGCAGCTGCCCCTGGAATGTGCTCCTTCCCAGCCCAGGAACCGAGGGCTCACTGCCCTTTCTGACCCCCACAAGCTCTAGGGACTCGGTGCGAACTCCCGGTCCTACCACGTTTAGGAGGGCCCCGTCTTAAACTGCACAGGCGTTCCCAGGGTCCCTGTCCTTGCCCTCGGCGTCTCACAGCCCTGGCGCACGAGCCCCCTGCCCCCTAGCGCTGATGGCTCACTTCCCTCAAACAGGGCGCGCATCGTGTCTCAGGTCGCAGCGAAGCGCCTGGGTCTGTCTTCAGCACGGACACAGGGATACGCACAGGGTGGTTTGGGGCCGTGGCCAGCCGCGGCTGAGCCGGTCACGTGCGGAAGTGAACCCTGGGGTTGGCCCCAGAACCACAGGTCCCCTGGGATCTTCCAGCGCCGTGGGAGGAGGGAAGAAGGGGAATGTTCAGGCGTGCCACAAGTGTGCCGGGCTCAGTCAGCAGGGGAGGGGAGGAGGCTGGCCCCCTGGTTCCAGACAGTCTGGAGTTTAGCAGCAAGGTGGGCTTCTGGAAGTGCAGAGGGAAGAGTTTGCTGGGTCCTGGGGCTGAGGACCCGACCTTGTCTTCCGGTCCTTTGTGCCCCAGCAAAATGAGCTCACACACCCCTCCGGCACACTCATGCTGCTGGAGGTAGGGTGGCCACTGGTGGTGCACAGGATGGCTTTGCCTGCCTCCCTGCCAGGGATTGGGTACCCAGGGAAGTCTCAGATCTCTTGGCACCCAGAGGCCCCTGCTCCGGGCCCCCCACCCCCAGCCAGATGAGGGGAGAGAGCTGATGTCCCATGATGCCACTGCCTCCTCCTCGCCGCCTCCCCAGCCCTCTGGACAGCAGCTTCTCCCGGTGAGCTCCTGTGGACTCACGTGCCATTGACACTTAAAGGAACTTCCTCATTGAGGGTCCCCAGCCTGGTGACAAATGAGCAAGAGCCAGCTCTATCTGCCGCTAGTCTGGCTGGCATCCCCGCCTGCCTGTGTTGGGGCCTAGTAGAAGGCCATCCTGGCACAACCTGGGCGTTGTCCAGCCGTCCTCAGGCAGCCAGCGCCACAGTCACTCCTGTAAGGGCCCTCAGTTCTTTGGGGAGCCTTGGCCAACTCCTTCCGCCTTTTCTCAGCTTAGTTTCTCCAAGGACAGATTGCATGTTTGTTTCTTCATCTACAGATTTGGCTGTGAGCTCCTGGGGGCGGGGCTTTCCCCAGCTCAGGGCTGCACCTTCAGTAACCCAGGAACCCTGAGTGGGAGAACTGACCCCTGTTGGGCCCCACTGCCTCCTGGGCCAGTGCTCCCTCCAGACCCCCTGGTGTGCTGCTCAGGTGGGCGTAGTTGGGGCCCCTGAGGGCAAAGCTAGGAGGCAGCCTGGGGAATGCGGGTGAAGACCCAGCCCTGGCTGCCCCATGGCTTTACAACCGAAACCCGAAACCAAACCCTCTGCCAGTGAGTTGAGTCCGCCTCACAGTCACCCCGATGTGGGGTTTCTGAGACTGTCAGTCTTTCCAGGAGCAGATAACCTCATCTTTCTCCCAAGGAGTGACTAGTGGGTATGAACCATCGACCCTGTGGTTAGCAACTAATACCAGGCAGAAGGAGTTTGCCCTCCAGTCCCCATATTGCACTCCCCTATGCGCCGTCCCTCTCCTGGGGGCCTAGCCACCCCTGCCCGCAGACAGTGAACTCCCCTCCGGACCTCTTCATGAGCTGCCTGCAGAGATGGGATGTCCTGGGCCCACAGTCAAGGGCAGGTCTGGGGAAAGAGAATGGAGAGGTGGCCCAGCTGGGCGACCCAGATGGGAGCTTGTTAGGGAAAGCCACCTGGAGGAGAGGGGTCCACCATGAACCCTCCCACTGCTCACCTAGGCCCTAGGTTCTGCTATCCCTCCCTCCCCCACCCAAACCTCGCTGGCATCCGCCGCCCCCAGGCAGCCCTCTGGGCTCGGGCTGAACGGGGCCCCTGCCTGGCTCCCCAGCTCCTTGCAGCTCTGTTGTCACTGTGTTGGGAACCCACTTCTGGGTTCTGGGCTCCCAGAGGCTGGAGCCTGGCATTTGCTTTCTCCCCTATGTCCATCTTCAGGAGTGGGTGATGAAGGCAGAGTCTCTAAAAGGGGTTTAGTGAGAAGCTGCTGGGGAGCACGGACTTGACCCGCTCTCTGAAGCAGCAGCCGCAGCCCCGGGCTTTCCAAGCCGGAAGGCTAAGGGGGAGGCTTTCCTGTGCTCAGCCACATCGCCTGCTGGCCAGGTGGGGCTGCTGGCAGGGGGTGGGATGGGCAGGGTGCCCTGGGAGCCACACTGATCCCTCCCTCCTGCAGACAGAGCCACCAACCCCCTGAACAAGGAGCTGCACTGGACCAGCATCCACGGCTTCTGCGAACAGCTCAACGAGGACTTGGAGGGGTAGGCTGCCCCCACCCCACTCTCCTGTTCACCCCAAACTGTCCTGGGCCAGCCCCGCCTCAGGCACAGCGTAGGGGGTACTGTCTGTTCGTGAGCCCACAGAGCAGTGAGCAGGGGGCTGTAGAGCCTACAGTGGGCCACTCTGTGAGGTGGACCCTGCTGGACCCTCCTGCAGGCCCGTCAGCTTGCCCTGGGAGCCCACAGAGGCCTGCCCTCACCAGGCCTGCCCAGCCCCGTGGAGATGACCCGCAGGCCTGTCAGAGTTGCCTGCAGGCTTGGAGCAGTATCTGTAGGGAGGGAAGCTGGGAGGCCCCCCCATCTCAGAAGGCTCCCCAGGTGCCTCTGAAGTTCAGGAGCACCAATCTGGGGCTTGCCCGGTCTGTTTCCTCCACTGAGACCCTTGGTTCCAATCCCATCCGCTGGGCTTTCCTGAGCAGTCCGGCTGCCTGTCATGGAGGGTCGCACTGCTCCTGGAAGGTTGGCAGGTAGACCTTTCCCAGAAGGGCCTCTAGCGAGAGGCCTGCTGATCTGCTTCGGAGAAGTCCCAGCGGAGACACCATGTGGCGTGCGGCTGCTCCACATACCCTGGGTGACCCGGAGCCCAGGTCGACTGCATGAATGTCATTGGACAAGTCATCGAAGCCTCTGAGCCTTTGTATGTTCAGGGTAGAGTGGGGTGGGGCTGCCGCTGCCTCAGAAACACCTGCACGGCCACAGTCAACTCCTAGGGCATTAGAGGCAGGTGGATACGGTCTCTGCCCCCTTAGACCCCGGGTCACTCTAGCTGCCCCCCTCTCTTGCACTGTTGTGTCTGGCTCTCCGACTGGCTCATGGCAGGTGTGACGGTCTCTGGACGGGTCCCTCTCTGGGCCGAGGGGGTGGCACGTCACGGTGGTGGAGGTGCTGGTGGGTCTCTTCCAACTCACTGGACTCCATGTACCGAGACGCACGCCCTGCCAGGCCCATGCCGTCCGTCCTCACGGTCACGGCTCTGTGGGAGCCCGCTGCTGCAGCCACACAGGTGGTCGGCCAGTTGACCTGTGCTTTACCTGGAATGGTGTCCTCTCCAGGGACTCTTCCCTCCTGGTACCTTGTCCAAAGTATCTAAGACGGCATCTTGCTGCCCTTGCTGCTAGAGACCATTCCGTGGTTCTCTCGGCAGTCCGGGAGTGCCATCAGCGCTCTTCGCCAGCACCGCCCTCCAAGGCGCGGAGCGGACCCTGCTCTCCGCACTCGTTCTTGAGCCTTGTCGTGTAGATGAGGCCCCTGAACACACCGTGCAGCGGGCAGGTGTGCCTTCATCCTCACTGTGGCATCTTTGTTTTCAATACTTTAAAAGAGGTCTCTGGCTGCACATTTGCCCAGCGTAGCGCATCGGGTGATTTCTTGATCCCTGTAAACTGGGATCCCCATTGTCTTCAATCCTTTCTGTGGTGGTCGGGGTGTGGCTCATCGGTCTGGTTGTGTGGACGTGGGTTTTCTCTGTGTGGGGTGGGATCCATTCTGAAGGCTGTCGGCTTCAATCCCCATCAGTAAGCCCTCCTCCCTGTCGGCGGGCATGGTGGTGTTGTTCCATCCCTCATCTTAGAGGCCAGTGTCTGGATGTGCCCTCTGCACGGCATGGTGCCCACCCTGCCAGGGCTGTACTGCCTCGCTCCTCATCACCCCCAACCCCGTCCCATCTGGGTTGAGTTCTTGGGTGGCTGGGTGCTACGGGGGTGCAGCCCAGGCTGCCTGGCGACTCTGGCTCTGTTACTCCTCCCACCCAGGCCGCCACTTGCCACCCGACTGCTGGCACACAAGATCCAGTCCCCGCAGGAGTGGGAGGCCCTCCAGGCCCTGACGGTGAGGGGACGGGGCCGTTGCTCTAGAGGGGCCTAGGCCGCGGTGGTTGGGGTGTCCTGGCCCTGATGCTGAGGGGGGATGGGGCTGCTGCCCCAGGGGGAGGCCCAGACCCAGGTAGTTGGGGGTGTCCAGACCCTGGTTTGGATCGCAGGGGCCTTATGCCAGGTGGATGGTGCCGATTCACATGTGGCCCAGGTCACGCCGGCCAAGGCAGTGCTGTGGCTTGGGCATTGCCAGGCACTGTAAATCTTCATGACCCCTGTGCTCCAGGCCTCTGTGGGCCCCAGCCTGGTGGGCGGTTCCCTCCGGGCCTCAGCAGGTCTGGCCTTTCCCCCCACCCACAGGTGCTGGAAACGTGCATGAAGAGCTGCGGCAAGAGGCTCCACGACGAGGTGGGCAAGTTCCGCTTCCTCAACGAGCTCATCAAGGTCGTGTCCCCCAAGGTGGGTCAGCAGCCCCTAGGCTGAGCACTGGCCCTCGGCAGGGAGGGCTGGGCAGGCGGCACAGGTTGCAGGGCCCAGCCTGGGCCACTGCTGAGAAGTCCACAGCTGCACCTGGCTCTCTGGCCCAGGGCCTCCCTGCCCCACTCCAGGAGAGCCTCCTCTTGTCCCTGGCCACTGAGGCCTCAGACCTGAACACTGAAGCAGGTGGCCCACGCCCTTCCTGGGGTCTTCCCATCTCAGCCCTGTCCCTGACACACAGAGGGCCCTGGTTCCTCCCGCCCAGTTGGTCGCGGGCCACTCTGAGCGGGGCCTAGGGTCAAGCCAGTCTGTGCTTGCCCCATCCCTGATTGACCTTGCCGCCACAGACCCCCTCCTCCCCAAGGTCACAATGTCCCCTTCCGAGAGTTGCCAGGAACCACCTGTTCCTCACCCCCCAGCATGGCCCCCTGAACATGGTCCCTCCGTGATCCCTGCAGGGCAAGGGTGCTCCAGCCTTTCCCAGGTCCCAGGCAACACAGGGCTGAGGGTTTCCGAAAGAGCGGAGAAGCGGCCGGGCTGGGGCTGGAGGGAATGGGGACAGTCATGTCACGGGCCTCCCGCTGCTTCCTTCCTGAAGTACCTGGGTTCTCGGACCTCTGAGAAGGTGAGGAACAAGGTGGTGGAGCTGCTGTATGGCTGGACGGTCAGCCTGCCCGAAGAGGTGAAGGTCGCAGAGGCCTATCAGATGCTGAAGAAGCAGGGTGAGGGGACCTCTCCAGGGACCACACCGCTGAGCCTCTCCCTGTCTGCCTGAGATGGCCTGGAGCGGGGTGGGGGGCGGGCTCCCCTCAGGAAGCGGCTGATGAGTAAGCTGTCTATCCACACAGCAGTCTGACCTGGCAGGTCAGGAGCAGGCGCTGGCACAAGGGTCCAGGGCCCTGTGGGTGGAGTGAGTCTGACCTCTCCCTTCCCCTTCCTACCTCCTACCCCGCTCCATGCTGTCTCCCCAGGGATCGTGAAGTCTGACCCCAAGCTGCCTGAGGATGCCACCTTCCCTGCTCCTGCTCCGAGGCCCAAGAATGTCATCTTTGAAGATGAGGAGAAGTCCAAGGTGAGGGCAAGAACTGGAACCGCCAGGGCCCCTGTGGGCACGTGAGCCCTGTGGGCAGAGGTGCCTGCTGAGCACAGCAGGGGTTGGTGGGCAGGACAGACACAGACACACGTGCAAGTACACGTAACACTGTTGGTCGAGCCTGCTCCGTCTCCTGCCCTCACGTGGCAGGACAGGGTTTCCTGGTGTTGGTTGGAGGGCTTCCGTGGGCTGACCGGATCCCGAGTCTCTGTGTGCGGAGTCCTGGTGGCACAAAAGTTCAAGCACTCTGCCGTGGCTGGCATCTTCTGGGAAACGCTCTGGGCAGGCTCGCCCCATCTGTCCACCGTCCTCAGGGCCGCTCGGGTGGGCTGTGCACCTGGCAGTGGGCCTGCTGTCTGTCTGAGCCTCACTCACAGCAGCCGTCTGAGTCGTTTGAATGGAAGCAGTGCATGCTGTGGGAAGGCAGGCCCTGGAGGGTGCAGAGAAGGGGGAGGCAACAGAGCCTCGCCCAGCCCGGGAGGGAGCTCGTCCCACCCTCCACCCTCTGTCCATCCTCCAGGAGGCACTCTGGCCAGGGAGGCCACGAGCCCCCAGGCACAGGCCTTAGTCGTCCTTCAGTCTGATCCACAGAAGACTTGGGAACTTGCACTGGCCCCACAGCCAGGAAGTAGGGGAGGAAAGTGACCCCTTCTTCCTGATCCCAGGCCCGCCCCCTGCCCTGACACTTCACTCATGGTGTGTCCCCCCCACTTCCCCCACTCCGCCTACTTCACTTCCCGCTGCCTCCTCAGATGCTCGCCCGCCTGCTGAAGAGCTCACACCCCGAGGATCTCCGAGCAGCCAATAAGCTCATCAAGGAGATGGTGCAAGAGGTAAGGGCTGAGCCACAGTGTGGGGAGGCGGAGGGGTGGGACCCCCAAGGGGTAGGGGGAATGTACAGAGAGCCCTGCAGTGACCCAGCTGAAGGCTGCTGCAGGGAGGAGGAGACCTTAGTGGGCAGGACCACGACACCCTTCCCTGTTGGGCTTCTGGCAGGCTGTAAGAATGGCCCCACTGCAAACCCCCTGAGGTTGGGCTGTGAGTTGGGGAGGGTCCACCTCTCCCTACTGCCCCCTGGTCAGAGCCCCCACCCCCAGGAACACTGTGCCCCGTCCTGACCCTCTGGGCTCGGTCACCAGAGTGCAGTTAACGACCTGCTTGGCAAAGTTGCCCTAAGTGCTGTCTTAGGTGTAGAAATGCTAGAACTCCATTAGGCCGTCCCAGACTTAGTCACAGAGAAGAATGTTCACTCTGTCATGGACTGCCAGAAACATGGACAGGCCTGTCTGGGGACAAGTGCTGCCTGAATGCTCCTCCGAGGCGAGGGTGGCAGACTGTCTCACGTGCTCTGGACGTGTCGTCAGGAGGGCCCAGTCTCTGGAGAAGGACACCATGCTTGATAACGGAGGGGCAGGGAACGAGAAAGGCCCTCACCGAGATGGGTGGCTACAGTGGCTGCCACCGTGAGCTCAAACCCAACAGCAATGGCGAGCGTGGTGCAGGACTGGACAGTGGTTTTGCTGAATGATAGGTAGACTCACTTCAACCAGAAGGCCGCCACCACCCGTATGAGCACGAGAGCCTCAGCTGCGAGCCAGACAGACATGGGAGCCTGAGAGTCACCCAGAGAGGAGGACAAAGAAGGGCCTGCCAATCCAATTCCCAACGATCCAGCCTGGAAAACCCCATGGAGCACCTTCTCCCTTGACATGGGAGGCTCCCTCCAGAAGATGAAGTTGACTTGAAGGCAACTCGACGGTTGTTTCTAGACATGTGTGTGTGTGCGCGCGTGTGTATAAGAGCCTCCAAGCTCGCTCCATCGAATCACTCGCTGCCACGGATCACAGCGCCCCGTGGGGTTCTGAGACGGTAGCTGTTTACAGGAGGAGAACATCCAGTCTCTCCTGCGAGGTGGCCAGTGGTTTCAAACTGCCTACCACGCAGATCACAGCCCAACTCATAACCACTGCACCACCAGGGCTCCTGTGTAGGTGCATATATGTATGAGGTGATATACTTAACAAAAAAATTAGACTCAACGTCATCAAGTCAATTCAGCCGCAGGTGACCCCTCTGAGAGAAAGTAGAACTGTCCCTGTGAGTTCCTGAGACCATGACTCTAGGAGCAGAAAGCCTCTTCATTCTCCAGCGGTGCTGCTAGTAGCTTAGAACTGCTGGCCTCGTGGTTAGCAGCACAATGCATAACCCACTCTTACCACCAGGGCCTCTGGAAAAGAAAAAAATGCATACCCCCCAAAAGCCCTGGGCTGCTAGCCCCAAGGTTAGCAGTTCAAACCTGCAGGACAGCAGGTGTCCTGTAAAGTGTCCAGCCAGAGACCCACAGGAGCACTTCTGATTCTGTCCTCGAGGCTCCCGACGAGCCGCAGTTGACTCGATGGCCGTGAGTTTGGTTTTCTATTACCAAAAAGACGTTCTCAACGACAGCCCACATGCAGTATGTAAACGCATCACATGGTGAGACAGGGCAGTGTCTGCTGGGCCCAAGAAAACAAGCTCAGGCTGGCAAAGAGAGGGCACCAAAAAGACTGCCAGTTTGCAGGGAGAGGGACGGCCACGAGTGAAAAGACAGAGCATGCAGATGTCCTGTTCCCAAGGGGACCCAGGACAAGGACATAGACTGGGGTCCTGGGCCAGGGAGCCTGGTTTCCAGGTACTTTTTCTGGGATTTTGCCTGAACTCGGGGCTCACAAATAGTGGCCGGCACTTGGTGCTTCCGGAGAATCCGCCGGTTCCTTATCCCAGAGCACCCAATGCTGGACTGCCGAGAGCCGAGGTGGTCCCCGGAACCCCCGTGGAACATCCCCCAGCAGATCGCTGGGCTCAGCACTGCTTCTCCCAAGGAAGCCTCCAGAGAGTCTGGTCCTGTGCCCCGCCCATGAGATCGAGTCACAGGGAGGGGCCAGCCGGGGAGGCGGGGGAGGAAGGCTGGTGGGAGAGCCACCTGGACAGGCAGGAAGTGGGTGAGCTCTGCAACCACCAGGGAGCAGGGAGAACAATGTCATGTGACCTCAAGGCTGGGCCCTGCTCTTTCTGAGCCCTCTGACCATGCTGGGGCCTGCAGCAGGCATGGCCCCAGTGAAGGTCTCAGATTGGAGATCCTGTGCCTGCGGGGTGCCTCCCCACCCCTGCCCCTCTGTTGGAGGCAGAGTGCTGAGGGCCCGGTGCCTGTGTGTCACAGGACCAGAAGCGGATGGAGAAGATCTCGCGGCGGGCGAACGCCATCGAGGAGGTGAACAACAACGTGCAGCTGCTGACGGAGATGGTGATGGGCCACAGCCAGGGCCACGCGGCCGCAGCCAGCAGCAAGGACCTCATGAAGGTGTGCCTGCCTCCCCCTCACACCCACCCCATGCCAGGACCCCGGGAAGCCCTGACCCGTCCACCCCACTGCCCCCAGGAGCTCTACCAGCGCTGTGAGCGGATGCGGCCCATGCTCTTCCGACTGGCCAGCGACACGGAGGACAATGATGAGGCCTTGGGTGAGTGCAGCCTTTCTCCTTGCCCACCTGCGGCGCCCGCAGTTAGAAGGAGCCACCACCAGGGGGCCCTCACCCTCTGCTCCGAGGCTAAGTCTGGGCTGTCTTGGGGGCAGGACAGGATGGAGAGTGACTTGCTGAGCTCACAGGGCACATGGGGGGTGGGGGCGGGTAGGGACAGAGGTAGGCAAGGCTGACTGGGTACCTCAGCGGCCTCCCTGGAAGGAGGGTCTCACAACCTCCCTCACAGCCATCGTCACCACGGCCCTGTCCCAGCTTCTCTCCTGTGCCCCTGGTCATCCAGGGTCCTCTTGGGCACGGTCTGGGCAGACACAGAAGTGTCGCAGGGGCTTGAAGGAGGGGCACAGGGTGGGTGAAGAACAGGGAAGGCCTCCCACTCCCTGTAGGCCAGAGGCCAGTCCCTGGTCCTGCCCTGAGCAGCTGACAGAGGGACACTGGTTTGTGGCAGGCGGTGCTCTGGACCATGGGCGTGCAGCGAAGGGAATAAGGCCCTGTCTGCATGGAGAGGAGGCAGATGATAAGCCAGAGGCCTTCTCCACAGCTGGAGGGAGGCGGGTCAGGGACCACACAGGAGGCAGCAGAGCCGGGGCCTGGGGGCCTGAGGGAGCAGATGGAGTGGGAGGCTCCTCCCTAGCCCCCTCACACCAGGCTGAGTGGGTACATACGGTCAGCTGGCAGCCCTTCAGGCTGGCCCCCTTCCTGTGCCTTCCAGCGGAGATCCTGCAGGCCAACGACAACCTGACGCGGGTCATCAACCTATACAAGCAGCTGGTGCAGGGCGAGGAGGTCAATGGTGATGCCGCTGCCGCTGGCCCAATCCCTGGTGAGGGGGTTGAGGGGCGTTCCCCCCAGAGCTGGAGGCCACAAGAGCAGGCAGAGTGACTGGCTCCTTAAGAAGGGAAGGCCCTGGGATGGGAGGGAGCTGGGGGATGGCAGTGCCAAGCCTATAGCTGTAAAGGAGCAGGGGATGACGGGGATGGTGTAGTATGTCTGCCGAAGGCAGGCTTTTCTGTCCCAGACAGATCAGATCCGGCTCCTGCTTAGTTTTCAGAGGACAGAGGGAGGGTTTTTGAGTCAGCCGTAGAGACTGGGCTCTCCTCAGACCCGGGGAGCTGGGGGTGGGGGGCGGAGGGGGTAACGACATGCTGCACAGACCAGTGTAGCAGGGACTTGAAGGAGTGAAGGAGGAGAGGTGGCCCGCAAAGGAGAGAGAAGGCTGGGCATTCCCTATAGGAAGGCAGGGGCGGCAAGCAGGAGCCTGGGGAGCGAAGGTACCCCCAGGACCTGCCCAACTCTCCCCTCACACCACCCCCCCCCAGGGAGTACCTCAGCCCTGCTGGACCTCTCAGGCCTGGATCTCCCTCCTGCTGGCACCACCTACCCAGCCGCGCCCACGGGCCCTGGCAGCCAGGCCAGCCCCGAGCAGCCCAGTGCCTCGCTCTCCCTGCTGGACGACGAGCTCATGTCTCTGGGTGAGGAGGCAGCCCCGCACCCAGCACCACTCTTGTCTGGGACTGTGGGGGTGGGGGGAGCTCCACAGAGAATGCCTATTGATTAGGCAGCTTAGAGGTCCAGCCCATTCCTACCCACTGAGAAGAGGGGGTCGTTGGGACAGTGGGCAAGTCCCCTGACCCCAGCCTGCTGATACTAGGGCAGGGCCTGGACTGGAGGCCAGCCAGACACCAAATATACCCTGGGGACACAGTAGGAGGTTCCAGGTAGCCCAGCCAAGCCTAGCTTTCAACTGTCAAGGCAGGAGGTCCCCCTCTTACTCTGAGGTGCTTCTGGAGCATGGAGCTGCAGGCCTGGCAGCCTGGGGCTGGGTGTTGCCAGGGTTTGAGCCCTCAGACTGCTCACCAGAAGGTTGGCACAGAAGCCCGACAGAAGGAAGGCCTGGTAGTCTGCCCTGACACACAGGGGCAGCACCTGGTGTGGCTGGGTTTTGTTATGGGCTGAACCAGACACTCCTGTTAAGTTGTCCCGAGTTACAGAGCTATTTAAAAGGGTGTGAGCAGCAGGGTATCAGCCTCTGATCTGGGAACCGCACCCTGAACCCTGCTGCTCCAACAGCTGGTGTCACAGCGAGGCACTCCATTGGAGAGTTCTGTGGATAAGGGTCTGACCTCAGGGTGTCCAGGGCCCTACCCACGACCCTGCCTACCTGCCCCCTCTCAGTCTGTGTCCAGGGCTGGCTTGGGCACACACGCACGCCTTTGACAGGCGGAGGGTAGCCCAGTGGCGGGCCAGTTTCCACGCTCTGAGTGAACTGAGGCCCCGAGCCCCAGCTTCCTCAGTTTCTTCTCAAAGGCACAGAGGGTGTGGGAACAGGAAGCGGTATGCCTGGGCAGCACCTGGCCCCCCCGCAGGGGAGGCCGCCCGGGGACCACAGAACTTGTCCTGACCCTCACAGCCCCTTGGCGGGGAGGCTGAGGGGAAACGGGACCTAAGACTGACCACACTGCCCAGCTGGGCCCCTGGCACATTGTTCCCACCCCTCCCTGGGCCCACTTCCTGGTCGTCAGAGAAGGTACCAGGAACTGCATCAGACTGACTCTCACTCAGATGACACTGTCACCGCCACTTTACACACGCGGGGACCACACCAAACCCACCGCACGGACTCTGACAGAGGAGAGCTGCCTCAGGGTTTCTTAGGCTCTTTTTTTCTTTCTTAAATCTTTATGGAAGCAACAGCCGTGTCCTCCCTTGGTGCAACTGCTGGTCCCCAGCCACTGTCCTTTGCAGTCAGCCGCTCAGTGTGCCACCCAGTGTGCCAGCCGAGCAAGCCAGAGCCACTGCCACCCAGTCCGTTCCAGCAGAGACGCCTCTAAGGGGCTCCCGAGGCTGTGACCCTGCACGGGACAGAAGGCCTGTCTCCCCCTGCAGGGGCTGGTGGGCCGAGCCGTGTTCAGGCTCCAGCAGTTTTGCCCTGTGCTGTTCAAGTCCAGGCTCTGCCACTTTCTGTGTGACCTTGGACAAGTGACTTCACCCCTCTGTCATCATCCTCCACCTCCTCTCTTTTCCCTTTTAATTCGGATGCTCTGTGCCTGCACACGGGAAGTTGGCATCCATCCATGCCCTTGCAACAAGATTGGTAGCACCTTCTGAGTAAGAAGACATTGGCCTTCTCCAGTCTGCCCGTGTCCGATGCATTCTGTTCCCGTCACCCGTCATAGCAGCCACGAATCCCCTGAACATCAGAACCCTCTTGCCCACCCTGGGACCACTGATTACCACTGGTCCCCTTGCACCCTCCTGCCCCACATGCTCCTTACCCCCACTCTTAGGGACCTGGGGTAGGGCCTGAGTGGGACCAAGCAGGCGGGACCGCAACCTCTCCTGAGTTGCCAAAGCTCAACCCTGGTGGTGGGATGGAGGTACAGCCAGCGGGCAGCTGTCACGCGCCATGAGCCCCCACCCGTTCTCCTCAGCCACTCCCAACGGTGGTCCCTGTTGGGGCACAGAGAGGGCATGGAGACTCAGCCAATGCAGCACCTTGCAGTGGGCCCATAGACTCCAGAACGCACCACGGCCCTGCCCCAATCCTGTGTCTGTGCAGAGTGGAGCTTGGGGGCAGGATGGGCTGGCAGCGGGCCTGCGTGCTGGCTCCCATGGGGAGTGTGGGCTTTGCACTCCAAACCAAGCCTCTTGGAGACAAGAAGTGAGAAGCTAGGAGCAGGGAGCCCCAGCCCAGAGCCCCCCAACTAAGTGTGGCTTCCTCATCTCTGTCTCCTTAGGCCTAAGCGACCCCACACCTCCTTCAGGCCCAGGCTCGGACAGCACCGGATGGCACAGCTTTCAGGTAGGTGGGGGCTGGCATCCTGGGTCCCACCCAAAGCCTGGAAGGGAACCAGGCCAGGCCTCTGCAGGAGGCCTGAGGGCAGTGGCACCCCCAGCCCCAACTGCATCTCTCCAGGCCAGCCTGGGGATTGAGATAAGGGTTTCTGTTGAAGGGGGCAGCACCTGGAGCAGAGCCACAGGCCAGGCCCAGTCCCCTGCTGACCTTGGGGTGGGTCCTAGGCCCAGCAGGCTTGCTGCCACCTCAGCCCAGCCCCAGGTGCCTGCCCCTTTGTGTACTCAACAGTCGTCGGAGGGTGCCGAGCCCCCCGCCCAGCCGCCTCCCCCGCCAGCCAGCAGTGCTCTAGATGACCTGGATCTCCTGGGGAAGACCCTCCTGCAGCAGTCGCTGCCCCCTGAATCCCAGCAAGTGCGGTGGTGAGGACCCCACTCAGACCCTCCAGGGAGGCACAGAGTCTCCCACGAGCATAGTTTATGTGAGAGAGACTGCAGGGCCCAAGGGGACAGAACGGGCCTACAAAGGGGAGTGGGGGGGTGATGGGGTTGCTGCTGAGCCCACAGCCAGGGACAGAGCTGGTGGCTGGCCTCTCCTGTACTGAGGGTCTCAGGCATGAAGATCCTGGACTCTGTCCCCCACCAAGGGAGAAGCAGCCGCCAGCCCCCCGGCTCACACTTCGAGACCTGCAGAGCAAGAGCAGCAGCAACTCCGGGCCCAGCACCCCCAGCCGCCCCCCCACTGTGTCCCCAGAGCCCCCCGGGCCTCCACAACCGCCCGCACTCCCCGAGGTGGCGCTGGCCAGCATCACGGTGCCTCTGGAGTCCATCAAGCCCAGTGAGTGTCTCCCAGAAGGAGGGGAAGCCGTGCCCAGCCCTGCCACGGGCTGACTCGGCAGGGTACGCTAAAGAGCCCCTTCCTGCCAGGACTCTCGGGGCGATGCAGCAGGCTTGCAGACACAAGGCCTTCCTGTGGGAAGGCAGGAGGCAGGACCCTCCCGATGAGCCAGGTCCACCTGTGACCTGGCTGGTCCCTGAGGTGTCACAGCCCCCATGTCCCCAGGAGGTGGGCAGTGTGCCCATTTGACCAGAGAAGTTGAGCGGCTGTGCGCAGACCACCCAGGGAGCAGTGGGCCCCCATGGGGCTGGGAAGGTCCTGCCCCTCCAGCAGACTGCAGCCTCACCCCCCTGCCCTCTAAGTGCCCCGGGTTGAGGCCCTGTCTGTGTGTGTCCCTCCTCCCCACACCCTGCAGGCAGCATCCTGCCTGTAACCGTGTACGACCGGCATGGCTTCCGCGTCCTCTTCCACTTCGCCCGTGACCCGCTGCCGGGCCGCTCGGACGTGCTGGTGGTGGTGGTGTCCATGCTGAGCACCGCCCCCCAGCCCATCCGCAACATTGTCTTCCAGTCGGCTGTCCCCAAGGTGACGAGGACAATGCGGGTGTGGTGGGGGTGGGGTGGAGGGCACTCTGAAGTGAAGCCACGCTAGCTGGCCCGCCGGCCCCCCGCTCACAGGTCATGAAAGTCCGGCTGCAGCCTCCCTCCGGCTCTGAGCTGCCAGCGTTCAACCCCTTGGTCCACCCGACGGCCCTCACCCAGGTTCTGCTCCTCGCCAACCCCCAGAAGGTGAGTCTTCTGGCCAGCGGCCGGGCTCTGCGGGGCCGGGCTGGGCTGCCCTGACACCCACTGCCCCCTCCCTCTGCATAGGAGAAGGTCCGCCTCCGATACAAGCTGCTCTTCACCATGGGCGAGCAGACCTACCACGAGATGGGGGATGTGGACCAGTTCCCCCCACCAGAGACCTGGGGCAGCCTCTAGAGCAGGCCCGCAAGCCTGGTACTTCTCCCTCCCCTGCCCTCCAGCCCTCCCCTGCGGAGCCAAACTCAGCAGCAGGAGGCTGGGCTGGGTTTGGGCTGCAGGGAGCACCACGCAGTGTGAGCCTGGGCACGGAGGGGCTGCCCAGCCCCGGAAGGACTCAGGGTCCCGGACAGGGAATGGGGCCGTTGGGGACGCCAGGACCGCAGGCCCTGCCCAACTACAGCCTGGGGCCCTCCCCGCCTGTCTCTAATGCCTTATGGGAAGGCCCAGCCATAACTTGGGAGGCCAGGCTGGAGCCACGGACAGCTCAGGCCTCCTCCGTGGGACCGGGTGAATGTGGGGGTCGCGTGTGCACCCCTAGCTGTTTGCACTTCTCTGCTGTGTGCTTTGACTCTGCTTTTGTATCCAAGTGGGCCCTGTGGCCAAGGTCTCAGGGGTGGTGGAGGCTGACTCACAACCCCACCTGCCCCTCCTCCTCCTAGGGGCTCCCCCCACCCCACCCCACCCTCCAAAGGGCCTGTGACTGTGGGCCATGGGGCCAGGGCTCCACCCTGGGTTCCTAGTGCCTGCCCCCTCCGCCCTGGCCCCTTCGGGGACCCCGAGGGCATCTCCTGTCTGTCCGTGGTCAGCAGTGAAAGCCGGAGTATTTATGTTAATAAAACGTCCTTTTCCTGAGACCTTTCTTCCCAGACCCCATCTCTTCCGTCCCCTGCCCCACACCAGGGAGGCCCGCTCTGGTGGGCCCAGCAGTCCCAGCTGGAAGGGAGCCCCAGCTGCTGGGAGCTGGGGGAGGCCCCTGCGCTGCAACTTCCTGCTGCTGAGCTCAGCCCTCCGTAGGACTGGGAGCTGCACCCACCCCGGGCCGCCTCAGCTTCTCCATTTCCCAGGAAGCAGATGCAGCTTGCTCCAGTAGGCGCCGGGACCCCGAGCTGGGCCCCTGGCCACTGTCAGCCCAGTCCACCAGCGCTTGTCCCGAGGGGGGGGCTGGGGCTAGCAGGGAGGCAGCAATGTAGAGGGAAGACTGTGCTCTGAGCCCCACCCACCCGCTGCTCTGCAGAACAGAAGGCAAGGCTGCCCACGTGTGAGGGGCCCTAGGAGGCCTGTGCTCTCCCTGAACCCCAGAGCCTAGGGCCCCCTCCCCCCTTCACACCCTACCCTGGGGCAGCAGGGGAGGCCAGATGGATACTGGGGCTCCTGACAGCAGCCTCCTGCATGGGGAGGGGGGTTGACTAGGCCAGCCTACTGTGAAATTCAGAGCAGGGTGCCTCCAGCTGTTTGGCTCCCAGTGCAGAGGGGCTTAGTGGCTTACCAGCCCCTCTGACCACTGCAGTGTGCCCCTTTACAAACATACACACACACACACAGCTCTGGGACTGGCGTCCATGGGCAGGCCAGGGATGCTCCGGGCTTCCTGTAATCCTGGGGCTTTCCACCCAAATATCTGTCCTGCAAGTCTGAGTAGCCTCATGCCAGGTGAGGGAGGCCCAGTGCTCAGTCACAGGCTGGAATCATGTGGGGGGGAGGGGCGTGGCCACCAGATCCCTGGAAGCTTGCCCTTGTTGGAGAGCTAAAAACTCCCGTCTTCGGGATGTAGGCCATTCTGACAGCCAGGCTCTGGTGTTCTCGGGTTCTAGGCAGGGGGGCTGTGTTTAGAAAGGCGCCCCCCCACCACCACGCTAAGAACAGTGGGACTTCCTGGGGTCACAGGAATGCATCTCCAGCCTGAGACGGGTTAATTTTATATTTGGGCAACCACACACGTCTTTCGTGAGCAGCTTCCCAGACACTTGGGGAGATGGCTGCTTGCCTGGGGGTGGCCCCTGGTCTGCTACAAGGAGGCTGAGGAGACCAGAGCATGGGGACTCTGCCCTGCCTGGCTCTGAGCAGCCGCCCTCTCATCCTTACAACTGCCCTGGGACTCTGGACACGGAGGCTCAGGTGTCTCAGGTGCGTGAGAGCACAGGGCTGTAGCCCTGCTGCCCTGCCCTGCCCTCCTCTCCATGGGTTGGGTGAGGGCTCCGGCAGGTTGGAACTAGAGGCCACACTTGGCCAGGCTGTCGGGACTGCGGTGGCAGCCTCTAGCCTCAGCCCCACCCACGGCTTCCTGGGAGGACCCTCGGGCTCAGGAAGGACAGGAACCCAGAAATCCCACCGCACGCCTAAGGTCCCTGACCACAGATAGACGTGTCAAAGTGGGCCCAGGGGAGCTTTTGTGCCCAGTCTCAGCCCCACTGCTGACCCCCAGGTGGGCGCCCTACCCACATCCTGTCTCAGCAGCCCCAAGCTACAGATAAGTGTACTCCCCAGGAAAGCAAGTCTGGGCTGTGACCACTGGACTGGCCAGGGGCCTCAGTCTGCACACCTGTGGGATGAGGGCATGTCAGCCTCACTGGAAGATGCCCTCCAGGACAATACAGATGACCCTGTGGCCAAGGCAGCTGAGCCACGGAGTCAAGGGCTGGGATACGGGCAGGGTCTTTCCATTCCCAACAGACCGGGCACGGGGCCCCACTTGCCACGCTAACTCAGTCCTCACCACAACCCACAGGTAAGCCTGGAGGTAGTGAGTCCCTCTAACACCCCCAGAACTCATGGGTGTTCAAGAGAACTGCCCCGCAGGGGCTGGGTTTTTTGCAAGTAGAACGCCGGTCCCGCAGGGACTTGAAGCCCCAGCCTTTTCAATCAGTGGCTGAGCACATAACCCTACCAGCAGAGACCCCACCCAGGGCCTGTTGCAGGTTTCCAAGGAGGAAGAGGAGGGGCTGGTCTTGCCCAGGGTTGCCCACCTGGGGAGCGGGGACAAGAGAGGCTGCTGGCTGCCTGGAGCCCTGACGCTTGCATCTTGCTGGCTTGGGGGTGGAGACAAATGAATTGGCTCTTCCCTGAGCCCCTCTGGCGATGGCCCTGCAGTGCTAGGACTCAATGAGGCCCTGCAGGCCCCTCCTAATCCTGCCATTCTAAGGAGTCCAAGTCTGATTACAACATCCTCCGAAGGAACAGCCCACCGCCCAACCTCGGTTTCCAAGCTATGATTCAATAGCCAAAGTGTGGCGAGGGAGGGCCTAACAGACCCACCACCCCACCCAGGACTGCCTCAGAAGAACCTTTCCTGCTCACTCGGGCGGGTGGGATGCTGGGAACAGGAGGGGGGCAACGGTGTGGCTCTGGTAGCTTCCACCCCTCCCCAGTCGGGAGTGGGGGGGTGGTAGCGTGACTCAGGCCTAAGCAAGTCTAGGAGGGGAACGGGTGCAAGCCAAGCCTTGCCCTCAGGGACCTTCAGAGTCAACAAGAGGAGGCTATGTGAAGTCCAGGCTGCAAAGGCATGAGACTGCCACAGGGTGGGGGCACCCACAGTGGAGAGACACCTGTGTTCCCAGGGCCTGGCTCGGGCCTGGCGTACTGTGGGCACACACTGCACCTGGCAACCCTGCTGCCGCCTAAGCAGAACCTCCCATCTGGGGGTCCACATGGCAGGGAGCGAGGTCCCAGGACCCAAGGCCCTGTCCTGGAGAAGTGCCCAGTGGGCCTGCCCGAGAACCAGGTGGGTGAGGACTCATTCTTCACTTAGTAGGTGCCCAAGAAATGGCTCTGCAACTGACCTGGCACCTCCACAAAACCACTGCACAGCCCGAAGCCCCTTCCTTGTCCCCTTCTTGGGATGCAGCGGGAGCTCATATCTGCTGGCATTCACAAGGCACCTTGGAGGACCAAAGAGCCCATGGTTTCGGAATCTTTGGGGGGGTCAGAGCAGACCCTTAACTGCCTTGAAGGATGGGCCAGGCCTGAAGGGCTTTTGGTCAGAGATAGGGAACCACTGGGGACCAGGGGTTGCTATGACTGTGTGGGGACTTGACTTCCCCCCCACCCCACCTGACCCCCTCCTTAAAGGGACAGTGTGAGCAGGCAGGGTCTCCTGGCCACTTCAGGATGGGCAGGGCAGGACAGCTAGCCTGCCAGGGCCCTAAAGATTGAGTGCAGACCTCCTCCAGGGACTCGTCCAGGCACATTGCGCCCACCGTGGCCCCAGGAAGCCAGAGTGTTCAGCCAATCGGAGAGGGCGAATCCCTTCCAGGGCGGGAATCTGGCCAGCATCCTCAGTCCCTCCGTGGGTCAGGGCAGGTCCGCTCCTTAGCAGTGAACCCTTTCTTTACTTCTGAGGGCGCGCACGGCAAGGGTTATTTGTGCCCGAGGCCTGCAGGCGGCGGGGCAGGGACCTGGGACCCCCGAGGCGCGGTGGCCGGAGCGGCTTACCTGCTTCGCGCCAGCCCCGGTGCGGGCCCGGCCACTGGACCTGCGGGCCGACAGCCCGCCGCCGGGGCGGCCACTCGCGGGGGAGGGAGGGGGGAGAGGGGCCCTTCGGGTTCTGGGGGGCCCGGAAGACGCTGCCGAGCGAGCGAGCAAACTTGGCGAAGGAGTGACCTGGGGGCCGGGGGCGGAGTCGCGGGCGGCGCGGGGAGGGGAGAGCGCGGCGGCGGCGGCCCAGGAAGCGCAGCGCGCCGCCCACCCAACCGGGCCGAGCGGCGCTGCGGGCACAGACAGGCTGGGCCGGGGGCCGCCGCGCCGCGACCCCCCCACCCCGACCCGCAGCCCCCAGCTCGGCCCCAAGATGATGAAGCGGCAGCTACATCGCATGCGGCAGCTGGCCCAGACGGGCACCCTGGGGCGGTGAGTGCCCGCGGGGGCCCCCACTCCGAGGGACCTGAGCGGGGTGGGGGTGGAGGGGCACGGGTGCGGGGAGCTGGCGACATCTGGACAGTCACCCTCTGGCCCACCAGAGTCCAGCTCTGGTCCGCCTCCCCCCACCCCTAGGCAGCGCAGGACTTCTGGGGAAAGAGCGCCCCCGCCCCTGATTGGAGGGGGTGCAAGGGGGGGGGATGGGGGTGGAAGGAAGCTTTCTAATCAAGGACGCTGGACCCGTCCGCAGCCGTGAGCCTCTCAGCAAACCTGGCCTCACTTGTCCCCTCTGGTCAATGGGGACAGTTAACCATCTCTGTTGGGGGGTGGGGGATGGGAAGGGGCGCTGAGAACCCGACCTTGGCGCAGGGCAAGAGGAGCTGCGGCGCCGCCCGCTGTGCGCCCTCCCCACGCCCCCCCCCAGCCCCTAGGCCCCCTGCTTCTGCATCTTGTTTCTGCTTTTCACAGACCCAGGTGGAACCGGCCCCGGGTTTCCCGGTTCCCACCGCGCAGCCCCAGATCCGGGGAGCCCAGGCCGGAAGTTTGGGGCGTCTCAGAGGGCCTGCCCAACCCCCTCCCGCACTGGAGTTCCCCTTCTCAAAGCTCAGGAGGGGACAGGAGCCCAGTTGTGTAGTCCCAGACCCTCGAGCCGCCTGGCTCTGGGCCTCCGGGCTCCCCATGTGTCTGTCACAGGCCGGGGCTAGGTGGGCCCCCGAGCCCGTGGGGCTGACCAGCCAGGAATGCAGCTCCGACACTTCCCGTTCTTGGGACGAGCTGGGCCTCCTCTCAGGGTGACAGAGGATTTGGGGGATGGGCAGAAGAGACAGGCTGCAGCCCTGTGGCCCCAAAGTGTGTGTTGAGGGGGCCTGTCCAGGATCCCGGGTGGCACCCCTGACTCCCCGTCATTTTCGACTGCCCTCTCTCTGGGCACAGCCCTGGGTGGAGGAGGAAAAAGTTCCAATCCGATTCCCGCCCCACAGAAGTGGAATGTGCTCCGACTGGGATGAGGTGCGACAGGCTACCCAGGGTGGGGCTCCACCTGGGAGAGTCACTGGAAGCAAGTGGGGGGCCTGTTGGGGAGGGGTGCACAGGGGCCCTTAGTCTGTGGCAGTCCCGCTAACGTTCTGTGTCGCCCCCCAGCACCCCGGAGACCGCGGAGTTCCTGGGTGAGGACCTTTTGCAGGTACAAGCCCAGGCGGGCCGGCAGGGCAGCGTGGGGGCAGGCCTGAGCGGGCCTGGAGGCTGGGCGGGCGCCGGGTGGAATTGTTCCCCAGGCTGTTGGCCCAGGTGGGAGGAGCCCTAGTGACGCTCAGCTGCCAATCAGATGGTGGGCTCCACGGGAGCCTACCCAGGGCTCCAAGGGAGAAAGACCTGGCTGTCTGCTCTCATGAAGACAAGAGCCCAGGATGTCCTCTCACCCGCCGCCACTGGGTCGGTGCCGCCACAGGGACACTGCCAGGCAGGCTTTTAATTTTAAGACTGCGACTCTTCACGGGAGTAGAAAGCCCCAAGCCCGGTACTCCTCCCCATGAGCTTCAAACTGCCAACCTCTGGGTCAGCAGCCTGAAGCATGGCCTCTGTGCCACCAGTAGAAAGCCCTCCGGCACAGTCCTATTCGGAAACCAGGGTCAGTGTGAGGCGAAACCCCTTCACCTTGAGGACCCCAGAGAGACTTGTTCCGGGCTGGGGGTGGGGGGAGGTACAGCACCTCTCAAGACTCATAGCCCTCTGCACCCCCTCCAGGTGGAGCAGCGGCTGGAGCCAGCCAAGCGAGCTGCCCACAATGTCCACAAGCGGCTGCAGGCCTGTCTGCAGGGCCAGAGCGGGGCTGACATGGACAAGCGGGTGGTGAGTGTGGGGTGGGGAGACGGAAGCACGTGTGCCCAGCAAAGCAAGCTGCGGGCTGCATCCTGACACTGAGGGTGGCGGCTGTGATACCCCAAGGCTCCTTGGGGACCTCCCTCCCAGGACCCCATCTCTTCTCTCAGTGCCTTCTTGACCCTGTCCCCCCCCCCAAAAAAAAGCCAGGCCTCGCACAGCACCTGACTGGCACTCTCCGTTGGGGCGGCTGGGAGGGCTTCTTGGAGGAAGTGCCCTTGGCTGGGAGGGCTTCTTGGAGGACGTGCCCTTGGAGCTGGATTTTTAGTGATAGCTACTAATATCAAACCAACCAAACCGAACTTGCCGCCATCGAGCCGACGCTGAGATTCCTAGCTACCCTGTAGAACTCCCCGGGCAGGTTTCTGAGCCCAACTCTGTGAAGGGAATAGGAAGCCCCGTCTTTCTCCTTCTGAGCCACTGGTGGCTTCCAACTGCTGACCTTGCAGTTAGCCGTCCCACGCATGACCACCGTGCCACTGGGATGCCCTGCACGAACCAACAACCGCCACTTACCGGCCCATTCCTGCTAGACTGTTGCTAGCACAAGGTCCTGCACTGTCTCCATCCTACAACAGCCCTCCCACACCCCTCTGCGGGAACTCCCTGCCTTCATCGGCCAGCCCTGCGTCACAGATGAGGGCACATGGAGGCTTCGAGGGTTCTGGTTATTTACCCTGGGAAGCAACGCTGGGATTTGAACCCTGGGCTCTCTGATCCCAAAGCTAGAGGTAACTCTAGGTGGGACAGGTTCACCTTGACCAGAGCACTGGGGATGGGGAGGGAGCACCCAGGGAAGGTTGTGAGCTCAGCCACACAGACCAGGGGAGCTCCTCACGGCCACCAAGTGGATTCCAACCCCCAGGGACCCTGTAGGACAGGGTAGAACTGTCCCTATGAATTCCCAAGACTGACTCGGGGGAGTAGAAAGCCCTGTTTTCGCCCACGGAGCAGCTGGGTGTTTCCACCTGCAGGTCCTGTGGACCACAGCCCAAAGCACAACCACTGGGCCACCAGGCTCTTTGGTGTCCCTGGGTGGTGCACATGGGCAGCATGCTTGGCTGCTAACATAAAGGCTGGCGGGCTGAGACCACCCAGAGGTTGCTTGGAAGCAAGGCCTGGTGATCTACATCCAAAGAAGCTGGCACAGAACCCAAGTGGCTCAGACCTACCCCCTTAGGACTGTGGCCATGACAGCAGTTGGTTTTGTTTTTCAAGGGAAAGGGGCTCCCCACTCCCAGGGTCGGTGGGGAGTCATCCCCGCCACACCTTGCCCACTTCTTCCTTTCTCCCCCACCCAGGCCTCCAATGGGGGCTCTGTCTCTAAGGGGGTGTCCTGGCAGGTGGGGGGAGCCAAACAGGTGTGTGCATACCCTGCCCTCACGCCAGCCCTGCCACCCCCCCCCCCTCCCCACAGAAGAAGCTTCCCCTCATGGCTCTGTCCTCCGCTATGGCTGAGAGCTTCAAGGAGCTGGACCCGGACTCCAGCATGGGGTAAGCATGGCGGGAGGATGGGGGGGCTGGCCTCTGTTGAGAAGCCCAAGACAGCAGGGCACCCAGGCTGGGGACACACGGGAGGATGGGGGGCTGGCCTCTGTCGAGAAGCCCAGGACAGCAAGGCACCCAGGCTGGGGACACATGTCCAGGTCAGAGAGGGTGACTCGGTGAAGAGAGCACACAGACAGCAGGGACAGGCGGCAGGTGGTCCCGGTGGGACAGGGGCTCACGGGTGCTGTGTCCCCCAGGAAGGCCTTGGAGATGAGCTGTGTCATCCAGAACCAGCTGGCTTGCATCGTGGCCGAGTTCGAGATGACCCTGGAGCGGGATGTCCTGCAGCCCCTCAACAGACTGAGTGAGGTAACCCACCTGCCCTGCCACCCCACCCCCTGCCCTAGCACCCACCTCCCTGGCCCACTGAACCCTCCCCTGTGCACCCCCCCCCCGCCAGGAGGAGCTGCCTGCCATCCTCAAGCACAAGAAGAGCCTGCAGAAGCTGGTGTCCGACTGGAATACGCTCAAGAGCAGGTGGGAGCTCAGCCTCGGGGTGCAGCCTCTCCTCGTCCCCACAGCGGGTGACGCTCAGGCTGGACACAGGCTGGGGGGCCTCCGTCTACACGTGTATGCACCTGCCATGCCAGACGGTGCCAGAGTAGCCCTGAGACCTCGAACAGCCCTGCACCTTCTAACCCCTAGTGGCATAGTGGTTACACACTGGGCTGTTACCCCCCAAGGGCAGCAGTTCAAACCACCAGGTGCTCCCAAGGGGGAAAGACGAGGCATTCAACTCCCACCAAGAGTTACAGTCTCAGACACTCACAGGGGCAGGTCTACCCCTCCCCATGAGGTCGCTGCAAGTTGGGTTATCTGACTCCTGCCCCTAGTGGTGGGAGGGCCCCATCCTCCACTCTGGGGCTGGGTGGCTGTGGTCACCAATCCCCTCCCACCTGGGGGCACCCCAGAATTCACGGCCCAGACTGGAGCCTGGCCAGTGGGCATGTGTGTCTACAAATCCCCCAATCTGTATGCTTGGACATATGGGGGGGTAGGCGGGGAGGCGTGCAGTGGGGCCATTGACCACCCTGCCTCGGGACTGTCCCCAGGCTCAGCCAGGCAGCCAAGAACTCCGGCGGGGGTCAAGGTCTAGGTGGAGTGTCAGGCAGTTACAGCCACATCAGCACAGGCAACAAGATGGAGACGCTGAAGGAGGAGGAGGAGGAGCTGAAGAGGAAGGTGGAGCAGTGCAAGGTGAGGAACCCCCTCACACACACACACACACAGATGGAAGCTCAGAGGCGCCGTGACCTAACCAAGGTCACAAGGGCCAAGGGCAGCAGTCCAGCATGAGCCTGGGGCTCCAGGGTCCCTGCACTTACCCTGTTACCCGCACCTAGCCTTGCCCACTCTGAAGGCATAGCTGACCTGGAGGGGGTGCGGGCAGCCCACCAGCACCAGAGTGTTAGCCAGGCGAATGAATGAATGAATGAATGCATGATGTTAGTGGCGGGAGTGCCTGCAGACTGGGGGGGAGGCGGGGCATAAAGCCAAGGCTGTGGGCGTGGAGAATGCGGACAGGAAGTCCTAAAAACTCTCTGGGAAGGTCGAGGGGGTGGGGGGGTGACTATGAGCACTCGTGTGCAGGATCGTGTGACCTTGCCCATAAGCCACCCCTCCCCCCGGCCTCCAGGCCCCCTGCCTCCCCACCACAAGCCCTTTCCTCTCTGCTCCCAGGACGAGTACTTGGCCGACCTGTATCACTTTGCCACCAAGGAGGACACCTATGCCAACTACTTCATCCAGGTGAGTCCAAGACGGGGCCATTGCAGCAGGGGGGCCGGGGGCCTGGGAGAAGCCAGAGCTCAGCACCCCGGGGAGCCACTGGGAGTTGCGGGCCAGGAGGTGGGGTGGCAGGGCCCCGGGAGGAGGCTGAGTTTCTCTTGCCTTCCCTGGGGTCCCCCCCCCACCCCCCACCAGATCCTAGAGATCCAGGCCGATTACCATCGCAAGTCTCTGAACTCCCTGGACACGGCGCTGGCCGAGCTGAGGGAGAACCAGCGCCAAACAGGTATGGGCACCACCCCTGCTCTGCCTGCTCAGGCACAGGGCGCCCTGGGAGGGCTGGCCTAGGTTGGTGGTGGAGAGGTCAGAGGTCCCTCGGGCTGCCGCGGGGTGAGGAAGTGAGCCTTGAGCACAAGCTGGAGCTGGGGCTGTGGGAGGACTCACAGGGTGCATGATTTTCTGGGTGCGAGGCAGGAATGATTGTGGGCGGACATGGTGGTATCTTCTGCCAAAGCAGTGCCCCCCATCGCCCCCGAACCTTAGGGGTGCTGCTATCTGGCCTGGCTTGGCCTGGCTGCCCAGGGGTGGGAGGGGCCTGGGCCGCTGATCTGTCTCGTCCCTGCAGACCCCTCCCCCTCGATGACGGCCGCCCCCTTCTCCAGGGTGTATGGGGTGTCGCTGGGGACCCACCTTCAGGAGCTGGGCCGGGACATCGCCCTGCCCATCGAGGCCTGCGTCATGATGCTGCTCTCTGAGGGCATGAAGGAAGAGGTGGGCCCCCCAACACACACACACACAGACACCTCCCTGGGGCCTACACTCCCACCCCTGAGAGAAGGGCTGGCCTCTGGCTGCTGCCAGGGGTTGAACACATAGCTGGTAGCCCAGCACGCTTGGTGGTGGTGACTCCCAGGGGGCCCTTGGAAGAAAGAGCTGGCGTTCTGCTTCCCAAAGGTCACAGCCATGGAAGAGCCCCTGCCCTGGAGCATATTTCTGCTCTGACACAGGTGGGGTCCCGGGACTCGGAACCCAGGGGAAAACACCTCCTCTCCCTCTTGGTGGTGCTCCCAGGGGCCAGGCACGGTGCTCCATGCCCCTGTACCACTGGCTCTTGGTCATGGGCCAGGGCCCTTAGAGAGCCCTCGGCTCTGTCTCATAAGGGCCAGGCAGAGGCCAAGAGCAAATGTGTCCAGAGTGATAGGAGAAGGGAGGGTTGGAATCAGAGGGCACTCACTGCACCCCCTCACTCCCAGGTCCTTCACTTCTTGGTTTTGGTTAGCCTCCTGCCCCGCTCCCCAGTGCTGCCAGAATAGAAAGGCCACAAGGGGGTGACTTTAATAAACAGAAATGTAATTTCTCACAGTTTAGGAGGCTGGAAGTCCCAAGTCAGGACCCCTCTTGCTGTTGCCTTTGGGGAGGGAGGGCCTGCCTGTGCAGCTTCTGTTCCCTGGCTCCTGGTTGATCTTCCCCCAGCTCTGCTCAATTGCTTGCTTGCTTCTTTGTCTCCTTATCTATCAGAGGAGGTTGGCTGAAGACTCACGCATCCCTGATATGGTCCCAATGACATAAATACATAGACAGCTGTGGGATCCTGTGCTCACCAGGCTCAGGATTTCTAACACATCCCTTTGGAGAAGAACAGACCTTAAACCCACGACCAGGCTCACTGCCACCCTGTGGGTCCTGGGTCACAGGGATCCCCATGAATAGAATGGAGCTCCACGGGGCTTTCCAATGGCTGGCTGGTCAGAAGTAGATCACCAGGCCTTTCTTCTGAAGGCCTTTTGCTGCTCACAGCCAGCGCATAAGCCGCTCCCCCGAGGGTGGGCCCCTAAACTCACCCGTACCTTCAAATCCATTCTGACTCATAGCAACCCATGGACAGACAGGAACCGCCCCACCCCCGAGGTTTCCTGAGGCTGTTAATCTTTATAGGAACAGACGGCCTCATCTTTCTCCTGTGGAGTGACTAAGGGGTTCAAACCACCAACCTTGCAGTGAGCAGCCCCAACCAAGCAAGGGTACCAAGCAAGGGTCCCTCACAGACAGACTCACTCACAGAGGCCTGTAGCGCAGGGTAGAGCCGCCCCTGTGGGTTTCTGAGACCAGAACTCTTCATGGGAGTAGAAGGCCTCTTCTTTCTCCTAAGTTGAGGCTGGTGGTTTCAAACTGCTGACCTTGCGGTTAGCAACCCAAGGTGTAACCACCACGCTACCAGGGCTGGACCTCAGGAAGCAGACCGTGTTCGGAGGCAGAGTTGGGCTTCTCTGGAATCTGCTGCCTCTAAACCAGCGGTTCTCAACCTGTGGGTCACGACCCTTTGGGAGTCCAACGACCCTTTCACAGGGGCCGCCTAAGACCATCGGAAGACACATAAGTATTTCATGAGATTTAATTACATATTGTTTTGTGATGAGTCACTACGCATTAATTATGTTTAATGATGTTCAATTTGTAACAATAAAAATACATCCTGCATATCAGATATTTACATGGTGATTCATAACTAACAAAATAACAGTGATGAAGTAGCAACAAAAATAATTTTATGGTTGGAGGTAACCACCGCATGAGGGACTACATTAAGGGCGCAGGGTGAGGGAGGTGGAGAACCACTGGTCTAAACCAAATTCACAACCGTGGGGTCTGTTCTGCCCCAGATCAACTCCTGCCACGAGGGATCCCAAGACTGTCTTTCTGGGAGCAGACGGCCTCACCTGTCTCCCAAGGAGCTTCCCTCGGGATTTCAGACCTTAGGAGCCCCTGGCTACACATCGATGGCCACTCTGTCCAGCAGACCAGGGGGGGACAGTGAGGCCCAGAGAGAGTCAGCAATGTGACCCCAGCCTCCCCGTCTGCCCCCAGGGCCTCTTCCGGCTGGCCCCCGGGGCGTCCGTGCTGAAGAAACTCAAGCAGACAATGGCCTTGGACCCCAGCAGCCTGGAGGAATTCTGCTCCGACCACCACGCCGTGGCAGGTGCCTGCCCAGAGGGGCCCTGGTGGGCATGGGGGGCCCCCCCCCCAGTGTGACTCAGGGTCGGCTGTGAGTTCTCGCGTAGTGTGGGGTCCTTGAGGAACCCTGTAACTTTTTCAAAGCTGTGTGTGACATTTTGGGGAGAGGGGGCAATCTTTGACTCAGAAGGCTGTGGCCTGAGGATGTGGTCAGGCTGAAACCCTGCAGTGTGACCCAGGGCTCGCAGGTGGAAATCGCTGGGGCCCAGGCCTGGGTTAGAAGGCTTGGGGGGCAGGGAGGGGGGTCGTCTGACCTGCTCCTCCTCCCCTTCAGGGGCCCTCAAGTCCTATCTGCGGGAGCTTCCTGAGCCCCTGATGACCTTTGCCCTCTATGACGACTGGATGAGGGCAGCCAGGTGAGGGTGTGGGGAACAGGGGAGACTGCAGGGGTGTGGCTGTGGGCCCCGCTCACCCGTTCTCAAATCTCCCCCTCTCAACTGCCCGCCCCATCCTCAGCCTGAAGGAGCCTGGTGCCCGGTTGGAGGCCCTGCGAGAGGCTTGCAGCCGCCTGCCCTGTGAGAACTTCAGCAACCTCAGGTGAGCCTCACCTGGCCCCCACCCCCACCCCCCGGGCCCCTCTGCCCAGACCTGCCACTGCCGTCCCGTGCTGTGGCGTGCCCGTGTACCCATAGCTGCCTATCTGTAAGGGCCTGTCCAAAAACCACGACTCGCTGCCCTGGAGGGAGGTGCTGCCCAGCCCTCTTTCACTGGCGATGCCCCAGACTCCCGATTCCCGTGGACGCACTCTGTTCTCCCAGAGACCCCTGTCACTCACCCTCCGTGCTGGTTCTGAAGGCACGCCGCTGACAGATGAGGCAGGGTCCGCTTGCCCCTAGGCTTTAAAACAAATGCCTACCTCGAGCGGGAAAGCCAGGCTGCCCGACGTGGAGCCTTCCCTCTGCCCGTGTGACCTGGGCAGGTGACTTTGCGTCTCCGGGCCGCGCCATCCACCTATGAACCGCCCCTGGAGGCGCCACCGGCACCCAGGGGTTTGTTCGTGGCCCTTGATGCTGCGAAGAAGCTGGCCCAGTGTGGTCTCTGTCCCTGCCCTGCTCCTGTCCAGGTACCTGATGAAGTTCCTGGCCCAGCTGGCCGAGCTGCAGGAGGTTAACAAGATGAGCCCCAGCAATATCGCCATTGTCCTGGGACCCAACCTGCTGTGGCCACCGGAGAAGGAAGGGTGAGAGGCCGCAGGCTGCTCTGACCCTTGGGCCTCAGTTTCCCCCACAGTTCCTCTTCTCAGGAACCAACGGGCTTCAGAGAAAGGCATGGTGGGTCAGGGTGTCACGGGGCGCCAGTCAGGCCTCCTTGTTCCCCTCTGTCAAGTAGGGCGCTCTGGAGGCGTTGGCGTGGATGCTTCGATGGGGCGGGGAAAGGGCGGGGAAGCCTTACACACAGGAAGGGGTTGTACCCTATGGAGGGTCATTCATGACTATTCATCTGGCCCACAGAGGGCAGGGACCTTTCATCTCATGAGCTGAGTGAGATCGATTGGTAGGGGCTGGCCTAGAACCTAAGAGGAGAGGGTCAGGGTTGACTAGTGATGTCTGTCATGGGTGGAGGAAGGGGCGGATGGGGCGTGGGAGCTGCCCTTTGCCATTGAGCTATGTGAAAGCAGGGACTCTTGTCGTGTTCATCCTTGGGTCCCAGTGTGCAGGATGAGGCGTCAGGGGTCACTACGAGGGTGCTGCGTGTGTAGGTGGCTCACATCCTTGGCCTTTTCCTCCAGGGACCAGGCTCAGCTGGACACGGCCTCCGTGTCCTCTATCCAGGTGGTAGGCGTGGTAGAGGCACTGATCCAGAATGCCGATACCCTCTTCCCTGAAGGTAAAGCTCCTCCCTCTGCCCACTGGGGTACCCTCCAGTCTAGAGTTGAGTTCCTAAGACCTGAGCTCAGGGCATTGCTTCTACACGAGGAGCCTCAGTGACTCATCTTTAAAATAGGGGTGCTACCAACACTTGGGGGTGTGTTGAAGGCTCCCGGCGTTTTCTGAATCCCCTTGCGAAGGGAAAGTGACTCCAGGGAGGGAGGCGGAGGGCAAAGGCTCTGGAAGGTAAGGCACCCTCCCTTCTGTCTAGACATCAACTTCAACATGTCCGGCCTGTTCTCAAGCCTCGCTGCCCACGACAAGGTCAGCAACAGGCCGGCCTCAGAGGAGATTCCACACACAGCCGTGCTGACCCCGGCCACCACCCCGGGTGCCATCCCAGCTACCACCCCAGGTGCCACCCTGGCCACCACCCCCGCCGCTCAGCTTCCAGCCTCAACCGCTCACAAGGAAAGGTAGGAACCAAGGGCTCTGCTAGGCTTGGGGCCCAGCCCCATACACCCCCAGCCTGAGCCCATAGACCCAGGCACCAGCACACCATCTGCACCTAACGAGATGTAAGGACTGGTCTTTTTATCCCAAAGACTAGTCTCCCACTGCCACAGAGACCCCGAGGCCCTGTCCCTCCCAGCCTCTGACAGGTGCTCTCCGTGGGTGAGCGGCTGTCGGCTGAGCACCTGCGATGGGCCAGGCGTGGTTGGAGACCCTGGAACTTCGGGATAAAAGGAGACTTCCATTTCAGAGTATGAAAAGGCCAGGAAGGTGTTCATGTTGCTGTAGACTGCAGGGGCCCCAAACGACACCCCTGCTCAGACAGGCCTGACTGACCAGTGCCCCTGCCTTCTGGGGGCACTGGAGAGAGAGAGAGAAGAAACCAAGACACTGGTGAACTTAAACTGTGAAGTCTCAGAGCAAAGAGGGCTGTAACTGACAGTGAAGCTGGAGCAGGGGACAGACTAGAACCCAGGGAATCACACCTGAGCAGAGACCAGCAGGGCATGCGGCAGGAATGGCCACGTGGACCACCCCCCACTCCCCACCCTGCTCTGGTGTCCAGCTCACTCGGTGGCCGAGTGGAGACAGGGGCAGCGGGGGAGGCTTGCCAGGCAGCGTGCCCTCTTGGCCCCAGGAGTGTCATGGGTGCTGCCACAGCGTGAAACCCTGGCATTTCCACCAGGGCCAGTCTGGGGGCAGATCCCACACACCCTGGCATTTCCACCAGGGCCAGTCTGGGGGCAGATCCCACACATGGCCGCAGTGGGGAACAAGCCCTGAGAGACCCCAGATTCCACCTGAAGACCCCTAAGAGAAGGCCAAGCCTGGCCTAACCCTCCCCTTCTCTGAGCAGGACAGAGTCTGAAGCACCCCCTAGACCGGCTTCCCCAAAAGTCATCCGGAACGCCCCTGAGGCAGCTTCCCCAGCAGAGGACGGGACTCGGAAGGGTGAGCTGGCGTGGGAGGGACAGGGCAGGCGGGGGGAGGGGGGAGGGCGGTCCCAGGTCACCTCCCATTTCTAGCCCCAGCCCAAGAATCAAGGTGTTTAAGGACCCTGGTGCTGTGGGCTCAGGGACAGTAGTCCTTCTGGTCATGTGACCTTGACCTCAGTGGGATGGGAACAGAGGGGGAGGGGGTCAGAGAAGGGCACAGTCCTGCACAGAGAGCTTGGCCTAAGAAAGGCTAACCGTGATGGATGCCAGGGGCTCTGGAGTGGGGCCCTCAAGGACCCCAGGGGTCCCACGGTGAGAAGAAAGGGTGGTCTCTTCAGAGGACAACACAGGTGGCCAGGTGGAGGTGACCGGAAGCCTGACACCTTCTCAGCCCCTCCGGCGCATTCCCCCTACCCACTTGGTCCACAGCCAGACAGGTGAGGTCAAGGATTCAGGTGGGCGAGTCGCCACCTGTTGTGGGCCCAGCCTTAGAGGCTTTGGCATCTCCAGCCAAGGCGTGGCGACAGCGTAGACTCCGAGGAGATGGAGCAGCGAGCTGCTGGGCAGCGGGCAGGGCAGGCCGCAGGGGGCACGCTTTTTGAAAAAGGAAGGTTGGGAGCCGTCCACTCAGCTGAGCACAGACGCTCAGGACCCACAGGGCTGTCGCTGCCCACTGGACTGGCCTCTCGTCCGTCCTGGGAAGTCAAGGCACAGAACCTGAGGCCCCAAGGGACATGTAATTCATCCCACAGTGGATGGAGGCAGAACTGGGACCAGAGTGCAGGCACCCAGCCCCACCCCGTCCCTCTCCACCTTACACAATGGTGCTGGGAGGTAGGAGCGGGGAGCTCAGCGAGGGCTGAGTCAGGGTATCCTGGTGGGCTTTGGAGGACTGTGTGACACCGCCCCCACCCAAGTGTCACAGGCCAGGAGTGGACAAGCAGCGTTCAGTAAGTGGTGTGCACTTGCCTGGCCTGCCCCCTGGCAGCACTCAGGCAGACAGCTGCCCTCGGCTGGCCAGGGAGGTGGGCACTCATGGAGAAGGATGGGGCTAGGGGGACACATGACCCAGAAGCTGGCTCTGTGAAGTGGCTACTTGACGGGGTGGTCCCAGGGAAGCCTCTGAGGAGTGAAGGGATGTGGGGAGAAAGCGGAGGAAGGGGGCGGCAGCCGGGCAACAGGGTGCGCCACAGGGGTTATGGTGGGACAGAGGCCCCCGAGGGGGTGTGAGCTGGGGGGCTGGAGTTGCAGAGGCAGCATGGGTGCTGAGCCCTCCCCTCTCCTTGCTCCACAGTCAAGCGCCCAGCACCTGCCCGGCCCACCGCGCTGCCCCCCCAGGTCTCCAGCACCCGCTCCTCCCCTCCAGCCCCACCCCTGCCTCCTGGCTCTGGCAGCCCTGGGACCCCCCGGGCTCTTCCCCGCCGAGTGGTTGGCAACACCCTGCGGGCCCCCACAGTACCACCCCCGTTGCCCCCCGTGCCTCCCCAGCCTGCCCGGCGCCAGAGCCGGCTTCCATCGGCCTCCCTTGGCCAGAGTGGTCTGAGCATTCCTGGGCAGGGGGACCTGGGGGTGGCCACAGAGGAGGGAGGGGGCCCTGAGGTGGTCAGTCAGGTCCCCAGCTCCCCAGCCGGCGCCCCCCAGCCCAGGCCCAGGAGCCTTGCCTCAGAAACTGATTGAGCAGGCTCCCCGACCAGTCCCTGGACCCTCCTCCTTCCCCACCCTGCCCTTCTAGGAGACACACAGCCCTTGCCATGCCCACAAGTGCCTCAGCGCCCCCGCTGGGCCGGTCCCCAAGGCGAGGACACTCAGGACAGCCCCCCCACCTCCAGATATGTTTCCTCTTCCACCCGGGCCTAGACAGCCCCCACCCCCAACTCCCCACTCGCTGGTAGGGTCGCAGGGGAGCATGAGAAGGGAGAAGGGAAGAAAGGCTTGCCTGCTCCCGCGGGACGTTTATTTTTCTCTTGCCAATGTATTTTTTATGTAAGGCTGGTAAATAAATTATTTTGGACAAAACTGGAGCAGTGGCCCAAAGGCTAATTTTATTTCCTGCCCTTGAAATAAAAGAAGGCGCTTTTGTCAAAGGAAAGCAATTACCCTTGGTCGCCTGTTCTTTCTTTCTGCCGCAAGTCACAGCAGCCAGCAAAACCCCTGGGCCAAAGCGACGAGCTCAAACCCCAAGAACAGTGGTGAGGACGCCTCCCGACCGGCCGTGTTTCCTACCGGACTCGCTGTGAGCCGGACCTACCAACAAAGCTGTTCCTTAGCATCCGGCGTGTGCCGCAGGGAGCCCTGGTGGTGTAGTAGTTAGGTGCTGGGCTGCTAACCACACAGCCAGCAGTTCCAACCCACCAGCCACTCAGAGAGAGAAGGATGAGGCTGGCCATGTCTAGCAAGATCTACAGCCTGGGAGGAGACTCCAGAGGCAGTTCTGCTCTGCCTTATAGGGTCCCTAACCCACCCCACGCCCAGGGCCATTGAGTCGATGCCCTCTCACAGCGACCCTGTAGGCAGAGCAGTTCTACTCCATGGCCTCTCCAGGCTATAAGTCTTCACCAAAGCAGACTGCCTCATCTTTCTCCCGAGGGTGGCCCGCGGGGCTCGAACCACTGACCTGTCGGTTGGTGACTCGATGCTTACCTAGATCGACATCTCCAGTCTGGACTTATTCCTGGCCAGTTGGTGCCCGTTTTCTCCTCTCTGGGGGTGATACTGTTGGATTGGGGAAGGGAACGCGAGCTCACCTTGGGCGCATGGAAGAATTACGACCAGTTGAGATGCAAACACGGCAAAACGAGTTTTATTTTTGGACTAGCTCGAGCTAGGGCTTTTTTTCCCAGCACTGCCCAGCGCAGCGGGACCCCGCATCCAGAAGGGAATCAGCCCCGAGTTCTTTGTTCCCTGGGTTTTTATGGGGTTAGGGACCAGGGGCAGTCCAGTGCTGCTGTTCTTAAACTTATTGGAGAAAACTTCTGGCATCAACGTTGTCCAGTGGTGGTTGGCGAGTAGTTCCATGCGTATTCTCTTGACTGGTCAATTGGGGGATGGTGGTCGCTGCTCCCTACTGGTCAGTCTGGGACAGGTGATGCCTTCTTTGACAGAATTACCTCAGTGTCCAGGAATCTGAAATTAGAGCTTAAGCCTGCCCCAGATTTTGGTTCTATATAGCCTGTCATGGTGCTGGTGCTGGCAGTTGTAAACCAGGACCCCACAATACCACAGTTTCCACCTCAGAGTGTTGCTCTTGAAGCCCCAGGATGGTGCAAGTGACCACTTAGGTGTTCAGTGGACAGTTCAAGGCCACGCAGAGGGGCCTCAGGAAGCTGCCCGGGGCCATCTGCTTCCCCAGGTCACGGCCTTGGGAACCCTGTGGGACAGGACTGCTCTACACACCGGGCCTGAGCGGGGACCAGTTGGACCTCGCGAAATCCGAGGCTTATGTGCGCCTGGTCCCCTCCCGAGGAGAAGGGACTAAAGCCCCGCCCTAGGCACACAGGTTCCCCCCCCCCCCACACCGTGTACCTGCAGAAAGTGCAGCCCAATCTGTTCCCAAACCCTCCGTGGGGACAGCTGCTCTGGCCCCGAACCTGGACTAGGTCCCTGACTCCGCCCCTACCCCCAAGAAGCTCCTGATGGAATGTCCTGACCCTGGGGGCTGGTGCAGGACTCTAACATCTGGTATGTGGACAGTCAGAGGGTAGCTAACAAAGACTTCGCTTCCTACAGAGTGTCTTTCAGGAGAGCACCTACCCCAGGGCCGGAGTGTCAAACGCTGGGAGATGGGGTGGGCAGTGTGGGCCTTCTCCCCAGTATTTGATCTTTTTGTTGTTTCTGGGGCTCAGGCAGAGGACCTTCAGCACCCTCCCTGAGGTTGACACAATACCCCAACTGGAAACCACGGAGCCCCAGTTCTCTCTACAGCCACACATTTCACCCCTGGCTCAAAAGGCCCGAGACACGCGATTCCCCTCAGATCAACAACTCACCTCCCCAGTGAAAGACTGGGTCAACTTCCCTGGCCCTGGGCAGCCAGCCTCTGCTTCTCTACCTCCTTCCCTCCCCTGGTGACAGGCAGCCTGTAGCCCAGGACACTGGTAGGATCCCTGGGTAATTAAGAAACGGGCATGCCCTGACTCCACCCGAAACCACCATTTTTTTTCACATGTGTCTTCCCGAAATAACTTGTATTTTTTTCACACCTATGCATATCACAGGCCCAAGAAACTCAGGAGGTGGGCGCAAAAAAAATGCATGCGTTACTTGCATAAAAATATGGCGAACCAGAATCTCTAGGCTTCATCCTCAGCATTTTAAAAAAGTCGCTGGGCTGAAGCTGTGTGCTTCAGGTCTAGCAGCTGACTGTATGTAAATTACGCCCCTTTTTTATAAAAATAGATGTTCCCCAGGGGATTCTACTGCGCAGCCGGGATGAAGAGCCACTGGCCTCGTCCCCGGGCTCTAGCGCCCGAGCTGGCACCAGGAGCATCTCTCCCCATCACACCCACCGGCTTCGCGGGCTGGAAGACCCCGGCTCAAAAGGCAAAGATGTTTGACTCAGAGACGACATCTCCCCTTAGCACCGGCTTCCCCTTAGCAACCAGCTCCCCTGCGCTTCTGATTGGCTGGGGAGTGCGGAGCGAGCGGCTGTGCATTTTCTGTCCCCAGCTCCGCATTGGTTAGGAAGACACCCTGCCTGCCACCCTTACAAGAGGTTAGACTAGATGCTCCACCGCCATCCGGTTTCTAGAGGGTCGCTTTGTACTCGACGGCGATTGGCCCAGCCGGGCTAAGGGGCGGGGCTAAGGAGCAGGGCTAGCTATTCATTGGTCGCTCTCCCTGCCAGCCGTGACTCCGCCCCTTTCTCCGCGCTTCGCTAGCTGCCTTGCCTCGTTCCTCGGCCAGGCGCTCGCGCCATTGGCCGCGGGCCAAGCTTGGACCCCGCCCCCCGGGCCGTGCAGCGCTCCAATTGGCCGCGGCGCGGGGGGCAGGCCCGCTGCGGGTGAGCGCGCCGTGCCCGCCGCGGGAGAGCCAGCAGGCTGCATGGCGCGCTGCGAGCGGCTGCGCGGCGCGGCCCTGCGCGACGTGTTGGGCCGGGCGCAGGGGGTCCTGTTCGACTGCGACGGGGTGCTGTGGAACGGCGAGAGCGCCGTGCCGGGCGCCCCGGAGCTGCTGGAGCGGCTAGCGCGGGCCGGGAAGGCGGCGCTTTTCGTGAGCAACAACAGCCGGCGCGCGCGCCCCGAGCTGGCCCTCCGTTTCGCGCGCCTGGGCTTCGGGGGGCTGCGCCCCGAGCAGCTCTTCAGCTCCGCGCTGTGCGCCGCGCGCCTGCTGAGCCAGCGCCTGCCCGGGCCGCCCGAGGCGCCGGGCGCCGTGTTCGTGCTAGGCGGCGAGGGGCTGCGCGCCGAGGTGCGCGCCGCGGGGCTGCGCCTGGCGGGGAACCCCGGCGAGGACCCGCGCGTGCGCGCCGTGCTCGTGGGCTACGACGAGCACTTCTCCTTCGCCAGGCTGAGCGAGGCGTGCGCACACCTGCGCGACCCCGACTGCCTTCTCGTGGCCACCGACCGCGACCCCTGGCACCCGCTCAGTGACGGCAGCCGAACCCCGGGTGAGCGCGGGGTCTCCGTGTAGGGGGAGGGCGTTAAGAGCGTCTCCAGGTGAAGGAGCTGGGATTCGAGGGGGGCTGCCCACCCAACAAGCCCCCCCCCCAAGGATCTTGGTATTTCTTTCCGGCCATTCTTGCAGGAAACGGAGGCCCACTGTGGCTTAGGGAGCCATGAGTCTCCCCAGTCCTGGCCTTTCTGAACTGGCTCCAAGGACCCCTGTCGTTTTGCCTCACCGCCGGAAGAATGGCCCCGCGTGAGGGTGGGAACGCTGGATGTGTCAGACGCTGGGGCGCCCTCCTTGGGGTCAGGCAGGCCTGGGTTGGGGAGTAGGGGCAGGTAAGGCGTGTGGAGAACATGGCACGTAGCATTTGACCTGAGTGCAAATTCCAGTTTCACCCTGCCAGCCTTGTTACGTAACCTCTCCACGCGCATCGCTGTCCAGTCACGCTGGGAGGAAAATCAGGCTTTCTGCTTACTCCCTGATGGCGCTACAGCCTCGCCTGCCCACCTTGGCCCATAGTAGGTGCTCAGGTGGAAGTTGGATATGAGCAGATGGCCGCAGAGGCTGCCTGGCAAAAGTGGGGTGTGGGGGGCAGTCAGTAGGCTGGGCACAGAGACAGGTCTTGACACCCCCCTGCCGGACACTGCCCCAGATAATCATCAGTGCCAGGTACTGAGGGGCAGGGTGGTGGTGAGCACCCAGGACTGGGCATGATGCCATGATGGGTTTGTTGGGAGGGCCAGGCACGTAGAGTCTTCTTGCAAGGCAGGGGTCTAAGATGCAGATGCAGACCCGGGACAGGGATGAGGATGGACCTGTAATTATAGGCCTGGCCCGGCTCCACAGCACTGCACGCCTCAGCCCCAAACCAGAAAGCCCACGTGGTTTCCATGGAGTCATCCAGCAGTGGTTCTCCACCTGGGGGTCGGGAACGACCCTTTCACGCGGGGTCACATGATTCGTCACAGTAGCAAAATGACAGTGTTGAAGTAGCAACGAAAATAATTTTATGGTTGGGGTGTCACCACCACATGAGGAACTGTATGAAGGGGCCGCAGTATGAGGAAGGTGGAGAACCCCTGATGTTGGGGTTTTCAGGGGCCGTGGATTGCTAGGTCTCTCTTCCAAGGTGAGATGCCTCCATGGATGCCAGCCACTCACCTTTCAGTTACTAGACAACTTTAGCCATTCACACCACCCAAGGCCTCCCAAGCCCAGAGCCTGCTGCCATGGAGGTGAGCAAGTCCCAGCTGCAGTGACCCCATGTCGAGTTTCCGGGCTGTCATCTTTCCCAGAGCAGCTGATGGCTGCTTCGGGTGGTCCATTGAGTCCTAGCTGGGCCTGTTGGTCAGGGCTCCCAGCCTCAGCAGCTCAGCAGGGTGGTGCTGGAGGCCTGGCCTGCCTCCTTGTGGCCTTCTGCAGGAACCCAGGCCCTGGAGTCTCAGCAGTCACTTGGCTAGGCCCGCCCAGCACCCTGCAGGTCGCTCTCACGACAGGCGGAGGCAGAGGCTTAAATGACACAGCCTTGCAGGTGGTTAAAAAATTAAGTCAACATTATGCATAAAATGTGAGATAAGGCGAATCTTAGTGCAGTGTATGTACCACACACACACTGAACTCCGAACTGTACGGGTTGTTTTGATCTGGCTGCCGCGTTCATAGCCGCCTGAGCTGGCCAGTAGAAATGTCCTCTGCCTTTGAGGAATTTGTCACCAGCATCGGGGTTAGGGATGTGAGGGGGGGGGGGGTTAAGTTCTGAGATTCCCATTGCCAGGGTGCTTGCTCCCCTGGGCACGGGCAGTGTTGCTTTGCCCCAAGCCTGGTGCAGGGCCTGGCCTGCGGTTGGAGCTCAGTAAATATTAGCTAAGTGGCTGAAGTGGGTCGGCTCTGGGAGCTGAGGAAACACGGTGACTCAGCCCAGCCCCTGGTGGCACCCTGGAGGGATCTCAAACCCGAGGGGCAAACAGGCTGCTCTCCCCTATCAGGTTCCTGTGGGAACAGTGCTTCTGCATTTGTCAGAACTTTCGGGAGCCCGCCTGAATTCTGGCCTGGCTCTGCCCTGATCCTGTGAGACCAGGGAAGCGCGCACACCCCTCCCCCGTTGTCAGGGGCCATCAGGGCTGAGGGGCCTCACCCTCTGCGGACCTTCCCCTTCTGTTTGGGTCTGGCCCAGTGAAGCACTGTCTGCTGGAGCCGGTAGGGGGCAGGGGTGCGCTAGTAAGTCAAGGTTCCGGCCCACTGGAGGAAGAAAGAGCCCTGATTTGATTCCCGTGGTGCAAATACTCCCACGGTGGCCACGCAACCTGGCACTGGGAGAGGTTCAGTGCTTCCTGGAGAGAACCGGCCGCCCCGCGAGCTTGGGTGACGCGCAGTACAGTGTGCGTGTACTGCCTGTGTCCAGTGTCCAGCAGGGCTTTGTATACATTCATTCGTTCGTGGTGCCTGCTTGACAACAGCTTGCAAAATCCCCCCGGGAGAGAAAAGATCGGCTCCTCCCTGAGCGTGGAGGCTTTTCCTGAGCCAAGTCTTTAACCTCCCTGTGCCTTAGCTCAAGAGGAGCCAGCCCCAGGGTGTCGTCCTGGGTCAGCAGTTCAAAGCCACCAGCCATTCCACAGGAGAAAGGGGGCTCTGTGTTCACCACCACTAGTTCCCATTACATTAGGAGCAGCACAGTTCCTGACAGGAAGACCGCAAATTGCAGATCGCTCCACAGCACATGCCCCGCACAACAGGCAAGCGTTGGTCTTAATGGAAAGAGTGGTCATTTTACAATATCACCTTGGACGTGGCCAACCAGCAGTGCGAGGTCAGCTCACCCAAACGATGGAGAACTTCTGGGTCATGCTGCATAATCCCCCCCCCCAAGGAAAAAGGCACCCGTACTAAAAGTGCATGTGCCTGTCACACTGGTACCAAATTCCTTCCGACACATTCCAGGCAGACCTGTTACATTCAGTCGGAAATTCACACTCAAAGGGGGGAAGGGAGCAAAAGTATTTTCAACATGAAAATACAAGAGACGTTGGAATTGGACAAATTTGGGTAAAACCTTTGACCTGTGTAGCTCTGTGAAGGGGGCAGGGCAGGTTTTTCCTTAGCTCACCTAAGTTGCCTGTTACACCAAACAGGCACTTAAAACTCTGAGGCTGGCACCGGGGTTGGCAAAAGATCCAATGCTGGAACCTTATTCCAGAGCCTATGCCAGGTTGTCAGGCGCTGGGACACCCGCCTTGGTCCTCCTGGTTACGGGCATTCTCACCCTGTGGCTTTCTGTCTCCTCACTCTCCCCGAGGATGCCCACTGGGTCAGGAGTGGGCGTTTCTGTACCCTGCTGTGTCTTCAAGGGGTGGTGCTAGCGTCCCATGCCAGGAGTGAGCACACTTATTACAGTAACCACACCCCAGGGCATGGCTCGGACCCCACCCCTGCTGCTGGTCCCCCCAGGAAAGAGGGTGGAATGGTTACCCCAAAGCCAGGCAGCTGCCCGGGGAACATAGCAACCACTGAGCAGGACCCCACTGTGCTCGGATCCGAGATGAGAGTCCTTAGTATCCCCCAAGGGTTACCAGTTCAAACCCTTCCCCCACCCCCCACCCCCCGCGCTACAAAGCAAGGCCTGGTGAGATGCTGCCATGCTACTCTGTTTACACAAGTCGAATTCTAGCCCCCAGCAATGGTTTTGGCACCCCTGAATCGGAGATGGGGAAACAGGCACGATGTTTGGCAGCCCCTCCCCTGCCCTAGAGGGGTGGCAATGAGGTCTAGCCTCAGGCATCTGGTTCCAGTGCCTGTACTTGGGACCAGCCTGGTCCATCCTTCGGGAGCCCACCCCCGCTGACTGAATCTCCCCTCTGCCCGCAGGCACTGGGAGCCTGGCCGCTGCAGTGGAGACGGCCTCGGGGCGCCAGGCCCTGGTGGTAGGGAAGCCCAGCCCTTACATGTTCGAGTGCATCGCGGAGAGCTTCAGCGTGGACCCCGCGCGCATGCTCATGGTGGGCGACCGCCTCGAGACCGACATCCTCTTCGGCCACCGCTGTGGCATGACCACCGTACTGACGCTCACGGGGGTCTCCCGCCTGGAGGAAGCCCAGGCCTACCTGGCGGCCGGCCAGCACGACCTGGTGCCCCACTACTACGTGGAGAGCATCGCGGACCTGATGGAGGGGCTGGAGGACTGAGCCCCTGCCCCCGCAGCCCCTCCCCTCCCCCAGGCCCCGTTCCCCCCGGGCTGGAGGTTTGGATCTGGAGCTACATCCTGTACCACCAGCCCCACCTGTACCCTGGTGGTGGGGTGTGGCTGGGGTGGGGGGCTCGTCCCTCCTCCCAGCTATGCTAGACACTCTGGTGTCCCAGAAGCCGCCCCTCCCTCACCGGTTCACCCCGGCCTGACCAGGGTGACATCCTTGTCACCTTCCCTGCCACCAACAGATGACGCCCCCACCCTGAACACTTGAACGCCCTCCCCAGGCACTCTGCCTCCGTCCTGACCCTTGGGTTCCCTCCGTAACCATACAGTTCTTCCTTGAGCCTTGAATGAACCAACCAGAAGGCTACGTGATGGCATTCATTGATGCTGGACCTGGAGTGGTCCAGCTGAAGGCTTAGTGATGTTGGGTCACTCAAGGAGTGACTTGGCTTAACTAACAGGTTCCGGTTTGAACCTCAGAGAAATGGCCTGGCATCCGCTCCCATGAAAGTGGCTTCTTAGGAAGCCTTGGGGCTAGTTGTATGCTGTCTCAGGGGGCCATCCTAAGCGGGCATCAACTCGGGACATAACAGTTGTCCCCTGGGAGCCTAAGTAGATCAGTCAGGAAGCTAAGCGACAGGATCCTTAATCTGCCCTAGGTCCAGAGTGGCTCAGCCACTGCTGACCCACTGGGCTCTCAGACCCTGAGGGACAGCATCCTCTTGACAATCGGTGGGACTGGCCCAGCCAGGGTCCAGATTCCAGATGACAAATAAGGGTCCAGATTCCAAAGACACCCCACCCCCCAAAAGTGATGTCGTGGCTCTGGCGGCCTCTGGGCAGCTGAGCCCTCCCCTCCCCTGACGATGGTAGCCCACCCAGTGGGGTTGGTCACAGCTTGGCAGAAGGCACTCTTGGGCCCCTCCCTGTGCTGTCAGAATTTGTTATGTCACCTCTCCCGGGGCCCACCCCCAAGTATTTATTTATTTATTATGTGCCACTGCTACATGTTGGGGGAGTGGGTTCTTTCCCGCCGCTGCCACCATGGCTGTGTCAGTCCTGGACTTAATAAAAGCGTGCGCGTGAGTGGTCCTGCGTCCAGTCTCTGGTCGAGTGGGAGGCCTTCCCAGAACCTTCCCTGTAGGGAACCGCCCACCCTGGCTTCTGGAATGTTCTTTGTGCTACACTGAGGGCTCTTTATAAACCTGTTTTTCTTAAGGTCTCTCTGGCAACCCACCACTTGTAGTTCCTGGCCCATTTCACACCTGAGGAAACTGGTCACAGCTAGAAGGTGTGGTCACCTTGCGGTGGGTTATGATGAGGGGTGAGGCTGGGGGGCGGGCAGGCGGGGGGCCAGGTCCTTGAACTCAAGTGGGATGCTGTCACATGGCCACCCTGGAGGTAGGTGCCAAGCGGGGAGATGGAAGACTCAGCCCGTCTCCAACTAAACTTGCACAAGCCCCTCCTTCCTGCTCGGTTTCCTCGTTTGTACAAAGGGAGAGATGTTAACGGGCGGGATTTCTGCGGAATCTCGAAGCTGGAGCAAATTTAAGTTCCTGAGTGGAGACAGGAAAACCAACTGGTCCCAGGCACTAGGGGATGTATTGGTTGGGCCATGAGGTGTTCTAGCACCCTCTAGGCACAACCTCCTCAGCTCTGATCCTTGGACTACAGCTGCCTCAACTAACCAATGTCCCAGGACAGTCGCTGGCTGGGGTCACATGCCCCCCCCCCCTCAGTGCCTGTGCCAAGGGAATGGAACACAGCCAGTCTGGGTCAAGTTCACCCACCACTACACGGGAGGGGAAAGTACTGGTCTCTAGGACCCCATTCTGTAACAGTAGTCCCTCCCCCTTCCATCCCTGCTGACAGAATGCTGACATAGCAGGTGGTGGCTTGAGTCTGGAGAGGGAGAAACCCCAGTCTCAAAGACTGACTCCTGATTGGTTGAAAGCTTGAGTCTAAACCAATCTCCGGTCCCTTGACCCTTGATTGGCTTACTCCCAGACCTGAGCATGGCCAATGAGGCTTGGGACGTGGATGAGCTGGGGCTGTCCTGGAATATATGATTCTCTAGGAATAGTATGAGATTTATGCACAAGACGTTCTGTATCCTGCTCACATGACTGGTGGTTGGTGTAGGACTCAGCTATCCTCTGCACAACAGCAAGGAGCTGCCCAGTCCTGTGCGGTCCTCAGTCCTGCCTTGTTCCAGGCACTGTCAACCCATCTTCCTGGGGGTCTTCCTCTTCCTCCTCGCCCTTATAAGGACGCTGACCTTGTCTAAGGAGCCCTGGTGGGGCTGCAGGGTAAGCCTTGGGCTGCTCCACAGGGACATTAAGACCTAGTGTCAGGATCCCTCCGCAGGGCCCATACCGGTTGGAGCCTAACAGTGCACAGCTCGGAGAAGACGGGGGATCCGGAACACAATGATTGTGCTCGTTCGGAACTTGCACTTGGACCAAGAGGCGGTTGTGGGAGCGGAGCACGGGAAAGCTGCCTGGCTGAAAACCAACCAAGGTGTCCATCATCGCTGTAGCCTCTCGCCACACTGCCTCAGTCTGCAAGCCGAGCATGTTGGAGAAGCTGGGCTATGTGAAGAACTTGACACCAGGTTGAACCCTCTGCCGTAGGTGGATGGCACAACCTTGTTTGCTGAAGGTGAGGTCTTGAAGCACTTGCTGCTAAGCTCAAGCCTTGTAGCCTTCGGGATGGATTAGGACTCGGTGGAAGGAAGACCCAAATCCTTACCAGTGGACCAAGAGATCACATCATGAGAAATGAAGAAGAGACTGAAGTTACCAAGGAGTTTGCCTCGCTTGGCTCCACAGTCAGTGCTCAGGGCAGCAGCAGCCGAGAGATCAGATGACAAATAGCATCGGATGGCTCTGCTGAGCCAGACCTTTGTAAAGTGGGCAGAAAGCAAGGGTGTTACTTTGAGGACTGACGTACATCTTTTCAATCCCCTCACGCAAACATAAAAAGCTGAGCCTTAAGCAAGGAGGCCGAAGAAAAATCAATGCGTTTGGACTACAGTTCTGGAAAAGACTATTCAGAGTACCCAGGAATGCCAAAAGAAGAAACCGGTCTGTCTTGGAAGAAGTAACCAGAAAGTAGCAAGGCTGGCGAGACTTCGTCTCAGGAACCTTGTCTCCTGTGGTCAAGAGAGAGCAGTCCCGGGAGAAGGACATTGTGCTCGGTGAAGTCGAGGGGCAGTGAAAACGAGGAAGACCCTTGACGACCTTGGCTGCAGCGAGAGGTGCACACATGGTGAGCAAAGGGCTGGGCAGGCAGGGTTTGGCTCTGCTGTACACGGTTACTGTGGGTCAAACAGACTGGACCTCATCTGCCAACAACATGGGTTGGCATCCGCTTACTGGCAGTGGAGTTTTCTACACGTGGGTGGGTGGCAAACGCAGGGTGCAGGCTGCCTCTGTGTGGCGAGAAATCTGCTTATTGGAGTTATTTTTAAAAACAATTGGTTATGCATAGGTTTGAGTTAGGCAGGGGGGTGGGGAGAGTTGATTTGTGATAACAGATCTGCTTTAAATAAATGTGTAGGCTGAAGCCCATACAAGAAGCCATTTTGGTTCATTCTATAAGAAAGACACAAGACCCCGGGCTCCGCCCTGCACACTGCGCCCGCGTTGGAACCCACTCGGGCGCTCTGTCCGCTCCGCTGCCCGCTTCGCAGCCGCTCCCCGGGGCCAGCCGCAGACGTCCTCCGCCGGCCGCAGCCATGGCCTCCGCCGCCGCCACAGCCGTGAAGATTGGAATAATTGGTGGAACCGGCCTGGATGACCCAGAGATTTTAGAAGGAAGAACTGAAAAATATGTGGATACACCGTTTGGCAAGCCATCCGATGCCTTAATTTTGGGGAAGATTAAAAACGTTGATTGTGTGCTTCTTGCAAGGCACGGGAGGCAGCACAGCATCGTGCCTTCCAAAGTCAACTACCAGGCAAACATCTGGGCTCTGAAGGAGGAGGGCTGTACCCATGTCATCGTGACCACAGCCTGTGGCTCCCTGAGAGAGGAGATCCAGCCCGGTGACATCGTCGTCATCGATCAATTCATCGACAGGACCACCACGAGGCCTCAGACCTTCTATGATGGGAGCCATTCCTGTGCCCGAGGAGTGTGCCATATTCCCATGGCAGAGCCATTCTGCCCCAAGACCAGAGAGGTCCTCATAGAAACTGCCAAGAAGCTAGGACTCCGATGTCACTCGAAGGGGACAATGGTCACAATCACAATCGAGGGTCCCCGGTTTAGCTCCCGTGCTGAAAGCTTCATGTTGCGTGCCTGGGGGGCAGATGTGATCAACATGACCACAGTTCCAGAGGTGGTTCTTGCAAAAGGCTGGGATTTGCTATGCCAGTATCGCCATGGCAACCGATTACGATTGCTGGAAGGAACAAGAGGAAGCGGTCTCCGTGGACAGAGTCTTAAAGACCTTGAAAGAAAATGCCAACAAAGCCAAAAGCCTGCTCCTCACCGTCATACCGCAGCTCGGGCCCATGGAGTGGTCGGAGACGCTCCGTGACCTGAAGAATACGGCCCAGTTCTCCGTTTTATTGCCAAGACACTGAAATGGTGCTGCCCAGAAGAAAAGATGTCTCTCTCTTTCCAATCACTCTGGCAGTTCCTGCTGAACTTAAAAGAAAATGGAAAAGACGTGCCATTTCCATGGCCTTCCTGGTTAGAAAACGTGAGAAGAAAGAGAAGAAATCACACATTTAGAGATTTCTCATACGAGACTTAGGCTGCTTCTTAAAACAAGAAAAATAAACGACATGCAGAAAAAAGAATCTGACATTTTAGGGAAAAAGACCAAGAGGTGCCCCTGTTAGATCAACAACAAAGGAGGGGAGTGGGTTTGAAGGGTAACTCCATGCTCCCAGCATGGAAAGAAGCAGATGGACTCTTGGGCTATTTATTGATGTAGCTCTAAATTGGTACAATCTTTCTGGAGAGAGAGCAGTTTGATAAAACATACCAAAATGCTTTAAGAAGTATACTCTTTGAGGTGATAATTTGTAAGAATTTATCTTTTCCAAATTGTCAGTGATGCATAAGAGGAGTTTGTTTTGTTTGTTGTTTTTTTGGGGGGGGTGGGTGGAGTATAATAGTCCAAAAGCTGCACGATCGGAATATTCACCAGTTGAAGGTGGGGTAACTTTAATGAAGTTTTGAAGCAGCAAGGAGCGATCACATTTCCACGTAATATTTAATGTTCTGAAGAAATCATTCTGTTAATAGGAAGTTTTAAAGAAAGGATACATAGCATTTACATTGCTAATTTTGCTTTTAAAATCTCTAACCATCCCAAATGACTAAAAAGAAATATAGATACTCTTATCCTGTTGAGAGGAGGCCTGTTGAATAATCTTTGTTTTCTTTATATTTTCCTCTATCTTCCTCTGTTTCTTCAATGAATATAATCAAATAGTAAAGCTGTTTTAGAAATCAGAATGCACTGGGAAAGATCCTGTTCTGTAGAACACGGTGTCTGATAATGATGGACGATTTAGGGGATTGTACCAAGAAGGGCTCTCTTTGAGGAAGCGACTTCCGTATTCCATTGTAAAAGAGGCTTACTAGCGGATACACAGACCGGTACTACAAAGAGTGCTCTTTAAAGAAGTGACTCCTTTATTCCACTGAAAAAAAGATGCATGTTACTGAATGCATAGAACCATACTTTGATTTACCATGACTTCCTGAGAAAGGTTGGGTGTTCAATACTCAGTCTAAAAGGTAACTACTTGAGAAACTGTAGACACACATTATAATGTGTCACGTTTTTTGGTTTTATTTTTAAAGTATTTGACTTTTTGTTTCTACTTCTGAGTTGGTGGGTTAAATTACATGAGTTGGAGAGTTTGTTTTAATGAAAAAACAGATGTTTCTTTTTCTACTATGTGTGCTATCAACTTTATGACTGTTGGTTGTTGTTCTTCTGGAAAGCTCTCTATTAAGAGAGATTTCTCCCCCCTTTGGGAGTATTATATGTCTGTTCAGTGGTCTATCCTTTTGTCTATCTAAGGAGTCTATCAAAACAGTGTCTTTGTGTCTGAGAGATTGCCTTGAAGACAAGCTGCTGCTCATTGTTGATAATAAAATCAGCGTCAACCAAAAAAAAAAAAAAAGAAAGACACAAGAATCCAAACCTTGGGTGATTTCTTTGAGCCCCTGAACCAACCGGGCATAGTAACACCCTCGCTCCAGGCTTCTGGTTACAGGAAAGAAGTGATCCTTCATTTCAGAAGGGTCTCCCTGGGGTTTTCCGCCCCTTGCAGCTCCGAGCCCTCCTAATACGCAGGCATTGGAGAGATGGAAATGCCTCACAGCCCGTACACTAGGGCAAGTCAGAGCATACCGCTACCAAATCTCGAAACCACTCAGCGAGAGGCTGCGAAGGGGAAGCTCTTGTCTCTCAACACATCCTCCATCTAGGCCTCTCCCCCGCAGAAGGTACTATTGCCAGTCCTCCAACCGCCGATGAGTTCCACCTTCGAGGTATACCACGTCAAGAACGGCTGTTTGGGGATCCTTTAGGAACGGGACCACGTTCCTTTTCAATGTTAACTTTGAGTCTGGAGAACAGAAGGAAGTGTGAAGGGGCAAGATCTGCTGTGTCGGGAAGCCAAGTGGTCTAAGGCGGCAGGTGCAAGCTTTCGCTCCATTGAAGGGGCAAGGTCAGGGCTGTAGGGTAGGTGGGGTGAGCTGTCGGCACGAAACCCTCTGAGGACAGCCTCTTCGTCCCCTCAAAGATCGAGCAAGACTGGGGTGAGGATGAAAATGTAAAAGTCCTCGCCATGACTTCCTGGCTTTTTTTTCTCAACTGTGCAGTTTTCCATTTTCTTAAAGCGTCACAGTACTGTTGTTGTGGACCTTGGGCTCCGACCCATAGCGGCCCTGAGCACAACAGAACGAAACGCCGCCCGGGCCTGCACCATCCTCACCAGTGTTCCTGCGTCTGAGCCCATCGATGCAGCCACTGTGTCCGTCCATCTGTTGATGGCCCTCCTCCGCTGCCCCTCCACTTGACCAAACAGGATGCCCTTCTCCAGGGACTGGACAACCTGTCCAAGGATTTATAAAAAAAAAAGTGTCACCCTCCTTGCCTCTAAGGAGCACGCTGGCCTTGTTCTTGCAATGCAAATCCAATGCTTTGGGCAGCCCGTGGGACTCTGGAATCAGAGTTCAAATACAGCGGTTCTTCGTTAAGTCCAACTTTCACCTGCATGTGAGGCCATGGAGAATACCGTGGCTTGGAGCAGGTAGGTCGCCATGGTCTTCATACTGAGCTCCTGGCATCGTGTCCTTCAAGGAAAGCTATCAAGATGACCTCTGTGGAAGCCCCCCCCCCCCCCAAGACAGTTGCCGTAACCTGAGCTGACCTTGCAGCCTTGAACTTCACTGGCCCAGCAAGTCCTCTCAGTCATTGCTTCAATTGAACCTGGTCTTGAAGGTACCCTCCTGAGACTTAAGACAAGGATGCTCCCAGGAGACCAGGTCCACAGCCACCTATTGACCACAGCAATGTGTCCAAACACGTATCTGGAACCGACCCAGGCACGTACATACTGGGACTTGAGGACCAATACTTCACAACTTAACTCACGGATATATTTCCTGGGCATCGTTTTCAAAAGGTTTGTGTATTTTTGCTTTATTATTTTACGTGTGTGTGCGTGCGCTTTAGACAGCATGGGCTCCCGGGCTCAGATTCGGGAACATGTCTAAAGCAAGAAAAGCCAGCTGTTATATTGTGTCCCAACCTAGTGACCATTATCACTATCATCACTGCCCACACTAACAGTCACTAAACACGAACCCGAGAGGCGTTTCCGGACTTCAGGTTAGCGGGTTGAGGATTTCAGAACCAACGTACTCCATTTTCCTTCCAAAACCCTCAAACTCTGTGCCAGCGATCGATGCCGCTCCTAGTGACCCTGTTGGACAAACAGGGTGGAACTGTCCTGTGGGTGTCCAAGCTGCCTTCAGAAAGCCCCTGAGAGGCCCCGTGGGTCTCAGCTCAACTCATAACCACTGCGCCTTCAGGGCCTTAATTCTTTTTGCTTCCTGGGAGTCTGTAAGTTATTTCTGAAAAAATAGCAAAACAAGACCAAAAGACTCGTGTTGGGAGCCCTAGAGGGCTCAAGTCCATAAAGGAAAGGGGCAGGATCCAATCCCAATCCCACTCGGACTGAGGATGGGGGACAGGGCTGGCACTGAGGAAGGGGCTAGTTTCCTGGTGACTGGGGAATGGGGAGGGATCTGGCCTATAGGCAGCTGAAACAAATAAGAGGCCTGCTCATGGCTTGAATTGTGTCTCCTGACAGCACGTGTGGGAATCCTCACCCCCGCGCCTGTGGTCATCAGCCCACTGGCCAATGGGGTGTGTGTGCTCTGCCCGTGGACAGGCGGGGTGTAGCATGCATGTGTTTACTCGGTTTCTTTGGAATCTCTTTTTTTTATCCTTCCCCACCATCATTTTATTGGGGGCTCTTATAGCCTGATCACATTCCATACATCAATTGGATCAAGCATATTTGTACATGTTGCCATTGTCATTTCCAAGACATTTTCTGCTTCAACCCTTGATATAAGCTTCTTTTTCTTACCCTCCCACCCTCCTGCTTTCTTGATCAATTATATAGTGTTATTGTTATTTCATGTTACACTGTCTTTTGTCTCCCTTCCCCGACATTTCCATTATTTGTCCTGTACAATGTCGTGATGGGTTCCCCTTTTCTCACCCTGACCATCCCCATACCTTCATGATATCGCTCTTCCCATTACTGTCCCTGAGGGGTTTATCTTTCCTGAATTCCCTGTGTGGAGAGCTCTTATTGCACCAGTGTGTGTTCTCCGGTCTAGCCAGTTTTACGGCAGAACTGGGTCACAGTAGTGGGAAGGAGGGAGTATTCAGGAACTAGAGGAATGTGTGATTCCTCAGTGCTAGTCTGCCCCTTGGTGGGTCATCTCTTCCTCATACCACATCTATGGGGGGGGGGGGGGATATACCCCTTGGTGGGTCATCCCTTCCTCATACCACATCTATGGGGGCGGGGATATACCCCTTGGTGGGTCATCCCTTCCTCATACCACATCTATGGGGGGGGGATAGACCCCTTGGTGGGTCATCCCTTCCTCATACCACATCTATGGGGGGGGCGGGATATCAAATTATTTGCAGATGGGCTTTGGGTCTCCACTCCAATTCCCCTCTTTCGCATTGATAGAGTTGTTTGTTTGGGATCTTTTGACACCCCTTGCCTAATCCCATGATACCGCATGAACACACAGGCTGGAAAGACCCGCCTCTCTCCCCAGGTTATACCTTCAGTGTTGTCCTCTCTATTGCCTTCTTCTGGGGAGGGGCTTAAGGTAGCTCCGCTGGGGCCCGGCCCCATCCCCCTGTTAGTTCACTGTGCCATGCCAGTGTATTGCCCGCAAGGTTTGGCACTCTGAGATGGGGTCTGGTCCCTCCCCCCCTTTCCTGTGGGAATCCCGTCTTTTGAGATGATGTTGTTGTCCTGTGCCTGTGATCTGTCCTGCCTCACAGTGACCCTGAGTCACAGCACAACCAAACACTGCCTGGTCCTGCCCCGTCCTCACAATCCCTCCGGCGTTGGATCCTGTTCCTGTGGCTCTGAGTCAGTTCCTCTCATGGAGGACCTAACTCTTTTTGTCCAGCCCCTCTACTGTAGCAAGCATGATGTCCTCCAGAACTCCTCCCTCCCGATCACGCGTCCAAAGCACATGACACCAAGTCTCCTCATCCTTGCTTCCAAAGAGCATTCTGGGTGTCTTAACCCCAAGACAGAAGTATTAGTCCTTCTGGCAGTCTAAGCTTGTCCATATTCTTCACCAGGATCACAGTTCAAATACATCGATCCTTCAGTCTTCCTTGTTCATCACCCAATTTTCACACACTTATGCGGAGAATGACAAGTAACTTGGGTCAGGCTGACCTTAGTCAGAGACAGTTGTGCCTGAGGCTGCTGGCCTTCTTTAACATGAACAGGAGCGAAGGATGATCATTATCCGGAGCTGTAGCCTGAGGCTGATTCCTCTAAGATCAGATAGGCTTCCTCTTTCCCAGAGCACTCTCCTTCCCTGCGGGGTAGGCCTGGTCCTTTGTTACAATGGTCAGGATGAGCTCACAGCCCCGACTCACCACTGTGGGGCTGATGGAGAAGGAGCAGGTTACAGTTCAGGGTCAGAAATGACCAAGGGCACAGTTCCCCCGTGGTCTGGAGAACCTCCCCTAGCCTTCAGCCTGGTTTCTGCCCCGCTCCCGGGAGGATAACAGTCCTGCAGCTGTCATTCAGTGCCCAGGGACACCTCGCTCATTGGAAAGTGTCCGGAAGCCTCTTGCTCCAAAGCACTCAGCTTTCTCCTTCTGGGCCCAGCCCACCTTGCCACTTCCTGTTGTTCTCTGTGTGAGTCCTGGTACTTTAGAGACACAAATCCACAGAGACTCGTGTAGAAGAGAGTTTTATATAAAGGTTAAGTGCACATCAAGGAAACGTCCCAACCCAGTGCTGCCCAAGCCCACAAGTCCAACATTAACCCATATGTCCGACACCAATCCACAAAGTCCTCCTCCATCTCACAAAACACACTATGATGCCGACTGCAGGAGGAAAGCTGAGTCAGTGAATGTGTACATCTCAGCGCTGGCAGGGGTCTCCACACGGCTGCTCCAGCACCCAGGGCTGCATCGGGGTAGGTCCATGTGGCTTCTCCTTGGGGATATCTTGCAGGAAGTGAGCCTTGCCAGCTGAAGCAGGGAACCGGCTGAGGCAGGCACACCCTGGTCCGACCATCACAAAGCAAGAGACCCAAGAACTAAAAAGGCGAGGCTTACTGAGCCATTTATCTCTCCGCCCCTCAATTAACCCCACATGTGTTTATCGGCCAGGTTGGCACAATCAACTTTAACTCCGTCTCCAGGTTCTGCGCCTTCTGCTGCGCCCACTTCTCTGCCGCTGACTCTTACAACCTCCCACATCTCTGGTTTAGTTACTGGGTCCCCGAGCATGGCTCCTCTGTGGCCCCAAAGGGCATGCCCCACTCCCATCCTTTTTGGAATGCTGATGCTCCTTCCTCACCCCTGGGTGACGCTTTGAGACCTATCTGGAAGGAAGGTTGTCCAGTCCCCTTGGTGGGGTCCCCTACTCCTTAGTGACGTGGTCCCACCTAGCCTTTTCACAGGAGTTACAAAGCCGGTGACTAGCAAAGTCATCTAGAAGGATCCACTGCACCTCAAGCCTCAAAGTGAGGGCTGTACTTTTCAACACTTTACCTGGATGAAGCGAAATACCTGGACCGAAGATCTCAGGGGAGAGAAGATCACAACACACAAAGCCTCGGATCCAGCACCCTCCAAGAGAAGCGCCTGTTCTGCACGTGTCCAGCTGAGGGAGCTGAAGGGAAATCTCAGCCAGGTCCTCTCGGGAAGGATTGCCCGGGACAACATCAGCCTGGAAACACGAAGCAGCGGAAAGAAGGAATACACAGAGTGACGGGGCCAAAAGGAACCGGTCGGCCTCCAGCCCATCCGGGAGGTCGCTGTGACCGAGAACTGATGGCATTGAAGGAAGAAGCTCAAACTGCACTGAAGACAGGGGCGGAAGAACAATGCTCCCGGAATTGGACGGGACACCAACGGAGCCGGGTGGACAAACAGATGGAGTGCCGGAAGGGCTCCCTCATCTGCGACAGGCCATTTGGAAGACACGCGCCGACCAGCCGACCGGAAGAGGTGCCTCTTTGTGGATCCCACAGGCAGGTGAACCCGCAGAATGCCGAGATCATCAAAGACTATCATTTTGCGGGAGCTCGTGAGAGAGCGACGGTAACTGTCCAGTTTCGGGGAACCGCCCGGAATCCGCTGGACTCCGAAGCGAGTGTGGGGTGAGGGCCATTCCTGCTGCTTCACAGAGATGCTGGGTGGGAACCCCGGAGCCACAAAGGCAGCGACTTGGGTTTGACTGAGGACTTGAAGGCCTTCCGCTGTGTGGATCCTCACACACCAGGAATAACACGGCGAAGAATGGGCATTCCCGAACGCTGCCCTGTGCTCCGTGAGCCTCAACACCCGGGAGACAGCCAGTCGACCCGAGCGAGGTGATCCCGCGTGGCCTGAGGTCAGGAAAGGTGTGCATCCTGCGCGGTCCTTTTTCCACCCATTTTTATTGTGAAGAGGATTTACAGGATAAACGAGTTTCCTGTTCGTCAACTGGCCCACGTTCTATGTCATTGATTGGGACCCCCACTGAGAAAACAGCGTGGGGTGGCGGGAGACCGCCTCCAGCTACACAAGGGGTCTCGCTCGCCTCCCTGCCATTGAGTCCATGCCCGTTGATGGTGCCCGCTCATCGCGACCCTGCAGGACGGGTGGAACTGCCTCTGGGAGTTTCCTTGGAGATGAAATCGATGGAAGAAGAAAGCCCCATCGTCTGCCCTCTGAGCAGCCGGTGGTTTTGAAATGCTGAGCTGGCAGTAAGCAGCCCGATAGGTAACCACTGGCCACCAGAGCTCCTCACAAGGTCTGGGATGAGCTCAATTGCCATTCGCAGCAGCCACGGCCCAGAGCCAGTTCCTAGGAGGCCAAAGTTAGACACCACCCCCCCTCCAATCTTCCTTACCACCTCTGATACCACTGGCCCCTCCCACGGCATGCTTACGTCTCAGTTGGGCTCTGTCCTTCATTGCCGTGGTGCAGTAGTTATATAGTCTCATGTCTGTGTCAACCTGAGAGTATTAAGAGTGAAGGGGCGGAGTCTGGCCTGTCAATCAGGTCACAGCCTGATGATGCCTCCTTGTGGGCGTGGCCTTCTCAGGAGGATGCTGGGAACTTCCCTTCTCTCTCTGCCTTCACCTTCCTGTTGAAGAGACAAACTCACAGAGCTGGAGCAGCCACGTGGAGACCTGTGCCAGCGCTGAGCTGCTTCCACCCCCACTGGATCCACAAGACTTCCCGCCCACTGGCCTGTGATCGCCCTGCATTCGGCGTCATTGCATGTGCTGCACGAGTCTGGAGAAGCACTTATGGACTAGTATTGGACTTATGGACTTGGTCTGGACTGGGCTGCGATGTTTTCTTAATAAACCATTACCCTTTGCTATAAAGCTCTTTCTTTTACATATCAGTGTCCCTGGATTTGTGTCTCTAGTCCACCCGGCCTAACACAAGTGGCCACACAATAATGCTTGACTCATTCAGGGGTCCCTCCCTTTCCATATAAAAGCTGTAGTTAGTTTTTCCATTTCGTTAATGGATGGTGCTGGAGTTTGGCGCAGGACTGCTTTGTAGATACAAAGTAAATCACTTTGGGTAGCACTGACATTTTCTTGAAGTCTTCCTATCCACGACTATCGTGTCTCCATTTATGGTGTGTGTGTCCGTGTGCATGTGTGTGGTCACTCTTCCGTGTATAATATACAGTCTTTTACATCCTAGTTAGCTTTATTCCTAAGGATTCTATCTTTTGGTGGGGGTGGTTGTTATGAATAGCATTGTTCTCTTGATTTCTCTTCGTTGGTGGGGAGGACTCTGACGGTTTTTTGTGGCTTGATCACGTACCTTGCCACTTTGCTGTCACCACTGCATCCGAGGGATCAAGGGCACCCCCGTCTTGTTCCGGGACTCTGGGACTTTCTCTGTATGGAACGATATCTCCTGCACATAGGGATACTTTCACTTCTTCCTCACCAATTCGGATAGCCCTTGTTTCCCAATCTTGTCTTATTGCTCTAGGTAGATGTGTCAGTCTGGGTACTTTAGAGAAAGAAATCCATGGAAACTCATGTATAAGAGAGAGTTTTAAATAAAGAGTAAGTGCACATCAAGAAAACATCCCAACCCAGTGCTGCCCAAGCCCACAAGTCCAATATTAGCCCATTTGTCCAACACCAATCCACAAAGTTCTCCTCCATCTCACAAAACACACACTATGATGCCGACTGCAGGAGGAAAGCTGAGTCAGTGAACATGTAAGCATCTCAGCGCTGGCAGGGGTCTCCACACGACTGCTCCAGCACCCAGGGCTGCATCGGGGTAGGTCCATGCGGCTTCTCCTCAGGGATGTCTTGCAGGACCTGAGCCTTGCCAGCTGAAGCAGGAACTGGTTAAGGCAGCTGCAGCCTGGTCAGCTGAAAGCAAGAGACCAAAGAACTCAAAAGGCGAGGCTGAATGAGCCAATTATCCCTCCACCCTTCAATTAACCTCACATGTGTTTATCGGCCAGGTTGGCACAATAAACTAACTCGTAGGATTCCCAATACGCCATTGTGTCAGAGGGATAAAGGGCATCCTGTCTTGTTCTCATTCTCAGGAGCATGCTCTCAGTCTCTCCCACTGACAATCATGTTGGCTCTTAGACCTGTATACACCTCCTTAATTATGTTGAGGGATTTCCCTTCTGCTCCGTATTTGGCAAGCATTTTTATCAGGAATGGGCTTCATCAGATCCCCTTTCTGCCTACGTGCTGGTGATCAGGGGATTCGTTTCCTTTGCTTTATTTACATGGTGGATTGTGTTGATTACTTTTCTGTTGAACCATCCTTGCACACCTGGTAAGGGTCCCCCCTTGATCATGACATATGATCTTTAGCGATACGTTGCTGGATTCCATTGGCTAGAATACTGTTGAGAACTCTGGCATCTATATTGATAAGGGAAGTAGGGTCGATCCTTGTGAGTCAGAATCGGCTCATGGCGGTGAGTATGGTCTGCAGTCTTTTCCCGTGGCATCTGTGCCTGTCTGTTTGATATCTGGGTGTGCGGGCTTCACAGAATGGACTAGGAGTGCCCTATGCTCCTCTGTGGTCTAGAGATGCCCGAGTCAGAGTGGTGGCAGCTGGTCTCTGCATGTTTGGTAGAGATCTCCGGTGAAACCCATATTAGATTTGTAAAAGCAAAGCATAGGAAGAAGTGATTCTAAGAGTAACATGCTGGAGATGAAAAATGAAGTCGATTCATTAAAGAAAGAAGACGGAAGGAATGCAGGGTCACTGTACCAAAAAGAATGCGTTGGATGTTCAGCCCCTCAGGAGGTGGCATGCGATCCAGAACCAATGGTGCTGCAGAAAGAATTCCCAGATTTTGAGATATAAAAGAAGTTAAGCAAGCAAAGGAAGCAGAGGTGGGGAGTGATGGATCCCGAGGCACCAGGAGATGGCCAAGGAACCAGGAAGCAGAAGAGACAAGGACCTTCCACCAGAGCCAACAGAGAGACCTTCCGGAGAGCCAGACCATGAATTCGGGTTTCTGGATCTGTGCTATTTCTGTTAGAACAGCACTAGAGAACTAAGGGAGAGCCCTGGGTTACCTATTGGGCTGCTAACTAACGGCGAGGTCAGTAGTTCAAAACCACCAGTGGCTCCATTGAAGAAAGAGGAGGCTCTCTGCTCCCGTAAAGTTTAACAGGCTCGGAAACCCCCAGCGGCAGTTCCACTCTGTCCTACAGGTCATTACGAGTCAGCATCGACTCTATGGCGGTGGGGTGGGGGTTGCACCCCCCCATCTGGCCTCTGCACCTCCCTCCTTCATTGCCATGGAGCAGGTGCCCGGTTGTTGTTTTCATGTTGTGTGAAGATGCAGACAGCAAAGACTCAAACTCACGGCCGTGGTGCTGATTCCAACTCACAGTGACCCTATGGGACAGGGCAGAACTGCCCCCCACCCCACCCTTGAGTTTCTGAGACTGTCACTCTTTATTTCATGCTCTCGGCTCATTCCCTGAGACACTCTGCTGACAAGACACATGGCACGATGCTCATTGACCCCGTGTCCTGGGAGCTGGAAGAGCCACATGGAGACCCCCACCAGCACTGAAATGCTTACAACGCCACTGAATCTACAAGACTTTGCACCCACTGGCCTGTGATCTTCCTGCATTCAGCATCATTGCATGTGTTTAATAGTCTGAAGAGGACTATATAGATTGGTATCGGACATATGGGCTAATATCAGGCTTATGGGCTTGATACGGACTTGGGCTGGGATGTTTTCTCAATATTCAACTGCTCTTGTATATAAAGCTCTTTCCCCATACACATATGAGTGTCTATTGATTTGTTTCTGTAGTCCACCCAGACTAACACATTATGGTACCTTGGGAGCAGGATATTAGAGAAACAAATCATAAAGATGGACAGTGGATGTTTGACTTCTGCCTCGTGGTAGTGTTTCCTCGTTGTCTAGCCAGAAGTCTTTACTGGGTTGTTTTCTGGAAAGACTGTGGTAAGTTAAAGTTTTGATTCTTTTATTTGGTTGTCGTCTTTGGTTATTCCTGTGTGAATGAATGTTGTTCATGTATATTTTGAGCTCAGAGGAAGACTCACCCCTTGAATTTCCCAAGGGGCTGCCGTTGGTTTCAAACTGCTGACCTAGTGGTGAGTGCACGGGACCGCACTGCCTACAGAGCTCCTGATGGACAGCAAAACCGACATATCCAGTGACACTGTTAGATCCATCCAGTTGGGCGACCTTTCTCGAAAGACTGAGAAAAGGTGGTTCTGGAAGTCAAGGCCGGCGCCAGGGCCGCAGTGGTCTTTCCTGGGCTCAGCAGCAAAAGGATTTTGACTGGAACTCCTGTGTGACCTTGTGGGGTCACCCTCTCTGGGCCTGTTTGGTATCCGGTGAAGTAGCAAGTCAATCAAGTAAGACGTCTCTGGCTCCAACTCCAGGGACTTCTTTGACCCCCTCACCTTCCCTGGCTGGGCAGCGGGGTTGGCCGTGGGGCATGGATGGCGCCCCATGAGTCTCCCAGCCTTGGCCTGTCTCCTGCCAGCTAAAGGCGGGAGAGGCAGCCTCGTGGTGCCTGGCAGGAGCCTGCGGGCCAGGAAGGGGCTGGGCTATCTGGGATCACCGAGATCATTTCTCACGGAGGCAGCCAAGGTTCTGCATGTGCTAAAGAATTCCAGAGAACTTGAGGCCCAGGCTGTAAGCGGGTGGGAAACATCTCATGGGGAGAGGGCCTTGACCTTGAGGGTGCAGCTGGAGAACTAAGGTGAGCCCCCCCCTTCAATATCTGCCATTTCCCACCAACTGGTGAAGTGGGGCCACTCCATCTGCCCCCTTCCAGGTCTGGAGACAGGTTCAGAGACTGAGGGACAGCTCTTGTCGCTGGACCGATCCTAACTGCAGCCTCCTTTCTGGGCCCCGGCCAGTTGGCAGACACCAAATAGGGGGGTGAGATAAAGTCGGAAAGCCAGCCAGGCGCCGGGCACAGGGCCTGGCAGATAAGGGGCACCATCGCCGGAGCCCGGGGAAGGGTCTTTGGGGGAATGCCATGCCATTGTCCTGGCCTCCCTCCCTAGAAAAGCCACTGTCCTGATGACCGGGGACATGGGGACCTGGAAACACCCTCTTCGGCTTTGGCAGGAGGGGACAGATGTGTTAGGGATGAGGTGAGTGTGAGGAGCCCTCCACCACGACACCCCCCCCCAGAGATGCTGACCCAGCCTGGGGAAGGGATGGGGGGTGGGTGTTGGAACCTTCTGGGACTCCATGAAAAGGAGAGCATTGTCTTGGGGGATCTTACGGCTCTTATCACAAGCCATACATCAGTTCTAGCGATCCTCTTTGGACATAGGTTGCCATCATCCTAAGCATCTACTTTCTTTCTTTGTTCACAATTTATTTTTAAAACCATTTTATTGGGGGCTTGTATAACCCTTTTTTAAAAAATTCCATTCTCTTTTCATTTATTTCTTTCTATTTGAGCTCTTGGGAACCATGTGTTTAGTGTGTGACCGCCCTGAGTTCCAGACTGCACGACCTTGTGCAGGGCCAGCAGGGCTGCTGAACACCCCCATTTGCAGACAGGTGACCGAGGCAAGCAGGAAGCAGCAATTGGCCAAGAGGCCAGGAGGTGGGTGTGGCCAATGCAGTGATTCACTGTGTCACAATTCCTCCCCAGGAGCTGGGCTGGCCAAGGGCTGCACGGCATGATGGGAAATTTGCAGCAGAGAGAAGCCCCCTGTGGGGAATCTGGAGAGTCTGCTTCTGCTCCTCAGTGGGCCACACCCACCAAACGACTGTGGGGGGGCATGTAAATGAGGTGCATGTGGCACACACCCCCCCATGGAATTGGATAGTTTGCTAATGTAATAAAGTTCACAGCACCCTTGCAGACCATGCAAACAACAATAAAGAACCCTAACAGAGGGATTGTTCCTTTTCATCACCCCATAGGCTTGAAATGAGCCGTCCCAGGGGCAGGAAGGGAGACCTCAAGACCACTGAGATAGCGAGACTAGAACCAATCCATCCTGTGGTCCGGGCTCCCTGTGCTGAGAACCTCCCAGACCCAGGAGACGCAGAGAGTGCCATTCACCTGAGACGGTGAGGGAGGGCAGGAAGCCCTCAATGACCGAGCCAATGTGAACTGCGACTTAGACTTACCGAAGAGAAGTGCATCGTTTGCTTGGTCTGGAAGAAAAGTTCCCTGCAAGGAGACTCGTCTTCTTTTTCAAATAAATGAAACTTCCCCGATTTAAAGAAAGCAGCGGCTGCAGCAGCAAGAACAGAAACCCAGTGGCCACAGAAGGAGGCCAGCAGGAAGGAGGTAGCATGGTGGGCTTCCAGCTCTCAGAGCAAGACGGTGTGCGGGCAGGCCAGGGCACCTCCCGGCCCTTGTTGAAGCCAAGTCACAAGTGCACAATCCACAGAGAGGGAACCAAGTGCCTTTGGGGAGAGGCTTCCTGGCAGAGAGGGGTGCCTCTGAGCTTTTACTAACCAGCATTGTGACAGGAGCCCACGCACAGGAAAGCCTCAGCTGGAGAGGCTTACCCATGGGCAAGGCTGAGATGATCAGAGAACTGTATCCTGAGCATTCCTGAACTAGAATTGTAGCCTGCTATTTCCCTAATAACCCCCACAACATTGAGTGGGAGTTCTGTGCGGCCGTGGCCGTGAAGTGTGGAGCCCAGCAGGGAAAGTAGCAAGGGCTGTGGGAAGACCAGTTGGTGTCGGAATTGGGAAAAAGGTTGGGCAGAGGAGGCTTGCCTGCCCTCTGCCCTCTCAAGAAACGGCCTAGGGCTGTGATGTGCTTCTGATTCTCCCCCTCGGGAGGTCGGGGAGGCCAGAGGCCACTGACAAGCCACCACTGGGGAAAGAAGTAACATCCCCCCTACCCCCAGCCCTCCACCCCATGAGGCCTCAGACACCCGTGGGCACCTCTGGTGGTGGGCTGAGTTTCCAGGCTGGAGGGGGAATGCACGAGGAGGTGGGGAGCTCTGCAGGGTGGGGACACTGGAAGGGCAGTGGCCCTGGCCCCCTGCTGGGCTCCACCAGCCCCTTCCTGGAGGAAAGCCTGAAGTCACTGTGGTTGGTTCGGAGACAGTCAGCTTGGTCTGTGAGGGAGGTACAGGGCCCTGGGCTGCGTGTGGCCCTGCCTGCTGCCAGACCTGCCCAGCCCCCCCCCCCCATCCTGTGCCAGGGCCACTTTAGTCTTCTGGAGGAAGATGGTCCCCACAGTGGAGGGGGACCCAAGGGGTGGAGCTGTGCCACAGGGTGAGGCAGTGCGGTTTGCTGGCCTGGCTTCCAGAGATGAATCACCCAGCCCCGCTCCCTCTGTGATGCAGGCAGTTTCAGGAGTGGGGAGATGGAGAGGGGGGTTCCCCAACAGCCCCCAAGCAAGACCCCTCCTTGACTAGTGCTCCCCACGCCCCTCCCTCCATTGAATTCCCGGGAGTGGGGTGAGCGCTCCTTGCCCCCACTCCCCGCTCTCTGAGGCGGGGATCTTTCCAACAGCCCAAATCTGGCGCCAGCTCTCCTCTCCCTATAACCTGTGGCTCCCCAGCACCTTGAGAAAGGACAGTGTCCAAGCTCTTTGTCTGGCTCTTGAGGCCTTTCCAGATGACCCAACTCTAGTTGGCTGTCCAGCCTCCACCCTCCCCCTGGCCCCCAGCCAGGCTCGCTCTGGGGCCTTGCCAGGCCTCCTCACCTCCCAGCCTTTGCCCCAGCTGCTTCGTCTTCCCCTCCATCTTCAGCCAATTTTCCAGACCGACCAGCTACAGCCTCAACCCCCACCCACCCCTGTCTCTCACACCCATCTCCACACTCTCCCCGCCGCACACATCAACCACAGTGATAACCTGCAAGTTGTCCAATCAAGGTCATCCTCCTTTTCCCAATCCACTGACACTGCAGAGGTCACCTCAGTGACCCCTGTCTAACTCAAGCTGTGCTTAATCACCTGCTGAGTAGTTGTTAGGAAGGGGTCATCTGGAACCTTCTGAGATCTGCCCAGGGCCGGCTCACAGGGGCTGCCGGATGGATGGATGGATGGAGATGGAGGGAGGGCCTTGAGGGGAGACCTGGGGGATTGCAGGAGAGTGAGTGCATGGCTGGGGCCCCTCCCAGGCAGGCAGGCTTGATTGAGCGATTGAGCTCCAACTGGCTTCTCCCCAGGGCCCGCTGCCTCAGGCCTGGCCCAGGGCCCAGCCTTTCTTTAGCCGCAGAAGGGACACAGCCTGTTTCCTGGGAGGGGGTTGGCCGGGGCAGGGCCTGGGCCTTGTGATTCTGAAGTTCTCCTCACAGCCTCCAGAGGCCCGCAGAACGGGCCACCCCTGAGCTCTCCCGGAGAACCAGCCCTGGGCCTCTCCTACCAAGTTCCAATTCCTGAAGCCCCCACACCCAGACATCTTCTCTGGGCCCCTCAAGCCCAGCCCGCTGGCCCCAGGCCCCCTTCCCGCCAACACTTGGGCCTAACTCATCCTCAAAGTATTTTCCACTGGCTTCCTCCAATCCCTGCCACCGCACAATTTCTTCGGGTGGGGGGGGGGAGGGGAGGAGGAGGATGGAGGGTGGCGTTTGGACTGTGACTCTGGGCCAAAAGCCATTGGGGGGGGGGGAACCAATATGATTGGTCATCTCCGCTTCAGAACTGGCTTCAAAATTCCCTTGGCCCCGCCTCTGGTGGCCCCCACCCCTGTTCTGACTTCCAATAGGCTGAATTTTCCATGAGGGGGCGGGACCCATCAGGGTCTGGTCCAGTTAAAAGGGTGGGAGCGGCTTGGGGACCCATCTCTCCTCTCGGTGGAGTCTTGGGACAGCTGGTAGATCGCCTGCCCAGATCACCTTGCACATAGCCATGGCCTGCGTGAGTGTGGGGCTCCCCCTCAAGACCCAGGGGATGGATTGGGGGCAGAAAAGCAAGGGAAAGCCGGGGACAGGTCAGCGGCTGGGTGCTAGGTCCAAAAAAGGGATTTCCCTGTTTGGGGGCCACTGAGGCCGGATCTGTAAAATGGGAGTGGTCGCCATGGTCCTTGCCTGAGAATAACCTGGATTCCGGGGTCTGACGGTGGTTCTTTCTGCCTGGGGCTGACTTGCTGCATCCCCGTGTCCCTGTCCCCGCAGCAGTTCGTGGGGAATCGAGAGTGGAAGGGTGTGGCCACTCGGGTGGGGGGGGACACACGGCACTTATGCCACAAAACCCCGGCCACTGCTCCTGCCCCCTCCCCCGCTGCAGCTGTCCCCAGTCAATCAGGCCCATGCAGGCTGGCCTCTGCTCCAGAGTGCTGCAGAGACAGGCCGGGGCTGGGCCAGGCAGCCTGCGCTGGGGGGCTGGGGGTGGTTCTGCTCCCTCTCCCCCAAAGCTGGGAAGGAGTTGAGGGGGCAGGGGGAGGTTTAGAGAAGAGAGAAAGTTCTTAGGCAGGCCGCTAGGCAAAGTTCTCCTTTCCAGGCTGGCAGCCCCACCCACCCTCCGGTGCGGCTCAGTACCCTTAACCCTGGGGTCTGGGGCTCTGCCCTGGGGTCCTGACGGGGCTCCTGGGAGGGGGGCTCCCACAGGGGCCGGAGGGGCGTGTGGGGGATCCCCACCCCTCAGGGAGGTCCTCGTCGGCCTTCCTCTGGGCCAGGAGCCAAAAACCCTGCTGACCACGCGCTGGTGGCCCCGGACGGGGCACTGCCCCCTCCTCCACTCCGAACCCCACTGGAGGCAAACCGCGAAGTTTCTAGAAACTCGGGCAGATTACAGATAGCAGGCCAGCAGCCGCGGACCCGGGAGGCGGGCGGGGACGCGAGCTCCGCGGTCGCTCACCGGCTGGGCGGGGTCTTTATCTGCGCAGGGTCTGGTGGCCAGCAACCTGAACCTCAAGCCCGGGACCTGCCTCCGGGTGCGGGGCCAGGTGGCCCCCGACGCCAAATGGTGAGGGGCAACAGCGGGGCAGGAGGGGGAGAGGGTCGGGTCCGGGGGAGGGTCCAGCCGGGTATCCTTAGGGGCGTGGTCGCCGCGGTCCCGGCGGGGAGGGGGTTAACTGGGCCACACGCCCCCTTCCCCCCCCACCCCAGCCCCCGCAGCAGTTTCTGGGTGAGTCACTTCCTCCGCGGGGGAGTCTGAGCGCCCCTACCATTGCCCCCTCCCCCCGCACTTAATTTAAACCAGCTGTATCCTCTGTAGTCTGCCTGGAGGCCTTGGAAGGGCGGGCGGGGCGGGCGGGGGAGGGGCGTCTCCCCTATCTCCCCTATCTCCCCTATCTCCCCTTCTCTCTTCCAGGACCCCTTCCCCAGTTTAGCCATTCATTCAGTCTTCCCTGCCTTCATCCATTCATTCGCCCAGCGGGCCTGCTACCTCCTAGGCAGGCTGTGGCCAAGGCCTGCCCACTACCTCCTTGACTGAATCTGCCCTCAGTAACACAGGGTCGCAGGCCACCAAAGGGCCACTGACCAACCTCGGTGGGCAACTGACCACTTACTTGTTCTGACCACACCCTCCCCCAGGGCCGCTGCCCATGTCACCAAGAACAGAGCTGCCCTGGGGAGTTGCCCAGCCTCCACCTTTGCAGCAGAGATCAATAAGGCAGACAGGACACGCGTCCCCTCACCCAGAGGTGGCCCTCAGGAGGGGGCTCCTTGCCCTGGAACAAAAGCCCCAGGACACAGACCGGGTGTATGGACATAGGGGCCATCTGCATAGAGCTCCTCCCTGGCTGCTCCCCTTTGACCCTGGAGAAAACTGAGCCCCAGAGAGGGACAGAGGCTTGTCCCAGGTCACACAGCAAGGAGGGGGCAGAGCTTGACGGGAGTCCAGGTTCCCCGCCCTCGGGGCAGAGAGTGTTCCCACTTGGGGGTGGGTGCCCGAGTGGTCCAGCCACAGGGTCCTCAGCATCCCCCCCTCTCCCCCAGCTTCGTGCTGAACTTGGGCAAAGACAACAACAACCTGTGTCTGCACTTCAACCCTCGCTTCGACGCCCACGGTGACACCAACACCATCGTGTGTAACAGCAAGGACGCCGGGGCCTGGGGCGCCGAGCACCGGGAGACCAACTTCCCCTTCCAGGCGGGCAGTGTCGCTGAGGTGGGTGTCCTGACCTGGCTTCCTGGGTGGAGGGGGCAGTGTCAACCCCAGCAGCCCCAACTGCCAAGTGGGGCGTTGGCCACAGGCCCTGGCCGAGGCCCAGATCACAGCTACTCCCCCGCCCCACCCCACCCCCAGGTGTGCTTCTCCTTTGACCAAGCCGACCTGAGCATCAAGCTGCCAGACGGACACACATTCAAGTTCCCCAACCGCCTCAACCTGGAGACGATCAACTTCCTGGAGGCCGATGGCAACTTCCAGATCAAGTGTGTAGCCCTTGAGTGAAGCAGCTGTGTCCCTGGACCACAGTCCCCAATAAAGGCAGCTGCCTCGCATCGCCCTGAGCTGGCTTCGGGTGTGCCCGTTTCTTACCTCTGATCACTTCTTTCTTGGACACCTCCTAATGGGAGCTGCGGACACACACACACACACACACACACACACTTCCCTTGGTTCAGAGAGCCCAACACACAATGAGACACGGTGACTTCTGATAAGACCCAGTCCCCACCCTCCAACTCCCCCAGAGGGCCCTAACACACAGTAGGTGCTCAAAAGAGGTGGAATAAATGAGACCAGGGGACAGGTGGCCACCAGACCCTGTGCAGAGCTTGTGTCCCCTCTTGCCTTCCAGGTCCAGGGCGGCTGAGCCTGCTATCTGTAATCTGCCTGAGTTTCTAGAAACCCGGAGCTGAAAACTTCGCGGTTTTCCTCTAGTGGGGTTCAGAGTGGAGGAGGGGGCAGTGCCCATGGCATCTCACAGGGAGAGAACCTGGCCAGTGTGGGTGGCCAGAGTGCCCAGGGGGTGGAGGAGGGGGGTGGCGGCGCAGGGAGAGCGAGCTGGAGCCAGATGATACAGGCTTCCACCTGTGTGGTGGTGCGTCAGCTGGTCTCTGAGCCTCGGTTTATCACACAAAACTCAGAACCCAAACCTTGCTGCCATGGAGTCGATGCCTCCGACACAGCAACCCTATAGGAAGGACGTGGTGGAACTGCAGCCTGTGAGGTTCTGAGACTAATTCGTTCCTGGTCTAGGAAGGCCCGTCTTTCTTTCGAGGAGCAAATGATGGCTTCAAACTGCTGACCTTGCGGTTAGCAGCCCCACGCGTAACCACTGCTCCACCAGCACGCCTTACTTATACCAGGGGGATAATCGGACAGAGCTCGGATGATTACTGTAAAATTGAAATGAGATGTTGTGGGATCAGAGCCAGGCCCACCGCCTGGCACACAGGAGCCCTGCAGGGTCAGATGCTTTGCGCTTTTGAGATGTGCAGGCCTAAATATGAAGGGAAGAAATGGGTCCCCCAGCTTCTATAAAGCCTAGCTGAGACTTGGGGGTCAAGGGGGGCATGTCTCTCAACCCACACTCTCTCCTTGACTGTTCTTACAGCTGTTAGTGTGGAAACTGCCGGCTCTGTGGCCATGGGCAGGCCCCCTGACCCCTGCAGGTCCGTTTCCCCACTGTAGCAATTGGGAGACAGGCTTGTGGGAAGGCCCTGGCACTCCACTGCTGGCCTCCGTATCTAAGAGGACCTGGGGTGGAGGGCTCTGTCGGCCCCCGCAGAGAAGCAAGTAGAACCTGGCCAACATGATACCCAGCCTCCTGGCTCCCAGAGGCCTTTGCTGCACCTAGCCTCTTCATTGGCGAGCAAAGGAGTGTGGGAAACTCACCTGGTCTGAGATGGAGTCCTCGACCAACCTGTCCTCTTCCAGGTTTCCGGCCCAGGGCTCCGTTATCCTGGAGGGATAGACACAGCCCTGTCTAATCGCCCATGACAAGTGCTGGCAGCTGGGAGGGTGGCCGGGAACCTCTGCATACACCCTGTGTCCTTCTTGTTCCTGGCTGCAGCGGGCTCCTTCCAGGGCCCCTGCCTCCCTGGGAGACTGAGGCACAGGAACTGAGTCAGTATTGTGCAAGACTTAGAACCTGGTTGGGTGCCCTGAAAACTCCGGGGTGAGGGGGGGGCACTATCTCTTGAAGGGTGGTGGAGGCTTAGCACATAGCGCCTCTAGGGGCAGCAGCCCCAGCTGAGGGCCTCCCTACCCCCACCCCACCCACCCCACTCCCACACGTCTCAGCTTCTTCACGTGAAACACGGGAGTCATGATTTGCACGTGGGTCTATGTGGGTGAACGGTTCCCATTTCATTGGGAGGGGGCAGGCCTCTAAGAGGAGGCCAACAACTGGCTGAGCGCCCCACCCCTCACTAGCCACACCCAATTTCCAGACTCTCCCAGGAATCCCAAGTACCCACCCAGCAAGAAGCCGCTTTGGAGGCTGATGAAGCCTCGCCCTCTGCTGGACACAGGCGGAAGTGCATGCTCCGCCTTTCTTTTCCCTCTGGGGTCCCCAGAGCTCGCTCCACGGCTGTGTGTCCTTGGACCAGTTACTCAACCTCTCTGCACGTGTTTTCACATCGATCAAATTGGGTGAAGACCAACACCGACCCCATAGGATTGTTATGAAGGCTGAGACTTTCGTGTAGGCCTGTGTGGTGTCTGGCATATAGTGGGGGCCTCTGTAAGCACTGTTTCCTTCATGGGTTTTTCCCCAATCATTTTATTGGGAGCTCTTACAGATGTAACAATTTGTAATTCAGTTAGGTCAAGCATACTTATACAATTGTTGCTACCATCAGTTTAAAAACATTTTCATTCTTCTTGAACTCCTTGGTATCAGCTCCCTTTATCCCCAGAGCCCTTATTGTTATGTTAGATATGGTATAAATTATTATTATTATCCATGTCTTACACCATCCAATATGTCCGTTCACCTACAATTGTGTAATTCGTTCCCCTTGAGTGGGATTATAGTCTTCATTGCTGTCTGCTCCGATTCCCTCCTTCCCCTTCCCCCTCTCTTCCCTTGCCCTCAGGGAATCATTACTCCCATTACTGTTTCTGAAGGGTTAGCTGTCTTGGCTTTCAGGCATTCGCACAATCTTAATTATGCACATGAGCAGACTCAGGTCTAACTAGGTTAATGATCTAAGACAAAACCCATAATCGTGAGGGGAGGGAATATTAAAGGACCAGAGGTTGGTTTTTAATACGTGTGTGTGTTAAGATATGTATATCCCATGGTGAGATCTCTGAACCTGGCACAGAGGGACCATGTGCAGCCTGCCCTCAGTCTGCCTGAGTTCCTTACTCACCACCTGGTCTTGCCTGTGGGGGGCATGTGGTGAATGACTGCACCCTCGGTAGATAAAATGGGGCTCGGAGCTCAGAAAGAGATGATTCTGTAAAGAGCTAAATAATTGGGAACTGCTATTTTTATTCTTTCTACTCAGTGTCTTCATTCCCAGTGCTACTAAAATGAAATATCACAAGGGGGTGACTTTGACCAGGAGAGATTTATCTTCTCACGGTTTTTTGGTTTTTCTCTCCCTCACGGTTTAGGAGCCTCGAGGTTTGGCTTCATGGCTCTTTATGCGTGGGTGGGCTCTGGGGGAAGGTGCCTGTCTCTTCTCCTGCTGGCTTCTGTTCCCTTGGCGAGCTCTGTGGGGTGCGTACCTTCCCTGTCTCTCTCCTTTTGCTGCTTGCGAATCTCCTTTTATACCTCCCTAAGAGTAATTTAAGACACTGAATGTGTCTCGTTGACCTATCAAGGAAAACCCATCCCCTAATTGTGACTAGAGCCACAGGTACCAATATCAAGGCACCATGGCCCTACGCCATGGCCCTACAGGCCAGGATAGGTCTGCCCTACAGAATTTCCAAGACTGAAATCTTTACAGAAGCTTCACCTTCCCGCCAAAGGTTCAAAGGGCCGAGCTCGCAGTGAACAGCCAAGAACTTAACCAGGAGGGCAGCGGGGCCCCGCCCACAGGGGAGAAGGCTCAGGATTGACCACCCGCATCCTGGCAGACACAGCTCATGCCAGCATACTCATCGTCTTCATCGCGATTCTTACCAGGAGACCACATGCTCTCAGGGAAGCAGTCGTGGAGAGATGAAGGCGTGCCGGGCACCGGGTGGAAGGGTTGCCCGCGGCCTCTTCAGAGAGCTGGACAGCAAGGACGTCCATGCTTGGTCGCTTTGAGGACCAAGGCGCGGGGCCGGAGCCACAGTGTTTCCAGTCGGCTCACATGCACGGGAAGGTTGGGCTCTGAAGAAGGAAGACCGAGGCAGAACCGGAGGCGTTTGAATGATGGCGTGGGAGAAGCATCTTGGAAGTCCCATGGACTGCCCAAAAAACCAAAACACCAACCGGGTCTGTCTTGGAAGAAGGACAGGCCGGATGCTCCTTAGAAGCGAAGATGCGGAGACTTGGTCCCACGTGCTTGCTTTGGACATGCTGGCAAGAGAGACCAGTCCCTGGAGAAGGACGTCATGTGCTGGTAGGTTTGGGGGTGGGGGCGGCCTCCACTCTCTGGGGGAAGAGCTGGGAGCAACCCCCGAGGGGGGTGACTTCCTTCGGAGCAGGGAGCCTTCTCAGGAAGAAGCCCCCTACACCACCACTAGGGATAGCCAAGCAGCTGTCTCCTGGCGCATGTCCGATCTCCTGGCATGTTCTGTCTCCAGGCCAGACTGGGAGCTTTGAATGAGCAGGGTCATTCCACACCCAGGGCTCTGAGACCAAGTGTGACTACCGGGTCACTTTAATCCGCCGAGGCCCTTCTCTGAGCCTCCTTCCCTCAGCCCTAAAATGGGTGCTTTAAAGTAGCACCCACCCCAGAGGGGTTAACATCCATGACTTGGGAGAGACCCCCAGAATAGGCGGCAAGAGGGGACCCAGATGGGGCTGGTCCCGAATCCTCCTTTTCAATCACTTTCCAATCTGGCAGGGCGAGGGGGTAAACAGGAAAGGTGGTGGCATTGAGGCCAGGGCCCGAGACCCTCTGCAGCGCTCGGAGGTTCAATGGGTGCCCAACTCAGTGGAGAGGCAGCCCAGTGCCAGGCCAGGCCAGCCAGGGGGATGCCTTTGTGACCTTCACACAGAGGGGACGAAGGGCAGTGTTAGGACTCAGCCACTGGAGGGCAGTGGCCCTGCCCCACTGCAGCCCCACCTTCACCTGGCTCCTCCTATGCTGGGGGGCTGGGATGGGAGGGTTGATCACCTCTCAGCTGCAAAGGGCCTTGGGGAATGAAGTCAGTACTCACCGGAGCAGCATCCCCTGCCTGGCCAGCAGCAACCTCTTCCAAGCTGCAAGTCAGTTCATCCTCACTCTGGCCATGGCAGAGTGCATCCTCGCTCCCAGGGGGATGTGAGCCACAGGAGGAGAGATCTCTCAGGCCAGAGGCCCCAGGGCAAGAGGTGTCCGTCTGCTTGTTTAAAAAGAAAAGAAAGATTGCAGCCTTGTTAACCCACCGGCAGCTCTACTCTGTCCTATGAGTCTCAAGGGTCTCCGAGGCAGTTTTTGTTTGTCTGGGCCAGTTCTGGGGTCACCATCCTGGAGGAGTTGGTCCTGGACTCTGTGTTAGAGTTTAGCTTCTAAGCACTCCGTTTGCAGAAGGTCAAGGAGGATGGGGACAGCCCGAAATCAGTCTCTGTTGAATTGTCCCTGATCATGAACCAGGGATATGAGCTAAGGGCATTGGAAAGTGGATCACCTTCCATCCGATCCCCTAGCAAGCCCAGGGCGGGCTGTCTCCCTTCGGGGCTTGCCTGGGCGTGTCCCTGATGGGCATCACTTACTGGGTATCTGTATCATCGTGAGTCACGGTCACGAGTCATGACTGCCTTGGTCAGGAGGTCCGGTCTGGACCTATTTTGTGAGCTCTTCTAGCACAACGGAGTGTCCCAATCATGCTTGTGTCCTCCCACCTGGACCTGGGATGTAGTGGTCAGCGACTAGTCGTGTCTGTGACCGCTTCCTTTAGTCCCCAGGTCCCATGGAAGTGGCTGGGTGGCCCTGGAGGCTTGGAGTCCATGAGGAACTCTTGCTGATGGTTCCCCTTAAATCACGTGCGAAATGCGGGGTCTCTTTCAAACCCGAAAATAACTCCTATAGCTTCCCGTGCTCCCCACGGTCAGCGGTGTCCACCCACCCCGCCGGACTGGAATGACACTGACCCTGCTGGGTATTGAGGGACAGTGTGGCGGTTAGATTTTATGCCAACTGGATGGTACTTGTGTGCAGTAGGAGTGGACTGCAGCCTGTCAATCGGGGGTAGCCGGGAATGGCCCTTTTAGAAGAGACCACGAGAATTCCTTCTGGGCTAGCCCTTCATCTTGTTCACGTGCTGGGACTCTGTATCTGCCCCCTGGGGTGGCTCCATGAGGGCTGCCCCACCCTGGAGCTGATGGCGCCCAGCTATGTTCCCACCAACTTTGGATCCATGTGACCCTGCAGCCACCATCCAGTGATCACCTTCCTTTTTGCTCCTCCTCCTGCGCCATCGGCCCGCAGCTACGAGAGTCTGAAGAGGGCTCCAGCCAGCATCAAACCCGTGAACTTGAACTGGGCTGCGCTGCCTTCTTTTTAAATTAAAAAAAATATTTAAACAGGGTGGTCTTCTTTGTATTTAATTCGCATGCCCTACAATTCAGTCGCTCGGTCAGATTTTAAAAGTGTACAATCGCCACCATAATCGGTTGTAGAAGATTGTCTTCTTTCTTGTACTCAGTGTTATTAGCTGTCCACCCCCCACCCCCACCCCCACCGTCCCTGAAAATTAATCCAGTTACTGATTTACTTGGTCTGGATTTCATGTGCAGGAAACACACAAAACCAACAACAAAGGAACACAGAGGAAACTTCCAGTAGAAAAGAAAGCAGAAAATGAGGCATCAACTAAATCCACGCGGAGAAAGCTACCAGCCTGTGTGATCCGAGGGTTGGAAATAACAGAATCGAAATCTGAAGGAGGGAATGGCACCAGAGCTGAAATCGTGGAACTCCTGGTTTTCAGAGTGGAAGCCCCCTACCCATCTGCAGGCCCCACACCTGGAGCTCGCCCCGGGGGACCCCTCCAGTCACGGTGGAGGGGCGTGAATGTAGCCCTGCGGGACAGAGAGCAGTGTGGGGGCTGTGACGGCCAAACTGCAACATCTTGTCATTTGATTTCCCTTTCGATCCATTTTAAAGCTGCTTCTGTTAAAAAAAAAAAAGTGAAGGGAAAACACGTGTGGATGAAGCCCCTGGAGAATCCCCTCTGACCAAGGCCAGGCACGGGGCCAGCCTGGCTGTCGTGCAGAATGCAGCGGGAAGTGGATCAGGGCAGGTGCAGTCAAGTTCAAATGTAGCACCCTCTCATGTCATCTTCCTTACGATCCATGTAAATTTGCTCAAGATGGTAACATTTGATGCTTTCCTTTCTATTGGCGCTTTTATCTGTTTTGTTTTTCCCGTTAGTTTTTGTGGGTTGTTAATTTTTAAAAATCATTTTATTGGGGGCTCGTACAACTCTTATCACAACCCATCCATCCATCCATTGTGTCAAGCACATTTGTACATTTGTTGCCATCATCATTCTCAAAACATTTTCTTTCTACTAGTGGGTTTTTAATTTTTTTCTGTTTATGAAATCTCTATAGATTTAGCTATTCTGTCTATGAAATCCAGGATCGGTAAACCTACAGAGACAGAAACTGGATTAATGGTTCCTTGGGGGCCTGGTGGGGGAGGCTGGGGGGGGGTAGGGGACCTGATCAGGACAAGCACAAGAATGAAGAAAATGTTCTAAATCTGGGGTGACGATTGTATAACTCTTCCTGATATTGTTGTATTGACTTGTATGATGCGTGACTTCGATGCCAATAAAACTGTTGGGGGTGTGGGGAAGAAAAGAAAGCAGAAACTATTAAAAACGAGAAGAAATTTCAATGGGGTCAGCAGGGGCATCGAAGGACAAGGTGTTGGATTTAACCTGAGTGCACCTGCAGTCACCCACTTCCCAGTGCGCGCTGCGTGAGAGCGAGGCTATCCCCATCCTGGTCCACGGTCAGACGGAATCCACATGTATTTCCCCATCACGGTTGGTTGTTTGTTTTTTTTTCTTCTGCTTTCAGGTTATTCAATAGAGAGGTCAGATGATCAGGTATTACATTTTAACCTAACTACGCCTGCCGTGATTGACTGTACAGTGCTGGCTCTCTCTCTGTCTGATCGCAAGGCTGTTCGTTTCCGTTGACGTTGACTTTGGTCCGAGGAGTTTCACCAGGCGGTTAATCCACATGTAGATCCTACACATGGCTGTTAGGCTTCACCTGTCGCCCGGAGCCTTCTGCAAGCCAGGAGTTCACACTTTAAGCTCTGATCCCATTCCCTTCTTCGGATTAGGATTCTATTATTTATGATCCTTGGGTCATACCGGCTGGGGTGCTTCTTCCAGGCGGACTTCGTTGACGCCTCACTTAGAAGACTGTGGGGTGCCTTACTGATATAAAATTCATCCTTGATATGAAGGTCTTTCTTATCCGTACATGACCACTGCTGGGTTTGTCTCTGGACAAGCCGGCCTACCCCAGGAAGGCGGCCAGCAGCAGCTCTGCAGCACTTCCGGCCCAGCCTGGCAGGAAACCGCGTCTCCAGCGTTGAGCACAGAACGGGAACTCAGGCATCCAGCCCAGGGACCACCTATCCCTTCCGGTGCTCTTGCACAGAATGCTCTAATGTGCCCTTACACCCTCATTCCATACTCGGGGAAACTGAGGCACGGGGGGAAGGGGCTTGCCTAAAAGACGTGTGCAGCATCTCCCATGTCCTCCACACTCGGAACACGTCACAGAACTCGGGGGCTCCTGCTCGTCGAGGGTCTGTCTGCTCTGGGGGCCAGCGGCATCGGCAGCTCCTTGTTAAAAGTGCAGATTCTCAGGCCCACATGAGACCCGCTGAATCCCTTCCCGTGTAACAGGAAGGCCCAGGGGACTCTTTTGTGGGTGTGTTTTGACTGATGTGTGGTTTAAGTCAGTGGTTCTGAACCTTCCTCATGCCGCGCGACCCTTTCATACCGCATGTGGTGGGGACCCCCCAGCCATAAAATTATTTTCGTCGCTACTTCATCATTGTGATTTTGCTACTGTGATGAATTGGGTGACCCCTGTGAAAGGGTTGTTCGACCCCCAAAGGGGTCACGACCCACAGGCTGAGAAGCGCTGGTTTACGTGCTAATGAACCACACAAATGTCTCCCATGCCACGGTTTGCCCATGTGTTGTCCCCCAACTGTGGCTGCAGTCTCCTCAGATGTCTCAGCTCTCTCCCCCACTTCCTTCCACTCCAGCCCCCCACCGCTCCTTCCTGCCTCCTTCTGAACTCTGCTTTTAGGGGTGAGTGCTGCCCTCTAGGTCTGCCCACCTCCTGAGTCTGAGGGTTCACTGGAGAGGCCTGCGGTTTGGCTGTCAGCTGATCTCCCCGTGGGGGTTCACTTCCTGCACAGTTTGCTCTCAGAGGCGCCACCAGTAAATCCAGGATTTTTAAAAAAGATCATTTTATTGGGGGCTCTTAGAACAGTCCGTACATCAAGAGCATCAAGCACATTTGTCCACAGGTTTCCACCATCGTTTTTATACATAAACTTTCTGTTTGAGCCCTTGGGATCAGCTCCTCCTTCCTCCTCCTCTTCTCCCCCGCCCTCCCACCCTCGGGCGCCCTTGATGAGTCATTCTTTCCCTACTTACACTGCCAACTCCTTCACCCTGTTCTTCCCTTCCTGGGGGACGAGTGGTCATAGGTCACGTCCATCGATGCGACAGGTCCCCCTTCCTCTCTCGCCTTCCCCTATCCTGGTATCGCTATTCCCATTTCTGCTCCTGGGGTGTTTATCTGTCCTGAATTCCGTGTGTTGCATGTATGAGCTCTTATCTGAACCACTGTAAGGGCCCCAATCTGGCCCGCAGTGAAAGGCAGTGGGTGGGTGGGGGGGAGCCTCGGAGAACCAGAGGGAGAGTGTGTGTTCAGTCAGGGCTGTACTGCGCCCCGGCTGAGGAAGCCTGGTCTTTGGGATGAACTCACATGTGCATCTCCTTTCTTCTCTCATCCTCTGGGATCTTCTGCTCCCACCGTGATCCCCGTGATCAGAAGGGGTAACCAGGCAGCATCTAGTCCACTTCTCCCGGGCCGGGCTGGGGGTGGGGATGGGAGTCCGGGTGGCTCCTGTGGTTCCCGAGTGCTTCGGACTGATTCCTCCAGTCTTAATTTTATTTTATTATTTTTTTAATTTTATTTTTATCCTCAAGTCTTTTGACTTTCTCTCTCTCTTTTTTTTTTGGCCGCAGCCAAGAAGAGGCCAGTAATTCTAATGGAAAAAGAGGCCAGTCGTTCTGAGCTGGCTGATCATGAGCTTTGAGACCAGCCACGACTCACCATAGCCAGATGTAAGACACTGTCTTTAGGAACGATGTCCACTGAGCTAGAGGCCGCCCAGGCCTATGGTCCCTAGCCATCCAGCCCATAGCTCAGTCCCATGAGGTGTCTGCTGATGGCTGCGTTTCCCTCGCTGTGTCCCGTTTGTTCTATGAAGTGCATGCATGTATCTCACAGCTACAAATAGGTATGTAGAAATCTCTACCTGCCAAACCTAGCTGTTCATGTGCTTCTACTCCCATGCGCCACCCACATCTGCTCGGTTCACCGAGTTGTGTGTCTACTCACAAATTACTACAACTCAATGCGAGGAAGAAACCAAACATCTCACAACGAGACCAAGGGACATCACGATAAATGGACAGGATGAACCCCAAGCTGGCAAGGATTTCATTGTGCTCGGATCTGCAATAAGTGCTCAGGGAAGCAGCAGTCGTGAAGACAAAGAATGGATTGCACCGGGTAAATCTGCTGCACAAGACCTCCTTCAAGTCTGGAAGCACAAGGATGTCACATCAAAGACTAAGGTGTGCCTCATCTAAGCCATGGTTCCCCCACCCCCACCCCCACGGCCTCCTGTGCATGTGGTGGCAGTTGGACCTTGGCCAAGGAAGAGCAAAGAATTGGTGCATTTGAATCACGATGCTGGTGAAGAATACTGAAAGCCCTGTGGGGTGCCAGAGACCAAAGAAGGCCGGCTTGGACGAAGTCCAGCCAGAATGCTCCTTGGAAGGGAGGATGGCCAGACTTCATCTCACATACTTTGGACATGTTGTCTGGAGAGACCAGTTCCTGGAGACGGACATCAAGCTTGGTCCAGGGTGTGCAAAATAAATCCCAAACGGGCCCATCTGCAGCAATTAAGGGGGTAAAAAGGCCAATAAGTTACTGAGTCGGCAGAGCACAAGCTGACAGCTGGGGCAACCATCACTAGAACCCGGGGGACGGACGGATGAGGCGGGGGTGCAGGTGGGGAGGATGGTGTGTGGATCAGATTGATCTTGGGAGGGTGGAGAAAGGGACTCTGCCCCAGAGCGAGAAATTTTAAATTAAGGAAGCAGGTGATCTCCGGGAAAGATGGTGAACCCATAGTACGCAGCCAGAGAGGAGCTGAGGAAGGGACTCTTGAACTACAGGATATAACGCTCCTGAAACCATTGTTGGGCGCAGCCCGTTTTGTCTTCTGGGACTTGGGTGCTAAATTTAGCAGCAGCAATTCATAAGGCCTTGCCCTCGCTCATGTTGGTACATATCGGATGGCCTGATGAACACTCATGACTGTATGTCAGCATCCCCACGTGGGATAACACGATACACCCCAGTTCTCCCCCAAGATCCATCAAGGGTCCAAGTGGCCAGTTTATATGCACCTGCCAGTCATCGAGGGGAACGCGAGGGTATGATAGGTCCACAGAGTTTCCCCCAAGTGGAGGAACAAAGCGGCTTGACACCATGGGTGTGACAAGGGGCTCCAACATACTGCGGTGAGGACGGAGCGGGACTGGGTGGGGCGTTCGCTCTGCTGTGTATCAGGTTGCTAAGAGGGAGAGCCCATGTGGCACCTGCTGAAGCACCCCTGGGATGGTGTTGGCCGTGACTCCTTTCATCTTGTGCTCTCTCTCGGGGCCTGGCTTTGCCTCGGCTCTGTTGTGTCGCCTAACTCCATTGTGGGTAGCGTTTCCATCTGATGAACACAAAACAATCACCTCGAGATGCTGTTGCACTGTGGATTCTGACTCTGGGCTGGATGCAGGCTCTCGGGTTGGAAAAGCAAAGCTGCAGCAGGCGGTGAACCGGTTCCTCCGTGCTGGTCACTCTTCTCATCACATGGTGCCAATGCAACCATGCAGGCACAGGGAAGGCGACCGGTGCCGGGGACACAGCTCCACGTGAAGGACCCCAAACCAAACTCCCTGCCATTGAGTGGATGCCAACTCTCTATGGCCGGGTAGAACTGCCCCTGTGGGTTTCCAAGGCTGTCAACTCTTTACAGGGGTGGAAAGCCTCATGTGTCTCCTGCTGAGTGGCCGGTGGTTTCAAACCACCGACTTTGTGGTAAGCAGCCCAACGCATAACCACCACCCACACGAGGACTCTGACTCCTTGGCACCACCAGTAAGCTGACATCTGACCCCAAAAGTGGGGTCAGCTTGCTCTGGTTTTCACCAGTCTACACTGAGCACCTACTTCCAGAAGCTAGCTCGTCTGGGGCCCACGAAGGGGAAAGGACGAGCTGCGCGGCCCCTTTAAGGGGTGGGGCCTGGCGGCGGAACTCTAGATCACGCTAGGCGGTGCGCGCCGGAAGTTTAACGCGGGGCACCCGGAAGCGGTTTGGGCAAGCTGCGCCGCCGGGGGCTTCACCGCCATGGGCCGCAAGAAGAAGCAGCGAGGTGGCCACGACCGGCGGCCGCGGCTTGTTCTCAGCTTCGACGAAGACAAGAGGCGGTGAGTGGTAGCGGCCGGGCCGGCTCCTCCCGGGCTGCCCGCCGAGGCCAAGGCCACGTCCGGGCCGCGCACGGCCACGCGGAGACCCTTTCCGGCCCCGCCCCCGGGCCCGCCAGGGACGCCATTGCAACTTCCGTCCCCCGCGAAAGGGAGGCGTCGCTGGCACCCCCGCCCCGTGTTGAATGGAGTCGCGCGCCCCGCCTTCGCGCCACTCTCCTTGGCATCCCCCCCGTGCGCGGCCCCGGCTCCGCGGCGCTGGGTATTCGGGTTGGCGTCCGTCCTCCCGGCCCGGCCCGCCCGGGGTCCCCAGCGCTGTAGGCTTGTGGCCGCAAGAGACGATTGCAGGCCTGAAACGGGCGTGGCTTCAGTTCATTCATTCAAACCACCAGATGCTCGGTGTGCTTCTGCAGTGTGGCAGGCCTCGGCCAGGGCGCCCTGGCCGCTTGTTCCCGGAAAACCCTTCCGCGGGAACCGAGGAGAACTGACAGCCTGGGGAGCTGAGGGATCTAATAGCAGATGCTCCCAGCGGGGGCCAGGCCCCTCCCGCTCCTGGAACCCCGTTTGTGCCAGAAGAACTGCGCCCCACAACGTTCTTCTTCGTTTCTCCTGAAGGGAAAGCAAAGAGGCGCATTGACCTATGTATATTTACGAGTTGGGGTAACCAGGCAGTTACAAAGCGCTCTGGGAAACAAGGACGCAGAATGCCTGTCACTGGTTCAGCCAGAGACCCACACCAGACCAGGTGGATTTGAGAAACTCTTCTAAGTTTATTCTGAAACTCGTGAGGGAAGGACACGGGTTTGCTACCAGCAAAGCCATGCAAGTTCTGTATCTTAGACTAAGTGACAGAGGCAGGTTTTTATTAATGATCACAGGAAGCAATTAGCAGGGTTTGCAATGCCACAGGCAGTTAGTTGGTACTCTTAAGAAGGCAGGCTTTCCAATAATCATAGGCAATTACACCTGCATTTCTCCAGGGGCATTAGCCCACAGTGAAGCTTCCTTTGCCTTTGTCAGTCGAAATTGAGGGATGCTTCCTGTGCCTGGCCTTACTGGACCTCAAATCCTGAGGCCTCCGAATGAGGTCTGCTTCCCGCCAGGCTACTTACCTTAATGGCCTTGCTTGCCATTAGAACATTCCCCACTGGTTGAGCTTGAGTGGATTGTTGCTGCAAGGGAGGGGGGCTGTTCCATTCTGGATTTTCCACGAACCACATCTTAACCTGTGTTTGATTTCTCATATTTGGAGTAAACAGCAGGCTAGTTCTTCCCACTCCTGAATCAAGAGGGCTTTCAAGGACTGATTTGGGGGAAGTAGATCACCAGGCTTTCCTTCCGAGGTCCCTCTGAGTGGACCCGAGCCTCCAGCCTGTCAGCCGGCAGTGACCCAGGGACTCCAGCAGGTTTCAGGAGATAAGCAAAAGCCCCTTTGCTGCAGAGTCAATTCCAGCTCATCACAACTCTAGGACGTGAACTGCCCCATGGGGTCCCGGAGGCAGTAAGTCTGTATAGAAGCAGACTGCCCTGTCTTCTCTCAGAGCGGGTGGTGGGTTCAAACCTTTTGTTTAGCAGCTGAAGACTTAACCACTGTGCCACCAAGACCCGTTAAAATCGCAGACCCCTCCCCACTAGCCCCCCCCCCCTGCCATTTAATTTATTTCCAGTGCCTGGCAGCTCTGTCTAGGGCTCTGAAGCTCAATCATTACAGGAGCTGGCAGCTTCATCTTTCTCCAGTGGAGTGTCTTGAGGGTTTGAACCGCCCATTTTCAGTTAGCAGCCCAATACTTACCCCACATCACAACAGGGCTCCTTAAGATATCAGGTGACCCAAGGCCATCAAGTCTTTCCTGACCCATAGCAACCCTACAGGGCAGATTAGAACGGCTCCTTGGGATGGCCAAGGCTGTAAGTCTTTGCAGGAGCAGACACGGCCTCATCTTGCTCCCAAAGAGCAGCTGGTGGGTTTGAACCCAGGGCCTTCCTCTTTCTCGCTGCCTTTGTGTTTTCCCAAGGACTGGTCTCTCCTGTGTGTTTGAATTGCGGTGCTGGAGAAGCTTATGGAAAGCACCCTGGACCACTCAAAGGACGACTGATCCGTATCTGTATTAGAACAAGAACTGCCAGTGTGGCGAGACTTCGTCTGTCTTACTCTGAACATGCTTTCAGGAGAGACCAGTCCCTGGAGAGGGACATCATGCTCGGTCAAGGGGGAGAGGAAGGCCCTCAGTAAGAAGGATGGACACAGTGGCTGCATCCATGGGCTTGGGCATCGGGACAGCTGTGAGGACGCTGCAGGACTGCACGGGGTCGCTATGGGGCGGAACCGACTCGATGGTACCTCATGACAACAGGTCCAAAGGGCACGGCCAAGTCTCGCCGTCCTCGCTTCTAAGGAGCATGCTGGCAGCTCGTCTTCCATGGCAGCTTTTTCTGTCTGTTCTTTGGCAGCCCGTGGTACTTTCACCACGACTCCGGCCTGGTGAACCCTCAGGGCCTGTTTTTCTGTGGCTGGTAAGCTTGCTGAGAGTTGGGATCAGCTGGTGAGCCTCCTGAGGGCCAGTTGACCGTGAGGATAAGTGTTCATCTGCCGGGGGGTGCCTGGGTCCCCACTTCCCCTTCCTGCCTGGCTGGCCTGCTGACTGGGTCCCTCCCACAGGGAGTACCTGACGGGCTTCCACAAGCGGAAGGTGGAGCGCAAAAAGGCAGCCATTGAGGAGCTCAAGCAGCGGCTGAAGGAGGAGCAGAAGAAGCTTCGGGAGGAGGTGGGGGCCCGAGGGGCGGGCTCTGTGTGCATGAGAGGCAGGGGGCAGTTGGTTCAAGTGGCAGTGGGTGGGGGCTGGGGGTGTGTGCACATAAACTGGATCTCCTGCCCTGTTCCGGCAGTGGCGCCTCTGAGGGAAAGGCTGAGGGACCCAGCCTCATGGAGCCCTCCCCACCCCCCACCCTTGGTTTCAGCGCCACCAGGAATACTTAAAGATGCTGGCCGAGCGAGAGGAGGCTCTGGGTAAGTCTCACCCTGGTGAAGATTGTACCACCGGGCGTCCTGATGGGGAGCTGGGGCTGGGCAGAATCCGACACTAGACGGGGCCCTAGTCCCCATCTTCACCGGCCTGGAGCAGAGAGTGCAGAGGCTGAGGCTTGGGGAGACAGAGGGCGACAGGAGCAGGGTGGGGGGCATCCAGGCTCCCTTGGAGCAGGAGGGGTAAGTGGCTTCTTCACGTTCCGCTGTAGGCCAGGCTCTGAATCCGTGACTTCCCTAGCGCGGGGCCATACATGGGGAGCAGGGTGGGGCTGGACGCAGCTGCTTATGCCCTGGGCCGACACTTGGGTCTGTAACCACCCTACGCAGACGAGGCTGATGAGCTGGACCGGCTGGTGACGGCAAAAACCGAGTCGGTGCTATACGACCACCCCAACCACACGGTCACCGTGACCACCATCAGCGACCTGGACCTCTCGGGGGCCCGACTGCTCGGGCTGCCCCCCACAGAGGTAGGTCCCAGCTTGGGGCGGTGGCTGGGGGTGGGGTGGTGCTGAGGTGCCACAGGGCCTAGGCACGCTTCTTGCCAGCCGGTACTCCGTTCTTGGAAGGTCCTGGGCAGAGTGCGAGAGCAGTGTGGGCCAGAGGTCAAGATCATCACCGAGCTTGGCATACTGTGTGAATAGAGACAGGTGGGACCCCGAGATGAGGACCCTCAGTCACCGTTCAGGGCTGGCGCTGACCTCACCCAGAGTGAGACTTTCTGTCACCCACCTGAGATTTGAAGAGCGGCACTGACCCACAGACAGAGGCCAGGGACGCAGGAGCAACGGCAGACAAGCAAAGGCTGCAGCTGAGAGCCTCACGGGCTGGCCCTGCTCTGTCCATCAGAATTCAGTCTCTGGGCACAGAGGGAGGGGCTTCAACAAGCAAGCATGCAGGAAGGTGGAACGGAAAGATCACGGAACTCCCGTGACCTTCTCAAGGCCCTGTGTGCACACTTAGCGTGTCAGGCGCCTCCTCCAGGGACTCTGCTTCCAGAGTCGCCCCATTTCTGCGAGTGCTGTTCCCCAAGCTCGGCCAGAGGCTGGGACGAGGCGTGTGTCTGCTGTCCACACTCTCCTGGGGGCGGAAGCGCCTGCTGGAGAATTTCAACTCCAGCTCTGCCCTGGGTCCTCTGGCTCTCGGCGCACCCAGTGCCTTTCTGACCTCTGAGCCCTGGCCCAGCCAGCGAGGTGACAGGCAGGACTGGTTCAGGGCCCTTGTCCACTCTGTAATGGGCTTCTCCTGTGCTGCTCTAGCTTGGGGCCGGGGCCGGGGCGGAGGAGACGGTGTCATCCACGGAAAAGCCTGCCAAAGCCTTGCCCAGGAAGTCCAAAGACCCCCTGCTGTCCCAGCGGTGAGCTGCCCATACTCTCCTGGGCCCAGGCCCACAATGGTCCTTCCCCCAGCCCCAGAGGGTAGTGTGGGGCCCAGAGCAGCCCTGGGTCGCCCCTCACCGTCGCTTCTGTGTCCTGGCGCATGGGTGGAAGACCTCCGCGTCGGGAGCTGGCTAGCGGGCAGGCCGACTGGGGATCCCATCATGGCTCCCTCCCCTAGTCTGCTTTCAGTCAGTCCCAGCCCAGCCTCCCACCTCTGCCCTGCTCCCCAGGCAGGTGAGCTCAGGCTCCAGCCTAATGGGTGCACCTCCTGCAGGATCTCCTCCCTCACGGCGACACTGCATGCGCACAGCCGCAGAAAAGTCAAGAGGAAGCTGCCGCGGCGGACCCAGGACTCAGCTAAGAAACCCCCTAGTGCTACGCGTACCAGCAAGAGCCAGAGGCGCCGGCTGACTGGCAAGGCCCCGCAGGGCAGGGAGTGAGCCCAGCTGGAGCCAGGTGCTGATGCCAGTCTCAGGCTAGGGCCCCGGACCACAGTGCCTGCCCCTTCCCTGGCTTTGCTCATCCCCAACCTGGATGCTGTAAGCTGGGACAGGGTGCAAGGGGTGGGCATGGTGAGGTTATTCCCCTGAAATGCCCCTGTGAGCCCACCTGCTGATCTGAGACATGGGCGCTGGGCTAAGCTGGGTGACTGTGGGCAGTGCTGCCTGAGACCTTGGGCTGTCCCTTCTCTTGCTGGTCTGTCTCCTTGGCTGAATTAAAAGGGCAGACATCAGGTAAGCCCTGGAACCTTCCCCTGCTCCAGACTTCCAGAAGCTTCTAGCAGAGCCAGACAAAGAAGGAATGGTTCGTCAAAGGAGACCAGGGGTCTTCCGGCCAGGGCCACTGGCCAATCCTCTCAGATCCCCAAGTATGGCTCCCAGGCCCTTGGAAGCTGGCCTGGCCCTTCCTTGTCCCAGTGTGTGAGTGACCGAGAGGACATTGGGTGGCTCCAGGCCCACCCCCACAGGCAGTCTTGGTGCCTGGGGCTGTCTCCTTTGTGGTCTTGGGGTGGGAGCCGCAGGAACTAATTGCTTTAGGGAGCTGGGTTGGACTGTAAGCCTTAGGGTTGTAAACGGCTAGGCCGCGAGCTGGGGCCTGGGTGAGGAAAGACAGGGTGACAGGACTGATAGTGTGATGGGGCAGGAGACCAGGTTCAGGGCACCCCGCGTGGGGAGGTGGGGGGTGCACAGGGCTGGTTGTTCTCTATGAAGGGCCACTGGGCAGGCTTAGAAGGGCAGCTGAAGGCCATACTCAGGCATGGGGGCTGCCAGGCCCTGCCACCTGGACTGGCCCCTCATTTCCCTCCACTGCTCTTCCTACCACTCTGCCAGCTGTGGGGTGCCTCACTTCTCTGCCTGGCAGGACCTGGAGCTCATCCTGAAGCATTGAGTAGGGGCTTTGCCTGCCCGAATGCCAGGGGCCAGGAGCAGAGCCAGCTGGGGAGTGGGCACAGCAGGCCTTGAACCTGCACCCTGCCACCTAGCCCATTGCGTTAGCTCCACCCAGCAGGCCTCCAGGCCTGACTCCTCACCAGTAAGACAGCGTGTGAGACCGGCCTTGTAGGGTGCCCATCACTGCCACCAGGGCCATACTTCTGACCAGGTCCTCAGGCACCTCCAATGTCAGGGTCATTTACAGCTGCATGCTCTGTAATGTTTGCACAGATTAAATTCCAGCCCCTCCCCGTGTGTGTGCGCGCTGTTGGCTCTTCAGCAGGTCTGGGGAATTGTGCAGGCCCATTTGGCCAGCCTGAGGGTGGGGAGTGGTGGGCTCAGAACCCCCTGGGAAACCTGCAGTGAAGGCTTCGTCTCAAGGCCAGAACACGGCTCCCAGAACTGGGGGAGGTGACGAAGGGTTCCCTGGAGGTAGAGTGTTCCACAGTGCCATCTGTCCAGGTCTGGGGGCCGGGCAGGGCAGAAGGGTTCCCCAGCTCAGGTGAAGGTAGATGGCCAACCCACCTGACATCCAGACAGGCCTGAGAGCAAGGTAACGACATGAGCCCTGCAGACTTCTGGGTCAATATGCCCAAGAAGGGCCAGGCTCCAGGATCGGGTGTGGTCTCCTGAGAGGACAGCACCCCAGCAGATGGGCACGTCCTGTACTGCACAAGGTGCCCGTGAGAGCCGGGACTTCAAGCAGGCAAGGCCCTTGGTCTTCCTGGTGTAGCCGAGCTGGCCGGCCGAGAGGTGTGCCCCCTGGAGGCGAGAAGGCCTGAAGATGAGTTTGGCTACATTCAAACAGCGATTAGAAATAAAGGGACTTTGTTGCAATGTTCAAAAATCTCAGCAGTTTCCTGTCAGAGTTCAGGGTTGTGACTTTCCAGTAGAAAGGCATGTGGCATTGCAGCCAGCCAGCCACCACCTCTGCTGCTCGCCACAGGCCAGCTCGGTGACTTGTGTACAGCATGGCCTGGGCAGTGGGGTGTACTGGGACCCCATATCTGAGGAGGGGCTACAAGCCAGGGGGAGGAAGGAGGGCGAGCACGGACTGTCCAGGGCCTGAAGGGTGAGGAGAGGCTGAGTCTAAAGGTGACAAGTGACAGCTTTGCCACCCTTATGCGCACAGCCCTGGGGTTGTGGTTTGGGACCAGACACGCAAGTCACCAGGGCCTTGGGACAGCTTGCTCTGTCTCCCTAAACGGGATCATGCCAGGCGCCCTTGCTGATGTCACGGGGATGGTGAGGTGTGTGTGAGTCCTGCAGGGGAAGGGGACTTAGCTGTCCCTCGGTGACAGAGCCCTGGTGACAGAGTGCTTCAGCGACGGGCTGCTAATTGCAAGATGGGGTTTCCTACTCCGTGAACAGAGCAGCCTCAGACTCACAGGGTCAGTTCCCTGTCCTGTAGGGTCACTGTGAATCTTCATCGGCCTGATGGCAGGGAGTGAATTGGCTACAAAGAGTCCCTTACTGACCTCAACCTACTGTCATTCCCCCAGGACAGCGCAGGGGCTGCACCCACCAGTCACCTCTGCTGCTCCCTGACACCCCTGGCTCCCTTTGACATGAGAAAACTGAGTCTCAGATGCCACTGTAACCCATCCCACCCACAGCGACTCAGCGACAGGAGGACTGCTCTCCGAGGCAGACCTCTGGAAGACGGTGGCAGGTCTGTTTCCTCAGCAGGAGCTGGGGATTTGAACTGCTGACCTTCCAGCCTGCAGCCAAGTGCTTCAGCCACAGTGGCACCAAGGGCGCTTTCAAAAACAGCACAAGAGAGGTCAGGGGTTGACAGCCACTCCGCTCTGGTGGTGGTGGGTGTCATGGAGTCAGTTGCGACCCACAGTGACCATACAGCGCACCGTCCTGGGCCATCCTCACAACTGTGCATCTGCCCAAGCCCCTCGGCAACCACTGTTACCTCTGTCCCCTCCTCCAGTTCCAGGTTGCTGCCTGCTACCCACAGACCCACTGTTTTCCTGCATGCCCGAGGGCATCGCAGCGCCAGACGGAGGGAGCATTCAGCACCCTCCCCAACCTGGCCATTCACACTTTCCCTTGCCCCCACTCACCCCAGTCACCTGGCCTCCACGCTTCCCAAACAGGCAGGCCCTGCGTCCGCTCCCTCTGCACACAACTCTCTCCTTGAGACCTGTGGGCTCCCTCCCAGGTCTCCTTCAGGCTGTGTCAACCATCCCATCACAGCGACGCTCTCCCCACCGTGTTCAAAATGCAACACCTCCTGCCCCCTTCCCAGGGTCCCCACCGGCCTGGAGTTAAACTGCAAGGTCAGTGGTCTGAACCCACCAGCGCTCCGGGAGAACGAGGAGACTGCACCTGTGAGCCCAAAGGGACAGTTCCACTCTGTCCTACAGGGTCATCGAGTCAGGGACTTGACAGCAGGGGGCATCCCCACTCCGGTCCCGCTTCATTCATCCCCTCAGCACCTGCCAGCACATCGCCACCTCCGTTGGCTTGGTGGCCATTTCTCCACTTGCACGAATACACCTCCAGGAAAGTTTTTGTTCCCTGATGGCCTCGCAGACAGATTGACAGGGAGGGCCCACAGATAGCTGGTGCATTCGGTTTTCAGGTGTGTCCCCTGGGGCCTGCGGCAGGTTTCACTGACTGCTGAGGGACAGACTGGTGGGGCCACCCACTGGCCCAAAGGCAAGCCGAGCTCCCACCCCAGCCCGGCCTCCGCGCCCCGCTCTGGAAACACGTGGGTCGTCTCAGCCGAGCTTCGTAATTCTCCTTCGCCTGCACGCCTGGTGGTGTCACGGGCCACACACCAAGTTCTCCGAAGGAGGACGCTGAGGCTGTCTGCTCGCGTGGAGCAGAGCGCTGTCTCAGACCCACAGGCCGTTGTACTGTCGGAATGGACCGGCTGGCAGGGAGTTGGGTTTTTGGGTTGTGCCCTGTACTGGTAACACCAGACCGTCCAACTTCAGGGAGTCCAGTGAGAATCAGCACGTGGAAATGCATGGAAGCTAGGCTAGGGTTTTCAGGGGCTTCTTCCAGAGTGTTCTTCATCAGGAAGCTCTCTGAAACCTGTTCACTGAGGGTGACCCTGCTGGCATTCGAAGTACCAGGGACACCACTGCCAACATCATAGCAGCACACAAGCCACCACAGTAGGACAGACAGACAAGTGCAGGTCCGGGCAGGGTTTCCTTCTGTTGTACGCAGGGTCGCCATGGGCCGGAGCCGCCTCCACGGTACCTAACAGCAACAATCATGAGAATCAAGAACAGACTCAAAGCCAAAAGAACCCTCTAACTCCATCAAGTTGACTGATTCACAGCAACTCTGCAGGGCCTGGAGGACCCCCTGGGACTCTGAGACTATAAATCTTTATGGGAGTAGGAAGCTTGGTCTTTCTCCCAAAGAGCAGCCGGTGGCTTCCAACTGCTGGCTTTGCACTTAGCCGCCCACGGAGTCATCCACTATGTCTAAGGGGCGGTCAGAGGTAGCTCCCCTCTAGAAGGCTGGGCCAGTTCTGCCACCAGCCTTCCCTCCTACAACACGCCCTGGATCTCTTCTGGATTTGAGAGTCCCTTGCAGTGACCACAGGGAACTCAGGATCAGGAAGCGCAGAGGAAATGTCAGGAAGTGGCCCCTGAAGTGGTATTGAGCACGTCCCCCCACCCGCCTTCAGGGCAGGACGGCTCCTCTCAGCTGTCTCGTCAGCCCTGGACAGGTTGCTCACGTCCCTGCCTTCCAGAGACGCGGGCTCTGCCTCAGGACCCCTTCCAGGCCTGTCACCACTCACTTCCTCATGGCCTCTTGCTGGCCGGTTCCCATCTTCAGGTTAAATCCACTGACCTGAGTCACAGCTCTCTCCAAGGCTCCTATCCTCGTTTCTCTCTGCCTCTCTCTCTTCTGCTTCTGGTTTGAACAACCTCTCTGGAGTGGCTGCATAGCTACACAGACTCCTCAGCAGGTTTCCAGGCATGGCCCCCACCAAGGACTGGACCTGACCTCTCTAGGTCACAGGCGCTACTTTGGCATAGGATATTAGGTGCCATGAAGTTCCTTCCAACCCACAATGACCGTATGCACCAGCCAGCCTCCCAATTATTCCTCTGCCTGAGCCACAGTGCCAGTCCCTCTCCTGGAGGGCCTTCCTGTCTTTCAACGCCCCTCCCCTTCACCAAGCAGGACGTCCTTCTCCAGGACTGGTCTCTCCCGACAACATGTCCCAAGTACCTGAGACGAAGTCTCACCATCCTCGCCTCTAAGGAGCGCTCCAGCTGTGCTGCTTCCGAGACAGATGCCCTTGTCCTTTGGCAGTCCCTGGCGCTTTCGATATTCTTCTCCAGCACCACGTTCAAATGTACCGGTTCTTCTTCGGTCTTCCTTATTCACCGTCCAACTTTCACCTGCACATGGAGAATGCCCTGGCCTGGATCAGGCTCACCTCAGTCCTCAAAGGAACATCCTTACTTTTCAATGCTCTGAAGAGGCCGTGTGCCGCAAATGCGCCCATGGTATACTGACCCACATCTGCAAGGCGCATGCATGCCAATCACAGGGCAGGCTGCAGCCCAAGGTCATCAAGAAGCATCGGACCCTACTCGGCCTTTGCAGCAGGCCCAGGGACTGTCAGCCAAACTGCACCAAAGCAACCCCCCCACTCACCCCCACCCCCACCAAACAAGGGCAACGGTGACTTCCAGTCTCCGGAGGGAAATCCTTCAAGCTGTTTTTCCAAAGAACCAAGGAAAGGGACTCGTCCCACCACCTTTACAAACTGTGGACGAGGTGTGTGTGCCCCAGGGTGGAATCCTTTCACCACATGGCCTCACGCTGTGTGCTGGACCTTTCATGGGAGGAGCTGGGCACGTGAAGACGCTGGTGGCATCAGGATGGGAGGGAGGCTTATTGGCAACCCGTTACCCTGCTTGCTGAAAGTGAAGAGGACTTGAGCAGCGTCTTTATGAAGCTCAAGGGCACAGCCTTCTGGATGGATGACACATGGATGTAAAGAAAACAAAAAACGGTGGGGAGAAGGGTGTGGCGCGCAGACGGTGTCATGGACAGGGGAACAACTAGGGAAGTGGAACCAGCATCTAGGAAAAGGTAGAGATCCTGTGAGTATTAGAGCAACACCAAGCTAGTGGAGAGGAAGCACTAAGAGGTGGAAGAAGGGGGAAAGTGATGGCGGGCCAGGAAGAGGCAAAAGGAAGCAGGCAAGCTCTAGGAAGCAAAGGCACAGATAGGAGATTAACAGAGGAGTGCACTTATGCAAATACATTAATCCATAACAACAGTGGTATTGGTCTGTGTACATATATTTATGAGGCAATACACTGAAGCTGTAGACTGGCCTTGGACCTCGGCTCATACCTCCCCTCAATACAAGAACACTGTGTTCTAACAAACTGGCATTCTGTGATGTCCCCCCCACCCCCAGCCTCCATAATCGCTGAAGACAAAACGGGTGCATAAGCAGACATGGTGAAGACAGAGGATGGTGCTTGGCTATTAAAATATATAGTGTCTGGGGTCTTAAAGGCTTAAAGTTAAACAAGTGGCCATCCAACAGTGAAGCAACAAGCCCACATGGAAGAAGCACACTAGCCGGTGCGATTGTGAGGTGTTAAGACCAGGCAACGGGCATCAGAAGATTCACAACAAACAGTAAACAAACAAACAAAAATGCATTGGTGAGGATGGAGGGGGGTTGGAGCAGAGACCCAAAGCCCATTTATGGACAATGGAACATCCCCCTACAGAAGGGTCGCAGGGAGGGGGTGACTCAATCAGTAGAGCACTAACAGGTCTTGCAATATATCTCTGTTCCCTGGAGGCCTCCCCTCCCTCACCCCACCCCACTATCACAACCTCAGTGCCACCTCCCAATTAGACTAGACGGGAGCATGTACATAGGTATAGGCTAGAGAAAAAACTCACAATACATGGAACTCAGGAACAGGAATGGGAATTGTAAGGTGGCCACATTTTAACATTGGTAAAGTGGGACACCATTGATAAAACTCATATCCTGGCGAAATAGCCACATGGCAGCCGAAAACCGTATACCCTAGCTTGTCGTGCATTCTTTCCAAAAATCGGGACTTTTAAAAAATGCCATGGGACATGGGAAAATTTGTTAAAAATCAGAACTGTGTCGCCAAAAGCAAGATGTCTGGTCACCTAGGGAGGCACTGTTCACAATGAATGGCACATAACCACACCCCCATCCAGGCAGAAGAACAACAGAAACCAGAGGGGAAGGGAGACAGCAGTCAGAGTGAGATTTAAAAATAATGAACAATCTACAATCTATCAGGGCCACTAGGGTTGGGGGAGGTGGGGGGAGGGAGGCATAAAAGAGGAGCTGATACCAAGGGTTCAAGTAGAAAGCAAATGTTTTGAGAATGATGATGGCAACAAATGTGTTTGACACAATGGATGTATGTATGGATTGTGATCAGTCTTGTATGAGCCCCCAATAAAATGATTTATTTTTTAAAAATGGGACAGAAACAGCGGTCCCTGGAGCCTCATCTACAGTAATAATCCCCGCCAGGGGAGAATTACTGAATAAGCAAGGTAAGCATGGGCTGATCTGTGCATACTCGCTAAATGCTAGTGAACCACCTCACCATCTCAGAGATGTGTGGAATGCATGTGGACAGTTGACCACTCATCAGTAAGCACAAGTCAGGCCCTGCGTACCCTGCAGCCTGGGAACACTGTCCCTGTCGGGCTGTAACTTTGAAGAAAGGATTTGATTCTGTAGGAAGGTATGTTGAACCGAGGAGACAGTCAGATGCCAGCTCATCTTTGATGGGATGAAAAACTATAAACTTGTTCACTTCAGATTCGCAAGTAAGCATAAATCAGCCCGTGCCTACCTGGCAGCAGCCCTTAGATACAGCTACCATACGGTGGAATAGACACATCAATCTGAGAAGACATAATGTGTCCTAGAATCGAGGGTGGTCAGTCGCCAGGAAAAGGACATCATTAAATAGAGGGCCACAGAAAGAGGGAAACCCCCCTCCCCCAGGACAGACTGCCATGAGGGATTCAAACCTCCCCATGCTGATGACGATGACGTAGAACCTGGCAATTTGCCAGGAGTCAGCACCAACTTGAGTAGACGTTGTCGATGAAGACACCGCCGTCTCGTTTTCACAGAAGGGCTCTGTGGTTCAGATGGTTGGGTCCCTAGGGGACCGCCGTGTCTGGAACCGGAAAGCGGAGGGACCACGGGGCGGGGGGGAGGGGGAGATCAGAAGGGAATTTGATCACCATGTGAGGCGGGATCCACCAGTGCCAGTCCCCTCGCCCTGGCCAGGGAGGGACCGAAGCTGCCAGGCTAAACGTGCAGCTAGTCCCGCGCTTGCAAGGCATCTGGGCGCAGCCAGCCTCGGCTCCACCCCTTATCCTCAAATCGCCCAATCATACAGCCTCCATGCAAATGAGGCACCTACAGCGAGCCTATGCAAGCGCACCAGGGGTGTGGTCTCCCGTTCACCTCCCGGGCAACGTTCTGATTCATTGTTAAAATACCGGGCCGTGACCCCCGCCCCCGCCGGCACCCCGCGTGGAAACCCGAGCCGAGGTGGGTTCGCGCGGGCGGAACGTGCAGGGCGGAGCGCCGGGGCGCGGCGGGGCCCGCGGGCGGGACTGGCCGGCGCGCTGGCTGGAGAGGTCTGGGGGGGTCCTTTCTCTGGGTGGGGCCCGTAGATCGGCCGAGGGCTTGCTGACTCCGCCCACATCTCAAGTGCACTTTCGGGAATGATCTGCACCTGCCTGGGGCTTTGGGGGTTCCTCCCTCCCGGCGCTCAGGTCCCTCTGGGGTGATGCGCTTTTTTGAGTGCCGCTTAGGAGAGAGCCGCCTAGACTGGGCGGGACCCTAAGGCACCTCCGCCGCCGCGGGGAGTCGGCCCCCCAGGAGGGTCCGCGAGCCTTGGAGGGGCCATTGGGTGCCCCGCCCCACACGGAATCCTTGCCCACCCTGGTCCAGTACTCCAGGACTCATGGCAGAGGGGCCTTCCTCCTGGCTGCCCCAAGGGAGGATGTGAAATTGCCTTGCTCTCAGCAGAGATTGGCAACAAAAGCCCGATCCTCTGGGAACCAGTGGAGGAAGCCCACCAGGTGAGGACAGAATAGGTTGTGTGTTTGGAGAAGTTGGGTCTCGTCATCTTCCTCCAGGCTGCCCCCCACTGCCCTCTTGGGGCTCTGTGCCAGTTGGGAGGGACAGGGTATCTCCAGTTGTTCTTCCAAAGCTTGGGCGAGGCCCCTGGGGCACCCAGAGATAGAGCCCTGGGCTCACGACAGGATCCTGGGGTTGCTCTCTGGTTCTGCTCGGCCACAAATGTGCTGTGTGACCTTAGCCCTGTCATCTTCTCAGCAGTGGGGGGATTCAGTCGGTTGGCACCGACTGAACCCATACCTAATTTTTTGTTGAGTTGTCTGAACCTGTTGCTAAAATGGCACTTGTAATTAGGGTTCCCTCTAAAGTGTGGAGCTGGCCGGCTATGTGGGACTCACAAATTTCCTTTTTTTTACATTCATCCTCATGACATGATCTAGTTTTGTGTACTTCTTTCATCGTTCTTATTTAAATACTAACTGTATAAAATTGCAAACTGCCTTTCGGTATATATATATATATATATATGTGTGTGTGTGTGTGTGTGTGTGTGTGTGTTACGTTTAACTGGTCATCAGGGCTGTGAACCAGTTGTTAAAGTATTTCAATTCCATCACTGCTTCTCAGCGTCCCCTGAGGTTCCTGCCCACACCTTGTTTCAGAGGGACACACAGACCTGGGTTTGAGTCCGGCTCAAACTCAGCCCCCTTGCGCCCATGAGGGAACCTCTGTGCCTTAGTTTCAGAGAGACAATATTGATAATGAAATGTGATCTACAATCTTAGTTCATAACACAGGTAAGACAAGGGAGCTCACTGGAATACCCGTGGGGGGGGGGTTGTCCTCGTTCACCGTGCCCATCCAGATCCCATTCTGAGAGGCTCTACCTGAGCAGGTCTGGGAGGGACCCAGGGGTCTGGCGGTGAGAAAGCAGGCCCAGAGAGGCTTCTCCGAACGCAGTGAACAACACCACAGTGGGGATTCAGCTCCCTGCCATCAAGTGGATTCTGACTCACCGTGACCCTGTTGTCATTGTGAAGTGCCATTGAATGGGCTCTGGCCCACACCGACCCTACGTGCCACAGAACAAAGCAATGCTCTATCCTGGGCCAACCTCACAATTGTTCCTCTGCCTGAGCCCATTGACGTAGCCACCGTGTCCATCACCTCGGTGAGGGCCCTCCTCTTTGGGCTGCCATCTCATTTTCCTAAACAGGTCATCTCTCTCCAGGGACTGGTCTTTCCTGAGGACATGTCCAAAGTATGTAAGACGAAGAAGTCTTGGCCGTCCTGGCCTCTAAGGAGCACTCTGGCCACACCTCTTCCAAGACAGATCACTTTGTCCTGTTAGCAGTCCACGGAACGTTCCACGTTCTTCTCCAGCCCCACATTCAAATGCATCCATTCTTCTTTGGTTTTCCTTAGTCAGCGTCCAACTTTCCCAGGCATATGACGCCATGGGGAATACCGTGGCTTGGGTCAGGCGTCCTTGAGTCCTCAAAGTCACATTCTTGCTCTTCAACACTAAAGAGGTCTTGTGCGACAGGTTTACCTAATGCAATGGTTTTTTTATAATCTCTCGACTGCCACTTCCATGAGCTCTGATTGTGTATCCAAGCCAGACACAATCCTTGGCACCCTCAACCTTGTCGCCGTGTATCATGCTGTCACCTATTGGTCCAGGTGTGAGGATTGGGGCCTTCTTACATTGAGCTGTCCCATCCAGTCTGAAGGCGACAACCCTTCTCCTTCTTCAGCGCGTGCTTCAATCCCTGCTCACTCTAAGCAAGGTTGTGTCGTCCGCATGCTGCAGGTGGTTAATAAGCCTTCCTCCCAACCTGATGCCACTCTTCTTCATATAAGCCAGCTTCATGGTGGACCAGGCTGGTGAGAGGCTGCAACCCAGATATTAAACCAGGACCCACCACCTGTCTGTGAGTTTGTCGTACTGTGGTGGCTTGTGTGTTGCCGTGATGCTGGATGCTATGTCGCTGGCATTTCAAATGCCAGCAGGGTCACCCGAAGCGAATGGGGTTCAGAGGGGCTTCCAGACTAAGAGCAGACATCGAAGGAGGACTTGGCTCCCCACTTTGGAGGAAGAAGCCGCTGAAGACCTCATGCACAGCAACACCACAGGACAGGGTAAAACTGCCCCTGTGGGTTTCTGAGACTGCAACTCTTCAAGGGGGCGGTGGTTTTGAACTGCTGACCTCACAGTTAGCAGCCCAACGTGTTACCAATGGGTTGGCAGGGCGCCTCAGCAGGCATCAAATGCAGGGCAGAGTCTGGTGCTTAGTGCGCATTTGTTGAGTGAATCCATGAGCCAGTGAGTGGATGGATGGATAGCATTAGTCCTTGGTCCTTGTCCTGACTGGGGCAAGCTGGGGCTGGGGTCCCGATGGGGGCCCAGTCGGCCATTCTGATCCTTGCCTCCCTCTCATCTTTCCAGGTCCCACCCAGAGGGTCCACTGGAACCCAGGTGCTTCCCGACGGGACTCTAGCCATGGAGCCGGAGGCTGGGAATGCTTCCTGCGAACGTTTAGAGACAGACATGCTCACTCAGCGCCTCCATCAAAACTGTCCGTGCCCCAAGGAACCCCACGGAGCCGGGCACCAGGTGGGCTGGATTCCTGAGAAGGTGGGTAGGGTGGGGAGCTGGCAGTGTGGCCAGGGCTGGCCCGTAGCTTGCCGTGTGAGCGCTGATGGTGCCCTCGCTGCGGGCAGGGCCTCGGTTTGTCTGCACCAGGAGCCAGCTGGGCCACATTCGGATTTCTTAGACCTTGGTTGTTCTGCTTTTAACCCTGTCGGCCTCATCTTGTCTATTTATTTACTGTCTGGCCCTTGCTATCCACTTGGGACTTACCCCGAATCAGACCTCTATGTCACTACCGCACGTGGAAAACCAGGATCATGTCCAGAATATGCAAGGTTATGAAGGCAAGGGGGAGCCCTAGTGGCGTTGTGGTTACACATTGGGCCGCTACCCACAAGATCAGCAGTTCAAAACCACCAGCCTCTCCGAGAGAGAAAGACAGGGCTTTCCACTCCTGGGAAGGTTACAGTCTTGGAAACCCACGGGGGCAGTTCTACCCGTCCTGTAGGGTCGCCGAGAGTCAGCAGAATGACTTGATGGGCAGGGAGAGAGAGTGACATGAAGGAAAGAGTCGAAACACCTGCATAGAAACAGGAATGTTCAGGAGGGTGGACTTGGCTCTGCACTTGCTGCCTCTTTGTTAAAGGGGGAGTCAGGGGTTCGAGAGGGGTTACAGAGAGCCAGCCCCATGAGAGGACCCGAAGGGGTGGAAACGTTGGAAGGGGAGTTGCCGTCTTACTGTGGGATTGGTGTGCTCTGATGGCAGCTAAGTAGGTACACATGCTCATACATGTTCCTGTGAACCCGGGGTGCCTGGCACGCACTCTACCACTCACAGAAACCAACCCACCAAAAACCAACTTGCTACCTCGAGTCGATGCCGGCTCACGGCAACCCTCTAGGACAGGGTAGAACTGCCCCTGCGGGTTTCCGAGACTGTGACTCTTTCCTGGAGTAGAAAGCCCTGTCTGTCTCCTGAGGAGCGGCTGGTGGTTTTGAACTGTGTACCTTAGGGTCAACAGCCCAGTGTGCAACCACTAGGCCTCCAGGGCTCCTTCGTCCTGCGGGGTGCGCCTACTAAAGAACAGTCGTGGCCATCGAGTTGATCCTGACACGTGCTGACTCCGTGTGTGTCCCAGCAGAACTTCGAAGGACATCAGCAGGCCTTTCAAGGGGCTTCTGGCTGGCAACTGAGTATTAGTACCACCCAGGGATGGCCCTGAAATCCCAAACAAACACACCCCAAGCCTACCACTAGCGAGTCAGTTTTAACTCATAGCAACCCCATAGAGGGCGACACATCTTTTCGGGTGCAGACAGCCTCCTCTTTCTCCCATGGAGGGGCTGCTGGGTTTGAGCTGATGCCCTCAGGGTTAGCAGTCCAGCACTGACTGGACAGGGCCACTAGGACTCCAGGAAAGAATCCCCGGGCCTGTGAATGCCCAGCCCTCACTGGCCTCCCAAGGCTGGTCACCCCCTGTATGGAGGTGCCCACTGAGTGTCGGGCGAAGATTGAGGCTTTGAGAGTGAGCTGTCTTTCAGGGAATTGTCTTTCGGCTTTGGAACTGCTGGTTCCTCCTCAGTTCTGTTACCTGCTGGGTGATCGCATATCATCGACCCCTCTGGGGTCACTCTCTCGGAGAGAGTGGGGGCCCTAGAGCTCCCGGAGGATGTGGCGCTCTTTCCCCAGACCACATGTGGCCTGCTTGGCACCTAACCTGGACTATTCTTCCCCACTCAAATGTAGTCTTCCATTGCCCTTGTGGTATGTTGGGCTGCGATCCTCAAGGTCAAGTGTCAGCCAGCCAGCGGAGACTCTGGAGAAAGATGGGCTTTCTACTCCCGGAAAGAGTTACAGTCTTGGAAATCCCCAGGGACAGTTCGGCCTTGTCCTCTAGGGTGGCTGAGTCAACCTTGGCTCGATGGCAGCGAGTTTTGCCTTTTGGATGGAAGTCTGCCTGGCGGCACATTGGATTCCCACGGAATGATTTTTATTCACGTAGCTCAGTGACCTTGGTTACGGTTTCCATGAGCGTCGGCCTTCTCTGGACTGTTATTGTCTGCTGGTTCTGTTTCCGTTGAACTAACTTCCCTGCCTGCTCACCTGTGCCGTGGGGTAAGCGCTGACCTGTGGTCTGGCACCGTGCTTGTTGAGGGGAGCGCCGCCCTCTGATTGCTGTTACTGATTCTATAAACTGGTCTGTGACGGGCTGATAGGATCCCTCCAGAAGTTCCGTGCCAACGTGAAAGGGTGATGAGCTTGGGTTCCTCTGTCCATCTAAGACGGAGGCCTTTTTTAGGAGTTGGCCGTTTGGGGGGCCCCCCTCTGACTGGGACCATCTGTTGTACCTCCAGCCAGGATGGTTGTGTTGCTGCGGCTTCCGGTTTTTCCCTTTCCAAAATAAAGACTTAGCTTGAGAGGCACAGAGTGAGGAATTTCATTAAGAATCGAGGAGCTCGTCAGGGTGCTGTACAGCTCTGATGAAACATACCGCTTTCCTCCAGTTCTTCAATGCTTCCTCCCCCTACTATCATGACCCCAATTCTACCTTACAAATCCATCTAGACCAGAGCATCTACAGCTAAGAGCCCGAAACACAGGGAATCCAGGACAGAGAAACCCTTCAGGACCAATCTTGAGAGTAGCGATACCAGGAGGGGAAGGGGAAGGTGGGGAGAAAGGAGGAACCGATCACAATGATCTTTTTATAATCTCCTCACAGGGGAATGGACAACAGAAAAGTGGGTGAAGGGAGACAGTGGTTGGTTTAAGACGGGGTGGGGGGTGGATTATACATTATCAAGGGTTCATGAGGGAGGGAGGGAGGGGAAGGGGGAAATGAGGACCCGATATCAAGGGCTCAAATAGAAAATGCTTTGAAAATGATCATGGCAACTATGTACAAATGTGCTGGGCACATTGGATGGATGGATGGATTGTGATACGAGCTGTAAGAGCCCCCAATCCAATGATTTAAAAACAAAAAGAAGAGAAGAAACCAACACACCAGCCTCCCTGAGTGGCTCTCTTGTGCCTCTCTTTCTCCCAGCTCATGTGAAAATAGGCTTTTAAACAGTGGAGGGAGAAGAGGCACTTCCTCTGGGCTACTGGATCCTGCACATGCTCAGTCCAGATCTCCACTCTGCTCCCAGCTGCACCACAGTTGGTGGTGTAGTTGGGCACCATGTAGCCACTCTGCTCTTGGGTTCGGTGCTTCACGTCGGCTGTCCGTCTGTCATGTTTCCTTCCTTCTCTGTGGAGCCCCATCATTGCATCTCACACGCTTTGGAAACCCTGGACTCAGCTCACGAAACTCCAGCGTCGATCCCCAGAGATTCTGTTCCACCCATCCTTATGCCCCCGGTCACAGCTCCCTCACCCCAGCCCCAGGTTCAGAGATCAGACACCTGAAAGTCTAGTGGGTCCGTCTCCTATGCACTTGACCTTTCCCCAATGGATGGGGAAGGGGGGAGGGGCAGCCGGCAGGGATCAGAGGAAAGCTCTGTCCCGTGACAGATGTGAGCTGTGCTCTCAGGTCTGCCTCTCCCCGACTCCGAGACCTCGGGCCCGTTGCTGTCTTCAATGCACGCTGTCTCAGAGTTTAAAGTGCGCCAGCTATTGCAGCTGAACTGAGGTCAGGGGACGGTGGTCAATAAGTCAGATGGGCCCCTGCCTTCCTGGAGCTTGTGGTCCAGCAAGGAGACCCATAGAAACCAACCTGCAGGCAGACAGTGACGTGAGCATGTGGGCTGTGAAAGAGCAGTTGGTGGGTGATAGGACCCTGGGGGCTGCAGGGAAATGTCAGGTGCTGGCATAGGCTGTGACGGTGAGGGGAGAGGAAGAGAGAGCACATGCAAAGGCCCTGAGGCAGAGGGGAGCGAAGCACACGGGGACAAGAGAGGGGCTCCCTAGGCAGAGAAGCTCCAGCCTGGAGGAAGATGGAGCAAGGCTGGTGGGGCCTGGGCTCACACAGGGGGCTTGGAGCTTTATCCTGGGAGCTTTGGGAGCTGCAGAAAATGTTCCACAGAGAAGCCATGCTGGATTTCCATTTTCCAGAGTCCCTCTGACTGCCAGGCAGAGAACGGAGTGCAGGGAGGTGAGTGTGAACTCAGGAGACCAGTGGGACAAGGGACAATGACCTGCAAGAGGAGACAGGACTTGGTGATGGGAAAGATGTGCACACACAGGGAGGCTGCAGGATTCGGGTCTTGCCCAGGGTGGGGAGGCCCAAGGCTGACCCCAGAGGTGTCTCCCGAGGCAGGGTACTTAGGTGAAAGTCTGCAAAGGGTGGGTTTGAGGTGCTTGTGGAACACCTCAGTGGACATGAAACCAGTGGCATTGAGTGGACGCCACTCCTGGCCACCTCGGGTGTGTCCTTGGGGTCGAGCTTGACATCACTGGGCTTCTTTGTTTATCAATCATTGACTTGATTGCTTTTGTTGCTGGTGACAACGTGCCCCAAAAAAGCACTCACCAACCCAGGAGTTTCTCAGGCGCCGTTCAGTGAGTGGGGGCCACCCTTGGAGTTGTGCAGGCATTCACCCCGCCCTTTCTGGATGCTCCTGCCCCGAGCAAGAGCCCCCTGCCTGGGGCAGGGTTTTCAACTGCTGACCTGTGGGCAGTGGATCCCCAGGTCTCTCTTCCCAGGCTCCTCTGGGTGGACTGGGCTCTCCAGCAGCTGAGAGCCAGCAGCTGAGAGCATTCGCTGCTTGCACCCCTTAGCCCCCCAGGGACGCCCCACTGGGTGGCAGGGTGGGTTGCAGGAGGGAGGCCTGAGCAGCGTCAAGTTCGGCCCTGATGAAAGCCAGACTCGGGGAGGAGCTGTCAGGGACTGGACCAGAGCTCCCTGAAGCCGAGGCAAGAAATGATGCCCAGACAGCAGCAAGGGGTCAAACGCCAACCTCGCCGCTATCAAGTTGATGCTGACTCACGGCAACCCTGCAGGACAGGGTAGACCTGCCCCTGTGGGCCGCCGAGACCCTGACTCTTTACGGGGGTCAAAAAGCCTCCTTGTTCTGTCACTGAGCTACACGCGGTTTCGAACTGCTGACTGCGGCGATCAGCCTAACGAGAAATCACCGCGCCACCAGTGAAGAGCGCGTATGGCAAAACCCTTTGCTTCTCGGAGCTTCCGATGGCTCTGAACGCTGCTGGCTTCTGCGACAGGGTCAGGGGTGCATTTCTGAACCGGGCCCCCTGACCAGATGCAAGTGGAGACCATTCCATGGATCCAGAATGCGGGCCCCAGAGGCCGGCAAGCAACCACTGCCTCTTGGCTTTTTCTTCTGCCTCACCATCCTCCCTGCTGCCACCCGGACTGCCCCTGAGACCTGGCCTACAGCTGGCTGTCCATGGAAGGAGTGGACTGATGGCACCTGCCCCGGCTGCCCGCCGGTCGCCCCCCGCCCTGCAGTAGTAGCAGGTCTCCAGGGTACCGAGCTTGCTTCTCGGCCCTTCCTCTTAGAGGATTCTGGAAGCTTGGGCCCCTGGCTGTCGTTCAAAAGACTTCCCACGTGCAGTCACGCATGTATTCTAGCAAGGGGCCCGGGAGTGCTGGAGCCCTCACGGCACCGGGACACAGGCTGCCCCTGGGGTGGAATAAAGGTGTCCCCCGGAACTCCATGAAGAAGCAGTTGGGTTCAGTTCTGACATTGCCACCCCTCTCCTGTAGGCAGTGATGGCCTCAGGCCCCAGAGGACGCAGCTTCCTGTGTAAGGCCGAGGGGCCCCACCTGTACCCCCCTGCACGGCTCATGGCTGACCCTCCTCGGGGAGTCCATGCTGGCACTCCCCCTTTCGCCACCACGCCTGGCCCAGTGCCGGCCGGGCAGGGGAGGGCTCGACGGGCGGCCCCTGCTTTGAGCCAGGCACTCGTCCGTCCGTCCATTCAGCCTTCCTTGCACCACACGTAATTCTATATCATTTACATTCCGAAGATTCCATTGACTGTTTTTACCTTATCGATTGTATTTAAGGTGGATAGGCGCAGTCCAGTTCCTAAGCCCTTTACCTTTAACTCTCATGATTGGGCTATTGGTGAATGCGAGCCTTGCACAGGGTGGGGTGGGGTTGGATTCCGGGTCAAGGCACTTCATAGGCAGCCACCACCCATCAGTGGACAGAGCTGGCAGCTCAGTGTCCCTGGACTGTGGCTGCAATGCACAGCGTTCCGACGGATGGTCTAGGAAGAGCGGCCCGGTGGCCGACTTCTAAAGCCAGCCGACGAAGACCCTGCAGAGTAGGTCAGCCAGCGTTTTGTTCTGCCGGGAGTGGGCTGCACTTGGACGGCAGCCGACGATGACAATGACAATGGTGGCCCTGGGAGGTGCACGCCCCAGCGTTATCCTCAGGACGAGCCCCATAGGAACTCGCTGGTCCAAGGTCTCCATCTGCGTTTCAGAGACGAGAAAACAAGGCCCAGAGAGGGAGAGCTGCCCGGCCCAGACGCCCAGCTAGGAAGTGGAGGAGCCAGGACTGAGCCGGCCTGAGGTCTGCGGGAGGCCCTGTCAGGCAGGAAATCAGAGCCGGGGACTGACTGCTGGGCCTGCTCATTGGGATGGGTGGTGCTGGGCCCGGGGTGGGAAGCAGAGACAAGGTGGCGCGGCCCTCTGGGTCCTGCTGGCCTCTGGCCTGGCTGGGCCACCGCCTCATGGTGATGCTGACCAGCGACGCCCTCCCATTCACTGCGAGGTCCCCAGGGTGGCGGAAGCGCCAGGTCTGCCCGGGCTCTGATCTTCCTGCTGCCAGCCCTGATCCGAATCTTCCTGGGGGCAGGGGCGAAATGAAGCCCAGGAGGGCATGCGCTGGCCTCCAAGGTGCGGCCAGCTCCCCAGCCCTCTCCTCGGCCCTGCCCAGGCCCTGCCAGGAATGACCTTGGACCCTGCAGAGGCTGTGCCCACCCGGGGCTCTGACCAGGCTGTGGCCTCTGGCCTGGGCTGCAGGGTCCCCAGGGAGTGCTGGGCCAGGCCCCGCCCGGCGGGCTCAGGTAAGCCTCCAGATCAGGTTCCTGCCTGGTCTCATATCCTGCATTGCTCTTGGCGGGCCCGGCTTATGAAACAGTAATGAGGGGCCCTGCTCCCTCGGCCGGCCCCTCTAAGGTTTCCAATGCCTCTGCCGCTGCCGCCGCCGCCGGGAGTTGGGGCCTGGGAGGGCAGCAGTGTGGGGGCCAGAGCCGGAGCCCCCCGGGGACGAGGGTGCTGACAGACGCCAGCTGCCACCTCCGAGCCGGAGCCCGCAGCCCAGGTAATCCGAGAAGAGGCGGGTGCACGGGGTGCTGTGGCCACGGTCTCCCACCGCCAGGGGGGGAGGGCCCTGCCTCCCAGGAGAGGGGAGGGCTGGGGGGGCCTTCCCAGAGGGGAGCCTCCGTTCCCCCTGGGTGAGCCCAGCACCAGCCCTGGCCAGCTGAAGGCAGAGGGAACTGGAGGGAGGACGGCGTGGTGGTGCCTCAGCTTTGGCCTTGATCCCCAGCCCTGGAGCCCTCCAGCCCCTCCCTGAGGGACTAAATTATCTAATTTCCTCCAGGGTCTTTTGGCCTTTCGCCTCCCACTCCCACTCTTGTCTTTCCCCTTCTGCGCTCCCCCGGCCCCCTGCAGTTCTACAGGCCTGCCTGGGAACACGTCCCCTCTCAAGTCTTCCTCAGTTCTCTCCTTCCTCCTGGCTACAAGACTGCCCACTTCACAGTCGTGCACACACGCACACGCACCAACATGCACACCTACATAGACATCCGTGCCCTTCTGCAAACATACATGAATGTTGGCGTTATCCCTGCACACCCACGTGCACACGCACATAGACATCTGTGCACTTCTAGCCCTGCACACGCACCTGCACACCACACCCCTGTGCACCCCTGGGCCCCAAACAAGCACACCCAAGCCTGCATGAGCACATACCTGCAGCTAAGCCCATCTGTGCACAAACACATGTGTGTGCACCTGCCAGCCCTGGCTTGGGTGCCAGGGGCTCCCCGGGCCTCGTGGGCGGCCCCTCCTAGCGAAGGAAGTAGGAGATCCTGGGGAGAGACGTCTGAGATGCCCCCAGCCGGCCTGGTGGAGGAGGGGAGCCCCACGTGGGCCTGAGCAGCCTCCTGTCTCCACCTCTGTCCCAGGAGTCCGGGAGCCCTGTGCATGCTGAGGCGCCCTACTGCGACCTGCCCCACCGTCCGCCTGCACCCCCGGAGCCGCTTGCTGCCTCCACCTCCAGCCGCCAGTCTGGTCTCGGCCCAGGCCTCCAGCCAGAGCAGTGAGTACCGCCCAGGGCTGCCTGGGGCAGGAGTCCTCACCCGCTTCACCCTACACACCTTCGTGAGGGCAGTGTCCGGTTGAGGGGGTGGGTGGTGTGGGTCATGTGGTCATTCCACGCGGCCTGGCACAGGCAGTTCATCACCCTAGTCCCCTGAGCCAACCCTGGCTGTCTCTCCCCCAGGGGGGCCTTGCCCACCCGCCCCCCCCCCCCCGATGCTCTGAGACTCCAAGAGGCAGTCACGCACCAGCCCCTCCAGTGGCCGCAGCCCCCTCATTTCCTGGTTTTCATCACCCACCCAAGGCCCCTGTCACCCACCTCCCGGGCCATGCTCTCCTCTGGCTCTGGGATTCCATCCACAGCCCTTCATCGGCCTGAGCTGAACTGGGGGCCCTTTTGGGGGTCATGGGCCTTGGGAAGGCATGGCCCTGGGGGGGGTATTGTCTAGATACCTGGGTTCCAGCTCCAGTTCCATCCCTGACAGACTGGGACCCAGGTGAGTTGAATCTTTTTTTTTTTTTTTTGAGTTGAATCTTTGTGAGGGCTTCCGAGGCTCCAATCTTTCTATCTTTGTGGGAGCCACCAGCCTCATTTTGCCCCCATAGAGCGGCTGGTGGGTTGAACTGCCAACCTGGTAACTTAGTAGCCCAACGCTCACCGTGGAGTCGATGCTGGCTGGCTCACAGCGAGCCTGAAGCACAGGGCAGAGCTGCCCCTGTGGGTTTTCGAGAGTGTCAACCTGGCAGATTTGTGCCGTGAACACAAATGAAACAGCTCCACCATCAAATTCGTTTCAGAGCGCACTGGCACCAAGACCCACCGGTGGTGGAGTGGTTGGTTGCGGGGCTGCAAAACTACAGCAGCTCCTCGGGAGAAAGACTGGGCACTGAGCTTTCTATTTCCATCAACCGCGCCAATCTCAGAAACCCCTGGGAATCGCAGCGACTCGATGGCAGCGAGTGTGATTCTTCGGGTGGCCCTGCCGGGGAAGTGTTGGGCTGCTAACCATAAAGCCGGCAGACCAAACCCTCTTGCTGACCCACGGGAGAAAGATGCGGCTGTCTGCTCTCAGAAAGATCTAGAGCCTTGGAAAAGTCTCTTCAGGGTCGCTGTGGGTTGAAACCGACTAGATGGGCAGGGAAGTTGAGCCTCTTTGAGCCTTTTCTTGCCACGGGGCGGGGGGAGCGTTGTGCCAACTCTGAGCCCAGAAGCCTGCGACTCCCTGAAACTAGACATTCTCCTGGTGTCCCCGCTGGCCCTGCCCCTGCTCCTGGAGCCGTGGTGCCTCTCAGAGCCCCCCCCCTCCCCACACCACCACACCACCTTAGCCCACATGACTGTCTTGTTAGCCGTCCTAGACTTTGGGGCTCTGTTGCCACCCCTTCCCTCCTCCCTGCCCCCCAGCTCCAGCAACGGCTGCAGGCAGGGCAATGGCTCTCTATTACAGCACAGGCTGCCCCTCCCTAGCTTGGGGGTCCTGGCCAGTCTTTGAGCCTCGGCTTCATCGTCCGTAAAATGGGAGTGAGGACACTCACCGGATAGGCGCCTGCGAGAAGGTCGGGGCTTTCTACTCCCGTAAAGAGTGACCGTGTCGGAACTCTCAGGGGCAGTCCTACCCTGTCTTACAGGGTCGCTATGGGCCGATGCTGACGGGATGGCCGGGGGTTCGGTTGTGTTTGGAGTGGGAACCCTAGGGGAGCAGCATTAGAGGGCTGGAAAGCCAACCAAAAGCCAGAGGCACAAAGTGGGCCCTCAGGAGCAAAACGAAGCAGTAAAGACCGACAGCTTTGGAGACCCTGCGGGGCCGTTCCTCCCTGCCCTCTAGGGTCCCTCTGACGCAGGACCGCCGCCACGGCAGTGGATCATACTCTCTGAACAGGGGCCTGAGCTAATTAGCCGAGGCCACCCGAGTCACAGGCCCGGCTACCAAGCAGATCCGTGGCCCCTGTGTGAGTGTGTGTATCAGGGTTCTGGGGGGTGGGGGTCAACGCCTTCATTCTCTATGGGGGAAAAGCCCTGTCTCCTCTCCCAGGGGCCTATCATCAGGGTGCTCCGCAGAGGGCCCCCCGGCCGGCCCCGGGAGCAGGAGCCCAGGACGTGAGGACCGGGCGGCGTCCCCGAGTGGCAGCTGCGACAGTGAGGACCCCAGCTGTGGCCCTAGCTCCAGTGCCGGCAGTGACACCCCTGATGATACCAGCTGCTCATCCTCAGTGGTGAGCCGGGGCTGGGGTGCAGGGGAGAGCAGGTCACACCTCTGTCCCCATCCCCAGGACCGCACTCAAACCGTCGGACAAGCCTCTCCTGTCAGGGCACTAGACCAAGGGTTTGTGGACACTCAGCTGCCTCACAACCAGCCACTCAGAGGGCCGGTGCCCGGGTCAGCTGTGCGTGCAGGGTGGCGGGGATGCGGGGGAGTAGGTTGCTCCGGCTAACTCCCCCCCAGGCACAGGCTGCTGCAGTCCCTCAGGACACAGCCGGCTGGCATGTATGGGGTGCCCAGAGCAAGGAAGGCATTGGGCCAGTGGGCCCTGCCTTGGCCACACCCTGGTGAGCCCCTCGGCCAGCCTTGTATAGACTCCCGAGGGACAGAAGAAAAAAAGCGGGCTTGCTGGGCTGGCGGAAAGGTCAGGGGCCCAGCGTCTGGGCATTCACCCCATCAGGCAGGCAGGGGGCAGGAGAGGCAGGCCTGTCCTGTGAGGCCCCCGAGGGATGGGCAGAAGGACATGGGGACGCGGAACACAGCAGTCCAGCTAAGTGTCGGCTCTGGGCTACATGCTCGGTAGATGTGGATTCCCCCCACCCCACCCCCACCCTCTCCCCAGAGCTCCAGGCTGTGACGGCCACACTACAGCGAGCAAAGGGAGATTCGGAGGACAAAGTGATTCCTGGTAGAGGCTGCACATCTGGGCAGGGGTGGGAGGCTAGGATCTGCTTGGGGGGCAAGGGGGCTGCCAGGTCAAGCCCTGCCATCCCCATGGCACCCTCCCAATGGCTGAGCTGACCCTTTAACTGAGCTGGCCACTCTCTAAGTGGTCCTTCCTCTCCCTTCCCCCACCTGGCTCCTGCTGGCCCCGTTGTCCCATGCAACCTCCTCTCTTTCCCTCCCCGACAGGACTGGGACACTGTCGAGAGGCAGTGGGTTCCCAGCGTGGCCGAACTCCCCAAGATGATCCCTCGGAGGACCCAGGAAGGGCCGAGGGCCGACAGCACCCGAAGGGCCCCGTCCCTCCTCAGCAGGCTGCCTGTGGGAGCAGACGTGGCCGGCCAGAGGCAGGAGGGTGAGTGCTGGACCACGGTGTGGGGAGGGCCTGTGGCCTCTGGATGTGGCTTAGCACGGGGTGGGGGGCCACATCGTCCTAATAGTAACCCGCCCCTGGCCCTCTGTTGAGTCTGTTCTGACTCACACCAACGCATTGTCAGGAGTCTGATACCGTGAGTCTTTATGGGACCAGACAGCTTCGTGGGGCGGCAGGTGGGTTAAGTCAAAGACCTTGTGGTTTATAGCCCTACACTGCCAGGGTTCCTTCATAACTGTAGCCATTTCCATGGACTGGTGGGGCAGTCACAGTGTGCCCCACTGCCCTGCTGCCAATCAGCCCCTCTCCAGCTGGTGGGTGGGGGTGTCTGAATATGCACAGAACGGTTCACAGAATAAAAGTCTAAGGGGCATCAACTTCAGGCGTGGCTCGATCTGGGTGTTCCGTCAGCATGGGAAAGCTGGTCTTTGCTTCCTTCTGGTTGGCTCCCTTCTTGGCCAGGCCCTCCCCCAGATAACAGCCGGGGCCACCGGTGGGTCCCACCTGCTTACAGGTCCCATCAGCTTCCCGGAATTCGCAGAGAAAGACCCAGGAAGAGTCAGATGTCCAACGTGGCAGGAGGGCCTGGGGCCAGGACCTGAGCAGTCCTCATGGCCTGAGAGGCAAAGCAAGCAGAGCCCCTCCAGGAAACCGGGGTGACGCTCCCTGAGATGGGGAGTGCCCCTGAGCAGGCCAAGCCCATGGAAACCCCGGACAGTCAGTGAGCCCACCTGCTGCCTTCTTGGGATTTCGATCGCAGTGCCCGCTGCTCTGCGCTGTCCCCTGGCCTCTTTTCAGCACCAGCAGGATCCGGGGACTGGGAGCCACCAAACCCAGTCCCACCCTCCGCCTAGCAGCCCTTGCTTTCCACGGGGCCTTGAGCATCCGCTCCTGAGCACACGGGTATCCGTTCCTGGTGCTCCTGGTGCCGTGCAGTCGGTTCTGACGCACAGGGAGCCCTTTTTGCAAGAGAACGAGCCACCGTCCTGCGCCGGCCGCGGGTCCTCCTCTTTTCTCGCCACCCCTCCGCTGTGCCCAGCACGGTGTCCTTTTCCAGGGACTGGTCTCTGTAGGTCAGAAGTACGACCATGCCTCACAACCTCCCTCTCCGAGCAGCTTTCTGACTGAATTCCCCATGAACTTCCGGAAGCCCCCTCATCCTTCTCAAAAGAGATGTGCTTGTGCTTTCCGGGGGGCTGTCCGCAGTCTAGTCTCTTCTTCACCCACGCCGGGACTAAAGGGCACCAGGCCTCTGGTCTTCCTCGTCTGTCGTCCAGGGCTGGCATGGACCGGCGTGGTGGCTGGATGTGTCCTGGCTTGGGTCGGGTGCCCTTGAGTCCTCGAAGTGATGTCCTTGCTCCTAGACTCTTGAGTGGGGTCCTCAGGCAGCAGGTTTGCCCAGTACAGCCCACCGTCGGATCTCTTGACTGCTGCGTCCGCGAGCACTGATTGGAACTCTGGGTAAAATGGCATTCTTGGCAACTTCAGCCCTTTCTCTGGTCCTCCCGATGTTGCCCACTGGTCAGCTCTCGGTGTGAGGGCTGGCGATGTGGAGAACCGGGGCTGGAGACCGGGGGTGTCTCGGAGGAGAGCGGGCAGCTGGCCCAGGATGCACATCATCTGGTGAGGTAGACAGATGGGGGACTGGGGTGGTGGGGAGCAGCCCAGGACAGACGCACAGCAGAAACCGCCGTGCTGGTTGTGAGTGAAGAATTGAGCAGGGGTGGGGTGGGGCGGGGTCCCCTCCAGCCAGGGAAGACCCCCAGAGGAGGGCCTTCTGGGCAAGGGATGGCATGCCTGCTGGGACACGGCCTGGACAGAGGCCTGGAGGTGGCCATGGACTGTCCCATCATGGACGGCTGCACCTGAGAGGAGCCAGACCCTACGGGGCCTCAAGAGTCTAGCCAATGAGTGGGGACTCGTCTTCTCTAAGTAGTAGGAAGCCATGGAAGGTCTTGGAGGAGGAGCGTGTCCTCTTGCGCCTGTGTGTTAGACCGTGAGTGCCAGGGCCGAGGTGTGGAGCATGACCCAGAGCAGGGAGAGGCTGTCAGAGGTGACACTGGTGACATGTGGTCACTTGTTCTGGCCCCAAAACATTGGCTGAGGCCAGGCCCCCTGGGTGAAGGGTTCTGGGCAGAGGACAGTGACCTGCTCTTGAAGGATCCCCCTCTGATTACGCATTGGTTACAGGGGGGAAAGCGCCTCATCCTTAGGGTGGGGACAACTGGCAGACACCGCCTGCCTTAGCGAAGTGGCTGCTCAGCGTCCCCACGGCGGGCATTCTGGGGTGAAGCCCCTGATGGATGCCGTGGGCAGGGCTCGGCGGGTCTTCCTGCCAGCAGTGCCTCGCCTGCGTCCAGTCCTGTGGAAGCAAACCCAAATTGGGGCGGGGGGGGGGGTTGATATTCTGCAAAACACTGACCTGCACCCTGTGAGAGACACAGAAACAAAACACAACCGAACTCACTGCCAGAGTCAGTTCTAGATGGCAGGGAGATCACGGGGTAGTGGTGGCTCTGTGGTAGGAGCCTCCCCTTCCACGTGGGAGACCCAGGTTCAGTTCCTGGCCAGAGCACCTTGTCCGCAGCCACCATCAGTTGGCCAGTGGAGGCTTCTGTTACTGAGATGCCAAACGGGCTTCCGTGGCTTTTCCAGACTCAGACAGACTAGGCAGAAAGGCCTGGTGATCCCTTTCTAAAAACTAGCCAATGAAAGGCCGATGCATCACAGTGATCCATCCAATCCGAAACTGGTCCTAGGGACAGTGCAGCATTTTGTTGTGTGGGGTCAGCACGTGTTGGGAGCCACCTCTGCGGCAGCGAAAACCATGGTGATACAGGGGACTCAGAGACCCAGAAACCATGTGTGATCCTGGATAGGAAAAAGTGGAGCTAAGAGACATTCCTGGGACACCAGGATGATTTGACTGGACGGTGTGCTGGACAACGGTGTTTTGTCACTGGCCCGGTTCTGGGGGAGACTGCCCTTGTTCTCGGGAGGCACAGAAGGAAGGGCCGGCGTGAAGGGCCGCAGTGTCTTCAAGTAGTTCAGCGAGACAGATGATCTGCAGGCAGGCAGGCAGGCAGGCAGAGTATTTGTTTCCCTGGCTGTTGTAACAGAGTAGCACAAACCGATGGCTTCAAACAATTGAACTGTATCCTCTCACACTTCGAGGTGTGGGCAGGGCTCCCTCCCAGCCTCTCCCCACTCTGCCCGTCCCAGGAGAGCTTTGACTTGGGGCAGCACCCCTCCAATTTCTACCTCTTCATTGTCTGGTGTCTGTCTCTCTCTCTCATGCTTTTCTTACCGGGCCAGCCGTTGAATTGGCTCCCAGTCCCATCCACCCTGCTCCAGGAGGGCCTGTGAGATGTGACCTCTGCCAAGACGCCTTTCCAAAGAAGATCCCCCCCCTTCCGCCGCCCCAGGGGCTAGAACTTCAACAAGTAGGTGGTAAGAGAGGAAGGCAGTCACATGAGACAGTTCGGTAGCCGCTGGGGACTGGGGTGGGGGGCAGAGCACAGACTGTGCCTGACCCTCTTCCGTAGCCTGTTGCAGTTAGAGGTAGTGGAAGTAGGACCATGGTAGTAGGATGAAGAGGGGACAGACAAGGACGGAGGAGGTGGGCAGGATGGACTCAGGGGCCGGGGGAGAGGTCCAGCTCCTGGCCTGGGTGTCTGTGCACGGGGAGCCCTCTGCTGAAGCGCGGCCACTGGGAAGGAGCAGGAGGGGAGAGGAGAGCAGGGCTGCCCGGGCTGGGCTCGAGGGTGTGGTGTCTCTGGCTTCCCAAAGGCTCATGGGAGGGATGAGGTGATATGTTCAATAGACATCTCTTCTCCACCCGGGAGCTGGGCATGGTTGAGCCAGGAAGGCCATCGTGGGAGCAGCCGTAGGACTCACGGTGGGGTGTGCCCTTCATCCTGCCAGAACCCACAGAGCCGCCCTGGACTCCCCCTTCCTTCCCTGACCAGTCCCTCTCCATCCCCGCTGCCCTGCCTGTCCATTCTGGGCCCCTCAGAGCGTTTGGTGCTTGGCTTTGGAGACCCTTGAAATGAATGGTTCTTGAGCCCACCCCTCCTGCTTGGACCACTTCTCTGTACTCACCCATCCTACCTCCTGCTGGTACCCCCCCCCCCACTCACCTGTGCCTCAGGGCCCCCAAACAGCATTCTTCCCTCCCCACATTCAGTAAATGCTGTCTGACTGCCTTGCTGGGTGCTAGGCTCTGCCCGGAGCTGGAGCAGCCCCTTGGGGGATGGGACAGCCCAGGTCCTGCCTTACTGAGCTAGCTACCTGGTCCTGGGAGGCAGCCAGAAGTCCAGCCAGAAAGCAGGCCTGGCATGGGGAGTCCTGCGTGGAGGTTAGGAGTGGCTCTGAGGGAGGGGCAGAGCAGGCCTGCCTGGGGAGGGGGGACCGCACCCAAGATCTGACAGACTCAGGTTCAGAGTGGAGGGAGCAGCCAGAGTGGAGGCATGGCAGGCGCAGGCTGGCACATGGGCACCCCTACTCCCCATCTGCCCTCTAAACTGGGCACTCTTCTCTGTGAGTGACCAGTGTGTACCCCCAGTGGCCCTGGTCCAAAATCGCCAATTGTCCTAATTTCTCTTTTGTCACCTCACTGTCTGAGTCACCAGAAGGTCACTGATAGTCAAGTGGCCCCAGGGCACGGAAATGGGCCCCACAGGGTTCTCTGGCTGGTTTTTCTGGAAGGAGAAGGCCAGGCCTTTCTCCCCACTGCTTCTGGGCACACTTGAACATCTAAGAGGCTCCACTACTTCAAAGCACACTCCAGATCAGTCCCCTCCTAGCCACCACCACTGCTGCTCCCTGGCCACCAAGCCCAGCACTTCCAGTGTGGTTGGGGAGCCTTCTCAAGCACTCCCAGCGCCTGCCCTGCCCCCCCCCCTCCCAGGAGCTGGAGCCATCTTTTAAAACCCCTGGTCAGACCTTGCCACCAGCACTCCCCCTCTCCCCCACCACCCCCACTGCACCAGACCCTGGGGAGGTGTCAGGAATCAAATGGCTCCCCAGGGTGCCCATGGTCTGAAAGGACAGGCTGGGTTTTGTACCCGGTACCCACTTTCTTGCTCTTGGGAGCCCTGGGCCGTGGTGTGGGCTGTGGCTGACCATGGGTCTCACCAGGTGCCCCATTGAATCCAAGGCAGTCACCACTATCCACGTGGTGGCAGGTCCTCAGGTGGCAGGCAGGGGCCGCGGCCCAGGAGGAATTCACTTCTGTCAGGCCAGGACCCACCAAGTTGTGCAACCTTGTTCTGTGGGGTGATTTCGCAGGGCCCACCCTGACCACAGACAGCAGCTGCCGAGCCCGCCCGCGGGCCTCCGAAGGAGCACGCAACTTGGGGAGTTGGATCCTGATGGGAGGGGGTCTTGGGATCCCTCGTCCTTTGCTGGTGGTAATGCCTAATGGTGGCCCTGATGGGGAGCAGCTTGGCAGTTCTCCCTCAGAGTCAGACCCCCATTCAGACTGCAGGGCCGGGCGATTCCACCCCTAGGTGTGCCCTCTTGTTGCTGTGGGTGCTGTCGAGACATTCCTGACCCTGTGCATGGACCACGGGTTCAGAACACTGCCTGGTCCCATGCCTGCCTCACAGTCCTTGCCCACTGTTGCCGCCACCGGTCAGTTCCGCTTCTGAGGGTCTTCCTCGTTTTCGCCCCGCCCCTCCACTGTGCCAGCCGGATGTCCTTCCCTAGGAATTGGTCCCTCCTGCTGACACGCCCAAAGCACTCATCCCCCCATCCTAAAGAACAGTCTGGCTGTACGTCCTGTAGACCCGTTCGTTATTCTGGTGGCAGTCTGTCTGGGGCACTCTCAGTATTCGCCGCCAGGGGACACCCAGCTCTACAGCCAAGGGAAATGGAAGAAGCAACTCAATCAGATACGTGCGCACCGGTGTCCCTTGTCGCACCACGCACGAGAGCCAAAAGGTGGATGCCACCCAAGGGCTCGCTAGCCGGCGAAGGAGTGAACAGAGTGGATAGGTGTGCATTGGAGGGCTCCCAGCCATAGACAGAAGGGGAGTTCTGACAGGTGCTACTACACGGATGGCTAGGAAATTCGCTCACGTGAAACACCAAGACAAACTCACTGCCGATGAGTCCGGCTCACGGTGGTCCTGGAGGGCAGGGTAGAACTTCGGACACTAGCTCTTTATGGGAGTAGAGTGCCTCCTCATTCTCACGAGGAGTGGATGCCGGTTTCGAACTGCTGACCTTGCGGTGAGCAGCCCGCACAAACCTGCTAGAGTGACCGTCTTGGAAACTCTCAGGGGCAGTTCTACCCTGTCCTGGAGGGTCTCTGGGAGTCAACATCGCCTCGATGGCAGTGAGTTTGGTTTGGTTTTTCGGACCAAGGTAGTACCAGGTAGTACTGAGAAGTCCCCTCCCACTTCCTGGGCTTCCTGAGCATTCTCATCTTCCGGAACCATAGGACGGTGGCAGAATTTAGAGACTGCACGCTTCAGGGAGCTGCTGGCACAATGATCTGTCTGTTTTCCGACTTGGGTTTCCCCAGTTCCAGGGTCCCGAGTGCCATGTGTCTCCATCATTCACTGACTGCCGTCCATCAAGTTGCTACTGACTCAGCGACCCCATTGGACAGGCGAGACTTGTCCCTGTCAGTGTCTGAGATGCTGTGAGCAGAGAGCCTCATCTTTCTCTCCAGGAGCGGCTGGTGGTTTTGAACTACAGCCCACTGTGTGATGCACTCTGCCACAGGACCCCTGCACGCGTCCGTCGAGTTGATGCTGACTCATAGCGCGACCCCAGAGGACGGAGTGGAGCTGCCCCTGTGGGTTTCTGAGATTGTCACCCTTTCCAGGAGCAGAGAGCCCTGTCTTTCTCCCTCGGAGCAGCTGCTGGGTTTGAACTGCTGAACCTGAGGATCACAGCTCAAACCAGGACTCCGTCAGTTCCTCTGATCTGTGACTGGTGCTTTGGCCTTCCTTGGTTTTCCTGACAGAGCCCTGGTGGCGCAGTGGTTAAAGAGCTGCCCTGGGAAGGAGAGGTGTGAGTGTGACTGTTCAAACCCACCAGCCGCTCCTTGGGACAAAGATGGGCAGTCTGCTTCTGCAAAGAGTTACCGCCTGGGAAACCCCACGGGGCAGTGGGATGGGCCTGTCCTGTATGGTGGCTGTGAGTCAGCATTGGGTCCCCCCACAGTGGGTCTGGTTAGTCTTCCCTTGGCAGGTTTGAAGCTCGGGCGTCTGATGAGGTTTGCCTTTGACACAAATCTTCCTGAAAGAGCAAAGACCCTGGGGCCGGGGGGCACGTGCTGAGGGCTGTTTTGAGATGATGGTGGCTTGGGGTGGGGAGATGGCAGGAGGGGGCAGGGGCAAGCAGATCTGAATGGTCTTTTAGGATGGCTATGGCACGGCGGGTACTCACTGGGCTGCGACCCACAAGGATGGTTTGAAACCACCAGCCGGCCCACAGGAGAAAGACAAGGCTGTCTGCACCTGTAAAGACTTGCAGCCTGGAGGGACGGTTCTACTGTGTCATCCCACAGGGTCCCTGTGAGGCAGGATCGGCTCCCTGCAGTGGCAGTGGGTGACGTGAGCAGCAGGCATCGGTGGCTCAGTGGTAGAACTCTTACCTGCCACCCAGGAGACCTGGTTCTAATGGCAGCCGGTCTTGACTCTCTCAGTGGAGGCTTCTCATGGCATGGTGCTGAGCAGATTTCCACAGAACTTGTATCCTCAGAGGGGAGCCCTAGTGGTTATCCATTGGGCTGTGATCCACAGGGTCAGCAGTTCAAACCCCCGGCCACTCTGAGGGAGGAAGATGAGACTTTCTGCTCTTGTCATGATTTACCGCCTCAGGAACCCACAGAAGCAGTTTTACTCTATCCTATAGAAAGCAACAACAAAAACCCAGGGCCATCCAGCGGATGCCAACTCACAGGGTAGAACTGCCCCTGTGGGCGTCCGAGACTGTAGCTGTTTACCGGAGTGGAAAGCTCAGTGTCTCCCCCAAGGAGCGGCTGGTGGTTTCGAGCCACTGACCTTTCAGATCTCAGTCCAGTGTGTCACCACTATTCCACCAGGCTCCTCTGCCCAATGGAATTAGAATCTGAATTAGAATCAACTTGATGGCATTGAGTTTGGGTTTATGTGCTTCCTTCCATGCCTAGGGGAGTCCTGATGGCATGGTTGTTGTTCACTGGCCTGCTACCTTCAAGGTCAGTAGTTCAAAACCACCCGTGGATCCATGGGAGAAAGATGAGGCTTTCGATTCCCGTCAGGAGTTACAGACTCGGAGACCCACAGGGGCAGTTCTACCCTGTCCTACAGGGTCATAGTGAGCCAGAATCGACTCAGTGTCAGTGGGTTTGGTTTTATTTTATTTTTCCATGCTAAAAGCAAACCCCACTGCGCTGGAGTCTGTTCCGATGTGCAGTGACTCGATGGGACAGAGTGGAACCGCCCATGTTGTGTGGCAGTCCACTGCGCCACGGAGGCACCTTCCTTCCATGCACGCCTCTGCTCGGGGGACCTCTGGGACTGCACCCCCCCGCCGAGGCTGGTGGAGGTGGACTGGGAGGGAGAGGAGGGGGACACTTAAGCAGGGCCTTTAGCTCAGAAGGATGAGCCCACAGTTCCCTGCACTCCGTGTCGGCACCACCAGCCCAGGGCCGGCACGTGCCCAGGGACCCAGGGGTTGAGGGGCTGAGAATGATGCCCAGGTGCTTGGGTTGGGCCTTGTGAGGGGGCCGTTGTCAGGCGATGATGTGCCTCCTGGTGGGTGCAGCACCCCTTGAACTGGAATGTGCGTGCCAAGACCCTGCTGGGGGCAGGTTCTCATGCCGCGCAGGTTCTCATGCCGCGAGTCCCGTAGGGCAGGGCCCATGAAGCGCATTCTGAAAGCTCCGGGCGGCTCTCCCACGTTGGCGACTGCCCAATCCTAGAGGCGGCGCTCCAGTCCTTTAGGGTCTGAGGAGCTTTCTAGAACTCACTCATCAGAAAGAGACTCATTAGGAGAAACAGAGGGACTCACTGGCCTCCAGTTGCGGAAAGAGACCGGGCATGGTAAGGTGGCCTAGGGGCTGTTTCCGGGGTCCCTAGCCCTCTTCTGGGGTCACATGGGCCATCATCAGCCCTTGTCCCCGGGAGCTTGTTTCTTCTCTGACTTGCCCCCGACTGTGCCACCTTCCGGATCTGGAACCCACTCCACTGACTGTCCCTTGGTCTCGATTCTGTTCCTGACCCCAGCGCCCATCCCGTTGGCCTTGGTCAGGGAGGAGAATCTTGGTAGTGTCACCAAGAAGGGGCTGTGGAGCCTGCCCTGTCCTTCCATCGCAGGGGACAGGGAAGGGAGGCTGTTGGGACGTCTGCACCCTCCTCTGAGCCCATGCTTCCTCTCCTCTCCCCAGACACCAGCTCCGGGCGACAGCACTGGGCCAAGCTCCGGGGAGAAAGCGGGTACTTCTCCTTGGATCGACTTCGGCCTGCACCAGCCCAGGCTGCCTCCTCAGCCCCCCAGAGCGGACCTCGACCTCGCAGTGCCACCTCCTTCGTCTGTCGCTCTGCCCAGTGGGACGCCGCAGCCCAGGCTGCTTCTCCACAACAGGACGCCCCCAGAGCCTCCTCTCCTCCACAGAGCCCCCGGCGGGACAACCCTGGAGCCTCTGCCACCCAACGAAGCAATCCTCACATCTCCTCTCCCTCCAAAAGCACCCAGCAAGAAAACGCCAGAGCTGCCTCTGCCCACCAAGACGGGCCCCCCACGGCTTCTCCTACACGTGCCCCGCAACGGGACGGCCCCAGAACACCCTGTGCCCAGCGGGATCCTCCCAGAACCTCCTCTCCCAACCGAACTGCCCAACGGGACAGCCCCAGAACACCCTGTGCCCAACGGGATCCTCCAAGAACTTCCTCTCCCAACCAAACCACCCAGCGGGACAGCCCCAGAACACCCTGTACCCAGCGGGATACACCTAGAACCTCCTCTCCCAACCGAACCGCCCAACGGGACAGCCCCAGAAAACCCTATGCCCAGCAGGATCCTCCAAGAACGTCCTCTCCCAACCGAACCGCCCAGCGGGACAGCCCCAGAACTTCTTGTACCCAACAGAACACCCTCAGAAGCTCTTCAACCCAACGGGACAGCCCAAAAACTTCCGGTGGCCCTCGGGATAATCCCAGATCACCCTGTCCCCCACGGGGCCACATGCACTGCTCATCCACGCCACAGTCCAACCCCCGCCCTTCCTCTTCGCAGCAGCGGGACAGTCCTGGGAGCATCTCCTCCCAGTGCTGCACCCAACAGGACAATCCTGGACCTGCATCCCCCCATCGCGCCTCTCCCGGGAAGTACCCCCGGAACTCCTCGCCACACCGCACGAACAAAGACATCCCCTGGGCCTCCTTTCCGCTCCGGCCGACCCAGAGCGATGGCCCCCGGACCTCTTCGCCAGCTCGCACCAAGCAAAGTGAGGTTCCCTGGGCATCCATTGCGCTCCGGCCAACCCAAGGTGACAGGCCTCCAACCGCAGCCCCAGCTCGGCCAGCCCAGCTTGACTCGGCCCCGTCCTCTGGGCCCCCCGCCCAGCACAGTTCGCCATGCCGGGCTGCCTCGTCCTCCCAGAACCCCGGCCACCACAGTGCGACCAGGACTGCCTCTCCTCTGTACCCGCTTAGCCGGGGCGCCTCCCAGACTTCCGACTCCTCCCAGCCTCAGTGTGCTGTGTGCATCGGGCACCGGGATGCCCCTCGAGCCTCTTCGCCACCTCGTTATTTGCAACATGACCCCTTCCCCTTCTTCCCAGACCCCCGAGCATCAGAGAGCGACTCTGTCCACCACGATCCTCCCTATATGCCCCCCGCCGTCTGCATCGGACATCGAGATGCCCCCCGGGCTTCCTCACCACCCCGCCACACCCAGTTCGACCCTTTCCCCTTCCTCCCAGACACACCTGATGCTGAAGACCAGTCTCCGCAGCATGACCCTCCCCAGTTCCCCCCACTTGTATGTATTGGGTACCGCGACGCCCCCCGGGCCTCCTCCCCACCACGCCAGGCTCCCGAACCCGCTCTCTTGTTCCAGGACATCCCCAGGGCCAGCACAGAGAGCCTGGCCCCCTCCACCGACTCTGTGCACGAGCCCCCCCACATCCCCACCCCTGTGTGCATCGGGCACCGGGACGCACCCTATTTCTCGTCCCCCCCACGCCAGGCCCCCGAGCCCTCCCTCTTGTTCCAAGATCCCCCTGGGGCCAGCACGGAGAGCCTGGCCCCCTCCACTGACTCCCTGTACGGCTGCACCTTGCTGTCCCCGCAAGTGTGCATTGGGCACCGGGATGCCCCCCGGGCCTCCTCCCCACCCCGCCACCCGCCCAGTGACCTAGTGCTCCTGGCACTCTCGCCTCCACCGGGCAGCTCGGGGGGCTCCCGGGGCTCGGCACCCCCTGGGGAGACCAGGCACAACTTGGAGAGGGAGGAGTACACGGTGCTGGCTGACCTGCCCCCGCCCAGGAGGTTGGCGCAGAGGGAGCCGGGGCCCCAGGCACAGGGCAGCAACGGGGGCCGCACCCGCAGCCCAGGCCGAGCAGAGGTGGAGCGCCTCTTCGGGCAAGAGCGCAGGTGAGCCCCGGGGAGGTGTGGTCGGCCAGGTGGGCGGTGGAGGAGGCACCTGGCCGGCAGCATGCCAAGGGGAAGAGTCACAGGCTTAGGTTGCCAGACCGCAAGGGTTTGACTCTCCTGCTGTCTCCTGTGTGACCTGGAACACGCCGTGTCATTTCTGTATAGTAGGGTATTTTGCTATTGTTGTTGTTGAAGTTCAGGGTCAGGTGACGAGCCCAGGGATGAAGAGTGAAAACCAAGGTTAGGTAGGCTGGGTTCAAAGCCACTTACCAGCTAGGGGGACCTGTGATTTTACCTACTTGAGCCTCAGTTTCCTTATCTGTAAAACAGGGGATGGTTGTTAGTACAGGATTTCACATGATGTTCGACTCCTAACCCCCGCGTTGGCCCCAGATCCAGGGGCGTCTTTGCCTTTGACCTCCTGGCGTGTGGGAGAAGAGGAATGCTCTCTGGGGCTGTAGCAACAGCATGGCCTTTCAGACAACGGAGGTGTCCACATTCCACCGGTGACCAGGGCTGCCTTTTTTGAATAAGAGAGCTCAGCATGACAGGCTTTCTAGAGGTTAGATGTGAATTTCCTGGGTCACGGTGACTGAGGCCGAGCCAGGGGCGGGCCCAATCCCTCCAGGGCAGGACCCCATGCACCAAAGGTTCGTCACCTGGCCCAGAGGCTGCTCCTCCGGCCCCACAGGAAGGGAAACCGTTTCTCCAGTGTAGCCTGAGGTTTCGTCCCCAGCAGTTCCAGCTCTTGGGTTTTGACGGATCTGAGCCGGCCAGGAGCACGACACACACTCAGGATGTGAGACTGGACGTTTCGGACACGGCATCCACCCACTGGAACAGCCGTCACCACAGTCGAACTGTAGGACGGCCCATCGCCCTAAAGAGACACATGCCGTTGTGTCTAGAATCCCCCCCCCCTTTTTTTTTTTTTGCCCAGCAGGCAATTTTCTTAGATTGGAATCTGCATGAGAAACCGTCTCTTATTCCTCAAATTCTAATCAGCTCGCCCCGTTTCAGCTCCAGGCTCTCATGTACTTCCGTGAAGAGGTACAGTCTTGGAAATCCACAGGGACAGTTCTACCCGGTGCTATGCAGTTGCTGTGAGTCGAATTGCCATGATGGCTGTGAGCGTTTGAGTGCCCTTTGCTCTGAGGCGCCCTGCTGGGGCAGTAGGTGACCAGATGGGCTGCTTCACCACGAGGTTAGCGGTTCAAACCCACCAGCCGCTCCTCGGGAGGAAGATGAGGCTTCCAGTAAAGACTGATAGTCTTGGAAACCTCTAGAGCTGTTCTACTGGGTCACTGAGTCAGATTTGAACGTGATGGCAGTGTGTTTAAGATTATTTTTTTTAAGTTTTGGTCTGATGTCTGTACTTTCTGATAACTCAGCAGGGACTTGAAGGTCTTGAAACCAACGCTCAAATGTTTTCCTGAGAAAGAATTTTTGTCAGCAACCGAGAATATCTGCCTTCTTCCATTCATCACGAAATTTATCCTACCCAGTTATTTCCATATATTTTGAAGAGATTTTATCTGATTGTACTCTTTTTGAGATGGATTCCCTTACCTTTAGAATCAGAGTTCCGTTATTCAACTGAGTCGTTTTCAAACAACTCCACGTGCGGTGCCTTGTCCTAGTTGAAAATCCTGAGTCCTTTGAAGAGGGCTTTTTGAAACATCTGTGTAAGGAGCCCTAATGGGTTAAGCATTGGGCTGCTAACTGCAAGGTTGACAGTTCGAACCCACCAGCCGCCCCGTGGTAGAAAGATGAGGCTGTCTGCTCCTAGAAAGACTGACCACCTTGGACACCCTCAGGGGGAGTTCTGCACTGTCTGCAGGGTCTCCAGCAGCCAGAAAAGACTGGGTGACCCAAGCCCCTAAAACGTCACTGCCCGGGGGGTTCTGTGGGGTGGGAGACTGATGGCAGAGAAGGGGTCCCATGGACACTCCCATGGAGCTTCCTATTCCCTCCCTTTTTGCTGGCGGGTGTGTGGGCTCAGCACAGGGTGGTCTCTCTCTTGAGCCTTCTCCTCTGGTTTCAGTCCAGCCCGGGAGACAGGCCCCCAGTGGCCACTGCGACGGAATCCAGCTCTTCAGCCTCTTTGAGGTCCACTTGCACGGAGTGCTTAGGCCTTTTCTACCCCCCACCCCCCATGGGTGGGACGGGAGAGAGGTGCCCAGCTCCTGTTTGGCTGAGCGCTTCCCCCTCCCGGCAAAGAGAGACGCCACATTAAACATTGATGACCGGACCCGCCCATTCGTAAGCAAGACAGTCCAGTCCAGTGAGAGCCTTTGTATAGGTTAGAGGCTTCGTAGCTAGACAGGGCTGCCACGCCTGAAGTCCGGCTAAGTGAGAGACGGCAGGGCATCCGCGGGCTTGTCTGAAGCTGCTGATCTGGCGAAGAGCTCTTTCCCCAACAGCCGTGAAGCCTCTTGTTCGCTAGCACCGCGTGGGCGAGGTGAGGTGGGGAGGAAAGACCAGACACCCCATCTGGGCAGGGACAGGGCAGAAAGGACAGAGCGGAATCTGGGGCACACGACACCGTATTCTGCACCTCCTGCCCCCACCTCAACAGGGTTCGAGAGAATGACCGGAGACCCTATGTACCGGGTGGGGAGTTGGCATCAGGAATTTAGGAAGTGCTTGCTGAATATGTGCTGCTGGATTCTGTGTGCACAGTGCCTGGTGCACAGTAGGTGCTCAATAAACCTTAATCCCCACAAGGCCCAGTCGAACCTTTGTCTGGGGGTGGGTGGTGGGTGGCTCGGGTGGGGAGTCAGGGGGTCATCAGAGTAGACAAAGGCAGCCATGGTCAGGGTCTCACGTGACTTTGTCTTAGCCCGCCCTTCCCCCATCTCATTCCTGAGGCAGGTAGAGTGGAGTCAACCCTCCCCCTTTTGCAGAAGGGAAAACTGAGGCCCCGTAGAGCCAGTCCTCCCGCAGGAACCTTCCAGAGCATGGTGGGCGGGAGCAGAGAGGAGGGGCTGCTGGGATACGGGGAACAGTCCCAAAGGCCCTCAGAGGGGCGGCTGCGTTTGCCCATAGGAAGCCCGAGGCACCGGGGGCCTTCCAGGCCCAGGACGAGGGGCGGTCACAGCGACCCGGCCAAGGTCAAAGCCAACTGCTCCGAAGACAGTCCAGCCCTGCCCTCAGCAGGGAGGTGAGCACTGCCAGCCCTCTCCCCCTCCCCCCTGACCCCGCCCCCCCAAGGGACAGGCCACCGCTGCCAGGGGCCAGCAGGGTCCCCCATCCCACAGGGCAGCACCTTGGGCGAAATTATAAGAGGCCCCAATCCAAATCCCCTCCTGCTGCTGCGCCCTGCCCCAACCCCCCCTAACTGCCCCTCGAAATGCCCTGCCAGCCATGAGCCAGGCTCAGATACACCCCAAGGCACCTGCCGGGGAACTGTCTTCTCCAGGGTGGGAATTGGTGTTTTTAAAGCAGCTGTGTTTTAAAGGAACCCAGGTGGCGGAGTGGTTAGACTTTGGGTAGTTCAATACCGCCAGCCGCTCTGCCGGAAAAAGATGGGGCTCTCTGCTCCCATCAAGTGCTCAGGTCTTGGCAACCCACAGGGGCCATTCGACCCTGCCCGACAGGGTTTCAATGAGTCAGAATGGGCTCATTGGTGGCAGTGAACTTGAGTTCTGGTTATTTTCTTGGCACCCCGTGGGACACCAGGGTGTTAGCTGTGGCCATTGAGGCACCTGATCGTCTGGGTTGGAATCAATTTCTTGGGGGTGGGGAGTCCTGGAGCAGCTCTTTACAGATCTGTTTCAGGGATGGAGGAAAGTAGGTGAGAGGGAAGAGGGGGCCCCTCACAGGGGAATCCGAGGGCCCCTGGGTGCTGCATGGAGTGAGGACAGCCCATCCTCCTCTCATGGGATACTCTGAGACCCTGGGGTCCCCACCCTCCTAGATAGTGGCCACCCAGCCCTGCGCCTGGAGGTTCACCCAGCCCTGGCCTCATCCACTGGTGACTATGTCCCCTCCTAAGCAGGCAGAGCCCGCCCGGCGGAGCCGAGCTGAGGCCCCTCGTGCCAGGAGCCCGGAGAGGCGCCCTGAGGGGGACCGGCGGCTCCAGGGGTCCTCGCAGCCCCCCAGGACATCAGCCAGGACCTCGGAGCGGGAGCGCCAGGCAGAAGGACCTGCAGAGAGAGGCCGAGGGGGTCCGAGGCAGCCTCTGAAGGTGCAGCGGAGTCAGGAGGCACCCCCAGGGCCCCGGAGCCCTCCCCAACACCTAGAGAGGAACTGCAGCTTCCAGGAGAGCCCGGGTCTTGGGGACTGGCAAGGACTTGGGGACTCCAGCTGGGGGACTGCCAGAGGCCCTGAAGGCACAGGGAGGGGCCCTCCCAGGGAGGCCCAGGAGAGCTGGGGGCAGCCATCAGAGGCCTGGAAGGAGACCCCCAGGAATGGTGTACGAGAGGCTCCTGAGAGGCCAGTCCAGAGGGGCTGGGGCAGCCTCCAGGAGCTGGCCAGTCCCTACCCACCAGTGAGCCCCCCAGGGCTCTCGCCGTCCCGGCAGCCCGAGACAGCGAGCGCCACAGACTGGGGGGCAGAAGGAGCAGGCCCACCCCCCCGCGACCATGAGAAGCACTCGGAGTATGACTGGAGGGACCTGTTGAGCCTCTTCCAGGTGCCCACCGAGGGGACCTGGGCCCAGCAAGGGGAGTCGCTGCTCACAGCCCACCTGCCGAGGCTGGCCTGGGAAGGTTTCCTGGGGCTCTTGCAGGCCCGGCTGCCCTGCAGGGACCCAGCTAGACACCAGGCTGGCCCAGCCAAGTCTTTAGAGCCAGAGCTGGGTCCCCCCAGCACCAAGAGCACCTCAGAGCCAGAGCCACAAAGCCAGCCTGAAGCCTGGGCCGAGGCCACCCTAGCCAATGGATACAGCCCTGAGCAGTGGCCCCAGCACCCAGCTCACCCGCCCAGCCCTGCCTGCACCTCCACCCAGTGGCCAAAGACCAAAGTGACAAGTGGACCAGAGAGCTCACCGATGGCTGGTCTGGAGGAGCCGGGCAGGCTGGGGAGCTGGAGCCCCGAGGAGGGCCCCAGCTCACCGGAGCGGGAGGTAAGTCCGCCTGCCCTGCCCCAGACAGACTCCTGGAAAAGGCCTCCAGATGGATACAAGAAGTCCCTGTCCAGGCCGGACACCTCTCCCACCCCACCCCTCCTAGCAGCACATCCTGGCTACCAGCCGGGCCTGAGACATCCGTGTGCAATTTCCCATCGCAAAAGCCCGGTGGTGCAATGGAGGTTAGGTGCTTGGCTGCTGGCTGAAAGGTCGGGGGTTCAAATCTCCCCAGGAGCCCCGAGGGAGAAAGGCCGGTCCACCTGCTCTGGGGAAGGTATCAGCTTAGAAAGCCCTGGGGGCAGCCCCACTCTGTCACCTGGGGGGTTGCTGTGAGTTCGGATCCACTGGGCACAACCGCACACTCACCATGGCAACAGGATGAGAAAGACAATGGTTGTTTCCAGACACACAGAGAGAGATGCAGAGAGGTTGAGCCACCGGCCAGGTTCCCACGGCTGGGCAGGGCTGGCACAGGGCGGAAGCCAGGGCTGCTGCAGCCGATGAGCACCCCGAGACCTCCAGCACCTGTCCTGGCCGAGCCTTCTCCCTCTGGGCCTGCCATGCCAGGCACACCTCATCTCTGGTCGTTGGGCCTGCAGCCAGTAGGGTCTAGTCCTGGAGGGCCAGGAGAGGCTCACGTTGGTCCCCGGCCCCCAGGCCCTCGTCTCACGGAGGCAGCGGTGCACATGATCCTGGGGGGGGGGGTTCTCTGCGACAGGCTGCTCTGGTGAGGGCACAGGGAATGGAGGGGGTGCTTGCCCTGCCCTGCCCCTCGCCCCCAGCACAGTGCCGGAGGGCCTCTGCCAAGGTTGACACCATCCCCAAGGCGGAGGTACTTGGTGCTGCCTTGGAGCTTGGAACGGCTTTCCGAGGGGCTGGGGCTAGAAGGCGGCTGGATTCCTGGGGACAGCTGTACATGATGCTGGCCACCTTGCAGCCAGTGGGGTTACACAAACCCTCCTCATCTTGGTTCCCAGTGTCCTGCTGCCCCCACCCCACCCCGTCCCATACATCTGCCAGGTTTCGCCCTATGTGGTTCACATGGCCGCAAGGCAGGAGCCATGATCCCCATTTTACAGACAAGGAAACTGAGGCTCAAACTTACTCGGTATTCATTGCTTGAGACACGAGGTCATAGCACAGACCCTGGAGCCCCTCCCTGCTTTTGACTCCCACTTTCTGAAGCGTTGGGCCTGCGGCAGGATTGGGGACAGGCCCCTCCCTCTCTCCCACCACCTGTTACCACGGAGTCCACCCCAACCCTAGAGGACAGGGTAGAGCTGCCCCATAGGGTTCCCATACCTGGCATCTTTGCAGACACAGACGGCCGCCTCTCTCTTCCCTGGAGCAGCTGGGGGATTCGAACCTCTGGCCTTTCAGCTAGCAGCCAAGTGGGTGACCGCTGCCCCTCTGGGTCCCCCTTTCCCCTTTGTTGGCCTGTGGCTTTGCCCTTCCAGCCTCTGATAGGTCCCGAGCACAGACAAGCACTGAAGGGCTTGGCCAGTGTGCTTTGGTTTGTTAGCTGGGCTGCCGGCAGGCTGGTTGGAGAGGCAGGTGAGCCAGGGACAGCTCAGGGAGGGCACCATGAGGCTGTGTCCTGTGGATGCTGGAAAGCCACAGGTCGGCCTACGGAAGAAGAGGGGTCTGGAGGGTGTGACTCTTCAGCCAGAAGTACACCAAGGAGGGAGTCTGGGAGGTGAGGGGCAGGTGAGTGGGGGGGAACACCAGGAGCTTATGGGTATTTCACAGGTGACAAAACAGGCCAAATCCCCAAGCCCAAAGCAAGCTGCAGCCGGTGTTCACCAGGCCGTGCCTGGGCTCCTGCTGCCCATCCGAGGTCTCCTGCGGCCCTTTAACTTCCTCGCGGACCGCCCTTTAGTGCTGCAGGGCTCGATGGGCGCGTCCCCTGCCCCTTTGAGTACTGATCTCACTCAAAGGGCTCTTCCCTTCCTGGTCCCTGCCTGCTCCTGTTCCCTGCTTAAGTCTCTGGACGCTCCAGACGTCCCTAGATGCTCACCCCTTCTGGGCTTGGTGACGCTTGCCCTCCATCTGGTCACACTGGGTTGTCATTCTCCCATCAGAAGCACGGGCTCTCCGGGGGTCAGGGCTGTGCCTCCGTGGTGATGCCTCAGGTCTGGGGTCCTGGCACAGCACAGAGGAGGGGTTCAGCGCTGTGGATATTGATCAGTGGATTTGTGGCTACGTGGGTGCATGCCTGGGGAACAACACGGGGATTCCTGCTCCTCTAGAGTTGGTGTTGTTAGGTGCCATGAAGCTGGTTCCGACCCAAAGCCACTGTAAGCACAACAGAACAGAGCACGGCATGGTCCTTCCATTGCCATCCTCAAAATCATTTCCACCTCCAAGCCCATGCTTGCAGCCACTGTGCCCATCCATCTCTGTGAGGGCCTTCCTCTCTTTGGCTGCCCCTCCACTTTACCAAGCACGATGTCCTTCTCCAGGGACTGGGCTCTCCTGACCAGTGTTTGTCCAAAGTATGCAATGATATGTCCACAGGATGTCAGACAAAGTCTCGGCCATCCGTGCCGCTAAAGAGCACTCTGGCCACACTTCTTCCAAGACAGATCACTTTGTCCTGTTAGCAGTCCATGGAACTTTCCATGTTCTTCTCCAGCCCCACATTCAAATGCATCCTTTCTTCTCCAGCCTTCCTTATTCAGTGTCCAACTCTCACACGCATGGGTCACGGGAGAGTGCCAGGGCTTGGGTCGGGCGCACCTTAGTCCTCAAACTAACACCGTTGCTTTTCAAGACTCTAAGAGATCTTGTGCGGCAGTGTTAATGCGACACATCTCGGGAACCCACAGGGGCAGCCGATGTGAGTTGGAACCAACTTTGTGGTCATGAGTTTGGTGTCTTGGTTTTGGGGTGCATGCAAGGAGCGGATGAAGGCTGGATGGGTCAGTGGGTTGGTGGTGGGTGTGTGAATGGATGATGCATTTGGCTCCATGGGTGGATGACAGCTGGACAGGCTGGTGATTAATGAGTATGGGCAGGTGTTAGATGTTACCAAGACGAGGGCAGGCTTGATGGTGATGACAGTGATGTTGGGTGCAGTATGGATGGTGGATGTTGCACGGACAGATAAATGGTGGAAGTGTGTGTAGTTGGATGGTAGATGAATGGAGGTTGGACGGACAGAGGCAAGACACATGGATGCTGGCTGACTGGTGACTAGAGGATCAATGTTGGGTAGATGTTGATAGAATAGAGGATCAGTGTTGGGTAGATATTGATAGGCTAGAGGATTGATGTTGGATTGATGTCGACTAGAGAATTGATGTTGGGTAGATGTTAATAGAATAAGGATCGATGTTGGGTAGATGTAGATAGATGGAATAAAGGATCAATATTGGACAGATGGGTGGACGAATAAGTAGAGGATGGATGGATGTATGCATGGATCTACTGAAGCCTGGATCCTAGATGGATGGTTGGTGATTGGATGCAAAGGTAGATGGATGGATGGATGTGGGATAATCCATCTGATTCTTTCTCATCTCCAGTTCCAGCCAGAGAAGCCTGAGGCGTCAGAACCAAGCAGAGACCAGGACTCCCTGACCGACCTGAAGCAGGCAGACTCGGTAGTTGGGGCCTGGGCCTGTGGGGAGGGGAGGGGAGGGGAAGGGAAATCAAGTGGGAGGTGGACTGAATCCCTCAGATGAGCTTGGGGTCCGTCCAGACCAAGATCGGCTGTGCCATTTGTGTACAGGGCGGCGTGTGCAGCAGCCGTAGCAGAGGGGAGTCTGGGGCCTGGTTAGCTGGGGAACACAGTCTCAGGCTTTAGCTTCTGACCTACTGAGCGGCCCTGAGAAGGTCTCTCTTCTTTCCTGGATCTGGGACCCTCAAAGTCTCTAGGGGCACAATCCCCATTCTGAGGGGCCAGGCCAGGAAAGTGGGTAGGGTTTCCAGGAGCTCGGGCCAAACAAGCAGCCCAAAGGGCCCAGGAGGTACCCAGCCTGGGACTGTGTGTGGGGGGGTGGGAACGGTGGGGCTGCTCCAGGCCTGGCTGCAGCCGGGCCACACTGCTGTGCCCCGCCCTGCCCTCCGGCTGCCAAACAGACTGTTCTCATCACTCGCGGCCCCCAGAGAGGTGAGGTCAGAGCTGAGGGTGGGATGGGGGTGGGATGTGGGATACACTGGAGGCAGGGGAGACCCACCCCGGCTGTTGGGGGCTGTTTTCCTAGTCCCACTGTACCCCAGGCCACCTCCTGCGCCAGGTATGACAGATGGGGAAGCGAGTGCCTGCCAGGTGGCCTGGCACCCAGAGGGCTAGCCTCATCTGACCCCGAGCCAGGGCTGTGCAGGGAGGGATTGGGGCAGGGAGCTGCTCCAGGCACATACGCAGGGCTGGGCACTCTGCTCCCCACTGCCCCCTGCCCCTGCAGGGGGTCAGTCTCCCCATCTGTGAAATGGAGAAGGCACCCACCAGCAGGCCTCCGGCAGCTCGGCTCTTCCTCTTTCTGGGCTGTTTCCTCACTTCCTGTGAGCCAAGAGGAAACAGCAGCACAGGGCTGCCCCTCTGGTCCCCACAGAAATGGCCGCTGGGCAGCAGCCTGGAAAAACCTCTCCTCCCTCGCCCCAGGGATCCTCGATGGACAGAAGTGGTAACTGCCGCAGGCAGTCACTCACTCATCCATTTGTTCTGCCACACACATCCTCTCTGCACTCAGCTCTGGTGTGCGGGCCCCCAGCTGCAGCTGCGGGAGGAGAATCCAGCACCATCCTGGCTGCAGGGGGGTGGAGACACACCAAGTGGTGAGGGCTATGGTGGGGGTGGGGGCACGTCACCCCCAAGCCCTCCCTGCTCCTGTGCTTGCTGCTTCAAGGTCCACCGGCAAATACCCCCCTCCCCTGGTTTTTTCTGTTTGGACTCTGCTTGCTGTGTGACTTTGGGAAGTCCTTCGGCTTTGCAGGGAGGGATGGGGGGGGGGGGAGAAGCTGCTCCAGCTGGACTCAGTTTCCCCAAGGGTCACTGTAAGTAGGGGTGCCCCGGGGGCTCTAGGAGCCTGTGGCTCCCTTTTTCTTAAAGCAGGGATCACAAGGAGCCTTAGTGGCCTAATCGATTGATTACTCACAAGTTGGGTTGCTACCCACAAGGTCAGCAGTTCGACTCTCATAAAGAATTAGTCTGGGAACCCCACAGGGGCAGTTCTATAGGGTCGCTGTGAGTCGGCACCGATTCAGTGGCCAAGAGTCTGTTTTTTGGGGGTGGTCCCAAACCGAGTACTCAGGTCAGGCAGATAGCAGATGAGTCCATGGGGACTGTGGGGGGTACCTGTGTGACCCCCACCCCTTGGCTCCCCATGAGTAAGGTGGCCCCAGGGTTTCCACACCTGTAAAATTTTCCAAAGAACCTGGACATCTGTTTTATCTGGGCAGCTGGGCAGAGCGAGGTGGGCAAGGAAGAGTGGGCAGGGGGCCGGGGTGCACAGCCAGGGATGCCCACACCACCTAAGGGACCTGGGGGCCAACACTGGACCCTGTTTGACAGGCAGACAAGAGGCCAGCAGAGGGCAAGGCTGGGAGCCGACTCAGGGGCCGACTGGTGACCTCATGGCGGATGCCCGGGGACCGGCCCACGCTGTTCAATCCGCTCCTGCTGTCTCTGGGGGTCCTCAGGTGGCAAAGGGTAGGCTGGCGGGGGGTGGGGGGTGGGCCTGGGTGCATAGAGAGGGAGGAGGGGGGCGGTTGGTGTTAGGCAGAGACCGAGCCCTAAGGGGATCCCACCCACAGGAAAGGAAGCTAGTGGCCTGGCACCTAAACCTCCCCATGGGCCCTGGAAGTAAGTCTTAGCACCTCTGCGGCTGGAGGGTGGGGCCTGTGCTCAGCTTTGGGGTGAGGGGTGGAATGGATGACTCCTACCTCATCCGGAGGACACCTCACCAGCCAGGGAGCCAGGTGCAAGGCCAGGCTGGGGGAGGAGCCATGAGGGAAGAGGGACTCTGGAAGTGCAAACTGGGCCATGGCCAGTTTCATGCACATCTGGCCTTTCGCAACCACAACTACTGCCTGCTGTAAACACCCGGGCAGGGAGAGGAGGTGCACCTCCCCCACCCTCCCACCCCCATCCAGCCCTCCCCAGGGGCTGGTCCTGGGGTCGCTCTCCTCCCCCTCCGTGATGGGCTGCCACTTGCACTCAGTAAGGCTCCCTGGGGAACACTGAGCAAGGGGTCAGGCACCTTGGAGGTAAGAGGGCCCTTCTACAGATGAAAGGATGGAGGCTGGGGGAGGCGAGAAGAGTTGCCCAAGGTGGCAGGGGACACTGCTGAGGTCAAAGACAGGGAGGATGTGAGGAAGAAGCCCCTCAGCCCACCGCCTCATCCCCTCTGTGGTTCTCCAAAGGTGAGGTGGTGCAGTGAGCAGACCCGCCCGGGATTGTCAAAGCTACCTCATCAGCCAAACAGAAGGTCACTTAGCGTGTCGCAGGGCTGCAGCCAGGGCAGGTGGCTGAAAGGACTTGGAGAATCAGGATGGTGGTATCAGTAACCAGCATTTACTGATCACCTACTGTGTGTCCCAGGGGCCCTGGTGGCATAGTGGTTATTGCAGTGGGCTGTTTACCGCAAGGTCGGCAGTTTGAAACCACCAGCGTCTCTGCGGGGGTGCGGGGGGACTCTACTCCTCTGAGCAGTCAGTCTTGGAACCCCCCAGTCTTAGCGGGCACCTATGAGCGGGCACCAACTCGATGGCAGCAAGCTTGGTTTGGTTTTGGGCACTATGTGCCAAGCTCTGAATCCTCACCGCCAGGAACGACTAATGAAGTTCAGAGAGGACAAGCCACATACATGTTCCAGGTGACGGGCCAGGGAGGGGGTGTGTGTGGGAGCCGCAGAGCTGACATTCGAAACTTGCCCTGGCTGGCCGCAGCGCCAGGAAGCCTTCATACCCCGGGGTCCCCAGCTCTGTGCACCTTCAGCTCTCCGAGGCCCACTGCCCCCTGAGAGTCTTCCCATTAGACAGGCATTGCAGCAGAAGCCCAGCGAATCTTCGGGCAGCCAGGCTTCCATGGGGAATGAGGAAAGTCAGGGGCCAGGAGATGTGAAATTATAAGCGGGCAGGATTCAGTCAGCCTGAGGCCAAAGGCCAGGAAGCAGGGCCTCAGTCCCATCCTGGCCACTAGGCTGTGGCCACTGGCTCTGGGCCAGTGCTGTCCTCTGCCCTCCCTGCTGTCCTCTGTGTCCTGCTGTGAGCCCGGCTGACCACAAGGTCCGGGGCTCTGGGCTTTCCCGGTCCTGTGGGGCTGGTTGTGGTCAGTCATTCCTTGGCTTGTGCATTCATTCATTTAACTGTGCATTGATTCTCACCCTGGGAGTCAGGACCTACGAGGGTCCAGGCCCTGGGCTGGCCTCCATGACACGGACCGAAATCCAATCCGTTCCTGCCCACAGGAGCTTATACTCCAGTGGGGCGCTGGCATGTAACTGGTCAAAGCACAGCACAGTCATCACTGTGTTGGGGAGATGGACAGATGCGGGGAGCACCAGACAAGGAAGTCAGATGAGGGGAGAACTGAACGACGTGTCACATGTGAGGAGCACTTGACAAAGAGACGCAGGGAGCACTTCTCAGTAGGCTGGGGCGCTTTGACTTCCTTTGGACCGGAACTTGAAGTGTGAGACAGAATTTTCCAGGCACACACATATTTGGAGGGAGAGGAAGAGGGGGGAGAGAAAGAGAGAGAGAGAGAGAGAGGTGGGGCCCCGAGGACAGGGCAGGAAGGGTTCCAGATGTGGCAGTGGACAGCATGTAAAGTCAGGGGAGTACAGGAGGGCCTGGCTTGGCAGGGGCCTCCCATGTGTCCAGCACATGTGTGTGAGATGCTGGGAGACCGGCAGGCCGTGACAGCGTTAGCATGGACTAGAGCAGATAGCTGATGGATTTGCCCTGGAGCATTACAGAGGGCCTTGGGCAGAGGAGCAGCCTGGCCACTGTTGACGACAATAGAGGGAGAGCCCCAGGGACCAAAACCCAGCCGTGCTCACGTCACCGGACCATGGAACAGGGGCACGTGAGGCTTCCTACGTACAAGAGGGCTTCAGAAAGTTCACAGAAAGATGGGATTGTTGCTTGAACTTTTTGCAGCCCGCTCGGATTTGCAGCTCACTCTCCCAAGGGCTGGGGCCATGCCAGAGGGCAAAGGTTTAGGGAAGATGCCCAGTCTCCGGCCTCATTCTCAGGGCAGAGGAGACACTCCCAGTGGGAGAGGAAAGGACAGAATGCCAGCACTCTGGGGCACCAGTTCTTTGTGAAAGAGGGACAGTCATTACAGTCGTGACAAACAGGTGGCAGCATGACTGAAACAGCAGTCATTCGCTGCCCCTCCCCTTCCATGCAAGGAGAGCTACGTGGGGATAAGGAGGCCGTTTGGACTGTCATCCTTCCAACACAAGCCCATGACCGCCAACATGATCCCATTTCCCAGAAGGAGCAGCTGAGGCACAGAGAGGTTAAGTACCTCGCTGAAGGTAGCACGGGAAAGATATAGACATGCATTTATGGACAAATCCTTCGCCTGGGATGTGGATGGTGGCTGTTAGTGCTCTCAAGAGATGCCGGGAACATCCGTACCCCCACACCCAAGAACTGCCCAAGAAGCCCGGGGACGCTCCATGCTGGGGGAGGAGAGGGCTGAGTTGTTCCAGGGGTGGCCGCAAAGGTTCAAACCACCAGACTGTGTTAGAAGCAAGGCCCTGGGATGGCTTTCGAAAGGTCAGAACCTTGAAAACATCATGGAGTTTGGGGCCCCACGGGGTCGCCATGAGTTCAGACGGAATCGTGGTAGCTAACAACCGCTCACCAAGAACTGACTTTGTGCGCAGCTTACTTGCCAGGAACCCCGTCTCTTCTTAACCGTGCAAGGGGGCTCACCCCTCTGCGCCCCTGTTTTCATTAGTAAAATGGGGATAAGGTGACTTCCCTCTCAGATAGATCCGAAGTGAGGATGAAGCACGATCGCGCAGGTAAGAGCGGGACTCCACTGAGCGGTTCATACCTGGGGCTTAGTCCCGGTCCCTGACCACCTGTGGGCGCCGCGCTCGGCCGCCCCCACCCCAGCGCGGAGCCGGACGGAGTCACCTGCGCGCCGGCTCTTTCCTTCCTGCGCGCCCGCGGCCGAGCCGGGCCCGCCCTCCGGCTCCGCCACCGCCCCTCCCTCCGCGCGTCGCGCTGGCCCCGCCCCCGGGCTGGCCCCGCCCTCCCCACACTCCCATTGGTCCACCTGCGGCCCCCGCCGCTGTTTGTCCCGGTTTCCCCGCCGCCCATTGGCCAGCCCGGGTCCTCCCAGGAAGTTTGAAAAAAAAAAAAGTTTTATGGGCGGATGGTCGGGGCCGGGGCTGTGCCGGGGAAGGGAAGGGCCGGAGGAGCGGCGGCGGCGGCGGCGGGATCCCCGCGCCGCTGAGCCCGGCCCGAGAGCCCCTGCACCTTCCTGCCTTCTGCCCCGCCGCCCCTGGGCGCCGCCATGACGGTGAGTGCCCCCCTCCCCGCCCGGGACAGTCCCGCCGGCGGCACCCCGAGGCAGCCCCCTCCTCACGTTCCGGAGGCGAGAGTAGGTCGGGGCCAGATGGCAGGGGGCCCCCGAGGCCAGGGCCCGGCCGACCAGCCTCACCTCCCGCGAACTCCCTCAGCTTCCCGGGCGCCAAGAGCCCGGCTGACCCGAGGAGAGGGGAACTCCGTCCCAGGCAGCCGCTCGTCACTTTTGCCGGGGCCAGTCATGGACGGATTCGGGGTGGCCGTTCCCACTCCTGTGGGATCCCCTCAACTACCAGGCTTCTTGGCGCTCCCGGGGTTCGCGGCCGGTGGAGGAGCCCAGAGGGGCCTCGTCGGGGGCTGGAGCCTCGATCGAGGCTGGGTGCAGGCGCTCCGGGGTCTGCTGGGTAGAGCTGACCTAGCGCTGGGGAGGCTGCTCACCCGTCGAAGGGCCGGTGTGGCGCTGGGAAGGGGGAAGGGGCTGGCCGTGGAGCCCCTCCTGGGGCTACTGGAGCGCCAGGACACCATGCTGCCTCTTCCCTGGAGCGGAGACCTCGGGTGGGGAGCAGGGTGCGGAGGGGAGGAAGGATTTAACTTGTTCTTGGATAGGCTGTCCCCAAGCTCCATCCTCACCAGGATCTTAAAGACCACCCAGGGGTCACTGTTGTCCCCACTTCCCCGTGGGATAAGCCAACTCTTGGCGGGCCAGTGGGTGGCTTGGCTCAGGTTCACCCTGAATGTAAGAGAGTAGCCCCTTTCTAGGTCCACCTGGCTTTGTAAGGTGAGTGATTCTAGTGTCCCATTAGTGTCTTCGACAGACTGACAGCCACAGAGCCCCCCAGTCACCCCCCGGGGGGGACGGTGAGCACATTGTGTGCTTGCCTGCAGTGTACCCCACCCTCCCCAAAGTGGAGACCCTGGGGCCTGGGCTGGACTGCTGGGGGTCATGCCCGCAGGGCCATGCCCCACCCCTACCCCCACCCCCACCAGTGTGGTGACCTGCTGCCTCCTGGACTTCCCGCGGCCTCCACACATCCTGCCACCTCCCTGCTGGCCCTTCCTGTCATCAGCAGCCTCCCTTTGGGCCGGGGAGCAAAGGGGAGGGGGGAGCTGTAGAGGTGGGGTTGAGCCAGGGGGCGGGCGTGGTTATCCTGACCACTGGGTGCCTCCTGGGCCCCGGTCTGAGTGATTTCACCAGATTTAAGCCTTTCCTGGGATTGGTGCTACTGACCCCATGAGCAGATGAGGACCCTGAGGCAGAGGGAGCCGTGGAGTCGTGTAGGTGGGGTCTCCCAGCTAGACCCTGCCTGGGCCAGACTTTGTATCGAGGTCCAGCCTGGCTTTCCCTCCCTGGGGAGATAAGAAATGTACACACAGTTGCCTGCCTGGGGTCAGCAGATGCAGGGCATGGCTGAGGCTGATGGGAGCAGCTTGAAGGGGCTGCTGGGGGGAGGGGCAGCCCCTCCGCATTGGAGGTGACATCAGGGAAGAGGCAGTGTGGACAAAGGCTGGGGAGGAGAGAGGGGTTCTGGGAAAGAGGGCCTCAGAGACCAGAAGAGCCCTTTAGAATTTGTTGGGGAGCAAGGGGGAGCCTCAGGTGGTTTTAGAAGCAGGGAAGCACGTCCTGATCACTGTTGGCTGTTTGCGGGGTTCTTCTGGTCACCTCTCTGAGCCGGTGCCCCACTCCTGCGCCAGGTGTTGCTGCCCGTGGGTTCCGACTCACGGTGACTGGTGTGTGTCACAGTAGCACTCTGCTGTCCCCATAGGCTTCCCAATCACTGGTGTTCCAGAAATAGATCACCAGGCCTTTCCTCTGCGCCTCCTCAGGGGAGACTGCAGCCACCAGCCTTGGTTGAGCAGCCGAGACCTATCTGTGTGCGCCACCCAGTGCCCTGCCCCTCCTATTTCTTCCTTGAGTGCCCTTCCTCTCCCCTGGCCCCCCATCCTGCCCTGTGGCCCCTCTCCTCCTCCCCAGTAGGAGTAACTGTGGGGTGCTCTGCCTGGGTGGAGGATGGAGGCTTAGGGGAGCTCAGGGGGATTCCAGGACTGGACTTAAAGTCACAGTGTTGCCCCATCCCCTTGCTTATAGCCCTGGGGCAGTTTTGCCCCAGAGCCTCTGCCCAGCTGCCTGACATCAAATTATATACTCGGTCACTTGTTTATGATCTGTCTCACCCTAAATTCCCCCAGGACTGGGGCTGAGGCTCTCTTCACAGACGCGTTCTTGGTTCAGAGCAGTGCCTGCTGCTTTAACACATCCCCCGCTACCCCTCAGCCTGTGCAGGGTTGGCGTGGGGGCGTTGAGCAGTGTGTCTGTAAGTTGGAGTCGCTGGGTTGCTTTGATCTCGCCATGCTGGCGGCAGTTGGTGTGGAGTTGACGACAGCGTGGCCCGTGTGTCAATCCACCCCTTGTGTTCACTGACCCTCTGCTGACCACGATGTCCTTTCTAGCGATTCGCCCTTTTCCTGAGTCACTGTGATGGGCCTACAATAGAGGCCTTTCCAAAGGGCATCGGGGAGGAGCGGCTGGCAGCGCATCGGGGGGTGGGGGGAGTGGTGGGGAGGGTGGCATCTACTGGGAATAGAGCTGGGACTTGAGGCATGAGTAGGAGTTTGCCTGGTCAACAGAAGAGGAAGCCTAGTGTTTCAGGCCAAGAGTACTCGTGAGTGAGGCGTCTGAAGGCTTGAGGTGTCTGGGGGCTAGAGAGAAGTTTAGGGTGATAGCTGGGACACCCTAACCAAGGAAGGGCCGGGTGGGAAAGAGGGTTCAGGCTTTAGTGCCCCCAGGATGCACCTGGACCTCGTCCTGAAGTCACATGAATCTTTGGGGGTTTTGCGCAGGCTGTAACACTGGATGACGAGCCCTGGTGGCGTAATGGGTTACTCGTTGGGCTGCTAACTGCAAGTTCGGCAGTTCAAACCCACCGGCTGCTCTGTAGGAGAAAGAGGAGGCTTTCTGCTCCAGAATTAACGCGATGGCAGTGAGTTTGGTGACACTGGGTCCTTCTGGTCAGTGTGCTTGAGCTGCTCCTGAACCCATTTAGGGACGCGCCATGATGGTCTGGACAGCCAGCAATAGTGTTGACTGGTGGCAGAGGAGGTGACTTGTCAGAGTTTCTGGCAGGAAAAAGGGGGTTGGAAGGGTGGCTGGGTCCGGGGAGCTGTGTGTGCGCATGCTGGTGGGTGAAAGATGGGGCTTGAGAGCGCTTTCTCACCCTAAAACTGTCTGAGTGACTGACTCTGGTGTTGAGAGCACCCCCATCCCTACCCCAGGACCGACCCGAGTGCCCCTTTGAGGGGTTGTAGGCCTCCCGTGCGGCAGCTGTTCAGCCCTGGCAAAAAGCTGGGGTGAGCAGGCCCCCACCACTGCTGCTCACGCAACTAGGGCTCAGGGTGCTGACGGGACTTAGAAAGGTCACCTGACTACATCTCAGGCTGCCCTCAGGTCACTGTGGCTAGGGACCTCCCAGGGGCTCTCTTTTGGGGCAACTTAGCAGTAACAACCCCTGGGACCTCGGGGTCCCTCTAGCCTGTTTTAGCTAAGTACATGCTCTGCCGGGAGCCACTGCAGGTTACAGGCAAGTGGGCAGGGACCCGGGTGTGACCACCCACTGGTCCGTGGTCTTAGCTTGGGACCACCTAGGCAGAGCCTTGTGGGGGCGGGGCCTGGAGAATGGAATGCGTAGGAGTTGACCTGGTCAAACATGGGGTCCCTATCACTGAACTGAACCTGGTCTCCTCCCTCAGACAGGTATGCAGGGAGAGGGTGGGGTGCAACTGGGTGGAGGTGGAGCTGCCAGGGACTGTGGCTGTGGTGGCTTGGCAGTCCCCTGGCCAGAGCCCCCTGCGTGGGAAGCGGAGGGGAGTGGGACTGGGATTCCCTGGGAGGTGGCCAGGTCAGGTGGCTCTGGTTTCCAGCTGCCACCAAACAGCCCAGCCCACGCGCCACACCGCCGGCTCCTCCACGCAACCAGACACCCAGACCTGGCGCGGCCGTGATGCAGGCCCTGATAGGTGGGCTCAGAGCCATGGCAACAGGTGGCCGCCTCTTGCCTGCCACCAGCCTGACCGCCCTGCTCCCCTCCCTGCCAGGGAGCAGGAACCCAGACTGGGTGAAGGGACTGGGACCCAGTCTAGAGTGGCTTCCCCAGCAGGCAGGGAGAGGCCGCCGCCCGGCAAATGGGCATAGGCAGAGCGATGCTGGAGTGAGCAGCACCCTGGGCTAGGCTCCCTGACTACCCCAGGCCTGTGGAGCATGCTGCGGCTGGGGGGCCCCAGGTCCCAGAGCCGTACTTCCTGGGGCAGCACCCAGCAGGTAGGACTTACCAGGATGGAGGCTTGCCCTCCTTCAGCTCTAGAAGGGGCCGCGTGGTTGTGTGTGTGTGTGTGTGTGTGTGTGTGTGTGTGTGTGTGTTTTTCAGGGCCTCTGAGCCCAGCCTAGGAGTTCCCACCTTCCAAGGTCCCCAAATGATGAGGGACAGGCAGGTCTGCTTAGACCATGGGAGAGTTCTGGGCTCCAGGTGGGTTCGGCCTTGTCAGGGAGAGGGACAGAGCGGCCCGCCCGGCCCTACTCTCTCCGCGACCTGGGATCTCCCTCCACTGGCAGGTGGGGGGTTAGGACGTCAGTAGTGCGTCCCCCAGCTACAGCCCGAGCTGGGTGTTGAGGAAAGGGACCGAGGCTCCTTGAGGCCAGAGTTACCCCACCCCTCTCTGGCTCACAGGACCTCAGCCTTGCAGGACTCGGGGCATGCAGCGGGCTGCACCCCTGCTTCCCACCCCGGTGTCTGACCATCTGCCTCATCTCCCCACAGCCTGACCTGCTCAACTTCAAGAAAGGATGGATGTCCATCTTGGACGAGCCTGGAGAGGTAGGCAGGCCGAAGCGGGAGGGTGGAGGTTGGCCTGAATGGCCCTTGTGGGCAGCCCTGCCCCTTTTGCCTTTCAGAGAGCCTGGTCCCCAGGGGCAGGGGCCAGGCGGGCAGCTCTGCCCCCTGGGCAGCTCAGTTGTGTGTGTAAGTCCCTCCCCGCCTCCTCTCACCCAGAACCCAGGCCGTGCCCTCCTGCTAGGAACTGAGGAGTTGAGGGCTGGGATGGAAGGGCTTACCTGATCCCTACGTGTAGAGGCGGGAAGCCAAGACTACCAGAGGCCCCCGTACAGGCTGTGTCCCCTGTCTCCCCTTCCTGTCCCCCTCCCCCTGCTGTGCTTAGTCCCACTGTGCTTGGTTCTGCCTTCCCCAGACCTCCCCAGTGGAGACCAGGAGCAGCTCCTGCCACCCTATTTGTCTGGCCTGTAGCCTGTGGCCGGCCCAGGTGCCCAGAGAGCCAGCCAGGCACAGCCAGGTGGGGAGGGGCCACGGCACACGTGTTAAAGTCTCATCAGCCCAGGCCCCTCAGGCATCGGCAGCCGTGTCTGTGAAATGGGTAAACAAGGATAGGGGCCATTTCCCTAGCTCGGTCTTCTTGACTGCCTGAAACTGCAGCTGGCACCTTGCCCACTCAGCCTGGGAAGGGGCAGCCCCGTAGATCTGCCCTGCCTGCCCCTGGGGCTCTGGGTCTGCGTGCAGCCAGCATGCAGGGAGGGCATGATGCCAGGGGGCATCTCATTGTGTTCCCTACCCACGTTTGGTTCCCTCCAGCTCAAAGCTTTCCGCACCCGCCACCCACCCGCCTGGCCACATGGCCAGCCAGTCCTGGTGGCTGTTTGCCAGGCTCACACAAGGCCTGGTGCCCTGCCAGCGACCCCTTCTGGGCCTCCCCGCCCAGGGTCTCTCCCCGCCCCAGAGGGCAGAGGGATCAAGGGCCCCACCCAGAACTGGCCATTACTCATCAGCTGTCACAGGGGTTTGGAATGTCCGAGCTGGAAGGGCCCTGGGAATTGGGCCAGGCCGGCCCCTCTGTGCACAGGCAGGGACGGGACCAGGGGGTTTGGTCCATCCAGGCTTTGAACATGGGCAGCCCGCGGCCCACTGGAGGTCCCACCTCGGACAGGGACTGCACTGGGGAGGGCCAGAGAGGACACTGGGTAGAGGGTCCCCAGCAGTCCTGCCCCTGAAACAGTGCCATGAGAACCTACATCTCCCGGGCCCAAGAAGCCCCGCTTTACAGGTCAGGAGATTGGGGCTCAGAGAGGTGGAGACACTTACCCAAAGGCACACAGTGAGGGGGGAGCAGTAAAAGGAGCCAGTACTGGGTCTCCTGGATGCCAGGTCCTGGGCTCTTGGAGAGCAGTGTGTTCGTGGAAAAGGATAGAGCTAGCTGCCCTTGACCCTTGAAGGCTTAGCGTCTTCTTTTTTCTTTATAAAGATTCATGGGAAAATCTCGTTTTATGTATATTTTAGCCTCTTATTGTGAATTAGGTGAAGGTTTTCGGAGAGTTTTTTTTTCAACAGCTTATCAAACCTCCCAGCGGAGTGGCCTCTTTCCACCTGCTTTTGCCCATCACCCTCTCGTTGCGTATCCTCCTCCCTCCTCCAAGCTAACCTCCACCCATCCTCTAGTCTGGGGGTCTGCAAACTTTTAAGACAGAGGAGCCACTCCTGTCCCTGACAACAACTTAAAAACATCATTCGGGAGCCATCAATGTGTTGTTGTTGTTGTTTACAAACAAATGAAAGCCCCGCGATCTGAGTAATTTCAGTTTGCTTCAGAGCGCAACTGGCCGAGAGCCGCAGTCTGCTGGTGACCCCGTGTCTAGTCTCTGCCTTCCCTTGCCCCCTTTTTCCTCCCACCCCTGCTAACTGTCAAAGTCTGTTTCTTTTTCTGTGAAAACTTTCTCTTTTCCCCCCTAATTCACCCTGGCCTCGTCGCTCAATGGCTGTCTTACCAAACACAAAAAACCCTCAAAAACCAAACCCACTGCCACCGAGTCGATGCCAACTCACGGCGACCCTGTACGGCAGCATAGATCTGCCCCTGCGGCTTGCTGAGACTCTCACTCTTTTCAGGAGTGGAAAGCTTCTTCTTTCTCCCCAGGATCAGCTAGTGGTTTTGAACTGCTGACCTTAGAGTTAGCAGCCCAACACGTAACTACTATGCCACCAGGGCTCACTTGGACTGAGCATCTCCTGCTCCGGTTACACACATGCCATGAGGTGTCGCTCAGATTCCTCGCTATTCTTTCAAGTAGGACACTAGTATTCCGTGTGTGTGTGTGTGTGTGATCTTCTGTATCCATTCTCCCACCCACCCATGGTAATTTAGATTGTTTCCATCTTCTGCCTCTTGCGGGCTGCAATCCACAAGGTGCTCAGTTCAAAACCACCAGCTGCTCCTCTGGAAAAAGACGAGGCTTTCTACCCCTATAAAGAGTTGCAGTCTTGGGGCTCACAGGGTCACTATGAGTCGGCATGGCTCGATGGCACTGGGTTCTGTCCTGGTTCCACTCTTGTGGGTAGTGTAGTGAAGGCCTTGGGGGTTCCGTCTAACGGTGGCTCTTACTTGCTTAAAGAGTGTGTTTGGCAGGTTTCTCTAGAGAAACAAAACCAGGACACTTGCGATTTTATATATAAGAGGATAGGTTTATACAACAAGAAGGAATACAACAGCTAATTAGTCCACACGGCAGCACAGAGGGCTCAGTTCAACTCACTTCCGTAGAACAGTTAGTATACTGGTCCAAGGTCAAGGAAGCAGACAGTGGAGTCTTCTCCGTTAGGCAGAGTCTGCCCTCAGGCAGCAGGCAGCAGGGTGGGTCAGCCACAGTCAGCAGCTCGGGGCTCAGCCAGGCAGGCCCCGATGGGATCTGGGACTCAGACAGGGCGACAGCATCCACCAGCCTCAGGCGCAGCATTGCTCGCACCAGCAGTGTGGCGAAGCAGGTCTCGAAGGAGCCTCCAGCTTTAGCAACATGATCCACAGAGTGGCCTGGCCCACAGGTAGTGTAGCTCACAGGTTGAGGCAGAGAACTAGCTAGAGCAGCAGTACACTGGTCCCATCACCAGGGAGCAGGAAAGAGATGGGATGCCGGCTGTCTTATTTATCTTGGTCATCCTCCACCCAAACTTTGCCCACATGTTCCCATTGGCCTAGTTGGCACAATAAACCCAACTATCACGGGGGTGTGCCCACAGAGGGCAAGATGAGTAGAAGGGTGACTTCTGGAGGAAGCACCACGAAGTCCCTGAAGAGCCAGGGCTTGGGGGTCGGGGAAACCCAAGAAGCCCATGGGCTGGAGCTGGGGGGCACATGTGACCCTGGTGGCATCCCAGTGGATGAGCGTGCGGGCACACCAGCAGCCCCCAGATCAGAAAACATGCTGCCCTGCTGCCCTCTGCCAGGCCACCTGGGGGCACTTTGGGCCCTGGCTGCGGAAGTGACCCTGTGTCATGGGGGAAAGACTTGCAGAGTCCTGGGCCCACTGAGTCCCTGGCTCGCTGGGCAGGTCACAGCCCTTCCCTGGGGGGCAGAGGGTTTTAGGCAAAAGGCTCTGGAGGGGCTTGGGGGCGTGGTGTCAGTAAGCCAGAGAGGGTTCTGGCCCCTTTCACAGATGTTACCTGTGGGGGCTCACCTGGCCTGTGACCAGGCTCCCAGTCCCACCCAGCTCTTCCTCCCAGCCGCAGATCTGGCTGTGAGCCGAATGAATGGCTCTGCTCTGGACAGGGTACCTGCGCAATCTCTCTCTCTCTCTCTCTCTGTCACACACACACACACACACGGGCACGCGTGTGTGCGCAGCGGCCACCCACCCCAGTGCTCACACCACCTCCCCTTCACAGTGGAAGAAACACTGGTTTGTGCTGACGGACTCCAGCCTCAAGTACTACAGGGACTCCACGGCCGAGGAGGTGAGGCAGCAGGGTGCCCCCTCCCCCATCGCCCCCACCCCCGGCTAGGGGCTGATGGGGCCTGGGAGGGTGGGCTCGGCTGACGTGGTGTCTCCCTGGCCAGGCGGATGAGCTGGATGGCGAGATTGACCTGCGCTCATGCTCGGACGTCACGGAGTACGCAGTGCAGCGCAACTATGGCTTCCAGATCCACGTGGGTCGCCGCAGGGCCAGTGAGGACGGACGGGCTGGGGAGCGCGAGGAGAGCTGGGCTGCTGGCCACTCAGGGGCTCTGCCCCCGTGGCAGCCTGGGAGATCCTGGGTACCCTCGGCTGGGGTGCTAGGGAGACTGGGAGCCAGTTCTGCATCTGGTGTGACCCGCTCCAGGCTCAGCACCCTCCAGGGGGAAGAAGGGCAGCCCTGGGACAGCCTTTTCTTGGGCCTCCCTTGCAGACCAAAGATGCTGTCTACACCTTGTCGGCCATGACTTCGGGCATCCGCCGGAACTGGATTGAAGCGCTGAGGAAGACCGTGAGGCCAGCTTCCGCCCCCGATGTCACCAAGTATGTGGTTGGTCACTGGGCCCTGGGGAAGGCACTGGCCCCTGGCAGTCATGCGGAAACCCTGGGAGCTTTGAAGTGGGGCTCCCCATCATTACCATCCCCCTCATCCTGGGAAGTGGGGGGGTCTCCATCCACGCCTCTGAGGGACAAAGAGCGCACTCCATTGGAGGCTGCCGTACATGGGGGTATGGCAGAGCCCCCACTCAGTACAGATACAAGAGGCCCCTGGGAGTAAGGGCAGGGGCTGAGTTTGAAGCCCTCTGCTGACCACACCCTGGCTGTCCAGCCTCAGGCCAGTGCCTTTCCTGTCTGAATCTGGGGCTCCTCATCTATTGGGATTTGTCTGCTATGTGTGACGATGTGCGTGGAGGGTTTGATGTTTAGTACACGGGCCGGGCTGTGCAGTGGGATTGTTATTTAGTACACAGCCAGCCTGTACACTGGGGTTATTTAGTACACAGACTAGAGTTATTTAACACACAGGCTGGTCTATACACTGGGCTAATTTAGTACACAGGCTGGAGTTATTTAGTGCATGGGCCAGGCTGTGCAGTGGGGTTGTTTAGTACTCAGGCTGGGCTGCCCTTGCACTGGTCAGGCTCCTGGGGACCCCAAGTCCGTCAGAGGAGCACTTTGCCCGCGGGGTTGTCAGTGGCTGCTCTTTGGAGGTCGGTCACCAGGCGTTTCTTCTGAGGGACCTCTGCAGGAACTCCTAGCGGCCAGCTTCTTGATTAGCCAGTGGCGTATTCATTGTGCCACCATAGGCCCACCTGCTGCCACAGAGCGGCTTACGCTGCGTAGTCGGTTCGCTCTCTGAACAGGACCCAGGTCCACAGTTCAGGCCTCCTGGGACAGCTCTGTAGGCAGCTCTGGGCAGAGGTGACAGGCAGGGCACTTCTCACACCCCATTGGGCAGAATGCCATCTATGAGTGTGAAAGCTGCAAGGGACACTGGGCGTGTTGTCTTTAACGGGTGTGCCTGACTGTGGACAGCCAGCCTGTGGCCTCAATGCCTCCTGAGGTCAGCAGTGCCTGTGGTGTTTCTCTTGGTCAGAATCTAGCCCCTTGCACCGGTGTAGTGATTTCTGTAGCCACTGCTGTGGAATTTTCTCACTTGTAATACTCATCCATCCGCCAGCCTTGCAAAGGGCTTCCTGGTTGTTTTACAGGAGAACTCCACCATCCGACGGGTATCTTACAGGTGGGGGACAGGGAGGGCAAGCCACGCCTCCAGGGTGCTCTGCCCGCAGCAGGCTGCCTCCTGTGGGCCCACCCTGATGGGCTGTGCTGGCATCCTAGGCTCTCGGACCACAACAAGGAGAATGCACTGCACAGCCACGGCACCCTGAAGGGCTCGCTGAAGGCCGGGGAGCAGCGGGCCGGCTCCGAGGTCATCGGCCGGGGCGGCCCACGGAAGGCAGATGGGCAGCGGCAGCCCTCAGAGTACGTGGAGCTCTCACCGCTGACACAGGGCGCCCCGCAGCGGGTCCGCCCGGGGGCCCGCACTGCTGACCGGCCAGCCAAGCAGGAGGAGCTGGAGCGGGACCTGGCCCAGCGCTCCGAGGAGCGGCGCAAGTGGTTCGAGGCCACGGACGGCCGCGTAGAGCCGCCGTCCCCCGGCACTGGCGAGGGGCCCCGTCGGGGCCTGGGTGCCCCCCTGACCGAGGACCAGCAGAGCCGGCTCAGCGAAGAGATCGAGAAGAAGTGGCAGGAACTGGAGAAGCTGCCGCTGCGGGAGAACAAGCGGGTGCCGCTCACGGCCCTGCTTGGCCAAGGCCGGGGTGAGCGCCGGGGACTTTCCAGCGACAGCCACGAGGCCCTGGAGAAGGAGGTAAGCACCTTGGCTGGCCACTCCAGAGCCCCGGCACCCCCTCCAGCCCCCCTCCATTCTGTGCATCACTTGAGGGTGTTGAACTCATACCTGCAGTGGTGGGGGGCAGCCGGGTTAGGAGGAGCTCACCCCCAACCAGCTCTGCCTCACATTCTCATGGTCTCCGCACGGCTCCTCTGCCCTGGCTCAGGGTCTGCTTGTCCCAGCCTCTGGCCTCCGCCTCGGCTGTGGCCACGTGACACACGGATCCTGAACCAGCCCAGCTGGTGGCCCTTCTTCCTTAGGATGCTGGGGTTTCTCCGCGTCCCTGCTTCTGAGATGGCTCATCCTTAGAGCCAGGGGAGTGGCAACTGACACTGACGGGTGTTTCCCACAGCGTATTTACATAGCCCCGCCCAGCCCTGCAGTGGGCGCTGTGCAGACTTGGATAGAAGAGACACATCAAGTCATTTCAGTTCACCACATCTCAGTAACTGCCGAGAAAGCAAGAGGAAAGGGAGGGAGGGATCATTTGTTACCTGTCCTGTGTTCCCCTGACCGACACTAACTGGCTTCCTCCTCCCCTGGCCTCCCTCTGGTGTTAGGGGCCTTCGCGTTGGGAAGCCCCGCCCCTTCCTGCGTGGGCCTCGCTCTATTGCAGCGGGGCATCAGTCCAGCTCATGGGGGGCCTCCCTCTTTTTCCCTGATCCTCCGCCGTGCCGGTGTGCCACTCTCCAGGGATGGGAGCTCCTGCCAAGGTGTCTAAAGGAGGTGAGGGGACGCTCCCCCAGCCTCTCAGGAGCCTTCTGGCTGTCCTTCCTCCGCCCGCCCCCCACCCAGCTCTGTTCTTCTGGCGGCCCCCCCGTACTTGCCTGACTCCCTGTCAGCATCCAGGTCTCTGCGGGCCTGCCTTTTCGTTGTCCGTTTTCCATGCTCGCATGCGGCTGGTGACTAAAACACTGTAGCTGGTGGCAGGCATGTGTCAGATGTCAGTGACACATTTGCTCTCCCACACTGGGAGGAGGTCTTTCAGGAGCAGCTTTGCCCGACACACCATGCTGTTAGCGTTCTGCACGTTGGCTTCATTGGGTAGAGGCGATCAGGCTCAGGGATGGTGCCTTTACCACCTCTGTCATGCCGGCAGTCTGAGTGACCAGTCCTATCAAGTCTCCTCTGGGCCCAGATTCTCGTACGTCATTGATCTGGTCGCCCAGGAAACAGCTGGGCAGCGGGGGGCAGGTGTGTCCCCCTTTGCCTGCATCTCCACCCTGCTTCCCCTTCTCAGGCCCTGCTGACCTCCCTCCATCCCCACCCCGCTTCCGCTCCCACAGGTCCAGTGTCTGCGGGCCCAGCTGGAGGCCTGGCGTCTCCGAGGGGAGGCCCCTCCGGATGCATCCCGGACCCACGAGGACAGCCCTGTCCCTCCAGGCTACATCTCGCAGGTGAGCCTGCGGGGCGGGAGGGCAGGCTCTGGGTGGCCGTGCTGTCAGACACAGCCCGTGTGAGCCATGTGACATGCATCGACTCATTTCGTTTCCCCACAGCGGTAATAATCGATCCTGGTGGGCGTGACCACGGGCCCACTTTACAGACCAGGCCCCTGAGCTCTGAGAGGTTCCTGACTTGCCGAGGGCACCCGGCCTACAGGTGTCAGGTGGGGTTTGAGCTCAGGTCCGGCTGACTGCAGAGCCCATGTGAGCCCCTGTGTGTCACTCTGCACGTGGTCGATTCCTCCCTGTCCCCTGCGCCATCCTGAGGCAGCGGGGTTCACAGGTCAGAAGGCCCCCATACAGGGTTACCTAGGGGACAGAGGAGCATGCAGTGGCCCTGGTGTGTGTGTGTGTGTGTGTGTGTGTTAGGGATGTGAGCTGCCTTGGACAGTGGTTCTCAACTGGGGCAGTGTTGTCTCCCAGGGGACATCTGCTCACGTCTGGAGAGGACTCTGATTGTCGTGACCGGGAGTAGCGAGGTACCCTTGGTGTGTAGTAGATGCAGCCCCAGAATGCACAGGGGAGCCCCTCAGCAAGGAATGGGCTGGCTCAAACATCAGGATTGGCAAGGCTGAGAATCCCAGGGACGAGGATCTAGTCCTGAAGACAACGGTGTGTGGGCAAATGGTTAACAATGGGCCCTCTGGAGCGTGCACGTGTGTGAGCGTGTGTGTATGTGTGTGTGTGCGTGCATGCGTGCACACGTATGCAGGCGTGTGCTTGTAGACTTAAGCATGTGATGAGCCCTATTCTCTACGGTACATTCCGAGCACCGTTTACAGAGAAAAGACACGGAGACTTGTCGTTGGGAACGTGGCACGCGGAGTCTTGGCCGAGTGCTCTCCCTGCTGGTTGTGGCACTCTTGCTCCCCCCTCCCCCTAGCGGCCGGCGGATCGGCTGTTCTGACCGAGTGTCGCCTGACCTTTCTGCGTGCGTCGGTCAGTAGGATGAGAAGACGCACGTTCCAGGCGTGACAGGGTCAGGGCCACCAGCGGGAGTCCGTGTGTCTCCTACGTGCACGGTGGAACTGCTCCGGACACGGCGCGACGCGTGTGCACGTGCGCTTTTGTTTCCTGGTGTGGCCTCACCCTGCCTTCAGTCTAGACAATAAACGATGAACCCAGCCCTGACTTGTAGCCGCCGCCGCTTCCCCTGGTGTAAACACTCCTCGATGGCCGACGCCAGCTGCCCCCGGGAAGTCCCTGAGCCTGCACGTGTGCCCAGATCTGCAGCCCATGATCTAGCGTTCCCGCCGTCCCCACGCCCGAGAGAACACAGCTCAGAACAGAATGTGCTGGGTGATCAGGAAGCTCACGGCTGGGCACCTGCGGCCTTTGTGTTTAAGATCGTGGCCTGGTTTCATGTCCCATCACAGCTGTGCTCAGTAACCAGCACACACTCCCCAAGCCCTCGGCCATCCCAGTCACTGCAGGGTAGGCTGGCGCAGAAAAGCATGCGGGGTCCCTGGCCTCTGGGCAGGAGGAGCCTTTCAGAGGCTGGGACTGGTGGGGGTTCTGTGAGAGGGGCCCCGGAGGACTCCCCGAGGGGTGGGGCTGTGCTGGGTACGGGTGAGGATGTTGGGTGTTGCGTGACGTGGACAGCCCACCCCGGCTGTGCGGTTATGGAGCCTCTGCTGTCCTGCTAAGGGATGAGACCTTGTGGGCGGGCAGGCAGGGCTTCAGGCCCCGGCAGTGGCATCACAAAACGATGTTAGAGAAGAGGGAGGCTGGGGGGAGAGCTGGATCAGTGGCCGTGGGGGACCGGATGAGGGAGGGGGACAGGAGAGGGGAGGGTCAGACAGAGGGAAGACCCAGAGGTTGGAGCAGGGGGTCCTCTAGGGTCTGAGTGGGAGAAGCCCCCCACCCCTGAAGAAGAGCTAGGATACAGGGAGGGCCTAAGGGACCCTGGACACTGGGGACTGAGCAGGAGCAAGGAGCCCAGCGTGTCAGTGGCTCCAGTGGGTGGGGGAGGGATGGGGGGGCCACCTCCAGGTGGGCATAAACTGTGTACAGTGAGCCCTTTCTGATGGGTGGGTCTGGGGGGCCATCTGTGCCCACCTGTCATAGGTGAGGTTCCGGTTGAGTCCGTTCCATGGCTGGAAGCAGCGTGCTCTGTCATTTGAAATGAGCACCCCTGGACTTCTCAGCTTATGGGTGGGGGAGACTGAGTGAGGTCAGCCAGTGACAAGATTGCAGGTGAGAAGCGTGAGCAGAGAGCAGAAGAGGGATGAAGGAGCGGACCCAATGGGGAAGGTGCTAGAGAAGAGCTGCTGAGTCATCTGTGGGCCTCCGGTGGAGGGAGCCCCAACCTCGCCTCCGAACTGGATGGTGGCCCACTTACAGGGCTAGGACTTGCCCCTGCAGGGCAGCAGCTGGGGTGAGGTGGGGTGGTGGTGGTTTGGGGCTTTTCCCACTGAAGGTTCAACTTCAGTGCCAGTCCTGGCTAAGGGAGGCCTCCACCCTGCAAGGTGGGCACAGAGGCTTGTGCATCTGGAAGACCCTCCTCATGGGCCCTGCAGCTTCCTGAGCTCAGCCTTCAGCCCTTCCCGTTAGCGGCAGTGCCTGGCCCTTTAAGAGCACTCCACCCCCCACGGTGCTCTGACACTGAGGAATGGGGGCACATTAGACAGGTGATCTCTACAGCCTGGTGGAACATGAGGAGGGCAGGACCCAAGTCCCGTCCCCCCTCTACACACACACACCCCGGCGTTGGAGGCATATTGAAGACCTGGTCTGGGGCCCAGAGCTAACTGGGTGGTCTAGCTGGGGAGCTGCTCAGGGCAGCCCCGGGTCCCAGGGCCTGACCCCTTTCCTCCCCCATACTGCCCTGCTCCAGCACTGGGGGCTCTTCTGGCAGGTGTGCCTGCTGACCAGATGGGCACTGTGGGAGGGGCTGAGCAGGGCCCCTCTAGTTGCCAGGTGCCATCGAGTGGGCTCCGACCCACAGGCACCTGTGCACAGAATGAAACACTGCCGGGTCCTACGCCGTCCTCCCAAGGGTTCCTGTCTGTCCAAGACGGATCTGTTGGTCCTTTTCGCAGTCGCCGTACTGTCAGTGTTCTTCCCCAGCACCGCCTTTCAAATGCATCCACGCTTCCTGGGGCTTCCTTATTCCACGTCCAGCTTTCACATGCGGAGCTGCGGACCCAGCAAGTCTGCCAGGAGCAGACCCACAGGCGGGCACAGCCTCTTAGGAGCCCCCGTGCCTCAGTTTCTTCCCTGGGTCTCCCCATTCCCACGTTAGTGATCTGAAGTAGTTTTCTCTTGTAGAAGGAGTGGGTTTGCGTTTCCAGAAATCATCCTGACACATGAAAGGGAGGGTCGGAAAGAATCCCAGCTCACAACACTCACCCCCGCCCCCCCCCCACACACACACATACACACACCTGAAGCCACCCGGTCGCTGTTGAAGCAAATCCAATGGGCTTCCTTTGAGAAACGCACAGGGGTGGAACCAGCAGAGCGCTGGAGGAGGGGGCATCCCAGGTCTTGCCGGGCTAAATGCAGGCATCGGTAGGGCTGTGTTCCCCACTGTGGGCTCTGGGTAGGAACTAGACTTGCCTCTTCCCACTTCTGGAGGCTGCCTGCATTCCTTGGAGCGCCGCCCCCCCCCCCCATCATCAAAGTTCGGGAGAGCCACACTTCACACCATGTTTCCCCCCCTTCCTCTCACAGTCACAGCTCTGACTTTCTGTCCCCTCCTCCCCATTGAAGGACCCCGGTGATTACATCACACCCACCTGACAGACAGTGCAGGGCCTTGTGGTTAGAGGCCTTCGAGTCGGTCTGACTGATGGTGGGCAGCCCTGTGCACACAGAAGGAACCCCCGCTGGGTCCTGGGCCATCCCCACAGCCAGCGCCTCGTTGGAGCCGCTGTGTCAGTCCTCTGGCGGGCCTACTCTTTTCCGCTGCCCCTCTATTTTACCTTCTCCAGGACCGGCCCCTCCTGGCAACGCGTCCAAAGTTCTTGAGACCAGGCCTCACCAGCCTCTGTTGTAAGGCGCCTTTGAGGATGTGCTTGTTCAGGATCATCTCTCCCACCATTCCCCCCCCCCCCCCCGTAAGGTCACCTGATGAGCAGATTCGCAGGGAGCGCTGAAGGGCATGCGGAGGACACCCTCTGCACCGGTTAGCTCGCTGTCCTGCACAGGCTCCAGAGCTGGATCTGCTCACCGGCACGGAGCGGGGTTTGGCCCGGGTTGGCGGCTTCGCTTCCCTTTTGCGGGGACAGCAAGTGCTCAGGGGCGGGGAAACCCATGGGGCAGCTCCATGGTCTCTGCAGCAGTGCGTCTGTCTGGGCGGTCTGGCTTAGCAGGTGGGCATTTGGGGAGCATGGGCCTTAGTCCGCCTGCCCTCCTCCCCTTGCACATCTCCTGTGGCTTCTGTCTGGATCTGTGTGGCTGGTTTCTGTTAAAGGGGTCACCCCGGCTGGTCAGAATCCGCCTCTCACAGCCCTTCAGGGGCCCCAGTCCGCAGCAGCCCGAAGCCGGCACTGTCTTGTCTGGCAGCCTGGCCGCTGTGAGGCTCCATCATTTATTTAGCACCCCCTCCCCCAGGGTGTTTAGAACGTTCCAGCTTGTCTGCTTGCCACATGTGCCTTGTACTCACCTGACTTTCTGGGGCTAGGGGTGCTCTAAGGTGCCTGTCTACCTTCCCCACCCCATGCAAGCCTGCCGCCCTGGGCACCCCTTCCCCTGTGTTCAGTGGTGAGATACTGACCAACCTTGTCTCGCAGCCCCGTTTCGCGTTATGCTGTCAGTTCCAGCCCGTTTACTGAGCACCCCCCTCCCATCGTCAGGTCTGGACCCCGGGAACCCTGGAGTGGACCTGACGTTTGTTGTCCTGGGGGAGCAGGCAGGTGTCGTACTCTAGAGGTTCTGGGGGAGGCTGCCCAGAGATACGGTGGGCACACAGCGGCCCAGGAAGCTGCAAAAGAGCTCCCTGGCGGAGAGGCCAGTGTGAGCTAAAGTTGGGTGCTGTGGATGGCATAGCCCGCCGCCAACGCTCCACACCCACCCCGAGGCGCCTTGGAAGAAAGTCCTGGTGACCGCGGAGAGACCACAGCCCTTTCTAAGCCCCGTCTCTGGAGCACAGCTCTGCTCACAGGGGCACACGGGGTCTCCTTGAATCAGAAATGATCACTGCCCTCCCTCCAGCTGTGTGTCCGTCTGGAGCTCCCAGGGAGCGTGGTGTCGTGACCCCGTTTTCTCAGGCCTGGGGCTGCTGGGCCGTGGGGAGGCCTCCGGGGCCCAAAGGAGCAGGGCTGGAGCCCACAGGGCGGGAGGTGGAAGCTCCAATGGAGGGGTCAGGCTGGAGGCTGGGGAAGGACGCATCACTGACCCTGGACCCCGCCCCCACAGGAGGCATGCGAGCGCAGCCTGGCCGAGATGGAATCGTCGCACCAGCAGGTGATGCAGGAGCTGCAGCGGCACCACGAGCGGGAGCTGCAGCGGCTGCAGCAGGAGAAGGAGTGGCTCCTGGCCGAGGAGACGGCGGCCACGGCCTCAGGTCAGCCCGCAGAGAGGGAGGGCCCCTGCTCGGCTGCCCACCAAGAGGCTGGCAGTTTGAACCCTCCCGCTGCCTGCTTCTGCCCAGACGGGTCCTCTGGGGCAGCCATGCTCTGAGTCAGGCCCCGCTCCGTGGCAATGTGCGCTGAGTGCCCACACTCGAGCAGGAGTCTAGAGGGAGGAGAAGCTGCCACAGCTGGTCTCTGTCTGCCCCTTATTTGGAAAAAGGGGGGAACTGAGGCAGTAAGAGAGACCCCCCAACCCAGCCCCGGGGAGTTGACACTCCTCTGCCTGGGATCTGGAGCCACTGAGAGAGAGGTGCACCCTCTGGCCACATCCGCTTAGCTCCGGCCCCAGCCCCAGGCTTCAGGGCAAAGAGGGGCCAGCCGCAGACCCTGCTGTCCTGGCATGCCGTCTCACTGGGCCTAGAGGACAGGCTCTGCGCCCCCCACGTTACCGGTCTGTGCCCCTGAGGGATTCACCCCTTTCACAGAGGTGTAATCTGGAGCTCACACGACACAGGCCAGAGACAGTCCCGTGCCTTCCCTCCGTCTCCTGCTCAGCATGCCGTGCACATGGCGGGCACTTCCACAGGCTCGCAGAGCTGCAGCCTGATCGAGGGGGTCATGGGATTGAGCTTCCGGGACCCGGAGCTGCTCGCTCCCCAGCCCCAGGCTGCATGCTCTGCACTGCACTGAGCTGTGGTTGGAGACCAGCGCGTGTCCCAGACGTTGGTTCCCCCGCTCGCACCCTCTAAGGAGAGTCGTGCCTGAGTGCGTTCATAGAGTCCTGAAGAGCCTCGCACCCGGTCAGGTCGGGGGCCGCCACCACGGGGGGCGTGAGCAGCTCCATGTTCAGTGTTCTCTGGGGGCTCTGGGGTCACAGGGGGGAGACAGGGCCTGCTTACCCCGCACCCCTGGGCAGAAGTGGAATTTCCTCTGTTCCATCATCTCACACGGTGTCGCACACGGCCCAGCCTCCTAGGACCACGAGGAGGGTCCTCTGTTATTGTGCCAAGTCACTTGCTCAAAGTCAACGCCCGTGAGCAGAGGAGCTCTGACCCCCCTCGGCCCCTCACCTTAGGGCAGGTCTTTGTCAGAGGCCCCTAGGCACAGCAGGCGGTCACCAATAGCAAGAGCACCCGTGGTCAGAGTCCATGGACAGGTGGCCCCAGCCGGGTCCTCCGGACGGATTATTATCCTCCCCCGATGGACAGACTCAGCGCCACACTGCCCACAACCGCCCAGTCCATGCCACTGCCATGGACTCCTGGCCCAGTGCTCCTCACACACTTGTTTCCCGGGGGTCGGACCGTGGTGGGGCGGCCTCTTTACCCGCTTCCCCGCCCCACTTCCAGCCATCGAAGCCATGAAGAAAGCCTACCAGGAGGAGCTGAGCCGGGAGCTGAGCAAGACTCGGAGTCTGCAGCAGGGCCCTGACAGCCTCCGGAAGCAGCACCAGTAAGACTGCCCTCTGCTCGCTGAGCTGGGCTGCCCCCCCTTCCCCCCGAAGCCCGGCCCCATGCACCCACCAGCGATTTTGCAGCGGGGAACTTTCCTTTGGCCCCTGGCAAGAGGGCACCGACAGGTTCCCCCTGCTGAGACTCCCATGGCAGTCAGGCGGCACAGGGAGCGTGGCCGTGGGGCCTCGGGAAGGGCTCCTTTCCCACACCAGCCCATGGACAGCTCTTCGGCTCCTTCCTGTCTCAGCCAATCACTGCCTCCGCCTCTTAGTATTCTCTAGCACCAGGCTGCACCGGCACCCTTGGCCCGTAGCAGTTCCTCCCTGCCAAGGAACACGGTGCTAGAATTCGGGGGCTCCCCCAACCCACCCTGTCAGTGAGCTGCCTGCAGCCCAGGGAGACCCACTTGCCCGTTCCCAGTTCCAAAACCAGCTTCGGGCCGCGCTGAGGAGGGAATCCGGGCGACTGAGCCCCATTGAGCTGCCCGTGGCCGGTGGGGGCCTGGCAGAGGGCAGGAGGGCCGAGCCCGCGCCATCCCTGTGCCCCGCCCCCGGCAGGTCCGACGTGGAGGCGCTGAAGCGGGAGCTGCAGGTGCTGTCCGAGCAGTACTCGCAGAAGTGCCTGGAGATCCGCTCCCTGACGCGGCAGGCCGAGGAGCGGGAGCACACGCTCAGGCACTGCCAGCAGGAGGGCCAGGAGCTGCTGCGCCACAACCAGGTGGGCCTGGCCCCCTGGAGGGGCGGGTGAGGGTGTCCCCCGCATCCCTGCGCTGAACCCCCGCCCGCCCCCCCCCAGGAGCTGCACGCACACCTGTCAGAGGAAATTGACCGGCTGCGGACCTTCATCGCCTCGCAGGGCGCAGGCAACAGCGGTGGTCGAGGCAGCGAGCGGAGCTCCTGCGAGCTGGAGGTGAGCCCCCCTCCCACCGTCCCCACCCCCACCGAGCACTGGCCACCGGGGTGGACGCTCATGACCTGGCGCCTGCTCTCAAGCCCAGTAGCTCATCTGTAAAGTGGGGCCGGCCCCTCCCTCCGAACCCCAGACTCACAGACATTGGGGCAGGGCTGGCTTGTCAGCCCTGTAGGCAGTGGGTTTCTGAGGCTGCAGCTCTTTACAGGAGCAGAGAGCCTCAACTCTCGCCCAGAGCGCCTGGGGAGGTGGAACTGCTGACCCTGCGCTTACCGGTCCATGTCACTCTGCCACCTCTGTTCCCTTTCCCAACGTCGTCGAGGTGATGCCGGCTCAGGGCGACCCTGTAGGGATGAGTTAGACTGCCCCTGGGAGTGTCCAGCAATGTAACTCTTCCCCCACCCCCCACAAAACTTCGAGAATGTTTAATGCTACATTATTTCTTTTTCTTTCTTCTCTTTTTTCGTAATTCCTTTTTTTTAAAAAATCATTTTATTGGGAGGCTCTTACAGCTCTTATAACAATCCATGCATTGATTGTATCGAGCACATTTGTACATATTTTTGCCATTAGCATTTCCAAAACATTGTCTTTCTACTTGGTATCAGCTCCTCTTCCCTCCTCCCCCCCCCCCCACTGAAAATGTAACTCTTTATGGGACTAGAAAGCCCCGTCTTGTTCCCACGAAGCGGCTAACCTTTCAGATTGCAGCCCAGCACATACCCACTATACCAGCAGGGCTCCTCCAAACACAAATCCCGCGGCCTTCAACCTCTGACTGGAGGCGGGCCCCTCCAGTGACAGAGGACAAGGAGCTGCTCCCTGGGGTTTTCTTGGCAGGTGGCTGCACCTTTCCCGTCACTGCTGGGTGGGGAGGAAGAAGTGCGGGGCCTCAGGGTCACGCAGTGTTTTACTTCACTTTGCTGACTTGACAAATATGCACACAGGCCTTCTCTCTCTGGCAGCACCGCCAAGAGTCCTTTAGACCCGGGGGCTCGACGCCCCCTCGCAGGACGACACCGTTACTGTCCCCTTTTACGGACGAGGAAACGGAGAGGCGGGTGGGAGTTCTGGAGCTGGGGCTGCAGTCCCTGCTCCTCAGTCCAGTTGGGACAGCAGCCTGCGCCTCGGGGTGGGGGGGGCAGGATCAGTGAGGAGGCCCACGTCAGGCACAGCTCGACCCCCCCCCCCCCGTGTGCCCTTGCCCTTTCTGGAGGCTACAGCAGAGGCGGCCACGGGACCCCGCCACGCATGTGGTATAGGGTGGGGGACGGAAAGCGAGAGAGTGGCAGAAATCAGAGAGGATTACCTGGAGGAGCCTGGCCCTCGACCGCCTCTGGGGTGGTGTCTCAGTGCTGCTCCGGGAGGCCGGGCCGGTGGGGGAGGTGGGCCTGTGGCCCCCATCAGCCTGCTGTCCACGGCCCAGGTGCTGCTGCGGGTGAAGGAGAACGAGCTGCAGTACCTGAAGAAGGAGGTGCAGTGCCTACGGGATGAGCTGCAGACCGTACAGAAGGTGGGCCGCCCGGGGCGCGCCACGATGGGGACAGCAGGATCTGGCCTGGCCGACCCCACCCTGGGGAGGACGTGGGACCAGGACAGGGCGCCTCATAGCCCCTCCCCACCCAGGACAAGCGCCTCGCCTCGGGGAAGCACCAGGACGTGTGTGTGGAACAGAGCCACATCAGGACGCGGTCTGAGCGCGAGATTGAACAGCTGAGGGAACACCTGCGCCTCGCCATGGCCGCCCTGCAGGAGAAGGAGGCCACCCGCAACAGCCTGGCGGACTAGAGGTGGCCCTGGGCCCCGGCTGGGGATTCCCCTCCCCCTGGCGCCCACGGCTTGGCATTGCTGCAGCCAGAGGGCACTCTGTAAAATGGAGGAAGTGCCCTTAAGGACCTAATTGTCACCACTTCCCCTTCCGGGACAGCAGCACTTCCCATGAGATGCCACACCCGCAGCCTGCTCTGCCTGTCCCCTGCACACCCCACTGTGACAGACAGCTGTCACTAATCAACCCAGGGCCCTCTGCCTAGCCTCCCTGTCCCTGTGTTGCCCCAGGCATTCCTGATGTAGTTCGAGGTGGTTTCAGGACACTTGTCCTCAGGTCTTGTCTGCGTGGAGTGGCTGCGTCGTGAGAGACAGGCCACTACGTGGTCCTTGCCTGGCTGGGAGAAGTCAGGGAGGTCTGAGCGAGTGGGGATGACAGGACCTCTTGCTGCCCCTTACCCGTGTTCCCCCTTGTCTTCCAGGTCTTGATGGGCCAGGCCAGCTGGAGACCTCTAGCCCAGGGGACCAACCTCCCTCCTTCCCTGCTGGATGGGGCCCAGAAGCCAAGCTTTCTCTTAGCCCCCATGGGCCACACGTGCACTCACACCCACCACACGCACACACATCCATGTGCACACACATACATGCACACACACACACGAACACACTCAGACACACACACACACAACTGCATATCTGAGCGCCCCTCGTACTGGGTCTTACCTTGCACCTTCTTCAGCATTTTATATGTGAAGAGATTTTTATATAAATTTGTTCCCCTTTCCCGCAGAACACTTTATACTTTTTACAAAAGCCATTCCTGGTGTCTGCACCTCCACCGCTGCTCTCCTCTGGCACCACCACCCTCGCCGCCCCAGCTGAGGTCCAGCGGGCAGCCAGCCGCAGGCAGGGACCTGAGGGGAGAGGCAGCGAGCCAGCCACCTTCTCCCTCCTACCCCCAGCCTCCTACTAACTACTTCCTGCCCTGGGTGGACCCCGTCCCCTGGGGCTCTGGATGGAGGGACAGACAGTCTGAGGGAGTTGGCCGCCGCTCCGAGGCCCCGCCACCTGTGAGAGGGTGCTGGATGGGGCGGCCGAAGCCTCCCCATGAAGAGTTTCCCCTCGCCTCCCCAAACCTTCTAACTTAATAAAGTGTTCCCGCAGCTTTGGTGTCCCGGCTGGTGGCAGGTGGGACAGAGGCTGGCGTTCTGCGGTAGCTTCCCTTTGCAGAGGGGTGGCATCGAGTTCCTCCACGGGACTTGCGGCACCAGGAGGCCAGCACCCAGCCAGCTGGCTTGTGGGGTTTGGGGAGAGGCCCATGCTAAGCTGCTGCAGGCCCAGCCCCGTGGCGCATGGGCAGGGTTGTGGGTGAGATGGTAGGGATGGGAGTGAGCAACACGGGCTGGCCCCATTCCTGTGCCGCGCCCACTCCTCACCCCCAGAACTGTCCATGAACTCTTGTGGGTGGCCTCTCCTGGGCTGGACACTGGTATGCAGAAAAAAGAAAGAAAAAACAAACTGCCATCGAGGCCAAGTCCGTTCCGCCTCATCGAGACCCATTATAGTATTTCTAAGGCTTTATATCTTTACAGCCTCATCTTTCTCCCAAGGAGCTACTGATGAGTTTGAACCACCAACCTTGCAGCTAGCCGTCCAGCACTTACCCAACAGCGCAGCCAGGGCTCCATCCACTGGGCAAACACTAGCCCTGCCCACCAAAGCCACACACACAGGCCTTAAAGGAGAGGCATGCCCCTGGACACTGTGGGAACCCAGAGGAGATACCCCACCCAACCTGCAGCTTTGGGGGTATCCTTGAAACATCAGGACTTTTCCAAGATGGACACATGACACCAGCAACATGGGGTTGTCTCGGCATTCCAAGCAGAGGGACCAGCAGGAGGGGCGGTCTTGTGACTGTCCCTGTGGATTTGGGAGGGTGGCAGGCACAGCAAGGAAGTGACGCTGTGTGTGCAGGCGTGTGCACATACACATAGCACTCCCTTGCTCGTGAATGGCTTAGTGATCTTGAAATGCCATTCCAGCCGAGAGGAGCGTGGGTGTGACAGGGCTGTTGGGGAAGGTCTGCCGCAGGACCTTTGCACAGCAGCGGGTGAAAGCCCCAGCTCCCCGAGCATCAGAGTAACCCACTACAGAGTGCCTGCCTTTGGCACTGTCTCGGGAGCCAAGGGGCATCCTTAAGCCACTTGGAGTCGGGGTGCATGGCCAGGAGCCACGACACCCAGGCCATGCTCAGCCTTGGCCCACCATGGCCCATGTATCGCCTCCGTTACTGTCCACATCTCTTAGGATCTCCGTCCCTCACCTGGGCCATGGGAACATCTGCCTGGCTGGTCTCCCTGCGCCATGCTTCTTCACCCACCCATAGCCCCCTTGAGGGCTGCCTGGATGACCCTAAGACCCGACCAACACCTGAAAAGGAGCCAGACACCATCAGTCATTGGGGCATGCAAACTCTAAGCTTTTCACGTCCCATCTCCACCAGGATAGCTCACGTTGAGAAGGCGGGCGATACCAGGTGCAGCGAGAGTGTAGGGTCCTACTCCTGTGGGAAAGTGGCAGCTGTTTCTTCAAGTCCAGCATGCACCTAGTCGGTGACCTAGCATCACACCAAAGAGACCAGATGCGTGCTGGGCTTGAGCTGCCAGTTTTCAAGTGTGCCTGCTGCCGGGCTCCGCTGCCGTGAAGTTCAAGAGCAGGCAGATGTGGCCTGCCGTGACAGTGGTGTGCTAGCGTCTTAGTGGGGGGTCCCCCCACTGCTTTCACAGCTGATGCCAGATGTTCAGAGTCTGGGTTCCTGCTACAGGAGGAGGCTCTGCTCGACGGGAAGGTCCTGTCTCGGCTCTCACTTCCCAGCCTGCCTTGCAGACAGACCTCCATGCGGCCTCCACCTTCCCCATATTTGCCTGGGCTGGTTCTGTGCCCCATGTCTTATGTGCCAAAAGTGATGGGCTACAGTGAGGTGGCCTCACTGGCACACAGAGAAAGAAAAGCCCTGCGATAGGAGTCTGGACATATTTGTGAGGGAAGAGGGGCACCAGTCCATCACAGGTGGACACTTCTGGGCCTCGAGAAGGCTTTAAATGGCAGTGGGCCGGAGCGAGAACTTTGGGGTAACCAGAAATGTCTATCTTGACCTGGGACGTGGTTGTAAGGTCACATGCAAACAGCCGTCAGGTTGAACACAGGATTCATATGATTTACTGTGTGAATCACAACGTATCATTTAAGAAAACATCAACAGCCAAAACGACACGTGGTCCAGCAAGTGCCCAGGAGCACAGGACAAGCCGGTCAACTCAACCCATAGACTGGTCAATGCCCCAGGGCTTGGTTTGCAGGGCAGGCCAGCTGCCTCTGGCCACCAGGCACGAGCTCTGCAAAGAACTGCTGCCTCGCTCAGCCTGTGTAGACCTGACCGGATATCCCGCCCACTGTGGGCTTGCCCTCATCTGTTAAATGGGGACAGCAGTGCTGACTGCAGAGGGCCGGTTAGGTATTAAATGATGAACTATTATAATCTCAGTGTATGTCACTAACCACACGCTTAATGGCTTCCAGCCACAGTGTTATATTAGTTCCATGGCTCAGCCGGGCAGCTTGCTAACGCGTCTTTGTAGTGGGTGCCCACAGACAGCTGCCTGGGCCGGACGTCCAAGGTGGCGCGTCCACTCCTGCCTGGTGCCACAGCGGGGGATGCCGTCCAGCTCTTCCTGGTCCTCCTCGTGGCCCGTCCATGCCGCTCGGCCTTCCTCACAGCAGGGGGGCTCGGGGCAGCCCGTAAACGGCCAGCCTTACATGGTGACATAACTCCGCCTTTCAAGAGACCCACGTGGAAGCCATGAGTCTTAGGACCAAGCTTTGGGGGTGCTGTTGCATCAGGTCCCACCCCAATCATCAAAAGCGGGTCACAGGGCCGGTCCAGACTCCAGGCCAGAGGACAACAGCAGGGTGTGGATCCAGGGGGGGTGACTCAGTGAAGTGTCCTCTTTGGCCACGCAGAAGCTCTGCTCCTGCTTCTCCGCCTCTCCTTCTGGGTCTTCTTTGGAGAACTCCGGGCCTCCCCTGGTCGGCCTCAAATCTCCTGTCTCCCAGGTGTTCTCTGGCGATGATCGTGACTCCTCACGCTTGACTTTTGACTTTGTTCCCCTCTGAACTAATCGCCAGGTCTGCCTCCAGCCAAGCCTTCCTCCAGGACCCTAGACCTGGAGGACCAACTGCATCATGGGATGTTCTTGGGTGCTACTGAGTCTGTCCCGACCCCTAACAGCCCCAGTCCGGCGCCATCCCCATGGTCACCCAGTACTCAAGCCCAGGGATGCAGCGCCTGCATCAATCCTTCGCCGTGAGGGTCTTCCTCTTTTTAACTGCCCCTCTACCCTCCCCAGCAGGGTGGCCTTCTCCAGGGAGCCTGGTCTCTCCTGACAACGTGGCCAAAGTCCATGAGATGGGGCCTCGCCAACCTTGCCTCTAAGGAGCGCTCTGGCCGGTACTTCTTCCGAGATGGAGCTGGCTAAGGCTGCCAGGGCCTTGCTCCTCCTCCACGTGTGTCCTCCATTCCTGCCCTCAGGAATAGCCCTTCAAGGTGTGGCTGCCTGCCTGCCGGGCTGAGCCAGGCCGGAGAGTGAACATCATGTTCTAAGGCCGGGCGATTCCACACACCGGGGACGCCCTGCTTAGAGCCGGGAGAGTAGGGGGTCGGAGATGAAGAGTAGGCTTGGAGCTGCCCCCTGCCTTTTGTGGGGGGCAGCGAACAGGCAGGGCAGTCTGGGAGAGAGTACTTGGTTGCTGAACAGGACTTCAACAGCCCCTGTGCCTCACTGCCCACAGGACTGCTTCCAGAGCATTTGTTCCCTACCCCTGCCCCACCCAGCATTCCCCTCACTGCTGGGAAGTTCTTGCTCCGATCCCTGCCTGCCACATTGCTCACTAACCAGGAAGGCAGACTCCACTCCCCTCCCCTCCCAGCTCCCCTGTCCCTCCAGGAACCCAGGACACTCTTGTTCCCAGGGACACGCAGCTCCTCTGGGGGCGAGGGTGGGCACTGTCACTACAGGCATGCCCCTCAGTAAGCATTGGGGATGTGGTCCCCACCTTACCACAGCCACCTCTCCCTCTCCCTCCCACTGGCCTCCTTTGTGCCCACTGCCCTGTCCTCTGATGCTGAGGTGGGATGGCAGTGGGTAAGTCACCCTGCCCTCCCTGTACCTGAGCCTCATCCGCCACTCAAGTACTCCCTCAATGCAAGAATACTTTTTTCTATTAAATTGGCATTCTATGATGTTCACCTTCCTGACACAACCGCTGAAGACAAAGTGGGTGAACAACTAAATGTGGTGAAGAAAGCTGATGGTGCCCGGCTATCAAAAGATACAGCGTCTGGGGTCTTAAAGGCTTGAAGGTAAACAAGCGGCCATCTAGCTCAGAAGCAACAAAGCCCACATGGAAGAAGCACACCAGTCTGTGCGATCCCAAGGTGTCAAGGGATCAGGTATCAGGCATCATCAGAACAAAAAATCTTAGCATAATGAATCAGCAGGGGAGTGCGGAGTGGAGACCCAAAGCCCATTTGTAGGCCACTGGACATCCCCTTACAGAAGGGTCTCGGGGAGGAGACGAGGCAGGGTGTGATGTAGCAACGATGAAAAATACAACTTTCCTCTAGTTCCTAAATGCTTCCTCCAACCCCCCACCCTGTGAGCCCACTGTCATGATCTGAATCCTACCTTGAAAATCTGACTAGACCAGAGGATGTACACTGGCATAGATGGGAACTGGAAACACAGGGAATCCAAGGCGGATGATCCCCTCAGGACCAGTGGTGAGAGTGGCGATACTGGGAGGGAATAGGGAGGGTGGGTTGGAAGTAGGAAGCCTAGTTCAAGGATCTACATGTGACCGCCTCCCTGGGGGACATACAACAGAAACGTGGGGGAAGGGAGATGTGGGACAGTGTAAGATATGAACAATAATTTATAAATTATCAAGGGTTCATGAGGGAAGGGGGAGCGGGGAGGGAGGGGAAAAACTGAGGAGCTGATGCCAGGGGCTTGGGTGGAGAGCAAATGTTTTGAGAATGATGAGGGCAACGAATGTACAGATGTGCTTTACACAATTGATGTATGTATGGATTGTAATAGGAGTTGTATGAGTCTAATAAAATGATATAAAAGAAGGCCATGGCCTGACTTGGGTCAGGTGCACTTCAGTCGTCAGAGGAACATCCTTGCTCTTCAACACGTCAAAGAGGGCGTGTGCAGCATCCTCGATGTTGACCTTTTCTGCCTGTATCCCGATGCTACTTACTGTCCAGCTGTGAGAGTTTGGGCCTCCTGTACATTGAGCCGTGGTTCATCCTGAAGACTGCAGTCCGGGGTCTTTATCAGCAAGCGCTTTGCTCCTTGTCCATCAGTTTGCCCCACTGTGGATGCCGTGATGCTGGAAGCTGTGTCACCGGTCCCCCAAAGTGAACGGGTTTACGCGGAGCTTCCAGACAAAGACCAGACCACGAAGAAGGACCCCCTTCAGAGGAAGCCGCTGAGAACCTTGTGCACACCTTCCGACCCGAAGCCGACAGCCAGGCGTCTCTCCCACGAGCCTCGGGGTGGCTGGAGCTGCCCGCCTGTCAGCTAATAGGCAGGCGCCTGACTGTTCGCCCAGCGGGCTCCTTAAAGAGGAGCTGGGGCATGGAGAACCCTGGGTGGAGTGCCTGGTCCCTGGGACCTCAAGAGAACGGTCCTTATTGCTATGAGAATAGAGCTTCTGATGGAGAGTTTGAAAACAACCCACACTCACTGCCACCGAGCCCATTCTGACTCAGAAGGACCCTAGACGTCAGGGCAGGACTGCCCCTGTGGGTTTCCAAGACACTCACTCTTTACGGGGGTGGAAGGCCTCCTCTTCCTCCCACCGAGCGGCTGGTGGTTTCGAACTGCCGTCCTTGCAGGTAGCGGCGCACGGAGTCTTCACTCCAGCGCCAGGGTTCCTGGCAAATCGAGACAAGCAACCGTATTTTAAAAATCGGGAGTCCAAAATCCGTTCGCAGGGTTCGCACACGTATGTCGCCTCAGGAGAATCCCGTCTGACCCCGGCGGAGGGACGTGAATTGAGAGCATCGGGAAATCCATCTGCCGGAGCTGACCCTTCGACCTCCTTTTGACCCATTTTAAAGTGGGTCCGTTTTTAGCTTCGTCTTCCTTTCCATCGAGGCTTTCCCAGCTGTGGTCTAGTCGTTGCTGCTGTTTGTCTGTCTGCTGGCTGCCGGTTTGTGTCGCGTGTGGTTTTCTGTGCATGAAGCCAGGCCCGGCAGATCCACAGAGGCAATAACTGGATGGAGCACTGCTCTGGGCACGGTAGGGGAGGATGGGGAGAAATGGGGAGCTAACAACAACGGGCAGGAGAAGGAAAGATCCTGAAATTGATTGTGGTGATCTTCTTCATACGACCGGACGATTTTATTGCATGATGGGTGAGGTATGTGCCGATAAGCCTTTTTTTAAAGACAAGACACGGGAGTCATGGTTTTACTACTGACAGTCAGCAGACAGACAGATCTGCCCCGCCCTCCCCGGGACATTTGGTTAAACGTGAGCCAAAGCCCAATTCTGGGTCTGGGTCTGGGTCTGGGTCTGCGAGAGTTCAGACCCTGCCGCCCACACACCCCACTTGTTAGACTCCCTGCCCTCGAGGCTGCAGGTGTCCCTGGTACAAAGCCAGAGCCTCTGGGCTTCACAAAGCACTTGGTGCCAAGAGCGCCCTGTGGTGGCATCACGGGCTACAGGCCGGGCTGCTTCTCGCAAGGTCAGCAGCTCTGAACCACCAGCTGCACCACAGGGAAACAACGAGGCTCTCTGCTCCGGTAAAGGTTGTACTCTCGGAAACCCACAGGGGCGGCAGTTCACCCACAGGGTCCCGGTGAGTCAGGGTGGGCTCGACTTCTCTTACTTCTATGTCATCTCCACTCCGGGCAGGGAGGGTCCCTGCCATTCCAAGAGGAGGACAGCCTGGCCCCTGAGTACCATCAGCTCCTTCTGCCCCTATTGCCCTGGCCATGAACCTCTACGCCTCTCCTGCACCCAGTCCCTGATCCCCAAGGCTGGGCCCCCAACCCCCAAACCAAACCTTTCACTGTTGGAACAATTCCAGCTCTGAGCAACCCTCTGAGGTAGAATGGAGCTGACCCCACTGGGTTACAGAGACAGACCGCCTCGCCTTTTCTCCGCAGACCAGCTGATGGGTTTGAACCCCAAACCTTTTGGGGAGCAGCAGGGCCTTAACCACTGCCCCATCAGGGGGGCTTCCTCGGTCCCCAGCTTTTTCTGCTTTGGATGTCCAGCCCACACACGTCGCCAGGGCAGGCTTTCGGAAACCGAGCCGGCATGATGCTTTTACTGTGTGACACCTGTCCTGCCCCTGGTGCCCTGGGCTGGAATCCCGACACCCAAAGCCCTCGCCTGCCCAGCCTCCTCTCTGCCTGCCCCCACCCCCCCAGGTTCCCTGCTCGGAGTCACGGGTAGTTCCTGGCAGGCACCCAGTGTACACTCACCTGTGCCCTCTGCTCTCCTTCCAGGAGACCCCCCTCAGGTCTCGGGACAGGCCTCATGTTGCCACCTCCAGGAAGCCCTCCCAGCTCACCCTAGACCCGTGGTCCTCCACCTTCCTCATGACATGACCCTTTCATACAATTCCTCATGTGGTGGTGACCCTCCAGCCATGAAATGATTTTCGCTGCTACTTCATCACTGTCATTTTGCTACTGTTACAAATCGGGCAACCCCTGTGAAGGGGTCGTTTGACCTCCAAAGGTCACGACCCACAGGTTGAGAACCGCTGCCCTAGAGGGAGCCAGTGCCTACTCTGGGTTCCCACAGTCTCTCCACTTGACATGCTGCTGCCACCTGGCTCTTCAAGACCGTGCGGGAGACCCCACAGCCAGAGACCAGCTCGGCCCAGGGTCCACAGCAGCTGGCACCCCAGGGCACATGGAGTCCCGATGACGTGAGTGCTTGTTGTGACTGGTGGCCTGATTGGGACTGGATGGGTGTGTAGCTAGACACCCTCCAGATAGGGCACAGCCACCGACCGGGCCCCAACCCCTCGCCAAGGGCCACGGGCCTGGCCTCCCCATCCGCCAGCTGGTACAGGGGCTGGCGCCTGCCAGAGGTTTCCGGTACCACAACTGTGAGTCACCCAGTCCTGCCAGCGTCCCATCTGGACTTCACAAGGGCCCTTGGCGCTGAGGCGGCACCCCTTGGCCTGCTCCCAACCTTACCTTTGAAGTGCCCGTGGCGACCCCATTTTACAGGAGGAAGCAGAGGGCTTGCAACTCACCAAGGCCGATCATTTCGTGACTCACGCCAGGGCGTGTCGGCTGCCTCCCTCCACGGCTGGGCTCGCTCCGCTTTGTGCAGCCGGCCCTGCCCTGCTATCGGGTAATTACCCTGTATTATCCCCTTGAATGCCCAGGCCCGCCTGTTGAGCTGGGTGCCCTGATTGTCCCCATTTCCTGGGGAAGGGGACCTGAACTGGGAGCCACTTGCTGAGCTCCCAGGTCCCAGAGCTGTGCTGCGTGCGCACCTGCCCTGCGGCCGCAGAGCTGAGCTGATCTGCTGAGCTGACTGACCACGGATTTCTCTGGAGATGGCTGGAGCCACAGGGTGTTGGTCTTTGGCCGGGACACACACACACACACACACACATACACACACTCATGCATGCGCATGTGTACCTCAGGTTGGCTGACTTAAATGAGTCACCGCTACACATGTGCCTCAGTTTCCTCTGGGAAGCCAAGCAAGAGCAGCTGCCCACAGGGTGGGCCAGGATGGTGCAAGGCCCTTAGGACAGAGGCTACGCTCATCCCTAGCTGCCCCCATGCCTTCTCCACCCCTCTACCACCACAGCCTCACCTGGGCATCATGGGGGTAGGGGTGGCAACCACACTTTGACCATGCCAGCCCCTAGACCTCCAGCCCGTGTCCGCCACGCCCTCCCAGCCATGACCACCTGTGACCACTTCTGGACCGAGTCGGCCCTGGTCTCTCCAAGCCCACTTGCGGTGTGAGGTCATCATGACCATACCGTCCCTACAGAGGCACGAGCTTGCGTTCCACCTTCGGTCACTTGACCCTGAGGGCTGAGTCAGCCACCCAATGGCCCTGTGACCTCAGCTGAGGCATCTCTGGAGCATGGCTCAGCCTCCCCGCGTGGCTGGGTCCTTGGGGGCGGGGAGGGGGGGTTCCTCGCAGCTGGCTGTGCTGACCCCGAGTGCCTGAGCAATGAGTCATGGCCGACGGCCCGAGCCAGTGAGCCGGTGCTGACTCTTGAGAGACGTTGTTGAGAGGCCCTTGTGGGGGGGCCTGGCTCCCGTAGCCATCTGGACTCCAGCTGGTTCACGCCTGCCCCTGCTGCCTTTAGAAGACAGGCCCCCAAGAGTCTCCAGTCCCAGGGCCAGGTCCCCACCCTGACCCGGGTCCTCTTCAGCCCTCCCACCGCAGACACGCATCCACCTGTCCGACAAGTCTCCCTCGATCCGGAGGACAGGACGCACATCAGCACTGCGTGTTGTTGGGCGCGGTCGAGTCTGATGTGACTTCCAGCCACCCTCGGCCCCGCGGGACGAAGCACGGCCGGGTCCTGCGGCTCCTCACGATCACCGGGGTGGTGGAGCCTGGTGTGGCGGCCTCTGTGTCTTCCTCTGTTTTCCATGACGCTCTACTCTGCCAGGCGCGTGGATCGGCGTGAAGAGCCCGGCTTCCTCGTTCTCTAACGCTCTCAAGCGGTCTCCATCGTGTGGTCCCTTCCCAGCGAGAGCAGATCCTTGTCAGCTCCCGCCTTCTCTCTGCTTATCCTGGCGTCACCCGTTGCTCCGCTGCGGGGATTGGGTCCCCGTGACCCTGCCTTGTGCTGCAGCCTGCAGGCTGTCGTCCTTGCCCATCAGCAAGTACCCTTGCAGCAGGGTGGTTACGGAGTCCCCCTCCACGCCTGCTGCCACGCTCTCCTTCCCGGGCCCCGCTTCCCCGCTCTGCTGGGCACCGAGGTGGAGTAAGTATGGCGAGAGGGTGCAACCCTGCCGGCCGCGCACCGCTCCTGATGGGAAACCACAAGTGCCTCCTGGCCCATGCACATGGCCCATCGTGGGTGCTGCCCGCACAGTCAACGACGCAAGCATCTTTCTGGATTTTCCTGCCTGGCCACGATCTCCGTGGGCGCCGGGGCGGTGAAGTCAGCTCCCCTCCTCGTGGCACAAACAGCCCAAAGGAGCTGAGAAGGCGCCCTGAGATGCCGCCTGCAGAAGGCAGGGGCCCTGCTGGTGAACAAGGAGGCAGACAGACCTCTCGCTGGCTTGCAGGTGTGTTTGTATAGGCTACGGCCTCTCCGACAGGATTCAACACACTCAGACACACGCACACACCCATCGTGCACAGGCATGCACATGCACACGCACACAAATGCACACACACAAGGAGAGAACTCTGTGTCCTAGATACACAACAACCTAGGAGCAATGTGGCCCCGGAGAGGGGACTAGATGGCTGGGGGACAGGTTAAGGGATGTTCAGGTCCAAGACACATGCTTTCAAACACGAGTCCCTGGCCGGCACAGATGGCTGCGTGCACAACTATGAACCGAAAGGTTGACTGTTGATGTCTCTCCAGGGGCACGTCGGAAGACAGGCCTGGCGACCCTCTTCCTCAATGCCATAGCCTTGAAACACCCCCACCCCATCCCCGAACAGTTCTATTCTGATGGTGGGGTCCCCATGAGTCAGACACAACTCGGTAGCAACTAACAACAGCAACAACGACAACAGGTGTTTCCATCCTTTCTGGACCGCTCACCACGTGTGTCTGCACTAGCTATCCCCAAATGACTCAGCCCTGGACAGGCTCCGTAGGGGGTGGGAGGACCAGCCAGGCTCTCAGCCTGCTCAGGACAGCACCCCTGCTGGCTTCCTCATCTGAGGTGAGATTAAGCCTCTGGGAGGTCACAAGGGCAGGGCTCTGGGATTGCTCCAGCCTTAATGATGACTAAAACCTGCTCCAGGCCCGGTGAAGGGACACGCCCCGCCCCTCCCCTGCCCGCCCACCCCACAGCTGGAGAGCAGGGCAGAAACCATGACATCAACAACAAGCTCAGAAGAGCCGGTGACTCAACCGGCCCAGCATGCCGGCTGGGGGAGTCAGGTAGGTTGCCCAGCAGAGGGGCTACCTGTCCCGCAGGCTCCTGGTACTTCAAAGCTACGTAGGCATAATCAGGAGATCAGAGAAGGGGTGCCCCAGACTGGGGGAGCAGGCCCAGCCCAGCCGCAAGTGAAAACAGCTCACGAGGGACCCAGCAGGGTCCACCGCTCGCCCTTAGACTTCCAGACGTGCCTGGTCATGAGCACCTGCCCCACCCACCCCTCCCCGTCCGCTCCTCTAGCACCTTGGCCGGCAGATGAAGCCAGATGGTCAGAAGTGCCTGGGCACTTCAGCTAAGCTCTCTGTGCCTCAGTCCCCCCACTTCTACCCTGGGAGGAGTAGCAGCCCCCTCTCCCTTGGCTGTGGTGAGACGATTCTTTGAGACAGCACCTGTGCAGACCAGCGACAGGTGACAGCTGGGGACAAGTGCAGTGCTCTGAGGCCTAAGACGCCTATTGGTACCTAGAAGACCTTAACGAGGTACCCAGATCATCAGGAGGAACCTGGTGGTGTCGTGGTTACGAGTTGGGCTATGAGTTACAAGGTCTGCAGTTCAACACCCCCAGTCGCTCCTCTGGAGAAGTACGGGGCTTTCCCCAGTCGGTAAAGAAACCCACAGGGGCAGTTCTACCCTTTCGGGTCATGATGAGTCAGAATCAACTCGATGGCAGTGAGTGACGTATCATTAGACCCCCGTCTGTGTTTCCAATGACAGGTCAAGGCTGAACGTGGGGGTTTTCAGTGGACTTGAATCAACCATCATCCCCCTACCCCTACCCCCAGGAAGCAGCAGCCAAGAACCCAAGACAATGCATTTGCCACCGTCTTGCGGCAAAGGTGTCGTCTTGGTGACTAAAATGTGCCTGCCCGCAGCCACACCGTTCGTCACCTCGTATGCGTGCTTCCATTGGATAATGGGGGGACAGCGTTCGGGATAATGTCTGTGTCGTGGAGTGCTGAGGACTGACCGCTGTCCCTCCTGCTAGCACGTCCAGAGGGCAGGAGATGAAGGTTCACCATCCTCACTTCCCAGGAGCGGGCTGGCTGTCCTGACTCCGAGGCAGATTGGCTTGATCTGCGGGTAGCCCACGGTTCTCTTAAAGCTCGCTGCACCCCCACACCCCGCCATAGTTCAAAGGCATCGATCCCAACTTTCCCAAGCATGCGCTCTAAGCTCCCTGCCATCAAGCCAACTCTTTGCTACCAGAAAGCGCTTCATTAAGAACTCTCCCAGACACGATTATCAGCCATAGGTCCATTAGACCGAGTGTAATTGTTCCGTTGCCACCCTCATCGATTTCAGAACATTTTCTTTTCTCCTTGAATTCCTTGGTATCAGCTCCCTTTTATCCCCTCCCTCCCCAACCCCCCACCTCCCTGAACCCTCGATATATGATACATTAATGTAAGTTTATTGCCTTGACTTATATACCACCCCGCGTACCCATGCTCCTTAAATTCGGATGTCCGTTCCCTTTGAGTGGGCCGATGCAGCCATCACCGCTATCTGTCCCCGACCCCGCCCCCCGTCTCCCCCATATCCTCAGGAAGTCAGTACTGCCTTCCTGCTTCTAAGGGGAGAATCTATTTCGAATTTTGCATGTGGAATGTCTTGATTGTACCCATGTACATACGCAGGACTAGCAAGATTAGGGAGGGAAACTAGGCCCACGATAGGAGGAGTAGGAGGAGATTTTAAAGAACTAGAGGGTCATTGTGTTTCATCAGTGCCCTCCTGCACCCTGGGAATATCCTCCCTACCAGGGGGCCCTTCTAGAGGGACGTCCATTTGTCTTACAGGTGGACTCTGCGTCTCCACCTTGCCCACGCTCCTTCACGTCAGTCTGAGGGCTGGCTTTTGAGCTTCCGATACCTTTTCCTGTCAACACCTCGTGATCACACAGGCCGGCGAGCTTCTTCCACATGGGCTTTATGGATTCCTTGCTCGATGACCTCTTGTTTGACTTCAAGCCTTTAAGACCCCAGACACTATATCTTTTAATAGCCAGGCACCATCAGCTTTCTTCACCACATTAGCTTATGCACCCGCTTGTCTTCAGCGATCATGTTGGGAAGGTGAGTGTCATACAGTGTCACATTATTGGCAGAAACCGTTCTTGTACTGAGGTAGGATTTAAGTAGAGACCCCAAATCTGTCTGCTTCCCTATGATACTTACATAAACATACCTAGATAAATACACCTATCTTTACATAGTTCTATCTTTACATATGTACATATCTATATTTATAGCTATATATATAATTTTTACTCCCTACTTGTTTTCTCTCTTTCTTTATTACTTTCCTCCTGCCCCACCATCATGCTTACCCCTCATTCGTCTCTCAGTAATTCCTCTCAGATAGGTTACAATTGATCAAACACCCCAGGGACACTCGGCCCTCTTCACCGTGGATTTTAGATCCCTTGCTGGTCCCCTGTCCCTGACGTAATTGGCTCATGGCTCCCCTCTCCCCTAGCCCCCTCCCATGACCCCACCACACCCCTGCTGGACCTGTCGGTCCCATTGCTGTCTCCTCGCGTTGCTTCATCAGTTCATCAGCTTATGGAGCTAGACATCAAAAGATAATAATGAGAAATTTTTAAAAACATATAAATAGCTCCAGGTCTGACTGCTGACCTTTGTGAATAGCCCCCGACCAGTCCAGATGAGGCGCCCAGCGCTGCCCGCTGAATCAGAAGTCTACTTTCAGGGGCTCCTCAGGGGCTTCGTGGATTTGCTCCCCTTGTTCTGTTGTGCCGCCCTCTAGCCTTGCCCCCCTGTGCGCCCTCCCCACGCAGGGCACCTCCTCGCAACCATACGAGGTGGCTGAAAATATCGAGCCTCGCTTGGGTCAGGCTTACCTTAGTGCTCAAAGCTAAAGAGATCTCGGGCAGCAGATGTTCCCACTGCACCACATTCTTTGTCTTCTTGACTGCTGCTTCCATGAGCATCGATTGTGGATCTCAGCAAAACGAAATCTTTGACGACGTCAATCTTCTCTGGTTACCGTGAAGTTGCTCCTCCGTCCGACTGTAAACTTTTTGGTTTTCTCTACGCTGATTCGCACGCAAACCACACGGAGCGCTAAAGTCTTTTATCTTCCCCCGCAAGCGATTCAACTCCCCCTCGCTCTCAGCAAGGGAGACTGCTGCATGTTGCCAGATGTTCTTTACGCATGCCATTGCATTTCTGATGACTTCCCACTTTCCCAGATGCATAATGCTGACATCCCATGCTCCCTTTATTAGCGGCTGTCCACAGCCATCTCTTGTCATGTTGAGTCATGCCTCGTCAGCAAATGAAGGTCCCCAAAGTGTTACTCCATCCATATCACTATGGTCAACTCTACTTTAAAAAAAAAAATCATTTTATTGGGGCTAATACAGCTCTTATCACAACCCATACATCCATCGTGTCAAGCACATTTTTACATTTGTTGCCATCATCGTTTTCAAAACATTTTCTTTCTTCTTGAGCCCTTGATATCAGCTCCTCATTTTTCTCTCTCTCCCCAACCCTCCCTCCCTCGTGAACCCTTGATAATTTATAAATTATTATTATTATTTTTCATGTCTTAAACTGACTGATGTCTCCCTTCCCCCACTTTTCTGTTGTCTGTTCCCCTGGGAGGGGTTTATATATAGATCATGGTGATCAGATCCCTCTTTCTCTCCCCACCTTCCCCTTACCCTCCTGGTATCAACACTCTCACCATTGACCTGAGGGGTTAGTCTGTCCTGGATTCCCTGTGATTCCAGCTCTTATCTGTACCAGTGTACGTGCTCTGATCTAGCCAGATTTGTAAGGTAGAATTGGGACCACGATAGTGGGAGGGGGGGTCGAGAGGCATTAAAGAACTAGAGGAAAGTTGTATCTTTCATCGGTGCTATACTGCACCCTGACTGACTCATCTCTTTCTTGTGACCCTTCTGTAAAGGGATGTCCAATTGTCTAGAGATGGGTTTTCAGTCTCCACTCTGCACTCCCCCTCACTCACATTGATAAGATTTTTTGTTCTGGGTTTTCGATGCCTGGTACCTGATCCCATCAACACCTCATGATCACACAGGCTGGTGTGCTTGTTCCGTGTGGACTTTGTTGCTTCTCAGCTAGATGGCTGCTGGTTTATACCCAAGCCTTTAAGATCCCAGATGCTATATCTTTTGATAGCTGGGCACCATCAGCTTTCTTCATCACATTTTCTTATGCACCCGCTTTGTCTTCAGCGATTCGATCATGTTGGGAAGGTGAGCTTCATGGAATGTCAGGTTATTAGAACAAAGTCTTCTTGTGTTGAGGGAGTCCTTGAGTAGAGGTCCAATGTCCGTCTGCTACCTCGATACTTGACATATAAATATATGTACATCGATCTATTTCTCTATCGTTATATAAATATATTTACATATGTACATGCTTGTATTTAGACCTTAATAAATACCCTTTGCCTCCTAGTTCTTTCCTCTATTTCCTTTCCTCTTGTCCCACTATCATTTTTGGCCTCCATTTGGTTTTCAGTAATTCCTCTTGGTTACATTGACCTTGATCAAGCCCTCCCAAGCATCCTACACCCTTGGCATCATCGATTTTAGATCACTTGTTGTTCTCTTGTCCCTGGGATGGTTAACACCCCCTTCCTTTCCTCATTTCCCCTCTCCCATGTTTCCCCAGAACCATCAGTCCCTTTGTTGTCTCCTTTGGATTGTTTATCCCAACTACCTTATCTAGATAGAGAAGCAGAGACAATAATAAGCACAAATACAAGTCAGAGCAAAACAAAACAACGACAACAAGCCAATGACAAAAACAAAACAAAACACAAGAAAGAAAAGCTTGTAGTTCAAGGGCTGTTTGTTGGCCTTTAGGAGTATTTTCCAGTGGAGTCTGATGGGGTGCCAAGCTCTGGCCCCAAAGTCTATTTTTGCTATTCCCTGGGGTTCCCTTGCTATTCTGTTGCACACCCTCAGTATTTTGCCTCAGTGTGGTGGGATCATATCGGGCGGAATTCCCACACTGAGTCTCCAGTGTTGTCCTTGTAGGACTATGGGTCAGTGAGGATGTTGTGTCTCCTAGTGGGACCGGCCATGTGGTCTTCTCTGTGGATTGGCTCCTCTGAGCGGGAATATCGTCCTCCAGACCTGGTGGGCCAGGATGTGCTCCACTCTCTCTTCCTCCCCCTTCATTTGCTCCTGTGTGCTCTGATCAGACATGCCCCTCTCCCGGAGCTGCAACTTCAGTGCTGTCCTCTGAAATAAATTCTTCTGGGGGGAGGGGAAGGTGTCCATGTAGTTGGGATTGGGGCCAGCCCCTCCAAAACTATTATTGTTAAAAAGAAAAGCATAAAGAACCACTCTACTTACCTCCTCATAGACCAGGAGCAGGGGACTTGGCAAGCAGACATCTATTTCTAGAGTTGCGGAGGCTAGATGTCTGAAGCCGGGAAAGCATTTGCGCTGAAGGAACATCCCTAAGTCTTCTCCCCCTGGGTTGTTTGCAGACCAGTCCCCCCTCCCCACGGCCCACCCCGCCTATGCCTCCCTAAGGGTATGTCGCCAAAGTAGTGGGTTTTAAATATCCCCTACACTGACCCGGCCCCATTAGCCAAGCCAAGAAATCTCTCCTCTGCGGTGAGCTGATGTCCATAGGTATGTTTCTGTCAGCATCTGGTGCAGGCCAGTCCGTTCGGACTCATAGTGAACCGACGTGCAACAGAGCACAACCGTCCGATGCTGCGTCTCCCTCATGATTGTTGCTATGGCTGAGGCTGTGCGGCAGCCCCTGTGTGCCCGCCTCTTGTTGAGGTCTTCTGTTCTGTTTGCGGCCCGCTGCCCTTCAAGCCTGGCTTCCAGGGGCCGCTCCTCCTGATAGTACGGCACAGTAGGTGAGACAAGGCTTGTCCTCCGCTCTTCAGTGGAGCGTTCTGGCTGCGCATCTTCCGAGACAGGCTTGCTTGTTCTATTTGTCCACATACTTGGAATACTCTCCACCAACACCATAATTCAAATGCACCGGCGCTTCGGTCTTCCTCGTTTCTTCTACCTGCTTTCGCTCCTCTGTGTTCAAGAAGAAGTTCCAGAGCCTCCTCTGACATCCGCTTTGGTCTTTTCTGTCTTTCCTGCATGTTGTTGGCCTTTTTCTTTCTTCGCCTATCCTGTGCGGGCTGTCACACCCCACCAGTGGGGTCTCCGGTCTTTAGGGCTCCGTGTGTCAGATCTCTTCTTGAGATGGTTTCCAAATTGGGATGAGATGTCGTCCAAGTTGCACTCCGACCCTCCGGGATTTCGTTTCATTTTCCTCATCTTCAACTTGAATTTGCACAGGAGCAATTCACGATCTGCTGCTTGGCCCCTGGGGTAGTTGCTGGAATTAGTATGAAAGTGTCGGGGCGGAGTCCAACCTGTCCATCAGGTCACAGCCTATGATGCCTCCTTGGGGGTGTGGCCTCCTTGTAAGGGCAGAGCTGGGAACTTCCTTCTCTCCCTGCTTGCTGGGACTCTGCCTGCCTTCAGGGATGGTCCCAGGTGCCGTACACCTGGCTGCATGATCTCAACCTGCTCTGTGCCACCGTCCTGTGATCTTCCTGCCTCCCAGCTCACCTGTCTTCACCATCAGCCTGCAGCTCCCTGAGTCTGAAGAGGGCTCTGGCTTGTACTGGATGTACGGACTTGAGTTGGACAGAGCTGGGTCGCCTTCTTGATATCAAGTTCTTTCTTGTACATCGATGACTGTCATTGGCTTTGCTTCTCTAGACCACCCAGCCTAACCCAGCCCCTAACCTTGTTCCGAGGGACGGCATGAAGCTTTTCCAACATCTCTTTCCACATGTGCGGTTGATGGGTCCCTGTGCCTGCCATCTGGCAAGGTCCATGTGGCCACTGGCCTTGCAAAAATGTGTCATGTGACTTCCTGTGTCATTCCTGTCACCAAGGCTGCAGTTTCCAACCACTGGTCCTTCTTTGTTCCCAACGTTTGTGTCCCAGTCACCAGTAATTATCTTGATTGCATGTTTGACCCATTCCAGACCTCAGAAGCTGGTAAAAAATCTTCCATTTCTTTATCTCTGGTACATACACTTGAATAACAGTCAGAGTACCTGGTCTTCCTTGAAAAGTGTCCCTTCACTGACTGCCTTGTCTTCCAGGGTGGAGCTAGGCATGGTTTGGTTTGGTTTGGTTTGGTTAGGTTTGGTTTGGTTTGGTTTGGTTTGGTTTGGTTTGGTTTGGTTAGGTTTGGTTTGGTTTGGTTTGGTTTGGTTTGGTTTGGTTTGGTTTGGTTTGGTGGTGACTGTGTTGCCATCCCTCTTCCATTGTCATCCCCAGCCTCGGGAATGAGAGGACTGTCTGATGCAAAAGCCTAAGCCATCAGCGAAGGGCTTCACAGGCTCACGGGGAATCCCGTTACCTGCCATTTCATTGAACCCCGCACTGTCTGACGGTTCATGATTGCCACAGCTGTTTCTTCTCCCTCGCGGTCCTGCCGCGTCAGCAAGGCAAGGTCGCAGAAGCGGCTCCCTGTGCACAGCATCACTGCGGACTCGACGCTGAAGAGGGATCCTGGTGGCACGGTGGTTACAGCGCTCAGCTGGTGCGGAAAGGCGGGCAGGTCTCCAAGGCGGCAGTCCCGTTCAAGTCCTTAAGTCCCGAGACCAATCTATAAGTTCCTCTTCAGACTCACGCAACACACGCGATGATGCTGAATCCAGGATGATCACAGGCCAGTGGGTGGAAAGTCTTATGGATCCAGTGGTGATGGAAGCATCTCAGTCCTGGGGTGGGTTTCCACATGGCTATTCCAGCTCCAGGCCTCTGGCTCCATCAGCGTAGCTCCATCTGGCTTGTCATCAGGAACATGAAACAGAGAGAGAATGTGTGTGTCCTGCATCCCGAAAGGGAGACAGGAGTTCCCAAAATCCTCAGGAGAAGGCCATGTCCACACAGAGGCCTGATTGGCTATGGCCTGATTGACAGCCTAGACTCCGCCCCTTCACAAGTTGACAGGAGATGACGTCACTGCCACAAGGACTGAGATGTACTGACACAACCATGGTGCTTTCGATCACTGTCTGTGGATAGAACAGCTAGGCAAACAATAAAGAATCGGTGCGTTTGCATTACAGTGCTGGCCAGAAAGAGATGGAGAGCGCCACGTACGGCTGAAAGAACCGACAAGTCTGTCTTGGAAGAAGCACACCAGAATGTAGTGACATCATCTGCTGTCAATTTGAGACGATGAAGAGTGAAGGGGTGGAGTTTAGCCTGTCGATCAGGTCGCAGCTGGATGACCTCATTTGAAAGTGCTCCAGAGATAAATAGCTCACTGGAAGCCAGACCCTTCCTCCCTCTTTGTGAGACATTCCTTTTTTGATTTTTTTAATTAATTAATTTTGTGGGGGGATACATTCCTGTTGACAAGCCACGTGTAGCTACACTGATGGAGACAGAGCCCCGGAGCTGGAGGAGCCATGTGGAGATGCACACCAGCGCTGAGACGCTTCTTCCACCACCACAAGACTTTCCACCCACTGGCCTGTGATCTTCCTGCACTTGTCATTGCGTGTGTTGCATGAGTCTAAAGAGGAACTTACAGAATAGTATCAGACATGTGGACTAATGTGGGACTTCTGGACTTGATCTGGACTGGGCTGGGCTGGTTTCTCCATATACAATTACTCTTTGATATAAAAACTCTTTCTTATACATAGGAGTGTCTGTGGACTTGTTTCTCTAGTCCACCCAGACTCACTCACCCAGGACCGGTCTCTGAGAAGGACATAAAGCTTGGAAAAGCGGAAGGGCCGTGAAAGTTAGGAGACCCTCAGTGAGATGGAATGGCGCCGTGGCTTCCGCCCTGGCCTCCGATTGGGCAGGGATTGTGAGGGTGTCTGGGACGGTGCCGCTCCCGGGAGAAGTGGGCGCCATAGCTGCTCTGGAGAAGCAGAGTCCTTTCCCCATGGGCACTGGAGGGGTGCAACACAAACTAGGTGGGAGTGTGACGTGGTGGGAACGGTGCTAAATCAGTGGAGATCTTTGGTCTGCTGCACGTGGGGTTGCTATGGGTCGGGACCAACACAGCTGGACAACATCTGAGAACAAATCCTTTAATCCTCGTGAAAACTAAGTCAGGTTGCTGTCGTTGTCATTGTGAGGGGCCACCAGTTCCGGCTCGCAGAGACCCTGTGCACAAATGAGGCTCCACCCAGTCCTGCGCCAGCCGCCAGGTCTGGGGCTCTGGCTCCGTTCATTGGTGTAGCTCCATGCGGCTTGCAACAGGAATGTCTGTCAGGGAGGAAGGGGGAGTCTGGCCTCCTGTGAGCTATTTATCTCCTTAGCGCCTCCAGATGAGGTCATCAAGCTGCATCCTGATTGACAGGCTAGACTCCGCCCTTCACAGTTACTTTATGCCCCATCCCCTGGCTGCAGCCACTGTGTCCGTCCATGTCGTCAAGGGCTTCCTCTCTTTTGATGCCCCTCCGCTTTACCAAGCACGATGTCCTTCTCCAGGGACTGGTCTCTCCGGACAACGTGTCCAAAGTACGTGAGATGAGGTCTCACCATCCTGACCTCTAAAGAGCGCTCTGACTGATTCGGTTCCGGTAGATGCCATCGTGACCCCAACTTGTGGGGGAGGAAACCAAGACCCAGAAGCATCAGACCTGTAAGTGGTCGGGCTGGGAATTGAACTCGGGCAACAAAAGTGTGGATTATGCTAGATTTTCATGGACTTATGGACTTGGGGGGGAAGGGGGAGCCCAGGGTCATGAAATCCATCCAACACTTTATTTAACAAGAGAGAGCACATGGGCCCAGAGAGGGTTTGCAAATGACCCCAGGTCACACAGTGGGGGGAGCCATTCTACATCTTGCTGGCTAAAGAGGTGGGGCAGCAAAGGAGGGAAAGGCCTCCACAGACAGAGTGACCCCGTGGCGGGCACAATGGGCTCAGGCACAGGAGGATGGCGCAGGGCCCCGAGGTGTTGGGTCCTGTTGTGCACAGGGTCGTGATGGGTTGAAGCCAACTCAATGGCACCTGGCAACCATGTTCGGCTACTGTAATTCTAATCTTCGGGACCCTCTGCTTCTTCGGGTCTCTCACCTGCATGCCCTCCAGCTGGGGCTCAGGATGAGCCTGCTCAGGGCCTTCCGCTGGGTGCCAGGGCTTGAGCTCCCTGGAAATCAGAGTGTAGAGGGCTGGCTGGGGGGCAGCTGGTTGGATCTCTCTGTGGGAAGGGTCATGACCATCTCTTCCTGGACCTGTGGTTTGGTGCTGTGTTGTGTGTAGTTCCTAGGCTGCCCTAGACACACACACATACACACACACACCCCACCACCACCTTCCTCCTTAGCTCCTCCTCCAGGCCCAATCCTGCTCACACTCGGCTGACCATTTCGATAGCATAGCACGTGTCCAAAAGTCACGAGAAATAACGCCGACACCGGGGCAACTGCTTTTGGGGGGCTCAAAACAGAGACGCACAAGGCAATCAACCCCCAGTTTTCCTGGGTGCCTGCTCTGAAGAGCTCCCCAAACTTCCCTGCCATGGCTACCTGCCCGTGGGGCCGGAGGGCCAGCATGGGGATAAGCCAGGCCACCGAGAGGACAGGCTTGGAGAGGGGTGCTGGGAGAGGGAAGGAGGAGACACAGGAAGACCAGGGGTGCTGAAGGGTGGGAGTAAGGACTGAGAGGGGTGTTTGGGGGTGCCATTCAGGCCCCAAGCCTTAGTGAAGCTGGCTGCTCCTGTCTGTCTGGGTGAGGTACATCCAGCACGGGCTTTGGGGCCAGGTGGTCTTGACCTTGCCCCTTTGCCCTTGACTTATTCAGACCGTGCTAAACCTACACTCACCACTTATTAGTATTTTGCCCCCCTGGCTTCCTCCCTCCTGATCAGTAGACATCTATTCCTAAAGAGCTACCACCAGTCAAGTCCGACTCACGGCGACCCCATGTGCATCAGAGCGGAACTGCAGTCCCTGACTGGGACCTTGTGGGAGCCGGTCACCAGCCACCTCTGGGTGGGTTCCAGCAGCACCCTGTTCGGTTAACAGCTAAGCACGAGGCTATTTGTACTACAGAGGGCCTCCCGGTGCCAAACTCTATAGACATCGAAATAGATGGAGCCCTATGGATCTACAGCTACATGAAAACACAGACATTTTGCTCAACTCCGTGCGTTTCAGCCGTCGGGAGCCTTCCTGTGCGCCTCCACACACAGCTCATAAGTAAAGGACGTGCCCTTTCGTTTCTAAGGGGCACCGTCGCTCTGCGACGATCATAGAATCAATATTGTTAGGTGACGTCCTGTCGGTTCCCACATATAGCGACGTCCCTCCCACCCCCCAAATAACAGAAGCAAACACTGCCCGGTTCTGGGCCATCCACGTCACCGCCACTTTGTTTAAGTCCATTGTAGCCGCGTGTCCGTCCACCACGACAATGGTCTTCCTCCTTTCCACTGACCGCTGCCGAGAACGATGCCCCTCGCCTGGGACCGGGCTCTCTGGACCGCATGTCCGAAGTACGAGAGACGAAGTCTCACCCTCCCTGCCTCAAAGGAGCACTCTGGCTGTGCTTCCTCCAAGACCGATCCGTTTGTCCTTCTGGAAGTCAGTGTTGTGAGGTTCTGACCCGTAGCGACCCAATGCACAACAGAACAAAGCGCCGCCTGGGCCTGCTCCGTCCTCACCATCGTTCTGCTCCAGCCCGTTGTACCAGCCACTGGGCCCGTCCGGCTCCTGGGGGCCCTTCCTCTTTTCTACTACTTAAAAAAAAAACAAACAGTTCTATGAGCACTTCATCCACGGGTCATACAATTCAATCGTATCAAGAAGAGTTGTACATTTGTCACCACATTCAGTTCTAGGACATTTTCTTCTTCCTTGTCGTCATCGTTGTGCATGTAATTGTTTTTCCGATTGTGGCAAAAGTATACACAACGGAGCATTCTCTAACTCCACAACGTCTGTTTGTATAATTCAATGTCCTTGATCCTACGCTTCACGTGGTCCCATCATGAGTGAGATCCTTTTCCAGATTATTCTACCACTATTGACAGACAAGGGGGTAATGCCTCCCCCCCCCCAAAAAAAACCGGAAAATTTTTAAAAGCTATGTATTTAAATTTTTAACCAAACAACCTTATCATCTTCAAAGTACTCTCCATTACACTTAATACATTTGTCAAATCTGATGAGATTCCATTCTTGGAAACATTTTTCAAACTCATCTGTTTGGATGACTGACAGCACCTCCCTCATGTTTTTCTTCACCTCTCCTATGTTGTACTCAAATCACGGTCCTTTCGTGTCCCTCTGCATTCACAGAAACAAAAAGAAGTCACATGGAGCGAGGTCAGGGGAGTAAGGTGTGTGGAGCAAGAGAGGCATGCTGGGTTTTTTTGCCCAAAACTGTCGCACTGAAATGGCTGGGTGAGCAGGTGCATGGTCGTGGTGGCAAACACCAGTGCCCCGTCTGCCACAATCAGGCCTTTTTTGTCGCACACTGTTACGCTGTCCTTTCAGAACCTCTACATAGAAAGCTTGGTTAGCAGTCTAAGGAACTCCAAATGCATGCGAGTTGACATTCTCATCTTTTCAGGAAGTTGACAGTGTCCAGAATGAGGTTTGTCATCAATTGACATTGCCACTTTTTTAAAATTAAAAAACCTCTCATACACTTGCGTTTTCCCCATAGGGCTGTCCTTGTAAGCTGTGTCCAACATCACCACAGCGGCTGAGGCATTTTCCACAAGCAGGAAGCAAAATTTCACAGCCACATGCTGTTCTCTAAAATCAGCCATCACAAAATACGAGATTTGAGCAAAACTGCTTTTACAAAAAATTCACTGTGACCAGAGAGAACCTTCCCAGGTGATGCCACTGGGTGCACTAACTCAGAGAGAGTCGCTCGATGTTTGCCTATGTGGGGTGGGAGGTGGGGGGGCGAGGAAACATGTGTTATGAAAACTCCACTGGGTGGGGTTTTTTGATAGTGTCTCATAAACTCAATGCCCCCAAACAACTCTTTCTCCTTCACCACTGGTCATTTGGTTTCTTTCTTATTTTTTCCTGTGTTTTTCTTGATATAGTATTCACTTATCATACACTTCCTTGGTTAGATCACTTTTTAAATGATATATGCATAATCACAATCAGTCCCAGTGCTCCCTCCACCCTCCCGCATGCCTCCCACCCCTGACACATGTCCCAATAAACCCTTACATCAGTGATCTTCTCTGTGCATCTACTCCTTCTGTGCCTCACAAACTGGGAACCCAACAGAAACAATGAAAGAGAAGCAAACTGAAAGTGGCAAGGATAAAATAATAATATGAGGATTAAAATAATAATACAAATCATGAGTAAGAAAGAAAAGACCACCATCAATATTTTAAAAGCCTGGGAAGAAATGTTTGTCATGGAACAAGTAAGACCTACTTGAGCCTAGAACAGATTCAGCTTGGGTCAAGAGGGAGGTCAACTGACCGAGTATCAAGTTGATCCACCATAGTCAAGGTCACAGTCATCTCTGTCTGACAGCAAAGCTGTTTGAGTCCCCGTCTGTGGCCAGAGGGGGTCTGCCAGAGGCTTCATCTGACTGGATCGTCTGCAGATGGGCTTTGGGCGCCCACTGCCCTCCACAGCCTTCTACAAATTGGGTGTTCTCAATCTAAGCTCTGATGCTTTCCCTGCGTGGTGCTTACACTTTGTTTCGTCATCTCTGGATCACACAAGCTGATGTGCTTCTTCCGTGCGAACTGAGTTATCTCTCTATTTTGCCAGGCATGACACCCTTCTCCAGGGGCTGGTCTCTCCCAACAACATGTCCGAAGGACGGAAGACGAAGTCTCACCCTCCTCGCCTTGAAGGAGCGTGCTGGCTGCGCTTCTTCCGAGACAGACAGTGTGTCCTCTTAGCAGGTCTTTGTCCTGTTCAATAGTCTCCTTCTCCGGCCCCGCCATTCAAATGCATCGATTCTTCTTCCTCATTCCATATCCAACTTTCACAGCCGTAGGAGGCCATGGGAAAAGCCATGGCTTAGTTAGGCCGCGCCTTAGTCCTCAAAGAACATCCTTGCTTTTCAATACTCTAGAGCATTGGGTCTTAACCTTCCTCACGCCGCGACCCTTTCATCCAGCTCCTCATGGGGTGGTGACCCCCAACCATAAAATTATTTTCATGGCTCCTTCATCACTGTCATTTTGCTACTGTGATGAATCGGGCGACCCCTGTGAAAGGGTCGTTAGACCCCCAAAGGGGTCACGACCCACAGGTTGAGAACCGCTGCTCTAAAGAGGTCTTATGCAGCTGATTTACCTAATGCAAAGCATCTTCTGACCCCTTGCCGGGTAGCTAATCTACCACTCCTATTCAAATTGTCCCAGTGTCCCCAGAGAGGCTCTTTGTCGCAGAGCGCGTGACTTAGTCACTCTGCTTCCACGCTTCTCTTCTCTCCCCGAAGCCGCCGGAACAGCTCTGCTACCTTGCGGCGTCTTCTGTGACCTTAATGTTTGTGGAGAATCCCGGACGGTCATTTTGCAAAATGCCCTTCAATCTGGGTGTGTCCACTGGTTGTCTTCCCAACTGGATTCAGGTGGAATTCCAACCACTTAGGATCCGTTCATTCCTAGTGGTGAAGTGTTGGCCTTGCGTCCTGGCCATCGAGCAGGGCCCAGACATACCTCCTGCCTCATGTCATGTTGGCCCGCAGTACTCTCATTCCGAATCGCCTGAGTCTAGCTGAGTCTGGCACAGCTGTTGTTTAAACCGCACCCCGTTGTCTACTTACAGCATCAAAGTCGTTTGCTGCCATCTGCCTGTCTTTGCAAAGACATCCCACTGCGTGCGTGTAACGTCACAGAGGACGGGAGATACTGCAGGCACCTGGGAATCCCAGAACGTTTCATTGTGCATCCACAGAGCCTGCACACAGGCCAAAAGGGAGTCACTGGGACAGAAGCAGGGGATAGTGTGTGGCTTCGAACCGGGAAAGGAGTGCATCGAGGTGGTACCCTTTCATCGTTGAGAATGTGGCATGGGGGTGGCAATGGACCTCCTCTGGCTACACCACAGAGAAGGCAAGTCCAACTCCACACCAGCCCCAGGCTGACGGCCACAGGGCAGAGGACAGACCTGCCTCCACTGTCCAACCTCCTTTACCTTTTCTGGCGCCCACGGTGCCCCCACTGCACCCCACTTTCCCCATGCTTCCGTTGTCTGCTGTTGCAGAGGCTACATGGAACTAACAGATAATGCTCACGATTAAGGGGGGTCCTTAGGGAAGTTAACAGGCTCCTACAAGCCAGGATCAGAGATCATGAAGGATACAGTCATGACGAAGGTCAAGGACTGTAGCCTTCAGGATGGACTACAACTCAACATAAGGATGACCCAAATGCTCCCAACGGGACCAGTGTGACAGCACGATGCATGGAGACAAGGTCGACCTTGTCCAAGACTTCGTCTTGCCTGGATCCACAATCAACGCCCATAGAAGCAGCGCTCAGGAGATCAAAAGACAGATTGCAGTAGGTAACTCTGCTGCACATGAAGAGCAGGGTGTCACTCTGGAGGACTGAGGCGTGCCTCGTCGGAGCCCCGGCATTCGCCATGGCCCCACATGCCTGTGAAAGTTGGACACTGAAAATCGAAGACCGACGAGGAACCAACGCCTTGGATCGCGGTGCTGGAGAAGCAGGTTGAAAGTATCGTGGCCGGCTGGAAGGACACACCGAACTGTCTGGAAAGAAGCACAGCCGGAGCGCTCCTTAGAGGCGAGGATGGTGTGTCCACTGGTCGTCTTCCCAACTGGATTCAGGTGGAATTCCAACCACTTAGGATCCGTTCATTCCTAGTGGTGAAGTGTTGGCCTTCCGTCCTGGCCATCGAGGTCCCGTGGACAGGTTGTCAGGGGAGACCAGTGCCAGGAGAAGGTCGTCATGATTGGAAAAACGGAGGGGCAGCGAACAAGAGGAAGGCCCTCAGGAGATGGATGGACACAGGCACGATTGTGAGGCTGGCGCAGGACCGGCGGTGTTGGGTCCGTGGTGTATCAGGTTGCTGAGGGTCGGAGCCCACTCGATGGAACCTAACAACAATGACGACTGTTTGTGTTTTAGATTTCTGGGACTATTTTTAGGGTGAAGGTTTGAAGAGTTTCTCGGGACAAGAGCTTCAGGGGCTCATCCATCCCCCATAGCTCCTAGAATCCCTGAGAATTTGTTCCACATTTCCCCCACTTTGATCAGGCCTCTTCTTCATAATCTTTGATCAAAATATTCTCAGAATGGTAGCCGGCACCATCCAGTTCTCCTGGTTTCAGGGCCCAGGAGGCAGACAGACGTCCAGGGAAATCGAGACCAATGACCCCAGGCACTACATCACAACTAAGAAGCAGAACAGAAGAACTCCACAGGTTACTAGACCCATTAAACTGGCATGGTCCATGACCCCTAAACTCCTAAACGCAGGCCCCCAATCCCATGAAGTGCGTGCTTGTCCATGACAGCAGTAACTCGTTTTGTCCCCTTGGTCATTCATCGTTGTAGATGTGTCTTTTACACACACGGCCACTGAGCTCATTCTGACTCACGGTGGCCCGAGAGATGAGTGTGGAACTGCCCCTGCGGGGCTCTGAGACTGTAAGTCTCGATAGGAGTAGAAACCCTCATCTTTCTCCCACGGAGCAGCGGATGGTTTCAAACTGCTGAACTTGCGGCGAGCAGCCCAGCGCTCATCCCACAGCACCACCAGGGCTCCTCATCTATCGCACCCTTGTTGCCAACCCAGCTTTGTACAGGTGTACAACTCACTGGCAGCAAATGCCTTACCTGGCTCTGCAGCCCTTCCTGCATCCGCGTGAGTTTTCACCAAGAGCAATAACCTACATCTTCGTCCTCCCTCTCGCCCCGGTTACTACGGAATTATCTTCGGTTCCTATACACTTGCTGGTTCTTGTCTTTTTATATAATGAAAGTTCTGTCTTTAAAGTATCGAAGACGTGGAGGCTCACTCGTAAAGTAAAGTTAAAAACACTTTAGAAATGTGTAAAGTAAAAAGTCCACCTCTTCCTCAGGATCCAATTCCACCTTTCAGAGATAGCTGTCACTAGTAATGCCCCACATACACACAAGCACACACAACACAACACACTTGCTCAGCCCTGTTCCCCCAGCTTGGAGAAAGGCCACTCAGGGGTGTTATTGTTATTTTTAAATCAGTCGCTCCTGTTTGTCATTGTTAAGAAGCTCAGTGTCTCCCTCTTGAGGTCTCTTCCAGAATGGCCTGAAACTCCCAGGGCCTCGCTCCCTCCAAAGAAAGCCAGTTCTGGGATTGCCTACCGCCCCCAAGCTCTGGGCTCAGCCCTCCATCCCTGATGCTCAAGTGGGTGGCCCAGCAGGGTTCCCAATCCAAGCGACCCCGGCTTCCCAGCCAATGCCAAGCCTCCAGCTCTAACTCTGTCTCCTCCAGAACCTGAAAGTACTTTCGCCTTTTCCAGCAGACCTGGGTCAGGACCACAACAGTGGGTTCTCAATCTCAGGGCAACGGATCCCAGTGACCTGCTGAAGGGCAGGGGCTGGGGTCTCACTTTCCCTGGGACCCCCAGGGCCTGAGAAGAGAGCGATGGAGCTAGCTGCTCCCGTAAGGATTTAGTCTTGGAAACCCCAAGGCTGTTCCCGTCTGTCCTGTCACGAAGGAGGAGTCACGATCGGCTCGCTGGCAGTGGGTTTTCCTAGGTGGGTGCGGGAGCAGCTTAGAGGATTGGTTAAAAGCAGAGTCAGGCTGCCCTGTCTGTCAGAGAGAGCCCTTGACAGCCAAAGGGCCTGTGTTACACCAGACAGACAAACAAACAAGCATTGCTGGGGCCCCTGGTGACCCCCGTGTGTATCTCCATAAATGTTTTTTCAAGTCCACCACTTTTCAGATACATGTGGCCAGGCCTTTCTTCTGAGGCACCCGGTGGATTTGAACCGTCAACCTTGCAATTAGCAGTCAAATGCTCAGCGGTGTGTGTCACCCAGAGACTCTTGTCTTACATTAATTAATTACCACCCAGCAGTAGAGCCTTTCGTACCGGGTATGGCACATAATATCTGCTCAATGATCATGAACTCATTAAATAGATTAAGAAAAAAAAAAAAACCAAACCCACTGCCATCAGGTTGATTCCAATTCATAGCGACCCTACAGGGCAGAGCAGAACCTCCCCTTTGGGTTCACGAGGCAGTTAACCTTTATGAGAGCAGAAAGCCTCGTCGTTTGCAATTATTCTAGCCCAATGTAAGTAGCAATAGCAGACATCAAACCACTGCAGCCGAGTCAGTTCTGGCTCATAGCGACCCTATTGGGCTCTCTAGGGCTTCGGGGTCTATGCATCTGTGTGGAAGCAGACAGCCTCATCTTTCTCCTCGAGGGTCGTTGGTGGGTTTGAAGCCTTCCCCACAGTTCCCTCCAGCCCACGGCCAAGTCTCTAGCTCATCCGCCTGAACGTTTCTTCCTTTATCTGTCTGTCTTGCCACCGCCATCATCCACTCTTTCGTCCAGGGCTCCCCACCTTGGCTGAGGGGCTGGGGTCCCTTCCGATGGTCATTTCACCCATCTCCTCCCCAACCTGCCATCCACGTCACAGGGAAGATGTGTTTGTAAGCCCAGTTTGGAATTGCAGATTGCTTCCCACAGGCAGGGGCCCAGCTAGAGAGGACGGGTCACCACAGCATTGTTGCCAAACAGCAAGCAGAACCCCTCAAGTACTCACCAAGAGGAGGGTAGGAGTGTCGCGGAGTGGCCTGTCCCCGTTAGCTTCGCTGCAGTCACTGAAATACCATAAGGAGGTGGTTTTGCCAAACAGAAATGTCCTTTCTCGAAGATTGGTGGTGGTGGTGGTGGCTGCCATGGAGTCAGTTCCGACTCATAGCAACCCTGTGTACAACAGAACCTAACACAGCCCAGTCCTGGGCCTGCCTCACAGCACCTGTAATGTTTGAGCTCATTGCTGCAGCCACTGTGTCAGTGCATCTGGTCCGGGGTCGTCCTCCACCCGCTCCCCTCTCCCCACTTTACCAAGCAGGAGTCCTTTTCCAGGGACTGGTCTCTCCTGATTAACGTGTCCAAAGTCCAGGAGGTGAAGTCTTGCCATCCTTATCTCTAAAGGGCATTCTGGCTGGTTTGCTTCCAAGACCAATTTGTTCGTTCTTTTTGGCAGTCCACGGTACTTTTTATCTTCTCCACCAGCACCACAATCCAAATGCACCGATTCTTTATTCAGTGGCCAACTTTCATGTGCATAGGAGGCGATGGAAAATACTGACTTGGGGCCAGTGCACCTCAGTATTCAAGGTCATGCTCTTGCTTTTCAACACTTTCAAAAGGTCTCGTGCAGCCCTTGCCCAATGCACTATGTCTTCTGATCTCTTGACTACTGCTTCCCTGGGCATGGATGGCGGAAGCAAGACCAAAATCCTTGACAACTTCAGTCTTTATCATGACGTTAAACTGCTAATCCAGTTGTGAGGATTTTCGTTTCCTTTACAATAAGTAGGGAGCCCTGGTGGCATAGGGGGCTGTGAGTTGGACTGCTAACTGCAAGGTCAGTAGTTCCAGACCACCCGCTGCTCCATGGGAGAAAAATGAGGCTTTCTATCCCCGTAAAGAGCTAAAGTCTTCAAAAATTCTCAGGGAAGTTCCACTCTGTCCTCTAGGCGCGCTAGGAGTCTGAATGGGTTGATGGCAGTGGGTTAGGTCTTTGAGCTTGGGTTACATTGAGTTGGAATCCGTGTTAAAGGCCGTAAGCTCCCAATAAAAGGATTAATTTTAAAATAATAGTAATAAAAGAAAATGAGACTCGACTAAAACAAAAAGCTGCCGCAATCCTTGATCTTCATCAGCAAGTGCTTCAAGTCCTCCTTGTTTCCGGCAGGTAGGAGTCCAGCCTTCAGGATGGATTTCAACTCAATGTAAAGATCACAATCCTCCCACTGGACCAATCATCGGACGGACCACAGTGATAGATGGAGAATAGGTTGAACTTGTCACAGATTTTGTCTTGCTTGGCTCCACAAGCGATGCTTGCGGAAGCAGCAGTGAAGAGCTCAAAAGATGAGTTGCATGAGGTATATCTGCTCACAAGGCCTCTTTGGAGCGTTGAAAAGCAAGGAGGTTACTTGGGAAACTAAGGTGCGCCTGACCCAAGCCACGGTATTCTCCATCGCTTCATAGGCATGTGCAAGTGGGGCGTTGAATCAGGAAGACTGAAGAGGAATCGGTGCATTGGAATTGTGCTGGAGAAGAATACTGGAAGACCAGGGGCTGCTAAAAGGACAAATCCATCTGTCTTGGAAGAAGTACTGCCAGAGTGCTCCTTAGAGACAAGGAGGGCGAGACTTGGCCTTATATGTTTTATTTGTTTGTTTGCTGTTGTTTTCATAATAATTGTATTGATCTATCTTACTCGTTCCAATATATCCTTTCCCTTCCTATACAGTTCTGTTGCTCAATCCCATGGGATGGGGCTCTACCATCATCAATGCCAGCAACACCCTTTCCCCATTTCCCACCCCCACTTCCTGCACCCCCATGGAGCCCTTACTCCTCTCCCTGTCTCTGAGCGGTCATCTAGCTTGACCACCATGTAGTCAAGTGATCATGAATGTACAAATGCACATACACAAGCCTGACATGACCAATGAGGCATATTACATACAAACCACAGTAGTAAGAGGAGGAAATCTTAAAGAACTAGAGGAGAGTTAGTGGTTCATCAGTGCCACACCACGCCCTGGATGTATATCCTCCATACCGGGACGCCCTTCCAAGAGGGACTGTCCACTTGTCTTGCTGGTGGACTTCGAGCTCCACTGCATCCAGTCCCTTCAATTGATTGCTTGTTTTTGTACTTCTGATACCTATTCTCATCCATACCTCATGATCACACAGGCGGTGTGCTTCTCCCATGTGGGCTTTGTTGCTTCCTGCTAGATGGCCGTTTGCTTAACTCCAGGTCTTTAAGACCCCAGATGCTACAGCTTTGATAGCTAAGCACCATCAGCTTTCTTCGCCACATTTGCTTATGCACCCATTTTGTCTTCAGCGATCTGTCAGGGGGGTGGGTGCCATCCAGTGCCACTTTATTAGAACAAACCATTCTTATACTAAGGTAAGATTTAAGTAGAGGCCCAAAGTCCATCTGCTTCCTTGTTGGATTTACATATATATACATAAACAAATATACATATCCATATATGTATGTATACACACACATATAGTTTTGTTTTTGTTTTTCCTCCTACCCCACGATTATGCTCGTCTGCCATTCACCTCTCAGTCATTCCTCTCAGATACAATTCCATTGCTCAAACACACCCAGAAAAGCTGCACCCTACTTGAGGTCCATTTTACTATTCCCTGTTGGCTCCCTGCTCAGCTCCCCCACCTTCTCCCCTCCCATGTCCCTAGGAACTGTCAGTCCCGCTGCTGTCCCCATAAGACTGCCCATATAAATCAACACCAACAAACTAACCGAAAATGGGCTTATATATTTAGGACCTGTTGTCAGGAGAGCCCGGTCCCTGGAGAAGGACATGATGCGTGGTAAAGTGGAGGGGCGGCGACAAAGGAGAAGGCTCTCAGGAGATGGACGGACACAGTGATAATGGGCTCAGGCACAGGAACGATTGCGAGGACGGCGCAGGACCGGGCGGGGTTTTGTTCTGTTGTGCACAGGGTCGCTATGGGTCAGAGCCGACTCGATAGCACCTAACCACCACCACCTCAAGCATATTCATGATCTGACTTGTGCACGGAGACTCTGGAGAGTCCACTCAGAAGAAAATCAGACATTGAAACCCCTCTGAGCACACAGCTCAGGCACACACGGGTCCTGTGAGCCTGCAGGACGCAGCAGTAACTGTGTGGTCTGGGTTTATGGACTGGGCTGGGATGTTCTCTGAATAGACAATTACTCTTTGATCTAAAGCTCTTTCTTACACACATGTGCGTCTCTCTGGATCTGTTTCTCTAGTCAACCTGGACTCACACACCATCCCTAAGTGTTGGAAGCTCTCTTGCGGATCGTCTGGGTCACATGGCTTCATCTTCCAGATGAGAGTCACTGCCATTCCCCAGGCACAGACAATGGCTCCACTCCCGTGGACAGCTGTACTTGACGTGCTAGGCCACTCACGTCCGCCCCGTCCTCACAGTCTGAAGGATGGTCCTCCTCCGTGGGAGGCCCTCCTCCTTAAGTCCTCTGCTGGTTCCTTTCTTCATCCCCACCTTCTAAGGCTCCAATCCTGTTCTTCCTGTCTCTCTCAGCCCCTTGGTGACTGCATCCCGCTCTCGCTCACAGCTCCCACGACGTGGCACCCACGCCCCTGTCCAGACTCCGGCTTTCTCGGTCCTTCAGCAGAACCAGCAATCATCCGTGGTTTCCCCAGTCCAGTCCACGGCCCCCACTTCTTGGTGTTCAGACCAAACTCTTGGGATCACCCTGTGGCATCTCAGACCCCCCCATCAGGAATCCCTAGGGGGCATGGTGGAGGGGGGACTCATTTCATAGACACCTAGGACCTGATTGCTTCTCATCACCTCCACTGCCATCACCTGGATCACTACACCTGTGCCCAATCCTGCTCTGTCCCAATCTGCAGCCTTGCCTGCACACAGCATCTAGAGTGGACTTGTGAGTCAGACCACATCCCCAGCCCACCCACAGCTCAGAACCCTCCCACGGCTCCCATCTCATGCAGAGTCAAAGCCAAAGTCCCCACAATGATTCACAAAACCCACACGAACTGCCCCTTAATTGTTTTCTCCTTGTCCCCTTAGGAACTCTTTCCTCTTGATGTCCCTTCTTGGGTCAGTCACATGATCTGTGTCTGCCTCAAGGGCTCAGTATGGAGCTTGTTCTCCGGGCTGGGAACAGAGTTCCTCCAAAAGTTTTCCTCTCCCAACCCCTTCAAATCTGTGCTCCCATGCCAGCTGCTTAATGAGATGGTGGTCTCTGCCGGGGCTTCTTAAAATGGTGTGCTAGTGATGTCATCATCGTTTGTCAACTTGAGGATTAAGAGTCTCGGGGTGGAGTCTAGCCTGTCAATCAGATTATAGTCAATGAGGCTTCGGTGTGGCCATGGCCTTCTCCCAAGGATTCTGGGAACTCCTGGATTTTTCTCCTTGGAGGTGGGAGACACTTTCTCTGCTCGAGAGACGCTTTACTGACAAGACAGGTGGCACTAAACTGATAGACTCCGTGCCCTGGGAACTGGGGGAGCCATCTGGAGACCCCTGGAAGCGCTGAGATGCTTACAATGCCACTGAACCCACAAGATTTTTACCCACTGACCTGTGATCTTCCTGCATTCAGTGTCACTGCATGTTTTTCGTGAGTCTGAAGAGGACTTTATAGATTAGTATCGGACATATGGGCTAATATAGGACTTATAGACTTGATCTAGACTGGGATGGGATGTTTTCTCAATATTCAACTGCTCTTATCTATACAACTCTTTCTTAATCACATGACTGTCTATGAATTTGTTTCTCTAGTCTAGCCCAAACTAACACAAATGGTAAACCACCTCCTGTCTGCCCTGTATTCTTTGTTTAGGCTTTCAGTATTTGAAAATGCTTCCAAGCTGTGCACAACTGAACCAATAGCTGACAGCATGATCAATGGAGACAAGGTGGAAGGTGTCAAGGATTTGTCTTATTTAGATCCACAATCAATGCTCATGGAAGCAGCAGTCAAGGGAGCAATAGTCATCTTGATTAGGTCCATCTGCTGCCCAAGACCTCTTCAGAGCACTGCAGAGCAAGGATGTGTTTCTGAGGACTAAGGGGCCCCTGACCCGAGCCCTGCTATTCTCCATGGCATCATCTGCATGTGAACGTTGGACAGTGACTAAGGAAGACCGAAGAGGAACCGGTGCATTTGGATTGTGGTGCTGGAGAAGTACCATGGACCGCTCAAAGGACAAACCCATCTGCCTTGGAAGAAGTAAGGTCAGAGTGCTCGTTAGAGGCAAGGATGGCAAGACCGCATCTTAGACACTTTGGATATATTGTCAGGAGAGCCCAGTCCCTGGAGAAGGACATCGTGCTTGGGAAAGTGGAGGGGTGGCCAAAAAGGGGAAGGCCCCCAGGCGCTGGATTGACACCATGGCTGCATCAGTGGGCACAGGGATAGGAACAATTGAGGATGGCCAGTAACGTTTCCTTCTGGTCTACTTAAGGTTGCTATGGGTCGAAGCCGATTCGACGGCACCTGACCACAACAACATCATCCACTCTGTCTATAACTTTCCTCCCCAAACCAACCAACTCCCAAGCTTGGTGGGAAGTGAGTTCTAACTGCCCTTAATTCCCTCCCCCCAACTCTCTTTTCCCACAGAGAATGGACTCCCGTCTGTTTCTTTCTGGCTTCCCCACGAGGCCAGCCTCTTGTCTGTTTTGTCCAGAGTCCCACAGTCCGGCGTCTACACCAGCACCTGGCACAGGTTAAGTCAGTAAGTGACCCTTCCGAAGCCCTGGGTGGGTGACTGCCTTGTCGGGGTCTCACAAGACTCGGTGGAAAGGGAGGGGCTTGGGCATCAGTCAGCCAATCGCAGACCACCTTGGCTGGCCAATTAGCCTCGGTCAGCCTCCCAGGTGTGGAAGAACGCAGACGTTATGTACTCACGCGCGCGCGCGCGCACACACACACACACACACACACACACACACACACACACACACACACACACACACACACACACACACACACACACACACACACACACCACACCACACCACACCACACCACACACCTTGATCTGCGTGACCCTAGCATTCCAACGAGTCTTACACTTTCCCACCAACCCCAGAGGTGGGTAGGGCACCTATTAAACAAGTTTTTAAAATAAATAAACTGGGTCCTGGAGAACGACAGGGTGAGCCTGGGCCCCTCCCTCGCCGCGCCCAGGGTCCCAGGCTGGGGCGCGGGGTGGGGCTCGGCGCCCGGACTACATTTCCCAGGAGGACTTGCCGCGGCCCCGCGGCTCCCGAGTTTTCCCGGGGCCGGCGAGAGAGGCGGGGAGTTCTGCCGGCGCCCGGAAAGCGGCTCTGCGCTCCATCCAGACCCCAGAGCGGCCGGCGGGGCGCCCGGGAGCCCCCTGACCTCGGCCGGAGCTGCGGGGCGCACCCGTGTCATCCTCACCCCTCTTTGGTTCGCACCCTGCGCCCAAGGCCGGGGACCCTCTTCGGCCGCCCACCCCCACCCCGCCCCACCCCCGACTCCGCCAATCAGCATCGGGGGGCTGGGGGAGCACGAATCTCGCCGTGAAGCGCGAGAAGGGGTGCCGGTAGCGGAAAGCACGGGTCCCTGGATTCCAGGCTTCTGTTCCCGGAGAGAATTCCAGGTGTCTGGGATGAGGGGTCGTGCGGGCTCCTACGTGAACCACCGGCCGGGGGTCGCAGAAGCTCGGGCCCCTCATCCTATCCATCCTTGCAAGCCCCGCGACCTCCCTTACCCACTGCGGGGAAACTAGGGGTGACCCGGCTAGTGGGCACGTGGACCGCCTCCCCTGCCTCAGAAGACCTAGAAACGGGGTGAGGGGGCGGGGCGGGGGGCAGCACTTTGCAGTTTCTTGCTGTGCAAATAAATTATGTTCTTATTGCGTCCTGGGCTTCATTCAGTCCTTTTTCTGACACTGGGGGGACAGGAGGGGGCAAGGGTTGGGGCCACGGGTCGGACAATCATCTCCGGGCTATTTGAACGCCTCCCTGGTTCTCCACATATTAGTGGGAACCCAGAGGAAAAAAATTTTTTGTGTGTGTGGAAATAACCCAAACAAACCCATCAGAAGGTTGTGTTTTCAAATCTGGAAACTTCGGGTGACACCCGCTACACGAGCACTCGATCTTTTCAACTAACCTGGCGGCTTGTCATCGCCCGCCTGCGCCACCAAGATAAGCCCAGAAAGAAGGCGTCGGACGCGGTCACCTGCCACACACTCCCTTCGCCCTGATTCCGCCCCCAACCTTTTGGATCAATCCATCCTTTGGTCTGGGGGCAAATCCATTCATTTGCCCTGGTCCCAGACACGCCAAGGTCGTGCCAGAATCCCTCTCTGCCAGTTAAACCCATTCGCCCTCATCTGAACCCCCAATCCCTCTCCGTTCCGCTCCCTCCCCAACATGCCCCGGGTCTGACCGAACCTCCCACCCGACCATCACGTTGGCCGGCTCTGGCACCCTACCCGCAGAGCGTGCTTCAGGTGGATCGAGACCAGACTCTGCGTTTAAGGACTACGGCGAGGGCGGGGACGCAGTGTCTGCGCGCGGGGGAGGTGGGCGCGCGGGGAGCGAGCATCCCAGAATCCCAGCTCCGCGCCCCGCGGGACCCGGTGTGTGCACCGGCCAGCGGTGCCTAAGGAGTCCCGGGAACTCCAGGGTCTTTTCCACTGGGCTTAAGTCCCCTGGGGCCTCAAGGTTCCCTGCAAACCGTGGCGCCCCTCCGCGGGGCTGCCCCCCTCGTCTACACCGGCCAGCAGCTCTGGGGAAGGAGGTACATATTTTAACAGACATCCGCAGCCTCCCGGCAAAATGGCGGTGGTCCCGGCTACGGCTCTCTGAACGACTTGCACATATTTTGAAAATTAGGACCCAAGGCACGCGACCCCCTTTTCAACCCTTCCTGGACTGCCCCACTTCCCCAAGCCCTTAAAATATTCATGACATCTCCTCTTCCCTGGGGCCCCCAGGACTCTGGGGAGAGTCTTCACCGGCAACTCCCCCATTGTGAGCCCACCCCCACTGCCTTCAAGGGTGTCTCAGGAGAGCTGTGCGACCCTCAAGCTGACCTTAGGGACTGGGGGGGCAGCAAGTTCTGTCCCTGTCACCCCAAAACTACCAGAGTGAGGGAGATATAGTTGAATTCCCAATTAGTATATACGAGAGATGTGAGGGTCTGCGAGGAAAGGAGGTGGCCCCAGAGCCTTCTCCCTATCCCCCAGGGGGCTCAGGCTGTACTGGGGGTTCAGGCTCAAATAGGAGCCCCGACACAAAAGTCTGGGGGCGCAGTGGGAAAAAGACTAAGCAGGAGGGGGAAGGGAAAAAGTTTGAAAGTGTCCTTCCAACTCCTCCAGAGAAAGTTTGCTTGGGGCCCCAAGGACAGAGAGGGGCTAGAGGTGTGGGGGGCTCGGTGGCGGGGCGACCCCCGAGAGGTGACCGGTCCCCGGGGGAGCGACCCCTCCCCCCTGTCCCGGCTTGGCCCGGCTGGGAGCCTCCCGGCTCTGGACCGCGTGTGTTAGTTGGGGCCGCTTTCCGGCCGCTCCACCCGGCAGGGGGATCCCGCAGCAATCCAGGAATGGGGTCCCCTGCTAGCCCCGGGAGGGGGCTTTGTTCCAAGGGGGTCCCCGCGCCTGGGCTCCCCAGCTCCGTAGAGCTAGCCCCCCGCAAAGGGGAAATGTGCCGGCGCGCCAGCGGTCCTCGGCGCCGTTAGAGACCTACGGTGGGCGCGGGGGTGGGCTGCTGGGTCAGCGGGACCCCCGGCGGGGGAGCCCAGGGACCCTGGCAGCGGCTCTGGGCGACGGCGGGCCGCGGGAAGGTCCGGGCCGCGGGGAAAGGTGGGATTTGCTCGGCGGAAGAAACACAGATGGCGGCGGCGCAGCGCCATTCCGGGCCGGGAGCAGGCAGCCAGCAGCCCTGTCCTCACCGCGGTCCGCCCGCCGCTGCTAAATACCCGGATGCGCCGCCCGAGCGCCAGACGCGGCGCTGGAAAAAAAGGAAGCGGAGGAGGCAGAGCCGGTCACCGGGGACGAGCGACGGAGCACCCGCGCTGGGCCACGCAGACCCGGCCCCGCAGCCTTCCTGCGAGCCGGGGAGCCCCGGCGGAGCCGCGCGGCCCGCGTGTCCCGTGGAGGCGGGCTCCGGGCAGACCTGGTGGTCAGGGACTGAGCCAGCCCGGACTTGACATCACAGCCTCGGCCGACAGCTGTGCCGTTTCAGCCCGCCCCGCTTCTTCAGTAGCAGGATCAGGTGGTCCACCATGACGGAGAACTCGACGTCTGCCCCTGCAGCCAAGCCCAAGAAGGCCAAGGCCTCCAAGAAGTCCACAGACCACCCCAAGTATTCCGACATGATCGTGGCTGCCATCCAGGCAGAGAAGAACAGGGCCGGCTCCTCGCGCCAGTCCATCCAGAAGTACATCAAGAGCCACTACAAGGTGGGTGAGAATGCAGACTCGCAGATCAAGCTGTCCATCAAGCGCCTGGTCACCACCGGGGTCCTTAAGCAGACCAAAGGGGTCGGGGCCTCGGGCTCCTTTCGGCTGGCCAAGAGCGATGAGCCCAAGAGACCAGTGGCCTTCAAGAAGACCAAAAAGGAAGTGAAGAAGGTGGCCACCCCCAAGAAAGCAGCGAAACCGAAGAAGGCTGCTTCCAAAGCCCCCAGTAAGAAACCCAGAGCCACTCCGGCCAAGAAGGCCAAGAAGAAGCCGGTCCCCACACCCAAGAAAGCCAAGAAGCCCAAGACTGTCAAGGCCAAGCCAGTGAAGGCATCCAAGCCCAAGAAGGCCAAATCTGGGAAGCCCAAAGCCAAGTCCAGTGCGAAGAGGTCCGGCAAGAAGAAGTGACAATGAGGCCGTTTTCTGTGGACACTCATTCCCACCTCTTTCCTCTGTAAATACTAACTACCCTCTGGCCCTCTCATCTATAAGCCTTTGCCCCATTCTATCTGACTTGATAAGAGACAGAACTTGAACCCCTCAGAAATGAGGACAAATTGATTTCTTTCTGGAAGCAATCATGCAAGGCCAGCAACAATAAATCTCATCTCTCGATGAGAGTGTACTTAAAATTTTGTTTTGTTACCTTGTTACTAAGCTACTTGGGGGGGGTGTCAGGGTTTGGGTGGGCTGGTGTGTTTCATTTTGTTGGACGATTTGTGTGCTGCGATGGTATATGGCGGGAAGAGAGGAGGGGGGAAGGGGCAGCTTGTTCTGGCTAGCTGCGGGGGCGGGGTATCTAGGAATTGACAGCCTTGTTAGGGGTATTTTTAAAAACTTTTCTTGTGACTTAGTTGGGAGTTTAAATGCAGATCTGCAGATCACTTTTTGCATTCAATAACTTTTCAAAGCTCACAGTGGCTGGTCCTTATCCACCTCTTGTCCATCCCTCCCCATCCCCTTGTAGTACTTTGTCTTCCATTAAGGGGGGGGGTGTCTTTGAGGCAGGTGAGCTTTCTTGGGAGCTGGGCAAGTCTTGAGAAAAATTTGAAGCTTTGGCTGGAGAGAGGATGGGAGCAGCAACCCCCACAGCAAAGGGAATAGACGTGAAGTGTCCGTATCCAGTTTCCTTCCCTATAGCCCCCTATTGTTTAGGGAAGGTAGCAGTCGGCGAGGGGACAGGCGGTGTGGGGCCCCTCACTGGCTTGCTGGGAACTTCCTGAGGGGTGGGGGTGGAGGAGTTCATGTGAAAAAGGAGTGGAAACTTTAGAAAGGGTGGGGAGTCAGTCAGCCAAAGTGCCTCAGTGTGCCTGTTGAAAGCTGGGTTTTTCCACACAATTGCATTGTATCTTAGGGTTCTGCCCCTGCCCCCAACTATTTTGGTGGTGGTTCTGTGAGAGGGTTAGGTTGGTTTGGGCAGGGGGTGGGGGTGGGGAGAGAGCCCCCGCCCCCGCAGGGCTCTCCAGTCCTGCCATACCCAAATTCAAAGATTCTGCACCTTTAAACCTAGGGAGCCTTGAAACTTAGCTGTAGGGAGGCTTGGACAGTCAGACATGGAAATTTTGAATCTGCTAGTCTCTGACAGATCTGTGTACATAGGGGTGCATATATGTATGTATATAGGGGGATGGAGTTCTCGTACATAGCTACATATCTAGTGCTTGTACTTAACACATTCAGGAGCTACGAGGAAAAAACCTGTACAGTCAATTTTCTCTTATTTTTAATAAAATAGGATTGGGGGAGGCGGGGTTTGTTTTTGTGCAGGGAAGAATTTGCTGTCTTTGTAATTTGACAACTTTAAAATAAAATTCGAAAAGAAAAAAAGAGTATGTTTTCTCATTTTTAAGGCGGGAGTGGGGGTGCGGGCCGTAGGGGGCACTGGGGGCGGGGGCAGTGGTGCCGAGACAGCGACTGAGTCACGGAAAACCTCAGACTGGCCTTCGGCTGGATGCCTGCTCCTCGGCTTAACCCTTTGGGGTTCTCAGTGCACCCCCTTTGCTTTCGCGTGGAGAGTTACAGAGAGAGGCGGGGATGGGCGCGAAGGGGGGTCTCGTGGGGCAAGCCCCGCTTTCCTTTTCTCCCGGGACCGCAGACCTCGGCAGGCTCAGTTTACACCGCCCCTTGCCGCACCTCCCGCCCCGCCCCGCGCCTGCCTCTTTAACAGCCGCGCTCACTCCGATTGGCTGCCGGGACCCAGCCCCCGGCCACGTGACCTGGCCGGCCCGCCGTGCGCACGGCCTGGGCGGAGCAGCGTGTCCGGCTCAGTGGGCGAGATGTGGGCCGGAAGGTTCGCGCGAGCCGCGCTGCCCCGGGCCCCCGGCGGCGGCCGGGCCAAGTCCGCGCTGGCCCAGCTGTGCAGCATCCTGGAGCGGGAGCTGGACGCCATCCGCGGGGCTGGCACCTGGAAGAGCGAGCGAGTCATCACGTCCCAGCAGGGGCCACACATCCACGTGGACGGCGTCTCCGGAGGTAACGCCGGAGGAACCCGCCGGCCGGGGACTTGCGCTGCCACGGAGCGGGGTCTGCAGGCACTCACGCTAGCTGCCGCTTCCCTGCCCGTGCATCGGGCTGGTTTGTGGCCTCCCTGTCTTTAACCTGGTTGAACCAGTTTTCGGGGAGGGAGGTGATTTGCCCTTGAGCACGCGGCTGGAGGGAGGCCCAGCAGTGAGATAAAAAGAGAGGAATCCAGCCGGCACCCAACCACCCGCTTCAAGGCCGGGTGGTGGGGAGTGGCCGCCAGAAGACTTGCCTTTCTTGCTTTGCAAAAGACTTAATTGCCACCTGTGGAGTCCTGCAGCTCTCAGTGTAGGAATGAATGATCCCCTTTTACAGACGACGAAGCTGAAACTCTGGGTTTGCCAAATGGCTTGCCCAACCCCGACCCCCAACTCCAGTCCGAACTGGGCTGTGGTTGAGGGCCCTGGCTCTTGCATCTGGAAGGTGGCCAGAGAGTACAAGGCACCCTGAGTAAAAGCCGGTTGGGGGCAGCTGCAGAAATCAAGCCAGGCCTCTCTTACCAGTGTCTTTTGGATCACTGGCTGCTACCGTTTCTGAGCCAGGCTGGTTACCAACAGGCCACCAAGCTGCCTTCTGCCAGAGAAATAGGCACAGAGTCCTTGGTACTGTTCCTCATCCACAAAATGGAGGTCCCGGGACCCAGGCTGCCCCAGCTTGGAAAATTAGGAGACCTCAGCTCCCATCGCCCTAGGTCTGCCTCTTCCAGCCTGTGACACTCCTCCTCAGGGGAGCTGTGGTGTGTTCACTTGGGGCTTCACAGTGCAGGGCCTGCTAAGGAGGGAAACCAGAAACACATCCCCTTGGGGCATGTGATTCTATTCCAGATGGCAAAGTGACATGTGGTGTATTCGAGGACCGCTGTGGGGCCTCTCAATCTGCCCCTTTCCATTACGCAGGAGAAACTGAGTCCCAGATGAGGTGGTCTCTGGGCAGCACATGCAGAAGGACTGGCATCCTCAAAGCCAGAGTGTGAACTTTAAGGTGCAGTGAGAGACTTACCTGGCCCCCTTCACCTCTTGCCATCAAATTCAGGGCTCACACCTGTGTACCACAGATACAGGGCCATGCCCTCTCTCAATCTGGCACCAGAATCTTTCCAGACCCTTCCTTACTTTGACCTCCACCCCCCACCTTCTCTCCGCACCTCAGGAATCCTTAACTTCTGTGCCAACAATTACCTGGGCCTGAGCAGCCACCCCGAGGTGATCCAAGCTGGCCTACAGACCCTGGAGAAGTTTGGAGCTGGCCTCAGCTCCGTCCGATTCATCTGTGGGACCCAGGTATAGCAGGAGGAGGGGGACTTTGTCCCCGAGGCTGGCCACTGATCCCAGCTGTCCACTTCCCACAGTCAGCAGGGCTGGTTTAGCCAGCTCAGCTCCTCCAGGGGCACTGGCTTCACTTGACCCCTGAGCTGTCTGGTGGGAAGTCTGCCTTAGGTCTGTGTTTGCTGAGAGGCCTCACCAAGTCGTTTGGCTTCTCGTTTCCCACCATCCATTTCCCACCTACAGAACAGGTCCCATCCCACCTACCCATCACAGGAGAGAACAGGGGTAGACGCAGGGATTGGGACCGAGTGTCTGAGCTTGATGTGTCCCTGTGCTGCCATTTATTAGCTCTATGACTGTGTGGCATGAGTTGGGCTGCTAACTTCAAGGTCAGCAGTTCAAAACCACCCACTGCTCCAAAGGAGAAAGACGGGCCTTTCTACTCCTGTCAAGAATTACAGTCTCAAACCCACAGGGGCAGGTCTACTCTGCCCTCTAGGGTCGCTATGAGTCGGCATCGACTCAGTGACAGGGAGTTTGGGTTGGTTTGGGTTTATGACTATGGGGCAGATTTCCTAACCTCCCTCTGCCTCAATCTCCTTGTTGGTGAAATTGTGGATTATTGTCACAAGACGTCTTGGAAACCCTGTGTAAGGGTCACGATGAGTCGGAGCGGACTTGAGAGCCATGGGGTTTGATTTATTATATACCAGGCACTGTGTTCAGCGTGTGTGTGTGTGTCACTGCCATCCGGTCAGTTCGGAAGCACAGCGACCCTACAGGACAGAGCCAAACTGCTCCTGAGAGCTTCTGAGACCAGAACTCTTCATGGGAGTAGAAAGCTGCCTCTTTCTTCCTTGGAGCATCTGTGGCTTCAAACTGCCGGCCCTGGGGTTAGCAGCCCAATGTGTAACCACTATGCTACCCGGGCTCCTCATTTGTGACAGTACCCCCAATTTTACCAACAAGGAGACCGTCGCTCTTGACATGCCAGGCTGTCTTTATGCGGGCAGATAGCCTCTCCTTTCTGTCTTGGAGCAGCTGGTGGGTTTGAACCTCCAACCTTGAGGTTAGCGGCCCAAGCTTACCAGTACCACCAGGGCTCCTTCTGGCTCAGTCCATGTCATCTCTTTCTCTGTAAGTAGTCTTTGACTCGAAACTTAGCATATGTTGGCTAAGGGCGAGGGGACTGTTTCATGTACATTACAAATACGAGTTCCTTTTTTCCTTGTGATAGGCGCTGCCCAGTAAGTGTTGGTCTGCTCCCCACCAGCCAGGTCAGGGGTTCCGACCTTCAAGCTGCTCCTTGGGAGAGTGATGAGGCTGTCTGGTCCTAGAAAGATTTCCAAAACCTCAGGGTCCCGGGGTGGGGTTGCTGCTAGTCGGAGTGGAAAGGGAGTTGGCTGGTTTTTTTCTCATCCTACTTTTAGATCTGGCCTGGCACAGTGTGCATGCGCCTGACCCCTGCTCTGCCTGCTGCCCTCTCTGAAAGGTGGGGGTGACGAGCAAGTTAGAAGCAGGACAGCCAGCTCCCATGGGGACATTTTGCAGCCCAGCCGTCACCAGGTGCACTGGCTCTCAACCCTCCTCAGACAGAGCTGGAGGCTAATGGCTCAAATTATGCACCTCATCCTCTCCACTGCCATTAAACACCCTAAAGGCACTCCATCTGCTCGCCCTTCCCGTCAGTGCCCCTTCTGCTGGCTCCTGGATCGGTTACAAACTGAAGGAAGGGGGGAGGTGGGGAAACTAGGCCTGCCACCAGCCAGGCCCCCTGTCGGCTCTGGGGTAACTCTTGGGCAGAAAGTGGGGAAACCAGACTCTGTGTTTGTCCCTCCAAACCTCTGGCCCCCAGCATTTGTCTCACATACCCGCCCTCCCCCCCACCCCCCGCAAAACACCACACCATCTCCCTCCCTCCAGATCATCCACAAGAATCTGGAAGCCAAGATCGCCCGCTTCCACCAGCGGGAGGATGCCATCCTCTATCCCAGCTGTTTCGATGCCAACGCGGGCCTCTTTGAGGTGCGTGGAGGCTGAGGGTGGGGCCCGCCAGGCCCAGGCGGGATTGGAAAGTGGACAGTCAGAAGAAGCTGGCAGGGCGCCCTGCCTAGGGGCTCCAGTTCCCATTTCTTGCAGTGATCGAGGCTGGGCTGGGTTTGTGTCCAGGAGAGGGGGAGTGGGGACCCTGTGGCCTGCATGGTGGCCAGCTCCTGGCACATCAGAGACAGTGGAAGCCAGGCTCGGCAGGGCTGTTGTAGGTCATTGTCATGTGCACAGAGTAGAACTCCGCTGGGATGTGGAGGCTGTGACCTTTCAGAATCCAGTCCCCAGGTCGATCTTCCTCGACGTCTCTGGGTGGGTTTGAAACATCGACCTTGTAGCTAATCCTCTCACACCAGAATCAGAGTAAGACCAAGACCACTGGTACAGCACAGTGCCCAGGAGCAGGGGGCTCTGGCTGGCAGGGGAATTCCAATGTGGGGAGATTCGGGGCAAGGGAACCTCAGGGCAGATAGTTAGGCATTTGGCTAGGCTGGCACTGCCTCCCTCCAGGCCCTGCTGACCCCTGAGGACGCCGTCCTATCGGACGAGCTGAACCACGCCTCCATCATCGATGGCATCCGTCTGTGCAAGGCCCACAAGTACCGCTACCGCCACCTGGACATGGCCGACCTGGAGAGCAAGCTGCAAGAGGCCCAGGTGGGAGCCCGGGGCCAAGCCTTGCCCCCCACTCACAGAAACCCTGCCAGTTCAGGCAGCCAAGGTTGGACCCCAAGTCGATGGTGGCTCGAGCGTCCTGCTCACAGTGCCCACCAACCTGTGCCCTTGTGTCCCCTGCAGAAGCATCGGCTGCGCCTGGTGGCCACGGACGGGGCCTTCTCCATGGACGGTGACATTGCACCCCTGCAGGAGATCTGCCGCCTTGCCTCTAGATACGGCGCCCTGGTCTTTGTGGACGAATGCCACGCCACTGGCTTCCTGGGGCCCACAGGACGGTGGGAGCCCACGCTACCCAAGGCCCAGGGTCTGGTTCCTGAGGGTGGGTGGGAAACCAAGTGGGCGGCCGGTCACTGCCACCCCCGCCCATGCTTCCTGGACGTGGGTGGCCCGAGGCAGCTGTGGCGGCTTCCCTTGCAGGGGCACCGATGAGCTGCTGGGCGTGATGGACCAGGTCACCATCATCAACTCCACTCTGGGGAAGGCTCTGGGCGGAGCATCAGGTGTCCCGGGGTTCCCCCTCCCTGGCAGGGCCCTCCAGGGGTCTCGGGAAGGTGGGGAGGAGTGATCTGGGGCTACAGGGAAGAGGTGGCATGGATTATGCTCTCAGGAAAGGATTAGGTACCTTCCGGCTCTTCACCCCCTAACCCTTCCCCCACCTGTCCTCAGGGGGCTACACGACGGGGCCAGCAGCCCTGGTGTCCCTGCTCCGGCAGCGGGCCCGGCCCTACCTCTTCTCCAACAGCCTGCCCCCTGCCGTCGTCGGCTCTGCCTCCAAGGCCCTGGATCTGCTCATGGAAAGCAATGCCATCATCCAGTCCATGGCAGCCAAGACCCACCGGTGCAGCCCTGGGAGGGCCGGGCAGTCTGGGCGGGGGGGGGTGGCAGGGGGTGACAAGGGACACCACCACCCACCCAGTAAGGTTGCAGGGGACTCGGTGCTCACACCTCCATCTCCCCACTGTGCACCATGCCCCGGCGGCCCGCGTTCTCCCCCAGCCTGGCGCTGCTCCAGCCACTTGCCCCCAGCTGCCCGTGATACCCAGCCTATGCCCACAGGTTCCGCAGTAAGATGGAGGCTGCCGGCTTTACCATCTCCGGGGCCAGTCACCCCATCTGCCCCGTGATGCTGGGGGACGCTCGGCTGGCCTCGCGCATGGCAGACGACATGCTAAAGAGAGGTAGGGGGAACAGAGGCCCCGTGGGACCACAGTGACCAGGGTGAGGGGAGAGGGAAGGTGCCCTGGTACACTGGGTTTGGTGCTGGGCTGCTAGCCAAGGTCAGCAGTTCAAACCCACCAGCTGCTGTAAGGGAGGAAAAGGAGGCAGCCTTGGAACCCTGGGGCGTGGTTCTAGTCTGTCCTTGAGAATCACTGGGTTGGAACTGACTCGATGTCAGAGGGCTTAAGAGGCAAGGGGAAAGGCCTGGCCTGGGCACCTCCCATGTACCCCGAACTCCTACCCCACCATCCTTAGCCCAGCCAGCTTTTCAAGCTTGAGAGCCGCAGGCCCTGTCACCCCGGGCCTCTGGAGACTGGGTGCTGGGTGCACTCTGGCGAGCCCCAGGTGGACTGTCTCCCTGCCCAGGCATCTTCGTCATTGGCTTCAGCTACCCCGTGGTCCCCAAAGGCAAGGCCCGCATCCGGGTGCAGATCTCTGCCGTGCACAGCGAGGAGGACATCGACCGCTGTGTGCAGGCCTTCGTGGAGGTGGGCCGGCTGCATGGGGCGCTGGCCTGAGCCGGGGCTCCGCCCTCAACCCGTCAGCTTGGACCGGGCCAGAGCTGCTCGACCTTCAGGCCGGCCACAGACAAGGCCTGTGACTACATCCCCGAGTGTGAAACAATTGTGTGACCAGCCAGCAAGCCTCCGTCTTCTTAATTCTCCCGGCAGCCCGGCCCTGCGGCTACTCCCAGGGCAGGCAGTACAGCCCTAGGATGGCACCCAGAGCCGAACCCTCCCCACAGCCACAGGGGGCTCAGGCAGTAGGGAGATGCGGGGGAGCCCTGAGCTGCTGTGGGGACACCCTTTTCAATGCCACCTAACTCTTTAGAGCCCCTACCCCACCCCTAGTCTAGCCTTGGTGAAACCTCACCCTCTGTCCCCACCCACGGGCCACCCTGCAGCTGCCCAAACTAAGGGGCTGGGTACCCAAACTCATGTCTGCAGGAAGGGAAAGAAGATTCAGAGCCCCAAGGAACCAGGGACCCAGAATGTGGACCGCCACTGAGAGGCCCCTGACATACCGAGAGCCCATTTTGTCCCTAACTCTGGCCTTGGGCAGGTCCCGGCTTCACTGTGCCTCAGTTTCCCCACTCATCAAAGGAAAATGTGCACTCACGCCAAGGCCTGGTGGCATGGTGATCGGCCACCAGGGGGCGTGGTGAGCACAAGCTGCGGGGAGTGGGGAAGCCAAGGCTGCCCTCCATCCCTACCTTCCAGGGGGTGTCACAGGCAGGGAGGGACTGGCAGACTTCTCCCCGCCCATCTTCCTGAGATGGGGTGGGCTCAGTCCCCAGACCTCCCATGTCAGTGGTGTGGGCAGAAGGGGTGAAGACTCTTCATGAACCTCAGTGAACTAGGCCCACATGCCTGGCACACAACCCCCCAGCCCACCACTTTGCCCAGGCGTTTCAAGACGGAGGGGCAGCCTGGATAAAGAAGCCCTCGTGTTGTGGTAGGTTACACACTGACCTGCTCACCTCAGGGTCCAGAGTTCTTAGCCACCAGCCTCCCCATGGGAGAAGACGAAACTTTCTGTGTCCATACAGAGTTCAAAGGAGCCCTGGTGGCAGAGTGGTTACGAGTTGGGCTGCAATCGGCAAAGTCAACAGTTTGAAACCACCAGTCACTCTGGGAGAAAGTTGGGGCTTTCTGCTCTGTCCAGCAGGTCATGTCGAGTCGGCATCAGCTTGACGGAATGAAGGTGCAGTCTCAGAAACACAACCCGGCTATAGGGCCACTGAGTCAAAACCAAGTCCAGGGCCGGGAGTTTAGTTTGGGATTTGTCCTGGTTAAGGCTGGTAGGATACCGGGGGCCTTGCGGGCACTGAGGCTGGGGTCCAGAGAGGAGGAAAGCTGACCTGGAGCAGCTGTGGCCACATCCATTGCAGGCTGCCTGCACCCAGTAGGGCACCAGGCGCACTGCTGCAAAGGACACGCAGCCTGGTTCCTCACCAACACTCAAGCTGTGCCCGTCAGCTGTGCGTGGTCATCTTTGGCTGGCAGGGGGCGATGCACCAGAGACATCTGGAGCACACCTGGACCAGACCTCAGGAGCAGGTCCACCCAGGTCAACCTCAGAGTAGGAAGCAAGTCTGCCAGCCGGCAGCACAGTTGTGGCGTTCGGCATCCTCTTAGCGGCTCCCTGGCGTCCCCCCTGCAGGCAGCACGATGGCTTCGGGGCCAGTTGGTGCACTAGTGCTCTGCCGCTGTGCCTGAGGGGCCAGATGGGGATGTGGGTCTGCTCTCGGACCACATGAGGCCCAAGGGAAGTGGTGTATCGGCCCCAAGTCCATGTCCTGCGAGGGACAGGGCTCACTGTCCACTGCATCTAGTGGGGTTCAGGATCGTGGCCCCTCGGGACAGGAGGAGGGGCACTCCGCATCCTGGTGTCACGTCTCTCCTGTCTCCCTCCTTCCCCTGTGCCTCCACCTGTCACAGGTGGTAGGCTGTGGCTCCACAGAGCCAGAGTCCTGCCCGGGCCAGCAGTGGACAAGCATGCTCACTTCTGGATCCAGCTTCAGGTTATCTAATGGTGCTTTGCTCCCCTAGTGCCCTGCAAGCCCACCCTTGGGACCCAACTCGGGATTCCTTCCTTGGACACTGAGTCCAGGAATGTAGGCCCAAACCTACAATCCAATATCCAAGGGCTCTGGATCTGGGTGGGGTGACAGCAGATTTGGGGAGACCCTTCTGAGCACTGATGAGAATCCTAGGGGCTCCCAGAACTTCCTTCAAAAACAAGAAACTGCCACCTACTGGATTCCAACTCAGTGACCCCCATAGGGCAGGGCAGGGCAGGACTGCCCCTGGGTTTCTGAGACTTCACCATTTTATTAGCACTTGATCCACAGACCACACGATTCAATAGTTCAACCACCAAGAAGAGTTGTATATTCATTTATCACAACCCATTTTAGACCATTCTCTTCCCCTCCCCCCTACATTGTATGCTCCCCCAACCCCCTTACCCTCCCCATCTCTCCCCCCATTCCTCTCTCCCCTATAAACCCTTGCATCGGTTCTTATCTCTATGCCTCTACTGTTCTTCACAAACTAGGAAACCCAGAAGAAACAAAGTCAGAAAAATAAAGGAGTTTTTGTCATGGAACAAGCAAGCAATATTTGCACCTAGAAGAATCTTGTGGGGATCTGAGAGTGGTTTCATCCGGTTAGATACTCTGTAACTTTTTTAACAGTTTTATTGGGATATAATCCACATATACAATTAAATCGTTCAATCTCATCGAAGGGTTGTGTGGTCACCACCACCGCTTTAGAACATTTTCTACTTTCTTGTATCCCTTATTAGCTCCCCATTTGCCCCGTCTCCCCTGCCAGCCCCCAAGAAAGACTAACTCTTTACCCCCCCCCCAACAGTTTTATTAGCCTATAGCCCACATACCATACAATTCAGTAGTTCAGTCCATCACGAAAAGTTACATCAATCAGCTTTGGGACATTTTCTGCATTCTTGTCCTCATTGATAGTAGCTCCCAACCTCCCTGGCCATGCCCCTAAGGGATCATTAGTCCAGATACTGAAACTAACTTAGTGGGAGTAGAAAGCCTCATCTTTTGCCCACAGAGCATCTGGTGGTTTCGAACTGCTGTCCTATGGTTAGAAGCCCAAAGCATAAGCACTATGCCACCAGGGCTCCTGGTAGATCTGCAAAGTAGCCTCCTCTGCCTTGAATGCAAATTCTGCTTCTTGAACTGCTCTGCCACCTTCCCTTCCCTCTTTTTAAGACTTCCCCTTGAGGTCCCCCACCCCTCCATTTCTAGAAAGACTGCACCCTGTCCCTGCCTTCTTTACTGTAGTCATCAAGACTTGCCCCACCCCTTTCCACTTGGTTCCTCCAGCTGAGCCCCCCCCTCACATGGAGTGAGGGCTGGGCTGCTGTGGGGAGCCGCGTTTCACACACCCCTACCCCTTTCTCCACAGTAACCGTGCACCCCCAGTCTAGGCTTATGAACACCCACCCCCAGGCTGTCCTACAGAAAGGATGGAGTATCAAACTCAGCTACCTGTCCCTTGTTGCTCACCCACTACACCCCACCCCCACGGGGGCATCTGGCCCCTTCCTTCCCCAATGGGGCCAGGTCAGAAACCCAAGCCTGAGTCAGTCACCTGCCAAACCCTGTGACTTCTTTGCCTTGCTCCTGGGTCACTTCATTCAATCCGCCCACTTCTCGTTCCTTCTTGTCACCGGGACCACAGAAATCTTCCTACAAAACACATCACATCCCTGCTCCGGAATCTTCTCTGTCAGCTTCCTGTTGTCCTCACACTAAAGTCAGACTGGACAGACACACAAGCCCTCTGCTCTCCAGCCAAGCTGAGCCCCCCTCCAACAAGCTTCTGGGACCAAATGGGACTCTGGAACTGCTCAGAGCCATGGGGAGAGGGTCTGCCACACAGAAAGGGGATGTGAATTCAGATCCCTGGTCTGGGCTGCCCCATCCAAGAGTGGACGTCTGGGAGTGAGGCCCTGGTTCAGGACAGGAAGGGAACTGAGTAGTGAGTGCCTGTGAGGGAGTCTTCAGGTGGGGCCACAGGAAGTGGTGCCGGCTGGGCCCTGGGCACAGAGGGGTTAACTACCAAGCGCATCTCAGCGAGCAGGATCAATGGGTTACTCGCTGCTGCAGAAAGAGAGGCTATAGCCATGCAGAGAGGAGCCAGGCAGAAGAGCATGCCACCTGGGGGAACAGGAGAGGTGCTGGCCAGTGGCTGCTCCTGAGGGCAGCCAGCCCAGCAGAGGAGGGTCCTTAAAGAAAAAGAGCTAAGGAGGAAGAAGCCCTGGACCTGAGGGGAGGGACCACTGCCCCCAGGATCACGCAGGGGCCAGGTGGGGTACCACCCCTTTGGGTTTCAGGGACTACAAGTTGGGGGCTTGGGCACCTTCCCTTCCTGCCTTGCCCCTCGTTCATCCCACTGCCCGGAGATCCCAGGTACCTAGGAGCATCCACAGGTAGGTGCTGCTGTTGGGAGTGGGGTGGGGGGTGCGGAAGGACACAGCGCACTCATGCACTTGTGTGCTGAGGCACTGTCGTGACAGCATCGGCTCAGCTGTCAGCCCCGGAGCCCAGATGCACGCACCACTCAATGAGCGACGGCCGGCCGTGTCCTCCCTCCCATGTCTCTCCTGTCTGAACTCCCATCTCCTTAGGGGCAGAAGGGCGTCAGAGATCTGTGGGGTTCTCCCACCTGAGCCACTGTGGGGGCTGAGTGGAACTGGGCTGTTGTCTCCAGTCCCTCAGAGATGTCACTTGAGCTTGTGCTCCCAGTTATAACCCATTATCCAAGGGGTTCCCTGGGCCGGAGAAGTCAGGACACGAAGCCAGCTCCTGGGGTTGGGGCTCCCGTCCCTCCATCCACCATGTCCCCACCACACTGCCTATGTCTCTACCTGCCTCACCTAACACCCCAACCCTCGAGCCCTGGGCTTGAGCAGGCCCATCCTACCTGTGCCAGGGGCTCACGCAAAGAGGCTCAGTGATGTCTTTGGACTCGGTTCCTTGTCCCACTACAAATACCTAGTCTGACCCAGGCGTGGGGAGAGGGGGGATTAGATCCCAGGACTGAATGCCTAGATCTGGCCACTCTGCCCTGAGCCCCCAGCTTCTCTCCAGGTGCCCATCTGGTGGGGAGATGGCTGACGCCCAGAACATCTCGCTGGACAGCACGGGAGCCGTGGGGGCTGTGGCAGCCGTGGCGGTACCTGTGGTCTTCGCCCTCATCTTCCTGCTTGGCACAGTGGGCAATGGGCTGGTGCTGGCCGTGCTGCTGCAGCCCAGCCTGGGAGCCTGGCAGGAGCCTGGCAGCACCACAGACCTGTTCATCCTCAACCTGGCCGTGGCCGACCTCTGCTTCATCCTGTGCTGCGTGCCCTTCCAGGCCGCCATCTACACGCTGGACGCCTGGCTCTTCGGGGCCCTCGTCTGCAAAGCCGTGCACCTGCTCATCTACCTTACCATGTATGCCAGCAGCTTCACCCTGGCAGCCGTCTCGGTGGACAGGTGCGCTGGGCCCCGGGCCTGGCTGGACCAGGCTGGGGAGGGAGGTGCTCACTGGGGGCCAAGAAGAGGAGGAGGAGGAAGAGGAGGAGGGTGGGAAGGCGCAACTCTCTGACCCTACCACCCAGTTACCGGGCACCTGTAGGGTGAGCTTGCCAAGACCATCCTGCCCACTACCCACCTCTGGTGCAAGCTTCCCCAGGGCACCCCTGCCCACCCATCAGCACAGGGCCTGGCACATGGTGGGTGAGATGTAAATGAGATGAGTGACATGGGCCAGAAGCAAATCCATTTAATGTTTTATTACGGCCCATGCAGGGCCTGCTTCGTGGACAGCCCATCAGACTTAGTCTGCCTCGCTGAAGCCCTTGGGCCAGTGGCTTCTCTGTGGGCCTCCTTTGACTCGCACGCGTGAAACGTGGTTGTTATGGGAGCAGTGGAGTGGTTGATTTCTACCTCCCAGGGTCCCAGGTGACAGGCCATGGCTGCCACCCACGGTTCTCTAAGCTGTAGGGAGCAGATAACCAGGCCTTTCCGAGCAGAAGCTGGAGTGGGTTACCGCAGTCCACCAAGGCTCCGGTGCATATAAAATCACTTTCTGAAATAACATGTAGCAAGGATCCCGCCCCCTGCTGGGTGCCTGTTGGCTACACCTGCTTTCCCCAGGAAGGGGCCTCCACGATGTAGTGGTTATGTTGGGCTACCTGCAAGGCCCGCAGTTCAAAACCACCACCAGCCGCTCTGAGAGGGAAAGATGAGGCTTTCTACTCCCATAACGAGTTACAGCCTTGGAAACCCACAGGGGCAGTTCTACCCTGTCCTATAGGGTCTCGAATGGGTCGGCCTCTCCTCGATGGCAGGGAGTGTCTCGACTATCCGGGGATTCAGGGAGTATGGCAAGCTCCAATTTTCAGAACCAGAAGCCCAGGCCCACCAGAGTGCCAGGTCCCCACCCGGTGTCAGCTTGGTGGGGGTGGGGCGGGGCAGGCGGGCGCCTGGCATCCTGCGCGCGCTGACCCGGCGCCCAAATACAGGTACCTGGCTGTGCGGCACCCGCTGCGCTCGCGGGCCCTGCGCACGCCCCGCAACGCCCGCGCCGCCGTGGGCCTGGTCTGGCTGCTGGCGGCGCTCTTCTCGGCGCCCTACCTTAGCTACTACGGCACGGTGCGCTACGGCGCGCTGGAGCTCTGCGTGCCCGCCTGGGAAGACGCGCGCCGGCGCGCCCTGGACGTGGCCACCTTCGCCGCCGGCTACCTGCTGCCCGTGGCCGTGGTGAGCCTGGCCTACGGCCGCACGCTGCGCTTCCTCTGGGCGGCCGTGGGGCCGGCGGGCGCGGCGGCGGCGGAGGCGCGGCGACGGGCCACGGGCCGCGCGGGCCGCGCCATGCTGGCGGTGGCTGCGCTCTACGCGCTCTGCTGGGGCCCGCACCACGCGCTCATCCTCTGCTTCTGGTTCGGCCGCTTCGCCTTCAGCCCGGCCACCTACGCCTGCCGCCTGGCCTCGCACTGCCTGGCCTACGCCAACTCCTGCCTCAACCCGCTCGTCTACGCGCTCGCCTCGCGCCACTTCCGCGCGCGCTTCCGTCGCCTGTGGCCCTGCGGCCGCCGCCGCCGCCGCGCGCGCTGCCCCCCGGCCGCCCGCCGCGCCCGCCGCCGCGTCCGCCCCGCGCCCGCGGGCCCCTCCGGCTGCCCCGGGGACGCCCGGCCACGTGGAGGGCCGGGACGACAGGAGGCCGCGCGCCGCGGAGAGGCTGCACGGGCAGCGTTCGTCCTGGGCCAGGAATAAAACTTGGCTTCCGACACTGCCGGCTGTGCGTCTGTCTGTCCATCCGCCCTGTCCCACCAGTGCGGGATGGGGCCGGGGCACTCCAAGAGGTGCAGCGGCTCGCCCAGCTCCACGGCGGCGATGGCGCATGGCTGAGCTGCGACTCCAACCCAGTGAGCGCTTCTGGGTGATGGAAATAGATCAACCCAGCCAGGCGCGCCCCCCGGGCTCTCCCTAGTCCCGCCTTCCATTAGGCCAGGACCCTGGGGTCTGCGGCACCCACCACCACCGGGGAGCAAGCCCTTCTGCGCTCCAAGTTCTGCCCCAGTGATTAGCAGAGCAAACATGTGTGGATTTAGGCTGCCTGCTGGTTTAGCGGTAGTGATTACCCATTGGGGAATAGGGACACGGGCGGGGCGGAGATGAGGCTTTCTACTCCCATAAGGAGTTAACAGTCTCAGGAAACCCGCAGGGGCAGTTCTGCCCTGTCCTGCAGGGTCCGTGTGAGTATGAATGGACTCCTGCGGCGCGGTGAGGGATGCATCGCAAGAGGCGCCCTGGTGGGAGTGGGGGTAATGAGGCTGTCTGCTTCCGGGGAGATTCACAGCCCCTCAAGCCCTCGCAAGAGCAGTTCTGCTCTGCCAGGTCACGATGAGTCAGAGGCGACTGGAGGGCAGCGGGTATGAGGTGGGTGGCTCTCACACCAGGTCTGAAATCATCCAAGATGCGCCCCACCTGGTAGAGGGTGGAGGGGGCGTGGTTTGAACTTGACCCAAGGTGCACCGGAAAAAGATCTGGCTGACTGTTTCCGGAAACCTCACAGCCTGGAAAACCTTAGGGGTCCCGTTCCACTGGGCGACTCGAGTCGGAAACCAACCTGAGCGCCCCAAATAGCGAGGATGGGCAACCTCCGAGAGGAGTAGGGGTCAGGAGCCACCCAACCGAGGACTCACGCCCCCTGCGCCTCGCCTCTCTGTTTCCATCCTTCTTGGTTTTTCCTGACTCAGGAAGGCACCAGGCCCTTGGTCCAAACCTGCAGACGCTCCTCACACCTGAGAGTTCTGTTCAGGGACTCGGGCTGCTGGGCACAGGTGGCCTTCCGCTGACCATCAAGTCCACTCTCTGTCCAGTGCTCTTTCGACCATCTGATGCATCAGGCAAAAAACGGAGACTCACTTGAGCCCCAGCTAGCCCAGCTGCTGTGTGGCCCCCTCCTTTCCATCCCCCACACCGCTGGGGAGTCTATGGCCCTGAAAACCCACTAATTAACCAATAAATCAGTCTCGGCAGTTTCAAAGCCAACCACCTCTGCCCGCCCCTCCCTCCTTCTGTCCACAAGCCAGTAATGTTGATGAGCCCTAGATAGAGGCCTGAGCCCCTGGTTTCCTATCTCCTCTGAGCCCCTCTGGACTGTGGGTGCCCTGGGGAGCTCCATCCGGATGGGAATCAGCCACGAGGTCCTGCATTATTGCCTGCCACCTCCCACAGACCCAGAGGCCAGAGGGGTGGTCCCCCTGCACAGTGGAGGCTGCGTGCCAGACAGGGGACCCACTGGGCACACAGGTCTGGCCTGAAGCTCAGTCTCCTGACGTATGGCGCTCAGGGTGACTTGGAGGAGGAAGCCCGGCCTTCACAGAGCCATCCAAGCCGGAGTCCCAGAGGAGGTGAGATTTACTAAGTATTTTCCCGGAGAAAGGAGCCCCGGTGGTGCAGTGGTTAAGCTTTGGGCTGTTAACTGCAAGGTCAGCAGTTGATAAACCACCAGCCGGTCCACGTGAGAAACACGGGGCCTTCCCGCCCATGAATGGTTATGGTTCTTGAAAGCCCACAGGAGTCTGACCACGTGGGTGGCTGAGTTTGGTTTTGGTTTTGGTGGGAAGAACAGGCAGAGAACTTGGCGGAGAGGAGACCCCAGTGGCCTCTTGGTGCTGACGGCAGGCTGGGTGAGGCCAGGGGAGGCCCCCGAGGGTGGGGTGAGAGGGTGAAGGTCTGCTTGCTTGCTCTGGGAACGGCATCCTTAGGGCGAAGGAGGGTGCCATTAAAGGCTTGCCGGAGCTGCGGAGAGCTGCGTACCAGGGAGTAGCCTGGAAACGAGGAGCCCACGTCAGAGACTGCTCTGTGGGCCGAGAGAGGCGAGCCAATGAGGGCCTGGAAATACGTTTTCCCTGGAGGACTGACAGCCTGGGCTTGGCCCCAGACGCTCCTGGGCCTTCTTCCAGGAGCTAATGAAAGGCTCAGAGAAGCAGCTTTCCCTCATTACTTGGTCAGCAAGAATGGTGTGTCTAGTACGGTGGTTCGCAACCTCCCTAACGCCGCGACGCTTTCATACAGTTCCTCATGTTGTGGAGATCCCCAACCAGAAAATATATTTTCATTGCTACTTCATCACTTTGCTACTGTTGTGAATCGGGCAACCCCTATGAAAGGGTCCTTGGACCGCCAAAGGGGTCGAGACCCACAGGTTGAGAACCACTGGTCTATTAAGGCAGACCGTGCCGTGGCTACTGTCACACACACGCCCCTCCCCCAGTGCCCAGGAGAATCCGCCCGACCTGCAAAGTCTAGGCTGCGCCTGGGACAGCTCGGGGAGGGAGTGGGAGTCCTGCAGCCCTCACCTCCTCCTGTGTGTGCCCACCATTGAGGGCTGTCCTCCAGCATTCCCAGTGGAGCACCTCTAGTTCTAAGCACAGGGCTCTTCGGCAGAAAAGAAAGTTCCAGAAGCTCAGGGGATTGTGGGAGCCCAGAGAAGAGACCCTGGTTCAGTTTGGGGACTCAGGTAAGACTCCCTGGCAGGGTGCGCACCTGAGTCCAGTCCTGAAGTCAATCGGGATGAGAGCTGGGCGGGAGGGTGCGGGGCAGGGAAGAGTAGCGCTGCGTGTACAGCACCAGAGTCCGGTCCAGCCTGCTGCCCGAGGAGCTGGGGCAGGACACACAGGAGCGAGGGGTGGGGGCATCAGGCCCCTGAAAACCAGAAGCCAAACTCTGCTATGCTGACTCATAGCAACCCTATAGGGCAGGGCAGACCTGCTTCTATGCATTTCGGAGACTGTAACTCTTTGCAGGAGTAGAAAAGCCTCATCTTTCTCCCTCAGGGATACTAGTGGTTTCGAACTGCTAACCTTGTCGTTAACAGGCCACCTTGCTACCAGGGCTCCTGTGTCAGGCCTGAAGGAGTCTGCAAATCAGTTCTGAGACTGAGGCTGTCTCTTGTCCCGAGGGAGCTCCCGAGAGGTTTTCTACAAAGGAGTGATGACCAGTTTTGCACCTCAGACACATCTGGCTGCCAGGGCAGGCTGCATGAGGACAGAGCGCGGAGGGAGGCTGGTGTGAAAAGTCGGAGATCCACCAGGACATGTGGACGATGATGGTACGTCTGTTGGGACGGGTCTTGGGGGTGAATGTTGGGGGTGAGGAGGAACATCCCCCAGCTGGCAGTGGCATAGAGGGCAATTGGGGGGGCAGTTTAGCAGAGAAGAGGGTAGGTTGGGAAGAATGGCCTGCGGAATGGTGGGGTGATGGGGTGGGGTTCTGAGCCTCGGCTGGGTGCTGGGATGGGCATGTCCTCTGATTTCGAATTTGCGGATGGAGAAAGGGTGAAAGTAACCTGACCCTGGGGGCTCCCGACCCAGCCCAAAGCCAAGCTGGGCGTTTGGATTCGCGCTGTGATTTCAGATCTGCGATCTCCAGGGGAAGCAGTGGGAGGAGATGAGCAGGAAAGAACAGACGAGGGCTGAGATGGGGAGAAGCTCATTTGTGCAAAGAAAGGGGCTGCAGGCACCACAGCCCTGGCAGCAGCTGCGCCCTGGGGAGGGCCGGGGAGGTGGAGGCCAGGCAGCCACGTTAGGCACCCCCTCCCTCAGCCCGAGGCTGGGAACAGCATCATCTATCAACTGGAGGTGTGCGCCCAGGGAAATAAACACCAATTAACCAGCTCGGCTTCCATGTTAATGAAGAGCAGTTTCACAGGCCTGCTGCCGGGCGCACTGGGCGCCCCCCTGGCTGGATCGGAGTTGGCACGAGGCCAGAGGGCCAGGCCAAGCAGGGCTGGACCATTTCTGGTTGCAGGGGACGGAATTGATTAATTGAGGCATCTGCTCGGTGTGCCGCTTCTCTCAGTGGCGGGGGTGGGGGGTGAGGGGGGTGAGACTGAAGCGCAGGAAGAAGGGCGTGTAAGGCAGAGGAGGAGGCCAGAGATATGAAGTAACTGGAGGTGCCCTCCGCCACACTGCTGGGGTTGGGGAGGGCGCAACCTGGTCACCAGGGGGGCCTGTTGGGTGACACCTCAGAGAGGACCCAGTGCGGGGCCAGAGGCATGGACTCGCCCCACAGCACACCCAAACTTGGTGCCACTGAGGCGATTCCAACTCACGGTGCCCCTGCCGGGCAGGGGCAGAATAGAACTGCCCCTTGGGTTTCCGAGACGAACTCTGTAGGGAGTAGATAGCGCCGCCTCTCTCGAGAAGCGGATGGTCGTTTCGAACTGCTGACTCCAGGGGGCAGGAGCCCAGGGGCGCTGTGCCTGGGGCCTACTGGCCTGAGGTGGATGGACAGACTCACTTAGGAGGCCAAGGATCATGGTCAAGCAGGAAGAGACGTTGCTCCGCCCCCCCAGCTCTCCCACATGCCCTGGTTCCCAACACCCACTGCGGCGGGCATGTGGTGGGCACCTCATGCGCCCCGACAGGAGCTCCTGATGGCTCTGCACTCTCCATTGGCCCACCCTGCAGCTGGTAGGCCTTGTGTGAGCGCGGCCAGGGCTGTGTCAGTGTCTGGAACCCACAGAGGCCCTGTTTGCTTCAGAGCTTGGGAGCAGCTTATTTCCAGAGTCAATTCCCATCTGAGCAAGTTAGGACTTGGGGGGCAAGCTCCCTTCCTCTGATTGGCTGAGAGGGAACATGGAGCAGAGTCTGGGCTCTGAGGATATAAAACTGGCCAGTGGCTGATAGGCTGTGGAAGGGGGCCCTTCTGGCTGTCCAAAGCCAGTAACAAGCGCAGGTCTGCCTGCTGGGAGGCTGCGGCCGTGAGCTCTGTGCTCTGGGGCTTTATCGCACGTTGTGTCCAGTTGCCGCTGGAAGAAGGACTGCATACTCTGGCTTACACACACATTTATTCTCTCAGTCTGCAGGGGTGCCTGCAAGGTCCCCCCTCCCCTGGACAAAGCCAAGGCTGGTGGGCGGACTCCTCAGAGGTGGGGCGGGAGGAGGGGTGGGGCTCTGAGGGGGAGGGCCAGCTTCCTGGCTTCTCCAAGCCCTGGCTCCCCCTCCTCTGGCCTCCCCCTCGCTCTGCTCCCACCTCTGCCCTCCATCCATCCTCAGGGGTCCCGTGTCCTTTCTCTTAGGAGGACTCAGTGGTGACAGCAGGCCACCCGGGGAGTCTAGGACACCGCACACTATCTTGAGACCCTCAACAGACACACACCGCCAGGTCTCTGTTACCGTGGAACATGTATGGTTTCCTGGGATTAGAGTATGGGGGCTTCTTGGTGGGGAGGGGGCCGTTATTCAATCTAGCACACCTACGACAGTCCTCTGGAGTCTCAGGCCTGGGACAAAATGGGCTGGGGGGTTCCCACTTGGGGTTCTACGAGGACCTTCCTGACCTGGCATTGTGAAGGTCAGGGCTTCACTCGGCCTTTACAGTGGTCAGAGCAGCCAGCAGTGGCAGGTGGCCGGTGCTGCTGACAGCACGGGGCCAGCCCAGCAGCCCCCCCTGCAGCCCCCAGGGCTGGCACGTGCTTGCCCCAAGCCCCTACCCCACTGGCTACAAAGAGGCCCGTGGTCGGGAAGGGAGACAGAGAAGAGGCTGGGCCTGGGCGGGCCTCCTAGGGCGGCAGGTGGCCAGACACTGGCCTGGTGCTGCGGGAGCGGAGGAAGCAGCTGTGGGCCGTGGAGGAAAGAGACTCTGGGGTCAGCCAAGACAAGAACCGGAGTCCCCAGCCTCTGCAGGTGAGGGCGAGGGCCTCACTGACGGGCCACTCCTCACTCGGGGGGCCAGGGCTTTGGCTGTGTCTGGGGCCGGGGGGGAGTGGGGGAGGCCGAGCCCAGGGCAGGGGGCCGCTGCTACCTCTTCTCTATGTTCTGCATCTGCAAGCTGAGGGAGGTGAAGCTGGCCAGGAGACCGGTCACCTCGTCCACCTGTGGGACAAACCAAGGCTGGATGAGGCGCACTCCGCCCCAGGTCTCCTCCCCAACATCACAGGCCCAGACGGCAGACTGGCCTGCAGGTCCTGATGCCCGCCAAGTGAGCTCTGGCTTCCAGAGTCTCGCTGGCGTGTGCCTGGCTGCAGTGGGCCCTCCTCGCTGGGGACCCACCTGCTCTCTGGTGCTGGTCATCTGCAGGCGGGTGCAGAGGTCATCCAGCCGTTCCCGCTGCTCGTGCCGCCCCAAGCGCTCCAGGTACTCACGCAGCATCTGGATGATCTGCAGGAGAGGGCGGGTGAGTGGCAGCGGGGTGCTGGCAGAGGGCTGGGGAGAGGCGCCCAGCAGGACAGGGTAGGGGGCTCACCTGCTTCACCTCCAGCCGCACGGCTTCCAGGCACTGGGAGTGGCCCTCCTGCAGGATGTTCAGCTTGGACTTGGCCAGGTGCAGGGGTGTGCGGCCAGCTCGGTCCAGGGCGTCCACCCGGGCACCTATGGGGCGCGGAGGTGAGCGTACTGGCAGGGGGAAGAAGAGGAAAGGAGGGCGGAAGGGCAGGGACCTCGTACCTCCTCGCAGCAGGGTGGTGATGACAGGGACGTGGTTGGTGCAGGCCGCTGAGGAAGAAGAACGGGGACATGAGGGCAGGGACTCCTGGGGCTGGAGGCATGAGCGGACTTGGAGAGAGGCCAGCTTCGACAATGGAACAGCAGAGGCCTCGGGGAGAACCGAGTTCAAGACCCTTCCTGCACAGTGGGGGCACTGCAGTCCGCCGAGCTGCCAGGCACAGGAGTCTCAGGGGTGGGGCTGGACCCGGCACAGGCCGCACAGAATCACAGCGCCTGTGGCCCAGGGCCCAGCCCGCTGCTGAGGGATGGGGGAGCCGGGCGGGGAGAGGAGGCAGCTGGCTGGGGGAGGGGGCTTTCCCTGTAGGACCCCATCAGAAGCGCATCCCAACTGCTCTCCCGGCACTTACCCAGATGCAGTGGTGTGTTCCCCAGCCCGTCCCGCTGGTTGGGATCAGCCCCGTGGTCCAGGAGCAGCTGCACTAGAAACGGGAGACCCAAGGGGAGGCGCTGTGGGCGGTGGGCGGCCTCCTATGTGACTGTCTCCCCCATCCCACCCTGGGCAGGGCGCCTGGCTCACAGGGGCGGGGTGGGGTGCCGTGAGTGCACGCGTGGGTCCCTCGGCAGTTTCATTTGTGCACCCGCTCCCCAGGTCTGTGTCTAGGAGCCCGAGGATTCCGGGAGGTGCTGTAGGCCTGGGGTTTGAAGGACTACAGACAGTTCTTCCCGCAGCAGTGAAGTCAGGCGGTCTTCCATAGCCACGTCACCACTGGGCAATGGGACCACTGGGTGGCACTGACCCATGGTAAACGGCCTCGGTGTGGCCAGCACTTGCCAACTACCCACATGGGTGTATGTGTACAGGGGGCCATGAGAGTCCAGGGCATCACAGGTGGCAGGGCTGGGTCTCGGAGGGAACCTGAGGGTGCCTGACCAGGCTGTGCCAACACGGGAGACACCGCCTGCTTTCGGAGCGACTCGCCACCCCCGCGACTCAGGTTCTTGCCATGTTTGGGAGCGAAGACACTGGGACTCAGAGAGGCCAAGCCACTTGCCTAAGGACACGTGCTCCGAGGCCGGAGCTGGTCAGGAGCACATGCCGTCACCCTTGGAGGGCGTGTGTGGGGAGATGACCAGTGTTCCCCATGGACTGTCCTGATTGCCGCTGTCAGGTGCCATTGGACCTCATGGCACAACAGAACGAAGCACCGCCCGGCCTGCGCCGTCCTCCCAACTGTCCCCACGCTGGAGCCGCTGTGGCAGCCACACGTCCGTCCATCTCCTTGAGGGCCTTCCTCTCCCTCGCCGCCCTCCACTTTACGTGATGTCCTGCTCCAGCGACCGGCTTCTCCTGACCCTTTCCTACAGTTCCTCGGTGGCGGGGACCCCGCCCCCCACACACAACCATCACATTACTTCCATTGCTCCTTCATCACTGTCATTTTGCTACTGTGATGAACTGGGCGACCCCTGTGAAAGGGTCGTTCGAGCCCCAAAGGGGTCACGACCCACAGGTAGAGAACCACTGGGCTAAGGGGCACTCAGGCTGTGCTTCTTCCAAGACCCATAGTTTGTCCTTTTAGCAGCCCGTGGTTTAGAGACAATAACCCACCTGAGATGGAGTCCTAGCCTGACCACCTGGTGCTGCCTTTCACCCCCATGGCTGCGTCATTGATTCCCTTCCAACGCCTCCAGCTTTCCTTCAGTGCAGGGTACTATTCCTACCTCCGGGGATTACACTAACTGCCTGCAGCACACTCGGAAATGCTGCAAGCCCCCCCCCCCCCCCACAAGACCTACCAGCACGGCCACCTCCACACCACCCTGCCAACCAGGCCAGGGGCATCAGCAGCGTAACAGAGCAAAGCTAGCTCGACCCCTCGGCCTCTTATTAACTAGGAGTTCCTTCCATTAAAAATTTGGTGGCAATCAAGTAGAAAGAAAATGTTTTGGAAATGCTGATGGCAGCATCTGTCCAAGTGTGATTACTGCGATTCAATAATGGATTGTTATAAAATTTGTAAGATGCCCCCCCCAATTAATAATGATTTTTAAAAGGGGGGTTTTGATGGAAAACAGGAAAGTGTTTTCAATGACTGCAGTTGGGTTGGGTGGCTGCTCATGTGGGCAGGAGGATGAGCCCTAGCCCCTACCTACACCACTGCTGGTGCGGCTCGCTGCCAGGATTGGCCCGGCCCGCAAGGACCCCGTGTTCCACAAGCAGCATGAACGGAGGCCTGGCCCTGGGCCCTTGTCACAGTCCTCGCTGTGTCTGAGCTCACGCTGCCACCTGCCTCCATGGAAGGTTTTCCTCATTTTGGCGGGCCCTCTACACCTCCCACATGGAACAGAAGTAGTGTCAACGGCATCACAGACGTCCTTGGGGGACACTGGTGAACACAGATTCCTAGCAGGGAGCCGGACTCACCGATCTGGTCGTTGCCGTTGCAAGAGGCAAAGTGCAGGGCCGTGCGGCCCTTGCCGTCGGCAGCGCAGGGGTCCACGCCATCCTCCAGCAGCTGCTGCACTGGCGCCACCAAGGGGGGGAGGGTGGCAGGAAGTACAATGTTAGTCCAGCTGCAGGCCTGGGGGGCCTGGGAGGGCACTAAGGGCGGGAACTGCAGGCCAGGGAGCCATGGTGTGCAGGCCAGCCAGCTCCTGGCTGCTGTCTCCCCACGGCCCCGGGCCCCCGGGCTGGCCAGAGACTTGTAGAAAGCCACTTAATCCCAAGTCCTCACTTTAGGGGTGAGCTAATTAATTGTTGGACCAAACAGAGCAGGCTACACTGTTTTTCTTTGGTCCTTAGTAATCTTATTTTTAGTACTTTGTCTATAATTTAAAGTGGCCTATTGAAGTCACTCACTGTTGGTGCAGAGTTGTCTGTTTAATATATGAGTGTCTGTTGAATGCACTTGGTGCAATGCTTCTTGGTCAGGGGTCCTCGACCTTCCTCATGCCACAGCCCTTTCAGACAGTGCCTCATGTGGTGGTGACCCGCCAACCATAAAATTATTTTCATTGCTATTTCATAACTGTCATTTTGCTACTGTGATGAATCGGGTGACCCCGTGAAAGGGTCTTTTGACCCCCGTAGGGGTCATGACCCACAGGTTGAGAACCGCTGTCCCAGCTGACAAGTTCAAGGAAATCGACATTGAATATAGGATGGAGTGACCCTTTTATTGCTGTGTATCTTACATTTCTCTTGTCACGGGTTTTCACTTAAAGTCTATTTCATGTGATACCAGTCCAGACACCCTTAGCAAGCTGATTTTTAAGGTGACCGCTTTGTATGGCCCTCAAACGACGTTCTAAATATCCAGTGGCCCCTGGCAGAGAAAAGGCTCCCCACCGTGGCCCTGGAATACCGACTGCTCAAGCCTCCAGGGCTGCAGGACCAAGCAGGCTACTCTTCCTGGGCAAACCCTTCCTGCCTCCAGGCTAAGTTAGCCACTGCCCCAGGTCCTCCTCAATGCCCTGTCTACCCTACTCTGTAACATGCGTATTCAGGGCATGGTGCTTGGATGCTAATCTCTCACCTTACATACCAGAAGACTCAGGCTGAGCCATCCTCTAAGACCCCAGGGGACACCCACTCAGCAGCCAGACACAAAGCCAAGTATCGACCCAGCTTTCTCTGGATCATGAACTTACACCCCACCAACTCAACACATGACTTTTTTTTAAATATTATTTTGTCTTGGAAATGGTTTCAGTTTACATTCTTCTTCTCCACCTGCTTTTGTTATGTCATCAACTTTGTGTCCCGCCTAGCACCAAGCATCAGGAGCCCTCCCTGGTGGAGCAGTGGTTACACCTTGGGCTGTGATCTGCAAGGACAGCAGTTCGAAACCACCTGCTGCTCTGAGGAAGAAAGACAGGGCTTTCAACTCCCCGAAAGTTAGTGTCTCAGAAATCACAGGGGTTGGTCTACCCTGTCCCGATGAATCGGAATCGACTCAAGGGAAGTGAGTTTGGGTGGATGCTGCTACTGACCAGTGGACGCCAGAGAGTGACAACAGGCCACCCAGGCCTTTCAGATGTTCTCTCACCCAAACAAGTTGGAGCTCCACTGACCTAATTCCTGTCGGGTCTCAGCCAGCGGCTGGAGGAGGTGGCACCAGCCAGAGGACTCCCAGGAGGTAAAGGTTGGGCGTTCACACCCTCTCCCTCTGCTGAGGGGGTACAGCTAAGACATCGGGCAGTACAGGGAGTCAGAGGAGCCCGGGGAAGCTGAGCATGGAAGCTAAACTGGTCTTCTGCAGGTGACTGCAAACTTACACAATGTATGTGTGAGCCCAGGCCAAGGGGCGAGTGGGCAGGTGGCCCGACACCCCTTCCTCCCAGCTGCTGGCTCCCTGGAGTCCACCCTCCCAACCAGCTCACAGGGCTCTGGGGCTGCACCCACTGTGCACACTCACCTGTTTCCACGTCGTTCGCGTTGGCCGAGTCCCTCAGCCTCTTCAGAGCTGCGATGAGAATAGGAGAGTACCAGTTTATTTATTTATGTTTAATGGTCATGATGTAGCAGAAGGTGATGGGGGAAACTAATGTGTGTGGGCCATCCAACATAATAGCTGGGTGAAACGGGCTTGTCAGCGGCAACACAAAAGCTTTGATGAGACTCATAAGAAGGCAGTGAGGGGAGCGGATATCAGGGGCTCAAGTGGGAAGAGAATGCTTTGAAAATGATGATGGCGGCCTAGGTGCAAAGGTGCTTGACACCCTGGATGACTGTATGGATTGTGGTAAGAGATGGAGAGCCCCAAAAAAAGTATTAAAAAAAAAGAGGGCAGTGAGTTTACGTTATGGGGTAACTCAGAAAAGTGGGTGTGCGAGCTTGCACAACTGTCAGTGAACTGCGCGTGTACAAAGTGCTGACTTGGTGTAAACTTTGCATAGTCTTTTTTTTTGCATAGTCTTTTATAATTAAAAAAACCCACCATATAAAAGAGAACCACCACAGGGGAGCTAAAGGGAACATTGGCACATTGTAGAAAACATGACGAAGGTCACCGGGCAATTTGTAGAAAGTGACAGATGAAAATGGGACTTCCTTCATCAGCTTGTACCAAAAACAAAATATTGTTATATATACATGATTCCCAAAGGATGTATCTGAATTTGACAATTCCTCAGCCGAAACATTTTCACTCTCCAGTGGCACTATAACGAAATCAGAGGCGAAGAGAAAACAAATGCTTTTGCATCCCAAAACTGGGCAAAAACCGCAACTAGGATCCAGGAGAGTTCCTAACAATCCCATAATGCACTGTGGCTTTCACAAGCCTTTCAAAGCTTCCTGTGGCCCTGAGGGACCGGCTAGTAGGGGCCCCGATGCTTCTTAGGCCAGACCAAGCGATATGACCAGCAGGGCTATTTCTCTGAGCCTCAGTTTCCTCTTCAGCCAAATGGGTAGAATCGGATACCGGAGGGTGACTGAGACGCAGAGATGGGCAGGCGAGCGGCTATAAATTCCATTCCCTAAGTTAACTCTAACAGCATCCGGGTCGGCAGGTGTCGTACCCATTTCACCGACCAGAAAACTAAGGCTAAAAGGGTCCATTTATTTTAAAATTTGATTTTAGCATTTTTAATTTTTCAAGGGTCTGTATTTTTGTTTAACGAATAATGAGATGGAAGTGTCTACCCCAAGTTTGCAGATCAAAAAAGCAGGGACGACTCGACAACAGGATCTGGCCTGGTGAAGCGGTGGGCAGCTAACTAGGGATTGGCGGTGTCAAAGCCACCCAGGGTTCTGTGGGCAGAAGCCTGGCGATCAGCTCGCGCATAAAGATTGCAGGCAGATGAGCCAGTGGGCCCAGACCATCACGTGGAGGTCACACTGCCTTGAAATCGACATTTGGGCATTACCAAGCGACTCAAGTGTGGGGCAGCTGGTTGTGGGCGGGAAGTCTGGGGTTTGATTTACTTAGCTTCGTGGTCCTTAGAAGCTGTAAAATCAAAAGGAAACCCATAGCGACCCAATAGGGGCAGGGTAGACCTGTAGGTTTCCGACACTGTAACCTCTTTAATTAAGGAGTAGAAAGCCTCTTTCTCCCGCGAAGCTGCTGGTGGTTCTGAAATGCTGGTCCTAAGGATGGAGGCCCAATGCGTAACCGCTACGCCATCAGGGTCCTTGAAGGGCTGTAGGGGTCGCGAGCGGTACTGGAAGGGTCGCCCTGGGCCCTGAGCTGGGGTCTGCAGACAGGTGCGGGCCGCCCCCAGGTCTCACCGTGCACCTCCTTGCCGGTGGGCCCGAGCCGCCGGTGCGGCCTGGCGCGCCTCAGCCGGCCGACGGGGATCTTGCAACGGAGCTCATCGCGGGCCTCGGAGTCCTGCTGCCACAGGACGTGGAGGTAGCGCAGCGGGGACTGGGATCCGTCGGACGCCGGGCCGGGCAGGGCCGCGCCGCTGCCCAGCGCGGCCCCCCAGTCGGCGAAGGAGAAGGGGGCCGTCAGCAGCTCCGGTGCCACCGCGCACTCGCCGTCCGAGCTCGAGCGGCCCGAGCGCGGCTCCTCGTCCGCGCCCCCGGCAGCGGCTGCCATGGCAACGGCTCGGCGCGGACCCGGCCGGCGGAGCCTCGTTCCGGACCGACCTACGGGCCCCCTCCCCTCCGCCCCAAACCTCACTGTCAGCGACCGAGAGGGCGGGTTCGGGCCTGCAACCACGGCAACCGGGGAGGGGGCGGGATCGGGCGGCGATATGGGCCAATGAGAATCTGCGTAGTTCGCACCCGTTCGGCCAATCGGGCAGGCGGGTCATAGTGCGAGTGAGACGATTGGACAGAGATTCCAGTCGCCTGACAGACGGACGAAACAGCCAATCACAAACTAGAAGAGCCCACGCGCTTTGCCGTACGTCGATACCGGAGCCAATAAAACAACTGTGTTTAAGGTACTCTTCTTCCCCCACCCCCCCACCGTTTTCCCCGTCGGACCACGGGAAAGATAACGGGCAGGTGAGTTAGCCAATCACATTAGGAATATCTGCAGCCAACCACTAAAGAAAGTGGGGCACGGGGACTGGGAACGCAAGTTCACTGCCATCAAGTCTCTTGCAAGTATAACCACCCAGTGGCGTACGGGATAGCGAGATCAGCGGTTCAAACCCACCAGTGGCTGCGTGGGAGGAAGTTGAGGCGTCTGCTCCTGTAAAGATTGACTGCTGTCTAGGACGCCCACAGAGGCACTTCTACTCAGTCCTAGAGGGTCACTAAGTGTATAAAAAGGTGAAGAAAGCCAACTGATGGCCATTGTGTCAATGCTGGCTCATAGCGACCCCCCTGGGGATTTCTGAGACTATAACTGTTGACAGGAGTAGAAAGCCTGTTCTTTTCAAACACACACACACACCACTGCCCCAACCCCTGGTCTTTTAAAACACACACACACACACACACACACACTCCCCCAACCCCTGGTCTTTTAAAACACACACACACACACACACACACTCCCCCAACCCCTGGTCTTTTAAAACACACACACACACACTCCCCCAACCCCTGGTCTTTTAAAACACACACACACACACACACACACACACACACACACACACACACACTCCCCCAACCCCTGGTCTTTTAAAACACACACACACACACACTCCCCCAACCCCTGGTCTTTTAAAACACACACACACACACCACCACCACCACCACCTCCCACTCCCCCAACCCCTGGTCTTTTAAAACACACACACACACACACACACACACACACTCCCCCAACCCCTGGTCTTTTAAAACACACACACACCACCACCACCACCACCACCACCACCACCACCACGCCCCACTCTCCCAACCCCTGGTTTTTTAAAACACACACACACACACCACCCATCCACCCACTACTCCCAGCAGAGCATAACCATTACGCAAACAGGGCTCCTTCAAAATCCAAGTAACTAAAGTATTTTTATTTTAATCAGTAAATGTTAGTATTAGGGTACCATACCCCTTTTCCGGGTGGATATCCTTGCTGCAGTTTCTCCAATGGCGGCAACACAGATCCTGAACGTACAGGTAGAAGGGAGCACAGCGCAGCACATGCATGGAGCAGTAAAGTCAGGAGACCCGGAGGGCAGGTCCCCAGTGGGTCGGAGGAAAGTAGTGAGCGCTCCAGAGCTGGCAGGCCCATTTTCTATGTCTGGCAGGGGCCTTTGAGTTCAAGGGTTGGGTTTTCCTGGTTGGTGGGGACCCAACTCTGTCCTTGCTTGGCAAGGTACTGGGGAGGGGGCCCGTGGATCACGCTCAGAGCCTCCCCATTTCTGGTACATGGTGACTCCTCAGGCCAGTCAGGAGGCTTTCCCTGTCCTTAAGGACACCCACTTCACCCCATCCCCTCCAAATCACTGCCATCGTCATTTCAAGGAACATCGTATCTGTATCCTTTGCAGTGTTGATTTTCTTGTGCCGTAGTTCGTAGTATTTCAGTATTCACACCCAGCGCCCCAACTGAAATAGTTCTGTCCATCTGCAGTCTTCCTCTTCCATTGTCCGACTTTCGTGTGCATGCGAGGCAATAGAAAATTCCATGGTTTGGGTCCGGTGCATCTAGTCCCCCAAGTGACACCCTTGCTCCTCGACCCTTTCAAGAGGTCTTCTGCAGCAGATTGATCCAATGCAATCCGACGTGTGGTTTCTTGATGGCAGCTACGGTGAGAGTGGCTCATGGAACCAAGCAACATGAACAAAATGAAAGGCTTTGACACCTGAATCTTTTCTCTATTTATCAGGATGTTATCTGTTGGTCCATTTGTGAAGCTTTTGGTTTTCTTTTTTTTTTTTAACAATTTATTAGGGGCTCATACAACTCTTATCACAGTCCATACATATACATACATCAATTGTATAAAGCACATCTGTACATTCTTTGCCCTAATCATTTTCTTTTTTTTTCTTTTCTTTTTTAACATTTTATTAGGAGCTCATACAACTCTTATCACAATCCACACATATACATACATCAATTGTATAAAGCACATCCATACATTCTTTGCCCTAATCACTCTCAAAGCATTTGCTCTCCACTTAAGCCCTCTGCATCAGGTCCTCTTTTTTTTCCCCTCCCTCCCCACTCCCCCCTCCCTCATGAGCCCTTGATAATCCACAAATTGTTATTTTGTCATATCTTGCCTTATCCGGAGTCTCCCTTCCCCCCCCTTCTCTGCCATACATCTCCCAGGGAGGAGGTCACATGTGGATCCTTTTAATCAGTTCCCCCTTTCCAACCCATTCACCCTCCACTCTCCCAGCCTCGCCCCTCACACCCCTGGTCCTGAAGGTATCCTCCACCCTGGATTCCCTGTGCCTCCAGCTCCTATATGCAGCAGTGTACAATCTCTCCACTATCTAGTCCTGCAAGGTAGAATTCGGATCATGGTAGTTGGGGGGAGGAAGCATCCAGGATCTGGGGGAAAGCTGTGTTCTTTATTGGTACTACATCGCACCCTGACTGACCCGTCGTCTCCTCCCCTAAACCCCTCTGTGAGGGGATCTCCAGTGGTCGACACTTGGGCCTCGGGTCTCCACTCTGCACTTCCCCCTTCATTCACTATGGTGTATACACACACACACACACATATATATTCTTTTTTTGTGTGTGTGCGTGATGCCTTATACCTGGTCCCTTTGGCACCTCGTGATTGCACAGGCTGGTGTGCTTCCTCCATGTGGGCTTTATTGCTTCTGAGCTAGATGGCCGCTTGTTCACCTTCAAGCCTTTAAGGCCCCAGACACTATCTCTTTCGATAGCCGGGCACCATCAGCTTTCTTCGCCACATTTGCTTATGCACCTGTTTGTCTTCGGCGATCATATCATGGAGGTGTGCAGCCAATGATATGATTTTTTGTTCTTTGATGCCTGATAACTGATCCCTTTGGGACCACGTGATCACACAGGCTGGTGTGTTCTTCCATGTGGGCTTTGTTGCTTCTGAGCTAGATGGCAGCTTGTTTATCTTCAAGCCTTTAAGACCCCAGTCACTATCTCTTTTGATAGCCGGGCACCATCAGCTTTCTTCACCACATTTACTTGTTCACCCACGCTTTCGGTTTTCTTCACGTTGATTTGCAATCCATCTTTGATTTCCATCAGCAAGTAAGTCCTCTTAATTATCATAATCCCTTTTGGACAAGCCATGTCCTAGAAATCCCCTTCCTGCCTAAACCCTTTATTGGAGGAGAAGCCTTGTAGAGACCCTTCTCTATTATACCTTCGCGCGTGGAAAACTTGCTTCTTGTGACTATTCGTAGTCAGCAGAGGCAAACTCATTGCAATCACGTCAGTGCCAACTCATAGCAGCCCTATGGGCTAGGGTACAACTGCTCCTGTGCGTTTCCAAAGCTGTAACCTTTGCAGTAGCTAAACAAAACCGGTCTTTCTCTGGAGGAGTAGCTGGTGGTTTTGAACTGCTGACGGTGCAGTCCAACAAGTAATCACTACAATACCGGGGCGTCCGGTAGAAGGCAAGGTCGCTCCTTTATAGGGTTGGCTAAGGAACATCACTCTTGCCCTGGCAGTTCAGGCAACCAGGAAAGGATAGGCTGGTATTGCCCATTGTGAATCAGAAAATCATATGATTTACTATGTGGGGAATAATGTAATCAAGAGGAAGACCATGACGTTATTGTCAAAATGGACATCGTAAAATCAATCATGATGTACAATGCTACAGTATCTGTGATAGGATGATATGTATCCACCTGTGTTAGTTACATAATCCGTTGTCAATTGGAATTTAGCCTGTCAATCAGATTGCAGCTTGATGACCTCATTTGGAGGCGCTAAGGAGATAAATACTCTCTGGAGGGGGGACACATGTTCCCTTCCTGGGAGACATTCCTGCTGACAAGATACATGGAGCTATGCTAGAGCCCTGGAGCTGGAGGAGCCACGTGGAGACCCACGCCAGCGCTGAAATGCGTACTGGATCCACAAGGCTTTCCACCCACTGGCCTGTGATCTTCTTGCATTCAGCATCATTGCATGTGTTTCATGAGTCTGAAGAAGAATTTAGAGATCAGAATTGGACATATGGGCTAATATTGGACTTATGGACTTGATCTGGACAGGGCTGGGATGTTTTCTCAATATACTATTGTTCTTTTATATAAAGCTCTTTTTAAAAAAATTGTTTTAGCTCTTTCTTATACACATATGAGTGTCTATGAATGTGTTTCTCTAGTCAACCCAGACTAACACACCACCTTTAATGAAATCCAATCAATATAACTATTATTCCAATGGATGCACCCAGTACTAAAGCGGAAAAAAAATTGAAGAATTCTACCAATGACTTCAATCTAAAATGGATCAAACATACAGTCAAGATGTATTGATAATTACTGGCAATTGCAATGCAAAAGTTGTTCCCAGAAGGCCATGTCCTGGGCAGCATCTGCTTGTGCATTCGTAGGAGCTCGGAGAAACCGGTGACAGACCAGCCAGGCCGCAGAAAGCCACGGGGCTGGTAAGACAAGTCTTATAGCAACAAGTCATCCTGAAGAGACAACAAGCGCAAGCTAGCCCACTGCAGAAGAGCAGGCCGGGGAGGGTCCCATTTGGGTGAAACAAAAGTGTGCTAAGTAGAATGCGTGCATTTCCGTACCTGAACGCTAATGCAGATGCACAAGCAGACCCGTTGTATTGTGCTGCACACATAGTCTGTTGTTGCTTAGCGTTTTGTTTGTTTTTTAATTTAACAAATTGCAGGTTGTGGCAGCTCTGCTTTGAGCAGGTCTATCTGCCCATTTTTCTGTGTACACACTCTATCTTGATTTATGCAGTATTTCAAACCTCTTCACAATGCTCAAGGTGACCTTGTGATTAGCAAGCGGCTCCGAGCACAGCCCACACGTGCACGCTTGAGAGACTATGGTATTATGAAAACATAATTTTTATATGCGGGATACCTTTATATAACAAGAAACTCACCTCCCCCAAGTGGATGACTCATTTTATTGTGATAATCCTTCTTTCAGTGAGCAGGAATGGCATCGCAACACCACACCAGGCCCGTATGTGGCATTATAAATGACAGCAAGGAAAGATCATCTCCCCAGGGCTGGACATGGTGTGGGGAGGGGCGTCATTGTACAAGTTGCAAGTTATACTTTGTAACAAGTTGCAGGTAGAACCTTTCTGAGCAGTACATGTCTAAGGAGCCCTGGCATCGTACTGGTTACACTTACAGTGGTTACACGTGTAGTGGTTACACGGTGGGCAGCTAATGGGATGGTCAGCAGTTCCGATCCACCAGCAGTTCCTTGGAAGAAATGCAGGGCTTTCTATTCCTGTCAAGAGAGTTACTAAAGTGCTCCTGATCCAAGTCAGGGTCTCTGCAGTTGTCTCACATGCATGTGACAGTGGACCTGTAATTAAAAAGACTCAGGAAGAATCGATGCATTTGAATCATGGTGCTGGCCAATGACCATGGACTGAGAGGCAAGGATGGCAAGATTTTGTCTTACATACTTTGGACCCGTCAGGAGAGCTTGGAGAAGGGCATCATGTGTGGGGCAGTGGAGGGGCAGCAGGGGAAAGGAGGGGCCTCAAAGAGGTGGACTGACCCGGGGTCTGCACCCAGAGGCTCAAGCAGAGGAACAGGACTGGGCAGTGTTCTGTTGTGCAGAAGGTCACTGTGGTAGTTACATAACCTGCTGTCAACTCGAGACTTTTCATTTTTAATTATTTTATTGGGGCCTCATACATCTCTTATCACAATACATACATCCATCGTGTCAAGCACATTAGCATATTTGTTGCCATCATTATTTTCAAAACAGTTTCTTTCTACTTGAGCCCTTGGTATCAGCTCATTTCCCCACCTTCTTTCCCCAGCCTCGCGAACCTTTAATAATTCAGAAATTATTATTTTTTCATGTCTTACACTGACTGATTTCTCCTGTAACCCACTTTTCTGTTGTCCGTCCCCTAGGGAGGGGGTTATAGGTAGATCATTGTGGTCTGTTCTCCCCTTCTCCCCAACCTTCCCCTTCCCCTCCTGGTATCGCTACTGTCATTATTGGTCCTGAGGGGTTTATCTGTCCTGGATTCCCTGTGTTTCCAGCTCTTATCTGTACCCATGTACATGCTCTGGTCCAGCTGGATTGATAAGGTAGAATTGGGATCATGATAGTGGTGGGGAGGAAGCGTTAAAGAACTAGAGGAAAGTTGTATGTTTCATCGGTGCTATACTGCACCCCGACTGGCTCATCTCTTCCATGAGACTCTTCGGTAAGGAGATGTCCAGTTGCCTACAGATGGGCTTTGGGTCTCCACTTTGCCCGCTCCCGCATCCACATTGATAAGATTTTTTTTGTTCTGGGTCAACTTGAGACACTTAAAAGTGAAGGGGTGGAGTTTAGCCTGTCAATCAGGTTGTAGCTTGATGACCAAATTTGGAGGCGCTAAGGAGATAAATAGCTCTCTGGAGGTGGGACACACACGTCCTCCCTGCAAGATATTCCTGTTGACAAGCCACATGGAGCTATGCTGATGGCAGCCCGAGCCCTTGAGCTGGAGGAGCCACATGGAGACCCACGCCAGCCCTAAGATGCTTCCACTGCCACTGGATCCACAGACTTTCCACCCAGTCACCTGTGATCTTCCTGCACTCAGCATCATTGTATGCGTTGTGTGAGTCTAAAGAGGTATTGGATATATGGGCTAATATTGGACTTCCTCCAGGGAGGAAGACAGGAATTCCCAGAATCCTCAGGAGAAGGCCATGCCTACACATAGGCACCATTGGCTATGACCTCATTGACAGGCTAGACTCCACCCCTTCACTCAAGTTGACAAGAGATGTTGTAATTGCCACAATAATCTAACGCTTTCCATGAGAGCACCACCAGCCCATGTGCACACCCAGGGAGTTTACACCACATACAATTCAATAAAGTCCAACGAGGCTGTGTGGACCCCCACCCCACCCCCCTCAGTTCGGCCTGCTGGGGATCCCAGCACTTGGGGTTTTCGAGTCCTCGGGGTCGAGTTTTCTCAGCATCTGACGATTTCCGGGACCCTGCTAGAGGAGGGCATTTTGGTGGCTCTGACCACTGTGTGGCCCACCCAGGCCCTGATTCTGACCTCCCCAGGGACTGCAGACAACAGGAACACTGTGGGACCAGCAAGGCTGGTGTGGGTGGCAGCTGCTCTACCTCTGCGGCTCCCCTCCTCGGTGCTCTGGGGGAGATAGCTGGCAGTGCTCTCAGTGGTGGGGTACGGGTACAAGACCCCTGCCCCACCCCCACGATTGTTTAAAATGTGTGCATGTGGGGGGAAGACTTGGCACAGCCTTGCAGCCTCAGGCATAGCTGGATTCCAGGGCCCCAGGCCCCATCCCTGCAGCCCTCCAGAGCCCAGGCCCTGTCCTAATGCATCAGGCCTGAAATGCGGAGGGCCACCCTCAGACAGGGAGGCACCAGGGCCAGCTGCTGGGAGGCCAGGCTTCAGTAGGGAATTTTCCCCCTCACTCTCTACAGCAATAAAGATTTACTTGGGGCTCCTTCCAGGAGGCTGGCGGGAGTGGGGTGGGGGTGGGTCCTGGTGTGGTGCAATCCAAGGTCCTGGGGTTGGGCTCCGCTGCTCCACGATTTCTCCTCAGGAGGACCGGGCAGACATGCGCCACGAGACAGACTACCAGGACTGGCTTGGATGTGTTTCTCTAAACCGTCCATTGAAAGGTGACTGAGGGCAAGTGTTAAAGACTGTTCCCTGCAATGCCCGCGGTTGCACGCCCCAGCCTCTCTAGAGGAGAAAGATGAGGCTGTCTGCCCCCTCGGGACTGACAAGTGATGCTGGCAGAGAGTTTGGGGACTACAGTGGAGAACATGGGGGTCCAGAGTCCTCCCAACTGCAGGCCGAGGTAGATCAGCTCTGCTGGCCTGAGGCGGGCAGAGGGGGAAATGGATTCTGAGCCTTTGGACGCAGGAAGGCTTCTGCTCTGGGGAAGAGCGACAGGCAGGGCTGTCACTGGGAGACTGAGAAGAGTCATCAGTCTCTTTCTACCTGACTTGTCCCTCCAGCAGGACAGCTCTCCCCTCAGGGGCTGACAGCTCTGGCCAAGACAGAACCGAGATGACAAGGTTCACCTCAGCCCCAGGGGGCATGTCAGCTCAGCAGGGAGGGCGCAGGCACCCCAGCTGCAGCACACTAGTGGCTTCATGGGCTGAGAGAGGCAAGGAACATCTTTTCCAGTCCCTGGCGAGATCAGAGGAGGAAGCCCACCCTCCCAGGCCGCCCCTACACACACTCAGGGAAAGTGAGAGTGTGGGGGTGACAGTGGGAGGGAGGGAGCCTGACCTTGACCAAGCAGCTCTCCCAGGGAAGGGTGAGGCCAGAAATGAGGGAAAAGCAGATTTTCCAATTGCAGGTTAGACAGGAATGTGGAGGGGCAGGTACAGGGGCAACCTGTGGCTCCCCCAAAGCCCCTCCTTCTGGAACCAGCAGGAAAGAACTGGTCAGGGCACACCCCCCACCCCCCCACCCCTGGCTCCAGTCAGCCTCTTCCTGAGACCTCCCTATGCAGAGCCTCAGCCACAGCTGCTGCAGCACAGGAGGACCCAGTGCCCTTCGCGGGGCAGGATTGAAGGTCATTTCCCCAAGGCCGCCCTGGGCCTACACACGGCAGCTTTGCAAATAACACACGCACGTCATGCATCTGGTGCACACAGGACACTGCCCCAGGGAGATTGGCCTTTGTGTAAAAACACGAAATAAAAACAAACCTACAGCCATGGAGTCAGTTTTGACTTACAGGGACCTGGCAGGGCTGTGTAGACTGTTTCTGAGGCCCTCAGTCTGTACTGGAACCCACAGCCTCCCCTTTCTCCCACGGAGCAGCTGGTGGGTTTCAACTGTTGACCTTGCACTTAGCAGCCTAATGAGGAAGCCCCTCCTCCACCGGGGCTCCTTCCATGCCAGGATCCCCATCACTTATCCATGCTGTGCCCCCACTCTCCAGAAAAGTGGTCAGTCCTTATTCACATAGAGCAGTGGCCCTGGAGGGGCCTCTGACTGATGGTGACCCCAGCAGGACTGCACGGGTGCCAGGCTGGTCTGGGGGCAGGTCGCCAGTTTCTCTCCAGAGGCACCTTGGGTGGACTCAACCCTGCACCCTCCGGAGAACAGCCGAGTGTCAGCCTTGTCCACTCCCCAGGGACTCCCGTCCACTCCTCTTTCACTGGTCCTCATTCCCATTCACGTCATACATCCGCCATTCAACAAATCCTCTGTACCCCAGGGCCACTGCCCCACTTTTCCAGTGTTCCCAGGGCTCCTGGACCCTTTGGACCTGAGGGTGTTCCCCAATGGCAGCAGGTCCCACTGTCCCGTTCTGCAGATGAGTCACCCACATGCGAGGTGCTACTGGGAAGAGAGCTCACAAGGGTCAGGCCAGCGTGGGAGGGTGTCAGCCAGGCAGAGGCTGCTTCTAAGGTGGGGTCTGAAGATTGGCGTTCTAGCCCAGCTCTTCCCTGTATCTAGATTCAGCGGTTCTTAAGCTGTGGGTCACGACCCCTTTGGGGTCGAATGACCCTTTCATAGGGGTCACCCGATTCATAACAGTATCAAACTGTACCCAGGGCCCGCACCCCACTTTTGCAGAGCGTTCCCAGGGCTTCTGGACCCTTTGGACCTGAGGGTGTCCCCCAGCATCCTAGAATACAGCTGGGTGGCAGCCCTTCAAGGGCAGCGGTCCCGCTGTCCCATTCTGTAGATGAGGACCCTCAGGCATAGGAACAACCGTGGGAATGGCGCAGGACCGGGCAGTGCTTTGTTCTATGTGCTCAGGAACGCTGTGGGTCAGAACCGACTCCGTGGCTCTCAACCCCAGCAACATGGACCCTCCGTCTGTGCAGGAGCTAACTGGTCATAAGCCACAGGCATGGAAGGAAGACATAACGCACGGAAAGACCCCCCCTACCCCCTTGGGGATACTCGCCCGAGCAGTCAGTGAGTTAAGAAAGAAGTTCCTATTTGGAGCAATCCTGCTTGTCTCCAATACCAGCTAAGGGTCCCGGAACAAAGACTGATTAACAGCTTCCTTTTTAAAATGCATTTTTGGTGCCAGTTTCTGTACCAGAACCTGGCAGGTGGGGCTGCAGAACAGAGCTTAGTCCATTAGACAACCGGCCCCTTGTATCAAAAGGAAATTAGAGACATATAGGGGTCCACAGCCCCCCTTTCACCCTTGGTGGGGGAGGCATTTCAAGTGTTCAGTAACCAGGATGGAGCAGAGAAAGATAGAGAGGAAAGGTTAAAACTAGCCCAACTCTTGCCTGCAGGATCCACCTCACTGCCACCCTGGGCCCTGAACCAGAGGCAGGGCCACTCGCTGGCTCCAGACCTAGCAGGCCAGGTGAGCTCCAACCTGTGGCAGTTACATAATCTCCTGTCAACCTGAGTGAAGGGTGGAGTTTAGCCTGTCAATCAGCCCATAGCCAGTGAGGCCTCTGTGTGGGCCTGGCTTTCTCCTGAGGATTCTGGGAACTCCTGTATTTCCTCCTTGGATGCAGGAGACTCTCTCTGCTCACTCCTGAGAACTCCACTGACAAGACACATGGAACTACGCTGATGGCAGCCAGAGTCCTAGAGCTGGAGGAACCACACAGAGCCTACATCAGGGCTGAGATGCTTCCTTGCCACTGGATCCACAAGACTTTCACCCAGTGGCCTGTGATCTTCCTGCATTCAGCATCATTACATGTGTTACCTGAATCTGAAAAGGAATTTATAGACTGGTATTGAACATATGGGCTACTATCAGACTTATGCACTTGATCTGGACAGGGCTGGGATGTTTTCTTCATATACAATTACTCTGGGATAGAAAGCACTCTTTTACACACATATAAGTGTCTCTGTATTTATGTCTACTCTAGCCAGACTAACACACAACCCAACTAGTGTGGGGACTGCAACAGCTAGGTCATTGGCACCTGGAATGTCTGGACTGACCAGACCTGGGACCAACATGATTCTCTCACCGCCTCCATTGCCAGCCATGACTGATGCATCTGGGAGGTTGGACTGGGAGGGTGGATGACATGCCCCCCTGGCAGTGCAGCCTCAGGTTGCTATCCATGTGGAAGGTTCGGGAGCCAAGTTCTTACCTGACATGGGAAGCTGGCTCTGAGGAAATACCACAACCCACATCTCAGGACGCAGACAAAATGCTCTTCAAGGTCTTTGTTTTGAAACCAAATGAAAGACGAGCCGCTAAAGGACCCAAGCCCCAAGCAGACCCGCTCGCCCCCAGGTGCAGGAGGGGTGTGCCCATTGTGCGCTCATCTTCAGACCCCCTAGGATTTGGGAGACCAGATCCCATCTCCCACCCTACAACCGCAAAGACTCCTCCTAGGGAAATGGCATGTGACCCACCTCCAACCGACCTCCCAGCCCCCAGCTCACACCATCTCGTTCCTGGGAGCCCCAACTCCTGGACACATCCTCCTTCCACACCAGGGGGAGGCTGTGATCAGGGCTTCAGCCAGACTGTTGGTAGCCACCCCCTTGGGGAGGTTGCTGATAGGAATGGGGGGAAACTCTCGTCTCAGAAATAAGCCAATATAAGGTAAAATCAGGAAGGGTCTCAGAAGATCCTGAAAAATCCAACAACAAATTCATGCAGCTTAGGCTAAACATTCCCTTCACTTTCAGGGATGTCCTGGTTATCCTGAGCCATTGTTGTTCCACTGAGGAAAGGCCAGAATTGTGACTAAGTCCAACAGTGAATGCAGGAGTGCAGATGGAGCGCTTGGCCTGACCGGCATGATGTCTAGACTACCCGTTTACAAAGCGATCCAACCATGGAAATGTATGATATGTGAATATTATAGTAAGAAAATTACTAGAAAAAATAAAATGAATAGAAATCAAATTTGCCCCATGGCTGCTTAGGGGACATTGAGTACATGTCAGTGGTGGTGGAGTCGCTTGGAAAGGCTGCGCAACACGGAGGGCGTCCTCCATGACCCTGACTGACACACGTAGAGCGTGGTGCTGCTGCAGAATGTTTGGTTGGGTATCTATTTTGCCGCAATTAGAAAAAAAAGTTACATGAACAACAAGGAGCAGAAGGAAGACTACGTTCTAGAATGGAATCTTCTAGAGGTGGTGGCATGGCTGAATTGTACGTCATGTGCACCAAGTGCTAATAAAACCGTTACAGAGAAAGAATTGCAGTCGCGAGCATGCAGATAATGCTGAAGAGCTCCAACCCACCGTGGGACTTTTCAGACTCAGCGGGGAGGCTGCCACTGGAATTGGCCCAAACACGGCCCACCGTGGAACGAGGGAAAGGGCCAAGACTGGTGGCTTGTGCTGCAGACTTCATTGGGAACGGATTACCAAGCCAGCTAGTCATGACAAAGTGCGAGAGGCTAAGAGGACCTGGGGGGAAACAGCAGTCTTCCTCTCAACCAGGGGTTCTCAACCTTCCTCATGCCGGACCCTGTGGCACAGTTCCTCATGTGGTGGTGACCCCCTAGCCATAACATTATTCTCGTTGGTCCTTCATTACCGTCATTTTGCTACTGCTATGAATCGGGCGACCCCTCTGAAAGGGTCATTCGACCCCCAAAGGGGTTGCCACCCACAGTTGAGAGTCTCACTTGATGAGGCATTCTGAAAAGATAGGGCCTGAAAGCCCAGGAAGTCTCAAAGACAATGAATTTTATTACACCGCAGGGCGGCAGCAGGCATCTCCCCCCTGTGGGTTTCCAAGACTGTCACTCTTGACAAGAGTAGAAAGCTAGAAAGCTCCTTTTTTTCTCCTCGTCCCACAACCCCAACCCCTCCCCGAGCTAATTGGCCTTACCCAATTCCTTGGGTTCACTGGCACACCGAGGAGCCCTCCTGCAGGTAGATAACCCCTCACATGGCTTCAGGGGGCCTCCCCGGGGGAAGGGGAGCAGGAGCTTCAGCTGAGTGGCTTGTTTCAGCGCTCCCCCTTAGGGACCCAACCAAATCCTCTTTGCCTTTGCTTCGTTGCTGGTGTTGGGTTTCTGGAGTGGCTTATACCTCGGCTCTTGGCTTCGCCCCCTGCAAGAATTCACGCTGAAGCCCGTTCTGTCATCCAAGTGGGTTTTTATAATGGACGGGACAAGTGTCAGGGAGTACGGTCTCAAGGGGGTACGCGCTATTTCTGGAAGCCATGCCGGGGTTCACAGCTGGGCACGAGCGACCACGTGGAAAAGAACACCCACGCGTATGCAGCTGGGGAATCCCTGGAGCCCAAGAGGCTAAGGGCAGGTGGGCCCCATAGGCCCGGAGCGTATCCCTGAGGGGGCACGCCCTGGCAGCCCGTGAGCACCCCACCCCTCTGAGCCGCCACAGGCCAGAGAAAAGGAGAGAGCAAAATTGGCTTTCCCCAGCCATCTCCAAACCCCTCTGGCTGGGAGGCACGGTTGAATGTACTGGTTGGCCTCCTTGGCTGAGTTAGGCCCACCTGTGTGATGTCATTTGCTGGTACCAAGTTGGGCGTCCCTGTCCAAGGTATTGGTTTTGCCTGGGCCTGGGGGGCTTATGTCTGTGCATGCTCAGTTTGGGGTCTTCCCCTAGGTGTCCACTGGTTGCCTGATTTCTTTCTAATCTCCTCTCTGTGGGGCCTTTGCAGTCATGGGAGGGAGAGCCCACCCCCACCCCATCCCTAAATCTAGCTACCTATCTACCAGTTGTGGTTCTTATTAGAGCAATTGGTTGTCATGTTTTTACTACTTATTTTGCGGCCATGAGTACTAAGTTCCTAATATAGTTGGTTTCTGTGGGGCTTCAATGGTGTCAGACAACGCTCATGATTCTGCCAGGATTCCACGTGGTCCGCCAAGAGGGGCCCTAAGGCAGGACCTTCAGAAGAGCAGTCGGTGAGGGATTTCCGCTCCACTAGGCAGGGCCAGCCCTCCAGCTCAGCGTGAGGAACTTACAGAAGGTGAGCCCCCAGCCGAGCCCAAGAATTATGGAATCTCTCAGCAGGGGGAGATTGGGAGCCTGTGGGGCTCACTCTTCCCTCTGAGGAAACCACAGTCCTGAAACCAACAAACATGACCTCATCCTCGTGAAGGTCAAGTTAGGATTGACAACAGAGGGCAGAGAGGAGGGTCATGGCATTGGTTGTTCAGATGGACGCAGATTGCATCACAAACTTTGTAACAGGCCCTATCATCAAAGTGTACTCTTCGGGGCCTGTTGGGCTGCAGGGTCAGCCTCAGCTCCCCCATCACTTCTTCAAGGGTACCCCAGTTCAGAGTTGAATGGGGACCACACAGCAATGCAGAGGGATGGGCCGCTGTAGAAAGATAAGTTTGCATCTTGGGACAGGGTGAACTAGCAGGTCCTGTAGGATAGTGTGGACACTGGGTTTCCACAGAGCATCAAGCTTCTGAGCTCAGAGCAGGTGCACAGAGCAGTTGGCAAGTCACCGAGGTCAGAGTCCTGGATGCCAAAGTCAGCGAGGTCCAGGGACACCAGGATGGCTGAGACAGCAGAACTGGGAGGACTTCATAGTTGAAGGCAGTCCTGTGTACACCACTCAAATACAGGGACCTTGGGTGACTGGTGCAGGGACACAAGGACAGGTATGTCAAGTCATGGTCCATGAGCATGCAACAACTTAGGTGGAGGGTCTCCAGGGGGCGCTGTAAGCAGCTGAGCAGGCGGAGGTGGTTATTGAGGAGGGTGGCAGAGTGCAGGATGGGGTGTTGGAGCTGAATCGGAGGAGGAGCTTCTCCATCTCGTGCACATCTCTGTCCCCAGGGACAAAACAGTCGGGGTGCAGTCAGAGAGAAGGGGTGTATGCAGGAGGACCATCCTGCCAGAAAAGGAGAAAACAAGTTGAATCTTTGCAGGTCCCAAATACCATGAACTCCAACTCCTGGACAGAGGCCAACTGTACCATTTTCAGGGTATCCTCAAGAATGGCAAGTTGGGGTACATCCCAAACAGACGCCAGCTTCTTACAGCACAGGTGTGGCAGAGCCTTCCTCTGCTTGACCCTTTCACCGAAGGTGAGGAATTCACAGGGACCAAGAGCTGATGCGTCCCCACTGCCATGAATCCGTCCCCTGTGTCACTCTGAGTCCTGGACTGGTTCGACTCTGGCTCCTCTAATGGGGTCCCAGAGGCAGTGCACTGGGCTCCAGCCCACCCTTTCCAGGCGTTGACTTCCGCGTTCAGTCTTAGAACTAGCACTTGCGGTTGCATCTCCTGAGCTTAGCCTTCTGAGAAAGCCGGATCTTAAGAGTATCAAGTGCAGGCTTTCAGATGTTGGGGGGGGGACTGCCATTCCTTCATCAGAGCCCCCAGGGGGAGGGCCACACCCCAAGCACGGCCTTCACTGTCTCTCTGTGTCTCCCGACAACAGCTGCCGTGGCGAGGGAGGGACGCCATCTGCGGGCAGCCACTCCAGAGCGGCAATGGCTGAGGCCTCGGTCTGCAACACACTCTGGGTGACCAGGTCCAGGAGCCTGGGTGGGTCCCCGCTGCTCATCCTGATGAATCTGCTCCCAAAGGAATAGTGATCGTGGTAGAGACTTAGGTTCACGTGGGACTTAGTTTTCAAACTGGATTCTTCTCCTGACTCAAGCTGGTCCAGAGGCTGTGGAATCCAAGATGGGCAGGTCGGATGGTGGGCAGTGACCTCAGCGGCCTGGGTCTAGGGACAGCGTCTAGGAACTGGGCAGGAATTGCAGGTCCACAGAAGCACGTTTATCCACGTGAATGCTCTTCACTGTGTTAGTCCGGGTAGATTGATGCACATATGTGTATAAGAGAGTTTTATATAAAGGATGATTGTACATTAAGAAAGCATTCCAAAACGAGGAGCTGATGCCAAGAGGTCAAGTAGAAAGAAAATGTTTTGAAAGTGATGATGGCAACAAATGTACAAAAGTGCTCGACACAATGGATGAATGGATGGATTGTGATGAGTTGTACGAGCCCCTAATAAAATGTTTTAAGAAAAACAAACAAGAAAGCACCCCAACCCAGTCCAGTCCAAGCCCATAATCTGATATTAGCCCATATGTCCAATACCAATCTATGAAGTCCTCTTCAGACTCACAAAACACACGCAATGATGCCGAATTCAGGATGATCACAGGCCAGTGGGGAGAACATCTTTGGATCCAGCATCTCAGCACCGGCAGGTGTCTCCACGTGGCTTCTCCAGCTCCAGAGTACAGGGTCTATCAGCGTAGTGCCGTGTGTCTTGTCAATAGAGCGTCTCCAAGGGAGTGAGCCCAGAGAGCGAGAGAGAGAGAAAGAGAGAGAGAGAGAGAGAGAGAGAGAGAGAGAGAGAGAAAGAGAGAGAGAGTCTGTCTCTTGCGTCCAAGGAGGACATCCAGGAATTCCAGAATTCTCAGGAGAAGGCCATGCCCACATAGAGGCCTCATTGGCTGTATCCTGATTGACAGCCTAGACTCCACTCCTCCACTCTTAATCCTCAAACTGAGACCAGATTATGTGACTACCACATCTATTATTCCGTTGTCCCTTACAAGCAGTTATACTCACAGACAAACCAACCCAAACCCATGGCCACCAAGTCAATTCAGACTCCTATAGGTCGTCAATCATTAAAGGAGCAAGCAGCTTCATCTTGTTCCCAAGGAGCAGCTGGTGGATTTGAACCCACAACTTTGTAGTGATCAGTCCAACGTCTAACCCACAGCACCATCCCAGTAGATTGTGACGTGCACTTTGCAGACCAAGACATTGAGGCTTTGCGCTGTTTTGTGAGTGCTCCAGGCTACAGAGCTGAAAAGCTAAAGAGCTGTCATTTGCATCCGGACTCATGGAGCCTGAAGTCCTCCCCGTTACAGAAAGAAGCTGTCTTCTTAAATGAAGAGCCGGATGCACACCCGGTCCGGACAGGATACGCCACCTCCAGGCAATTATACCTCATTCCTCTCGAGTGTACCCTGGAAATTGCTCCAGCCTTTTTCCTGGAATCCAAGCTGCTTATGATGAAAGGGGTCCTCTTCTAGGAATGAAGCGTAAACACTCTGTCCCGGGAATCAGGACCTCCATTAGATTGGCCCACGGATCACTGTAACTGGTTTTTTCTTATCCGTGTGTCTGGAGTCCCTGGGGGAGAGAGGTGGGTCATGCATTGGGTGCTAATGAAAAGTTCACTGTTGGTGTCCATTCAAAGGCACCTGGCAGGAAAGGGCCTGATGATCGCCTACTGAGAAATCAGTCACTGGCCACTGTGGTGCACAGATGGCCCCTGACAGCCCTGAATTGGAGTTGGTTCTGTGGCCAATGGTCTCAGCGGGTCGGTCTGATCTCAAACCCACGTGGCCTACCCCGAGGTCTGCATGACCTGAAATCTTTGACTCTGAGCGGGATCCCTAAACAACCAGGGGACGATGTCCAGTTCACTTCTCATTTTGAATCCAACTTCATCGGCGTCTATTTGACACGCTCGCCCTCTCTCTGGTGCCAGCGCCACTCGCTATGCTGGGTTGTAAAGAACAGGCTACTGGGCGGAGTGTGGACCTCCCTCAGGGGTCCAGGCTGGCAATTGGGTCTATGGAGTTGGATCGCCCCATTGTGGGTGCCTAAGCGCCTGGCACCAGTACACTGGAGCTAGTTGTCGGGAGTGAGTCCCCGTGGCTAATGGGATCAGCTCCAGGACTGGAACTACCTGAAGCCATGGCTTTGCGTCACCCCTTGTCTGTCAGTTTGTCACAGAGTGGTGGCTTGTGTGATGCTGTCATGTGGAGGTCATGCCACTGGTATTTCAAACACCCGCAGGGTCCCCCCAAGTGAACGGGTTTCAGCAGAGCTCCCTGACCCTCTTGAGTCTGCACTTTGAAGGAATACACGGTCCACTTCGGAGGAATTAGCTGCTGAAAACCTCATGGCGGCGGTTCTCAACCTGCGGGGCGCCACCTGGGTGACTCATCCCTTCCCTGTGACTCTTCTGTGGAGGGATGTCCCATCGTCTACTGATGGGCTTTGGGTCTCAGATCTGACCCCCCTCGTTCTCAACAACATGTTTTTGTTTGTTTGTTGTTTGTTATGAATCTTCTGATGTCTGCTACCCGGTCCGGATGACACCTCAGGATCGTGCCGGCTGATGGGCTTCTTCCCTGTGGACTTGTTGCCTCACTGCTCATTGGCTTCCTTAAGAAACCCTTTTAATCACGAGTTTGTCTGCGAGTCTCGGTGTAGCCATTGCAACGGATAGTAGAACCTAGAAAGGTGAAGTCGTGGACACTAAGTCAGAGAAGTGATATATAAAATTAATAACAACGAGCAAAAAAAGGAAATGTTATTAGACAAAGGAGTCACACACTCGCAAGGTTCAGCATGGTATTCTCTTCCGGAGACGGAGCACACTCCGGAGTTTAATCTGCTCATGGGACAGAGCCGCTGTGAGAGTAATTTGATCATAATTCATATCAAAGGAATATAGGAGTATGATATTGTTAGAGTCAAGCTTAAATCATGTCCTACCAGACATGACCTTTGGGGTCCGTCTTCTGTCCTGGAGGAAATCACACTGTGCAGGTTGATGATTTCTGACAAAGGTATGCATTCACACCATCACTACCCCATCCACATGCATGTGTGTGTGTGTGTGTGTGCTTGTGTACGTACACATTGTGGACAAGGGCCCTAGTCTCTCATGCCCGTGCTTGAAGGAAAGGAGAAAAGCTACCACTTCAGTAGGAAATTTCACTCATCTTCTATACCCAGTGGCCGCAGTTTGGATTTTGGTCTGTGACCTCTGGACCAGACGAAGAACACTTCTACTTCTGGTTTATAACGGCACCCCCACTGTTCTTCCAGGGCCCATGTGCTAGCACGGAGAGGGTGAGGGGTCCTGAGATCACGCTCAGGAAAATGAAACGAACAGGCCATAAATGATCTACAAACAGCTCCTCGGGGTGGAGTGGGAAACAGGGTTTGAAATGAACCCGGCAGAAAAGCCCAGTCGGCCGGTAAAAATATGACACATGACTCTCCCGAGGCAGAGAATGTCTTGTTTCCAATTCCAAGCAAAAGATCAGGAGAAACCAGGGCAGCTTTTTCAGTTGTCAAATTCAGGCAGTAATTCCCCTAGGTAAAATTATTCTAGAAGCTTTGGTCTATCCACCCTCTCTTGCCCCTGGGACTTTGCAAGGCTCGCTTGTTAATGAAAACCAGTACTTCACTCACTCGGTGCTCAGACCTCTCAGCCGCCGTCTGTGAGGGGTCCCATGTGCTCTGAGGTCACAGTGCCTTTCTGGGCGCGCCTCATGTGCTGGCAAGCCATGGAATGGAACTCAGATGCACTTCTAGCAGTGTGGACGGAGAGTGAGGGGAAGGGCAGAGAGCGGAAGGGTTCTCACAATACAGGCAGGGGGTGGTGCCTTGGCTAGGCAAGATAGACACCGAAGGTGGCAAAGGAAGAACCTGGGAATCTTTGTGAAGGTAGAGTCGATGAGATGTGCCAATGGTTGGGTGTAGGAGGAGAGAGAGAGAGAGAGAGAGAGAGAGGAATCCAAGCTAGTGCTGCAGGCTTTACCCTGAGGGACTCCAATAGTGGAGTGGCTTGAACTGCCATGGGGAAAATTAGGGACGGAGCAGGGCAGAGCCAGAAGATCATGTGCTAGGGTAAGCCAAGGGGCCCACGGGCTTCTTGTTCCCTGGCCCAGATCTGGGATGTAGCACCTTCCTGGCTTATGGAGGATATTTAGAACTACTGGGCTGGTTGAGAAGGTGCCTCGATGGCACAGTGGGTTAAGCTCCGGGTTGGGAATGGTGGAGTCAGTGGTTCCATCACACCAGCCGCCGCTGGGGAGAAAGAGGAATGAGCCAGTCCGCTTCCGCAGTGACTTATCTAGAAGCTCTGGTGTATGCTTGCCGGGTGCCTTCTAATTGCCTCAGACTCACAGCTAGTGTGTACTACAGAATGAAACCCTGCCGGCTCCCGAGATGTCCCCACAGTGCGTCCTAGGTTTGAGCCCATCATGTCAGCCACTGTGTCAACTCCTCTTTCCCAATGACCCTCTGCTTTACCAATAATGGCTTCTTCCAGAGACTGCTCCCCCATACCACGTACAAAGCCTGTGAGATGAAACAGTGCTGCGCACACTTTTTGTTGTTGAATAGTTTGTTGTCATATAATTCACATATCATATTGAATGGCAATTCAATAGTTCCGTCCTATGAGGAATAGTACCATCGTGCACACTTCTAAGGATCCCACCAGCCATATTCCCTCACAGACAGCTATGGTCAGGCTATATTTACCACCGCTCACCGACACTGATGGAAAGGAACAGCGCTTTCTAGTCATGGCCCAGCTTGCGGCGTCTCGGGGGCAGATGGAAATACCACAGCCTGGGTCAGGCACACCTTCCTTCTCAGAGTGACTTCGTGGCTTCGCAACATTTTCCACAGGTCTTTTGCAGCAGACTTGCCCAACGCAGCACAAACATCACATGATTTTTCATTGTTTTTCACTGCTGGTTCCATTCCACGGGTTTGTGGATCACCAGGTTTTGATGACTCCAGGCCTCCGTTTACCGTGATCTTGCTGACTGCTCCACTTGTGAGGGTTTTTGCTTTCTTCCAGTTGGGCTGTGATAGCCAGCGAAGGCCACGTGTGCTTCCTCTCTCAGTGCTCCAAGCCCCCATGGGAAGAAAAGAGTTAGGAAGCCGTAAGTGAGGGAGCGGATGACAAAGGACTGACTGATGCACTGTTGTAAATGAGATCCAAGTCTTGTGGGTGTAATGCATCCTGAAGGCTTGAACACAGAGGTTCTCAACCTTCCTCAGGCCGCGACCCTTTCATACAGTTCCCCTTTAGTACAGAGGTGACCCCCCCAACCATAAAAGTATTGTTTTATTTTACTATTTTTAAAAATCATTTTATTGGGGCGCGTACGACTCTTATCACAATCCATCCATCCATCCACTGTGTCAAGCACATTTGTACATTTGTTGCCATCATCATTCTCAAAACATTTGCTTTCCACTTGAGCCCTTGGTATCAGCTCATTTTTTCCCCTCCCTCCCCGCTCCGTCCTCCCTCACATAAAATTTTCGGTGCTACTTCTTCACTGTCATTTTGCTACTGTGATGAATCAGGGGACCCCTGTGCAAGGGCCATTCGACCCCCAAAAGGGTCGCGACCCACAGGTTGAAAACCACCTCTACCTAACGTCATGCAGCCACTCCCTCTGTTCCCATCCCAGGCCCTCTCTCATCCACCCCTTCCTTCCGTAGGAACTCCTCCTCAGGCAACTGCTGCCCTTTTGCTCGCACATGGTTGTTGATTCTAAGAGGTGCGTACCCCTGTGGCATTATTGTTCCCTTTATAGACCCGTCTATTGTCTGTGACTCGGGCTCTAGTTTCAGGGGTTCCAGCCACCTCGGTCAGACCAGTAGGCCAGTGTTTAAAATTTTTTAAATTTAGGATTTTGAATTTTGTTCCACTTTTTCTCCCCTCTATCTGGGATCTTCTAAGATGTGGGATAATGCGGTGCTTATCTGTGTACTACACAAAGGAAAACTGAGGCACAGCATAGTGGCTACTTGTTGGGCTGCAATCCACAGAGTCAGCGGTTCAAAACCACCACCAGCTCCTAGAGAGAAGGACTGGGCTTTCTACTCCCATAATCAGTCTCAGAAACCCATCAAGGGTCTCTATGAATCAGCACTGACTTGATGGCAGGGAGTGAGAGGGAAATGTTTGGGCTGGGTCTGCACTAGGCAGTCCCCATCTCTTTTTTTCTTTTCTTTTTAAAATCATTTTACTGGGGGCTCGTACAGCTCTTATCACAATCCATACATCCATCATGTCAAGCACCTTTGTACATTTGTTGCCATCATCACTTTTTTTTTTTACATTTTATTAGGGGTTCATACAACTCTTATCACAATCCATACATATACATACATCAGTTGTATAAAGCACATCTGTACATTCCTTGCCCTAATCATTTTCAAAGCATTTGCTCTCCACTTAAGTCCTTTGCATCAGGTCCTCTTTTTTTTCCCTCCCTCCCCGCTCCCCCCTCCCTCATGAGCCCTTGATAATTTATAGATTGTTATTTTGTTATATCTTGTCCTATCCCGCGTCTCCCTTCACCCCCTTCTCTGTTGTCTGTCCCCCAGAGAGGAGGTAACATGTAGATCCTTGTAATCAGTTCCCCCTTTCCAACCCACTAACCCTCTACTCTCCCAGTATCGCCCCTCACCCCCTGGTTCTGAAGGGATCATCCACCCTAGATTCCCTGTGCCTCAAGCTCCTATATGCATAAGTGTACCACCTCTGCTCTATCCAGACTTGCAAGGTAGAATTCGGATCATGGTAGTTGGGGGGGAGGAAGCATCCAGGATCTGGGGGAAACCCCCATCTCCTCTCCGGCTCCCCAGGAGGATAGAACTTCAAGGCCGCCATTTCCAGCCTCTCGGGAAGATGAATGACCTATTGAAGTCTGCATCTTCTGCCCCAACACTCCAAGGAGCTCCTCTCTCCAGACCAAGGTTGTGCAGCCCTGTCCCAGCGCTCCAGGGAGCAGGTTGGCAAACAACAAAGGCACTTCCCACGGATCGCATCCTGACTCAAGGTCCCGCAGCTGCAAGCAAAAAATCTCCCTTCTTGTTGTGAACATAAACCTTCCTAGCTCGAGCCCTATATATCTCTCCCACTCCCCTCACCCCCACCCCCGCCTCACTGACAAGAGCTCAAGATGCTCCTGTCGCTCTCTCTGCTCTCCCTTCCCTCCCGGGAGCGCTTTCCTGGCCTAATAAAGCCGCTCTTAACCTCACTTTTTTGGTCTCAACCCTACCTCCATTTAGTGTCTCAGTGTTGACTTCTCAGGAAGCTTATGTGAAAAGTAAAGGATAACACATTACAAACATAAAACTGGGTCTTGTTGCTGGGGTGGCACTGTCCCAGGCCTGACCCTTCTATTGACCAGGAAAGATCAGGAGCAGCAGAGTTTCCGCACAACACCACCAAGTGATGAAAGAAGCCCATAGGGTGGGGGGGGGGGGAGGCGGGGGAATGCAGAGGGCCTCACCTGAGATCAAGGGGTCAGGATTTTGATCCCTGCAAGGTACAGCAGGGAGGTTAGACACATTCCTTAAAATTGGCCTGGTTGGGTTGGGGGAGTCTGAGGCTTCCTTGGAATCCCCTTAGCTATGTTACTGGGGTGTGCAAGAATTGTTTCCCACGACAGATTCGGTTCACAAGGGTTCTGGCATAGGGGGCCGCACTGGTTAAGGAATGCCACACTTGCGCAGCCCCCTTTGCGGAGTGGACAGTTCCCCTACCCCCACCCCCTTCTGCACAGTGAGCTCCTGGGCTCCTTAGAGATTCGATGGTCGGTTTGTTCCTTGATTCGGGTTCTCCACTCCGATGTGGCTCTTTGCGTTGCTTGTCTGCAAGTCCTGCCTGACTCCCAGTCTTTTTAGCAATGAGTTGAGCTGATTTAATGTATTGGCTCCAAGGGGGTGCTGGGGTCCTTCAGATGATTTAGTAAGGGGGTCCTGGGCTGCATCCTGTCTCACGCTAGAACAAGAAATCACAAAGCAAATTATGTGAGAAAGCAGAAATCTGCATTATGTGCAATACCACAAACATCTCAAAATCCAGAAAAGTAACATTATTTTCGTCTTCGATGAATACTTTTTGATCACATTTTTATACAATTTTGTTTCATTTTCCATAATGAGAATGGAAACTTCAGTCTTTTCTCCTTAGATCAAGAGTCAAATGATTAAAAAAATCAATAATTTAGAAAAGCTTTAGGCTCCACAACTCTGTAATAATCACATTTTGAGATTTATCTACATTGGAGAGACTTTGCTCAAAAATTGTCATACATGAGTTGTTAAGACTTCAGGTAATTTCCAGCTTCTCCTGCCCTGATCAACGTTAATGATTCCTTTGAGAACATTCACTGATCATGTGGGATGGTAGTTGTGTTCTGACAAGAAGGCCAGCAATGACAAACACACACCTCAGAGGCAGGTGTGCAGGTGAACCTACACTCAAAGGTTCCTCACTGGATTTCCTCTGGCTGGATTAAAGAAGGGAAGTGTGTGGGGTGGGGGTGGGGGTGGGGAGCTGAATGGAAAGGAATTGGAGGGGGGAAATTGCAGACAAATATTTGACTATGCAAGCACACTGCTAGGGGATCACCTTGAGCCATGGAAGGACTCCTGAGGAATGGTGGGGATCCCAGTGCTTCAGCTCCCTCAGTCCTGCGCTGGCAATTCCCCATCTGATTCAGGAGTATCAGGGAAACATCAGGCAGGTGAAGGACATCGGTAGTTGGGGAAGGGCGTTACAATTGTAAATGGGATGCTCTAGAACTGGTGGCATTAGAATAACATTTGAGGGGGCCAGATACCTGGTAAGATTGTCTTCTAGAATCTAGATGCCCATAACTGTGGGTACAAGAGCCCCGAGGAGAAGTGCGCCTGCGTGGGAAAAGCTGGGAAGGCAAAGTGAGTCAGGTAGGCGAAAGCTGGTGCCCAAAGACGGTGAGACGAGAGCGACTGGTCACATGGGAGATGATACTGGCACCCTGACCAATGCTTGGTGGGGCAGGTGGCTGGACTACGATCCTTGAACGAATAGAGGTATAAGCCACCACCTGGTTTCCATTGGTTTTATACACTTCATCTCTAACTCGAAGGCGCCCCTGGATAAGGCTCGCAACTACGTTCCCAGGCTTCGCCCAGGGTCTCAGCCCACAGCCGGCCTCATCTTTGCCCGCTCCAATCAAAGTGGCCAGAGCTGCCCTCTCGCCGCACGGCAGCCACGGCTCTCCTCTTAACCTAGTACGTCGAGTCTTCTGAAACCAGACCGTTTGAGACGGTGCCCACCGTGGGCCACCTCTAAGCACGCAGTCCCATCCCCTACATTTTTTGGTGTGGCATAAGTCTGGATTCCCTTACGTCGCGATCCTTTACCTCTAAATCGCTCGCGTCTTTATTTATGGACTTATGCAACACACAGAGAAATGATTCTTCCTTCAAGGCCCCTATTTGAAAAAGTTAGACAAGGCGATGGTCTCGTTCATGTTCGCCCTTCCCAACATGGCGGCTTCAGATGGCCCGCCCGCTCGAAAGGACTTCCGGTTTCCCGCCGGGCTGAGCGGAAAAGAACTTCCGGTGTCACCACGCAGGCGCAGCCCGCCCCTTCCGCCCTCTCCGGCGGGCTTCCCGAGCGCCGCAGCCATGTCGTATCCCGCTGATGACTACGAGTCGGAGGTATGGGGGCCCTGAGCGCGTGCCGGGGCCTGCGAGGCGGCAGGGAGGGCCCCTCGGGGTGCCGGGCCCCGGGCTGGCGGCCGGGCCGTTCCGGGAGCCCCGCGGCCCTGCGAGGCCGCAGCTCCGGGCTCCTCACCCTCGTCTGTCCCCACGCTCCGGGAGCCGGCGATGCCCTGCCGATCAGGTTCCACGTTGCTGTAATCGGACGCCCCTAATTGATCTGGGGGGGTCCGTCTCGTGAACCCCCTGCTGCGTCTTCCCCAGCCCCTTACAGCCCCCCGCCCTTAGCGCCCCGCCAACGTTATATCGACTGTGCCGCACGACTTCTTCGCCGTTTTCTCGCAGAAACGTGGGTTCTTCCGGGGCAGACACTGCGTTTTATTAACCTTTGTACCCCCCAGCCCCCCTTTTTGGTCCATCCCGGGGCCGAGCGTTTCCCACTCGCGGATGGGTGACCGTTCCTACCCCGTCTTTGTCTTTCTAGGCTGCTTATGATCCGTATACCTACCCGGGCGACTATGACATGCACACAGGTGAGACACCCCCCCCCCCAGCACCCCGCGTTTGCGTGGCGCAGCTGGGACCGACGAGTTTCACTGCTGGGAATGGCCGGGACGGGCACCCGTTCAAACAGCTGCTCATGGGCCAGGTTGAGAGTCGGTCATTAGCACTCAGGCGCGGGCTGTGTGGCGCTCATAAAAGAGGCCCTGTGTGTGTGATGCACGCCCCTCCCAGACGAGAAGGGTCCCTGATGTGGCTGGCCGTCGTTTCCCAGTTTAACTCATGGGCTGAAAAGGAAAATCTTGACGGGAAATGTAAGTGCTGCGAACCGCTCCTAGATGAAACTTGGTGGTGGAGGTGGGAAGCTGAGGTTTTTCTGAAGTGTTGGGGTGACTTAGCTAGCCATGAATTCTTCTGGGGTGCTTTACCGGGGACATCCCACTGTCATCGAATCCATTTCTGATCCTCAAAGCGTTCCTCTGTAGGATTTCCAAGACTGTACCTTGTTATGGGAGGAAACTGCCTCCCCTTTCTCCCTTGCTGGAGGGTTAGAACTGCTTAGTCTGCCGCATCACTAGGGGCTCCGTTTAATTCTTACACCAGCTCTGAGGATGCGCACTACGATTTCCATTGTACAGAGGAGGAAATTGAGCAGAGAAAGGTTTAGTGGCATACACTCAAGGTAGTGGCCGTCACACTGCCTGCGGTCTCCTTTCATTCTGCCCCGACGCGTACACATTTGGTCTGCAGCCTTGGGTTACTTAGCACCCGTGGGAGCAAGACAGACCAGGTTCTTGACCTCATAGACTTCAGGTCCCAGTGGGGCAAACATCATCAGGAAATAAGTCGTTTTCGGTAGTGATAAGTATACTGAGTGGATAGCAGAGCAAGAGCATTTAGGTTGAGTTAGAAAACTCACCGCCATCAAGTTGGTGCCCACTCACACTTGCCCTATAGGACTGCCCCTCTGTGTTTCTGAGACTAAATCTTTATATGAGTAGACAGCCTCATCTTTGGCCCTTAGACTGATTTAAAAAAAAAAAAGTCGGCATTAAGTTGATTCAGCATTCTGACTCATAACACTACAGCAATGGTTCTCAACCTTCCTCATGCCGCAACCCTTTAATACAGTTCTTCGTGTTGTGGTGATCCCCCCCCCAACCATAAAATTATTTTTTTCCCAGCTTCTATTAAAAATTTTTAAAAGCAGCTGAAAAGAATGAGTCGTTTAAATGCAAGATTGTGTATGTGTATACACATGTAGACTTACAAGACACAATTATATATCCATATATCATGTACATATGCACAATTAATAAATGTTTCATTTTCAGTCAAATTCAATAAAAAATTAATCTTGGAGGGAGGGTTGAACAATTGAAGCACAAAACAGCATAAGGGCCTTGAAACTGTTCTGTGTGATCCTTGTCAGAGTCAATAGAAGTGTCTTAACATCAGGAGTAAACCTCACTGTAGACTCGGGACTGTAGTTAGTAATAATGTATCCGTATTGGCTTATCCATTGTAACAAAAAAATCACACCAAAGCAAACGAAGAGAGACTGTTTGCAAGAGGATTGTTGTTTATAGTACCATCAAATTGATTCGAACTCAAAATGACCCAATAGCAACAGGGGGCCCCTACTTATAGAAGTGACCCTATGTACAGCTGGACCCTCCAGTTGGTAACGTGTCCAAATTACATGACAAGTGTCGCTCTCTCCACTTCTAAGGAATATGTACTCTAGCTGAACGTCTTCCCAAACAGATCTGGTCATTCCTCTCAGTATATAACAAGGGCATCAACTCTGGTCTTTCTAAACATTGCCCAGCTTCCACATGCAAATGAAACCATTGAACCATACAATTATATTTACTGCTACTTCATAACTGTAATTTTGCTACTGTTAGGAATCGGGCGACCTCTGTGAAAGGGTCGTTCAAAGGGGTCGCGACCCACCGGTTGAGAACTGCTGCTGTATAGGATAGAGTAGAACTGCTGGTGTGGGTAATTGAGACTATAACTCTGTAGAAAGCCTTTCTCCTGAGGCACAACTGGTGGTTTTGAACTGCTGAACTTGAGGCAAGCACCGCAACATGTAACCCACTATGCCACTGAGGGTCCTCCAAATGACTTAGGGAGGGCCTGATTTCATAGACACCGAAGGCTCTGGCGGAGGTCAGTCATTAACAGTCAGCTGCTAACTAGAGATGTCCAAGTACAGCCACAGGCCTCCGGGAGGCAAAGCCTGTAACCTGCTTCCTCCAGACCCGCCGTGGAAAGCCCTGCAGAGGACTGATCTCCTCCGACAACACTCCTCGGTCACCGCGAATTGGAGTCGACTCGTTTGCTTTCACATAGTTTAGTGGTGGTGTTGCCTTTTGTTGTATCCCGTCTGTGGGTCTGAATGTAACACACTTTGACCCACCTCTAGGAGACCCAAAGCAGGACCTGGCTTATGAACGTCAGTATGAGCAGCAGACGTACCAGGTGATTCCCGAAGTGATCAAAAACTTCATCCAGTATTTCCACAAGACCGTCTCGGATCTGATCGACCAGAAAGTGTATGAGCTGCAGGCTAGCCGTGTCTCCAGTGATGTCATCGACCAGAAGGTGTACGAGATCCAGGACATCTATGAGAACAGGTACGCGTCCCTGGCTAATATGACCCTTTTCTGGGGGGACCTGGTCTACACAAGGGGTGATGGGTGGTCGTTTTTGCGTGAAGAGATTGCCCAAGGGGTGACGTGATTCCTTGGACATTGTGTTTTGTTGGCCTCTGGTCCACAGACAGTAATGTCAGTCATAACGGCAGTGATAGTCTGTTATCACAACGTAATTACAGCAGTATCAGTATCCTGTATGTCCTCCTTTATCCGCCAGTTTACACTGTGTACGAAAGCCGCATCCCTAGTTAGGGTCCCAGCTGGGATGTAACCTGCATAGTCTGGCGCCAGGGCCAGATTTCTACTCTGCATGCCAGACAGACTGGTGATTCTTGTTACGGGGCTCTGGCCCAGTGCCTCAGAGCAGGAGTCAGTGAGTGGCACCCTCCAGGGGAGGAGGATGGGTCGTCTGTCCCTGTCAGGGTTGCAGCACAGCCTAGAGCTTTAAAGATCCCTGCGAGTCCAAGGTGACATGTGGGGTGGGTGTTTCAATCTGTCCTTGAGAAACGGACATTAGAAATGGGGCCGATCAGTCGAGACTAGCAGAGCCAGGAAAGGCTTCACCAACAAAGTCAAATTGAAGTCAGTTCTAGACTGATGAGCGGAGAAAAGACCTATTGGATTAGCGACTGACTCAGCAGGAACTGACCCCATGGCATCTAACAGCAAAACAGCACTGGACAGCAGGAGCAGATGGCTGAGTCTCTGTCAGAGCTCCTGGGACCTCAAACTGCCAGCCTTCACATTAGCCATTGAGTGCTTGACCACGACCCCACCGAGAGCTGCAGCAGCAGAATCGATGGCTTGTTGGGTGCTCGGTGCCATTGAGTCAGTGTGACTCGTGGCAGCCTGGTGCACAGTGGAAGTACCCCCTGCTGGGACCTGCTCCTCACAGCGCCGTTTGCTTGAGCCCCTGTTGCAGCCACTCTGCCTTCCTCTTATCACCGACTCTTTCCCCAGGCATGACGCCCTTTTCTGGCCTGGTCCAGGCACCCGAGGAGAAGGAAGCCTTGCAGTCCTGGCTTCTGGGAGCCTTCCGCCTGGACTTCTTCCAGCACAGATTTATTCGTTCTTCTCGCATCCCGGGTGTAGTCCATATCCTGCACCAGCTTTCTAGTTCAGATGCGTCAGTTCTTCTTCAGTCTTCCTGGCTGCCCCCTGGCTGCCCCCCTTGCACTGTCGGTGGTTCAGTCCAGGACTGTTAGTGGTGCGGTTGGGTGCTGTCGAGTTGGCTCTGACGCAGACCCTGTACCACAAGGTGAAACACCGCCCGGCCCTGCGCCATCCTCAGAGTTGTTCTCTGTGAGCCCATGCAGTGTCTTCTTCGTTTTCGCTGACCTGCTTTGTCCAGTGTGATGTGCTTTGCCAGGACCTGCTCTCTTGGTACCGTGTCCTGGTAATGCGGTCAAGGAGCCATCGGGCTGAGCTGCTTCCGTTCCAAGACAGATCGTTGGTTCTGATGGCTCCATACTGCTTCCAGTAGTCCTTGGCAGCGCCGGGCTCAGACGCATCGATTCTCTTTCAGACTTCCGCATTCGGTGTGCGGCAGGCATGTGGGCAGTTGAGAATACCACAGCACCATAGCGGTCAACACTTGAAAGCGCCCTGTGCGGTGCATTGTCTTGCTCTGCCTTTAGATTTCACATCGTTTGCCGTGGAAAAAGATGGACCCGCCCAGTTTACTTTGGAAAATGGGTTTTTAGTTCCTGAGCTGAATATTGCTTTCCACACTTACCAACCATTTAACTAAAATGTCAATTTCATCTCCTTAGCTGTCTTAGTTGTGGGTGGCTGGTGGCTACTGTGGAACAGCAGACAGGTCCAGGAGACAGTTGAAGCCAAGCATGTGATAGACCTTACTAGGAGAGAGTGTGTTCTGAGAAAGCTGACTGGTGCCCAGCGACATAGGCTGCTCAGAGCGGGCAGGAGACAAGGAACCTGTCGGGGACACAGGCAGGAGAGTAGTGAGAAGTGGCTGAAGAGACGGGATGGTCAGCCAGCATCCAGTACTCCCATGAGCTCAAGGACGAGAAGGGAGCCAGTGAAGGAGCCATTTGGTAACTTAGGAGGGGGACCCTTGGTAATTCACAAGGTTAGGAGCTTTTTTAGCGGATAATTGAGCATGCGAGAGGGTGGGGGTGTTTGGGGGGCACACCATGTATATGTGCTGAACTGAAGGTGGGTGTCTGAGGACGGGCGGGTGGGGGGGGCTGCAGTTGAAGTATCTGCTCAAGGGATCGAGGGAAGGGAAATGGACGCGTCGGGTGTCTGTGGGGTTGGGAAGGGTTATGGGCAGCAGTGTTCGGACTGAGTGGGGCAGGTGGTTGGCATCAGACTGTCTAGAGAGGAGAGCAGCCCAGTGCTCCCGGAGTGAGCATGGCCTGCCTAAAGGATGTTGCTGCTGGAGGGTCTCCTGTAGGGACCAGCGAGCAGGTAAATTTGCTAGAGGTCATGGCCCAGCCGGGGAGACGATCCCGAAAGGCGTGGTCATGCCTAAGTGGCATGAAGGGAATGCTGTCCTCTGCTGTGCACGGTTGTCTGAGGCGCAGAGTCGGGGTTCGGAAAGCTGTGCACTTGGGGGCTCTGGCCTGGGTCTGTTTCTGTGCTACCGTCCCCGCTCTGAGTCTGTGAAACGGGAGGGTTGGCTTTCCCAGGTCGTTGCTATTTGGGTTCCAGAAGTGTTTTGTTTTGGTTTTCAGCTGGACCAAGCTGACTGAAAGATTCTTCAAGAATACGCCTTGGCCTGAGGCTGAAGCCATTGCCCCGCAGGTTGGCAACGGTAGGTGGAGGTGTGTGTGCCTGTGTGCTGTGGGTTGGAAGGGGTCACATGGTTGCAGACGTGGGTGCTGGAAGAGTTAGATCACCTTAATGAATGAGTGACAGAGGATTCCAATCTATGTTTTCTGGGACCTAAAGCTTGTATCAAGAATAAAAAAGAGGATTAAGAAAAAAATCTCTAAATGAAATTAGCAAGGGCCATTACAGAGTTTGTGTGAGTGAGTGAGTGAGTGAGTGAGTGAGTCTTACCATTTTATTTTCCCTGAACTTGGGCAGAGTAGGTCCTTGATCAATACTGCTGAATGGAGCTTGAATAGATTCAGACGTCAGAGGCTCCTCATAGCCTGGTGAGAGCTGAAATGGAGACCTTTGTCACCGTTGGGGTCATGGCAGTGTCCCTTGTACCTCTCTGTGTCCAAGTGCATGCTTCCTTGCGACTGTCTTCCTCGCGGACTCTGCCCCTGGCCGGAAGGAACGTCCTTTCCTTCTGATTGCCTCAGCACTTTGCTCCCGCCTAAAGAAATCGTGGTTATAATCACCTCCCATGGAGAGGTCCCGGACGAGCAGATCCTGCCTCGTTCAGGAATTCCTGCAGTGCGTCGCTGCATGCAATCAGTGGAGCGCTGTTTTCTGCACAGAGCTGTTCTCCCTGGCAGCAGGTGTTAGGAAATGCTGTAAGATGTCTTAAATTCTGATTTTTAAAATCAGTTGCCTTGTCTGCAATTTTACTCTTCCAGCGTAAGAATTCTAATGGGGATGTGCTTTTTAAAAAGTTATGATTATAGCCACTTCTTGTAATTAGGAGCCTTGGTGGTGCTGTTGGGTAAACTTGGCCTGCCAACCCCTGGGCTGGTGGTTCAAATCCCCCGGCTGCTGTAGAGGAAGGAGATGGTCAGGGCTGTGTGCTCCAGGAGAGACTTACAGTCTTGGAGCACATACGGCAGAGGCCCGACAGCACTGGGTTAGAGTCATGTATGAGCAGGTCTTTCTGCATCAATGTGGAACAGTATCTCCCTGTGATTTCGTTGTGCCTTTCTCTTAATGACGGACGAGCCCTCGGCTGGTGTAGAAAGTTGGCTGAAAGGTCGGTGCTTTGAGCTCACCGGGCATAGCTCAGGAGCGGGCCGAGCAGTCTGTTTCCACCAGGGCACACACAGTCCTGAAAACCCTGTGGGGGAGCCCCGCTCGGCACATCAGGAGTTGCCATGAGCTGGAATTACAACAGTGACCGACAGTGGCTGACGACGGGACATCTCTGAAGAAGCAGCCGTTCAAATCCTTTGCCCAGTTTTAAAATTGGATTGTCTTTTTTTTAATCGAGTTTCAAGAGTTCTTTATGTATTATCGAGCACATGCTCCCTGTGAGATTTGGTTATGGGCTGGCTCGTGTCTGCACCCGATTCTGTCCTCTGTGTGTTTGTCCTTACACCACTGCCCCGCTAAGGCGTTCAGACTGCGCAGTGCGCGCTCTCAGCTGCCGTCTTTTCGTCAGGACGGCCTTGGCCACTGGTTTGCAGAGGAACGGAGTTTGGATTGGGATGCACGGGGTGAAGGTGGCGTTGAAAGTAGGCTTTTCTTAGTGCGTGCTGTGCTGGGGCCTCGGGGATCGCTGTTGTTTAGTCTCTGAGAGACATGGTTAGCCCCCTTCGCACGGAAGAGACTGCCCGAGACCCTGGTGCTGCCTTGGAGATGACTAAAGCCTCCCTCCGCCGTCTCTTTCAGACGCCGTCTTCCTGATCCTGTACAAAGAACTCTACTACAGGCACATCTACGCCAAAGTCAGCGTGAGTACTGCCCTCGCCCCCGTGCTGCCGCCGGTGCTCTTATGCCCCGGGCACGCGTGCCGGTGTGTGCCCACTCAGTGCCCAGAGTGGTTGCCGTGCTTTCTGAGCCAGCTTTTAAGAGGACAGAGAGCAGTGGAGCACAGGAAGCCGATGTCAGTTCCGGGCAGCCTGTAACCTGGGCTGCATCATCGCTCTGTTCTTCCTTTTTAATGTCGCCACCCTTGATGTTCCAGCGTGGCCTGGGCACTGGTCGCCTTGCACCGGCTTCCTGACTGCCCTTGGGACAGGATGCCCCCAGCCCAGGGAGCCCAGTGGGGAGAGCACTTCATTGTTCTCGCCACTGAGCATCTTTTCCTCTGGAATGCGCGATGCACGGGGCCAGGCAGACAGCCACAGCGCCTCTGCACGCTTGGCAGACTGAGGCGGGAAGAGGTTTGCTTGGCAGACCAGGCAAGCAGCAAGTAAGAAAGCTCCTTGAAGAGGACCTTTCACTGTAACCCAGGCTTCTTTCCATCACACTAGCCCACCTTTGGGCGCTTCCTACCTCCTCCTCTTCCTTATCTCCTCACTTCAGAGCGCCGAGCCTCCGCCAGTGCTTCCTGTACTATTCATGCACCACACGCCCTTGAGCATGCTCAGCCCAGGCTCCACTGAAGTCTGCATGTCTATGTCCCGTTGTCTTAACATGTCCACAGCTGGTCTCCAACTCCTTGTGTTTCTCTAAGCTTGTTTTTCCAAGTTCATCTCCATAAACAGTCCCAGCAGTCGCCTCGCTCCTCAGACCAGAAACCGAGCCTCATTCTTGCATTTTCCCTCCCTTTGCACCCTGCCGCCGAGCAAGTCCTGCTGAGCTCCGCCTGCAGCGCGTGTGTTTCTCACAGACATCGCGAGGGCACTGGGGAGGCCGGCCGAGGACCGGGCGGTGTTTCCTTCTGTTGAGCGTGGTGTCGCTGAGTCGGAGCCCGCTCTGTGGGCCCTAACGACAGCACTGCGACCCGCCTGGTTTCCGCCACTGACGTGTCTGTGTGAACGGTGGCGGGAACGTCGGGCTGGTGCCAGGGGGCTCTGTTGGAGCAGCTCCCTCAGGTCGCCCTCCGTGGAGCTCGAGCGTGATCCCAAGTCCCGGCCATGTCCCTGTCTGAGCTGGCCCGGCCCCCTGGTCGGTCTCTGTTTCTGTAACTTTCCCCTGGCCACCATGAACTTGTGGCCACGCCATGCTCTGACGCGTCTGAGCCTGTGCCCCTAGCTGACGGCGTGTTTGTTTGCGTGGTGCTCGCTTTGCCCACCAGAAGGTAAACTCCGTGGAGGACATGGTCGGCGTCTTATCCATGTCACAATGTCGTGTCTAGAATCACATTTGGTTTCTGCTGGTAACGGGTCCTGTGTGGAGGGTGTGGGCGCCTGGGGAAGGAAGCTGGTGCCAGGCCCTCTCATCATCCCGCTGGAGCCTGGGACCCTCTGTGCCTGGTCATAGCTGGAGAAGTCTCGCTGCCCAAGCTGTGCAGGAGGCCCTGGGCCGCAGCTGCCCGTTTCATACCCCGGGTAGTTCACTGGAGGAGCATGTCTTGACTCGAACTCCATAAAGGCCATGCTTTGTCCCTGATTTTACAGGAAGACTCACTTGCCAGAACCAAATTAGGAAGAGCTGGGACTGAGACCCACAGGGCTGTGCACCTGCTGGGAGCATAGTCTAGATCAGGGGTCTGTATAGAGGACCGCGCAGATAGTAAGTATTCTAGGCTTCGAGGGCCATGCTGCTCTCTGGCAACTGCTCATCCGGGCACCGCGGCCCCCAGAGTACCTAGGCCCTGAGTGCGCATGTCACTGTGTGTCCGTCAAACAGGTGGTGAGCTGGATTTGACCACTGGGCCCCAGGTGGTCAACCCGACCCCTTGTCTGGAATCTTGTTGGCCCCTTGAAGACCTCTGCTCTGCTGGCCCTCCCCAACCTTAGGCAGTGGGTTCAACCTCTTTCCCTGCTCTTCCCGCGAACCACCTTCCCCTCCCCTCGGCCTTGCTGCATCTCATGCTGAGTTTGTCCCTAAGGGCCCGGTGCTGTCCGTGTCCTCAGCCCTGACCATTGGGGTCTACAGGACCCACTGCCTGCTCCAAACTGCTGCTGTACTCGCTGCCTCCCTCCTTTGTGAGTGCCCTGTCAGCTGCTGGGAAGGAGACAGGCGGACATTGAAACCCACTGCCACCTTCCTGACCCTCTGGAGGGCAGATGGCAACAGCCCGGCTTTTCCGGGTTGTAGTCGGCACGGGAGCAGGCTGCACCACTTTCTCCCACGGGGCAGCTGATGGCCTTTGCTTCGTTACTGAGTGCGTTCATCACTGTGCCATCGGAGGCGCTCCTAGAATCGACTAAATCGCGAATCTCTTCTGATAGCGCTGTTCCTTTGCAGGGGGGGCCCTCCTTGGAGCAGAGGTTTGAATCCTACTACAACTATTGCAACCTCTTCAACTACATTCTGAGTAAGTGCGGGCGGCGAGCAGCTTGCTGTTGGGGTCTTGTGGGGAGGTGGCAGCAGCCTGCCTGGGCTCCGCTGAGTGGACAGTGTCCTCGCATCGCCTTGGACTTCCTGGGAGAAAGACTTGACTTTCCACCCACAGGGACAGCATTGGCTCAGTGGCAGTGGGCGTGGTTTGGTGTTGGTTGGGTAAAAGGAGTCCTGTCCTTCCTGCACAGATGCTGATGGCCCTGCTCCCCTGGAACTGCCCAACCAGTGGCTGTGGGACATCATCGATGAGTTCATCTACCAGGTACCTATCTAGCTGCTGGCTCACTGGGAGGCTGGTGTGGTGAGAGTTGGTGCAGGCAGGGGGCGCTGCTTCCGCGGTTTGCATTGTCAAAAAGATGCATAAAGATAGCCCACCGCAGCCCGCTCCCGAGGCGGGGACCCCTGTTTTCTGACTCCCTCCCCCCTCTACCTGAGAAGGGGGTCTGGCAGGAATAACAGCTCAGCCAGCGTTGGAGACAGGAGCACAGGTGGAGAGCATCACCCGGCAGCTCTAGCTGTGCGGCGGCAGGGTTGGAGCTTGAACCCATTCCCCACTGCTAAGCAGAAGCATTTCCTGTCTTGCTCGTGGGCTCAGGTGCGCGCACTAGATGAGAATAGCGTTGCACAGGTTTATGCAGACAACCACATCCTGAGTGCCGTCGAGCAAGTACTGCGCCCATTGCGGGAGAAAGGTTTGCTATTTGCCAGACTTTGGGCAAATTCCTTCACCACGTGGTACCTTTATTTCCTCACCTTTACATTCAAGGTGGGTCGGCTACTTCTTTTTAGCATTTTAAAGACCGAAATAGAGCAGTGCAGGGAACCCCCAGCGGCCCATCTTCTCACTGGAGGTGACCCTCCTTTGGCCAGTCTCATCGGTGGCGCTTCTGGCTTCCCCTCCCTCCCTGGCATTTCTTCATCCTTCGCAATACAACTCAGAGGCCTGAACTGGCCCGTCCCCCCATCTGTCTGAGAAGGGCTCCATCCTGGAGTGCTTCCTTAACCAAGGGGATCTTTGAGCCCCAGGGAGCAGAGTGACGTGGTGAATGCCAAGTGCTGGGATAGACTTCAGCGTCTGTCTACAGCCAAGGCCGCCTCTGTGCTCTCTGACCCCGCCACCCTCCGTGAGTGTGGTGGGGCGGGGGCGTCAGTCCTCGGGATTCAGCCCATGAGCATCATCTGCTCACTGAGGTTCTTCGTCCCTCGTAGGGATCGCCCCGGGCTCAGTGTCAGCTCATGTACAGAACTGAAGGAAAGAGCTCTCTGAGGTTCTTCGTCCCTCGTAGGGATCGCCCCAGGCTCAGTGTCAGCTCATGCACAGAGCTGAAGGAAAGAGCTCTCTGCTGCCAACACGGCTGTCCTGTGAGGGGCGCCAGTGCCTGCTGGGGTTCTTTCCAGCCAGGTCAATGCCAGACTCTCCCTGCCCTGCCTGTGGTTGCTTTGAAACCGAAGCCACAGGGCCTGCCTGCTTCACCCTGCAGAGACCGCACTCCCCTCTCCAGCACTGTGGCAGCCTTCTGCCTGGGACACCTCCCATAGCTGTGTGGCAGGCCTCCCTGAGGATGGGTTTCAGAGTTCTGACTCATCGCCACCTATAGGACAAGAGTAGAACTTCCCCGTAGGGTTTCTGAGACTGGAAATCCAGATAGACAGATTGCCTCATTCTTCTGCAGAGCATCTGGTAGACCCCAACCGGCAGCTCTACACTTTAACCCCCGTGTCACCAGGGCGCTGTGGTAAATGCCGAGTCCAGGAGCCTTGACCGTCTACATGGTGGTCAGTGCTCTTTGTTTCCTCCCGGATTGGCCTTTTCTCATTGGTGCGTGGTAGTTTCCCTGTCGCGCGGGACACTTCTCTGGGTTGACTGCAGATTGGGAACGTGGTCATGCACTCTCAGGGAGATCTGGATAGAGGGTGAAAAGCAGGCTTGCCTCCTATAGGACCTGGCATACCGAGTTACCAGTGGATCTTCGAGCTGAGGGACCACAGGGACCTGTGGAAGCTCTGACTTTGTGGCCAGAGCAGTTGGGCTATTTTCCAGGCGTCTGTTGAGCCAGCCCATGTAGAACCGTGTCTAACACAAACGCCTGTGGCCTGTCGTGTGTGTGTGTGTCTCGCTCGCTCTCGCTGGGCCAGTAGGCAGGTGACTGGGACTGGATTCCCGTCTTGGGGAACAGCTTTGTACACTGGACCCTTTCCGGCTAAGCCCTGGCCATAGAGCGAGCACCCACCTGGGATGTAGTGGCCTGCTTCGCAGCAGCCAGGGGTCCGGAAGCCTTACGCACCTAGGTTGTGTTTGTTTGAGTCCAAATTAAGTCCTTTCCCCCCCCTCCCCCCAAGAACTACCTTTAATCTTAGAGATTTAAAAAGAAGTTTTTGCACGGTTTGACTGTTTTTGGTAGAGCTGTGGTGGTGGTGAGTACTAAGCCACTAATGACCAGGTCAGCCACTTACACAAGAGGGGACTTTGTCTTCCTGCAAACATCGACAGCTTCAGGAACCCTAAAAAGCAGTTCTCCGCCCACAGCATCCTTGTGAGTCAGAATCCATTTGATGCCAGTCGGTGTCTACTTTGCATATGTGAAAATTCACACAGCCAATTAGGAAATTAGGCTTCTATTTAAGAATTTTTATACAACTTTTAATTCCGGTCACCGGTTACAGTTTTCACGATTTGTCCACCTTCCCATTATTTCCATCCTGTTTATTGTTTCCATTCGTCTCTTCCTGTACGCCCTTAGCCTCTCCTCTTGGTTGGCGGGTCCGCGCCAGCCTCAGGTTGTTGGTGATTCAGGGAGCACGGTGTGCCCAAGTGATGCTGTTTATTGGATGAAAGAGGACCCCCCCCCCCCCGCCAGGGTGACTTCAGTTCTAAAGTGAGAGGATGTCTGAGGGCAATAATCTCTGGGGTTCCTCTAGTCTCTCGGCAGCGCAGCAGGTCTGGCCTGTTTTTAGGAACTTGGATTTTGTGTTACATGTTCTATTCTGTCTGGGACCGTCCGTCATGTCCCTGGTCAGCAGACAGTGGGGTTAGATGAGGCCGTGGGCCCTGTGGGCTGGGTTTTGAGTCTTTGATTGCCTTCTTTTGGTTCCAGAGGAGTTAAAGACCCATAGTTGTATCGGAAGGCTGCTTCTGAGCTGCAGCTGCAGCTGACCAGACTAAGACAAAGAACGTGGCCTTTGTGAATTACACTGTGCTGATGGACTGAGTCATGCCACTAGACTAGAGTCCCAGCCCCTCCAGGTATCCAGTTATACTTACATTGTATCATAATAAGCCCTGCTGCTGTTGTGAACTCCGTGTTGGGCTGCTAACTGCAAGGTCAGCAGTTCAAAGCCACCAGCCACTGCTCAGGAGAAAGGTGAAGCTTTTTGTTCCTGTAAAGGTTACAGTCTTGGAAACCCACAGGGACAGTTCTACCCTGTGCTATAGGATCGCTGAGACAGAATGGACTCAATGGCAGTGGGCTTGGTTTTGATGGATCATGTTACTATAGGAATATGAATTGAGTCCATGGGGTGTATCCCTTAGATAGTAGATGGTTGTGGAATTCTATATACGAATATATTTGCAGTGTTTATAAATGTGTGCCTTCCCACACACATATATGAGGGGCCTTCTAAAAATTCGTGGGAAATTTTTGTTTGTTTGTTTGTTTTAAACGTTTTATTAGGGGCTCATACAACTCTTATCACAGTCCATACATATACATACATCAATTGTATAAAGCACATCCATACATTCCCCGCTTGTGGGAAATTTTTATTGTCTTTTTATTTCATTTTTCCATGCACTTTTGAAGTCCCTTTATAAACCTACATGTCGACTGCTGGTTATTGTAACCTGAGAGATTTTTTTACTTAAATATGGAATGTCACAAATTCCATGTTGAACAAAATTCATCACTGAATCAGCTGCCTGTCGCGCACAGCTAGGTAGAGTGTGGGGCTGAGTGAAGCCGCGGGCTCGGCTCCCCTCCCCTCGCCCCTGTCCGGAGCCCTTGGCAGCACCTCCTTCTCCAAGTGTGCACGTGGGTGGCTCTCCCCACCGATGCCTCTCTCCCTCCTCCTCCTCAGTTCCAGTCGTTCAGTCAGTACCGCTGCAAGACCGCCAAGAAGTCGGAGGAGGAGATTGACTTCCTCCGGTCCAATCCGAAAATCTGGAACGTTCACAGTGTCCTCAACGTGCTACATTCCTTGGTGGACAAGTCTAACATCAACCGGCAGCTGGAAGTGTACACCAGCGGGGGTGAGTGCTACCGGCGTCCTGGCACAGGAACGCTCACTTGAGAGCTGGTGGGGCCGCTGCTGCTGGCCAGGCTGGCCTGGGCAGAAGGCGGCTCCTCTGTCCCCAGCCTTTGTGCAGAGAAGCTCTCCTCGGACTGAGGGACGGCAGGGCTGCGCTACGCTCTAAAAACCTTGAGACCCACGAAGAACGCGTTTTCGCAAGTCTCGTTAGTGTCTGGTTTTAATAGAAGCTATTTGGTCCATGTCTGGATCTACACACAGTCGTTTGAGTTAAAGCTTATGGAGAAGCCGGCCACGCTGACAAAGAGGAGTGACGTTGTAATACTTGTTCTCTGATGGCTCTGTGCCTGGAGAGTCCTCACAGGGCGGAATCTGAAGTGTCTTGAACTCTGCTTTGTGACGTTAGTCAGTCAGTCTGTCCACAGTTTACAGGGGTCTTTCTATCCCTGCCTGATTGTGTAGTAGTCATTTGGAAAATATTGACGGCTGTGTTAGAAAGCTCTTCCAAGTGTTGATAGATATTTTTAAAATCATTTTATTGGGGGCCTTACAGCTCTTATCAATCCATACATGCATCCATTGTGTCAAGCACTTTTGTTACATACGTTGCCATCATTTTCAAAATATTTTCTTTCTACTTAAGCCCTGGGTATCAGTTCCTCATTTTCCCCCTCCCTCCCTCCCTCCCTCCCTCCCTCCCTCCCTCCCTCCCTCCCTCATGAATCCTTGATAGATTATAAATCATTACTATCTTCATATCTTACATTGTCCGCTGTCTCCCTTCACCCACTTTCCGGTCCATCCCCCTGGGGGAGGGGGCGGAGATAGATTTTCCTATACAAAAATAATTAACGTTTGTTATTTCACTTCATCTGACAAGCTGTTAGTAGCAGGTGTAAGTTTTACAAAGTACTTATTTTTGTTTAAGAGCTTGAATATTTTCTTTGGCAACAGACAGCAAAGGAACGGCGGTCGGGTGTTTCCCTCAGCATGCTGCTCAGTTCCCAGTTGTTGAGGAAACGTCAGCTAGAGAGATTCGGATAGATCCCACATCTGAACCAGCCTGCTTGCTGTGTCAGCCGCTCTGACAGTAGAAATGTTCCCTGGGGAAAGGTGGCGAGTTCTTTTTGCCCGTGCGCCTGGAGGAGAGGCCAGTGAGTGACCACTGCGACTGGCGCAGCCTGCCGTCAGCGCCTGAGGTGGCCTAGGTTGCCAGCGGTACACACGCCATTGCTTTTGCCTCCTCAGGGCAAAGGGCAACACAGTCGGAAAGGCCAGTGGGAAATGGCTTCCTGGCGTGAGAGGGGCCCTCTTGGACCGAGAGTAGCTAGCGGCCACCCTCCACGAGCGCTGCTGGGCACGCTGTGTCTCGGGCTCTTTTGGAGTCGGCTCCTCCCTCTTGGTGGCACCACCACCAGCCATCCTGTCCTGCGTGCTGCTGAGCTGCCCGCTGTCTGCTTTCCAGGTGACCCCGAGAGCGTGGCTGGCGAGTATGGACGGCACTCCCTCTACAAGATGCTCGGCTACTTCAGCCTGGTGGGCCTGCTGCGTCTGCACTCGCTGTTGGGGGACTACTACCAGGCCATCAAGGTGCTGGAGAACATCGAACTGAACAAGAAGGTGAGGGCCTCTGCCCCCGGCCGGCGGCAGAAAGGGGTCTGATGGGCCCGCTTCAGGGAGAGGGCGAGACCCTCGTTGAGGTGGGGCTCTGCATCCGGAGGGGACGGTTTCTCTCTGTTCTTGAAGAACATTCTCGCATGCTCACTGGCCTTTGGAGTCTGTTTCCAAAGCTTCAGTAAGGGCAGATCTTCACTCTTCAAGATTCTCTAGTTTTAAAGAGGAAACGAGATTCTGTTTTAAGACAGTGTAGGAATTTGGGAGGAAATATATGGGGAAATGGAAGTAAGAGATAATAGAATTTTTCTACTAGCTTTCTGGACCCCTTGTGCGACCAGCCGTTGCTCTAGCCACAGAGCAGAGAAGTCGCTCTGTTTGGGTGCTGTGGTAACCCCACGGGAACATTGACCGTTCCGTGGCGAATGCAGCTACTTGCCTCCGTGAGTAACTGCCTCCTTTGCTGCCTGTCGGTCCTGAACATGTTGACCAAGGAGTCTGTGGCAGAATTCTGGTCAAATGAGGGAAACGGGGGACAGAACTTCACATTCCCGTGCAATCTAGACTTTCTGGTCCTTCCCTGAGATCATCTCTAAACTTGAAGCCAGAGCGCCCTGGAGTTCAGCCAGCAGAGAGCCTCTGCAGGGCTCTCTGGGTCAGCGTGACACGCGGCAGTGGAGCAGATTAACAGGAAGGAACCTTCCAGGAGCACTTGAAGAATTCAGTCCATAGCACTGACCTGTGCACGCCGGCGTTTAAAGCGTCACTTTAGCAACACGTGCCATCAGTGGCATTCGTTGCGTGTGTCATGTTCATCTGTCACCTTGGCTCTCCATCCCCCCTCTCCCCTCCTGCCTTGAACTTCATTTCTGTGCACTTTGCCTGCTGTGGCCGTGTCGCGGGAGTGGGGATCGTGCATGCTGTATTTGACGGATTTCACTCAGCGTAATGTTTCAAGGTGCATCGCGTTACAGCATGTATCAGGATTTCATCTCCCCGTGGCCGAGTCATGTTCCGTTGTATGTACGAGCCATGGGGGCCCCGGTAGTGCTGTGAGTTAGGCAGTGGGCTGCTAACCTTGAGGTCAGCGGTTCAAACCTGTCATTCACTCCTCGGGAAGGAGATGGTGCTACCTGTTGCCGTGAAGGCTTGCAACCCTAGGGTGGCTGTGAGCCAGCATGGGCTCGATGGCCCAAGGTGGGTTGGCTAGCTGTTTATTTGGGCTTAGCTGTGCGTCTGTTCTTTCATGAGGTCTACTGAGAAAGCAGCAGGCAGAGAACTAACCTGAGTGGAGAGATTTTCGGGGTCATCCGGTCCAGTCTTTTTCTGCCATGCTAAGAAGACAAGGCCTTCCATCTCAGCAGTGCTGCCTGTGCCCAGAGCCCCAGTTCCCCTCGGTCTGCCGGGAACCGACCCCAGGCCCCAACAACGTCCCAGTCCTGCCAGGGATGTACTGGCCTTGGGGCTCAAGCTGCCTCTCCTGCCCCCTTCCACAGAGCATGTACTCCCGGGTGCCCGAGTGCCAGGTCACCACGTACTACTACGTGGGGTTTGCATACCTGATGATGCGCCGCTACCAGGACGCCATCCGGGTTTTTGCCAACATCCTCCTCTACATCCAGAGGACCAAGAGCATGTTCCAGAGAACCACGTACAAGTACGAGATGGTAAGAGGCCTGGGCCTGGCCGCGCGGGGCCCCCCCGCCATCCAGAACCGTCCTGCTGCAGTGCTTCTGAATCCTGACGGGTGAGGGCAGTACCTGGTCCTTTCCCTTTGCTCCCCAGCAGCGCTCACTCAGCGTCCAGGGTCTGCCAGGACGTTAGGTCCGGGTTGTGAACAGGGCAGGCAGCCGGCGAGTCATGCCCATGGATAGGAGGCAGCCTGAGCAAAGGCACTGACCCTGAAAGTGCGGTCATGTGGCTCCACGGGGCATCGTTTTGGCTAGAGTTGAGTTTCCCAGCGCGGGTGGTACCACTCCTTGGGGGCCACTGGAAAAATGTTGGGGGCTGCAAAAGCGTTTCTCTACACACACTCGATCCCGATGATGGGTTATGGGACACGTTCTTCACGATGGTGGGTGCGTGAGGGGCAGCTGACTGCTTTTATTTCTGACAGCAGGCCAAATACATTGGGAGCCTGTTGGCTGGAGGGCAGAGTACTGAGAGATGGGTGTGAATGCCGGCCTGACCTTGACTGGCTGGCATTTCACGTTCGGGGTTCTTCTCTGTGGGCAACAAGCGAGGTCCTTCCATCACTGTGGCCCTTCCCCTTGGTGGGGGGGTGGAGGGACTGGAGAAACTAGACGGAGACAGCTCGGGGCCACCTGGAACTAGGACAGGGTGGTGGAGTGAGAAGAGGGAGGGCTGGCCTCGGCAGGGCCCAGTCACATGGCCTTGCGCCCCTGTCGCCCGGCAGATCAACAAGCAGAATGAGCAGATGCACGCGCTGCTGGCCATTGCCCTCACCATGTACCCCATGCGCATCGACGAGAGCATCCACCTGCAGCTGCGCGAGAAGTACGGGGACAAGATGCTGCGCATGCAGAAGGGCGACCCGCAGGTCTACGAGGAGCTCTTCAGCTACTCCTGCCCCAAGTTCCTGTCGCCCGTGGTGCCCAACTACGACCACGTGCACCCCAACTACCACAAGGAGCCCTTCCTGCAGCAGCTGAAGGTGTTCTCGGACGAGGTGCAGCAGCAGGCCCAGCTGTCCACCATCCGCAGCTTCCTCAAGCTCTACACCACCATGCCCGTGGCCAAGCTGGCCGGCTTCCTGGACCTCACGGAGCAGGAGTTCCGCATCCAGCTGCTGGTCTTCAAGCACAAGATGAAGAACCTGGTGTGGACCAGCGGCATCTCCGCGCTGGACGGCGAGTTCCAGTCCGCCTCCGAGGTGGACTTCTACATCGACAAGGTGCGGCTGCCACCGCCTCCCGTGCGCGTGTGTGTGTGTGTCTCCCCGTGTCCCTACTCGTGCCTCGTTCACGCACGAGTGAGGAAAGTGGACAATAGAGATGATAGTTACTCGGGGTAGATGTTTGTCTGGTAGGGGTGGGGGTGGGGCACAGACACAGTAGCCGTGGTCAATAGGGCACTCTGTGTAGAAGTTCAGTCCAAGACAGTGTTGGGGTGGGGGAACGTTCAGGCAGAGGGGACCGCTATAGCCAGGACCCTCTGCAGGGGTGTGTGTGTGTGTGTGTGTGCGCTGCAGGGGTGGGTAGGGGTGTGTGTGTGTGTTTATAAAGGGGGCTTTGAGTGGGCGGCCTGTGTGTGTGTGTGTGTGTGTGTGTGTGTGTGTGTGTGTGTGTGTGTGTGTGTGTTTATAAAGGGGGCTTTGAGTGGGCGGCCGTATTGCCCTGATGAGAAGGCCGGCCTGGGTGTTCTAAGGAGACCGACCCACCAGCTAGGCTGGGGTACGGGGTGACAGTGCCCTTGTCTATGTTGTGAAACCTCTTGCCCTTTTTAAACAGTTGAGGGGGAAATGGGGAAATGAATGAGATTGAAACCGAAAAACAGCAAAACATAGCTGGGTTCCACACCGGTCTACCAGTCTGACCCGACCGGTTGGTTGGCTTCCACCGGGGAGACTGGGCCCCCTGCTCCTCTCCCTCCTCCTTGGGGCCTGGCGGGGCAGGACTGGGAGGGAGCGTTTTCTGGGGTCTTCTCCCACCCAGAACTGCTATGGAAAGGGTCAGCGTGCGAGGCCTCCCCTCAGGTCTTCTCAGGAGAGCTTTTTCAGATGTCGGTTTCACGCACAAACGTCGTTGGTGTGTGTGCTTGTCACAAACTGCACCCACACCCGTGTGACCAAGGCCCAATCCTGGGACGCCATCCCCCCTTGTCCCCTCGCCCACCTGCAGCCCTCGCCCCACTTCTCGGGCCACACGGAGCCCGAGTGCTGTCTGTAAGGTGACGACGTGTCTTCAGAAAGTGCCTGCGAGATGGAGTGGAAAGATGGAGGACGGTTTCCCACACAGGCTGGAGCCTTCGTGTCTGGCCGCTTCTGCTCCCCCACCTAGGTCTGCGGGAGAGGCCACCCTGTGTCATGTGGGTGCCAGCTCCTCCCTGCCTACTGCTCGGTGCCCCTCCTGCAGACGGGCCACGTGTCGCTTGGCCCTGCCTCTTGGGGAAAGGCCGCGTGTGGCTTTTCATAGAGCGGCTGTCAGTGGTCAGCTGGGGCTTGGCCTTGGCGTTGCTCTTCACCCAAGCGGCAGCGCCAGCAGATTGAAGGGCTGTGGTAACCCTGCTTGCTCAAGCACGTCGGCCGGCGCCGTTGTTCCCAGCGGCCGTGGTCACTTGGGGTCCCCACAGTGCTTCCGCCCCTGACAAACGGCAGCGTGTAGAAATGTGATCCTCACAGGCTGCCATCTGCCCGGGAGCCAGGGCTTGGTGGCCTCCTGTCACTGCCATGTGGCATTGATTTGCCCAGTCATCTGTTTGCGTGGCGTTCTTTCTGGAAAGGACTTGCGGGCTGAGGGACCAGGCGACTTTGTTTTCTCTGTTCAAGCTGTGGACGTTTAATATCCCTGTGAGGCTTTGAAAGGACTTAGATGTTGCTCTGCTTTCTTAATATTTTAAGTTCAGAACCTCAACTTCTGGAATGGTTCTCTTTATTGGAACCCCCCCCCCCCACTTCACCTCCTGTAATTGTACGCGCACCCTCGCACGCACGGGACCTCCTTAGAACCCTGTTGTGGCGTCTGCCCATCGCCCTGCGGATCGAGCTCCTGCTGCCTTCTCCACCCCCGGCTCTGAATTAGGGGAAATCGCGCCTGGCGTGCCACGTGTCTCTTCAGTTCGGCCTCGTTTACCGTCTTTTGCCTCCTGCGAAACTTCCTACGATGAATCGCTATATCCCTGAATCTTCCCTTTAGGACTTGTTTCTTACTTTTTCGGTTAGTTTTTAACACATGGTGCCGTGCTTTCTTTTGTGCTCAGTCCTTTTTATTGCCTGTGGTTCGTTGACTTTAACCCCCATTGGTTGGCATCCTTTGATGCCATGGGGCCTGTTCAGTCCTCAATGGAGAAGAATGGTATTTGCCTCCATAGATGCCAGTACCCTCCATCCAGGACTGGCGCGAACAACCGGGCTCTCAGCACTGCGTCACCCGCCACCGACCTGGGCTGCCGAACAGAGTCCACTGGGGCTGTGACATGTCGTGGGGGTGGTGGGGGTGGTGTCTCTATCTCCCTCCTCCCCCTTGGCAGCCTCTGCACAGCCTGGGGAGTGGGCGGGCCGTTTACTTCTGGCTTACCCTTTAGGTGGGTGTCAGTTTAAACAAGGAGGGTCCTCTCATAGAGGTCCCTGACCTGAGTTGGTCCCCTGAGCCCAAGTTTTCTAGGGTCAGCAAATGGCTTTGGGGGGGAGGGGAAGGGAAAAACTGTCCTTGGGCCAGAAGGCCTTCCTGCTTCGACGGCCGGGTTCCCGTGAGGGGTGCGTGGTATATAGTGACAGCATTGTGTAGCCAACGCCGCTAGCTCTTTCCAGAACCTTCCCATCCCTCATTAGGAGTCGCACCCCGGCGGAAACCACTGGTCTACTTCCTGTCCCCGTGGGTCTGTCTGTCCTGGCAGCTTGCTGTCAGTGGACTCGGGGCTGCTTTCAGGGAGCATGCCATGTTGTCGCGCCACGTGTCTGTGTGTCCTCCTGCCTTGCTGAGTAATCCTCCAGTGAGTGCGTGGACCGTGCTTCCTTCGTCCTTCCGTGGAGGGGCATTGGCGTGCTTTCAGGAAAGTGCCACACACAAGTGTCCGTGTGGCTGTGTGTCTCTCTGCATGCTGAGCTTCACGGTCCGGGAGTTTGTGAAAACTCAGCCCTGCTACGAACAGACTCACCAAACGTGGGCCTGTCAGGCGCAGACATGTTTCAATGTTCCTTTCAATCATGCTCAGCGGACTGAGACCACGCTGTCGGGCCCAGCCCATCACTCCCCTCGTCTCCTCGGGAGCGGCTCGGTGCCCCTCTGCCTGGCAGTGCTGCGGGAGCCCGTGGGCGCTGGCTCGCTCTAAAACGCCTTTCTGCTTGCGTCTGAGCCAGTGTACCTAGTCCCAACTCTGGGTCTTTTAACAAAAGACTCCTAGGAATTCCTGTTTGGTTGTTAAAGACACACTTCTGCTGTGAGGTCGTTTCTGATGAAATTAGTCAGGCTTCGAAAGTAAGAGGCAGCAACAGGGAGGATGCTCGTCGTCCCACTGCCGCTGCTCGAGAGCCGTGATTCACGTGCTTTTGTTGCTTGCATGCAGTTGGGTCACATCCATCCAAAAATGTTAATTGCATGTTTTATAGTTGATTGGTTCTATATTACTGGTTCAAGTTTAATTTTGGCAAAATGTGCTACATTTTTGGTTACATATGTGGATTCTTGGCGCCGCTGCGCCCCCCCCCCCCCACCTCCCCTCCCGTTTCTTTTAGTCCTGGGCTTGAGAGGGTTCTACCAAGAAGTCCAGAGAGTTCTTGAGTGGTAACCTAGCTTGTCTCCAGGAAACCTTTGAGTTGAGGATGTAAAGACTGGCCTCCCTTGTGAACCTGCCAACTGTCTATGGGACCTCTCTCCACTTTTAAATCTCATTCTTGTTTCTAAAGCTTCACGGTCATTGACAAAGACTGCACAGTAAAATACCCCAACAGGAAGAGGACGCAAAGGTGGCCTTCTCACATAGAAGTCCCGCTGGGTGGCTTTGCTTGCCCCCTTCCCTGTGGAAAGTGTGGGCGCAGGCTTGGCAGTGGGCCAGGTCCTCCCACTCTCTGACCCAGCTTGTTTCCCACAGGACATGATCCACATCGCAGACACCAAGGTGGCCAGGCGCTATGGGGATTTCTTTATCCGGCAAATCCATAAATTCGAGGAGGTGAGAGGGTTTGGAGCTGGGTGATTGGGACTTGTAAGATTTCTTCCTCCTCAATTCCTGTTTCAAGAAAACCTTGGGGGGTGGGGGTGGGGCGAGGGGGTGGGCCGGAGATGCTGCTGCTGAGTCAGCCGTCTCTGGAGTATCTCTTTCCAAGATCCCCGCCTGGTGTTTCCTAATACGGGTGGATTCATGCCTGCCTCCACTCCCCCTTTGGCGGCTGTGCTCTATCTCAGACAGATATGGCCAGCCCTGCAGGGGCACATGGAGTCCTCCCCCACCCCACCCCTGGCCCCCCAGTCTCGCCCTGGGAAAGGTGGGGCTCCTTCATGGAGCCACTGCAGCCTGGCACTCCGGGTCCTCCAGCAGAGGGCACTGCTCTGCAGTGTTCCCTGTCCCAGGCTCCCCCGCCCCCACCCCGCTTGCACTTCCTGGCTGTCCCCTAACCCCTGGTGAGCTGTTCTGGAACCAGGAGCCTGTGCTCTGGAAGGAAGTCAAAAATCTGACAAGACTTGACATTCAAGTCCTGCTGCTTCACTGGATAGACTAGTGACCGCGGGACACCTGTGGGAGGGGTGTTGAGGGACAGGGCCGAAGAGCAATGTGCCTGAAGTGGGCGGGGCTCAAAAGCATGACAGGGCAATGTCCCCATCCTGAGGCTCCTTCCCTGTGTCTGCACACCTGTGGGGAGGGACCTGGGGCAACCGCATCGCTGACCTGGCTTTCCTCCCTCTCCTAGCTCAATCGCACCCTGAAGAAGATGGGACAGAGGCCTTGAGTGGACACGGGCAGGTCACTGGCGTGGGCTCTCTGACAGCTCCTCCCCGACAGCCATCCGCCGAGCTGGGGCTCCTTGTCATTGCGGATTGAGATGTGGTGTCAGTTGCTCTCAGTAAAGGATTTCTTTTTTTGAACCAGCTCTGCCGTCTCATTGCTGGGGAGTCTGGAGGGGGCTACACTGCAGAGTTCTCCCAGGTGTGAGCGAGCTTCTGGGGCAGCAGCAGCAACAGGCAGGTGTGCTTGTTCCAGAACCTTCGTCACGATGCCACTCTCTGGGCCGCCCCAGTGTGGCTCCACTGCCTTGTGTCATCCGATGGCCTGTCAGTGGGGAAGGAATGGTACAGGAGCTCTGGGCCAGGAGGTGGCCCTCTGGTCTTAACCCTGGCCCTTTGTGTGTTACTGTTGAGGACCAGGCCTGTGGGGATGGGGTGACTTGATCAAGGTACAGAGAAATAGGAAAGCTGAGGTTCCGCCCCACACCCTCCTGTTCCTCTTGCTCAGTCTGACCCTGAGTGCTGCCCCTCGAGGTCCAGGGCCTGCTGTACCCCTGAGTGCTGCCCCTCGAGGTCCAGGGCCTGCTGTACCCCTGAGGGCCTGGCCCTCGAGACCCAGGGCCTGCTATACCCCTCAGTGCTTCCCCTCAAGACACAGGGCCTTCTGTACCCCTGAGGGCCTGGCCCCGTCTAATGGCACAGATCACACAGCTGCAGAAGGCGTGAGAGCTAGAGCTAGTGGGCTGCCCCTTACCCGCCCTCCCAGCCACAAGCAGCTGTTCCTGGAACTGCCGTCCCCCTCTCCTGGGCCTGAGTACATTGCCGATAGGTCAGTTCGGCGCCCTCTTGGTGGCTGCGGAAATGGGGCTTGGAGTGACTTAATCACTGACCCGAGGTCAAGGTGGCAGGGCAGCAAGGCCTTCCTTTCCCAAACACGGGTGCTTCACCTGAGAAGTCATTACCTTCAGCTTCGCAGCAACAGGTGGCCGTGAAGACCACCCCGGTTGCTCTGAAGAGACCCAGCGCCTGGGGGGCCCTGAGCTGGGCGTGCTCTGCTGTGCGGCCGTCCCTGTCAGGGTTCTGCTTTTGACGTGGAAAGGGCAGGGTTGGACCGAGGCTGCGTTGCATCGCTCCTTTGCTCTGCCACTTCGCCAGGCTGTCAGTCTCCTCCCATGCCGATGAAGTGAGTCAGAACCTGGTATTGTCCCGGGGCGTGGGGGTTGGGGGGCTGTCCTCTGGGCCTGCTCCCTGCTCAGGGCTCTTGTCTCGGGCTTCCTGCTTATCCTGTGCAGGATGCTGTCACCCGTACAGAAGGGGCGGGGGCAGGGGGGGGGGAGCGCCAGTAGAGTGCTTGTGAAGCACACTCCGGGAGCATGTCACGTCACCTAGAAGCTGGACTCCTTCGGTGGAGCCACACTTCCTGGGAGATGATGAGGTCAGCGGGGCCACCCTCCTTCCTCCCTGGCACTTCAGATTCATAAACCTCTGGCACCTCCACGTCCGTCCGTGCTGTGCAGGCGCTGAGTGCCTGCCGCGGGACTGGCCCGGCGGTCTGCGTTTGGAAAGGTGAGGCGTCAGAAGAAGGACGTCCCGAGCATGTAGTCTGTCCCCAGTCAACCCCACACGCGTGGGGAGGGCGATGAGCGCTTCAGAGACCCTATGAGCGTGTCTCTAACTCACAGGGTGCCGTGAGCCAGAGCCCGCCGGATGGGAGCAGCTGGTGAGGACTGTGATTCTGAATGGTTTAGGAACGTGTCCCAGTTCCCACAGCTAAGGCAGGCTGAGCAACCAGGTCAATCCCGTTTGAAAGCCCGTACTCTGTGTGGGACGCAGTCCCACAGCTCGGCCCAGAGCCACAAAGCAGCGTGTGTGTGTGTGTGTGCAGTTAGCCCACGCGTGCCCTCTGTCTTCACCCGCGCCTTACCGCCTTCGATGCACCAGGCGTCCCTTCTGCCACTCACCTCGCGTCCTAAAGGGGGGCTGCTGTCCCCCGGGGCTGCCGGAACCATCGAGAGCTGCTGCTAAAGCAGATCGCTGCACTTCGTGCTAGATGATGAGCTGTGAGGGGGACCCCTCCAAAACACGGACCCCCACAACGCTGTATATTTAAATATTTGTACCATACAGCCTTATCAACTTCAAAGTGCTCTCCATTACACTTAATGCATATATCAAATCTGTGATTCCATTCTTGGAAACATTCCTCAAACTCGTCTGTTTGGATGGCTGACAGCACCTCCCTTGATTTTTATTCTCATGTCTTATTGCTGTCCTTTCATGTCCCTCATTGTTCGAGGACACAAGAAGTCACACGGAGCAAAGTCAGGTGCATGGGGCAAGAGAGGCATGCTGCTTGTTGCCAAAAATCGGTGTGCTGAGATGGCTGCATTGTGGCAAAACCAGCCCCCATGTGCCACAAATCAGGCCTTTAAAAAAAATTAGGCCTTTTTTATCGCACACTGTTACCCTATCTTTTCAGAACCTCTAATAGAAAGTTGATTAACAGTCTGACCTGGTGGAATGAATGCCAAGTGCAGTACAGAGTTGACACTTTCGTCTGGGAAGTTGACGGACGTCCAGCACGAGGTTTGTCATCAATCGACATAGCCCCGTTTTTGAAATGAGAAAACCACTGCACCCTTGAGCTTCCCCTGTAGCGCTGTCCTTGTAAGGTGTGGTCGACATTCCAGCAGTTTCTGTGGCATTTTTCCTGAGCAGGAAACAAAATATCACAGCCACACTTGTTTCCTTAAACCGGCCGTCGCGGAAAACGGGGATCGAGCGAAACTGCTTTTATGAAACACTTTCCCTGTGACCAGACAGAACCCTCCCGGGGGATGCCACTGGGTGCACTCAGTCAGCGTTGCTTGATGCTCACCTAGCGGGAGAGAGAAATGTGTACTGCCAGAGTTCTGCCCAGCGGAGCCGTTTTCCCTTTTATGGGGGGTGGGGGGTGGGGTGGTGGTGGTGTTTTTTGGGGGGGCAGTGGGCAGGGAACAGGTGACCCACACTGAGTAATTGTGTGCTCTGAGTAGAATGAGTTTGGGAACCTGTGTAGGTTCCACTTTGGGAACACTGGTCTACCCAGGGCTGGGGCCTTGGTCTACCCAGAGCTATTTGGGTATTCAGAGCCTCATGTCGGGCTGTACAAATGAACCCGGCATTTAACGAACTGTCGTCCCTCCCTGTGCTATCCCGGATGCTGCTCTCTGGTGAGGCCTGTGACGGTAGCTGGTATGGATTTCACAGCCCACCCTGGTCAAGACCAACACCGACTGGCATGTAGTAGCCACTGTTTGCCCTCAGGTATGACTGTGGGGTTCAAGGTTAATGTGCCTTGAATCCAAGGTCATATTCCTAGGGCTTACTCCAGTTGCCTTTGCCCATCCTGAAGAAGCCCGGTCAAAGTGTGGGGTGGGACCTCCCTGGGAAGCCGCCAAGGGCACACAGATCCAATGTGAGCGAGGCCAGGCCTGGGCCCAGTTCCCAGTGTCTTGGGCTAGGTCCAGGGACAGTGCTGGGCAGCAAGCAGCCTGCAAGAGGGGCAGGCACAGCTGACCTCCGCCTGGCACCACCAAGGAATGCAGGCCATTGGGCAGCTGCCACTGGCTGGGGGGGTTGAGTCCAGCTTGCCCAGCGTGGAGGGGGCAGCTTCGGGATCCTGCCAGGTGGCCGGGAACAAAAGTTTTATCATCTGGAGAGCTGGGTGGGGCCGCTTCCCAGCAGGAGGAGGCAGTAGAGCAAAATGGGTGGGCCCGACTTGTTCAGACCTGGGACGGAGCCCTGGCTCTCTCGCACCAAGTGACCTAGCTCCTCACAGTCTCGCCTTTCTCAGTAAAACAGCATCTGACTCAGGGCCACGCTGTTGGGTGAGTGAAGGGAAGCCGTTGGTGCAGTGCCTGCCCCTGCCCCCCAACCCTGCCAAACAGCCCACACACATCAAGCCCAGCCACCAAGCTGCTGTTGATTCTTAGTGACTGAGCAGGCTGCATCTTTGCAGGTGCAGACCGGTAGCCTCATCTTCCTCCCGCGGAGTGGCTAGCGGGTTCAGCGCTACTGGGGCGCTCACAAGCAGATTACAGAGGCTGAGGCACCTCCATGGTGGGGCTGGGGCTCCTAGCAGGCCTGAAACTCCAACCGGGGCCCTCTTCCCCTCCCGAACCCTCTGTGGGCCATCAGCGGCCTGTGTGGATATGACAGGTGCTTCACCGATCCTGGGGGTGGGGGAGACTGTCAAAGTCGTCTGGCTTTTACAGCTGGGTGAGCAGCCCAGCCATCAGCTGAGCTGAGCTAGAGGAACGGGGTGAGCATGTGCAGTACGCGTGCCAGTGGTTTGAGAACAACTAGGGGGCGAGTCTGCAGAGACTTGGCTAAGGACCTCGACAAGTGGTCCTCCACCTTCCGAATGCCACGACCCTTTCATACAGTTCCTCATGTGGAGACCCCCCAACCATAAAGTTACTTTCATCACTGTCATTTTGCTAGTTATGAATTGGGCGACCCCTGCGATAGGGTCATTCAACACCCTCCCCCCCAAGGGGTCACGACCCACAGCTTGAGAACCGCTGAATCTAGATACAGGGAAGAGCTGGGCTAGAACGCCAATCTTCAGACCCCACCTTAGAAGCAGCCTCTGCCTGGCTGACACCCTCCCACGCTGGCCTGACCCTTGTGAGCTCTCTTCCCAGTAGCACCTCGCATGTGGGTGACTCATCTGCAGAACGGGACAGTGGGACCTGCTGCCATTGGGGAACACCCTCAGGTCCAAAGGGTCCAGGAACCCTGGGAACACTGGAAAAGTGGGGCGATGGCCCTGGGGTACAGAGGATTTGTTGAATGGCGGATGTATGACGTGAATGGGAATGAGGACCAGTGAAAGAGGAGTGGACGGGAGTCCCTGGGGAGTGGACAAGGCTGACACTCGGCTGTTATCCGGAGGGTGCAGGGTTGAGTCCACCCAAGGTGCCTCTGGAGAGAAACTGGCGACCTGCCCCCAGACCAGCCTGGCACCCGTGCAGTCCTGCTGGGGTCACCGTCAGTCAGAGGCCCCTCCAGGGCCACTGCTGTATGTGAATAAGGACTGACCGCTTTTCTGGAGAGTGGGGGCACAGCATGGATAAGTGATGGGGATCCTGGCGTGGAAAGAGCCCCAGTGGAGGAGAGGCTTCCTCATTAGGCTGCTAAGTGCAAGGTCAGCAGTTGAAACCCACCAGCTGCTCTGTGGGAGAAAGGGGAGGCTGTGGGTTCCAGTACAGACTGAGGGCCTCAGAAATAGTCTACACGGCCCTGCCGGGTCCCTGTGAGTCAAAACCGACTCCATGGCTGCAGATTTGTTTTTTATTTCGTGTTTTTACACACAAAAAAAAGGCCAGTCCCCCTGGGGCCAGTGTCCTGTGTGCACCAGGTGCATGACGTGCGTGTGTTATTTGCAAAGCTGCCGTGTGTAGGCCCAGGGCGGCCTTGGGGAGATGACCTTCAAGCCTGCCCCGCGCAGGGCACTGGGTCCTCCTGTGCTGCAGCAGCTGTGGCTGAGGCTCTGCATAGGGAGGTCTCAGGAAGAGGCTGACTGGAGCCAGGGGTGGGGGGGTGGGGGGTGTGCCCTGACCAGTTCTTTCCTGCTGGTTCCAGAAGGAGGGGCTTTGGGGGAGCCACAGGTTGCCCCTGTACCTGCCCCTCCACATTCCTGTCTAACCTGCAGCTGGAAAACCTGCTTTTTCCTCATTTCTGGCCCCACCCTTCCCTGGGAGAGCTGCTTGGTCAAGGTCAGGCTCCCTCCCTCCCACCTTCACCCCCACACTCTCACTTTCCCTGAGTGTGTGTAGGGGCGGCCTGGGAGGGTGGGCTTCCTCCTCTGATCTCCCCAGGGACTGGAAAAGATGTTCCTTGCCTCTCTCAGCCCATGAAGCCACTAGTGTGCTGCAGCTGGGGTGCCTGCGCCCTCCCTGCTGAGTTGACATGCCCCCGGGGCTGAGGTGAACCTTGTCATCTCGGTTCTGTCTTGGCCAGAGCTGTCAGCCCCTGAGGGGAGAGCTGTCCTGCTGGAGGGACAAGTCAGGTAGAAAGAGACTGATGACTCTTCTCAGTCTCCCAGTGACAGCCCTGCCTGTCCTCTTCCCCAGAGCAGAAGCCTTCCTGCGTCCAAAGGCTCAGAATCCATTTCCCCCTCTGCCCGCCTCAGGCCAGCAGAGCTGGTCTACCTCGGCCTGCAGTTGGGAGGACTCTGGACCCCCATGTTCTCCACTGTAGCCCCCAAACTCTCTGCCAGCATCACTTGTCAGTCCCGAGGGGGCAGACAGCCTCATCTTTCTCCTCTAGAGAGGCTGGGGCGTGCAACCACGGGCATTGCAGGGAACAGTCTGTAACACTTGCCCTCAGTCACCTTTCAATGGACGGTTTAGAGAAACACATCCAAGCCAGGCCTGGTAGTCTGTCCCGTGGCGCGTGTCTGCCCGGTCCTCCTGAGGAGAAATCGTGGAGCAGCGGAGCCCAAGTACAGGACCTTGGATTGCACCACACCAGGACCCACCCCCACCCCACTCCCGCCAGCCTCCTGGAAGGAGCCCCAAGTAAATCTTTATTGCTGTAGAGAGTGAGGTGGAAAATTCCCTGCTCAAGCCTGGCCTCCCAGCAGCTGGCCCTGGTGCCTCCCTGTCTGAGGGTGGCCCTCCGCATTTCAGGCCCGGATGCATTAGGACAGGGCCCTGGGGACTGCGGAGCGTGGCCCCTGTCAGGCTGCTACCTGGCTCACAGCGAGGTTGAGAGAATGGTCAGGGGTGGGCCAGGTGCACCTTCTGATTCCATCCCTGGGACAGGACCCTTAGGAAGTTGGGCAGGGCTGGCGTTTAAGCCAGGTGGAATCCAGTGGGCCCATGTGCCAGCTCTGTGGCTTCCGCCATGCTGTAGCACCTCAGATCCGCAGTGTCCCTGTCATGAAGTGGGATGTTAAAACCCCAGCTCAGGAAAAAACCCCAAAACTTTGGGTACCTTAAGTTGATTCTGTCTCCTGGTGGCCCCACGTGTTTGCACAGGGTTTTAGAGGGGTGACTTGTCTCCAGGGCCCCAGGACTTTCTTCCAAGGCACTTGGATGGGCGGGGTGTGTGGGGGGGGTTTCAGCTTTCTGTTAGGGTTTGGTGGTGCCCGGGAGTGGGCCTCTGAAAACGCCCCCCCAGTAAACAGATGGCTCCCCACCCGCTGTGCTCTGGAGGAGTTAGCTGGCAGTGCCCTCAGTCCAGTCGTGGGATAAGGATGCAAACCAGTGCCCTGTCCCCGGAGGATTGTCTAGAATGTGTGTATGTGAGGGAAGGGTGATCCAGTGGAGGCTGAGGCTTGGAGCAACAGCCCAGCCTCAGGCATAGCTGGGATTCCAGGGCCCCAGGCCCCATCCCAGCAGCCCTCCAGAGCCCAGCACCCTGTCCTGGCTTAGCCAGCTCAGCGCCCAAGGACAGAGGTGAAGTGGCCACCACTCCCACCAACCTCCCTGGGTTCACAGTGTTCCCATTGTCCATAGTCCTGTCCAGCTGCCCCCTGGGGAGCTCCCAGGGGCTGGGTAGCCAGCCACATAGTGGTCAGAGCCACCAACAAGCCCCATCTAGCAGGGTCCCAGAAGTCGACAGACACAGAAACACGACCCTGAGGATTCGAAGACCCCAAGTGCTGGGATCCCAAACAGGCCGAACTGAGGGGGGTGGGGTGGGGGTCCACACAGCCTCGTTGGACTTTATTGATGTATGTGGTGTAAACTCCCTGGGTGTGCACAATGGGCTGGTGGTGCTGTCATGGAAAGCGTTAGACTGCTAACCACAAGGTCAGCAGTTCAAATCTCGCAGCTGCTCTGAGGAGGAAGCACGAGGCTGGCTGCTCCCATAAGATTGACCAAGCCGTGGAAACCCTATAAAGGATTGCTATGAGCCAGAATCGACTAGATGGCAGTGGGTTTTTTGTTTTGTTTTGTTTTTTTGGAGGGGTGCCTCTGAAGAAAGGCCAGGCCGTCGGCTCCCACAGCCACGGGAAACCCTGTGGGGCAGAGCCAACGCTGAAAGGGGCTACCGTGGAGCGGGACTCAAGGGCAAGTTGGTTTTTAGCTGTCCACGTTCATTCTAAGTGAAAGGCACCAATCTCCAAAGGTCACAGACGTGATTCTACGTATGTGGTCTGTCCAGGGCTGCTACCTCTCTCTGTAGAGACAGGGGAGGGGAAGTAGAGATGCTAACGGATGTGCGGTTTCTTTTGGGGGTGATGAAGAGAGTCTCAGATTAGATAATAGTGACAAAGATACAACTCCATAAATACACTCAAAACCACGGAGCCGTATGCATACATGTGCGTACACTTTAGGAGAGAGAAAGAATGCGCTGGCAATGCGGTGTAAAGCCAAACTGCCATTGAGCGGAGTGTGACTCACAGGGACCCTGTGGGGGACGTGGGGGGAGAACTGTCCCCGTGAGCCTCTGTACCTTACTGTTGTCAGGTGCCATGGAGTCAGCCCCGCCCCATAGCGGCGACCTTGTGCACAACAGGACAACCACTGCCCGGTCTTCCACCACCCTGACAGTTGTCCCCAGGCTTGAGCCCCTGTTCCAGCCACGTCAGCCTGTATCTCCTTCAGGACCTCTCTCCCTCGCTGCCCCGCCACTCTACCAAACACAATGTCCTCCTCCCGGGGCTGGCTTTCCTGACCACACGTCCAACGTGTGGAAGACCCAGCCTCGCCCCCTTCTGCTCTAAGGGACACTGTCCACCGTTCTCCCAAGAACCGGGGGTCCGGTGAGCGGCCTAGTGTACTTCCAACATTCTTCTCCAGAACACCATGCAAACGCAGAGATTCTCCGCGGGTCTGTAGGCCATTTGCATACGCATGAGGCCACCCAAAGCACCGTGGCCTTGGTCAGGCGCCCCTTCCTCACTCTACTCTCTACGGGAGTGGAAAGCCCTGGATTTCTCCATGGGGCGGCTGGTGGATCGGAACACCTGGCCTTCCAGTTAGCCGCCCACAGCAGGGAACCCTGGGCCCCCGTGGCTCCTCTTGGCAATGTTGTGGTATGTTTTACTTTAAAAAGTGATACTTGCAGCTTGTCGCAAAGTTCAGCTTTGCCCTTGTGCAGCAGGGCCGCCCCTGTGGCAAGCTTTGGGGCGAGCGTCCTCCTCGCTGGCATTTAAAATGGCACATGCGGGCAGGCGGGCCGCAGTGACGTCCCCTTCCAGAGCGGTATCGCAGTAAAAGCGAGTCGCGTCTTCCTGAGGAATTCCCGGGGCACATGAAGAGTCTATCAAAGGGTGCGACAGGGGCTCGGCTCTGAGCTGCTCGTCACAGGGTCGGGAAGACACACGGCTGGCTGAGCCTGTGAAGATTTAGTCAGGGGACCCCCAGGGGCAGTGCACTCTGTCCTGTAGGGCCGCTCGGAGCCGGAATCGGCTCGATGGCATGGAGCTTGGAAGGGTTATTTTCTGAGCTTGAGCATTGTGAGGAGGCCTGAAATGCTGCAGAAATGACTGAAAGGTGGCAGGTGCGTGCACCCTACTGGGAAGCACGGGCTGATCCATCCGCCTGGCCAAAGCAGTTGCCACCGCGCTGCAACGTGTGTGAGCAGCAGACTGTGCAGCACCCTCCAGCAACGTCTGCACGTCTGCATTAGCGCTTAGGCACAGAAATGCACGCAATCTGCTTAATACATTTCTCTAAATTGCAAGATCATTTTATTGGGGGCTCCTACAGCTCTGATAACCGTCCATACCTCCATTGTATCGAGCATATTTGTACATGTGTTTACCATCATTATTTTCTAAGCGTTTACTTTCTACTTGAGCCCTTATTCTCAGTTCCTCTTTTTTTCCCTCCACACCCCCTTCTCACCTTTGTGACCCCTGGATAAATTATTATTTTCATATCTTACACCGACTGCTGTCTCCCTTCCCCCACGGTTTCTGTTGTTCGTCCCCCTGCTGGCGTGTGTGTGTGCGTGTGTGCGTGTGTGTGCGCGTGCGTGTGTGTGCGCGTGTGCGTGCGTGTGTGCGTGCGCGTGTGTGCGTGCGCGTGTCTGTGTGCGTGCGTGTGTGCGTGTGTCTCTGTGTGTGTGTGTGCGCGTGTGTGTGTGCGCGTGTGTGTGCGTGCGTGCGTGCGTGCGTGTGCGTGTGCGTGCGTGTGCGTGCGTGTGCGTGTGTGCGTGTGCGAGTGCGTGTGCGTGTGCGCGTGTGTGTGTGTGAGTGCGTGTGCGTGTGTGTGCGTGTGTGTGTGTATCATTGTGATCAGTTTGCTTTTCTCCCCTTCTCTCCCCACCTTCCCACCTTCCCCCTACCCTCCTGGTACAGCTACTCGCATTCTGGCTCCTGGATTCTCTTACCTCTTATCTGAACCTGTGCACATGCTCCGGTCTAGCCCGCAGGGAGAGGCAGCACTGGGGTCGTGATAGTGGGGGGGGTGAGGAAGCCTCAAGGAACCAGAGGAATAGTGTGGGTTTCACCAGTGCTAGACTGCACCCTGTTTGACTGTACTTTTTTATTTATTTATTTTTGTACTTAAAAAAATCATTTTATTGGGAGCTCTTCCAGATATGACAATCCATGATTCAATTAGATCAAGCATAATGGTACAATGTCTGCCACCATCAGTTTCTAAACACTTTCTTTCTTCTTGAGATCTGATATCAGCTCCCTTTCCCCCCTCCCTGCCTCACCCTACCCCCCAGCAGCCTGTATCATATATTATTATCTTGCCATATCTTTACACCATCATGGTACACTTTTGTTTCACCCAAATGGGGCCCTCCCCGGCCTGCTCTTCTGCAGTGGGCTAGCTTGCGCTTGTTGTCTCTTCAGGATGACTTGTTGCTATAAGACTTGTCTTACCAGCCCCGTGGCTTTCTGCGGTCTGGCTGGTCTGTCACCGGTTTCTCCGAGCTCCTACGAATGCACAAGCAGATGCTGCCCAGGACATGGCCTTCTGGCCCCTGGTACAGGACAGTCTGCCAGAGCCTGTAGAACCTGGGCACGGTCCTGGATCACTCCACTGTTTGTGGATGTTGGCACGGACACTCCAAGGGTGGCCTCCTTGTCCAGGCGCATTCCAGCAAGTGGGTGCAGAGCGAGTGGGTGACTGGTGAAATGGGACCATTCAAATACATCCCCCCAACAAGGAACGCATGCATGCCCGCCCCCCCTAGGACCCCACAGCTCCAAGACCTGGCACTTCTGCCAGCAGTAGCCCACAGGCCCCCACGCAGATGCAGCGCTGGGCAGATGGAGACAAAGGGCATTGTCTGGCTGGGATTCTGCCAGCCAACAGGGTGCTCTTTTCTCCCGTGCCCCCCTCAGGCTCCCAGCTCGGGTCTCCTCCTTTCATCTTTTGATCTTTACCTTGAGATCGGCCTGTGGGAACAAATAGAGACTGGTGAGGAGGCCCTTCCTGGGCCCCAGGAGACTGACACACTTGCCTGGCCCTGCCCCCTTCAGGGGAGGTACATTTGAGGCCCGTGTTGTGTCAGTCTACCTTTTCCCGGCATGGTGGCCTTTTCCGGGCCTTGGAATGTAGAGATGGGAGGTCCTGGTCATTCATTCCTGTCCTCGGCCGCTCATTGATTCCACCCATCCTCATGATTGGCCTCTTTCCTCCTCTGAGGAGCCCTGGTGGTGACCCCTGGGGCTGCGACCCAGGGAGGTCAGCTGTGGTAAACTGAGGACGTGGTGGGTATCCAACCCACCACTCGCAACCAAGGGAAAGATCTACATTGTTCCAAGATAGGAATGCCTTCCAATACACATTCTCCAGGTTGAACATGTGCCCCTCCCCCCAGCCCTCCATGGAGGGGGAGTCCTAGAGGAGGTACCATAAGAGAGGAGTCATTTCACCCCTAGGTACTCCCTATGCCCGAAGGTTATCTGTCGATAAGAGCCACCAGGTCCCACCGCCCAACTCACTGTGAAATGCAGTGATGTCTCTTTTGCTGTCTCCTTACGATGTGATGGCAGAGTGCTCCCGGGGAGGAGCCAGGGACTGAGGAGGTCAACTAGCCAGCTTAAGACGATGACTCACCCCACTGCCCGTTTATTATGCTCCCCACCGACGTGATTAACTGTGTAACATGTTCTCTGTGTTGTGTGCATGCCTTTGAACGCTCTGTGACCACGGGGTTACAGAGACCCATGGGAAAGCACATTCACTCTCGGACCTGTCTGATTTTCCACAATCACAAAGTCGCTCCTAAGGACCCATCCCCGCTCAACTGTTGGGGCGTTTACATTCTCATCCAGCCCCGTAAAGACTGACCGACTCAGAAACCCACAGGGGCAGCCCTGCCCTGTCCTGTAGGGTCACTACAGTGAGTTTGGTGGTGTGGTTTCTCTCTCTGCCAAGTTCCCCACCCCCTCCCCACCGGCCCTGCCTTTGCGCCTTCCTCCTTCAACGCCTTCGTGCACAGCCTAAGTACCAGGCACGTGGCCTGACTCCAGACTGGTCAGAAGTCTCCCCCGGACTCGCCTGCTCCCTGGCTTCCTTCTCCCTCACCACGGCTGGGTGCTGGCGGCTTGGCTCTTCTGGTGGTTATAAGTCCCAACGATCCCGTGAAAGCACAGAAGTGGGAATGATTTCCCTCAAAATGGATCGGAACGGATTCTAGCTCTACCCGTCATGCCATCTCTCTCCTTTACATTCAGCATGCTCTGGGAACGATGGGCGAGGAGAAGGCGTGGGAGTGTGCTTAGGGAGCGGAGGACCGCTCGTGATAAGAGGCTTCGCTGATGCCTGGCGGCACCCAGGTGCCACCAGGCTCCTTGGGACCCCACTTGTCATTTATGGCAAAGAACGTGCAAGTCGGCACCATGTACCATGAGCAACATGAGGCTGGGGCTGCCTCTTTCACGCCTGAGTCAGCCACAAAGCCGATGTCCGATGCAGAGAGGAAGTATTTCTCCATCCTGCATGTCTGAGCCTTGACCCTGGTCTCTGTCTCACCCAATGCTCCCGCCCAGCTGCGGGGGCCCAAAGCCTGGGGGCCATCTTCAGCTCCTGCTTCATGCCCGCCTTCCACCCATCAGCAAGTCCTGTGGATCCTGCCTTGCATGTCCCCACAACGTCCACTGCCACCCCTACCGCTCTACCCAGGCTCAGGTCTCCACCCCCGGGTGCCCTGACAACAGTGTCCACTCTTGTCCCCCTCCGCCGTCCATCTGCTCCAAACCTCTTTTCATTGACCATTAGGTTGTATCTCTGGTTGAGGACCCCTACTTCTTGGTCTAAAAGTCCCTAGAAGACGGGTCTCACCCAGCCCCACTCTATTCTACCGATACTTTGTTACACTTGGACCTGTGGGTGGTTGTTGGGCACCATTGAGTCGGTCCCATGCCACAGCCACCCCATGCCCAACAGTGAAGCACCACCCGGACCCACGCCGTCCTCAATGGTCACGCTTGAGCCCATTCCTGCAGCCACCGTGCCGATCCGTCTTTATTATTTATGTATGAATGCGTCATTGTACCAGGGCCTCTTATAGCTCTCTTCACAATCCATACATCAAAGGCATCAAACACACGTGGACATAGGTTGCCATCATTGTTTCCAAAACATTTTCTCTCTGCCTGAGCCCTTGGTGTCAGCGCTCTCCCTCTGCCCCCCAATCTCAATCCATCTTGTTGCAAGGCTTCGCTGCCCTATCGTGTCCGACATCATGTCCTTCTCCAGGGACTGGTTTCTCCAGACAACCTGTCCAAAGTATGTAAGACGAAGCCTCACCATTCCTGGCCTTTAAGCAGTACTATGGCCGTATTTCTTCTGGCAGGCACAGACTTCACCCTTTTAAATATTCTCCAGCACCAATTCAGGTGCATCAGTGGCTCTTTTTAAAAAAATTTTTTTTGATGGCTCTTCTTTATTAAATGCCCAGCTTTCACGTGCAGATGAGGCCATTGAAAATAACATGCCTTGAATTAAGCGCACCTTAGTCCTCAAGGTAACATCCTTGCTTTTCAACACTTGAAAGAGGTCTTGTGCAGCAGTTACCTACTATGACTAGTCTCTTGATGTCCTGATTGCTGCTTCTATGAATCACCCTGGATCCCCTGCCTCTTTCCCACCAGAATAGTAGTTCCCTGAGGGCAGGGGCCCTTTCCTGTTCACCACCCTGGCTCCTGGGCTCCCAGCAGGTGCTCAGCAAACACTTGTTGAAGTCAAGCTTGTTGGGCATAAGTGGATGGTTGAGGTTTGGAAGGCTAAGGGACAGCTCTATTGAAAAGAACTAGGGTCGTAGATGGAAACAGAGTTCAACAGAGCACTTGGCTTTATTTTTTAAATTTTCCTAAGGAGAGTGTATTCACTTCTTAATGGATAGTTTAAGAAGAAAACAGAAAACCGCCAAATCAGGGACTCAACCCCTTCAGTCCTAATCTTGAAATTACGGCATCATTTGGGCCAAGTGGTTTGGCCCGCCTGCTTGTCTGTGGTTTCTGTCCTCACCTGTCAACCAAGACCCACCTTCCACCTGTATCTGCAGTCTGCACAACTATCTTACATCCAGGGCAGATGATTATCTCCACTTTATAGGGAGGAAGTTGAAATCCAGAGGGGTGAGCTGTCTGCCTGCGGTCACAGAGCAGTGGATCTGGAAATTCTTATCCCGGACGTGCTGGGCCAAGAGCTGACTTAGGTAATGACTTTATAAAGCCCACTGATGGGATAATAGAGGTCTAGAAGGCTGGGCAGGTAAGCTAGTATTGTGCCACCTGAATCAAGGTCAAAACTGGAGCTCTCTACAGCACCTGAATGGAGCCCATTCAATTGTGACAGGGAGATAAATCGACGGGGATTTTACTGATGGTCTCCAGAGGCTAAGGTCTCGGGATACTGAACACAGGCCCTGGAATCCTGAGTTCCTCAAATGACTTTTCCCCAACAGCCAAGATAGGAGGTGGCAGCTTGTGTTAGTCTGGGTACTTTAGAGAAACAAATCCACAGAAACTCATGTATAAGAGAGAGTTTTATATAAAGGGTAAGCACACATCAAGAAAACATCCCAACCCAGTGCTGCCCAATCCCACAAGTCCAACATTAGTCCATTAACTCATATGTCCAACACCAATCCACAAAGTCCTCCTCCATCTCACATAACACACACTATGACGCCGACTGCAGGAGGAAAGCCAAGTCAGTGGGCGTGTAAGCATCTCAGCGCTGGCAGGGGTCTCCACACGGCTGCATCGGGGTAGGTCCATATGGCTTCTCCTCAGAGATGTCTTGCAGGAAGTGAGGCTTGCCAGCTGAAGCAGGGAACTGGCTAAGGCAGCTGCACCCTGCTCCGACCATCACAAAGCCAAGACCTGAGAACTAGAAAGGTGAGGCTTACCGAGCCATTTATCTCTCTGTCCTTCAATTAACCCACAAGTGTTTATTGGCCAGGTTGAACTACCGCACAGCTCAAGGCTGGTAAGTGACCTAAAGGGTTGGCCAGACTCTGGCCCCTCCTAGGTGGCCTGAGAGTTCATGTTCTAGGCCAAGAGGGTGGTCTTCCATCCTGTGACCAGCACGGGGGCGTGAAGCTGGTTCAGGTTGACACATTGGGGGTCCCCACACCTTGGGCATAAGTGTACTTTGGCTGGGGTCGCAGAGGATCCTTGACGGGTTGGGAATCCCAAGCCAGCGTGCCACCTTGCTCACTCACCCTAAATGTCCCGATGATAATTTAAAAAACAAAAAAAAATTTATGTAAGTTGTTTTCAGTCTATTTCCATATGTTTACCAGGAACATGCTGTGTTAAGAATCAGATTTTATGAGCAATGACTAAAGAGGGACTTTGTATCTTAATCTGCTCAGCCACCTTCTCACTGCCACCAAGTTGACGCTGACACATGGTAACACATTATAGGGTAGAACTGCCCCTGTGGATTTCTGAGATTGCTCCTCTTTGTGGAAGTAGAAAGCCTGTGTTTCTCCCTTGGGGCTGGCTGGTGGGTTTGAACTGCTGGCCTTGAAGTTAGCAGCCCAATGCATACCCACTGTGCTGGCAGGGATCCTTCACCTTATCAAGAGGAATCATCCTCATTTTTTAAAATCATTTTATTGGGGACTCGAACAGCTCTTATCACAACCCATCCATTCATCCACTGTGTCAAGCACATTTGTACATTTGTTGCCCTCATCCTTCTCAAAACATTTTCTTTCTACTTGAGCCCTTGGTATCAGCTCCTCATTTTCCCCTCCCTCACGAGCCCTTGATAATTTATAAATTATTTTGTCATGTCTTTGAAAACGAAGTTTAGGGAGGCCCAGGAACATAGGGCCGAGTGAGTGGGAAGGCAGGGTTCGTGCCTGAGAGAGGCTGAGCTAGACACCCCTCCACTGGCTCCCCACACCTCTGAGAGCTGAGCGGTGACCAGGGTGACTAAGGCCTTGTTTCTTCCCTTGGGGAATGGGGCTCACAAACCCACCCCAACTAACTACTGTGTTGGTCAGAGTGATGTCATCCGGAGCTTTGGCAGTAAGTGGAAGGCTGATTCATCTGTGGGAAAGATAGGAGAGGCCCTGCAGGAGGGGGTGGGGTGGTGAGGGGGCTGGTCAAGCAAAGGGCAGGGGTAGGGGTGGGGGTGGGAAAAGAGGCTAGGGAGATTCCCAGGCCAGGTGAGAAAGGCCTCATGACCCCTCCCCCAAGGCTGGGGTTGGCTTCCCACAGGTCTAGGGAAGCCATGCCTACCCCCATTTTAATCAGGGCCTAAGGGGACCCAGGGGCCAGCTGTGGGTGGGAAAGTTCCTGAGGCCTCCTAGGGTGTGAGATTTCTGAAGGGCTGGCTGGCTGTCCAGCTCTGTAGAACGTGCCACGGGCTTGTCCAAAACTTCACTGAGAGGACAGGGAGAATGGTGCTGGGGCAGGTGGGCAGCTGTGAGGGGGGCGGATGGCTGTGGAAGATGTGTGTTTGGGAGTGGTGAGGCCAACTGGAGCCCGCGGAGGGGGGTCGTGGAACTGCCCGAGGTGAGGGAAAACGCCTTCCCAAAGCTGCAGCCCTTGGGGTGGTGAGAAGTCAGAAGGGAGAATTTGCAGGGCACTAGTGGCCTGTTGGGTGGCCAACCGCAAGGTCAGTGGTTGGAAACCACCAGCGTGCTCCAGGGGAGAAACATGAGGCTTTCTGCCCCAGAAAGAGTTGCAGTCACCCAGGGTTCCCGTGGAAAGAAATGATGGCAGCCAATGTATAGATAGATGTGCTTGACACAATGGATGGATGTATTTTGAAAAGAGCTGGATGAGCCCCCAAACAAAATGATTAAAAAAACAAAAACAGAAAAGAAGGGGTTAGTCTCGGGGTCAGTTCTATTCTGCCCCGTAGGGCGGATATGAGTGGCCATGGACTCAAGGGCAGCGGGTTTGCGAGGCCAGAGGGAGTCCTGGGGTGCATGGTTAAAGTGCCCCACCCTGCACACGGCTGCTCTGCAGGAGGGGGACAGGCAGCCGGCGTCCATAAGGGCTGACGCCCGCGTGGGGACCCACGCGAGGGCGTTCCTGAAACTGACAGCCGTCCACGCGGTCCCACTGGGCGCCAGGATCCGAATCAACTCGAGGCCACACAGTGGGCTGGGGGCAGGATGGTCCCAGGAGGGTGGGGCCCCCTCTGCCAGCGGAGAGGGCCACGTGGGCAGCGGGGTGGCGGTGGAGGACGTCCTGCGGGGCGGGGCTCCAGTGCGGTGGGTCAGGGGAGCGCAGGGGCTGTCCCTGAATTCTTTAGCGGGAAGGGGCTTTCAGGGGACCGCGGGAGGGCAAGAGGGGAACCGAGCGCCCGCGGGAGGGAGGGAGGGGCTATGGGTGGCCCGCCCATTGTGGGGGTCGGCGCCCGGAGGGGCGGAGCCGCCTCTGGGCGGGGTCCGGGGCACCGCCCCTGGGCTCGGCGGAGGGGGCCCGGGCGGGGCGGGCAGGGACGGCGGACCCCCCGGAGGCAGGCGGGCGGCGGTGAGTAAGCGGCGGCGGGCGGGCGGCGCGGGCAGGTCCGGGCGGCGCCGAGGAGCGAGCCGGCCCCGCCCCGCCCGCCGCCCCGCCTCCGCCCGCCCCCCGCTGCGCCCCGAGCGCCCAGCCGCAGCCGGAAATCGGCGCCGAGCGAGCAGCCGCCGCGTCCCGGCGCGAGCGGGGCCCCGAGCCGCAGCCCGAGCCCCGGCCGAGCCCCGAGCCCGGAGCCCGCGCCGGAGCCACCGCAGCCGGAGACCGCGGGCCGCAGCGCGGCCGAGCCCCAGGCGGCCATGGCGGGGCCGCGGGGCGCGCTGCTGGCCTGGTGCCGCCGCCAGTGCGAGGGCTACCGCGGCGTGGACATCCGCGACCTGAGCAGCTCCTTCCGGGACGGCCTGGCCTTCTGCGCCATCCTGCACCGGCACCGGCCCGACCTGCTGTGAGTGCCGGGGGGGGGGGGGGGGGGGGAAGGGGGGGGCGGCGCTGGGGACGGGGCGCCCGGGCGGTGGCCGGCAGCACCCCGCCGAGGCGCAGACGCCCACCCTGCTGCCGCTCGCTGGGCGCCCCGCGGGTGGCTCCCTGCGGCCCCCAGCCAGGGGCACCCTCGCCTCCCCCACTGAATCACTTACTCTCAGCGTGGGGCTCCTGACCCCGCCCACCAGACTCAGATTTCCGCCCGCAGACAGCCCCCCCCACGGTCTCCTCTTTTCAGGGTAGGCTTTGGGGGGGGACCCCCCTCGGCCTGGGACACGGAGCCGAGCCCCTCCCTCCCCAGGGCTGCCCCAGGGGGCATTGAGACTCCGTGGGTACAGCCAACCCTCACTTCCCTGGGTCGTGGTCCGCATGCCTGGCACCGGACACCCCTAAACCCAAATCCACAACGGTTGGATGAATGAATGGCCACCCCCACTCTCCCCGACTCCCCGCAAACTAGGACACTGACCTGCTTCCAGGGCTTCCCAAGGTTTGGCTGGCGCGGCACTGCGGGGGGCCGCGGAGGGGGGTGGGCCACCTAGCATTGTCTAGTCACCCTCCCATTTCGTCATCTGCATCCCAGCTGTGAGCGCACATCCAGCAACTTAAACCCACTCCTTCGCCTTGGAGCGGCCCTGTGGCCCCGCGACCTTGTGGGGTGCGAGTCCGTGTCAGTGGGTCACCGTGTCATCTCGCCAGCTGGGTGTCCAGCGAGAGGACATGGAGAACAATGACTCTCAGCCCCGCATAGACCAGTTGTCATCAGGGCAGCGGGGCTGGCAGCTGTTGATTTTGCGTGCTGCCTCCCAGTGTTCCTGGAGCTGCGATGGCACAGTGGTTAGGGCACTCCCAGGAGCAAGGTGGGCGGGAGAAGGAGGAAGCAGACCTGCTTGGGGCAGTTCTCCTTGGTCCAGTAGGAGGGCCAGGAGTGGGAATCAGTCTGTCAATCAGTAATGGGGTGTGGGATGTGCTAAGTTGAAGATTAACAAAGTTGCTTTGTGCTTTTGAACCGGTACTATAGTCAAGGCATCTGGAAGGTGGCTGTCAGAGGTTTGGGCAGGGACCCTCTCTGCCGCCCTCCCCCGGTTGGGTGTCCCCAACCCTTCTCAGGGGAACAGGAGCCTGATGGGACCAGAAAGAACAATGGGGTGGAGGGCCTTACAGCAGGTCCCAGTCAGCCGCTCCAGCTGCTCCCCAGTGTTCAGGCAGGGGGCTTGGGACATTGGTGTCGGGAGCCCATCCTCTCATTCATCTGTTTATAAGACTGAATGTGTGTCCGGTACCTGCCATTCCTGGGCCCATCACAAACCGGGGCAAGCGCCCTGGGCCTCTGTCTCCGGAGCCGACAGCCCCATGCCAGGAATGCCTTTCTCAGGGCCCCTGGGCCTGGCAGGGCTCTGGGCTCCTACCTGTGCCTGCCCTCCCTGTAGCCCCAAGGGCAGGGTGACCTCGGCGATTGGATGGCACTTCTTGGCTTGTAGACCCCGCTGCCTGCTCTCTAGGTGGTGTGGGTGGCAGTGTTGGACCTCAAAGCTCTAGAATTGAATTAAGTGAGGAGTCTTCAGTCTAGTGGGGTAGATGGAGGTGAGGAGGCATGGGGTAGTTAGGCCCCAAAGGATGGGGTGAAGGGTGCCCGGATAGGGTCAGTGGGTTGAATTGACGCGGAGGGCTTAAGGGATCTTTGGCTTGACAGTGGGCAGGCAGTGAGGCAGGGGCCAAGGTGCGTAGGGACTTGGGTGTCGAGCATACGACCCACCTCACAGAGGGGAGAGGATGCTGGGAGTCCTACAAGCCCTCAGTTCACATCCGTTGCTGTTAGGGAAGGGGCCGGGGACTTCTGAAGCTTCGTCTGCTCCACAACTCTTCAGAGTGTTACTACACCCTGCTGGGTGCTGAGCCAATGGAACACAGACAGCACCCACACAGTCTCCCTGCCTCCACCCCCGGGAAGCAAGCGTCCATATGGACATAGGCCCAGGCAGGGAAGGCTCCGGGGGAGCCCTGCAGCTGCAGGCCCGTGGCAGTGGCCAGGGAATCCAAGGGGTCCTGAAGGGAGGGGCCACCTGGGCAGCGGTGTGGCGATGTCGCTGGAGGGACCCCATTACTGTGCCTGGCACAGAGGAGGGTCAGGGGGGTAGCTGGGCCAGATTCCTTGGGGGGCTTGTGGGCTTAAGTCCAGGAGCAACGTGCCCAGGAAGATGGTCTTGGCACTTGGAAAAGAACCATACTCTGACCCTGGGCAGCCAGCTCATTGTGCTGACAGAAACCGAGGCCCAGCTCCTCTGCACCCCCTACCCCCTGAGGCCCAGCGAAGGCTTTATGGATGAGTAGGAGAGGCCCTACCTGCGATCAAGAGAGCTGAGGGAGCAGAGAGAGAGGGCAAGAACCATCTGGAATAGGATGAGCCAGGCCTGCTTCCAGCCCCTGGAGTTGTGGGCCTGCAATTCAACCCACTGCCCTCCCCCGGCCTCTGCTGGGGAGCATCCCACTGTGGGGGTGAGGGGCTTGCCCACGCCTCCCCCTCTTCCAGGTTTTCCTGTGCATGATCTTGCCTGGTGCCAGCCACTGTGGCATCACTTAGCACCCTTGAGCCCCCCAAGGGTGTCAGGGCAGAACTGTGTCTGTAAGGTATTGAGTGACTGGTCTAGGGGAGCAGGCCACCAGGTGCCTTTCTTCTGAGGCACGTGGGCATGGCCTGGAGCCTGCAGCCTCACTGACAGCAGCTGAACACGTATGTTAACTGTGTGGCCACCCAGGACTCTGCTCTTTCAGCTCCCATGTCCCCCAGAGCCAAAGGGAACACCCCCCCACCCTCGCTTTGGAAATTCTTGGAAAATAATTGGCGTTAGTAAAGAAGAATTGTAGGGAAACCGGTGGTGTTCAACATTCATTCATTCAGCAAGCATTTATGGAGTGACCAAGGGTACCCTGGTGGCACTATGGGGGTAAGCTCTGGGCTGCTAACCTCATGGTTGGCGGTTCAAACCCACCAGCCGCTCTGCAGGAGAAAGCTGAGGCTGTCTGCTGCTGTAAAGATTTACAGAGTGAGAAGCCCTGTAAGGCAGTGGTTCTCAACCTTCCTCATGTGGTGGCGACCCCCCCACCATAACATTATTTTCGTTGCTACTTCTTCACTGTCATTTTGCTATTGTGATGAATTGGGTGGCCCCTGTGAAAGGGTCGTTTGACCCCCCAAAGGGGTCGCGACCCCACAGGTTGAGAACCGCTGCTGCAGAGAGTGGCAACGCCTCCACGAGATGATTGGCACCATCTTTGAAACAGTGGGCTTGGGTGGCGCAGGACCAGCGGTGTTTTGTTCTGTTGTGCTCAGGGCTGCTGTGGGTCGGAATCGTCTTGACGGCAGTGGGTTTGCTTGGAGTTTACTGGTACTGAGCACTGTGCAGGTATCAGGGCACCAAACCCTGCTCGCTGGAGCCGCCGCTGGTCTTGAACCTGTGACCACGCAGCTCAGTGCTAACTGAGCTCTTTGCTTGAACAAGACGTGCTGAGGAGTCCTGCTGGGGAGGCAGGTGGATCTGTCTCATTTGTGCTCGGAACCGGCATTGTCGAGGGCTCAGCTGGTGTGTTCCCACCGCCCTTCTCACTGCCACCTCCCCTGATGAGGAGCTGGCCCTGCCGGTGGAGCCCCATAGGGAAGGTGGCACTGTTAGGCAGTGGTATGGCAGCACCTTGAACCTAGTCCCCTGGGCCCCGGAGGCCTCCCCTGAGGCCTCTGCACAGCACCTCCTTCCCCACGGTGTGGGGGACAGAGGGAAGAGGTAGGGCTGATAGTGAAACAGAAAGCCAGCCAGGGGTGTTGGGGAAGTGGGGTGTCCAGAGTCAGCTACTAAGAGCTAAGGCCGGGCTCCAGTGGGCCAGGCTGTATGGTGGGAGGTTTGGGAGCAGCTGTGGGGAAGGAAGGGGCCCGGCTAGGTGTGGCAAAGAGAGGGCTAACCCTCACACAGAGGCCCCTTCTCCTGGCTCCCAGACTCCCTCTGGGCTCCCCAGGCTGTCCTTGTCAGGGCCACAGTTGGAGGTGAAGGGTCCCCCTGGGTCCCCCTGCTCCTGTTCCTACCTGTGAGGCCAAACTCTGCCCTCACCACCAGCCGGGGCTGGAGTGGGGTTGCTGGTGCCTTTCTAGTGTGTACATGGGAAAGTAGGGCTCAGGGTCACACCAGTTTGGACCTCACTTGGACCCTGGAGAGCTGGCCGGCCCTGTTCGGACCTTCCATCCTGGAATGTCATTTTAGCCCTAAAAGGCAAGGCTGCCTGCAGGCACCCAGGAAGCTGCTGGGAGGGAGGCTGGGTTTCCCCGCGGGACTCAGGGAGAGGCAGGGGAGGGGCGAGGGGGCCCAAATGAAGGCAGCAGCCGTGTCATGTTCAGGGGGCCCCTGTTTCTCAGCCCTGCTGCCTCTCACCTGTCTCGGCTTAGAAACCAGGAGCCCGTTCCTGCTCTCCCCATGGGAAGATGTCATGGGAGTGGAGTGGGGGTGGGGGCAACTGTTCAGTGCCAACGGCTTGGAAAGATGTCTGATTCCCAGGCTGGTTCAAACTTGTTCTTCTTTTCTGGGCTGGCCCATGGAAGGCAGTCTCTTACTCATCTCAGGTCAGGTGCTCCTGGGCGGGCATGGCTGCACCTCCTCCGGCGGTGTCCTCCAGTGGAGGGGCCAGTTGGCTTCCCTCAGTGGCTTCACCTGCCTGTTGGGGAGGACACTAGCCTGTCCAGCTGCCGTGACAGTGATGACTGCGAGAATTCAGTGCCAGGCAGTGCCCACCGCAGGGACACAGGCAGATGCTCTCTTATCATGGGCACAGATGAGTCAGGGGTACAGTTCATGGCTGGCTGCTGACCCAGAGTCCAGGGCGCTAGAGCCTTCCAGACTAAGGACTGTTTCGGTTTGAGCCCTGCCTGCCCCTGGGCTTGCAGGCCTCCAGGGCCCAGGAGCTCAGGGGACCAGCAGGAGGCCCCAGCGGCTGTTACCTTAGTCTCCTCATCTGCCCCCACAGACCCCTCCCCACCACCACAGGCTGCTGCAGATCCCCAGCTCCTGGGCCTCGGACCCCCCAGTGCTGCCCCAGCTCCTGCTCGCTGACCTCTCACCGCCCCCCCCCCTCCTTGCCTCTGCAGAGATTTCCAGTCGCTCTCCAAGGACAATGTTTTTGAAAATAACCGTTTGGTGAGTTACCTGAAGTCCCCAGGTGTGTGTGGGTGGGTGTGGTGTTTGGGTGGGGTCTTGCAGGACAGGAGCCAAGGCAGGGACTCTGGGATCCAGTACCCCTAGGAGCTGCCCTGCCTGCACCCTACAGAGTCGCTATTGCCCCCTCCCCACACCTCGAACACCAGGCTGCCCTTTCCCAGGCCACCATGTAGGATCCTGGTATTGAGGGAGCCATAGCCGCCCCACCCCTGGTCCCTGTCCCTCTCCGAGGGTGGTCTTGGGCTGGGCAGTCGCCCGCTCATACTGCCTCTCCCCACTCCAGGCTTTTGAGGTGGCAGAGAGGGAGCTGGGGATCCCCGCCCTGCTGGACCCCAATGACATGGTCTCCATGAACGTCCCAGACTGCCTCAGCATCATGACCTACGTGTCCCAGTATTACAACCACTTCTCCAGCCCTGGCCATGGTGAGCTAGGGTCCAGCCCTCAGGCGGGGTGGGGGCGGGGGCTCAGGACACTGCTGGGAGGTTTGAACCCTGAGCAAATTGCTGGGGATGCAGCCCCTGACATTCGTTCACTCACTCACTCACTCACTCACTCACTCACTCACTCACTCACTCACCAATTCTGATATCAATGCGTGCCGGCCTACTTTGCGCAGGGTGCTGGGGTAGACCCTGGGTGGGGCTCGGGGTACTCAGACCCTTCTGGGGGCAGCAGGCCAGAAACCAGAAGCCACGCTGAGGTCCTGCTCGGGCACAGGAGAGTGGGGTGGGTGGCACAGCTGGAAGCCTGCCCTGGCCCACTGGCTCCTGGGAGAGACTGCCTCGCGGGCCGGGGTTTGGTGAGGCACATTCTCGCCACAGTCGAAATGAAGCCGCTTCAGGCAGCAGAGGAATGGAGTCTTGTTGGAGGGGACCGACCAGGTCGGTTCATCTGCAGCCTCGGCGTTCGCCTTCCTCACTTCCCGTTTGCAGACACTTCCCTGGTTTTTTTTCTCCCAGGGGGAAGTGACCCTGCCGGACAGGCTTCCTCGGATGTGACCTTTGAGCGAGGGGGGTGGGGGTAGGGCTCCAGGGTGACGCCCAGAGCTAGAGCCCAGCACGGGGACCTCCTGCCTGGGACCCACAGATCCAGGCACCTGAGGGCACCTGGGCCTTAGGATTTGCAGAGAGGGGAAGCAAGGGACCCACGGTTACAGAGCAGAAAGGCTGAGCAGCTTGTAGGAGAATCCCGGTGGCCTGCCCTGGGCCATCTCTGCTGCCCACGGGTGCTGGAGGTGGGTAGCCTCACTCCTCCCTCCCCCACTTCACAGCCCGGTTTCCTGGCTGTGTTCTCAGTCCCAACTGACCCCACTCTAAAACACAAAAGCACGGTATGAAAATCAGTGTTTATGTTGTTTTTTTAAAATCATTTTATTGGGGGCTTGTACACGTTTATCACAATCCATCCATCCATCCATTGTGTCAAGCACATTTGTACATGTGTTGCCATCATCATTCTCAAAACATTTGCTTTCTGCTTGAGCCCTTGGTATCAGCTCCTCATTTTGCCTCTCCCTCCCGATATGTTTTATTCTACTCAGGGTAGGACAGACAGGGTGTAGAACAGAGAAAGGAAGAAGCAGGAGAGATTTCAATCGTCTCAAGATAACACGCTCTCTGAGCGGAGTCGGAGGGACTGCCCCTTGAGGGTCTTCCCAGACTGTGGGTCTTTACAGGAGCAGGAAGCCTCACCATTCTTCCTTGGAGCAGCAGGTGGTTTCGAACTGCTGACCTTGTGGTTAGCAATCCAGCTCCGAACCAGGACGCCACCAGGGCTCCTTCCGCATGCCCTTGGACTTAGCTTTTCTTATTTGGACCCACATTCCCACCTCTCCACCTCAAGGGCTCCTGGTGGCCACGCCGAGGCCCTCTCTTCTAAGCTCTTCTTTGCTGGACCACTTTTCCAGTTGACCCATGCTGGGTGGGCACCCCCTTGCCCCGCAGGGGCTCCAGATTATGAATGTGCAGTCTGTGCTGATCCACCACCTTGGCCCCTACGTGTAGCCGTCATTGTGCAACCTCAGGAAACGGCATGCTGTGCCCCCCAGGAGGAAACATGTACACACCCGCGCAGACACGCGCACACACACAGCCTTTCCGAATACTTTGGAGTGAGTGGAGGGGTGATTTTGATCAGCCTGGATTTTCACAGGCCTGAAAGGAACTCTGGGTGGCCACTGGCCACTTCTTGGGAGAAAGTCGGGGCTTTCTACTCCTGTAGAGTTAGTCTTGGAAACCCACAGGGGCAGCTCTGCCCTGTCCTGTGGGGTTACTTTGAGTTGGAATCAACTTGATGGCAGTGAGTTTGGTGAGTGGTTTTTATTTTATTATTTATTTGTAGTTAGTTCAAGGATCATTTGTTGGCCTTTAGGAGTGTTTTCCAGTCCAGTCTGTTGGGGCACCATGCCCTGGCCCCGAAGTCCACTTTCAGCATTCCCTGGGGACCTTGCCTCTATTCCCTTGCTGTTCCGCTGCACTTCCCCAGTGCTTTGCCTCGGTGTGGTGGGATCAGGTCGGGTGCAATTCCCACACGGTGTCTCCGTGCTGTCCCCCGCCGGGCCATGGGTAGTGTTGTTTGTTTTTAATGTGAGTATCTTGAAAGGCGCAGGTCCCCCATGGTGCAGGGTGTGCAGGAGCCTGCTTACCGCGAAGTCAGCGGTTCAATCCGCCAGCTGGGAAGCCCTCCTCGGCCCTGGAAGCTTGCTCTGGGTTAGAACTGACTCCACAGCAGTGGGCTGTGACCCGTGTTCAGCTGGACCAGTGGCCCCGGGGGCAGCCTGCTGACAGTGCCTGGGCTGCCCCTGACCACCTTGCCCTGCTTAGATGGAGTCACCCCTGCCCTGTTGTCCTGAGCTGGCCCCCAGCTCATGTCCCCACCCCAACCCACCCCTGGCATGATGGAATGAAACCCTGTGCCGTGCTGACAACCCATGGACGGTTGTGAGCCTTGGGGTCTCCTTGGCCTCATTTCACAAGTGCATGTCACCAGGCATTTCTTCCTAGTCTTTGTCTGGAAGCCTCACTGGCAGACAGGTGAGGGCCGGGTCAGACCCTGGTCTCTCGCCTGGGAGGCGGGCGTTCTACCACTGAGCTGAGTCAGACAGTTTCTCAGGTGCCTTCGGCGACATCGCATCTCCTGAATGCCAGGCCATTCCTCTTGCCGACCCTCCTGCCCCGATCCTCCTTGCCCCTGGCCAAGCTCACCTTACTCACCCCAATCTGCTCACATTCCCCCCGTGTTACCCACGGGACAACTGCTGCGTGGTCTGAGTCATACCCCTGTTTCCCGATAGAGTTGGTCTATTTCTCCCGTCCCAAAATTACTCAGCCACCCCTCAAGCGATGAAAAGCATGCGTCCTGTAGCCCACCGTCCAGATCCAAGTGTGGGTATTTGGCTTTGAGGGTAATGTACCCCTCCCCACACGGTTGTCCTAGCGCTGCCCCTCAGGGGGCAGTGTCACCCATTCTGGTAACCCTGGCTCTAGACCAGGGCTCAGCAAACCTGCAGCTTGCAAGCCACAGGGCACTTCTGGTGCATCCACACTGCTCTGAAGCAAACGGGAAAACAACGCTGGCCTACTTTCATTGAAAGGATACTGTTCAGATGATGGGCGATTTCATTTGTTGGTGAAAACATAGGTGTTAAAACAAACAAAAACAAATGTGTGGCTCTCAAGTAATTTCTGACTGGCTGTGAGGGACAGGTTGGCTCTTCCATCTCAAAAGTGTGCCGGCCCCCCGGGCTAGACCATGCCCCTGCAATTCATAAGCCAGGGAGCCTCCGCCCCGGCTGTTTGTGCTCTCCCTCAGCGGGGTTTGCTGTGCATGAAGGAGCCCTGGTGGAGCAGTGAGATAGGCTTTAGGCTGCTAACTGCAAGGCCTGGGGTTCGAAAGTACCAGCCGCCCCACGGGAGAAAGATGAGGCTTTCTCCAGCCTCCACTACCCTCAGGGCAGTTCCACCCGGTCCTCTGGGTCTCTGTGAGTTGGGATCGACTCGGTGGCAGTGAGTGGGTTTTTGTAGTGAGACCGCGTGACTGGCACAGCGTGAGGTGCTAGGAAGGCAGCGGAGCCAGGAGACTGGGCCCCTGCCCTCATCGAGCTTGTGTTCTGGTGGACGGGGCAGGATGGGGAGGGGAGGATGAGCGAGTGACCTCACTTCAGATGTGGGCGATGAAGAAGACAAGGCAGTGAGAGAACATGCCATGGGTGGGGGGAGTGGCTGCTTCAGGTGCGTGGGGGTGGGGGGGGGGCGGCCTCTGAGCCGGAGGCAAGGAGGAAGCCAGCTGGAGGCCTGGGGAGGAAGGCTTCAGGCCAGCTGGGAGGCGGGAAGGCATGCGGACCAGCACACGGCGAGGATGGAGCCGCAGCAGGAGGTGGCACCTGGCCTTGATGTCTGCTGGACTTGCAATGTTTCTGCCCGTGTGTGGCGCCCAGGAGGAAGGACATTCCTATCAGGACCTGCGGTCACATACACGCATTTAACGGTCACACATCTCGGGAAGCCGCCGGTGCCAAGCCGGCAGGCAGGCAGGCACTCTCTCTTCTGTTGTTAGTATGTGCCTGCTGAGCTGATTGTCCAGGCTGGGCCCTGCAGTCCTGCGCCACTTGTGCCCAGGGGTAGGGGTCTGAACGCGACTCTGTAAAGGACTGGCCCTCTCGAGGGACCGGGTGGTGGAAGGGAGCTGGCGGGCCACTAGTCTCAGCAGTGTTGTTCCTGGAGAGGGGCTGAAGGACTGCATCCGGATTCTGGGGCTTCCTGGCCCTCCCCGCCCACCAAGGGAAATAGCTCATGTTCCAGAACCTCCAGGTGGGCACTGCATGCTTCCGTCTCTCCAAACCCCCCACCCCCGGGTGGGACGTCACCACCTGCTCTGCCCTGGCCGGAGCTCTCACACCTGTGCTTCTGCCCGGCCTTCCTGTCCCAGCCTGGGCTGACTGCTCACTCTCTGCCAGCCTCAGGACACCTTCCCGTCTCTTTGCAGCGGGAGTGTCACCACCCAGAAAGGACTTGGCACCGCCGCCCTCGCCTCCAGAAGCGGCCATCCCAGTGGACCCAGGAGACTCCACTCAGGTAGGGACCTGGGTCTCGTGGGGAGGGAAGTCCTGATGTGTCCGGAGGCTCTGTCCTCTCTTTGACTTGTGGTGGGGTTTGGAAAGAGAGCACTCAGGGGCCCTGGGGAGGGGGTCAGAGGTGAGGCAGCCCGTTTCTTTCTCCAGGGTCAGGTAGTGTCCAGCAAGCCCTGAAGGGGGCGTGTGGGGTGTGCACAGTCACAAGCTCTCTGCCACGGTTGGCTTGTCAGTCCCTGGAAGAGCTGTCAACAGCTTTGGGGGTCTCATCCAGAGCCCTGGCCTGCACTGGAGGAGACAGAGGCCAAGCCGAGACTCAGGCAGAGCTTAGAGGTGGTGACCCTAGCCCTTCCTTCACACCTGAACCCTAAGGCCTGGGGCAGGGGCAGGAGCAGCCCAGGGAAGTCTCGGGACCCAGAAGTCGGTATGAAGTGTGCATGCCCTGGCTCAGTGAGTGACCTTGAGCCAGCCCCTCCCTGTCTCAGGGCCCCAGTTTCCCTCTCGGTGAGATGCCCAGCCTCCCACCCTCGCCCTGCTGAAATGCACGGGTCCACCTGCTACTAGAACATCTCTGGTGTCGGCATCCTGTGGCGGGGTGTTGTTTCCACTCCAGGCAACCTTCCTGGACTCCTGGGCAGGTGGGCACGGCCCCCCTGTGTGCCAGCTGCAGCCTCTGGGAGCAGGTCGCCAGGTTCTTAGGCCCCAGGAGCCTCTAGTGGGTCTGAACCGCTGACCTTTCTGCTAGCAGCTGACCTTTCCGCCATTGCTCCCCAGGGCTCTGAGGCGTCTCAGCAGCCCAGCACTCAGTGTTGTGGGCACTTGCGGTCACTCAATGGGCACGCACAGAGGGCAGGAACGGGTCCAGTGAGAGCACAGCGCTGCTCTCGCTCAGTCTTCTTGTCCCAGGGCCGTCTGTACACCTGTTGAGCCAGGCTCCTTGCAGTTCTATTCTTTCTCTGGGGGGGTTTGCCTGAAAGCCATGCACCGCCGTGGGGCCTCGTGTCCTAAGGGAGGCAGCTGCGAGTGAGGAGGGAGGTGAGCCAAAAAGACCGTGGTTCAAAACCACCGGCTATGCCGTGGTGACCAGTTCCCGTAAAGAGCAGTTTGGGGGGCACTGTATTAGGTAGGGTTCTCTAGAGAGTCAAAACCAGGGTACTTATGATTATATATGTAGGTTTGGGTAGGTTTATACAGCAAGAAGGAAAATAACAGCTAATCAGGCTACGCAGCAGTACAGAGGGCTCAGTTCAACTCACGTCTGTGTGACAGTTAATCTACTAGAAGTCCTTCAACCCACCTGGGCTGCTGGGTCCAAGGTCAAGGACAAGCAGACAGTAGAGTTCTCCCTGGGGCAAGGCAAGCAGAGTCTGCCCTCAGGCGGCAAATAGCAGGGCGAGTCACCAACAGTCAGTAACTTGGGAGCTTAGTGAAGCAGGTCCAGATGGGCTAGCCAACGCAAGGTGACAGGATCCACCAGCCCAGGCTCAAGCGATGTGCGTACCAGCATCATGGCACAGCAGGTCTCGAAGGAGCCTGAAGCTCTAGCATGGGGACACAGTCCACAGGTTGGCTGTCCCACAGGTAGTGTAGCTCACAGGTTGAGGCAGAGAGCTAGCTAAAGCAGCCACAGTAGTCCGATCACCAGAGAGCAAGAGAGAGGGGGCGGGCCTTGAAGAGCCATCTATCTCTTTGCCCTCCAATCAAACAGCGACCTGGTCAATCCCACATGTTCCTATTGGCCAGATTGGCACAATAAACCTACCTATCACAGAGAAACCCTGTGGGGCACTAGACACTGCCCTAGAGAGCTGCTGTAAGTCAGAATGGGCTGGACATGGGGCTTGGGGGCTCAGCAGAAACACGTCAAACAAGGTTAGGCGTCGACTGGGTTAACAAAAGCGTCCTGACCAGAGGCTTGCAGGAACCTGGCCCTGCGTGTCTCCCCCGGGAGCTCATTTAGGTGGGGACCACTTTACATATAGCATGGACCTGCGGCCAGTCTGGAGAAGGGACGGTCCGTCCCCCTTGGGAAGTGTCACTCAGGAGGGAGAAGGGGCAGGGTTTCTGAGCTGGGGTGATGTGACCTTGTCCCCTCCTTTCCTGAAGGATGAAGAGCACTCCTCGGGCAGCCTGGCGGAGCAGGGCGCCCACCGCACCCCCAGCAGCACGTGTGCCGCCTGTCAGCAGCACGTCCACCTGGTGCAGCGGTACCTGGCTGAGGGCAAGCTCTACCACCGGCACTGCTTCCGGTGAGGGGCTGGGGGGACGGTTGGTGGTGTCTCGCACAGGCGCAGGACCTTAGCATCCAGGGTGTGCCCAGCACCTAGCAGACGCCTTCCTGCTAGGCTCTCTTGCTTGGCTCCGCTTTATTGAGCAGGCACAGCCTGGACCCCGAAGGAGCACTTCTGCTCTGTCCTAAACGGCCATTGGCTGTGGGACCCGATGCGATCGCAGTGGGTTCCCCTGGGTGGCGCCCATGCCAAGATAAAATCAACAAGACCCGTTGGTTGAAAACCACCAATGAAACCGACTTCTTGCGCCACCATGGTGGCAGGTGATGGCCCCGGAGGGGTCTCCCCAGGGCGGCCCTCAGCCATCGAAACTGAAGGCTTCCTGTGTTACCCAAAACACCACAAGGAATCTTCTCTGCCATTGAGTCGATGCCGACTCAGCGTGATCCTATAGGACAGGGTAGAACTGCCCCTGCGGGTGTCTGAGGCGATAAACTGTCGGGGAGTAGAAAGCTCCGTCTTTCTCCCACAGTATGGTTGGTGGTTTCAAACTGCTGCTGATCATGCGGTTAGCAGCCCCATTGTAACCACGCCACCCCAGGGCCTGAGGCCGGGGTCGTGTCCTCTCATTGCAGTATGAGTGTAGCGATCAGCGGTCATTTGCTCCCTTGGGAAGCCCCGGCTGTTGGTCCAGAAGGGGAAGGAGTCACTTGGTTGTTGGTGGTGGGGTGGCCATCGGCCGGCCTAGCTGAGCCCCTATGGGCGTCTGGTCTCCCCCACAGGTGTCGGCAGTGCTCCAGCACCCTGGTCCCTGGCGCCTACAAGAGTGGGCCCGAGGAGGGCACCTTTGTGTGCGCAGAGCGCTGTGCCAGGCGGGGCCCAGGGACACGGTCGGGGGCCAGGCCTGGGCCCCTCGAGCTACCAAAGCAGCTCAGAGAGGAAGCCGGCGGTGTGGAGGGCGGCTGCCCCAGCCCTCCCGTGGCGTCAGCCGCTGAGGCTGATGAGCCCAAGGCCTGCAGCACTGAGGCCCGGCCCCAGATACCCACCAAGCCCTGTGTGGCCAGCAAGCCCCAGGACCTGGCCAGCCCTTCAGCTGGCCGCCCCACGCCTGCCCCCAGGAAGACGGCCGAGAGCACAGCCCTGACCCCGCCCACGCCCCGGCCCCGGTCCAGCTTGCAGCAGGAGAGCCTGGTGGAGCCGGGTGGCCTTGTGAATGGTGAGCAGTGGGGGTGGGAGGGGCACCCTGTGGGGGCAGCATCTGGTGGGTGTCATGTGGGAGTGTGCCTGTGGGTCTACACACCAGAGCGCCCTGGTGAGGCGACTCTGTATCCTCTGGTGGGGGTGGGTAGGTGCCAGTGGTCAGCGCCTTTGGTTGGAAGTTTGTGTCCACCCAGAGGTGCCCAGAAAGAAAGGTCTGGCTGTCGGTGTATGAAGCGTCGGCCGTTGGCGACCCGCAGTGCTCAGCTCTACTGTGGCGCATGCAGGAGGTGCTCGCAGGAGCCCCGCGCGGCCCCCTGGCAGTTGGTTCCCTGGCAGTCTGCCTGCTTGCGTCCACGGGTGTGCGCTGCGTGCGCGCCCTGCTGCTCTGATACCAGCCGCCCTCAGCCTGGCCCCAACCTGTCCCACGTGACTCACGCCAAGCGTGGTGGAAGGAGATGCCCCCTGCCGCACTGGCCCCGTGATCAGTCACGGGTTGGGCTGCTGTCGCCCATGGGTTTTCATTGGTCGAGATTTTTAGCCTCCAGTTTCCAGGCCTTTCTTCCTCGCCTCTTAGTTTGGGACACCCCCACCCCCCAACCCTGATCCGCTTTACAGCATCATGCACAACTCCACTGACAGATGGATAGACAGATGGGTGGTACATGGACCAGAAGTCCCTCACGGAGGGGGGGCCTGTGCCCCTGCATGACCGTGACCCTACATCCCTGTTCTAGGGGATGGGACCCACCTCTCCAAAAACAGTTGCAAGCCCCAAATCTGGGGTTCTTTGTGTCTGGGTGTCTGGTGGGCGTACGCTCGCCTGTGCCTGTGGGCCCCTATGCATCCTTGAGACCGCACATCACCCTTTCCCCTCCTGTCCCCCCCCCCCCCCGTGCTTGCCCTCCACTCAGAGACGGGCCTGGGGGGCGGGAAGGACCTGTTCCTTGTTTGAGAGACCTGGGGCCACGGAGACACTGGCCTACTCTGTGAACCGCCCCCCGTGGCCCCTCAGCACAGGACCTTCCATGAGCTAGCACGGCCCAGCCATTTCTGTTGGAGGAGGTAGTGGAGAGGACTTCTCAGCCCCCCCCCCCAGGCTCTGCCCCCAACATTCCCTCTGTTATGTTCCACTCATTCCGACTTGGCCTTCAAGGTGATGCCAGCCTCGGGCGCAGGCACGGGCCCAGATACGGGTCTCAGTCAGATGTGGACTCTGTCCCCTGGGGGGAAGCTGGACCTGTTTGGGGATCCAAGGGGACACTTGGGAGTGTGTGTGTGTGTGTGTGTGTGTGTGTGTGTGTGTGGTGACAATTGAGCTGACACCCCCACCCCCCAGCCACGGGCTGCCAATTGCCAACTGAATTGTACACAGGGTCTCCAGGAGCCTGGCCTTGACCTTGCCTGGTGGCTGCCCTGGTCACCTTGGTGCTTATCTCGTCTCTGCCCGAGCCTCTGGGGTGGGGGTGGGGTTTGGTGGGTGGGGCTGTGAGGGCCTAGGAGGTTGTCAGGCCCTGCCTGCCAGGGACGAAGGACACTTGCTGGTTCGGCCGCTCAGCTGCCCCACTCCGTCCGTCCGTCCGTCCGTCTATCTGTCCATCTGTCCCCAGCCTCCGGAGCCCATGAAGGCCTGTCTCACGCTTCTCTCCCACCTAGGAAGGCTGCAGGAGCCTCCCGTCCCCAAGCCAAGAGGGACACCCAAGTTGTCAGAGAGGTATGTGGGGGCAGGGGCCTCCGAGAGCCCCTCCAGCTTTGCAGGGTGGTGATGGGCATTTCAGGACACCCCTCTCCTGGACCTGTCTTCCTATGGGTCTGGAGGGCCAAGCTGACCCCCAGAAGTGGTTTTCTGTCTGGGTGGGGGGTTTGTGGGAACTGGACCCTTGCCCCTCCCTTGGGGTCCCTGGGATTCCCCACCACTGCTTCCCAGCTTCTCCCAGGTCCCTGTAATCTTCTCTGCCCAGGTCCTGGGGGTTCTTTCCTTATACGGGAGACCTGTGTCCCCTTTGAGGTTGTGAGGATCAACAAGGATGGATAGAAAGGCTCAGAAACACTTGTAGCTGTTGTGTGAGCTTGCAGCCCCCCAGGACCCCACAGCACCTCTTGCTCCTATCGCCTGGCCCAGGGGGCCGGGGAGCGGCCACTGCTGTGGCAGGAGGCGATACGTATTCAGCTCCTACTGTGTGCCCAGCGCTGGCCCTGGGCTCATGGAGTGGAGGGGAAACATGCGGAGCGAGGCCCACTCATCCCCCAGCCTCACCTGGTAGAAGTGGTGTAGCTCCAGGTCGGTGCTCCCCAGGCTGGGACAGCATAGGCAGTGTGGCTACTGATGATCCAGACTGGCCAAACTAGGCTGGGGGCAAAGCAGGGAAGAGGCTGTTTCTCAACAGGGCTGCTGTCTGGATTGGACACAGAGATGCCCTCCATTCACCACAGGCCCTGCCTCTTCCTACCCCCTTCCAGGACACCAGCCCCCAGGAAGGACCCCCCTTGGATCACTCTGGTGCAGGCTGAGCCCAAGAAGAAGCTGGCCCCCCGACCCCCAAGCAGCAGCCCCGAGCCACCGAGCCGCCGGCGTGGGGAGAACGGGAGCACGGAAGAGGGGGCCCCGCAGAGCCTGGAGCCCAAGCCCTACAACCCCTTTGAGGAGGAGGAGGGTGGGGAGGAGGAGCCCCCAGTTGTACCCAGTCCAGCCCCCAGCCCGGCTCCCAGCCCGGCCCCTTCCCATAAGGAGTCCACACCCAAATCCCTGCACCCCTGGTATGGCATCACCCCCACCAACAGCCCCAAGACCAAGAAACGCCTTGCCCCTCGAGCACCCAGCACCTCCCCGCTCGGTGAGTGACATTCGAACCAGGAGGGTAGTGGGGTTGGCCTGGGGCCAGGTGATCCCACAGTGTTCCAGGCCTCCCCTTCATGGCGCGCAGGCCCGTGAGGGGCATGGCGGTTTTTAAGTGAAGAAACTGAGGCACAGAGGGGTCAGGCTCTAGAGTCTGAATTCCTAACTTAGGCACTGCTCCTGGACTGCCCGGGGAGGAGCTAGCTGCCCTTGCTCACAGCTCTGAACCCTGTGGCCCGCTGGCCTGGGCTCAGTCGGACCTGGCTGCAGCCGGTGCTGGTGCTGAGCTGCACTGAGCCCTGTCACCACATGTCCAGGCCTGTGGTGTGTTTGGCTCTCCGTCCCCTCCAGACCCTGGGCCGAGCACTGCTCACCATGACGGGGGCTGGCTGGTCTGGACACCTCAGGCCTCCTGCCCCCACGAGATAATGGTGCCGAGACCCCATGAGCAGAGGCCAGAGGCAGGCGCTCTGGTGACTGGCCCGGGGGCCCTGCCCAGAGCCCAGGCCCTGCTCACTGCTCTGGAGGGCAGCGTCCTAGGCAGGCTCAAGGTCAGGGCCAGACGCAGCATTGCTGGGTATGCCCCTTCCCTCTCAGGCTCTGCTTCTTCTGGAAAATTCCAGGGGCAGTGTCTGGAAGGGGGGTGAAGTGGTGTGTGGCGTGCCTGGCCCTAGCTGACACTGCCGGGACTACCTCCCGCCCCGCTCCCTGCGGGGTCAGCTCCTGCTGGGCAGCTTCCTCTTGAAGCCCACTTGCCCTGGGTGGGGGTTGGATGGACCACTGAGGCCAGTGGAGGGGACAGTCATGCTGGACGACAGATGCACTGGGGGTGGCAGGCAGAGCCCCGGCCCGGGGTGGGAGTGGGAAGCTAGGAGACGTCGTGGCATGCGCTGCTCTCCCAGCCTCAGTTTCCCCAGTTGCACACAGAAGGGGCCACATGCTGCTCTGTGAGGTATGGGGCTGGAAGCTCTGACGACCTCTCCTCACCTGGTTCCCCCCTCTCGGCCTCACAGTGGTCCACACTGCCCGCCTCTCACACTCGGAGCCCCCCTCGTCTGCCCCGTCGCCCGCCCTCAGCGTGGAGAGCCTGACCTCCGAGGGCTCCAGCCAGACCACTGGCGGGGAACTTCCGGAGCCCCCCCTGGTGCCCAAGAGCTCGTCGGAGCCCGCTGTCCATGCGCCTGGCACACCCGGCACCTCTGCCAGCCCCTCCGCCGACTCCTCCTTGTCTTCCTCGGGGGAGCTGGCGCAGCCCAGCGTGGAGCAGACGCCCCAGGCCTGCCCCAGCCTCGCCACCGATGCCAGGAGCAGCCCTGGGGCCCAGGCGGCCAAGCCCTGCACTGGAGCCGCCCCCACCCCACTTGTGCTAGTGGGGGACCGGAGCCCTGCATTGACCCCCAGAACCTCATCGCCCCAGCTCCAGGTCAAGGTGAGTGTCCCTTCTACCATCTGACTCTCTTTCCGTCCGCCTTTCCTTCCTCTCTGCCTGACCCGCAGCAAGGGACAGAGCGGAGTCGGGGCCACAGGGAGACGCTGACCCCTCTCAGCGTTACTTAGCTTTCCCGAGACCTCAGTCTCCCCTCCTGTCAAGTGGGGCAGATGGCAGTCAGCAAGCAGCTCCTGTGTGCCCAGCTGGCCCTGTCCCCGAGGGGCCGGGCCTCGGGGAGGGGCGGGCAGCAGGAGATCTTAGAGAGATCCCTTTAGTAAGTGCCTGTTGTGTGTGCCCAGGCGGTGGCTGGAGGAGAGCCTGCCCAGGCCGGGCCCCAGGCCTCCCCCAGGCCCTGCTGCTCTGAGTGCCGGGGAGGCCCCTTTTGTTGAGGAGATTCTTCTGGCACTATTCATTTAACTCCTTCCTGTGATTCCCGCCACCCCCTGCCTCCCACAACCCACTCCCCCGTGTTTCCTTTCAACACCCACCCCCCTTCTAACCCTCCGAGCTCTGCCCTCGGGCAGTGCTGCCCTGTGACCGCAGGCGGTTGGCCCTTCCGGGGAGTGTGTGCACCTCCCACGGGATTTTGCACGCAGTTGAGCCACCGGGGAGTCAGTTCCAGCCCTGGAGGGTGACGAGGGCCACAGTCCCCGGGTCCCGTCGACTCCGTGCGGCTGAGCAGCTGGTCTCCCCTGAGGGTTTTGAATGTTGCACCTTGTTTTCCTCCCAGCCTGTCAGGGCCTTTGAACTCGGCCCTCTTCGAGCAGTGGGCAGTGCTGGCCGATACCGTCCAGTTCCTTCTGGTCTCAGCGTGGTGATGTCCGCGTGGTCCTTGCGTCCACTGGACTCCTTGTTTCTGTGTGCCTCTGGTTTCATCATGGACGGGAGAGGCCAGGGGTCGGCCCTTAGGTGGCCGCTCATGAGCCTGTAAGGCCGCAGTTGCCCGTCCGCAGAGTAGGATGTAGAGCAGCGTCCCGTGGGCTAGGTCATGCCGTTGGCCTTGGTGTCTGCTGCTGCCGGGGGCCTTTGAGTTGATTCTGACCCAGAGCGCCCTGATGTACAACAGAGGAGAACGCCGCCCCGTTCTGGGCCGTCTCCACAGGGGTCTTTATGCTGGAGCTCATCCATGCGGCCCCTGTGTCTCGGGGGCTCCCACACACCAAGAACAGGGCCTTCTCTTTTGCCTCTCTCTGTGCCAATGGGACCAACCGTCCACTTTTGCCCGTACTCAGCGAGTGCGCCTCTGGGCAGAGGGCTGGGGTGAGCTCACAGTGGGTGTCTGGCATTGTTCTTGTGGCCCAGCCCTACTGTGCTCTTGTGATGTCCTCACATCCACCTTCCCTGGCCCCAGGCCTCAGCCACTTGTGGGCTGATTCTGCCTTTGCCACCCCTGCTGCGTGTCCTTGAGAAGTCCTGGTCGCTTGCCCTTGGGCTCCCCGGGAGAGTGAGGAGCCCCAGGCCTGTGGTGGTGGGGGGTGGGGGTCGGTTTGGCTTCTGCAGCTGCTCCTGCAGCGGGCAGCTAGCTTCCTGGCCCCTTCCCTGTCTGGGAGCCCGCGGGCCACGTGGTTGGAAGCAGGGGCCCATGGCCAAGCAGAGGCAGGAAACCATAATCCTGCCAGCAGAGCAGGCTCCCCCTGCCTGTTTTCTGTGTGGCAAGTTAGTGCTCTATTGTGCCCAGCAGGGGCCGCTGAGTACCCAGAGGCACGGGGGTGACTCCACATCCTGGCCCCTGGTGCTGACACAGCTGCTCCCTCAGCCGGGACCCTTGGGCAGTGAGTGTGACCTTGTCCTCCCATCTGCACGAGGGCATTACAACTCCGCCTCGCAGGGGTGCTAACCCGTGAACCCAGGGTCCGTCTGGTTCCGGAAATGTCCACTGAAGGGCCGAGGGTGCCCGAGGCCGAGTGCCGACAGACCCTCTGTGCTGTTGGGGCCTCCCCGCCCCCACCCAGGCTTACCCTGGCCCTGTCGCCCTGCCCTCAGTCTTCCTGCAAGGAGAACCCTTTCAACCGGAAGGCAGCACCCACGGCCTCCCCGAGCACAAGGAAGGCCCCCAAGGGCCCCAAGCCAGCAAGGCCGCCTGCCCCGGGACACGGCTTCCCACTCATCAAGCGCAAGGTAGCAGCAGGAGCCCCTGGGGTCTGGCCCCACCGACTCCCCCTGGGGCTCTGTGAGGGGTGGGGGGGCGAGTATCTGCCTGCTGCTGTCGCAGAGGGTCTTGGTCACCCTCTTGGAGGGTTGGCCTTGCAGCCAGGGGCCTGGGGTAGACCAGGTGTCCCAGCCAAGGGCAGCGGGGACATGTTTAGTTTCCCGGGTGGGTTCCTGGGATAGGCTCCTGCTTACACACGCCCAGTGTCTTTCAGCTAAGCGTGGCCAGGGCTGGCTCGCCCGTCTCCCAGGCGTCTCTGGAATAGGGGGGGGGGGGTGAAGCAGGGCCGGGAGCTAGGCTGCCCTGGGTGTACCTGCCTCTTCCAGGCAGTCTGACCAGGGGGTGTGGTGTGGCGCTGCCTCCCCTCCTGTGATGTGGGAGGGCGTTGAGGGCAGGCCAGGTGACCGGGTATGTCCTGCAGGTCCAGGCTGACCGATACATCCCTGAGGAGGACATCCATGGGGAGGTGGACACTATCGAGCGGCAGCTGGACACCCTGGAGCACCGGGGTGTGCTGCTAGAGGAGAAGCTGCGGGGCGGACTGAACGGTAGGAGCTCTACCCCTTCCCCCGCCCCCATCCCCTGGGCTGGTGGGTGGGTGGTTCCCCTGTGGGGCGTCCTGAAGGGGCCAGGGCTGGCCAGCCCGGGCTCAGGGACGTGTGGCTTGCTTGCAGAGGGCCGGGAGGACGCCATGCTGGTGGACTGGTTCAAGCTGATCCATGAGAAGCACTTGCTGGTGCGGCGTGAGTCCGAGCTGATCTACGTGTGCGTCTCAGACACTGCCCTTTGCCCTCCCTCTGGGCGGGGGTGGGGGTGGACCAAGCAGAGGCAGGGGCAGCAGTGTTGATGGTCTTTGCCTACCCGCCCCCCACCCCCAGCTTCAAGCAGCAGAACCTGGAGCAGCGGCAGGCTGACGTGGAATATGAGCTCCGGTGTCTCCTCAACAAGCCCGGTGAGCCCCGAGGGGCCGGGCCGCTGGGCAATGACAGGGCCATCAGGGGGGGAGGACACAACAGGGGCGCGCATGGCAGGGGGATGGCTTGCCTGTGGTGCTCTGCCGACTCCTGGAGCATGTGCTGAGGCAGGTCCCGGGGACGAGCCTGCGGCAGGGGCTGTAGCCTCCAGGCCTGGGGGCCCAGGTGAGTGGGTGGCAGCCTGTGCAGGCCCACGGTGGTGTTGGACTACGGCCAGCGGGTCAGACCAGGATGGGACCTCGCCAGCGAAGGGCAGCAGGGCTCAGGAGAAGCCCCATGGTGGGACCCACCTTGCCCCCTCCCCCGGTTGCGCTCGGGAGATGGGTGCTGGGTAGAGAAAGGCTGTCTCCTGGAGGCAATGTCCCTGTCTTCCACTGTCAGTGGGTCAATCCCCTACTCCCTGTAGGCTGGACCCTTGCATCCTGCCCGAGGGAGGGGACTGCAGTGACACCCGCTGGCCAGTGCGGGAACAGCACCTGTGCGCCCCCATCTGGCTTGGCCCTGGGCTTCTGTGCCCCTTGGGTGGCAGCACACCCTGGGCTTGTCACCCTGTCCCCATGTCCCTCTTCGAGGACAAGAACTATAAGGCCCCGAGGTCATTATAAAGGCACCATTGGTACCAAACCTGTGGAGTCAGCTGCCTGGGTTCAAATTCTAGCTCCTCCCTCACCAGCAGTATGATGCTTGGACCAGGGCTCAGCCGCTCTGAGCCTCGGTTTCCTCCCATGCCCACTCCGGCCTGGACAATGGGTGGGTGATTGGGAAGCCTTGGCTCTGTCCCCAGAACTCTGCTGAGCCAACTGCTCCTGGGGGGTTGGGGGCAGGGGGCCTTGGTGGAAGAGGCTATGGAGGGCAGGCCAAGGCTGCGGAGACCCAAAAGACGGTCCTGTGGGATGGTCCTGCTGGGGCTCCCTGTCCCCTCTGGTCTCATGGGCACTTGGCCTGCTGCATGCCTTGGACAATGTACCTCTTAGGGGACATTGTTTCTCCTGCCAGTGTGGAGCCCAGAGCCCCTGTTATCTCCCACCTCTGCCCTGGCTTTGCTGTCCAAGCCACATCTGCCACCTTAGGGGGACTCTTGGAGGCCCAGTGCATCCTGCCTTCCCAGTAAACCAAGAATAAACATTGTGGGAGGGGTGGAGAGGGAGAGGGGAGGCCCCGCCTCCCACACCCAGAAGGGCGTTTTGGGTTGACAGCCTAGTGTCCTCGGCCCCATCCTTAACGGCTTTAATTTCTCCCTGAACACCTGAGTCTGGGACCTTCCTTTCCGATCTGAGTACCAGGCCAGAGCGGAGGGCCCACACTCACGCCCCTTCCCTCCCTGCGCAGAGAAGGACTGGACGGAGGGGGACCGGGGCCGGGAGAAGGTGCTGATGCGTGACCTGGTGACCCTCATCGAGCAGCGTGATGCCATCATCAACTGCCTGGACGAGGACCGGCAGAGGTGGCCTGGCTGCAGGCGGGTGGGGGTGGGCAAGGGCGTTCCAACCAGGGGTGGGGGTTGTTTTCCTGGCTGGTCCTGCGCCCAGGGCCAGACAAGACCTGCCTTCCTGCCCTTACCTCCCCCCACCCCCTACCCCCCGCTACACACACACTGGTCCCAGTACACCCTGGGAGTGGGGCAGGGCTGAGCGGACCTGGAGGTGTTGGCTCAGCTTCCTGTTGTCCTTGTAGGGAGGAAGAGGAGGACAAGATGCTGGCGGCCATGATCAAGAAGAAAGGTGAGTTCTGGAGCAGGGAGGCTCTCCGGGCTCCACGCTGGCCTGGAGGTTCCTTCTCCTTCAACCTCGTGTGTTCTTCAAGCCCAGCAGGGGCTGAGCATGGTTCATAGACTTTAAGAGCGCTCTGCGGCAGCAGTGTTTGCCAAAGTGGGCGGCATCGCCCCGGGGTCTCTGGACCGCTTCTGGGAGGCGGCTAAAGTCCTACATTCTAGGCTACGCTCCGTATGGCACAAAAAGTTCCATTGAGGGGTCATGGCGGCCTTTTTTTCCTGTGAGCCAAATCACTTTGGGACCCTGTGGTCCGTCTGGTGGTGCAGTGGGTTAAGCCATAGGCAGCTAACCGATGGGCCGGCAGTTTGAACCCACTTCTCCTTGGGAGAAAGGCGAAGCTTTTCAGTCTGGGAAACTCGGGCAGGTCTGTGACCCCCGGTGCCATCTTCAGGCCACTTGGAAGACTGGACAGGAAGGACGCTGTCCCTGCGTGAAGAGGTAGCTGCCTTGGTGTACGTTTGGCTATGTGTGTTAACAACAAATAACATTAAAAAAAAACAAATAACAATTTCTTAGGGGAAAATAAAAGGGAGGGAGGAGGAGAAGGGAAATACTAGGCCCCTCCTGGAGATGGGGCTGCATGGGGTAGGATGGGGGCCTGGTACCCCTGGGACTGCTGTGTGCTCAGCCAGGCTGGAGGGCGCAGGTTGAGAGGCCAGAGGGGCTCTAGGGCCCGAGCTTGTGCTCTGTTGACTTCTGGGTTCTGAGAGGGGGCTGGGGTGCCTAGACCCCCCGACAGGGCTGTGGTGGGGGGCGGGGGCGCTGCTGCTCCAGGGTGAGCTCTGCTGCTGTTCTTGGGCTGCCCGGGGGCCGGAAGAACGGGCCTCCGGGGCCCTGAGTTTGACTACTAGAGGCAGACAGCACAGCCACTTAGGAACAAGGGGGTCTCAGCAGCCCCTTCCTGCCCCTGACCTGCCAAACAGGGTTGATGGTGACACCAACTTGGGCATGGGTGGGTGTCCCTGTTCCAGGGGACCTGGAGTATTTGTTCATAAAGTCAGAGGTGTTGCTGTGGCCGGGTCTCCGTCACCACAGAGCCCTGCGTCTGCGTCCCCAAAGGCTGTCCCTGAGTGCTGGGCTGGGTGGGTGGCCCTCTGGGCCCTGTGCAGGCTCCTGTCTCTCCTGCAGAGCTCCAGAAGGAGGCTGAGCCCGAGGGCAAGAGGAAGGGCAAGTTCAAGAACATGAAGGTGCTGAAGCTGCTGGGGAACAAGCGGGAGACCAGGAGCAAGTCCCCTGGGGACCCCCGCCCTCCAGGCACAGACCGGGCGGGCTCTACTGCTGGGCGCACGTGACGGAAAAGAAGACTCGCAGGGAAGGAGCCGCAGGTGATGCCTCTGCCTCCTCAGGGTGCTCCCTCTGAGCCCCCGAGGCTGCCCACCGTGGTCCTGAGGACTCTGGCTGCTGTGACTGACCCCAAGAGCAGGCTGGCTCTAGGGAGGGGCAGCACCAGTCACGGCCCGTGTCCTGCCCAGTCCCTGTTGAGAGGGACGGGCCTCCTCTTCCTCCTCCGCCCCAGGGTCTGCCTCCTGTAGGTCCTGCCCTGCTCGCCTAGGTGCCAGGTTCCCGTCGTCTCTCCCAGAGCAGGACAGTGGGTACCCAGCCCGAGCCTCCTCCGTCTCTACTCCCTGGACTCTGCTTGTGAAGCTGAGCTGGTGTTGAGGTTTCCATGCTGGGTCCTCACCCGCCAACGCGTCTGGCAGCCAGGGCTTGCCTTTTCTCCTCAGCCCCAGGAGACCTGTCTCGACCTCATGAAACTGCTGTGCCAGGACCCGGGGGCCACCAGGCCACAGGCCTCGGGAGGCAGGGTGCCAGTCCTGGCTTTTTAACCCCTGATAGCCTGGCCCCTAATTCCGGGCTTGCCTCCACCTCCCAAGGTCCGGGTAGTGGTCCCTGCCCTGCCATCTGGACCTGTCCTCCCCCCGCCGCCAGGGGCTGACCCGACAGCTGGGGACAGACTTGGCAGCAGCGCTGTTGTCATAAGCTATCTTGGGGCACCTGGAGGGCTTCCCTCACCCACAATAAACAGGTGTCGTCACCAGCCCCAGTCCCCTCCCCACCCTCTGCCGGCTTTCCTGTGGCCAGGTCGCCTGGTGCCCTGCCCGGGACCCTCCTGAGGCTTGGCTTCTCTGGTTGCTCAGGAAGGTCTAGGTCCAGCTGGGCAGGACCCCGTTCTTTGCAGGGAGGTCTGTCCACCCTAGTGGTGTCCTTCTAAACGTGCCTAGTGACCTGAGCCGGGCTCCTGACTCAGAGGCCTTCCTGGCTCAGGTGGCTCACAGATGGGAGCCGGTGGGTGTAACCTGATGGGTGGCTGCCCCACACCAGACTGAGGGAGAAGGGACAGAGGTGAACAGGGGTGTGTAGGCCCCAGCTATGGGGGGCAGCTGTTCTTATGCCAACAGTAACCACTGGGGGGTGGGGGGCAGTGTGGCCAGAGCTTCCTGTGCTTTGAAAGAAGCCAGGAACCAGCCATGTGTGGGTGCAGTTTGCTGTTGACGTGATACCAAGGGTAGGCTGATGCGCTGTCGCCAAGGGTGGGCCAGCTCAGTCCCTATCCTCAGGTTCCAGAGACACTCCCTGACCTGGCCCTCCCCACGTACTTGTTTGTGGCTGCAGGTAGGGCTCAGGGTGGACTGGGCAGGTTGGGTGGGGTGCCTGGGTCTCTCGCAGTGCTGGCTGGCTAAGCAGGTGACAGAATTCGGCTTCCTGTGGGCAGTGGGCTGAGAGAAAGCCAGGAGGTGGAATGTGGGTCCCCAGAAGGCCCGTGGTCAGGAAGCTTGGTGCGCCTGAGTTCTCAGGGGAATCTCCAGGCTCCTGGCTGATGGGTGCAACAGGTAGCTAGGAGCCTCTGTGTTTGAGAACTCTCGTCCCTGAACACACGCGCTTTGCCCCTCCGAGAACAAACCCCGGGAGGCAGGACGGCCGCTCAACAGGTTTTATTGGCTGCTTTGTCCCTGCGGCTCAGCGTTTGCCCGAGACCGTCAGAAATCCACGTTCTGCGTTTGTCCTCAGCCAGCACACGTGCGTCCCGGGCGGGGAGACACTGGCCTGGCTTACACTCTGGGAGGCTCAGGTGCACACAGCTCCTGTAGCTGACCCAGCGTCCCCGGGCCGGGTATGAGGCGTCTGCCAGCTTCTGGGCTGCTGGCCGTGCCCAGGGTCCTGAGGCGGGGGCAGTGGTCTGCTGCCATCTGACATGGCTGAAGACCAGTTTTGGGGGTGGACTTTGGTGAGGTCGAACGGCCCTGCTGCTGTCCCTGGAGACAGATCAGGTGCTGGCCAGGGCCTTCCCGAGCTCCTCGCTCCTCTGGTGGTCAATGCTTTCCATTTCCCGTCGTTTCTGCAAAGCCAGGCGCCGGGAGAGGGACTGCAGCAGCCACTACAGGCAGAGAGGGCGGCTGCCTGGGGGTGCTCCCCTGCCTAGGGTCCTGGTGGCCTCGTGTCTACCTGGGAGATCTCCGCCAGGATGATTCCCCGGTACTGCCTGCCCTGCCCCAGGGCCTCCATGGTGGCCAGGAACTCCTTCCGCTCCTCAATCTCCTTCACCACTGGACAGAGACCAAGGCCCATCAGTGCTCCAGGGAGGGGGGTCTCTGTGGCCCTCAGGGACTCCCCGCCGTCAGACCCCAGGCCCACAGTGGCTTACGCTCCTCAAACCTGTCCACCTCGGAGGCTGGCTCCACCTGGCGCCTGGCAGGGGCCTGCCTTCTGCGCTCCTCTGGCTCCTTTCCCGTGGCAAGGATGCTTTGCAGCCTTCGTTTCTCCTTCTCCCCATCTCCTGCAGGGCCCAGAGGTGGCTTCGGGACAGGCGAAGTGGCCCACGCCTCATCTGTGGGCCCACTAGGCAGGCTGGCCCAAGGATGCCTGGGTGGGGCTTCTGCCCTGGCTTATGGGGCCAGGCCCCCTCTTGGCTTGGGTGTAGAGCAGACTAAAAGCAGTTGGGGCTTTGGTGATAGCTGGCTGGAGGAGGGGGCTTGCGTAGGGGCCGACGGGGATAAGGGTGGGCTGGCTCTGTGATGGGTGGGTGTGCAGAGGAGCCCTGGACGAGGGGCTGTGAGACCAGGCAACTGAGCGGGTGGGTCTGGGAAAGGGGAAGGGGCTCGAGACCACCCAACGGGTCTTGCCTGACCCTGAACCCCTATAAGCTATGGCCTGGAGCTGACCCCAGAGATCCCAGGAGGGAGGTGGGAGGTCAGTGCCACCCCTCACTCACTGATGGCCTGAGGCTTGAACTGCTCCCGGGCATAGGCCCCGTTGGCTTGGCACACGTTGGCAGGCCGGAGGTGGGGCCGGACAGCCAGGATGGGAGGCAGGTAGATGATGGGGGTGGCCGGCTGCTTGGGTGGGGACACCCTGTGGCTGGACGTCGGGCTGCACTGCAGGGGCAGTGTGCTTCCTCCTGGGGGTCGGTGGGGGGCAGTGTCTGGTGCGAGACCCGCTTGGCTCTTCAGCTTTTCACTGTCCACCTCACGACGCCAGCCTCGGGCCGCACAGCACCGAGGAGGCTCTCTGAGGGGCAGGGGTGGAGGTCCGGACAAGTGCTTTCCAGTGCTCACACAGACAGACACGCCCAGAGAGCTCGGTGTGTGACTCTCGGCCTTTTTACAAACACTGGATCAGACGGTTCTAGTCAATAGTAGACTTTCTATTGAGACTTAATGAGAGACTTAATTTATCATGGATATCTTTCCAGATTGGCCCATTTATATATAACTTATTTTTTATAGCTGGCTATTAGTCCTTAGACTCCATCATTATTTATTCAACTAGACTCCTAGTTGTGGAAATTCAGGTGGTGTCCTGGGTTCTGTTTTTGTTTTGTTTTTTACTATAAATAATGCTGCAATAAACATCTGTACTCACCCAACTGTCACACCGGTGTTCTCATTTCAGGCTGGGTTCCTGACACCAGTGTGCTGCACCGGTGGGATGGGTGAGCACCATTTGGGTGTTAACACATGCCTGTCCCTCCCCCTGCTCGGCCCAGGCTGAAGCCCCTGCTACGCCTCCCCCAGGCCGTCCTGGCACTGCTTCTGCCTGCCTTTCCACCATCCGTTTAGCAGACACAGCGGAACTCACTGCCATCAAGTTGATTCCACTGAGCAGCAGCAGCAGCCCACTAGGACCGGGTCTCCCTGTGGGGGTGTCAGCGGTCACGAGCCCCTGGGAAGCCTATCCTTACCCTGGGGGTTTCCAGCTGCTGGCTGCCCCGATGTGGAACCACCGTGCCACCGGGCTCCACCGCAGATACAAGGGAGCTTCCAAAAAGTAGGAAAATGGACCAGCCCGTGAGCTTTCTGAAGCGCCTTACAGCTCTCCAGTGCTCGCTGTGTGCCAGGACTGCCCTCTCCTGGGCTGGGGAAAGATGGTCACAGGGCTCAGTGTGGATGCCACGTGTGTGTGTGTGTGTGTGTGTGTGTGTGTACAGGAGCCCTGCTGGTGTCGCCGTTGAGCACTGGGCTGCGAACTGAGAAGAGAGACCATAGTCCGAAACCTCCCAAAATCCCTCTGACAAGAAAGACCCAGGAAAACAAGGGAAGCAGGTGTGGAGGGCAATGTTGATGCCTCCTGAAGGCGGGCTGTTCCAGAGCCCAGCAGGCTGGCGGTACACTCGGAGCCGCAGCTTGAACCCAGCAGGAGAAAGACGAGGCAGGCTCGTTAGGACTGACAGACTCGGAAAGCCAGTGCAACAGTTCTGTGTCCTATAGGGTCGTGACGAGCCAGAACAGACTCAATGGGAGTGGCTAGAACACCCCTTCCCGATAAAATCCTCACTACAATAGGAAGAGAAGAAACCTGTCTCAACAGCGGGCGGTGTCAGGGCACAGGTGGAGAGGGACAAAGCACTCCCATCCTGACCTGGCAGACGACAGTGACGCTCTTGCTCGACGCTCACTCAGCACTGCACTGGAAGTCCCAGTTAGAGCAACAAGACAAGAACATGAGATAAGGACATGCAAATTGGGGAGGAAGAACGGAAACTCACCATTTGCACATGCTAGGATCCTACATGGAGAAAATCCAGATTCCACAAGAAAGCGACGCAAACAAATAGGTTTAAGCAAAGTACTAGGATTCAAGTTCAACACACAAAATCCATGTGACTCCTACACCAACAAAGAAAACTTTGAAAGGGAAATTGGAGAAACAATTTCCATTTACAGTAGCCGCCCTGAGACAAAATACGTAGGCGTGAATCTCATCAGGATGTAAAAGATCTACACGAGGAAAACTACAGGCAAACCGCTCCTACCAGAAATGAGGAAGACCTCCATAAACTGAACACATACGTGTTCACAGGTAGGAGGACTCAATGTGAACACGTCAGCACGGCGGTCATGCCGCTCCTGACCCAAACCCTACCAACGGCGTTTGATGAGCTGGGAAACTGATAACCCAGTCGATGTGGGCGGGAAAGAGGCAGAGCATTATTGAAGAACAATGTAGGGGGCTCGTACGCTTTGATATCAGGCTCCACCACACCACCATGGTAGGCAGAACAGCCTGGCTCTAGCACAAGGACAGGCGAGCATCCAGACCTCCATCTCCCCACTCGCCTGTCAGTTTGTGTGTTACTGTGAGGCTGGGACCCAGGTAACCAGGACTTCAAATGCTAGCAGGTTTCAGCGGAGCTTCCAGACTAAGAATAGACTAGGAACAAAGAGCAGGCAGTCTCCTTCTGAGGGACTGGCCACTGACAACCTTAGGGATAGCAGGGGAATACTGTCTGATATGGTTCTGGAAATGAGCCCCTCAGGTTGGAAAGGCCCTCAGAATAAGCCGGAGAGAGTCAAGTTTAATCATGTGGATGTTGTTCAGGAGCCATTGACTTGGCACCACAAGGACACACAGCATGACCCCCAGCAATGGTGCGGCCAAGACAGAGCTCCTGGGACCTTAGTTTGCTACTGGGTAGGACTCGCCACGAGAACAGCTGCAGATATCCAGTAATAATTGAAGCATGGGACGCAGGCAGTATGAATCTAGGGAAATTGGAAGTTATAAAAAATGAATGTATAAAGATCAGTATAATACTCTAGGCATTAGTGAGCTGAAATGGATGACACCCTATTTTTTTGGTTGATTGTTTCATTTATTTATTCAGTAAACATTTATTACACTCTCCTATAAGGTCCCATCTTAGGTGTTTTCCATAGTCAGCGTTAGGGAGCTAGTAGAGAAGGAATCGTCGTCTCTTTCAAAGTCACTTGCTAATATCATAACAACATGGGTATTTGAGTCCTTAGACCACCGTCCCAGAGACTGCTGCAACTGGGGGATTCAGAGAGATTTCCACTCCGACACTGAGTCACAGGGTTCACATATGCGATGGCACCAGGCACTAGGTGCCCGTGTTGCCTTCATCACCGGTGACAAGGAGATCTGACCCCTGACCTGGCCTGACAGACTCCCTGCCCAAGCTAGTACAGGGCAGGCACTGTTACCACTATGGGTCAGCATCCCGCTGCTGGTTGTAAGGTCAGCGACTCAAACCCATCGGCTACTCTGGGGGTCGAAGAGCAAGGATGCCTTTGATGTGCACCTAACCCAAGCTGTGCCCTTTTCTGTTCACGGCATATGGGGATGAGAGTTGGAAACGGAATAAAGAAGACGGAAGGAGAGTTGAAGCACTGAATTCCAGAGCAGGTGGTGGATCTCAAAAAGCATCATGGACTCAGAGCAACAGCACTCATCTGCCTCGGAGCATGTACAGTGGACGCTCCTGAGAAGCGAGGATGGCGAGACATCATCTCGTGCATTCTGACATGTCATCAGGGGCGTCTACTCCCTGGAAACGGATAACCTGCTTGGCAAGGTAGAAGGTCGGCCAAAGAGAGAGAGAAACTCCCGGAGAGGGATGCCAACCCTGGGCTCAAGCTTGACGATGGGAGGGCGGCGCCGCGGGCCCGGGCAGTGTTTCTCGTGTGTTGCACATCAGGTCCTTATAGGTTAGGACCCGCGCAACGGTACCTAACAGCAGGCAGCGAGGGCTGTTCTGCCTGCCTCATGGGGTCACTGTGAGTCTGAATCAACCTGACAGCCACGTGCTTGTGCTTGGTGCGTGCTGACACCACTCAGCTGGGCAGAAAGTCTTCATGGGCTGTGACTTCGTGAGCAGCTCGGCTAGAGCATCGTCATCGTGCCCAAACTGGCAAAGGCCTCATCGGGTCAGTCCCCTGGCAGCACAGACCACAGATACCATAAAGTGTGTTTCTTAGAGTGAGGGTCCCTGTATCTTTTTAAAAGGTCTCTCACTCCTTCATTTTGAGGAGCATCTACAGTGTGGCCCAGAAGCCCTTGGGCCAGGAAAAGCCCTGTGGTGCCCACCTCTTACTTTTCATGGTGTCCAGGATGTGACGCTGCTGGAAGCTGGTCAGTTTGGATTCCTTCATCATCTCTGTAAGAGAAGCCCCTATGTGAGGCCCAGTGGGCTGCAAGCAGGCACCATTATTCCACCTCATTTAAATGGAAATGGTTTCCCCACCACTCTGCATTCAAACACCCCAGGGGGGACCCCTCCAGGAGGAAGCCATACCACCATTACATTCTCAGTGTCTAACTTGTTTGGGCCCTTGTTGCTGTCCTCTTAACAGCCATGACAGTAAGCCCTGTGACTACCTGCCCCCCTCCCATTTTGTTAGCTGCTGTATCCCAGCACCTAGAACAGTATCCAAAGCACATTGTAACCAAAAAACAAGCCTGTTGCCATCAAGTTGCTCCTGATACAGAGTGACCCCATATTGGAGGACCAGAGCTATGCTGCAGGGGTGTTTCAGATCTGGGGCCTTTTGAGAGCGGATCACCAAGAAAGGGGGGGGGTCTCAGAGTCATGAGTCAATCCCTCACTGCCTTGGTCAGAAGGCCCTGGACCAATATTGTAAGCTCTTCTAAGGCCATACACCTGTCCCAATCATGGCCACCAATCTCACTTCGGGAGTCCCACTGGTAACTTTGATCTGATGCCAACCATGCTTTGGTGGGCATTCTTCACTGGCTTTCCATGGCTTTTTAAAACCTGTGTCCCCATTGTGACCTTGGGCTCGTGGTCTCCCTCATCGGGATGATACGGCTCTGTTGGTCCTTGTCCTGTTTAAGTCTTAACCAATGTTCTCTTTAAAATAACAGAAAGAAAGAAAGGTCAAAAGCAACCAAAAAAAAGAAGAAGAAAGATCAGCTCTTTCTTCTCAGGCACCTCCAGGTGGGTTTGAACTGCCAACCTCTCTATTAGTCAAGTACTTGACTGTTGTTGCCACCCAGGGTTTCCGAAAGCACATAGTAGATGCTTTAAAACATAAAAAAGAAACACTTTTTGAGGGAACGAATGAGCAAGCATTCATGAAGCACGAGCTGGGGCTGCTGTGGCCAGCCCACACAGGCACAGCCCCCACGGAGCCCGGCATCTCGAGGGAGAGAGTGGTGAGAATGCAGTGAGCCTGATGAAGAGGGAGCTGTTCGGTACCTTGGGGGCAGTCACAGTGGCTCTGCATTGGTGGCGGCAGCGGTGTTCCCTGGGGGAGTTGGAAGGGTGATTTAAAGGACACCCAGGAATTAGGGACTCTAGTTACTCCTAGCTCCTTGACTTTCAGCACAGCACACTGTTGGACAGACACCTGTGAAAGGGACAACCCTATTGCTAAGCCCACGGATGTTACTCGGGGATGAGGTGCGCCTGACCCATGCCTGGGTACTCTCAAATGCCTCATGTGCATGTGAAAATTGGACATCGGCTAGGGAAGGATGAAGAACAATCAATGCATCTGCAGGACGCGCTGGCGAAGACGATGGAAAGTACTGTGGGCTGTCTGGAAGAGCAAACATCTCGGGGCAAGGACGGCCAGAGCGCCCCGTAGAGGCAAGGATGGCGAGACCGCATCTCGCGGACTTTGGACTCGCCAGGAGAGACTAGCCATGGAGAAGGACATCGACCATGGAAAAGGAGGAAGGCCCTCGGTGAGCCTCAGACAATGGGGTCACTGTGAGGACGGCACAGGACCTGGCAGTGTTTCCTCTGTTGTGCTTAGAGTCGCCATGCGTGGGAACGGATGGACGCAGCTAACACGGACACCCCTGCTAAAGCACAGGCACTGGCCTGCAGAGGGCAACCGCTACCACCGTGTCCTTGCGTACACTGACCTCGCAGCAGCTCGCAGGTCTCTGCGGTGTAAGTGGTCTGCGGGGGGTCGCGCCCGAACTCCGTTTTTTGGGTCACGGCCCCCAACCTCTTCTGGGAAGCCATGGGAGGGCCCTGCGGAGGGAAAGAAACAATAAAACAGCCCGTCTCCCAGCCCCAATCTTTGGCCCCTCAGGCCTAATCCCACCGGTGAGCGAGGGTCGGGGCTCGGGGCCGCAGGAGACAGTGTGTGGCAGTGCCCGAGCTCCCGACGCTGACGCCCAGGCTGACGGTACACACTCGGTATCTGCGGGAGGGAAGTCTCGTCCGGTCAGGAGAACCGGGGCGTTAACATCGCTGGGGTCACGACAGTCCCCACGGGGTCACGTGGCGCAGCAGAAGCCTCATCCCAAAGATAAGACCCCCCGGGTGCCCGTTCCCCGCTCTGCGGAGGCTGAAACCACGACTTTATAGCAGCCCCACGCGCTGACGCCCGAGAAACAGTCCCGATCTCTGGGACTAAAGCGGGCAGCCGGGCGGCTGCTCCGGTTACCATGGGAACACGAACTCGGCGCACGCGCACACTCGCATTTCCGGTCCGTTCCCCCGGAAGTGGTTTTCCGCTGGGTCACGGCGCAGGCGCAGTATCCGCGTGGCGCCGCGCGAGCCGGAGGCGCGCGGTTTGGGAGAGTCCGCGCACTTCGGGGGTGCGGAGCCGGGGCCCCGCTGCGCGGGCGTGATGTCCGACAACGAGGACAAGTGAGTGCAAAGCGAGTGGCTTCTGCGGTGGCGTCCAGGGGAGGCGGAAGCCCGGGTCGGCGGAGGCTGAGGATCCAGGCGTCCGGGGGCCAGGTCCGAGGGGGCTGGGAGCCGGAGGGCCTGGAACCTGGAGCTCAAACCGGGGCTGCGCACCGGGAGGTCCAGACCCGAGGGTCCGTTTTCTGTGAGAAGGTGTCCTGGGGATTGCCACTGGGTCGGGCGACAGGCCCTATAACGTGGGGGTCGGAGGAGGCGGTAGTGGAAGCGTGAAACCAAAGCCCGCTGCCGCCGAGTCGATTCCGACGCACAGCGACCTCGGAGGACCGAGTAGAACTGCCTTAGGGGGTTTCTGGGGAGGGCGGTCTTTTACGGGAGCAGACAGCCTCGTGGTTCCCCCTCGGAGCGTCTGACAGGCTTAAAACACCGACCTTCTGGCCGACGCTTAACCCACCGCGCCACCCAGCAGGGAATAATCCAGAGGCGGGGAGCTCCGGTCAGATTTCTCAGGTGGTGAGACCTGGTGGGGTGGTAGTGTCGTGGTTCCCTGTTGGGCTGCGATCCATGACGTCGGCAGTTCGAAACCACCAGCTGCTCCGCGGGAGAAAGACGAGGCTTTGTCCCTGGATAGAGTTACAGCTCTCGGAAACCCGCGGGGGCAGTTCTCTCCTGCCCTATAGGGCCACCATGGGTCGCATCGCTCGATGGCAGTGATTTTGGGTGGGTTTTGAGGGCCTAGAAGGGCTGGCCGCGTTATGCAAGTGGAGTAAAGGGTCGCATCCGCAGGAACCGAAAGCAAACCGCTTTGCCAGCCTGGAGTGAGGGAGGGGGTGGTGTCAGCGAGGGAGTTGAGGCCAGATGATGGAGGGAAGCTCAGAAAAGACTTTGTTTTTTTTATGTGTTGGGTGGAAAGGGGAGCAGGATGGAGTTGCTTTAAGAAGCAAAACCATAGCATTAAGAGCTGCCTTGAAGATGCTACGTCCATCTGTCTGTCTGGCATAACTTGTTTGTCCCTAAAGACTCCAACTCCATTTCGGTTTTACTTTGTGATGAGTGGATTCAGAGGGTTGGACTGGGGGGAAAGACCCTTGAGAATGTTGTTGCAAAGCTTGGGAACTAAGGAAGGGCAGAGACCGGAACTTAGAGGGTGACCCTGGGACAGCGGAATGGCAGGGATTTTCGGGGATCAGATTGGTGGGGCTTATGAGTATGAAGTGGGGGTGAGGGAGCTGGGGGGGGTGTTTCTCTCTGTTCAGCTGGGTGAGTGGTCCTTCCAACCCTGAAGAGAACTTGCAAGAAAGAGCAGGTGGTTCTTGTGTTCTGGGGGGTGTGGGGGAATGACCCCGAGGTCAAGAATGGCGACTCACAGGGCAGATGTGAGAGGCAAGGCCATGGGCTTACTCTCCACATGTTGTGTTACATTTGACTGAATGCACTTAGCAGTTAAATGGATGTCTCTGTGCTGTGCTGGGTCCACACCGTTGACTGGATTGGGGCATAAAACTAAATTGTGTCGTAGGTGGTGAGTCAGTTCCCACCCATAGCCACCCTGTGCATCACAAAGAAACACTGCACGGGCCTGCCCCATCCTCACAATTATTCCTGCCCATGCTGGTAAGAATAGAGAATGAGGCAGGCCTGCAGGATGCAGTCCTAAATAGCAAGGTGTCTGAGAGAGGGTTTCATGGAGATGATGCTCCTTGACTCAAGTTGGAGGAGGTGAAGGTGTGAGCCGTTGGACAGAGGGGACAGTGAGAGCAAAGGCTTGAGAGCACATGCCTGGTGTGTTTGCAGAGCAGTCAGGAGGCCAACAGTGTGACTCCCGTAGGGGATGTCCAGGGAGTGAGAGGATGCCCAGTGAATGGAAGCCAGTAGGTCACTGTCAGGACTTGGGCTTTAACTCTGAGGGACACCAGGTACCATCTAAGAGTTGTGAGCAGAAGAGTGATATGGTTTTTGGTTCCTCAGGGCCCCTCTGGATAACCTTGAGGAGAATGGGTATTCAGTGTGCTCCGTCGGAGCGTGAATCAAGAGACAGTTGTGTGAACAGAACAAAGGAATACTGCATGGCTTAAAATCAGGAAAGGTGTGCGTCAGGGCTGTAGTCCATGAATGTCTGCCTCAAAAGACGTATTGCATTAGGTAAATCTGCCCCGCAAGACTTCTTTAGAGTATTGAGGTCTGAGGACGAAGGTGCACTGACTCAAGCCATGGTATTCCCCATTGGATCATATGCAATGTGAGAGTTGGACATTGAATAAAGAAGACCATAGAAGACTCGATGCATTTAAAATAGCAGTTCAGGGACTGCTAAAAGGCCAAACCTGTCTTGGAAGAGTGCTCCTTAGGGGCAAGGATGGTGAGAATTTGTCTTACCTACTTTGGACATATTGTCAGAAAAGACTTGTTCAAGGAGAAGGACGCCATGTTTGGTAAAGTGGAGGGGCACTGAAAAAGAGGCAGGCCCGTGATAAGATGGAGTGTCTCGGTGGCTGCATCAGCGGGCTCGGCGTGGGAGCAATGGGGAGGACGGCGCAGGGCCGCCGCAGTGTTTCCTTCTGTTGTGCATAGGGTCGCTGTGGGTCGGAGCAGACTCATGGCACCTAACAACAGGGGTCCCACTGGCTACTGTGTTGATAGTTAGACTGTGGAGAAACAAAGATACAGGCAGTGAGGTGAGCTGGGAAGTCCTGGTCATCGAGAAGTAGAAGCCTACACTGGAGTAATGGTACACATGGTGAGGAGTGGTGGAATTCTGGATACATTTTGATGGTAAAGCCAAGAAATTTTTGAAATCTTTTTTTTTCTTCATTTTATTAGAGGCTCATACAACTCTTATCACAATCCATACCTACATCAATTGTGTAAAGCACATTTGTACATTCATTGCCCTCGTCATTCTCAAAACATTTGCTCTCTACTTAAGCCCCTGGCATCAGCTCTTCATTTTTCCCCTCCTTCCCCGCTCCCCCTCTCTCATGGACACTTGATAATTTATTATTATTTTGTCATATCTTGCACTGTCCGATGTCTCCCTTCACCCACTTTAATGTTGTCCATCCCCTAGACAGGAGGTTATATGTAGATCTTTGTAATTGGTTCCCCCTTTCCACCCCATCCTCCCTCCAGAAATGTTATTTTTTAAGCCAAGGGATTTTCATCATGGATCGGATATGTGGGGTGAGAAAAGAGGACTATTCTGAAGATAAAGATGTATATAATGCAAAGCCTAAGTGTGTCATTTAAAGCTAAGAACCAGGTTGAGATGACCCAGAGAGGAAGTGTCAGGAGCGATGGGGAGGCGACCACCGACCGACTGCTCCCAGGAAGAGGAGAAAGCAGTAATGGAGCTTAGGAAGGCGCAGGGAGGGTGTGGAGGTGGGGGGCGCTGAGAGAGTGAGGTGTTTCTGAGGGTGTGGTCTTGTGGGCCATCTGGCAGATCAGGTTAAGGGGGGTGTGTGTGTGGCTATTGGATTTAGCACGTGGAACTCAGTTCTGACTTGAAAAGATTGGTGCTGGTAGAGCTGGGTGGGGAGCAGGGAAGGTCTTACTGGAAGGAGGTTACAGTGGGATGGGAAGAGAGGAGCTGGAGGATGGACAGCTCTTGAGTATTTCTCCTGAGGGCACATGGACCCAGGACTGGGGGAGAGAAAGGGGTAGTAGCACCATCAGGGCTGACGGGGGAGGCTGGAGGAAAGGGGTTGTACTGAAGTGCCATCCCTTCGCTAAGAAGCTGCTGATCGGTGCCTCGCACTGCGTGGTGAGCGATGCTCTGACTGGCCTTCTCCCTCCTCTTGCACAGTTTTGATGGGGACGACTTTGATGACGTGGAGGAGGACGAAGGGCTCGATGACTTGGAGAATGCCGAGGAGGTCAGTACCAGCTGAACCTGAGCTCAAGCCGCAGGCCTCACAGGCCAGGAGACTTTAGCCGCCTCTCTGTGCTCGGGACCCAGGCCACAAGCAGCCCTAGTTAGGTGGGGCTGCATGCTGGTGGCGGGGGACAGGCCCTGAGGTCTGCCCAGCTGGTCCTTGACTTTTGGGTAAGACACCACCGCAGTCCTCCTTCAGCAGACACGCCCCAGCTCTTTGTCCAGCTACCACTCTGTGAGGCCTTCCGCGACCATCCAACCTGACATTGCTGCATTCTCCCCTCCTCCCTCCTGCCCACCCCGGCGCTCCCTTCTGCCTCCTTTGTTTGTTGTTGTTAAGAGTTTTTATTTAATAAGTTATTTTATTGGGGGCTCTGACATATATTGTAGCAAGCCATACATCCGTTCTCTCATGCAGACATGTACAGTTATTGCCATCAACAGTTTCTAAACAGTATCTTCTTTAGCCCTTTGATATCAGCTCTTTCCCTCCCTCCTCCCCATGCCATGCCCACGAACCCTTAATATATGATTATCATTTATACATATCGTATACCGCCCATTGTATCCCTTCACCTACTATCCTGGTAGTCTTCCCCTGAGAGGGGCTATTCTGCAGTCATTGCTATCCATTTCCTCTTCTTCCCTCTTCCCTTCCCCTGTCTTCCTGGAATCGTTGCTCTCATTACTATTTCTGAGGGGGTCCTCTGTTTTTATACTCTGTATTTTATTTAGTGCTTATCTTGTTTTTATGTAAGTGCTACAGCGGGAAGAATTTTTATGTTCATATTCACTGCTCTATCCCAAGCATTCAGAACTGACAGCAGAGGGCTTCCCAAAAGTTTGTGGCAGAATGGCATTTAAAGATCATAGACTTTTCCCTTCGCGTTTTGTTCTTAAACTCTCACTGTGATTCCGACGGAGGTTTACAAAGCAGGTCATGTGTTTTAGTCAGCGTTCAGACATACTGTTTCCTTGTGTTCGTTCTCCACAGTCCCTTCACTGTAACAGCTCTTCTCCCACTTCCGCCAGGGGTCCCCGTTGCCCTCCCTCCTCCCTTCATAGCCATTCTGAACTGCGTCCTTGGCTCAGCACTGCCCTTTGCTCTCAGGCAGTGGGGTGTGCTAAGGTGTGCATACCGCCTTAGTTTTATCGGGCTCCTTGTGGACCTAACTGGCTGAACACTGAGCCCCGGGGGTGAGTTTGCTTCCAGACCTGAGGAGTGACTAAGGGTCCTAGTCCCCGGGTTCCCCCTAGTCTCTAGCCGACCAGTTAGGCTAGTCTTTTAGGAGTTTTAGTCTGGTTCTACATGTCCCTCCTACTCTGTCTGGGACTTTCTGACAGGACTCCTTCCAGAGCGGTTGGGAATGGTAGCCGGGCACCAACTCCTTCTGGTCTCCGGGTTGTGCAGGCTGGTGTTCCTGTGGTCCATTAGACCCCTGGATCCCTTATTTCCACGTGTCTTGCTCCGGATGAGGAGAGACTAAGAGTTGTACCATAGATGGCTGCTCGGAAGGTCCCAGTCCCTACCCACCTGGCAGTGTGGAGGTCCTGGCCTCTACTAGGCACCTGTGGGCGTGCTGGCTGTGTTCATTAGCTTCCTCACTCAGCCCCTCGATGTGTGCACCCTGAGAGCTTGCCGCTTTCAATGCCTTTTAAAAATCCCAAACACTGGGTCTGCATGCCTTGGGGAGAAGTCCCTGTGCTTCCAGTTTATTCTGACTGGGAGCCGCCCAGCAGGACAGAGGAGGACGTCCCCGCCCGCAGGGCTTCCAAGGCTGTCGGCTCTCTCTCCGGAAGCTAACGGCCACAGCTTTCTCCTGCGAAGCGGCTGGGGGGTTTGAGCAGCGGTCAGGTTCGCCCAGTGCTCCCCGGTGACTGCCTCTTTCTGTCGGTGTGCAGGAGGGCCAGGAGAACCTTGAGGTCCTTCCTTCTGGGGAGCGACCGCAGGCCAACCAGAAGCGGATCACCACACCCTACATGACCAAGTACGAGCGTGCCCGAGTGCTGGGCACCCGGGCGCTCCAGATCGCGTGAGTGTTGGCTCCTCTCCTCGCCCCTTGTGCAAGCCCCCCGGCCGGCCACACCCCTGTCCTCAAACTGGAAACCTGGAAGGCACTGCCCCTGGGTGGTGAGATTGGAGCAGCACTTCCACTTCAGGCCCTTCGGCCTGCACCATGCAGTGTGCCAGCCCTAGCCAGCTGTGCTGCTGACGTCTCAGTGAGTAAAATTGAATTCGCTGAGTGAGTCGCCCTGGCCTCATGCCAAGTGCTCAGTAGCCATGCGTAGGAGTGGCTGCTTTAACGACAGTGCAGATACAGGACACTGCCTAGAAGAGCGCTCTGTGGGCAGGACGGTTAGTTGTCACATTCAGACTGCATGGTGACTATATACAAGTTCACAGTCACGCCGCATGTTGAGCAAGACTCTGTTGGCCCCTGTTGGGGATATGAAGTTGATTAAAGACTTAGTCTGCTCCCTGCTCCAGCAGTTATAAAAGGCACAGCCCCCTCCCCCCAAAAAAGCCCCAAACCCCCTGCTTCAAGTCGACTGTGACTCATAGACACTAGATAGAGTATCCAAGACGATCCATCCATCTGATGGAGCAGACAGCCTCATCTTTCCCCTGGGGAGGAGCTGGTGGGCTCAAACCTCTGACGTTGCGGTTAGCCCAGAGCCCAGTCCACAGCGCAATCAGGACTCCTTATAGACGAGGCCGAAGCCCATTAATTCCTGGGCATCTGGGGAAGCCTGCAGGAATCAGAACTTGGTGGGACAGTGTGGGTGGGGGGATGGGGAGTGTTAGAGGAACTTCCAGGTGCTGGAAATGGAAGCAAAGGTCCAGAGGGAGGCAGGAGTGGTGGGCAGCCAGGAACGACATTATACGAGCCTGGTGTGACAAGCTGGGGTGAGGGGGGGCAGTCAGCAGAGCAGTTTTTTGAGGTGGATATTCAAGTGCCTATCAGTGAAAGGTGCTGCTTTTCTTTGTGTGTGTGTGGAGGGGGGGTTTGTGTGGCTGCCACCCTGCCATTCCCCCTGTAGTTAGGGCTGTATGAGCCCGGAGTGAGGGGCTGTGGGCACAGGGGCAGTGGGAGCTGAATGCTACTTATCCTATCAGCTCCTGTTGTTGAAGTCCAGGTGCTTAGTAGTTCCCCGGCTAGTTTTTTCAGGCAGGTTGAGTCTGGGTTCCTAAGCACCCCCTGCTGGCTGCCGTGGCTATCACAGCCCGCTGGTAATTGGATGGCCCTGGTGAGTGACTTAAGGCACTGCCTAGTGCTTGGAGATGATTACAGATCTGCTCCCCAGCCCCCAGGGATTTTACAGTGTGATATGGGGACCAGCAGATGGCGTGCACACAGTAGGTGCTGCGGGAACAGCCCTGCTCTGGGTGGGGGGCTACAAGGCCAGCTAGGTGGCTGTGCTCAGTGTGTTGGGGAGCACACGGCTTCAGGGCTCCTTTGAGGGGCATTTTAAAGGAGGGGGAAAGCCTACTGCCGGTGAGTGGATTCCAAGTCATAGCGCCCTTATAGAGGGGAAGTTAAAGACGGGTTTTTGCCTTGGGGAAGCCGTTGGGGCGTGGGAATGCCAGGACGCACGCTGTTTAATACTGTGGTAGGTAAGCACGTCGCTCAGGGTACGCCTGAGAGGCCACAGAAGCACTGGAGTGTGCCCCCGTGGTTTCTGAAGCCCGTGGTGCAGGCCCCTGTGGTGGGTTCCCGCAGTGTGCCACGTGGTGAGCTATAGAGACAGTGTGTATGGGACTGGAGCCAAGAGGAACCGTGTGTGTCCCGGAGCTGAGCCCGGGACCTTGTCCCAGGCTTGGCGAGGCATAGCTGTGAGGGGAGGCGCCAAGGGGACCTGCATGGCATGCCTAGGGAGCCATCTAGTGGTGAGTGGCAGCAACACAGGGTAAAGGTAAAGGGAGCAGGCTAGGTTCTGGCCTGAGGCTTGTGGAGTCGGGGAAGGGTTGTGAGCAGCTGAGCCACATGTGTGGTGTGGAGGCTGAGACTGTGAGACTAGCGAGGGGCTTGTTGCCACGGGCCAGGAGGGGCTGGGCTCCTGGGCACCAGGCCTCTGTGTATGCTCTTCCAGTCTGGGGCGCTCTGCCTTAGCTTCTGCGCTAGGCTGGGGAAGGCCCTTGGCAGGGGAGCTGACATGGACGTCATGTGGCATCACGAAGGTAGCTGACCCTCACTTTTCCGACACCGCTCTTCTCTGATGGGTGGGGTGTTTGAGCGCGGTGGTTAGGAGCAGGTGAGACTTCGCCATCCCTGGCTGCGCCCTGCACTGCGCCCTGCACAGCACTTGCTTGCCGCTCCTTGTTTCAGCGCCACGCGGGCAGGTGACAGGATGAGCCAGTTTCACAGCAGAGATTAGAGGAGATGGATTCTGGTTAAGTTGATCTGGGAGAAGGCGAGGCTTCCTGCTCCTGTGAGGAGTTTCCTTCTCTGAAGCCCATAGGGGTAATTCAGGTCTACCCACCCTAGGGGCTAGAATTGACCCCGTGGCGGTGAGTTAGTGGACTTGACATTGGGAGTTGGTCTCTGTGTGCATCCCCACCTTGGGCCCTTGCTGTGGCTGGCCTGTGGCAGTGACTCCCTCCCTAGAAATGATCTTTCCAAGCAAAGGCTGGGACACCGCATTTGTGAAGTGATTCTCCGCCTCCCGCTGGGCCCTCTTCTGGTGCCTGCAGCCTCCCACCACCTGCCTCTATGCCCACAGGATGTGTGCCCCCGTGATGGTGGAGCTGGAGGGGGAGACAGACCCCTTGCTCATTGCCATGAAGGAGCTCAAGTAAGTGCGCCAGCTTGGCGGTCTCCTCTGTGTCCACCGTCCTGGCTGGGGAGGTGGTTGCTGGTTCCCTGGGGATTGGGCTGTGGGGCATTTGAGGTGGCAGCAGACAGAGGGGCTGCACACGTACAGAGATGGGTCTCCCTGGCTGTCAGGATGCACCTGCTGCTGGCTGACCCACATCTCTGCTTCCCCCTGCCCCAGACAACCTGGCCTTCCTGTCCCCCTGTCACCCCCGCCCCCATGCTCGGCTGCAGGGCGCCCCTTTGTACTATAGCTCCTTTCTGAGAAGGGAGTCCCATCTGTCTCACATGGAGCCTCCCAAGATGCCTGCTGCCCAGAGTCTGCTGCAGAGCTGGGGTCCCCAGCACTCCCCTCCTGTGCCTTCTCCCACAGGGCCCGGAAGATCCCCATCATCATCCGCCGCTACCTGCCCGACGGCAGCTACGAGGACTGGGGCGTGGACGAGCTCATCATCTCTGACTGAGTCGGGGCTGGGTTCTGACTGTAATAAAGTGCCAGCTCTGCACCAGCCGCCTCCGCCCTTGGTGACCTTCCCTTCCTCCGCCTGCTGCCACCCAGCACACACGTAGCCCAGCAGCCCAGGGGCTGCTGCTTTCCTACTCAGACCTCGTTGGTCCCCCATCTCCCCGCTTCGCCAGAGCAAGGCTACTACAGGGGGACACCTCAGCTGCTTGCCCACAGACAGACCCGCCTTTGTGCCCAGGGAGCTGGTTGCCTGGGAGACCCCGGTTTCCTCTGCTGCAGGGCCGGGGGTGGGGGTGGGGGTGCTTCTTCTCAGGAGTATCACCGAGCAGGTCTCATCAAGCTGCCCATTGTTTCCTGAGGACCTGCCATGGCCTTATCGGGGCTCGGCTCCCCTTTCAGGAGCAGGAAGCTTGGGACGAGGCCTCCTCCCGCCTCCCCAGGCACCTGCCTGCCCTGCCCCCACTGTCCCACCCCTCCCTGCTCAGCCACACCCTTGCCCAGCCCGTCCCTGTCCTCCAGCCCTCCCTGGGCTGGGTGTCAGGGTGGCAGTGGGTCACGGCTAACATCAGGTCAGCTGGAGCTCCCTACCCTGAGTAACCCCGCTCAGGGGCTTGCGCTACATTCCAGTTTTCACATCCCGAGGAAGACCAGCCACAGCACCCCCCTCCTCCACTCCCCTCTCCCTTGTGCAGGGGGACAAGGACCAGGGACAGAGCTTGAAGGAAGCATTGGTCCTGACCTGCCCAGGTGGCTGGCCTCCTGCCCCACCACCTGGCTCTTGCTTAGCCTCTGCCTGAGGCTGGGCCCCCAGGGTAGGGCAGGGCTGAGGAGCAGCCATGGGTAGGGGAGCAGTGGGTGCTCTGGGCTGGAGAAGGGTTAACACGGGGAGCAGTGGCCGTGCACCCCTTCCGCCCTCCGAGCTTGTGGAATCCTTTAATCAAGTTGGGTGCTGAAATTTCAGCCCTGAAACGCCGCCTTTGTGCCGGCATCCCGGCGGCCGCCCCGGAGCGCGGGGGTCATTCCCTCGGCCCCATTTCTCTAAATGGCCCCTTTGTTCCCACTGGGCTGCTCACTATCAGATGTGATTAAAGGGAGATGGGGCGGGGAGGGGAGGGGGCTGGAGAGGGAATGGGTTAACCCTTGGGTCTGGGTGTAGGGCAGATGAGAGGGGTGTCTTCTTGTCACCCATCCTCCATAGTCTGCTCATTGGGGGTCTTCCCCCGTGTGGCCAGGCAGTGCCTTTGACTTCTCCCAGGAGCAAGCACCTGCCGCTGCTGTTGCAGAACCTGGGGGGGAGGGGGCATCTCCTCGGTCCTCTCCAGACACACCTGGCCCTTTCTCACCTTACAGGTGATGGCACTGTGGCCACTGCGGTCCCAAACATGGGACCTCTGGTCTCCGTGATGAGTACAGTCCTGGTCTCGGACCCCACCATCCCAAGCCCCGAGTCAAGTCTCAGGCTGTGGGGTCCTGGCAGGCAGTGTCCTCTCAGTGTACCCAAACCAGCCCCAGCCCCACTGAGAATAGGCCAGCCTGGAGGTGAGCAGGCGCCCTACCCCCTTGGGCAGAGGCTGCGGAAAGCATGCGCTGTCACGTCGGCTCGGAGGGCCTCTTCAAGCTCCTGGACTCACTGCTGCGCTGGCATACAGGTGGAGAGGACTGCTGGGGGCCAGCCAAGGTGTCACCAAGTGTTCCGACTTGGCTTGGGTCTACTGGCCAGGATAGTCGGGGAGACTGGTTCTTAGCACGGCTGGGATGAGCAGTTGCCCCTCGGGGGGGAGGGCAGGCTGGATTGGGAGCAAGCGTCCCGGTTGCTGGTGCTGGTGCTGGAGAGGTGGCTAGTGGCACGTGCAGTCTTCACACCCGTCTTGCATGCGCTCATTCCTGTTCACAGCCCACAGTGAGTTAGATCCAGGGTGCCACAAGGTTTAGTATGGGGGGGACATGGGTCCGCATCTTGCCACAGACGACGCCTTCATCTAGTTGAGGGGCTGGAGCTTGGCAGCCCATACTGCAAGACAGGCCTTGGCTGGGGGCGTGGGCATTTCCCAAAGAGCCTACACACCTCCCTCTCCCCATCCTGGGAGCTGGTCACTGGGTGGACGAGGTCGCTCTTGGTGGCCCCCCCCCTCCCCGTACCCAGAATAAGCAGCAGGGGCTGGGCTGCACCAGCAAGGCAGTCCCCTCCAGGTGAAAGGCATATGCCCAGAGCCAGTGTGTCCATTTGCTTCAACTCCTTCCTGGGAGCTGCCGGGGCCCGAGCTGAACTGCTCCAGAGGGCTCTCTCTGCTGCCATTTCCAACGTAGACTGCCAGGCCTTTCTCCCAAGGCAGATGAGCAACCCTCCCCCCCCCCCCCCCCAGTGAACAGTACCATCCAGGGTCCCCTCCAGTAGAAGCAGGGCCCTCAGCTGATGGTGAGTGGGGGCGAGGCCTGGCTCCAGCACCCCTTCACACAGGGCTGACTCACGGCCCCAGCTTCTCCATCTGGAAAATGGGTGTAAGGGCAGGACCTACTGACCTGACTAGCCCGTGCACTCAGGTAGCTGCTTGCTGGGATATGTGCCGCGTCCCAGAGCTGTCCTACCAGAGGAGCCAGACCCCATGCCGTGGGCCTGCAGTCCAGCGGCTGGAGAGCTGAGAAAGGAGTGCCTCATAGACTGGGCTGTGACGGTTTGCTAGATCCCGGTGGACCCATAGGTGTGGGGCCAGGTGGAGGAGGATAGCAAGAGGTGGACCAGGCCAGCCAGCTCGAGACAGACTCCGCCCAGCTCCTCCACAGCAGCCCCCTCTTGCTCTGTGTCCTAACAGACCCTGCTCCCCAGGGTTCTTAAGTTGCCAGGTCTTAACTCCAAGGTGCATCTGGGTGGACTTGAACCTCTAGCCTTTCAGTCAGCTGTTGAGGCTGTGGACCTTGTGTGCACCCCCTCCTTCCAGGGACTCCCTCTTCAAGTCCCTGCAGCTTGTCTGGGTGGGCATTCGCAGGGCTGGGCAGGTGTCGGCCTGGCTTTGAACCAATGAGTGCACCCATCGAAAATGCCAGTGCCTGGGCAGACCGGCCCTACTGGGCCACCACTTGTCCTCACCCAGGCCTGATCCCCTTCAGAGAGATGAGGAAACCCTTGGATTCTCTCCCCTTTGCCCCCGCTCCTTCCAGAACGTGTTTGCGAGCCACAGGGAGATGAGACAGGCCAGGCCCACCAGGCAGTAAGGAACCTTCACTTTTATTAGGTGGAATGCTTAATGCGGGGTTAATGGGGGCTGGAGTAGCAGGACGGGAGGGGGCTACTGAGATAAATAAGAGGGGGACAGTAATGAGTTACATGTGGAGCGAGGGGTCTGAGAACAGGAAACGGGGCGGGCAGAGCTACACTTTTATTCGGGTACCACTGGGAGGCAGAGGGTGAGGGCTGGGGCAGAATACGGGGAGGCCTTTAGTGGTTTCAGCCGCCTGCCAGCCATTGGGGAACCCAGGGCCTTGGGGCTGACCGAGCAGGGCTGCAAGCCTGACCGAAGAAAGGGGACCTGGGGAGGGGGTCCAGGAATTGTCTCTCAATGTGTCCCTGGGGCCCTTGCCTACCTGGCTGGGAGGCTGCCCGAGGGCGACAGGCACTGTCTCTCCATCAGGTGAGGAATGAGGCTGTTGGCACAGCACTGGACCCCAGGCCTCTGCGCTACCTCCGTTCTGTGTTCACGGGGGGCGGGGAGAGAGTCCCCACTCAGACCCCAGCCCTCCACACACTGTGGAGCTGCCCTGAGCGGTCCTTGGCCCCCGAGTGGGCACTGATGTCTCTGGTTGGCCTGGCCCCCAGGTATGTGGCACAGGGCCAAGTCCGGCCCCTCGGTCCCTGTGCCTAGGAGTGGCAAAGCCTCCAGCTGCCATCGGTCCAACTCGGGATGCCCCTCCTCCCTCCGGGGGGTAGGTGGACCCTTGTCAGGCTCTGAGTTTGAGGGTCATTCTTGGGGGAGGAAGGTGCAGCCCTCATTCTTGCAGTCTGGGGGTTGGGGAGGGATCTCCTCGGCCCAGACTAGCTGCCAAGGCTTTGCCCAGGCTGGCACCTGGACGGGGCAGGGAGGGATCACAGGGCAGGCCTCCAGCCACCTGCAAGCCCCAGCTGGACAAGGCACAGGAAGCAAGGGGGGGAGGGAGCAGTGCCCAGTAGGGCCTGGTGGGGCTGGTGCCAGAGCCCCCCCTAGGGCCGGGACAGTGTTGTGTATACTGGCTGCTCCCAGTGTGTTGGGCTGTGGGACTGGGGGCCTGAGGGGCTGGGGTCAGAGATGGCCGTGTAGAGGGGCCGCTGCGAGGGCCCCATGTAGGAGAAGGCTGAGTACAGGCCAGAGGCTTGGCCTGAGTGGCCGTAGTAGGGTCCTGAGGGCTGATGGTCAGAGTAGTCGAACTGGGGGCGGGAGATGGAGGGGAAGGCAGAGCCGTAGTGGGGCAGGCTGAGCGAGGTATAGGCTATCTGGGAGGTGGACGGCTGGTCGGTGTAGTGCGGGGGCCCCTGAGGCCCCGAGGTCTCCGTCTTCACCTGGGCCTTGGCATCTACACCAGGTGGCGAGACTGTGGGCAGAGCCACGCCTGGCGGCTTGGAGATCCAGGCAGAATGTCCGCTGGCCACGGCCAGGGCGCTGCCCAGCCCGTAGCCGGCTGCCGAATAGCTGCCCACGTGGCCTGGGTGCCCATTGGGCGGCAGGTACTGGTCCAACTCGGCCACGTCAAAGGTCTCCATGTTGGACATCACCTCATGGCTGATCTCGCCGATGTCCACGTTGCCAAAGTCGATGTGGGGCTTCCCGCCCTCCCCCAGGGCACGCCCGTCCCGCTTGGGGTCGCCCTTGCCAGACTGCAGCTCCGTCTTTGGGGTGGTTGGAGGGGTGGGCGGGCCGTGGCTCTGGCCTGGGTGGCAGACAGGGAGAGGAGACGGAGCTACAAAGGGTTGCGTGGTCACGGGGCGCAGCACAAGTGGGCTTCCAGTGGCTCTCTGGGTCGGAACCCGACATGTCCACGTTCTCCGCTTTGGCCAAGAATTGGCACCTGCTAAGAAGGCCTGGCCCTGGAGTTGTCCCAGTGACTCACAGAGTCCCCAAGCCGAGGTCGGGCCTTCCTTCCACCCTCCTCCTCCCCAGAAGCGGCTTCCTTTGCCCCTGCCCTGCTGCCCTCGCCTGCCCCCGCCCTTACTTCCCTGTGGCTACCTCCCTAGGGTCTCCTCCCCATTCTGGCCCCCAGCTGTGCCGAGCACCTCACTCAACTGTGCTTGGCTGAGTGCCCCCTCCCCCAAACCAAAGCCAAACTTCACAGCCAATCCTGACTCGTAGCAACCCACAGGACAGGGTAACACTGCCCTTGTGGGTTTCTGAGACTAACTGCTTAAGGGAGTAGAATGCTCTTAGCTGGGGGTTTCGAACTGCCAACCTTGCAGGCCAAAGCACAATGGTAACCACTACACCACCAGGGCTCCTGAGCCGCTGCCACAGGGGGCCAGTTAGATACAGATGGCAAGGACATGCTCCGCCCCGTTCCTTCATCTCTCCCCATCTCCTTCACTAAACACCATTAAACGTGGCAGGGAGGGGCTAGGCCCACGCACATAAATGAAACGGTGCCCTTGTCTTCAAGGGGCCACCCAGACACCCACGTGATGGGACTGCGTCCTAGAAAGGGCAGGCAAGAATGGGGCAGGGGGGTGGCACCCACTCTGCCTTGGGGGGTGGGGGGAGGAAGGCCTCGTAGATGAGAGAGGTACTGGGCCTCAAGGGAGAGACCAAGCTTGCACCCCAGGTTTTATTCTGAGGGAGTGGTTCTGTGAATGACCTGGGGGCGTGGTGACCCTGAATCTGAAGGTGCTGGGGGCAGTGTGGGGAAGGGATGGTTTAACTGCGGGGGGGGGGGGGGTGTGTGTGACAACATGCTCTCTGTCCTATGGTAGCAGGCAACCCCCACCAACATGCCCCCCACCACCACCACCAGGCAGGCAGTGCCAAGTCCTGCACTAGTCGAGGTACTGGATCGAGAGACCCGCCCAGGTTTGAAGCCCAGTCCTGCTACTTCCTTGTGACCCTGGGCACATCCCTGCCCCTGTTTTCTCAGAGCCAACCAGCCCTGGCCTCCTGCACTCCCTCCTAGCCCAGACTCTGGGGGCAGCTGGGTATCTCTGGGGCAGCCAGGCCACCTTGGGAACTGGGAAGAGCCCTGGTGCACTGGTCACTTCATCTGCAGTCCACTGGTTTCACCCCAGCTCTTCCTCTAGACTGGGAGCTCTTGGGGGAGGGCCCGAGGGTCCCTGGCCTGTAGTCCCAGCCCCTTCTCCAGGGCTTGGCCTAGCAGGTGCTCGGAGCACCCTCCCTGGGGGCCCGCCCAGCCCCAGCGCCCTCCCCGGAGCGCAGCCACCTGGGTGCCAGCTCAGCTGGGGCAGGGGCTCCTTTCTCCTCCCGCACTCTAAGGACCGTATGCAGGCGCCACGCACAGCCACTCACCCAGCCGGACTCCATCCCCGTCCCCGCCTCTCTCACTAGTGAGAATTACATGGCCTGTGCCCACCACACGCCACGTCTCCTCCATGGACCGGAGGTGAAGGAGGCCAGGAGCTCTTCTTGTGAATTTCAAAGCTCTCCGGCCCCTCCTGGTGGGGACTGCCCGACCTGACCCTACAACTGCCCCTGGCTGGGGCCAACTTGCCCCATGCCGCCTCTGGGTTCCCAGGGGTCCCTGCTGCACCTGTGAGCCCCTCCAGGATCAAGGGCAGCAGCAGAACATCTGGCCCTCCAGCTCCCCACACCCCACCCTGCCAAGGCCAGGCTCCCCACAGCTGAGGCTCCCGAGGGCACAGCACCCACCAGGCAGCCAACTTGCCGTGCTTACCTGAAGTATGCTCAGGGTTCCCATCTGACATCGGGGAGCCCTCTCCTGGGTGCCGGTGATCCAGGTGGGCACTCTTGTAGTGGGCCTGTATGGCAGCCGCCCCGCCCTGCTCCACCTCCCCACCTGGGCACTCGGCCTCCCCCTGGGCCGCCTTCCCGTTCTTCCTGCGCCGAGGCTGGTACTTGTAGTCCGGGTGGTCCTTCTTGTGCTGCATGCGGAGCCGCTCGGCCTCCTCGATGAAGGGACGCTTGTCACTCTCATTCAGCAGCCTGGGGGGTGGGGGCACAAAGGGACCGAGTGAATGCCAGAGACCCCCACCCCAGGGGACAGATCGGTCTGGAAGCTGTGAGACCCTAGGGCAGGCCTCTTGGTTCCAGAATCCCTCCGGGAACTGAGCCAAGGTACTGAGTTAAACACAGGCAAGGCAGTCACGAGGGGCGGGGTCTGTTGTGACTCTGTGGGTTGCAGTCCCCAAGGGCAGCAGTTCTAAACCACCAGGCACTTCCCAGGCGGTACCTTCTCCCATAAAGAGTTCCACTTCTGGAAACTCACAGGGGCAGTTCTACCCTGACCTCTGGCGTCACTATGAGTCGGAATCAGCAAGAGGGTGCAGAGCTTTGTTTTTTGAGGTGGGATGAGCTACTCGGTGAGGGGGTGAGCTCCCTGGGAATGGGGGCATGCAAGCAAAGAGGCAAGGCGAGGCCTGGACTTGGGTTAGACCGGGGTCTGCCATTGCCCAACTGTGTGACCTTGGGCCGCTACTTCCTTGAGGCTGGTGCTCCCCCTCCAGTGGGGTGGGAGGACCCTGAACTAACAGGGATGGGGGGTAGGTTGGTGGTCCCTTCTTCAAATAGGTGTTATTCTAACGCTGCTGGGGAGGGGACATTGGACAGGACTAGCTAGGAGTGGGTACCCACTGATTTTGTGGGCTCTAGTGGCAGGAGCGGATGGTAGAGGCAGCCAGAATTCTCCTCTGGCCCTGGGGGTTGGGGCAATCAGGCTTGACACACCACTGCAGCCTCAGGTGGTGGTGTAGGGGGCTGTCCAGGGCTCAGAGGCAGGTGTGGGGTACACTTTGTATAGAGGAAAAGGACTCACGATACTAGACGCCTGGGTGCCTGCCCAGAGGGCCTCTCCTGAGCTACCCCCCACTCCTTACCCCCAGTGGGTGCCACGCTCCCCTAGGGGACCATGAGGAAGGGAGAGAGGGAGGGGGTGGTCATACCAGGCACCTCCGGTGGCAACAGCATTCCTTGGCAGCTTAGCGCCCTCTGGGACCTGGCTGAGCCGCCCCCCCCCCCCGCCTCCTCCCCTGCTGTCAGCGGACATACCCAGGACACCAGGAGGCCCCAAGCCAGCACCCTCGGTTCCCTGCCCCCCAGCCATACGGGGAGGGGAGCAGGCCTGAGACCCTGGACTCACTGCTACCCATGCAGGCCTCTCCCACCCCATGGTTCCTCCTGTCTCTGCCCAGCCTGCAACTGAGTGAGTGCCAGTCAGCAAGCAGGGGGCAAGAAGAGAGACAATTGGGGCACTGGGCTCTCTCCCTGTCACCTCCCATGAAGCACCCTCACGGTAATAGACATCATGCCCGCCCAGAACCCCAGCCCTACCGTCACCCAGACCTCCAGCCTCAGCTCCGTCCGGGGGTCTCCTAACTCAAACCCAACTGCCTAGGCCTGGCACGGCACCCCTCTCTCAGATCTATCCGTGACCTTGACTCCAGCCTTCTCACAGCAGCACCCTGAATCACCCTCCCCAAACATACTGCACTCTGGCTTGCCTTTTGGGACAAGGCTGGGCCAGGTGAACTAGCACCCCAAATTGGAAACCCCAACATGTGCGGTGCTGGTTGCTTGGCTGCCCCTAGGAGATAAGGCTTCTCCACAGGCATGAAACTCCAGCCCCGGAACACCCTTTCCGGCTTCCTGGTGCTTGCGTTTCACTCACTGTCATGTGACCAGACAGGCATCAAAGGCAGCCCAGGGGTGGGGGTTCCTGCAGGCCCCTGGGCTGTCTGACCAGTGCCGGTTCGGCAGACCACAGGCCTGCCTGTCCGTCTTTCCAGTCCCAGGCCCCACTTGCTTTTCAGCTCTGCCCAGCCCAGCCTCCCTTCCTGATGTGGGTGGTGTGGAGTGTCTCAGGGACGGTTTTGGAGCAGCCCCTGGGGCAAGTGGACATCCCCCCCCCCCCGACATCTAGACACCACTGAGACCCCAGCCAGAGAAGACCATTTTGCCAGAGCTGTGGCAAAACCTTGGATCTCTGCTGTTGTCCAGCCACCCACTATCCTGCCGACTTCTCTGACTGCCAGACTGGCCTCAGGGGTAGTCAGGCCCCTGCACCGGCAGCTGTGGTGGCTGGAAACAAGCACCCTAAAATGGGGCCCATGTCCTGGCTTGGAACAGCGCGAGCGAAGCGGGAGGGGGTGGGGACACGATGTCCATGTTCGCTTTGACCCTCTCCTGGGGCTCGCGTGGTAATCTGCCCCTCCCATCCCCGGCCTGCTCTGTCTGCCTGTCTGTCTCTCCTGGTCATCTCATCCACTTCTCTTTGCCCTCTGGCACCAAGGACGCTGGTCTGGGCTCGGCCCTGTCCAGCTCCGGATGGACCTGGGCAGAGGAGCTCACAGAGAAGCCTGTCCTTGGGTGGAGTTGGAGTCTCTGGGTCCACAGAGCACACTGAGTCTTGGCCTGGGGCCCTCCCAGGGTGTGGGGGGTCAGGAAGAAGGGGCGCCAGGCTTCAGCACCACCACCACCCTCGCACCATCTTGGCAGGCGTGGCAAGGAGCAGGGCTAGATGGCTGGTGTGAGTCCTTCCTGTCACTCTCACCACTTGGAACCATAAGCCTTCTGCACCCAGCCTCTGCCGCTAAGGGGAGGGGGGGTGAGGGCACGGAGGGGGCAGCACCAAGAGGAGGCTGGATCCTCCGCCAAAGCCCAAGCTTTCTGAATCTGGGGCTCACCTCACCCTCTCCCTCTGCTCCCACCCCACCACCTCCTGCCCACTTCCACGGCTGTCACCAAGGGCCGTGGAAAGAAGACCGTTCAGGAGGCCTGGTCGGGGCCGTGGCTCTGAGGACAACTGGCTCCTGACCTTTGAGGTTCCTTGGCCTTCAGAGCCGAACTCCGGGGTTGGCTAGTGAGCTAGGTCAGGTGACCTTGGGAAGGACTGCAAACCCTGGTGCCCCAGGCTCCTGGGGTGGGGGGAGTCTTGCCCTGCTCCCCAAAGCTGAGCCAGGGTCATTTTGGTGGGACTGTTTCCCTGCCAGTGGCTTGGGCTAGTCCCAGGACACAGGGGGTTCTGAAGGCCCCTGAGTGGGCAAGTGGCTGGGGTCCCCTCCTGGCCGGCTTACTCCGCCCCAGCTCCCAGGCTCTGGGGAGGGGAGGAGGTTACTCAACGCTGGGTGGGGCCCCAGGAGGGAAGATGGCGCCCATCCTGTGGCAGGCTGGCTTGAGGGAGGCCAGCTGAGCGTCTCTGGGGCAGGGTGTGAGGTGGTGCCCCGGGAAGGCCAATGAGACAAGAGGGGTTCCCAAAGTGTCGGGCATTTTGTCCCCCCGACTTCTCTCCGACCCTCCTCCCTTGAGAGGCTCCAGTCAGAATGCCTCCTCTTCCTGGAACTCTCTGGCCCCCACCAGCTTTCTGCCTGGCTGCGTCCGTTTCCCTGCATCTCCACCCAGGCCAGACCAGGTGGCCAGTCCTTTTCCAAGCATCCCTGCCTGCTCCCCACCACCCCAGCCCACCCGCACCCCACACCCAAGCACTAGACCTAGGTATGTGTCAGGCCCACTTGACCTGTGTGTTGGGGGAGGGTCCATAATGGTTGGGGGTGTGACCCCTTCACCCCATCCTTCCTTCCCTTCCAGCTTCACTCCCCGCCTGCTCCCCCCCCTCCAAGAGAAACTCCCCCCCAGCCACCGCGAGATTCCAGCCACACGGGGGCGCCGCCCAGCCCGCTGCCCCTCGTGGGGAGACCCCACCTGGGCGGCCCAGAGACCTGAGTTCCCATGTGGGAGCTCGCACCCTCCCCAGGGGGGCCTCGTGCATGCGCGCAAGGTCACCATCCTCGGGTGGGGGGCGGCTGCCCAGGAGTAGGGGCTCGTGTTGCCCAGGGGTGGGGGCCCCGGGGGGTGCGGGGCTCACCTCCAGAGCTTGCCCAGCGTCTTGCTGAGCTCGGCGTTGTGCAGGTGCGGGTACTGGTCGGCCAGCTTCCTGCGCGCCGCCTGCGCCCACACCATGAAGGCGTTCATGGGCCGCTTGACGTGCGGCTTGCTCTTGCTGGAGCCGTTGACGCGCACGGGCATGGGCACGAGCGTCCAGTCGTAGCCGCTGAGCACCTGGCTGACGGCCTCGCGGATGCACACGGGGAACTTGTCGTCGTCCGCCTCGCCCTCCTGCTGCTCCTTCTTGACCTTGCCCAGCTCCCCGGGCCCCGGGCTGGCCCGCAGGCCCGGGCCGCCGTCGGGCCCCAGCGAGGGCGCGCCCCCCGGGGACAGGCAGCGGGGCTCCTCGGAGCCCACGGGGCTCAGCTCCACCTCCGACAGGTCCTGCTCCTCCGCCATGTCGACCCCGGCCGCCGCCGCCGCCTCCCCCGGGCCCGCCGCCGAGCTCCGCGCGAAGAGTCCAAGGCCCACCTGGATGGAGGGGTGGGGGTGCGCGGTGGGCGGCGCGGTCGCAATGGCCCGAGGGGGCGGCCCTCCCTGCGCCCCCCGGGGTCGGCGCGTCTTGTCCACGCCTCTCTCCAACACCTGGTCCCAACCGTCGCCGGGTGGGGGGCGGGTTTGGGCTGAGCAAACCTTTGGGTGGAGGTGTGCTGATGGAGAAGAAGAAACACCCTAATCCCCGCTGCTGCTGGAATTTCCCACCTTGCCGCTCACCTCCCCGCTGCCCTCCGCCTGCCCCGGCCCCACGGGGCCCAGAGGAGCTGGGTGGGGGTCGAGTGGGGCGCCACCTTCTCCCCGCAGCCACTGCGGGCTTCCTGTGGGCGGCGGCGGCGGGCGCGCTCACTCACCTCCTCGGCCCTCTCCTCCAGCCTGGGGCTTGTCCTTAGGAAGTGGAACACCGAGTCCCAAGGTGTGCGGTCCAGCTCGGGGCTGGGGGGTGCTACCGACAGGGATGGAAGGGAGGGGCTGGGGGGCCCAGAGCCTCAGGCCAAGGCCTCCCAGGGACAGAGCCCGAATCCTCACCACCAACCACCCGGGCTGGACTACGGCGACTAAGTGAGCGCAGAGCCCTCGGAGGGCTGGGGAAGGAAGGAGGGGGAGCAGGGAGGGGGAGCGGGGAGGGAAGGGCAGAAGGTGGAGCCTCCAGCGCTGCCTTCATCCCCAACACTGAGGGCTCCTCCGCCAGCGCCCCAGCGCCTTCACCCCCACCCCCCAGCTCCTTGAGCTGGACGCCCCAGGCCCACCTCCTTGGCTTTAGTTTGGGATTAGTCAGGGAGAGCTCAAATGGGGTTAGTTAGGCTAGGAGAGAGGGGCTTGGGGTGAGAGGAGGCAGATTGGGCCCAACTAGACTGACCCTGGGCAGCACAGGGCGGGAGGAGCAGTCTACAGAGTCTGGGGCGAGGTGGGGAGAAGTCCTGTTCTGTGGGCCTGTGTGGTGCAGTCCCCCTGAATTGGACTCAGGTCCGTACCTGGAGAGGCAGCTGGACTCCCCACTCAGCTCGTGTGGCCCTTCCCTCCAGTCTGCCTTGTCACGGGCGGCCAGCTGGCAGGCTCAAGACAGAGGCCACAGGCTGGGGCTGGGGTCCTCCTGCAGGGCCCTCCTTCCTGGGCCTGGGCCTGGGTGCCCTCCATGCTGAGCTCACCCTCTCTTGGCTGAGGTGGCTGTGAAGGTCCTGAAGTCCCCTCTCCACCCCCAGGAAGGCCAGGGGTAGCCTGCTCTCCTTACTCCCCATCACCTGGTGGGTGACCTGTCACCGTCCCCCTTTTTCCTAGGCCTCTCTGCCAAAGGTCACAGCCTTATTCTTCCCATCCACAGAACCCAGGACCTCCCTGAAGCCGTCCAGTCTAGAGTGGGCTGGAAAGGGGTCTGGGCAGGCCAGGCCTCACTCACACTCGGGAAGGACCCAGGACCCAGGGGATGGGGCTTGGGGTAGGGGACGGGACACAATAAAGTCGTCACACAAGGCAGAGGCATGTTGGGGGTGGGGGGAGTGGACATTGGAACACACACACACACACACACACACACACACACATGCTCGCACACACAGCGGGCAGGACAATCAGGCCAGTGTGTCTGGGCCCGGGAGCCCAGTGAATTAGGAGTTTGATAAGGGTTTTCTCTTTCTCTTGCTTGCCGGCCTTGGACAATCTCCCCCCAGTTTTCCTCGATGCCACCCCCAGCGCTGCCAACCCTCCTCCCCCGCCTCCCTGCGCTTCCCTGTGCCCAGACTCTTGTTCGGGGCCTTGAAACTGTGAGCCGTCTTTGTTCGAAATACAGGTGAACGGCAATCATGTGATTAACACACACACACATAAAAAGCTTTTTAACAGCGCCCGCTCGGCCTCAGAACCGCCCGGAGAGGAGCCGCCCTGGATGGACAGAGGGACGGAGGGGACAGAGGGGACAGAGGGACGCACATCCAGCCGCTCTGTCCCACCAGCTGCAGCCTCCGACTCCTGCTGCTGCGTGCCTGCCTGCCGCTGCCTGCCGGCCCGCCCCAGCATCTCTCTCGCGGTGGGTCCCCATTCATCCTAGTTCTGGGGTCCTCCTCTTCTCCCCGCAGCAACCTCCAGACTCAGACTTGCGCCCCCCTGGGCAGGGGAGGGGTGGCTGTGGAGGGAGAGGCTCCAGGGCCAGGAAGCCAGTGGGGGCTGCACAGCCACCCCCTCTCCAGCTTCTTGCTGCCCCTGCCCCCCTTGGCCCAGCTGGCCTGGGTGGGGGCTCGAGGTCTGCAGAGACCACCCTGGAGGGGATGGGGAGCTGCTCCCCCTCCCCCCTCCCTCCCTCAGTCTTCCATGCCTTGCTTGGGTCTGCTGGGAGGTGCAGGCTGAGGCAGGTGGGTCTGGGTGGGTGGGTGGGTGGGTGGGGGCAGAGCTGTCAGATGATCAGAGCTGCGGGGGGGCGCTCCTGCTGTGAACATAGCCCTGCCCATCACACTGGCAGGGGAGGGTGAAGGGCCCATATTCATCCAGGAGGACAGGGGTCTGCTGGAGGAAGTGGGGGATGGTGGCAGACACCGGGGTCTGCCAGGGCCAGTGTCTGCCCCCTTCTCTGCATGCCCCCTCACTGACCCTCCCCAAGGATGCTCCTGAACCCCACCCCCCAAGTCCAGGTCTGTCCCTCCACAGGAAGGTGTTAAAGATGTGGGACTCTCACCTGCCCCCTCTTGCCATGCTCATTCCCTACAGGAGAGGGCCCAATGTCTGGGTTTGGGGTTCCTGTCAGGGTCATTGGGGTTCCCAGGGCCTGGCCTGGGCTCTCTGAGATGGGCTCCGGAGAGGAAGCAAGGACCTGGACACTGCCCAGAGAGTGGCTTTAGGTCAGCAGTGATCCTTAACCCCTTAGCACCCACAGTCCTCTTCCTCAAGCCCTGTGCCTGCTATGGAAAGGCTCAGCCCCATGATGGGCCTCCTCCTTGCTGCCTGCAGTGGACACTGATGTGACGTACTGCGGAGCCAGGCTGATGTGTCCTGGGCAAGTGGAGACTCCCAGCCTCAGTTTCACCAAATGGGGAGTGGGTGTGACTCCCTCAGAGGAGAGTCACAAGGGAAGTCCCGTGTGGATTCGAGCTGAGGGTCTTGGCTGTTACTCCTTCTGGTCCCGCTGGTCTACACCCCCTCCCAGACCTCCACCCTGCTTCCCACCAGTGGGCTGGGTTTGGCCAGAAGCTCTCAGGTTGCCAGGCACAGGCACACTCCAGGCAGGGGCCCAGAGCCCCAGCTCCCATCCTGCCACATGTTAGAATCACCTTCTTATGGAAATCTTGAAGCACAGGGCTCACGCAGATGGAGAAGTCTGGGATCCTGGGACGGACCCTCTTCCAGGTCCCAAACCTCCAAGCCCACACCCTGGCCCCAGACCTGCAGGGCTATACTGAGGTGTGTGGGGCATTGTGGGACTATGCCCTGGGAGGGGGAGGCCCAGGGGGCAGGGTCAAGGGCGCAGTAGTGCCCTAGTGGACTTTCTCAGGGTTTTCAGCGGCCCCCCCCCTCCCCGCCCCTGCCCGCTAGACAAGGAGGTGATTTGGTCAGTTTGTGGGGTTGACCACTGGATTCAGAGTCAGGACCCCTTGCTGCACTTGGTCGCCCGACTGACCTGGGACAAATTGTCCTCAAAGGTATGGTCTTCTCCCGAGGAAAAGGTGGGTCATTTCATACCGAGTCATCGACCTTTAGCACCGACAGGGACCCCGAGACTGAGGGCTGGCCCAAAGTAGGAGCGATAGAACCAGACAAATGGAGTCAAGGTCATAGGCCAGTCCAGAGGTGGTGCTTACTGATCCACCGCCATGGCCTGCCCCTCAGGAGTTCAGGTCTGGTCCTGGAAGGCCCCTCAGACCACGGTTGGGCCGGGGCTGCTCCTCTGTGTGGTGAGGCAGTGGAGCCTCGCGGAGGGCCCTGCTCCTGGCCTCAAGTGAGCGAGCAGGCGCTGTTTTTCTGAGACTGGGTAGGAAGGCCCAAGCTCACCTGGTTGATGGTGGTGCCTGGGGGGCTGGGACCTGAGCCCTGTTCTGACCACTGTGCCCCCCTGACACTAGGTCCCAGGGGAAGCTGCTTGGGTGCGCTGCCAGGCCTTTAGGCTTGTGCTGCTGCCTCTGCTGGCCGGGCCCTCTCTTCAGCGGTGTTCTCAGCTGCCTGGTTGAGATTTTTCTTCTTTCCCCTTGGGCCAGAGATGTTCACGAACCTGCCCCCCTTACTGTACCATCCCAGCTTCCTAATGAGACTCCCTGAGGGTAGATCCCCGGGCTTCCTGGTTGCAGGGCCCTGTGTGGCCTGGGGGAGTCTTCTGAGAGCTTAGGTGCCATTCCAAAGAGAACATGACAGGGGAGGCTGAAGAGCAGTCAGGAGCAGCTTCCTGGAGGAGGCGGTGGGTTGGCGTCTGTCCCACCAGAGCTTTCCCCACTCCCCGTTTCAAGTCCGAGTGGAGGGTCCAGGAGACAGGTCAGGAAGGCAGCTCCTGGGGCCGGAGTCTTCCTCCCCTCCCAAACCCACTCTCTTTGGGAACAAGGAAGCTGGGGCCAGTGCCCAGTGCTGCCTCGAGGCAGCCTGGCCTCTGCCCTCCTCTCAGAGGCCTTCAGAGGAAGCCTCTTGTTCCTGTTGCCCCAGCCCCAGCCCCAGCCCCAGCTGCCAGAAAGCCCTTCCTGGAGTCTGCCCTGAGTCCCTCCCCTGCTGTGAGCATGCGGGAATGGATGTTCCCTCTGGGCGGGGCATTGGGCCAGGACAGTGATGGAGGCCAGGCCTGGCCCCGAGGTGCTCAGCACTTGGTGGGAGAGACCAGAGAGAGCCAGAGCCCAGTACAGCTGAGGCCTGGCACTGCCCAAATGGGTGACTGGAGGTGGTACATGGTACCTGTCATGGGGGCCATGAGCACAGACTGAGGCCTGCTGGGAACTCACTTCTGCCTTCAGTTCCAGGCAGGAGAGAAAGCACCCTGGGCTGGGAATCCCAGGGCTGGGTCAAGTCCCACCTGGGCTGCCGGGCAACTTCCCCTTTCCCTGGGCCTCCAGTTGCCTCCTCGGTTAAGTAAGGGTGAGGGCCCTGTTATAGCCAAGGGAGTTTGTGGATTTGATAACCAGGGGGTTAGATTTCAGGCAGAGGCCAATGCCAGACCCAGCGCTGCTTCCCAGAGATTCTGGGCTTCTCAGAGAGAAGCGATGGGAATTTCATGGAGAGTTCCCCCCCCCCCCAAGCAGAGCAGTCTGGGAAACACAGCCTTCAGTGCCTTCTAAAAGAGCGGCAGGGCCGGCCAGAAGTAGTGAAACCTCGAGGTTTACCAGCTTGCTGCTGTTAGGCGGTTTCCAGTTGGTTCTGTGTACCACAGGAGGCTGTACTGCTGGGCCCTGCACCAGCCTCACGGTCTTTGCTGTGTTTGAGCCCATTGTGGCCGCTGCTGTGGCAGCTCATCTCCCTGCTGACCTGCTTCTTTGTTTGTTGACCTTCTGCTGTACCAAGCACGATGTCCTCCAGGGACTGGACCTTCCTGATAGCATGCCCAAGATACATGAGACAGTCTTGCCATCTTCCCTTCCCTACTCTAACCCAATCCAACCTAATCCAACCCAACCCAACCTAATCCAACCCAACCCAACCTAATCCAACCCAACCCAACCCAACCCAACCCAACCCAGCCCAACCCAACCCAGTCCAATCCAACCCAGTCCAATCCAACCCAACCAACCCAATCCAATCCAACCCAACTCAACCACCCCACACCACACTCACCCCCCCAACCCAAACTCACTGCGATTGAGCCAATGTGGACTCACAGTGACCCTATAGGACGGGGTAGAACTCTCCCAATGGGTTCCTGGAACTTATAACTCTTTATGGGAGTAGAAAGCCTTATCTTTTCCCCAAAGAGTGGCTGGTGGCTTTGAACTGCTGACCTTTCGAATCACAGCCCAACGCATAACCACGATACCACCAGGGCTCCTCTTAAGGATAGACAAGTGGTGGGAATTCTGTAGTTAATGATCCATTTATCTTTTGTTTCAAATACTCATATCCCAACCACTTCTTTTAGCTCTTCTCCTCTCCCTCATTTCTCCATCCGCTCCCCCTCTTCCTTGTCTTGTCTTGTCCTTTTTCTCCCTCAGCTCCCTCCCCCTCGTTTTAGGCCTCCGCTGCCTCCTTCTTCCCCTTCTCTCCTTTCTTCCTTCACCACCCCCCTTTCCAAAACCCTTTTTATTGTGAGAGAGGTGGGTGGCTTTCGGAGCAGAGCATCCGTTTTCTATTCACGCATCGTCTCAACTCCCCATTGCCATGTCCTCAGGGGACCCTTACTCCCCTTACACCCCCCTCGTGTTTCCCCCGCTTGCTTCCCTCCTTTCCGAACCCTCTGTCCTCTGTCCTTGGGCGAGTGCTGCCCTCTGGACCTCCAATGGTTGGTTATCTAACCCCATGGTGAATTCAGTTCCTGACCTGACGGATGACAAGGGTCCTGCCAGTCTCTATCTGACCAGGAAGCCTGGTCTCTTTTCCTTCCAAACCATGTAGCTGCCCTGTTGTTGCCGATTCAGAGAATACAATGGAATACAATGGGATTCTAGTCCCGGGGGAGGATATACAGGGGGTAAGTCAAAAAGTATTGCTCCTGGGGATTCTAGTTCATACAGGCTTGGGTTGATTCCAAACAGCGTGTTTAGACGTGCCCCTGTGATGGGGGACGGTTGGAGCCATGTTCTCTCAGGAGCAACCTTAGTTTAATCCCCTCAGGGGGCCTTAAAAAAAAGAGGTCCAATCAGAATGGCAGCGCCTGAGGGCATCTGCCATGCCAGCTAAATTCAAGGTCAGCCTAGAAGGTTGTGGTGCTTGTTTTTAGGGGCTCCCTGAAGAGTTACTTTTGACAGGTGCCCTCCAAGGGAACCAGGTGCTCATGAGGGCCTCTTACAAAGACTTTCTAAGAAAACGGAAACCGGACTGCATCAGTGAGAAGGCTGGCAACCCAAGGCTGGTTGGTTGTCCCAACCCGATGGCGCACCTGCCCGTCCTTCCAGGGTGCCAAGGACTCGCCTATGAGAGTTTCTTGGGGGACATCTGATCCCATCCGCTCCCCCAGCCCTGATCTTGCTCCTTCAGATTTCTTTTTTGTTCCCCTAATTCTGAGGATGCCCACACTGCCGTGGCATCCGTGGAAGGGCTCGGGGATCCCCGGGGATGGTCGAGGAGAGACAGAATTGCCGCTCTCTGATGGATATCATCCCTAGAGGGTCCAGAGAGCCAGGCACTTCGACAGTGTCTTCCCATTTTGATGTGTTTGCTGCATACGGGTTCTTTTGTGGCTGTTGCAGCCTCTTTGATGCGGCCTCTGAGTTGCCAGGGGTGGGATTTGAGTGACATGTGGACTTGCTCTGACCCTGCCCCGGTCTCCGACTCACTGCCTCCCGCCCAGGCGAACATTCACTGAGTGGCAATGGGATAAAAGCCGGCCCTGCCCACAGTCACCTCTACGCTTCCTGCCCCTGTCCTTACCCTCCCTCCAACACTGGCCCCTGGGGATCTCCTGAAGCCTTTTCTCTTCCTCTTCCTCACTCTCAGGGTCGGGAAAGAAGGCTGGTGCTCTGCCCAGAGTTTTGGGAGGGCTCTGTCCCCCACAATCTCAGCACAGAGCCCCCCATGAAGCCTGCTTTGCCCTTTGAGCACTTGGTAGCCCTGTCCTCTCTGTCCATCCCCAGCGGGTGGCCTGAGCCCCAGCAGCTCCAGGTCTGTCTGCAGGCCACCTTGCCTGTTGGTGAAGACTGGCGCTCTCCCCTGCCTCCTGCCTCACTAAGGGGTCCAGCTGGGTGCTGTACCGGCAGGGGAGGGTGTGCCTGAGAGCACCGTTTCTCACCCTTCTCCAGCATAACGCAGTAGGTGCTCACTGCTGCACCTGGAGGGGTGTTGTACATGTACAGGCAGCGGAGGGTCGTGGGTTTGAATCTGGGCTCCCCTGACGATGAGCTGTGTCCTTGGACAAGGGACGTCCGTCTCTGAGCATGAGTTTCCTGCCAGGTTATGAAGAAGAGCTAGTCCAAGCAGGCCTGTGGTGCTTGGCAGATGGTGCCTGGCACATAGCTGGGCTCGGTGGGTGGCAGCCGCGCTTGGAGCGTCTCGGGGACCTGCCTGTGGAGAGAGCAGTTGCCAGCTGATCTTGGGCTTGAGTGCAGTCATTACCGCCTCACCTGTCCGAGCGTGCCCTCCAGTGCTCTGGTCCGTGATGCTGGGGGCCCCGGGTGTGTCATCCCATCGAACACTAAGAAACAGAGAAATTGAGGCCCAAGAGGGGAAGTGGGTGACAGAGGGCACTTGACTGGTCTTCTCTGGGCTGGACAGAGCTTTGGCTTATTTTCTGATGGCAGATTTTAAAACAGTTAGGTACAGAGAGCCAGCCTGCTTTCTTCGCTTGGGTAGATGCCTTGAGAGATCCATTAGTACGACTGGCTGATGTCTACGTCCTTTGGAGACTGATGGAAACACCGGAGACAGATGTGGAGGGAGCTGAAGCTCCCCACCCTGGGTGCACCCATAGAGCTTTCCCTGGGCGCACCCATAGAGCTGCTTTGAGGGAAGCACTGGGGCTCAGGTGGCTGGGCCCCTGCCTTCCTCTGAGGCTGTGTGTTAAGTGCAGAGGGATGCTGTGTCTCATGGATGAGCTGGGAGCCCCCGTGGTCACCCGTCCACTCACTCAGGCCTTATCCCTTCCCAGCGACTCCCTAGGGGACAAAGAATGGACACATGTGAGGGTCAGGAGAGGGGTGAGGGGCGGAGGCCCCCTGGGGGCACCGTGGTTGAGTGCTGGGTGGCTACCTGAGAGGTTGGTGGTTCAAACCCACCTGGTACTCCGAGGGAGAAAGAGGTGCCCTCTCCTCTCCATAAAGAGTTGGTCGACGGAGACTCTACGGGGCAGGCAGTCCTACCCTGTGCCCACATGTGGTCTTTCTGATGAGAACCCACTGGGCTTGGCTTCTCTGAATTGGCAACAACAGGGCAGCTACATGGTTTGGAAGGAGGATGAGAGAGAGGAGGGGTGGGGACTGGACAAGGATAGCTCTTTTCGGGTGGCACGCTTCGTGTTCCCCCTAGAGGGGCTGGAGCTTCTGAGCGTGGTGTGGCGAATGGGAGGCTTTTGACCTACCAGTGGCAGGGGGCCAAGAAGCTGGGTGGTGGTGGGGTGCTGGTCAGGGTTTCCCAGCTCATGAGATGATGCTGGAGGGATTGGGCCCAGGTCCTTCCCTACTGTGGCCCCTGCTGTTTGACTGATGAGGGTGTGAGCTTCCTCTTGCTCTCTGTTCCCCTCCTCCCTCAACGTGGAATGCGGCGTTACAGTGGGGTTTTTAACAGTGGGGTTTTCAGGTTGGGGGCTCTCGGGCAATGTCGTTATTGTTAGGTGCCATCCTTGCAGCTCCCACCCACAGCGACCATAGGTTCGACAGAAGAAGACACCGCCTGGCCCTGCGCCACCCTGACAATCATTCTTTGAGCTCATTGTCTCAACCACGTGTCCATCGATCTGTAGGGGCGGGGCGGGGTGGGGGGGTCTTCCTCTTTTTCCACTGCCCTTCTACTTTACCGAGCATGGTGTCCTCTTCCAGGGACGGGTCTCTCCCGAAAACACGTCCAAAGTGCATGAGACAGCGTCTCACTCTCCTAGTTTCTAAGGAGCATGCTGGCTGTACTTCTTGCTAGACAGTTGTGGTCTCTCTCCTGGAGGCCCGCTGTCCTCTCAATGGTCTTCGTCAATCCCCTCATTCAAACACACCCACTCTTCCGCAGCCTTCGTTATCTGTTATCGGTTGGCCAGCGTTCACATGGACCCGAGGCGACGGAAAGCGCGAGGGCTTGGGGTCGGGTGAGCCTTCGTCTTCAAAGGGTCGGTCTTGAGCTTCAGCACTTCTAAGAGATCTCTTGCAGCACATCTGCCTGATGCAATGTGTCTTTGCGTCTGCGGTCGCTGAGGAGCCGTGGTGGCAGAGTGGTTAAGCGTTGGGCAGCGAACTGTAAGGTCGACAGCTCAAAGCCACCAGCTGATCCGAAGGACAAAGATGGGACTTTCTATCACCACGAAGAGTTACCGTCTTGGATACCCATGGGGCAGTTCTACCCTCACCTCTGAGGTGCTGGTTATGGGCCAGAATCGACTTGATGGCAGGGAGGTTGTTTTGGGTAGATCCAAGAAAAATGGAATCCTTGACAACCCTGGTCTTTTGCCTGTTCATCAGTACGACTTCCTTCTTCTTTGACGACGTCCCTTGCTAGTGAAAGAGGGGGTTGGGTGATGACACGCTTAGATCTGGAGCCAGGCAGGTTAGGTTCAGCTCTGGTTCTTGCCCCAACTCACTCCCTGTGGGATTTGGCCAAGTTATGTAATCGCCCTGCATCTCCTCTCCTGCTCTGTGAGGGAGGAGGCAGGATGGGGCAGGACGACCGGCTCCCTGGAATATTTCAAATGGTGAAAGAAAGCAGGGGTGTGAAGTGCTTAGCACGGGGCCCTGTGTTCATGGCCCTCTCTCAGTCACCTCAGCAACTGCTTCCTGTCCAACGCCGGCCGGGTGGGACCGGCAGTGACTGGGGGTCATACTCGCCAGCCAGTTGACACTGAGTGGATTTCCACCCATCGAGACCCCATGGGCATCAGAGTAGAATTGTGCTCCAGGGGGCTGTTAGGGCTCCTGTTTGGAGACGAGATCACCAGGGCTCCCCAAGCGCCCACCTGGGCTCCAACTTCCAACCTTGTGGCTCGAGCACGTTCATTAACTTTTCTGCACCACCGGGGACTCCTACTGGGGACAGTCATGCCCTGGCTGGCTAGTGAGGTGGGGATAATAACCTTCCGGGTGTCATGTAAGCCAGGAAATCTCTTCCCTTTCTGGGGTGAAGAGTTGAATTTCCCGAGATAAGAGCAAGAGCGGCAGGTACAGCCCCGAGGGGCTGTTCACACATCAAGGTATCAAGCTGCCTGTCCGGCTCACAGCAAACCATCCTGAGACCCACACTGGCTGCCCAGCTCCTCCCTCCAATCACCTCCAGGCAGCAAGCAGGCTTCACTGCTCACCTGGGCTTTGTATTTGTCTTACCTCCCTGGCAAGGGTGAGCTGGAAAATCAGCGAGCTTGGGGGTCTCCTGTTTGGGGTTGAGGCCCTTGAGCTAGACATCTCGGTAACTCGGCCCCAGCAGGTGCACATGGAGGAAGAGCTCCAGGTGCGCCGAAGGTCCTGGCCCTTAATGTGTGACTGCTGAAAAGACATGGAGGCCCCTTCTTTTTTTCAATCATTTTATGGGGGGGCTCGTACAGCTCTTATCACATCCACCCAGCCATCTATTGTGTCAAACACATTTGTACATTTATTGCTATCATCCTTCTCAAAACATTTTCTTTCTACTTGAGTCCTTGGTATCAGCTCCTCTTTTATCCCCCCCCTTCCCTGCCCACCCCTCACCCCTTCATGAAAACCTTGATAATTTAAAAATTATTTTTGTTTTTTCATGTCTTACACTGACCAATGTCTCCCTTCACCAACTTTTCTGTTGTCCATCCCCCTAGGAGGGGGTTACAGGTAGATCATTGTGATCAGTTCCTCCTTTCTCTCTACCCCCCACCTTCCCTTTCCCCTCCTGGTATCGATGCTATCATTACTGGTCCTGGGGGGGTTATCTGTCCTGGATTCCCTGTGTTTCCAGCTCTTATCTGTACCAGTGTGCATGCTCTGGTCTAGCCGGATTTGTGAGATAGAACTGAGGTCATGATAGTCGGGGTGGTGGTGCAAGGGAGGAAGCATTAAAGAACTAGAGGAAAGTTGTGTGTTTCATCACTGTTGATACTGCACCCTGACTGGCTCAACCCCCCCCTTGCGATCCTTCTGTAAGGGGATGTCCAATTGCCTACAGGTGGGCTTTGGGTCCCCAATCTGCGCTCCCCATTGATAAGATTTTTCGTTCTGGGTCTCTGATGCCTGATACCTGATCCCATCGACACCTCATGATCACACAGGCTGATGTGCTTCTTCCATGTGGGCTTTTTTGCTTCTCAGCTAGATGCCCACTTGTTTACCTTCAAACCTTTACGACCCCAAACCCTATAGCTTTCGATAGCCAGACACCATCAACTTTCTTCACCACATTTGCTTATGCATGCATTTTGTCTTCAGCAATTGTTTCAGGAAGGTGAGCATCACAGAATTCTGGGTTATGAGAACAAAGTGTTCTTGAGTTGAAGGAGTACTGAGTAGAAGCCCTACATCCGTCTGCTACCTTGATACTTAACATATAAATATATGTACATAAATCTATTTCCCTATCATTATACATAACTATATTTCATATGTACATGCCTGTATTTAGGCCTCTATAAACATCCTTTGCTTCCCAGCTCTTTCTTCTATTTCCTTTTACTTTCTTCTTGTCCCACTATCATTTCTTCCTCCATTCGGGTTTCAGTAATTCCTCTCAGTTACAGTAACCTTGATTAAACCCCACTCAGCGTCCTACACCCTCCTTGCCATCGATTTTAGATCACTTGTTGTTCCCTTGTCCCTGGGTTGGTTGACCCTCCACTTCTCCTCTCCCTTGTCCCCCACAGGAATCATCAGTCTCGTTGTTTATTCATATCTAGATAGACATACAGTAATAATAATATGCACAAAAACAAGATAGAGCAAAACAAAGCAACAAAAGAAAACAAACAAACAAAAAGCGATCAAAAAACCCCTGTAAATAGTTCCAGGTCTGTTGACTTTTAGGAGTGTTTTCCTATTGGGTCTGACGCCCTGGCTCCAAAATCTCTTTTTTGGTGTTCCCTGGGGACTTCATTGCTTTGCTCCCCTTGCCGCTTTGTTGCATGCCCTTAGTGTTTCACTCTGGTGTGGTGGGGTCAGATTGGGCATGATTCCCCCACGGTGTCCCCAGTGTTGTCCCCACGGAGACCATTTCTGCCTGCCTCTGGTGACATCAGGGCGGAGGAGAATCCATCTCCAGATCTGTGTGATTGCCACTGGCCGGGGTCATCATCTTTCTTGACCCATTCTGATGTCTACGGCCCCTCGGCTCACTGGCAGCACTTTCGTCTGTGGGGTTGATTAGGGAAGTCATTAAGTCCCCACCAGTCAGGGCCAGTAAATGGTAAAGAAACAGTTCCCGGTTCACAGCAGCGTCTCTTCTCAGCCAGCAGCCACGTTTCTCTCTGCTCCTCAGCCGTTCAGCCTAATGGTCCCTTGGTGACTTACCTCTGTGGTCCAGGAAGACAACTGGCTACTCTGCTCACAGTCTCAGGGTCTTGGCCTCTGCTCTGCCTGCTGGTCTCTGGGTTCAGCCCCACGGGTGGCTCCCCTTCCTGCCTCTGCACTTCTGAGGTGGCTGAGACCCGGAGTGCCTTTGCTGGAGGGGTGGTTTTCTCTCCCTCTTCAACAGAGGTTGACTGGATTCGCACCCTCCAATAAGATGGAGTCAGGATACATTCCTCTGTCAGCCTGTCCGTTAGCATAACATGGTTAGCCACAACCATGGGAATACCACACGACCCAACTCACTGTTGAGTGGGTGCCGACTCACCGCGAACCTATAGGACAGGGTAGACCTGCCCCTGTGAGTTTCTGAGACTGCAACTGTTTATGGGAGTGGAAAGTTCCGTCTTCCTCCTGTGGGGCAGCTGGTGGTTTTGAACTGCCGGCTCTGTGGTTCACGGCCCCAGTGCAAAATCCACTCTACTGCTGGGAACGTATACTACCTCACAGCAGGGAGTGTGGCTGGAAGGGCCGTATTCATTACCTGCCTCTGAGTGACTTTGGGGAAGTCAGCCTCCCTCTCTGGGTTGCTTCTGCCCGCTGTACCATGAGGGAGTTGGTTCAGGACGAGACTCTGGTCTTCCTACTCTGTGGTTGTATTAGGCTATCAGGGTGTGGCCCAGGAGCTGGGCTGTGGTGCCAAAAGGCAGGCACCAGGCTGGGAGTGAATGCCCAAGGAACCCTTCTGAGGTCTGGCTTTGAGGCAGCTGATCAGGGTTTAAGAGCTTGCCACAGGTGCCCCCTAAGTGCATGCAGACCCTCTTAGACCAGGGAGGTCCCCCCAGAATCAGAATACCATCCCATCCCTCTCTCCAGAGGCCTCTCCCCTGGCAGGAGATGCCCAGCTCCTGCAGCTCCTGGGGGATAGTCCCCAAGGCCACCTCTCACAGAGTCGCAGGGGGTGGGGTGGGGTGAGTGGGGTGGCAGGGAGAGCCTGCACATGGCTACACGTTGGGCTGAGAAGTCGGCAGTTCAAAACCACTCCGACAGAGAAAGACGGGCCTTTTTATTCCTGTAAAGAGTGGCAGAAGCCCGCAGGGGCAGGGCTGTCCTGTCCCGTAGGAGGCCCAGGGATCCGGCTTGACTCAATGGCGTGAGTGCTTTTGTTTGTTATTTCCTTGGCTCTTGGGTCAAGTCCCAGTCTGCAACCTGGCCTGGCAGGACCTGCCCATTTCCACCCCATCTGTCTGGCTTCACCTCTCAGCTGTTTCACCTGGGAGCCACCCAAATGCTGTGCCCTCTGCCCCAGCACTCTCGGGGTGGGGTGTGTGTGGCTCTGCCTTTGGGCTCAGCCTCAAGGTCACTTCTGCTGAGTCCCATCCCCTGGTCCTGCAGGCTGGGCTAGCTCCCCTGGGGCTCCCTCTGCCAGCACCCCATCGCGTCCCTTCCAACCTCACTGCAGTTTGCAGTGACACACTGATGGCAAGATTAGGTCTTTGTGACCCGTCTTCTGCTCACAGATGTCAGCTTCCAGACTCCTCAGTGCCTGCCGCGCCTCGCCGTGCAATGTGTGCGTGCATGAATGGAAGTAGCGGCAGGTGGAGGAGGCAGGCGGGTGGAGGGGAGAGGCCCTGGGACCTGGAGAGGGGATGAGAGCAGAGGCGGGGGCTGTGGGTTTGAGAGGTGAGGCGCCTGACTCCCAGCCCAGTGCTCTTCCTGCCTCTGGCTCTAGGGCCTTCCTGGTGACCTGGGGTAGGGGGCGGAGCTGGAGGACAGAGCCAGCTCCAGGGACTCCACCCCTTCCCCTCAACGGGTCCAAAAGACAGGCTTCAGAACCACCGCTCCAGGGCACCCAGGCTGTGGACGGGGTGGAGGGGGGGGGGCAGGAAGCTCCCGGGTCTTCCCCGCCTCCCTCCTGCCCCACCCTCCACCCCCATCTCTGGCGAGAGCTGGCAGCCCCAGGCCTTGGCACCAGGGGCACGGGGGTGGAGAACGAGGAGAGATTCATTCTGGCTGGATGCCTTCCTCCCTCATGTGACTGCAGTGCCCTGGGAGCCAGGCCACCTGGGGGTCAGAAGGCACCACCTACCCGAACCCTCCAGAGTGCCTGCCCAGCACCAGTAGCCCACCCTGGGGTGGGGGCGGGGCCAGGGCTTGAGAGATCTCGGGGTCAGCCCCGAACCACTGAGAATGCTGGGTGTGGCACGGCTCCTCCCTAGCTGCCAGCTTCTCCATTACTGCCCGCGCCATGGCCCACACCTGGTACCAGAGCAGCAAGCTCTCTGGGGGCTGCTGTCAAAGCTGGTCCCCTGGCCCCATATGAAGACAGAGGTGGGAGGGCCTGGGAATCAGTATTTTAAACGCTCCCAGGGATTTTTGTGATGTGTATGTGTATATGTATGTGTGTGCATGTATTTGTGTATGTGTGTGTGTGATGGAAGTGGATGTTCTCCAGGGCCCCCTCCCCAGCCTCAAAGTGCCATCCTGCTGGCCATGCTCCATCTGTGACAGGTCCCCTGCCCACCCCCACCCCCACACCCTGGGCTGCTCTTGAGCCTCAGAATCTATGGCCAGCTCCCGCCCCGCCAGGGCACAGGGAGCAGGGTGCATTTGGGGTTCAGGTTTGGGCTGCAGGTAGGTGAGGGGCTGAGGGGGGTGGGAATAGGCAGGATCCTGGGCAGTGTCCCCCTGCACTCCTCCCCTCCTCCTCCTCCTCCCTTTCCTCCTCCCCCTCTCCTTTTTATCCCCTCCCCCATTTCTGCCTTTCCTCCCCCCTCTCTCCCCACTCTTCTCTCTTCTCCTTCCTCCTCCTCCCCCCCCTTCTCCTTCTGTCCCACTCCTCAGAGGGCCCCCCCCAACCCCCGGTCTGTCTGAGTCCCTGTTTAAGTCTCCACCTGGAACCTTCTGCAGTTCCTCCTTCCTTCCGGGGCGCAGCCTCCTCGGCTTCGTTGCAACCTGGACTCAAGCTTCTGGCCCTTCCCCCGCCCTGGCCTGCTCTCCAGCTCTCTACCCCGGCCTCCCCCCCGACATTTCTCCCCAGCTACCCTGTCGCCATTGACCTGGACATGTGGGCAGCAGCCTGGGTGGAGGCCCTGGGAGCGTGGGAGAGATGAACTAGGCCAGGACAGGAGGGACACCAGGTTTGGGCAAACGGCTGCCCAGCATCTTGGGGCCAAGGGCCTGCGTCCTGACCACCTGGCTCCAGCTAAGCCTGTGTCACCCTCTCCTCCCTCTTGCCCATGCCCAGCACCCCAGCTGCCCATCCTACATCTAGCCCCACAGCCCTCCTGAGGCTCTCCCAGGGTCCAGGACTTGGGGGGTGAGGGGAGACGAGACCCGGAGTGAGCATGAGCCCCCCTGGGTATCCGTCCTCACTCTGCAGCTGAGGGGCCCACTTCGTGCAGGAAGGGAGCCCTGGTGGTGCAGTGCTTCCTCCTTGGCTGTTAACCTCAAGGTCAGCAGTTCAAAGCCACCAGCCTCTCGGTGTTCTCCATGCAGAGCTCCAGTCTGGGAAACCCACCAGGGAGATCCGTCCTGTCTGGTTGGGGACAGTGAGTGGAGTTCCGAGTCCAAGCAGGAGATCCCCAGGCCCCCACAGGCCAGCTGATGGGCTCAAGGTCACTCAGCCTTCTGGACTTGGGACTTTGGGGTGGGGCGGGACACAGAGGGACCTGGGCAGGAGAATGCAAAGTATCTTGGTCCAGAAGCCAGGCACCTGGGGGGCTGGGCCGGGAGAGTGTCCTCAGCTCTCGGGGCTCAGTTTCCCTGCCTGCACCCTGAGACCTCCGGCTCTTCCTTCCCGTTGGCAGCGAGGGGTTGGGGGGGGGGGCATCTGACCATGACCCCACATCCTCCAGGCTCACAGGATCAAAAGCGGCCAGGGCACCTCCTCTGTCCTCAGGTCCTGGCTGACAGGTAGTGCCCTGCCCCAGCCCTGTTAACCCCCTCAGGGCCAGGGGGGACCCCAGAGCCCCAGCCTCCTGGCTGCTCCTCCAAGGGGTTTCTCTGGGGGTCCCAGACCTTGGGTGGGGCCTGGGGAGTTGCAGACTCCTGGTCTCCCACCCTCCAGCCGAGAGACCTTCAGATGCCCACTCCGCCACCCGGGGCTGGGCTGGGAACTCAAGTGAGGTGCTGGGTACACACCCCTCCCCGGGAGGTTGGGGTGCTCCCACCCTCCCATCTGGTGACTTCATCCTGTGACTGGGGGCTGGAAAGGGCCCTGGTCTCCCAGACTCCATGTCTGTGCCCCCCTGGCCGCAGGGCCCTGGGTGCAGGCTCCGAGGAGGAGGAGGCCGGGAGAAGGGTTAAGTCAGGAACTCCGAGATGGCGTTGGGCCGGCCATTCCTGCGGGAGCGAGGGCCGAGAACAAGGGACTCATTCTGTGTGTGGGAATTAATAGCAAGAGTCATCTGGGGTGTCATTCAAGACCTGATCGGCTCCCAGAGGCATGTGGGGTGGGGGTGGCGGGGGAAGAGGCGGGAGAGCCCCGAGGCGGATGTCAGAGGAAGGGCATCGGGGCCCAAGACGGAGCCCTGCTTCTCGTCACAGATGCGACCACCCACCCTCCCCTCCTCAAGTCCCTTCTCCCAGGAGGCTCCCCCACTGTCTCCCGGAGGTCTGGAGCCTGGCTGAGGCTGGGGGCCTGACAGGGCTCCCTCAGCTGCCCCCATCTCTCAGCTGGCTCCCTGGTGGCTCCCTGGGGCACCTCAGGTGCTGTGGAGAGCCAGCAAGGAGTGGGGAGCAGGTGTTAGCCAGTGCTTTCAACTGCCCATGGGGGGTGGTCTCCCCCAAAGTCAGGACTTGCGCCTCTTCAGCCTCTGTGCACTGTGGGCTCGGGACTTCTCAGTGATTTGTCCTCTGGGAGCGGTAGCTTCCGCAGCCCCCGGGCTACAAGGCCAGCCAGCACTCCATCCCCGGTCTGCAGGCGCACCTGCCAGCCACTGCCCAGCCCCCCGGTCCCCCTGGTCCGTGGTTTCTGTGTTTCCACATCTGGTGGCCCATTCTGCCGGCCCTGCGGAGACTTGATGCCTCTTCCTCTGATAGGCTGAGAGATGGAGCCCAAGTCCTGGGCCTCGGGCCACCCTGGGGGCCCTGGGCAGTTTCTGATTCCTCTGTGCAGTGGTAGACACGGTGTGAGGACCCTGGGGCACTCTGGAAGGTGGCCCGGTCCTGCTCCCTTGTGGGACATGGGGTGGGGACGGGGGAGCTCCATATGGTGTACTGAGGTCAGAGCAGAGGCCCTTCCACCACAGTCTGCGGGCCCTGGGTGTCAGTCCCAGCAGGACCCTGCCACTAGATGCTGAGCCAATTCCTGACCCAGAGGGAAGGGCAGTGACAGGGCGAAGCTTCCTTTCAAAGCGCTCTGCCGATGTATGTGTGGGAGGTGTGGACGTTAGGTGTGTGGAGTCAGTTCTGACCCACAGCGGCCTGACGCAGGACAGGACGAAGCAGCCGGCCCTGGGCCAGCCTCACAGGTGTATGTGTGAGTCCATTGCCGTAACCTCGGTGTCCGTCCGTCTCGTCGAAGGCCCGTCTCTCTCTCGCCCACCCTTTCCTTTACCAAGCTTGATGTCCCTCTCCAGCAACTGGAGGGTGGCTGGTGGAGGAGGTCCCTTTTGGATGTGCTGGCCCTCTGACCTAGAGGCTTCAAGTGGGCCAGGCCCGTCCCTCCCTGTGTTCAACAGTGAGCCGCCCCAGGGCCCCCAGGCCAAGAGGCAGAGCCCCAGGGGCGAGGGATGGGGCAACGCAGGTGCCCCTGCGGGCGTCGGAGGTATGGCAGGTGTCTGAGGGTGACGCCCTTCAACATCTTCAAAGTGGAACCAGCTTCCTTGGGGACACAGAGCCACCCATGGGGCACCCTGGGGTGGGCTGACGAGGTCCCACTGTCTAGCTCCAGGTTCTGCCCCTGCCCTGGAGAGCTCACAGTCTTGACCTTCAAAACTCCAAAAGGCCAAACTCACTACCCTGGTGTTGCGACTCTGACTCACAGAGACCCTACAGGGCAGAGTAGAATGGCCCCAATGGATTCCCAGGACTTAGATCTTTATGGAGAGCAGGAGCCTCCTCCTTCTCCCACAGAGCGGCTGGTGGTTTAGAACTGCTGACCTTGCGGCTCGCAGCTCCACACTACTCCCTACTCTCCTACCAGGCTCCTTCCACGTGACCTGGACACCCGCTGGCTTAGCCCTTGGGTGCATCTTGTGCTCAGTGCCAAGCAGGCTCTCAGGGGAGATGTGTGGCCTTGGAGCCCTTTGAGGAAGCAGGAGCACGGCCTAGGGGTCAGTGAGGAGCAATGCCATGAGAGAGAGGGCAAGGAGGACCTGTGCCTGGCCCTCCACGGGCCAGGACACCCAGCAGACAGGAGCAGCATCTCCTGCTCTGCCGGCCCTGAGTTTGCGCCCTCCCTCTGCCACCTCTTACTTGCAGACTGGGTCTCTGCTCAGAGCCTTGAAGCCCCAGTCTCCTGGACACTCTGCGGCCAGGTCTGCACAGCGGGGCGGGGCCATCTGGAGGGTGTCACCGCCTGCCTTCTCTCTTGGTCGCCCCGAGGGCCTTCACCAGCCCAGCCCCCTCCAAAAGGAGCCCCGGTAGCGTGTTGTTACGAGGTGGCTGCCAACTATACGGCCCTGCTGTTCAAGCCACCGACCGCTGCCAGGGAGAATGACGGGCTTTTTATGCCTGCAAAGAGCTGCTGTCTCGGGACGTCTGAGGGCCATCCACTTGATGGCAGGGACTGAGTTCTGAGTAAAATAGGGACGTTGGCGTGGTGGGCTGCTTTTGAGTTGGCCCCCAACTTGTGGGGGATTCAGGGCACAGTATACAGTCCCTGGCACGGTCACCAAGATTGGGTTCACGTCAGACCTTTGTGACCCCTGTGGCTTGTGGGAGTAGATCTTGGGTCCTGTCTCCAAATCCATGTTAGTCTGGAATCTGCAGGAGGAAGCCTGCGTCGCCGCATAGCACCAGGCCCGGCTCCGCTGCAGCTGGGTGGCGGCTGCATGTGAAGTGGCCTGGGTCTCTGGCCTGGAATGCGGGAGCATTCTACCACCAAACCATCACACAGAACAGACGCGCTGGAATCGATTTCCTGGCGTTGTCGGGAGCAGCGTCAGACCGGACAGGTGAAAACAGTCTGCCGGGCCAGCACCGAGATCTGTAGAGAGAACTGACACAGAGGCTAGGCACCATTTGCATCGACGCGGTGGAAATCAACACGAGTTGCATCGTGTCGGATGCGTGGAGCGAAAGCTAGATCGTCAGGGCAGGGGCTGGATGCCTGTTCTGTGTGCTGGGCTGCAGGGACACAGAGAGGACTGAGGCCCTGCCCCTGCCCCGGGGGCTCCCTTGGGCTGGGGAGGAGACGATCAGATAGACACCCACTGGGTGCTTCAGCCGGGCTGAGTGCAGAGAGCCAGAGGCCACTCCAGCAGGACTTGCTCGTCAGCTGCCGTCGAGGACTGCACACGCACCGCATCATAATCTCTACACGCATATGTCTGTGGCGCCGATGAGCTTCTTCAAGTTGGGCGACCTTTCCGAATTGCTCTTCTTCTGAGCTGAGCCTCACTGTGCCCGCCCCTCGTTCCGCGTCTGGCCTGTGGAGACGCCCTTGTCAATTTAATCCCCTTTGATGGTTCTTACAGGAGGATGACTGTGGGTCAGCAGCGACCTGACAGCGGCGAGTCTGGAGTTTCCTTGTGTTTGGGGTGCCCCAGGCAGACGTGCCTCCGACGGTAGATGGTGGATATTAGTTGGCATTGAGTAGGGTCCGACTCACTCTGTGCCCAACAGAGGGAAGCACTGCCCAGCCCTGGGCCGCCCTCACGGTTGTGCCCATGCCCGAGCTCGTGGTCGCAGCCACGATGTCTGGGTCTTCTCATGAATGAAGCCTTACACATTTTTTAGCTGGGAGTCCCTGTGGCCTAGTGGGCGGGCTGCTCTCCAAAAGGCCTGCAGTTGGAAAGGTGGGGCTTCCCACTCCTGTGGAGAGGGACAGTCCCCGAAACCCACAGGGCATTCTGTTCCATCTACGGGGTCGCTATGAGTTGGGGTCGTCTTGAGGTGATGAGCGTGATGTAGCGAGGTTTCAGGGATGTTTAAGGTTTAAAGACAATCATTGTGGGGGTTCATTCAGCCTCGATGACTTGAGAAAGTCATAATGATAGATATGGAGAATCTATGTTCTGTTCCACCTTTCTTTCCCCCCTTTGAGCGGGATTCTTCTGTGGAATCTCTGATCACTGTGTTTGGTTAGCTAGCCCAAACCCAAACCCAAACCCGACACGCTGCCATCCAGTCAATGCCAAGACTGTGACTCTTTACAGGAGCACAAAGTCCCGTCTGTCTCCCTTAGAGTGGTTGGTGGTTTCAAACTGCTGACCTTGGGGTTAGCAGCTCCATGCACAACCACCAGGCCACCTAGTGGCAGCCAAGCACCTTCTCATTCTTCTCATCTTAGGGCAGCGGAGGCAATTGTTCACGGAGGCAGTGAGCACGCATTTGGTTTCTTCCTTCTATACCTGACGGTGGGAGACCTGCTGGCGTAGTGGTTACATGTTGGGTTCCAATCTGAAAAGTCAGTGGTTCAAAACCACCAGCCGCTCCTCGGGAGAAAGATGGGACCCTTTGTTGTATCATTTTATTGGGGGCTCTTACAGCTCTTATAACATTCCATACATCAATTATACCAAGCGTATTTGTACATATGTTGCCACCACCATTTTCTAAACATTTACTTTCTATTTGAGCCCTTGGTATCAGCTCCTCTTTTTACCCTCCCTCACTCCACCCTCCTGATCCCTTGATAAATGATCAATGATTATTGTTTTCATATCTTACAGTGACCGCTGTCGCCCTTCCCCATGTTTCTGCTGTTCATCCCCTGCGGGGAGGGGAGATTGTGTGTCTGTCATTGTGATCGGTTCCGGCTTCTCGGCTCCAGTAAGGGCTCACGGTCTTGGGAACTCGCAGGAGCAGCTCTGCCCTGTCCCACAGGGCCGCTATGAGTCGGCATCGAGGCCATGGCACTGAGCGGAAGAGAGGGAGAGAAGCTGACTGTGGGGCTCGCTGAACCTCTGAGCAAGAGAACCAGGGCCCTTAGCCTTTTAACGGACCCACAAAGATGCATGTGACCTGAGGAAACAGCACTGATTTCAAAATACACAAAGAAAACAGCCAAATAGGAAGTCATAGACACTTTTAAAGAAAAAAAGTATATAAATAATGATTGAAACCTTGATTCTAGTCAAACATATAAATTGAGTGTGGGATACAGGCGACTTTAAGATGGTTAATCGGATTGACTTGGGACCCACCAGGTTTTTATCACCCTGTCCAGCAGGGTGGGTTGTGCCTGGAGCAATCTGAGAGGACTTCTCAGGGGAGGTGATACCTTGGTTATACCTTAAAGATCAAGTGGCCTAAGGGTGATCAAGGTAGAAGGAAACAGGTGAGCGAAGGCATGGGCAGAGGACGGCACAGAAAAGATGGGGAGAAATGGAAGGTGTTTAGAACGACTGTGGGTGGGGAGAAGAATCGCGGATGCGGTGCGGTGACGCTGGGCAGGTTGGCAGGGCTCAGTGGCCCAGTCAAAAAGTGCCAGATCCCGTGGTAAGGGCAGCGGGGAACCACGGGGACATTTAAAGTGGAGGGGAGGGGAACATGGTCAGCTTAGTTCAGCGGTTCTCAACCTGGGGACCGCAACCCCTTGGGAGGTTGAATGACCCTTTCACAGGGGTCGTCCAATTCATCACAGTAGCAAAATGACAGTGATGAAGTAGCAACGAACATAATATTATGGTTGGGGGGTCACCACCACATGAAGATCTGTGTGACCTCATTGTGGCCTTAGGAAGATGGAGGACCACTGGGGTCGTTGTCTGCTGTCTGCGCCCTATGGGAGACGCACAGGCCAGTGAAGGGCTGGTTGCTCATCCTGGTGAGAGGGTGCTGGAGTGGGTCTATGGTGGGGAAGGAAGTTGGGGCGACGGGGGACTTGGGCAGCGGCTGGCGTTGGGGACGGGCAGAAGCGGGAGGTGAGGATGCATTGTGCACACAGAATGCTCATGATGGATCTGATGTGGTCTCTGGACCAGGCCTGTCCATCTCCTGAGTTCCCACCCAACAACCCGTGTGGAGGGAGACGGGGACCAGGCCGCCCCTCGCTGAAGCCCAGGAGCCTTCCCGGGCTAGATCCTTACAGAGCCCGCGTTTAGCAAACACTGGCAGGCACCCAGGGAACTAGACAACTCGTGGTAGACCAGTGAGACGATGTGGAGAAAGCCGAACAAGGAAGCACTTCGAGCTTCTTTCTGATTAAGATGAGTTTTGTTTTGTTTTTAAATCACTTTATTGGGGGCTCTTGCAACAACCAGTACATCAATTGTATCCAGCGCGTTTGTACTATGTTGCCATCACCCTTCTCGAACCATTTTATTTCTGCTTAGTCTTTGGTTTCAGATCCTATAGGAGCCCCCTTCCCACACCCTCCCGCTCCTGTGACTCCTTGATAAGTGACAAATGATTACTATTTTCATGTCTTACACTGACCGCTGTCTCCCTTCACCCATGTTTCTGCTGTTCTTCCCCTTTAGTTAAACACCCCCCCACACTATTATTCTCTTTTGTTGTCATTTTCTTTACAAATCCAGAGGCCTTCTGGTGGCATTGTGAGATGAACATTGGGCTGCAAATTGCAAGGTGACCAGTTCAAAGCCATCAGCTCTTGGTGGGCAGAAGATGAGGTTGTCTGCTCATGCACAGATTTACAGGCTCGGACACCCAAAGGAGCGACTCCATTCTGTCTTGTGGGGTTGCTGTGAGCCGGATGGGCTTGTAGGCATTGGTTGGGGTAGCTTTAAAAATAAGCTCTGTATTTGCCTTTGGGGGTTGAAACATTGCATCTGAGAATGACGGCATCAGCAACTGCCTGCGGCACCATTACATGTAGTAACTCTCACTCATGACGACAACACACACACACGCAGACGGGGGTGGTGGTTCTATGTATGGTTTCCCATAACTCAGATAGGTTGTTAAACCAGCAATGACCTGTATTTCAATTTTATTACCTCTCACCAAAGTGTTGATCTACCAAGGACTGGAGAAAACAAAGTTGGTCCCTCTCTTGTCCAGCACTGGTCTAGTGTGCAGCTGGGTCCGCAGAGGGAGGTCAGGGCACACAGAGGGAGCTCCTGGGGTTCCCGGTGAGGTCTAAATGGTTTCACGGAAACTCTCCTCCAGCCGGTCGCCCAGCAAGTATGAATTTATTTTAGAATGCGTAAGTAAGGATCTCACTGAAAAACAAAACCAGTTTCCAAATTGTGAATCAGGTGTGTGTGTGTGGGGGGGCGGTGTTTGCATTTCAGACCATTAATTTTGTTTTCAACCATTGAAATGACTTCCAACCATCCTCCTGTGGGGCAGGACACCTTCCTCCAAGTTAGTACCTGGCAAGGCTCTAGTCTCCTCCTTGCCTGCCCCCTCGGGGTTCCCCCAACATCTTTTCCTCTGGACTGTAAGTAATCTCGTGGGTTTCCCCTAATAACAGCAGTCTCCTGTAATAGCTAATGGTGATAGGTAGGTTTATTGTGCCCACCTGGCCAATGAACACATGTGGGATTAATTGAAGGGTGGAGAGATAAATGGCTCAGCGAGCCTTGCCTTTCTTGTCTCTCGCTCTTTGATGATCAGACCAGTGTACGGCTGCCTTAGCTGGTTCTCTGCCTCAATTTGCAAGCTACACTACCTGTGGGACATCCAGCCTGTGGACTGTGTCGCTGTAGTTTGAGGTTCCTTCAAGTCTTGCTTCGCCACACTACTAGACGGTACGTTGCTTGAGCTGGGGACTGTCGGACCCTGTCATCTGGCTGACTGCTGGCAACCTGACTTGCTGTTTGCTGCCTGTGGCCGGAGAGCCTGAATTGCTCCACGGAGGACTCAGCTGTCTGATTCCTTGACTTGCATCTGGCGGCCCTCAAGCCAGTGTATTAGCTGTCTCAAAGAAGTGAGTTCACTGAGCCATTTGTACTGCTTTATAGATTAATTAACTGTTGATTTCTTATGTTATATAATCTATACAAATATATATAAAATCATTAGTGTCCTGGTTTTGTTTCTCTAGAGAACCCTAACAGACTGACCCTTTGTGATGGTCTCCCTTCGGGTCCGTCCCTGCGCTCCATGGCTTCCTCGTTGTCCTTGTGTGATGCCGAGGTGCCTGGTGTGTGTATGGACCGAAGCTGCTTTAGCCAATCTCCTATCGATGGCCATTTGGGCTGGCGAGTAGTCACTGAGCACAGTGGGTCTCAACCTGTGGGTCGAGGCCCCTTTGGGGGTCACACAATCCTTCGATGAATCACAGTAGCACAATGACAGTGATGAAGTAGCAACGAAAATAATTTTATGGTTGGGGGGGGTCACCACCACACCAGGAACGTATGAAAGGGTCGAGGCATGAGGAAGGTTGAGAACTGCTAACAGCAGGTCCTCCGTACGCTGTAGCGCATGGTGGGGGCACAGAAGAGAAGGAACCAGAGGTGTCCCTGCCCTCCAGGAAGTGACAGCCTCTCAATCCGGTCATAAGGAGTCATATATGGAAGTGGGGGGTGGGGTGGCCTCCACTTGGCTCTAATGGGAAGGGGATGAGAGATCAAAGGACACATTTTTGATCCTACTGACACCCCCCACCCCAATACAGCACCTCCACAGAGTACTAGCCCGCCTCAGGGTGGAGGCAGGACCGGAGGCCACAGTGCGCTCTGTGCCCCAGCTCTGTCATTTCTGCCTAGACTGCCCCCCTGAACTGCAGCGCCCTCATCCCACGATGGGAATGCTGGGTCCTAAGGGACCAGAGAGATGGTTGGTGAGTAGGGCCTCTAGTCTGGTGCCGCCTGCTGTTGTCTCCTGAGGGGTCCTGGAAGCCATCGGCTCGCTCAGTCTGGAGGCAGCTTGGAGCATGTCTGGTGCGATCACCCATTTTCCAGGGAATGAAACTGAGGGAGGGCTTGGCCTGAGGCCCCAGGGTGAACCCGGGAGCCCTGGAAGCCTGCAGGGTGGGGCTGTCCCAGACTGGGCTGAGCACCTGGCTGGCAGGACTTTTCTCACGAGGTGCCTGGCAGTATCTGCCCGAGTGTGTGTCTGGGTGGGGGGGTGAGGGGGTGGGGGCGCCTCCCCAGAGGGCTTCAGTGCGGAGGCGGGGCAGGCAGGCTCAGCTACAGGGCAGATCCCAAGGGACTCCCAGGACATGAGACGGTCCAGGCACGCAGCAGTGGGGTCACAGCGACCCATGTTTAGGGTCAATAAACAGACGCCGAGGAACAAGGTGCCGGGCTGGGAGGAGCTGGGGAGGGTCCAGAGCTGGGCCCAAGGGGACATGGAACTTTGGGACCAACAGAGTGGAGTCAGGCTGGGCAGGAGCCCTGGAACAGCCTCCCCATGCCACCAAAGCCCTCGGGTGCTGGGGGAGAGCCTGGCCCACCACTGGGAGAGTGGACGGGCAGAGCTGGTTCCCAGCAGGCAGGGCCTGGCGTGCAGGAGGCCCCGTAAACGCTTGTTGACTAAGTGCAGCTGAGCAGCTACACCTGATTCCCATTCTGTGACCTTGCCACGTGTGTCTGGCTCAACTTCCTGGTGACCCAGGAATAACTGTGTCACTCCTTGGGGCCTACGCGTGGCCTCCTTTCATGTCCCCTCCCGGCCTTGCCTCACCTCCGCTGCAGGAAGCCTTTTACTGTCTACCTGCCACTCCGGCCCTGGAGGAGATTAGCCTGAGGGGGCAGGAGCTTGAGGAGGCTGTGAGGTGCTGGGGGGGAGCGGGGGCACAGTAGACAGTAGGAGGTAAGGGAAGCACCAATCCAGAGAGAAGACAGGGAAGGTTACTAGTCCTGTTGTCCTTCTAAAACGGGACACAAACCTTGGAACAGGGTCAGGGGAGGCGCTTGGAGGCCGGCAGCTGGGAGGTCTCTGGTTGATTGAGGTCAGGTGTGACTTAAAGCTATACTCTGGCCCCGGGGTGTGGGGGTGAGGGCAAGGTGGCAGAGCATGCTGGTGACAGGGCAAGATCCAGGCCAGGTGACCCAGGCTGAGTAACTTTGGGCAGGCTTAAAAAAAATTTTTTTAAGCCCCAACAAACTCTCCCTGCCTCAGTTTCCCCAATTTGTACACCAGGGGACTTTTACAGCATCTCCCTCAGGGTGATTGATGTGACCAACGGGAAGCTCTTAGAACAGACTTTGGCCCACCCCAACCCAAACCCTTGAAAAAGAATGTATTATTTTAAAAACGTTTTCTTGTGGTTGGGGGTGAAAGGCCACAGAGCCCACTGTGAACAATCCAGGCCGATTTTGTTTTGGGACACTGCTTGCACCCCCACAATGCAACATCACCCTTCCCCCAGCCCCCGGCGTTCCTGTCTTCCGTCAGCCTGCTCCGGAAGCCCCCCAGAAAGCTGAGCTCTGTCCTTGGGCAGTGGGGCCTTCAGGAGTTCCTCTTGCCCGTCTTGTGTTCACCTGATAGTCTACCATTTGGCCAAAAGTTGAGCAAGGGGGTGAGTTCAGCGCTAGGCCTGAAGGGTATGTAAGTATCACAGTCTTGGGGTTTCCTCAGTTTAGATCAGCCTGGTCCTTTGAAAAAAATAATTTTGAGAAATCACCAGCAGGTGTGTGCTGATGTGGGAATGCGTGACTGTTACTGGTAGCGTAGTAGGGCCATGGGAAGTGTCAAGTAGGCAGGGACACACTCTGGCCTACGCTGTGACAGGGCCACCCTGGCTCCCTGGTGGAGATTAGCTTGAGGGGGCAGGGCAGGAGCTTGAGGAAGCTGTGGAGATCCTTCACAGGAGACGAGCTGGCCGGGGGTGAGGGGGCCGGGCAGTGTGGACAGCTTCCTCTGTGTGCTTTTTTCCTTGGGGGGCGGGGAAACCAGTCTTTTGACAGCTTCTGAAGACAGACAGTAAACGTGCATATCTGAAGCTCACACCTGGGTGGATTCTGACCCACGCAGACACACGAGAAGCCACAGTCAGGAAGCCACGCTGACTCATCGCCCCCAAAGTCTTCTCAGACCCCTTGGTTATCCCTCCCTGGGTTGCCCATTCAGCCGGGCAGCTGCCGACCTGATGCCATTCTGATGAATTTGCTTTCTAGAGTTTTCCATCAATGGTCCACACAGGATGTACTCTTGGTTTGGTTGGTTGGTTGGTTGGGTTAGAGGTGGAGCCTGCCTTCTTTCACTCAGCAGGCCTGTTTTGAGATGTCTGCATGTTGTTGTATGTATCCATCGAGATGTCTGCATGCTGTTGTGTGTATCCATGGAGATGTCTGTATGTTGTTGTGTGTATCCATCGAGGTGTCTGCATGTTGTTGTGTGTATCCATTGAAGTGTGCGCATGTTGTTGTGTGTATCCATGGAGATGTCTGCATGTTGTTGTGTGTATCCATCGAGATGTCTGCATGTTGTATGTATCCATCGAGATGTCTGCATGTTGTTGTGTGTATCCATCAAGGTGTCTGCATGTTGTTGTATGTATCCATTGACGTGTGTGCATGTTGTGTGTATTCATGGAGATGTCTGCATGTTGTGTGTATCCATGGAGATGTCTGCATATTATCTGTACCGATGGTGCTTCTCTTCTGTGACTGCACAGTGTCGTGCCGTGCATTTGAACTGTGTCGCGTCCAGTACCATTAAAGCTGCTATGAATATGTAGACGCAAGTTGCTATGTGGTTTTATGCTTTCATTTCTTACAGTCAGTACCCGGGAACAACATGGCTTCTAAAAAATCCTCTAGACCATGTTCCAAAGTGGTAGTACCATTTTGCATGCGTTTTGCATGCATAACAGGCCCGGCCACTCCACTTGCCTGAACATGACAATCCGGTCAGGCCCTCCGACTGAGGTACTCGGCGCCTCCTGGTTTGCGGTTCCATTTTCCTGATGGCAACATAAGACACCCCAGTGACGCTAGAGTTAAAGGTTCACTGGAAAGTTGGCAGTGAGGACAGCCTAGAAAATCATAGGGGACAGTCATCCTGTCCCACAGGGTCACAGTGATTCGAGACCCAATGACAGCACACCTCCACCTCCAACTCCATCACCACCACCACCACCTCCACCACCTCCACCACCTTCTCCACCTCCACCACCTCCACATCCACCACCACCACCTCCACCTCCATCTCCACCACTACCTCCACCTCCACCTCCATCACCACCACGACCACCTCCACCACCTCCACCACGTCCACCACCTCCTCCACCTCCACCACCTCCACCTCCACCTCCACCACCACCTCCACCACCACCAACACCACCACCATCACCACCTCCACCTCCACCACCACCACCACCACCTCTACCTCCACCACCTCCACCACCATCACCACCACCACCACCACCATCACCACCACCACCACCTCCACCACCATCACCATCACCACCACCACCAACACCTCCACCACCTCCATCTTCACCACCACTACCTCTACCACCATCACCTTCATCACCACCATCACCACCACCACCACCACCACCACCTCCACCACCTCCACCTCCACCACCATCACCACCACCACCACCTCCACCACCTTCTCCACCTCCACCACCTCCACATCCACCACCACCACCTCCACCTCCACCTCCACCACTACCTCCACCTCCACCTCCATCACCACCACGACCACCTCCACCTCCATCACCACCACGTCCACCACCTCCTCCACCTCCACCACCTCCACCTCCACCTCCACCTCCACCACCACCTCCACCACCACCAACACCACCACCATCACCACCTCCACCTCCACCTCCACCACCACCACCACCACCTCTACCTCCACCACCTCCACCTCCACCTCCACCACCATCACCACCACCACCATCACCACCACCACCACCACCACCACCACCTCCACCACCATCACCACCACCACCACCACCTCCATCACCACCACCTCCACCTCCACCACCACCACTAACACCACCACCACCACCACCACCTCCACCTCCATCACCATCACCACCACCACCAACACCTCCACCACCTCCATCTTCACCACCACTACCTCTACCACCATCACCTTCATCACCACCATCACCACCACCACCACCACCTCCACCACCTCCACCTCCACCACCATCACCACCACCACCACCACCTCCACCTCCACCTCCACCACCATCACCACCACCACCTCCACCTCCACCACCATCACCACCACCACCACCACCACCTCCACCTCCACCACCATCACCACCACCTCCACCTCCACCACCACCACCACCACCACCACCACCACCACCACCTCCACCTCCACCGCCATCACCACCACCACCACCTCCACCACCTCCACCTCCACCTCCACCCCAGAGAGATATTATTCTGAGCATGTCTTCATGTGCTTAAGTGCCAACCCTGTCTCGTCTTCAGTGAAATGCCTTTGGAGAGCGTGTGTGGATTTTTCAGTTCGGTGGTTGGTTTTCCTTAGCACCGAGTTTTCGGTGTGATTCGTATCTGCTGCACACTGTCCTCTGTCACAGTCGTGCTGGCTTTGATCCGTTCGCTTCGCGGGCTGTGGCCGGGCTTCACTTCCTCTCCAGGGTCGTCTCCAGAGAGAAAAAGTGTTTCTTCTCTTTTCCCCCGGAGGCTCTCATTTTGATGAAACCTCACTCATCGAAGTTTTTTCTCATGGGTTGTGTCCCTGGTGTTGTGTCCACAGGATTTTTTTTTGTCCAGCCAAGGCCCTGACGCTTTCCTTTTATATCGTCTTCTGGAAGGGTTATCATTTTAGATTTTACCTTTACATGTGTGATTCGTGTTTATGTACATTTTTCTGGTCTATGGGATGAGGTAAGCGTCACGTTGCCTCCCTTCGACATGTTTACCCGATTGTTTGCGTGTCACTTGTTGAAAAGACCATGCTTTCTCCACTGACGTGTCTTGGCACGTTTGTTGAGAATTGAGTGAGAAACTATGCATAGATCTGTTCTTGAGTTCTCTGTTTTCCCCGGATCTCTGAGGATAAGTCAGACCACATAGCCACAAAATTATAGAAAGCTCTACTAAGCAGAGCTTTCACCAGGTGAGGGCATGCTCTCTGACATAGTCTCTGTCTGCATCTAGGAGCGTCGGCGGGCAGTGCTTGTATCTCTCGCCCTCTCCTGTCTGAAGCCTTAGCTCCTAGTCACGGGCCGGAGACCCACAGGGCCGCTCTGCCCTGGCTCACAGCTCGCTGCGAGCCATGGCCGTGAGAACCCTTCCCTGGCGAGGGCTGTCTTCTTTGACTTACACCACATCACATCCTGCTTCCTGGGAGTGTTCTTTGAGTTCCAGGAAGTCTGAAGGGACAGGCTCCGAGCCTCCACGACCCTTGAAGCAGGTGCATCATTGTGATGCACGACAACCCCCTGGCCCCCCTACCCTGTGCAGTTTTCTCTTTTCCTAAAACTGCTTCACAGTGAGAGCCAGCTTTCGTTTCTTATCACTCACTCTTCCTTCAGACGCATTCTGAAAGGGTGTCAATGAAATATTTTTAAAAAGCACGAAGGGGAAAACGCGTCCATTAAGCCCCTGGGCAATCTCCTCTCAGCACGGGCCAGGGATGCGAACGGCCTAGCTACCGTGCAGGAGGCATGGGACAGCGATCGCTGCCGATGCAGTTAGGTTCTCAGGGAGCACCCTCTCAGCGGATCTTCCTGGCGATCGTTTACATTTATTCTAGATCTTAATATTTTCTGCTTGCTTTTCCATTGCGTTTTTTCATCCATTTTTCTTTGCTATTCTTGTTACTTCTTGTTGTTTGGTTGGTTGGTTTTTTGATTTTTTTTATCTGTATATGAAATCCAGGATAGGTAAATCTATAGAGACCGTCACTGGATCCGTGGCCCCTGAGCCCCGGTGGGGTCGTGGTTATGCGTTGGGCTGCAATCCTCATGGTCGGCAGTTTGAAACCACCAGCAGCCCCGAGGGAGACAGACTGGGCTTTCCACTCCCGTCAACAGGGACAGTTTCGGAATCCCACAGGGGTCACCATGGGTTGGCCTGGCCTGGAGGACAGCTTGCTCTTGCTTGAGCAGACGGCAGAGGTGGGTGGAGGGAAACGGGGAGCGAATAACAATGAATACGAGAGGGAGAGCATGTCCCTAAACCGATCGCGGTGATGATGGTGCGGCTCCTCTTGAGGTGACTGATCCATTGGAATGTGTGATACGTGCCTTAGATGCCAATCCAACTGTTGGGGAAGACAATCACCCTGTTCCCTTTGAGACGACATATCAAGACGAACCCCTGAGAATCTGGAAAACAGTCCCCATGCCCTTCTGAGCGGACGCCTCTGCCTTGAACTTAACTGGGCCCGAAGATGCGCTGAAGTCCCTGTTTGGATTGGACTTTGTTTAGAAGGCACCCGAAGGACATCGTGGCTGCGACAATGGGCTCAGGCACAGGAGCCATTGAGAGGCTGGTGCAGGACGGGGCGGTGTTCCTTCTGCCGGGCACGGGGTCCTGTTGGGTTGGGACCGACTCAACGACATGTAGCAATGACCACAAAAAGGCATCCAGGCATGCGTGTGATGGAGAGAACTTGTCTGCAGCCATCTGCAGATCACAGAGACGTGTTTAAACATGTTTTGCTTGGGATAGACCCTTCCGTGTATGAATTGGAATGCCAATAGCAATACTTTTTGACTTACCCTTGCACGCCTGCCTTGATGCCAATCCACACGGTGCCTTGATTATTTAAGTCTTGGGATCAGAGAGTAGAAGTTCTCCAACTTCCTCCTCTTCTTTCTTAAAAGTTCTTTTGTCTCCTCTCGCTCCTTTGAGTTTTGATATGCACTTCAGAATCAGCTTGTGGAGTTTTACAAGGAGGATCTATCTATCTATCTATCTATCTATCTATCTATCTATCTATCTATCTATCTATCTATATTATTGGAATTTGAGCACGTTGGGGAGTGGTGATAGTTGACAGCAGTCTTGTGATCCATGAACATGGTCTATTTCTGCGTTAGCCCGGGTCAACTAGAGAAACAAATCCAGGGGAACTCATATGTGCATAAGACAGAACTTTATATCAAAGAGCAATTGTATATTAAGAAACATACCAGCCAAGTCCACATCAAGTCCTTAAGTCTGATATTAGCTCACATGTCCGATTCCAGTCTATAAATTCTTCAGACTCATGCAGCACATGCAATGATGCTGAGTGCAGGAAGATCACAGGCCAGTGGGTGGAAAGTCTTGTGGATCCAGTGGCGGTGGAAGTATCTCAGCACCAGTATGGGTCTCCATGTGGCTCCTTCTCCAGCTCCAGGGTTCTGGTTCCATGAGCACGGCTCCGTGTGCCCTGTCAATAAGAATGTCTGGCAGTGAGTGTGTGTAGCTGGCCTCCAGTGAGCTATTTATCTCCGTTGTACCTCCAAATGAGGTCATCAAGCTGCGACCTGATTGACAGGCTAGACTCCGCCCCTTCACTCTTTTTTTTCATCCTTTCACTCTGAAGTCTCAAGTGGACACCAGATTATGTAACTACCACACTCTCTCATTTTGGGGATCTTCTTTAACGTCTCTCAGAAACAGATTTCAATGTATAGGTCTCATCTATCCTTAGTGAAATTTGCCCCTAAGGATTCCATATTTTGATAGTCTTTGAATATCTTTTTTAAGCTTCGAGACAAGCGTGGACGGAGAGAAGAGTTGGCAAGCCAGTACAAAGAGTTCCCATTGAGCCGTCCTCTAATGTTACCCCCTCACATAAATCCACGATCGAAACCGAACAGGTGACATTTATATTCTGCTGATCTCCTTTTTTCGGCTGCCACTGCCCGCAGAACGCCACACTGTAGTCACTTGCCCCGGCTCCTTATCTCCCAACCTGCTTTCAGCATTAGAAGGACATGATGGATGTGGGCGAAATGCCTCTTACCCCATCCCCCCCCCCCCCCCCGGGGCTGCATACGAGCGACATGCCTTATCAATGGTGGTGTCAACACTGACCACTGGGCAGTGTGTCTTCCTGAATTCTTCTTCACCAAGACACCATTTGCCCCTCTATACTCTTATTGGTGAGCAGCGAGTCTAAGCCCACCCCCCACTCAACACAAGAACAACCCGTGGTCCTAGAAGGACCCTTCAAGACAGACGAGGGATTCTGGAATTGTAAATCTTTACGGAAGCAGACTGCCTCATGTTTTTCCCCGGTAGGCTCGAACCACGGACCTTTCTGTTAGGCACCCGATGCTTACTCTATGGTGCCACCAGTGTCCTCAGGCCACCCTCGAGGAGAGGGAGAGCATGCCCCACCTCCCGCACTCTTTCCACCGCTCAGACCGTGGGCAGACCCGGTTCTCACCGCTCAGCGGATTTACCTCTGTGTTCACACTGTGCACACAAAATGGTTACAGAATGGCTAGCCCATATCCTGTGCGAGACGAATTTGTCAGCTGGCATGGAGTATTTGTCTACAGTCCTGTGGCCCTTAGCCTTCCCGTGTCTCGTCAAGAAACCCCTTTACAAAATTATTTGGGTCAATTCCTTTCTTCATCAGTGTCCTATACATTCATACAAATATATATCAGTGTCCTATACATTCATACAAATATTCCCCTAAGTCTTTCCTGTGTTACGATGTTACTTTCAATACGGAAACATTGAATTTCATATTGACTGCGGGTCTTTGTAACCTCGTTAAGCTCACTTATTAGTTATATATACAATTCCTTTAAAAAAAAAATAGATTTCTCAAGACTTTCTGCTTGGGCAATAGCAGTGTCCGGGAATAATACAGACAGTGTTATTTCTGGCCTGTATGCCTTTCACGTCGTTTTCTTGTCTTCCTGGGAAGGCTCGGCCTTTGGATACAATGTGAGCAGAGGGAGCAGGAGCGTGGTTCCTTTCCTGCAGGGGGTGTTCAAGTGGAGCCGACAGCAGTTCCTGGAGGATTGCGGATGCTCGCCTTCCTCTGTTGGTCTGATGGAGCTGGTGCCCACTGAAGGAGGCGCCTGGGTCCCTAGGGGGGTGGCTTATGGAGAGGAACAGAGACAGGGGTGGGGGTGGGGGGGTGGGAGTGGGGGGGTGGCAAGCTGGGGACTTAACTGTGCATCTTCTTTCTGTGCTTCAGTTGGGCTCATAGCAAGGCACCCCAGAGTGGGGAGGCAGGAGGACCAGAGGAAGCCTGTTTGGAGTTCACTGGTGACACTTTCCCCCCACAATCCCAGATTCTTTACTGCAGCCCCCCTCCGGGGCAGCTGGAGGAGGAGGCAGGGAAGATGCCGGATTTGGAGCTAGAGCCCTGGGGAGGAACCCTAGCTCTGTGAATGCCCGCTGGGTGACTAGAGAGGAGTCCCAGCTTCGGTTGCCCATCCGTGGGGTCCCATCCGTGGGGTCCCATCTGTGGGGTTCTGGGTAGGAAGCCCACTGGCTGGCTGTAAGATTCAGCCACATAAACCCGACAGTCCTCTGAGCGCCTTACTAGGGGCTACTCATTGCATGTCCCCAGTCGTCCTATGAGACAGGTAATAATCTTGCTACTCTCATTCCACCAGCGAGGAGGCTGCCTTCCCTGCCTCTGCTGGCCCCGCTCAAAGTGGCCACCCCTGTCTGTGCCAGCCAAGTCTCCGCCCAGGCTAGCTTTTGCTAATCCTCTGCTACCTGCCCACCTCTGGCCATATCAGCCTACTTCTCTAGTCTTCCCCAGATTAGGGAGGGTCTCTCACTCCCCCTCTTCCTCCTCCTCACACACCCAGCATCTCTCTGGGGGGTCAACCCCATCCCCACTCCTGTGGACATCAGCAAAGCCCTGTGAGCCTTAGCTGAGTGCCCAACCCTGAACTATGTATACCACACTGAGGGGGGAGGACGTCCATGGGGACAAAGCCCCCAGCCGGAGGGTCTCTCAGAGCTGCCGCACCCTCTGCACAAACCGCCCCGCCCCCCCACAAGCCATCCTGAGGCTGCTTCAGGAAGTGGTGTGGGCGGGGCTCCCACCCCCACCGCCACCTCCCAGAGAAGGGGGACCATTGTGTCCGAAGGGTTAATGAGGGAGGCAAGGGAGGGGGCCCTTTTGCCACGATGCCCTCTGACCTTTCATAAATCAGCCGGACTGGGGGCGAGGGGGCTGCTTGGCAGGGCTTGGTGGGGTGGGGGGCTCGGAGCAGCTGCGTGCGACTTCCACATTGTTCCCGCCCCGTTCTAAGTGCAACAAATCCCTCTATTGTGCGGCTGGTCGGTCTGGTTGCATGTGTCAGGAGCCGGCTCCCTTGGCAGCGCCTCCGGGCCTGGGCGGGTGGAAAGAGTGCTGGCACGCACCGCGGGGGGAGGGGGCCGGGCTGTCAATGCCCGCATTGTCCCGCGCTTTTTGTTTCTACTGTAATGACATGTTGGACGAGAGAGAGAGAGAGAGAGAGAGAGAGAGAGAGAGAGAGAGAGAGAGAGAGAGAGAGAGAGAGAGACAGAGAGAGAGAGAGAGAGAGAGAGAGAGAGAGAGAGAGAAGAAGAAGAAAGAAAAAAGATGCGATGGGGAGGGGGGGCATGTCGGTGGAGGGAGAAAGTAGAAAAGACCCAGGCTTGGATTGATATCTACGTCTGGACGGATGTGTCGGCAGCTGGACCCTCCGCTGGGCTGCGCAGAGCCAGGGGATGTTGGAGTGGAGGTGGGGGATGGCGCGAAGGGGCCTTTCAGCCCCCCACCCTGGCCTCTGCTGCCTGGCACCACATCCCCCTGCCATCCTCCAGGCTTCCTGAGGCAGCTGTAGGGCTGGACCAGAGCGGCGGCGGTGCCAAGGTCTGGGGTCCTGTCCTGAGTGGGCCCTGGCTGATGGTGCATCTGAGGTCGGTGGCTGAGCCGCTCTGGGTCCTGGTGTCCACGCTCTGCCAAGTGGGGTGTTGGAGGGCAAAAGGCTGGTCTGTGGCTTGAAAACATGACAAGACTTCCCTGACCTGCTCTGTCCCTTCTTCAGGGAGGAGTGGGGTACTCACTGGGACAGAGAGCCCAGCGCTATCTCCAGAGTGACTGGCCCTCACCAGCTGGGGCCTGGGAGCCTGGATTACTATCTGGGTCTGGGCAGATGCAAAGGGGAGAGGCAGGAGGCTGGGCTGGGGAGTGGGGAGCCCTGGGATCACCTGACTCGGCTGTGTTGCTCCCCATCTCTGGGCTACAGGGTGAGGGGAAGATCCTGGGGCACCTGAAGCCCCCTCTGCCCCTCGTTCCCCACCCCCAGATCTCAGGCTGCCAGGGGCTCTGCCAGAGGCCAAGGCACTGCCACTTCCTGCAGCTAGAATTCTCCTGGTTGCAGCCGCCAGGACATCATCTGCCCCCCTGGCTCACCTCCAGTGACAGGGCACTCACCCTGCCTAGCCCAGGCTGGGGGAAGCGCTTTCTGAATGGTCTCTGGTGCCAGTCAAGCCTCCCAGAGAACCAGCTTTCTCACCTGTCAAACGGGGACAGCAGAGTCTGCGACCACAGAGCAGAGCCTTTCAGGTGGACCTGTGGAGACGCGCCAGGCCCTCCAGGCTCCAGTTGAGGAGAGGAGCCAGGCCCGCCCTTCCTGTGAATAGTAGCTTAGGTGTTGGGCTGCAAACCACCAGGTCAGCAGTTTGAAACCAAGAGAGAAAGAGGAGGCTTTCTACTCCCGTACAAAGTTGCAGTCTCAGACACCGAAAGGGGCAATTCCCATCTGTCCTATGGCTCCTCTGCCTTGGAATTGACCTGATTGCAAGCAGTTTGAGTATTCTGGAAGAATGGACAGGACCAGGGCTCAGCCTAATGTCAGGATCAGGACTCAGTCTAGGGTTGAGCATCAGGGTTCAGTCTGGGGTCAGGATCAGGGCTCAGCCTGGGGTCAGGATCAGGGCTCAGCCTGAGGTCATGACCAGGGCTCAGTCTGGAATCAGCATCAGTTCTCAGTCTGGGGTCAAGATCAGGCAGGGCCCAGTCTGTAGACATAGTAAGAGTCCTTCTGGGAGCAGTTTGGGGTTTGGTGTGGGGTCAGGAGCTGGGTTGTCTGATTGAGAACAGAGAACAGAGCTCTATTTAGAGACCATGTCAGAGAGAGAATAAGGGCTCATTCTAGACTTAGGGTGATAGCTCATTGGGGTCAGGGCTCAGGTTAGGGTCAGGCTGCAGACTAGGGTCAGGGTAGGTCCAGGCCTCAGGCTGAGACAGGGGTCAAGACTCAGGCTAGCCCGCAGGGTGGATGGGCCATCTCTAGCCAGTGGCAAGGTTCCAGGTAGGACTAGGCAGGGTCAGGAAGGGGGGGGGGGAGGTAGGTACAGTGACATCATCGTCTCCATCCTTTCATCCCAAAGCTTCTGGGGTTTGTCCGTCCTTCCATCTCCAAGTGTCCTGGCTGCCCCTCCGTGGCTGCATGTGGCTGCGCCTTTCACTAGGGGGTGACCCAGGTGGGGTCTAGACTACTGAGTGTGCAGGATTTGCATTTCACTCCCTAATGGCTCAGCCCGCAAAGTTTTCTATGGCAAACCCCAATCTCCGGACACCAGAGCCAGAGCTGCAGCACCAGGATGTCCAGGGGGCAGTGAGGCAGTGAGTCACAGCGCACAGGCCGGAGCGCGTGGTGCTGCGTGGCGTGTGAGAGGAGCGGGCTGGGGGTGCGGGTAAGATGCCAAGTGGGGTTTGTCAGCGGAGGGCCCGGACCACGCAGGCTGGAAAACCTGGCGGTGTGGTCACCAGGCAGGTGGCCTCAGTATTTCTCAAGAGCATCTCCAAGTGTGGAGATGGACGGCCTGGGATAGGCTGAGATGGAAGAGGTAGACAGAGAGGGGCTTCTGCAACTTGCGGCCTTTCTCCCTCTTGTGCACCTGGTGGTCCCTGATGAATGTACTGTACCCGAGGGGACGATGTGCCTGGGGGCATGTGTGTGTGTGTGTAGCTGTACCTCTGTCGGGGGCTGCATGTGTTTGGGACATGCGTGTGGCTGTGGATGAGGTCAGGATGGGGGTGCCGATGACTTCACCCTTCATTCTCCTCATCCTTTCATCCCCCCAAACTGCTAGGATCCCTTTTTCAGTCTCTGAGGGTCCTGGCTTTTGAGAGCCCAGGACCCAGTTTTGGACTGGTCACAGAACCAACCCCAGGGCCTTGCGAAGGGCAGTTTGTGTGTGTGTGTGTGTGTGTGTGTGTGTGTGTGAGACTCTCTCCCACCCTGCTGCCCAAGCACACCCTACTAATGGCCCTTGGCTAGGGAAGAACCTGCCCAGGGTGCACAGAAAGGGCATTCCTAGGGGAGGACCACGGCGGGCACAGAGTGGGGCACCAGCTGACGTCAGGCTGGTCAGGGAAAAAGGTGCCTTCCTCACATGGGCGTGGTTCTCCACAGTGGTGTTGGCAGCAGCCTCTTCAGAAGCTGGGGAGTCAGGGGACTCCGGGGCTTGCCTCCACCCCACCTCCCTACCCTGCCGGCTGCCCACAGTGACCACGGTTCTCTTTCAGCCACCACCAACCTGGGATGAAAGAGGTGGCAGCTTCCCCGCTCAGCCTCTGCCCCATATTCGACCTTCTCCCTCTCGTTTTCCAGCCTGCCCATGTTCCCTTAACCCTGGGGGTCAGCAGCCCCAAACATGCTGGAAGGAACCTCCGGGCCCACTCAGTCCCACCTTCACGAGCGTGGCTGAGGATGTGTCGTCCCTGCCCCCGCACGCACAACATTTGCCAGGCTCCCTCAGAGCACCAGGCCCTCTGATGAGCACCCAGGACCCAGAGGGGACTGCACCGCTGCTGGTGGGAGGTGGCGGGGGACGGGGGAGCAGAGCATAGGCAGCCAAGGCAGGCTGACCAGGAGCACCCAGCAGGTACTCTGAGAAGGCTTTTTGGAGATGCTTACAGATGAGCAGGGGTAAGTCCGCCCGTGTGTGTGTGTGTGTGTGTGTGTGTGTGTGTGTGTGTGTGTGTGTGAGTGAGAGAGAGAGAGAGGGAGGCAGGGCCCTGGCCCCCAGCTTGCTGGTCATGTGGGAACTTGACTGAATGTGCTGGGCACTTCCTCTTGTGGAAGATGATCCGGTAGATACAGAAAGATTTTAGGGTTAGACTTGAATCCTGGCTGTGACACTTGCTGGCTCTGAGACCCCGGAGACTTGAACAAATCTCTCCTGAGCCTCACTTTCATTCTCTGTCAACACAAGAATGACAGTCTCCCCCCTCCCCACCTATGTCAAGTGGGCACTGGACTTCATCAGAGGTCGCTCCTGCCAGTAGGCCCCACGGCTGTCTCCAGTGTTTCCCGTGGCACCTCTTTCTTGGGAAAAGTATGGGAACTCCATGTCTCACAATAGATAGGCTATTCCTGATCGCTGAGGAAAAACAGGTGTGTAAGCAAATGTGGCGAAGAAAGCTGATGGTGCCTGGCTATCAAAAGAGATAGTGTCTGGGGTCTTAAAGGCTTGAAGGTGAACAAGCGGCCATCTAGCTCAGAAGCAACAAAGCCCACATGGAAGAACACACCAGCCTGTGCGATCACGAGGTGTTGAAGGGATCAGGTATAAGGCATCATCAGAAAAAAAATCTTACCATAGTGAATGAAGGGGGAAGTGCAGAGTAGAGACCCAAAGCCCATTTGTAGGCCACTGGAGACCCCCTCTCAGAGGGGTCTAGAGGAGGAGATGAGTCAGGGTGTGATGTAGCACCGATGAAAAATACAGCTTTCCTCCAGTTCCTAAATGATTCCTCTCACCCCTTCCCCCCAACTACCATGATCCGAATTCTACCTTTCAAGTCTGGATAGAGCAGAGGTTGTACACTGGTGCATATGGGAGCTGGAGGCACAGGGAATCCAGGGCGGATGATACCTTCAGGATCAGGGGTGTGAGGGGTGATACTGGGAGGGTAGAGGGTGAGTGGGTTGGAAAGAGGGAACTGATTACAAGGATCTACATATGACCTCCTCCCTGGGGGACGGACAACAGAAAAGGGGGTGAAGGGAGACACCGGACAGGGCAAGATATGACAAAATAATAATTTATAAGTTATCAAGGGTGCATGAGGGAGAGGGGAGCAGGGCGGGAGGGGAAAAAAGAGGACTTGATGCAAAGGGCTTAAGTAGAGAACAAATGCTTTGAAAATGATGAGTGCAAAGAATGTACAGATGTGCTTTACACAATTGATGTATGTATGGATGGTGATAAGAGTTATATGAGTCCCTAATAAAATGTTTTTTAAAAAATAGATAGGCTATTCCTTGTATCAGAACCGACGCCCCCAGGCTCCCCGTCCCCCCCCCCCCCCCCCCGCCCTGTCCTGCAGTTTGGATAGCAACAATCAGGTCTGAGTTTGACTGGCAGGGCCATGATTGAAATCTGTTTGACTCTTGGGTTTTGAATCATGGCAATCTCTCAAAAGCACCGATCCCTGAGAATCTACTCAGAGGCTGGGTCTGTTGTGGCTTGCCTTGTCTATTTCACTTTAGACGACGTTCCCCCTTGGGCTCCCACGGAGGACGAGTCACGAGAGCCCTGCCCCCCACTGCGTCACCTGGGTTGGCTTTGGGGTGCCTGTGCTGATGCTTCCAGCACCGTTACCACAGAGGGCAGGGGGAGCTGGTGGGGAGCTTCGTTGTAAAAGTCACTCTCTGGTCTGTACAACGCTTCCCTGGGGCCCCATTCCACCCGTGTCCTCCTGCAAGGAGAGTGAGGCACCCCTGCCCTGATGGAAGCCAGGGACAAGTTCCCAGACTTTCTCTGTGTGGATCACCGATGGCTGCAAGCACGCTTTCTTCAGATCTGAGGAGAACTCCCTAGTAAAACCGTCAGTGCCTAGTGCCTTTCTCCGGCCCTCCACCACACACACACACACACACACACACACACACACACCACACCCCCCCCCTCATGGCTTTGGGGCTGGTGATCCAGGTTTTGAAGCCCACAGGGTGAGGGAGCCCGGGTCAGCTTTATGGAGCAGCAGGAAGGAAGGCAAAGGGCTGATGAGGCAAGATCGGCACCTGGAAGCTGACTCAGTTCCCGGGCAGGCAAGGTGGGGAAGGCAGAGGGTGTGAACAGCCCTCGGAAGGTTGAGAGAGAGCCTGGGATTTGAGGCAGCTGGAGAGCAATGTAGAGGGTGGGGGTGGGAGTGGGGGTGAGGGGGCTGGGAGAGGAGGGCAAGGACCGAGGGGCTGTGGTGGACTCTGCTGAGGTCTCTGGGTCCCTCCTGGACAGAGCAGGAAGCCAGGAAGACTCCGTAATGACCAGGCGGGTGGGCACTCGTTGTTGCTACAGCCCAGGACCTGGAAATGAGGATCTCACTTGGCTGTTGGGGCCACCTTCAACTGGGGGAGGTGGGCGGAGCTGCAGCCTCCTCCCCACTGCAGGCTTCCCAGTTATCAAGTCTCTCAGAGGCCTCTTCCAGCTTCTGGCCTCTTCTGGAGTTTTCTGCAGACGTTGCCTAGGCTGCGGGGCCTTTCATACGCCCCAAATTTTATAGCACAGGACACCTTCCCACAATACATTTCTACACGCGATCTCTTCACAGACATACATGCATACACACCCACACATTCATCCTATGCTCACTCCCCACAGGTGTGCACACACTCATATATATATGCACACATGTACATGTGGGTGCATATATGCACACACATATACTCACATGCATGCACTCACACATGTACACTCATACATGTGCATGCACACATATGCACTCATGCCCTCACTCGTGTTCACACACACACTGGCTCATAGACATTTACTCACACAAAGGCAACATCCACACCCACTTACACATATTCCCTCTCACACATCCTCCCACATGCAGGCGTGCACCCCCTCACACATACACATTCACACGTGTACCACACACTCACTCATACACAGATACTCGTGTCATCTCAAACACATGTACACACATCCACTCATGCTCACAAACACACATATACTTGCTCATACACATTTACACAATCTCAACATTCACATATACTCTCACACACACCCACTCATGCACATACAAGCACACACACATTTGTACATAGTCATACACACCCACACATACCCACTCACACTCAACATAGACCCTCACGTTCATTAGCGCTCATACACTTACACGTATCCTCTCACACATATAACATGCACACTAGCACACATTCACAACACTCACATCCACTCACCCGCATGCACATTCACATTCAAACATGAGCATGCACACTCACACACATGTACCCACACACTCATCAGTGACTCTCACAACCACAGCCTTCACACACATTTTCACACACACACATACCGACTCATACACTTAGTCACACACACACACATTCCCTCACACACATCCACACATATGCATGCACATGCACTAACACACACTCATTCACACACATTCTCTCTCTCACACTCACATCGATCACAACCCCTCCCACTCTCACAGGCACACAGGCTCCCTGCCCACTCCCTCCTCTCTCTGCTTCCTGAGGATACCTGAGGAGGGCAAGTGCTAGCCTTGACTGAGAGCCTATTGGGCAACGGGAGAGTTCCTCCCAGTGGCTCCTCCCGTGGGCTTTTCACGACTGTCCTACTGTCTGGATTTTGCGACCCCATTCTACAGATGTTCACGTTGAGGGCTGGGAACTGAAGGGCTGAGTCGTTGTAAGTGGCAGGTCCAGGGCTTGAACTCAAGGCTCCAGGGTACTGAACTAACACCCTTGCCAGCACTCTCAGGCCTGTCAATCTCGCTTTGTTAACTTGACAAGATCCTGGGGGGCCCGGACCCCGTTTCCTCCTCCCCTGGGCCAGAGCTCAGGGGGTGCCCAACAACAGCTCTGAAACCAAGGACTTGAAGCGGCGGGGCGTCTCGGAGCCCCTGGCCCACAGGTCAGCCAGGGCCCTCCTCTGAAGAACTGCCTCCTGTGCGGGGTGGCTCTGCTGAGGCGCCAGAGTGAATTCCCTGCCCATTGGTTGCTTGTGCCAAAATGACGGCGTGGATCTCACGCTATGGGACCTCTATCCTGATTGTCTGCTGATTCATGGTCTCCCCATTTGACTGGGGACTCCTCTTTGTGGCCCAGAGGGGCTCTCCCCAGCCCAGGCCCTCCATGAAGACATCTGACAGGCTCCTGAGTTGGGTTTCTTTTCCTGACCCACCCAGGTGGGCCTCTCCTGAGGGCTTCTGGGAGAAGGCTTTGATGGCAGGCTCCTTCCTCCAGCTACCTCTGCCTGAGTCCCAAGGGTCCCCAAATTGCCAGTCTTCCGATACCCCAGGCTTGGGGGAGGCAGGCTTGGCTGGAGCCCGGGACGGATGCCTTATGAACAGGGCTGCCCAGTCTCTGTCTCTCTCCTTTCAGATCCAGGGCAGCTGCCTGTCTGGTCTCGGGGACCTGGACTTCCCTTCTAGCACCAATGAAAGAGTGGTCTTGGACCAGAGGGCTCCTTGGACCAGCTAGGACTCTGCTGGGTGACCTGAGGCCAGTCACACCATCTCTCTGGGCCTCAGTTTCCCCCTCCATGCAGCAGAAGCAAGGTCTCCCTGAGCCCAGGGCCCTGGCCAGCTGTGCCCTCCATGGGCAGCCCTGAGCGGCTGAAAACAGAGGTGGGAAGGCAAGAGGGCCCTCCTCCCCCCACCCCCCTCCCCGCCCCCCAGGGTCACCCCCAAAGCCGCCCCCTCCCCTGGCTCCCTGGAACTTCCCTGCAGCTGCAGGCCTGTGGAGACAATTGGGTGTTTTAGAGAAATACATTTTTGGGCTAATTTGTCATGCATAAGTGTCTCTCTTACCCTTTAAAGGCGAAGAACAAAGAGGTCTTTCTGCCCCCCGGCAGGCTGCTGGGGAGAGGACCGCAGCTGTACCAGGCCAGCGACCCTCCTCCCTCCCTCCAGCCCCACAAGCCCCCCCAGGAGACAGCCTGGACTTTCCCAGCCTCCCCGTCCCCTGCCCTGCTGCCTCTGAGCCCCTCAGGCCTTGTCCCCCCACCCTTACCCCCCACTGCTGCCTCAGGCACAAGGGAAAGTGTGCGGGGGTGGGGGCACAGCAGGGGAGGGGCTGAGCATGGGAGGCAGACAGCAGCTCTCCCGTGGCTGGGGCTGTGGGTGGCTGGCGGGAAGGTGATGGCCGGGTGTATGTCACCATCCCCGTGGGCTGTGGCGGAGTCCTGGATGCCAGCCTGGGCTGGTCATCAGGTGACTCAGTGTGTCCCTTCATTCATTCCCTTGCTCATTCATTCATTCGGCCTTCCAGGGTCTCTGCTGAGCTCCCAGCACCTGTGGGAGGGAGAAGCCAAAGCCACACGTTCTCCAGAGGAGGCGGTGCTGAGAGGGGCAGCAGGACAGAGGCTGGAGGTGGGAGGGGGTGGGGAGCAGGGTGGTGGCTGGGGGTGGCAATGAGGGATCGTGTACTCCCTTGCTTGGTGGGCGATGGTCCTGGTTCTGGTGGCCTGCTGCACTGTCCCCATATCCTAGCTGGCCGCTCCTGGAACCCGTACCCTCCCTGTGCCATCTACAGCCCCTTATGGGGGACATTCACAGCTCCTGATCCCTCTACTAGGGGCTGGCCCCCTCAACCATCCCTGGCTGTCCCCTCACCTTGTCCTCAGCACACCCAGAGTCAGCAGCTGTAAATTGTGTTCTCACCTCTTTGTCTCACCTTGGCGATGGGCAGGGGCCCTTGGCTTTGTCCCCAGCCCCCAGCTCTGGGCAAGGCCACAGCCTTCTGGGCTTGAAGCCCTCACCTCCAAACCCAGGGCAGCGGCAGAAGCCCCTCAACCAGGGCCATTGAGTGGAGCCACGCTTGGCGATACCACGCGGAACGGAGTCCCTCGTGGCACAACGGGTTAAATGACCGCACCCAGAGGTGCCTTGGAGCTCCCCAGAGGCCTCACCTTCCTAACTCGACATAGCGACACACGGGGTCATTGATGCTACATGCTATGCCACGCAGAGGGGGCAAAGACAGGAACGGACTCAACCCATCTAGACACCAACTCCTTCCTTCCCTGCTCAGCCTCAGACTCCCCCCATCCCTCAAAACCCAGCCCAGTTGCCACGTTTCAGAAGCCTCTCTCCCAAGCCCGGAAGCCCAGCAGGGGGTCTGGGCTTTGCTGGAGGCAGGCAGAGGAGGCTGATCCCCCCACTCTGAGACCCCCACACACACCACACCACACCACACCACACCACACCACACCACACCCACCCACACCCGCGGAGCCCGGCCCTGTGCTGGCGAATACTTACCAACCTGCTCTGTGAGGGGGCATGCACAGGGTAAAAGTTCCCACCAGGATGGAGGTCAAGTTCCCGAGGGATAAGACAGCCCGGGAAATTCCTGAAGATTTCCTGGTGGGCTCCCCCAGAGCGCTGTGAGCTGGCCTAGCAAGTGCAAGACAGTCGCTGGCCTATGAGCTGAGCTCCTGGGACTCCTTTCTCCCAGGTGACCTGTAGGTGGAAGTCCAGGATAGCTGGCCGAGGGGAACCTGTGTAGACACATCTAAGCTCAGGGCCCAGGTCCTGCGGAATCGAGTCTCTGCTCAGCCTCTAAGGGGTCCACTGTCCCAGGCTGACTCCCCACTTCCCGGGGTTACATGACTGATGTGTTGCAAGGTGGGAGTCAGGGTGCAGAACTGGGCTGGAAGGGCCTTGGAGGGCGACGGTTCTCTGGGAGTAAGGAAAGCCTCCCTCCACCCCCGACTCATCTGAGAGATGAGTAAGCAAGCATTGGACTGCTAATGTGCAAGGTTGCCAGTTCAAAGCCACCAGCCACTCTGAGGGAGAAGAATGAGGCTATCTGTAAAGATGTGTAGTCTCAAACACTGTGCATAGGATCTCTGGGAGCGGGGATCAACTGGACAGTGGTGGGGAGGCTCTCTCTGGGCCTGGGTACAGTGTCCCTCTGCCTGTGTTACCCCCTTCCTCCCTGCCCCTTGGGAAGCGCCTACGCATCCATCAAGAACCCACTGAGAGGGGGCATGAAGAGTACTGGCGTGGGCACCATGTGAGCTGTGAGGCCCCGGGCGATGTGCAGGATCCCAGCCTCGTGGCCAGGTGGGGCCTGTCCCCCTGCCCGTAGAAAGGTAGTCCGGTCGGGTTCAGGGGGATGCACTTGGCACAGAAAGTGCCTACTTGTGAGAAGAAACTCAAAACGCAGAATTGTTCGGTGGATTCCGACTCACAGTGACCCTGTAGAACAGGTGGACCTGCCCCTGTGGGTTTCAGTGAGCATAGCTCCCCATAGCCCCCTGCCCTTACCCCAAGGCTAGACCCCTGTGTTACCTTGTGGCTATGCCCTTAGATCAGGGTGTAATGGTAGCCACATCTCTTTCTCCAGACAGTGAACCCGAAGGCGTGGGGATTGGGTCTGATTCCCCTCGGGCCCCTGCGCAGGCCTCCTGCATTGTAGATGAGGGGCTGGTCCTGGCTGAGCTGGCCCACAGGTATCCCGCTGGCTCCTCACCGAGCCTGAACCAGTCCCCAGGAAATAGGCACCGCTCATGAGCTTGCTGCTGACCCGGCGAGAAAGGCCTGGGGTTCCATTTCAGAGAAAGCAGTGCCCCAAGACCCCACGGAGCCCTTCCACTGTGACAAGCCATGGCACTGCCCGAGTGAGAGCCCACTCAACGGACACTCTTTTTTGATACCTGGAAGATTCTGACGTGGCTTCCAGCTCAATGACAGAGTCCACAAGTCCACATCCCAAACACGTCCCCCTCCTGTCTCTGCCCTGCCCCCTCTTGTCCAGTGACCCAGGCCTGACACTGGGAAGTCCTTTGACTCATCCCTCCCCTTCACCCCACCCCCCCGCCCTGGCCAGTCATCAGCCATGACACATTTCCTTTCAAATACGGCCCACATCCGCTGTCTCGTCCCCGCGAGACCCAGGTCTTGGTCTGAAGTCTGGGTCATTCCGTCCACGTCCGGCTGGACAGTGACCTGCCCCTCCTACCCACCTTCTCAGGAGAGCTCCTGAAATGGACCGAGGCCGTCTGGCCGGCCACCACGTCCCCCTGAGAGCTCCCCTCGAAATCAGGAAGAAGCCCAGGGAGGCCAGGTCTTGGCCAGCTCCTGCCTGGCTCTCGTTTCTGATTGTGTGAACTCTAGTCAACAGCACGGGTGCCCTTTGAACCACGTGGGAGTGTGCCCACCTGTGAGCTAGGCCGTGGCCACCATGGGGTGTCACCACCAACGCTATTTCCTTCCAAGGAAACAGAGGGACTCCTCGGGCCAGCGGAGGGTCGGCGAGTGTGAAGGACGTGCAGTGGGCCGGACCCACGCTAGCCACACAATGGACTCAAACATCCATGGTGAGGGAGCTGCTGCCGGAGCCTCCGGGCTCCCTTCTGTTGCCCACGAGCTCGCCACAGTCACCAGCCAGCGCATCAAATGGGAAGGAAGGAAGGAAGGAAGGAAGGAAGGAAGGAAGGAAGGAAGGGAGGGAGGGAGGGAGGGAGGGAGGGAGGGAGGGAGGGAGGGAGGGAGGGAGGGAGGGAGGAAGGAAGGAAGGAAGGACCCCACAGCAAGAGCCCCCCATTCCCCCTCCCCGTGGTGGCTGATCACCACGCAGCCACGTCTGTCCCTCTGCGCTGGCCACGGGTCTCATGTGCTGTTAGGTGCTGTGGGGTCGGTCCCGCCACCCCATGCACAACGGCACGCAACACTGCCCGGTCCTGCGCCACCCCACCATCGTTGTTGGGGTGCAGCCCACTGGGCAGCCGCTGGGCCCAGTCGTCTCATTGAGGGCATTTTGTAGACGTATGGCTTAACCTGTGAACGCTGGAACCTCTGTAAGGCAGACACTGGTCAGAGGGGACGCCTGAATGTCTCCCCGTCTTCGTACTCGAGAGAGTGACGGCACAGTGCTACTGCACCCCGATCTGGAAAGACAAGGGCAGCTCCCCATGGAGCTCCGGCACCCCCAGGTTTCTCGGCACACAGGGAACCGGGTTCTTTGAGAGTGGCGGGTGCAGGCGGCATAATGTCTCCAAGGTTTGCCGTGGACCGCGTGCCTCAGCCTGCCTTTGTTCGTGGCTGAGTAATATTCCGTCGGATGGAAGCACTGCATGCTGTGTGTCTGTTCACCTGTGGCTGCGCTCTGGGCCATTGTGAATCAAGCTGCAGTGACCAGTGGGCGCCAGCCTCTGCTGGATGCCTGCTTCCAGGTGGGGTGGGGGTGGGGAAGGGGCACTGAGTGGACAAAGGCTCTTCCCAGGCTCCTCGGGGTCATCGCCTGAGCTGACATTCATGCCTATGCTCACACCTCACACAGCCCATGTTCCACTCACACGCTGAACACACTCACACGCCACACACTGCTCACACTCACACTGTAAGCACTCACATACTCCACACTCACCCACAGCCTGTTCACACTCACACTCTGCTCTCACACACACTACGCACATTCACACTCACACTTCACACTCATTCACTCCCTGTTCATACTCCACACAGCCACCCGCTGCTCACATTCCATATACTTACACTCCACACACTCATTCACACCCTGTTCATACTCCACACACTCACACACTGATCACACGCCACATACTCACACCCTGTTCACACTCATTCACACTCACATTGCAACACTCACTCACCCCATTCACACTCACACTGCTTACACTCACACACATATCACCCTGATCACGCTCACTACACACACACACTCATTCACCCTCTACTCACACTCTGCTCACATCCACGTGTGTCCTGTGTGAGGCAAGGGAGCCAGAGTGAGCACAGCCGGGTGTGTGCCCCGTCACACACACAGGACACAAAGTGGGCCCCGTGCTCCACAAGGCCCACATACATGCACCAGGGCCGTCTGTCCGTCCTGCCCGATCCAGAAGCTGGGTCTTGAACGAGGAGGAGTCTCATGGAATCAGAGCTTCAGGGAGATGGAAGAGCGAGGGCACGGAGTCTGCGGGGGTTTGGTTGGTGATGGGGCGGCTGGTGGTGAGAGGGCCCCATGGCTGGGGACAGGGGGACCTGCAGGCAAGGCCAGCCACCCCAAAGGCCCCTGTTGCCATCTGTAATTCGTGTCCCCGAGCAAAACGGACTGCTTCAGTCTGGGGTAAAATGTTCCATCGAAACCCAAGTTGCGCGCATGGGCCCAGCAGCCAGCCTGCCCACCCCCCGCCCTGGGCCCACCATGGGGAGGGAGGAGCTTGCCAGGTCACCAGCTAGCTGGCAGAAGGGCCCGGAATTTCCCTGGCCCTGGATCCAGTCTGAGGATGCTGGGTTAGGAAGGGAGGGGCTCCAGCCTGGGGCCCGGAGGTCCTTCTGGCCTGGCTGGCTGGCTGACTCTGTGGGACCAGCCAGGGCCATGGGGCGGAGGCGGGGAGGGGGGGCTGCTGAAAGCCGCTGAGACTGAGCCCCCACCCCGGAAGCACTGGGGGAGTTTCCACTTGATTTCCTTAGTTGTTTTTCAAGAGCAGCGTGGAGATCTGGGGATCTGAGGGGCAGGGCGGAGGAAGAGAGGCTCCCCCCACCACCCTGCCTGCTTCCCATGTGACCCGCCAGCTGACGACAGTGCCTCGTGGAAATGCCTCGAGGCTTCCGTCCTGAGCTGGCCCAGGCGGGTGTGACGTGGGCCTGGTGCCCACACCGGTGACTCCCCGCGTGACCTGTGCTCTAAGCGCCCCTCCCTGCCATCCCCCAACCCCAACCCTTTGGTACTAAGCAGAGAGACTCTGACACCCCTGGGGTGCACCCACCACGCTGAGCCTGGGGTGCAGCCACCACGCTGAGCCTGGACAGGGCCTGTGCCCAGCCGCCCAATACCCCTTTCCCACCCCACCCCTGGGGCCTGGCCACCAGCTATCCAGCTCCCTAGCATCCTTGGACCTTATACTGGCCACTCTGGCCCCCCCATGTCTGGTCTCTGTCTCCTATCCATCCAATCCTTTGGGTTCTACGAGGGAGGAGAGGTTCACCAGCCCTGGCATCAGAGTTGGCATGGCCACTTCCTGGCTTGAGGGAGGCAGTTGGTTCCCAGCCTTCTGGGGGGGGAGTGGATTAGTGACCCCCCAATGCCCCCCCTGGCCTGGGCGAGGTGAGGAAGCAGGGTGCAAGTGAAGAAAGACCAGGCCTCTCTCCCGGTTAGAAGCCAGACTCTGGACAAGGATGACTCCTGAGCCTCAGTTTCCCCCTCCACACAGTGGGCTCCTGGAGCTGTCCTTCTGTGGTGAAGGATTCTCAAGGCCTGGGGCTCAGGTGCCTCAGAGGAGGTCTGGCCCTCTCAGCTCCTGACAAGGAATCAGAGCCAGCTAGAAGGTGCAGGGAGACCTTGGGGTGGGGGCGGGGTGGGAGGTGGAGGTGGGAAGGGCGCAGAGCAAAGACCTGGAGGTGGAAACCAATCAGAGGCAGGCATGGTGAAAGGCCAGACCTGGAGCCGCCTTGGTTTCAGCCGTACCCAGCCAGCCTCCTGTCGTGCCTCCGTGGCCAGGGACTGAGGGCTGAGCCCTCTCTGTCCTCGTCTTGGGCTGGGGCTTCTCCCCACTGCCTGTCCTGGCCTTGGCAAACCCCATCTTGCCCACAGGGGCACCGGACACCCGACCTGGTGCTTCCTCCAGGAAGTCTGCCCTGCCTGTCCTCACCCGGCGACGGAGGCTGCACACACTCCCCAGACGCAGGGTGCATGCGGCTTGAGCTGCAGGGCTTCCCATCCTCCACCCGAGGGGCTGAGAGGGTGGGACCCGTGTGTGACAGAGCAGCTACTGAGGTGCAAGACGCAGAGAAGCTGCTCTAAGGTCTCTTCAGGTCAGAGGGGACCTGGCTCGCCTTTCGCAGAGCGGGGGCCTGGGATGGGCACATGTCCTTCCTGTCTTCTCAGGAGACCTCCGCTTGTCTTGCTCCTGTCCCTCTGGGCCATGTAGTCTCCCTCTGCTGCCCACTGGCCCCATCTGAAGCTCCACCCCCATTTCACCCTCATCTGGTGCTGAGGAGCAGAGCCAAGGGGACCCCCAGGCCAGGAGCCCTTACCTCCACGGCCCGCTTCCCACCTGAAGCATGAGTCCCCTGCTCTCCACTGGACCAGCCAGTGCCCTGTCCTCCTGGTGTGGCTTATTGGCACGAACCTAGGGCTCTGGGAGGCCAGGGGGCAGAGGGCAGAGAGGCTTTGCTGAACCACTGACTGGTGTCACAGCTCAGAGGGGCCGGGGGGGGGGGGGCGGCGGTGTCCTGAAGGCCGTTGGTGACCCTTTGAAAATCGCCATGGGCAGGGTCCCTCCTTGGATGGACCTTCTTCAGGTGCTGGGACCCCCATTGCTAGTTGGGCCCCTTTATCATGAGAAGGGCTGGGCAGCAGCGAGGAGGGTGGGCAGCCTGGGGAGCAGAGCCTGGGAGGGTCGGCATGTACGGAGTGGGGTGGTGGCGCAGCAAAGCCCTAAGAGGACCCTGATTCTGCCCTCAGTCTTGCACTGTTGATGCCCATCTGCCTGCCCGAGAAGGATCCCTGGTGGCATCATAGCTACATGCTGGGCTGCCATCCGCAAGGTCAGCAGTTCGAGACCGCCAGTTGGTCCATTGAGAGTGACAGTCTCAGAAACCCAAAGGGCAGTAGGACCTTGTCCTATAGGGTCGCCGTGAGTCGGCAGTGAGTTCGGCAGTGAGTTCGGCTTTTGGTCTGACAGCCTGGCACTCAGCCACACTGCTCCCTGCTCAGCAGTCCTGAGGGCCCTTTCACACCTACCCCCCAGCGTGCAGCCTCTCAGGGGCCACGGGTCTCCCCACCAGCCTGTCCACTCCTGCTCAGGGGTTTTGCACACATACTTCCCACTGCCGGGAGCATCTGTCACGTCACACCCTGGTCGCGAGCTTTCGGGACCCTCATTTCTCACGTAGCCCCCCTCACTTCCTTGACCCTGTTTCATTTTCTCCAGGGAAAAACCCTAAATACTTTCGCACGTCACTGATGGTGTTGCAGGAATAGGCCTGTGTTCACGGCCCTCTCTCCGATGAGCATTTCTGCCCTCAGTGGGGAGGGGGCGGGGACCTGGTGGCAGAGCGGGTGGCACAGGGTGGGCTGCTAACCACAGGGTCAGCGGAGTGAAGCCACCAGCTGCTTGGCGGAGGAGATGGAAAGTTTTCTGCTCCTGAAAAGCTCTACAGCTTCGGGGGCCCCCAGGACCTGCTGCCCGCTGCCCAGGAAGGTCACTGGGAGTCCGGATGGACCCTGTGGTGGGCAAGGGGCTTCTCTTTTGTTCTCTACCCCATCCCCAGCAGCGGGACACACACACACACACACACACACACACACACACAGTGTCCAAGCAGGGTTTGTGGGCAGAAGGCAGTGGGAGGGAGGAGGGACCCCCTTTTCTAGCCTCTTCATGAACGCAGCCAGTCCACCTGCGGGTCTTCCAAAGTGTCTTTTGGGCAGCCCTGTCCCAAGTCCCGTTTGAGCAGATGCCCTCAGCAGAGGGCATAATGTCTCCCCGCTGCCAGGCCGGGCCCCCCAGTAGCAGAGGGTCGTTCAGCTCACACGTGGGAGGTGCCCAGCGCCTAAGAGGAGCTTCGCGAATAGTAGCTTCATTTTAGGATTTTCCTTATTATTATACTGAGTCCCGGGGGGGGGGGGGGTCCAGCAGGTCCGACAGCCAGCCAACAGTCAGGCGGTTGGAGGTCTGCCTCTACCCAGAGCCACCTCGGGAGAAAGGTCTTCCTCCCCAGACCCTGCATCGAAGCCCCTGTGGAGGAACAGGTCTGCCCGGACACGTGTGCAGCCGCCATGAGTTAGAATGCCCTCTGGGATCAGGTGACCAGACTTTAACATTGGTAAAGCGGGACGCCGGCGGGACACCATTGATAAAACTCAGATCCTGGCGAAATAGCCGCATGGCAGCCGAAAACCGGATACCCTAGCTTGTCGTGCATCCTTTCCAAAAATCGGGACTTTTTAAAAACGCTGCGGGACACGGGAAAAATTGTTCAAAAGCGGGACGTCTGGTCACCTTACTCTAGGAGCCCCCAGAAAGGAGAGCCGGGGCCGGTGGGTGGAGTGGGAGACAGGGATAGACGATTTAATCGAACTTTCTAAGACTGAAACTGGGGCCCAGGGGCAAGGGGCTCGTTGAGGAGGAGGTAAGTCCCTGTGGTCAGATAAAGGAGGTGCTTGGGGACTGGGCCTGGCCCCGGCCCCAGAGAGGAAGGATTCAGAAAGGAGCCCAGCTCTCCGGAGGCTGCACATCCAATGAAAACAAGGCCCAGCTGGAAACTCCAACCTTGAGGCTGGGGCCGGCCAGGTTCTAGAGCGGAGGGCACTCCGCTCCCCCGGGGAAGCGGGTCAGCAGGTCTGGCCAGGCCTGGGCGGAGGGACGAGCCCAGGGCTCTCGCTCCGGGCTCCACAGCCTGCTGGGACCCGGCCAAGCAGCCGCCTCGGGGCTCTGGGCCTGTCACCCACAGCCCAGGCCTGGGAGACAGGAACCTTGTGCTGTACAGGGGCCGCAGGCCTTCCAAATGGGCCCTGGCCCCCTCCCCACCTCCCACGGTGGCCTCCGGCCCCTGCGCCCCGCGCCCATGGGGTTAAATCTCTCCCCGTCTCTCTCCGCTCCGAGTTGTTTTCCAAGGAGGCAGAGAATAGAGTTCTTGTTTCCAACATGGCTTCTGGGCATTGGGTAATGCGCTCCCTCTTCTCCCTGCCCGCGTCACAAAGGGACCTTTTGTTCATCCCCCTGTCCCTCTGCTGGCTCTTCCCCGGCCCCCCACCCACCCCGACTCCCTCCCCCCCTCCCCGCACCTCCCGCCCCACTCTGCACCCCTGGGCTGCGAGGAGTGACCATGGCCAGGTGCCCTCCCTCTCCCAAGGCGCCATGGGGAAGAGGCGAGGGCTTGGCGGCCGCGGAGGCCATTTTGAACGCTGCCCTTCCAGCCGGCCACCGAGCCTGGCAGGGCGGGTGATGCCATGGGGAGGGTGGCCGGATTCCATGCGACTTCCCGTGGGGCGACTTCTGCCCTCCAGAGAGAGGGGGACCCCCCCACCCCCTGAAACCTCACTCCAGGCCCCCTTCCTGCCCGGAGACAGCACACCCTCCTATCCACCATTTCGCTCTGCAGCCTTCTGGGGGGTGGGCGTGGGGGGATGAGTCAGAGGTGGGCACCGAAGCTCAGAGGGGGAGTGTCTGGTCTGGGACAGGGGCTCAGAGGGCAGGGCTGCACCCCTCCCCCCAGCCCCCTTCGGGAAGCCCTCTGAAAATGCCCTGGCCCATGGGAAATCCCAGCGGGGTCTCGGCCCACTCCTTTTTGGTTTCTGCCAAGGAAAGGAGATGTGTCAGAGATGGAGGCGTCCGGAAGCAGGCCAGACAATGAGGTGTCTGCTTTCTGAGGGCATGGTGTCTGTCATCCACTGTCCCCTCCCCTGTCCCCTCACCACAGCCCTGCAGGGCACACAGGGCAGGCTGGTGACTCCATTTCTCAGATGAGGAGAGGACCCCAACTCCAGGGGCTTCTTGCAGGGCGGCTCCCTGCCTGCACCCACTGCCTCCCACCCCACCCCTAGGGGTGAGGAGACACTTGGGCAGGTCACAGCTGCCTGGGCCCCTTGTCAGGAACCTTAGGAGCCAATGTGCGGGGCAGGGAGGGCTTGCCGTCTCAGACGTGTCCCTGACTGCTGCACCCCACGCCAGTGCCCCATGGACAGAGGGACAGAAGGTGCAGGAAATAGCACACGGTGCCGGTGTCCTGGGGCCTCCCCGCTGGGGCACAGGCCTTAGGGCAGTGGGCAAGAAGGGGTACGGCTGGCAGACATGGTGATGGGCGAGAAGGGGAGAGGGGTCGGTTCGACACACAGGGATTCCATGTCTGACAGAAGGAAGCACGGTTGTCCTGCGCCATCCTGTCATGTCGGCGTCCATCACGCCATCAGTCACCTCACTGACGGTCTTCCCCTTTATTGCCAGGGGAGCCCTGGTGGGGGCGTGGTTACGGACTGGGCTGGGATCCGCATGGTTGGCAGTTCGAAACCAGCAGCAGCTCTGCAGAGAAAGACCAGGCTTTCTACTCCTGGAAACAGTTACAGTCTCAGAAACCCACAGCGGCCCACCGTGAGTCAGCCCGGACTCGATGGCAGCGTGTCTTTTGGTTCTTTTCCAAGCATGATGTCCTTCTCTGGGACGGGCCCTTCCTGACACGTCCAAAGCATGTGGGACAACATGTCCCCTTGCTCACGACCATGGAGCGTTCCAGCTGAACTTCTTCTAAGACCGGTGTGTTGGTCCTTCTGTTAACCCCAACCCCAAACCCATTACTACCGAGCCCATTCCAACCCCAGCGACCCTGTGGGGTGGACTCCAACAGTTCTGGGGTTTCCGAGACTGGATATCTTTCTGGGCACAGATAGCCTCCTTTTCCTCTCTTGGCTAGAGCGGGTGGGTTTGAACTCCTGACCCATGGCGTCGCAGGACTGAGCCAGCAAAACAATTCGAATGCACAGGTTCTTCTTCAGTCTGCTCTTGCATGGCTGCAGGCAGGGGCACCTTAGTCCTCAAAGGGATGCTCCTGATTTTTTTTTGACACTGGAAAGAGATCTTTTGCGGCAGGTTTGCCCGATGCGACGCATCGTGGGGTGGCTGGACCATGGCCTCCCTGGGTGTCGATTGTGGACGCAGGGGCAAGGGAAACCTACGATGTTGGCTCTTTCCCGGTTTATCGTAAGGTTGCTGATGAGTCCGGTTGCGAGGGCTGGTCTCCTGTCTATTGAAGCGCAGTGACCCAGACGGACGGCTGCAGCCTCTGGTCGGCGTCAGGGTGTGTTTTCAATCTCCTCCGTTCTCCCGGGTCGGCTCTGCACGGCTTGTCGACCAGCCTTCCTTTGTCCCTGATGCCACATTCTTTCTCCTAGGATATCCGGACTCTTGGGTTATTTGCTCAATGCTCAGATTAAGAAAAAATTATATATATGTATATATACTACAAATTAGATGGAATTTAATGGAATGCTAATCTAGCGCTAACAGATCAGATGCGTGGGGAGGTAGTTAGAAAGGGCTGAATGAGACCCAGGATCTGCCCCAGAGTATGCTGGAAGACGGGGCGCTCAGGAACTCAAACCCACCTAGGAGGTTAGGGAAGGCTTCCTAGAGGAGGTGACCGAAGGTGGAGCCTCCAAAGGTGAGCAAGCATTTGCCAGGCAACAAAATGGAGACAGTGGGGATGGGGGAGATAGGGTGAGGCTGGAAAAAGAAGGAGGTGGGTAGTGTAGGTGATGGGAAAGGGGTCCTCTGGAGACCCACTGACAGTGGAGGTCGGGGAGAGGGGTAGGTGGGTGTGAGCAGAGGGGCTGCAGAGGGCAGCATGAGGACCCAGGGGGGCTTGGTAAGGCAGGACTGGATCCCCAGGGGACTGGGGCAGGTGGTCCCTGAAAGGCTTAAAGAAGTCAGATTTGAGTTTTCAAAAGACCCGTGCTGGGTCTCTGCCAGCCTGGTCTGCTCCGGTGTCCTAAGCAGCTCTCCCAGCACACACCATTGGCTCCCACTCAGCGATGAATGGCAGAGTTTTAATTCCAGCCACCTGACTGTGGGCGGGGTTCTCACCTGTAGAACAAAGGTAAGAACACCTGCCGTCTGAGATGATCAGGAGTGGGGCTATGGACACCTGATGGCGCTTACGTCCTTGTCTTGCCCACAGTCAGTTCTCCTTAGCCTTTGCCTAAAGCCTGCGGAGCAGGGAGATGAGGGAGGAAACCGGTCAGCAGCAGATGGCAGCTACAAGGTCGTTTCTCAAGGGCCTGAGCTCTCCAAACATCTTACCATGCAGACCTCCAAGCAAGCACAGGAGGGGCCCTCGTGTTACCTTTGTTCTGTCATCCGGGGAACAGACTCAGGGGCATGTGACTAACTCAGGGTTCTTAGGCTGGCAGGTGGCGGGGGGGGGGACGACAATGCCATTAGACACAGAGCCCAGTAGTGTCCCAGAATTGGAGAGGCGAGGTGGGCATGGCAATGGCCAAGGGAGGGAGATGTGAGGCAGTCCAGGAGCACTAAACACACTCTTAGGGCAATGTGTTTATGGGATGGTCGTAAGCGTTCAGAACGAGGAACCCAATTCTATGAGGTGTACAGAAGCAGCTTCAGAGGCGACTTTTTTTTTTCACCTGGTCATAGATACATCTGTCACACAACTTACGGACAGCAGCTATTTCATCAGCTCGGCGGCCGCCTTATGCCGAATCAATTCGACTGTTTCCATCACGATAAGCGGAAACTCTCCAGGTTTTTCCTGATTGACAACATAGTCCAGTCACAATGGAGCATCTGGCTAAAGGGTGGGGGAGAGCACCCCAGCCTAGCGCTAATCTGTAAAGATCCAGGAGGGGGTTCTCTTCTGTTGTTTTTATTCCGTTTGTCTGTCCTTTTTTCTTAATTCCCGGCGTTCAAGAAAATCTCTCACTGAGCACAAGCGAAAGGAACCGGGGCCTCAGGGCAGGTGCGCGGCAGGGCATCCCATCTTGGCCGACATAGTTAGAGGTGTCACTAAACCGGTGGATGATCACAGCCTCCAACAGTTTCTTTTTTAAAGGAAAAACCTAGTTAGCCCCAAGGGAGGGGGAAATCTGATTTTCAGAGCTATCATGTTAGGTTATTCAAATGTTCTGTTTAAAAAAAAAAGATTGAAAATTATACAGAAAAGGCCAGCCCATGGAAAAGGGACCAGAGAAGATGACGGAAATCATCCCTAGGACACCCAGACACGGAACACACTGAAGACTTTAAAACACTGTCTTGAGTGTATCCGAAGAGGCAAGGGAAAACACAGACGGAAAAGAACTAAAGAAAATCAAGAAAACAATGGATGAACAAAATACAAGTATAGTTGTCAGAGTTAGTTTTCTTGGTGCCAACCTGGCTCCCATAGGAACATGCGGGCAGTGTTTAGATGTCAATCAGGCTGCAGCTTGATTGGAGAGCGACGGAGATGGATGGCTTTGTGAGGCCGGGCTCCATCGGTTTCCCCTGGAGGTGGGTCTCTCTCTCTCTCTCTCTCTCTCTCTCTCTCTCTCTCTCTCTCTCTCTCTCTCTCTCTCTCTCTCTCTCTCTCTCTCTCTCTCTCTCTCTCGTCTTTTTCCCCTTCTTGCTGGCCAGCCACCAGACCAGAGCCTGGAGTTCTTCCACCGCCCTTTGATCCACAAGACTTTCCACCCGTCGGCCCGAGATCTTCCTGCATCGTTGAGTGTGGCTTCATGATGGTGAAGAGGGCTTTTTGGACTAGGGTTGGGCTTGGGCTGGACTGGGCTGGGATGCTTTCCTCGTCTACATTGACTTCTTGATATCAAGCTCTTCCTTGCACATAGATGAGTGGCCCTGGATTTGTTTCTCTAGTCCACCCAGCCTCACACAATAAAGAAAATAAAGATTCTAAAACGAATGCTCCCAAAATCCTGGAGCTGCAGAGTGCGGCATCTGAAACTGGAAACCCCGCTAGGGAGGTTCAACATCAGATAAGATCGCCTGAAGAAAGAAAGAATCAGAGAGCTTGAATGTGGGAAAATGGAAATTGTCTAGTCTGAGGAATAGAAAGGAAAAACAATACAGAAAAATGAACAGTGTCTAGGGATCTGTGAGAGATCTTTAAGGCGAGCAATAGACGCCTTAAATAGGAGTTTCCGAAGGAAAAGGCAGGCGGGGGGGAGGGAAGGAATGCTCAAATAAATAATGGCTTAAAAACTTACCCTGATGAAACAGACGAGTCTGCATGTCCAAGAAGCTCCATGAACTCCAAGCGATGCACACTCAGACGCACTATGACCAAACTGTTAGGAAACACAAAGGGGATTCTGGAAGTCAAGCGAGAGAAGCGATCACCACATGCAAAGGATCCTCAATGAGATGAAGTGTCAATCTTTCCAGGGAAATCACGGAGGCCAAAAGCAATAGAAAGACAACTTTAAAGTGTTGAAAGAAAAGCAAAAATTCTCAGCCAGGAGTCCTTTTAAAGGAGGCCTAAACAGCTGGGCCTGGAAGGTCCCTGCTGGAGCTGGGGACAGCCTGGCCTCTCAGTGTGTCTGTTGGCATGACCTGCAGGGGTCCAGGTCTGATTGTCCCTCAGCATGGCCATGCCTGGACCCAGGACAATGGCCTGGCCTCTCTCTCTCTCAGGCCATTCTGGGACTGGGGTTACCTTGGGCAGTGTGGCCCAGGAGGACCCTGAGAATAGAGATCTCCCCAATTTCTCTGAAATGGATGACATTCGAAGACAAATGTGAAATAGAAATCAAAGTCATAAAAGAGGCCTGCTGACTGGTTGGATAGAGACAGGAGGGCACCCCAAAGGTGGACTCCCTGCCCCAAACTATGGACTTTAGGAAGTTCTCAGGTCCGAAACGGAATTCAGCCAAGTGTCAGAATCATCAGCCGTTGGAGATCAAGAGGTCTGCATTCACCCACGGACAGATGAAAGAATGGAGCCATACAACCCCGAGAGGAAGTGGGATTGGTGACGGGGCGTGGAGAAGACGGAAATGGATGTGTTGAGAAAAAAACATGTTTAAATGACTGGATGTAAAACTCACAGTCTTCTCTGTCAACCTTCACCTAAATCCCAATAAAAAGTTTAATTTCTAAAATATAAATGGGGGCAGAAAAATAAACAAGGGCTAAATTGGGGCATTTTTAGACAAACAAAAGCCAAGACTTTGTCACCGCCAGACCTGCCTGACCAAATATGTCAAAGGGGATTCTGTATGTTAAATGAGACGACATTAGATTGTAACTGGAAGCTGGGTGGAGAAGTAAAGCTATCCAGTAGAAGTAATATCAAAAATCCAATTTTATTTTCGTTTGTAATTATACCTGTTAGGTTCTGTATGATGCAATAGACACATGCCTCATACATACATGCTATTGGCCCAGCAATATGTCAAAATGTAAATGTGACCTTATGATGGCAAAATAAAGGATGGGGCAACTAGAAACAGAATTGTAGTATGTCACTACAGTTAACTACAAGTTAACTACAAGTTAACTTAGCGGTGATCGAAACTAGATCGTCCCAAGTTTAGGATGGCACAAGGGAACTCTCAAGTATATATATTTAAAATGGCACAAAAGGAAATGATGGGGGGATCGATGTGGTTCACGATAAATAAAAATCAACCAACACGAAAGAAGGCAGCCTTGAAGAAAGGAGGGGTTACAAAGACAAGGCACACAAGACAGGTGGTGAACTAAGCTCTTGCTGTCCCATAGCGAAGGATCTTGGGGGGCGGGGCGTGTGGTGCACACGGGGAAGCTGCGACTCACCTGGATTGTCTGCCCACCTGAGACGGCGTAGGAAGGGAGCCCAACCTGTCAACCAGGTCACAGCCTGGCGCTGCGTGCCTCCTTGGAGGCATGGCCTTTTCCATAAGCAAAAGCAAAACTCACTGTGACTCCTAGCAACCCGATAGGACGGGGTAGACCTACCCATGAGTCTCCTAGCCCGTCACTGTGTCTGGGAGTAGACAGACTCATCGGAGCCCACTAGGCCACGGGGCTTTCTATAGGAAAGGCTGTCTTTCTAGAAGCAAGACAGTGAGAAATTATCCTCCTCTCTCTGGCTCTTCGCCTTCTTCCTGGGATGGTGTATCTTCTTTCCGGGGGTGGTGGGCTCCACGTGGGCCACCAACCTGGAAAGCTGCTGGCGTCATGTCTCCCAGACCTGGGATCCGTGAGACTCTGCACCCACCAGCCTGTGCTCTCCCTGATGGCTGCGTCACCTTTTCAGCATCCTCATCCTGGACCTGCTGCGACATGAGGACCCCAGGCTGGCATCAGACCCAGAGACTTGAGGGGAACGGAGCCGGGCTGCCAACTGGATAGACATGACGCCCTGACAGAAAGTTCGCTCCGACACACAGGTGAGTGTCGCGGGTTTGGGCCCAGCCCAGCCCTCTCCACGGGAGGAAGACGAGGCTGTCTGCTGCCATAAGGAGTTAAAGTGGTTGAACCGCAAGCGGCAACTCCACCCTGTCTGAGGGTCGCTCTGAGTCAGAATCAGCTCACCAAGGGAAGCTGATAGCAAGGAGTGTGAGAAGAAAGACGATGGCAGGGATGGGGCAGCAATGGCACAACGATGCCTGAGCTCATCGAACTATGGATCACTATATCTGCAAGAGCTCCCAATGAAAGGGGGGGGGGAGGAAGAAAAAAGTCAACTCGATGGCCTTGAGTTTGGTTTTGGTGTTTATCAGTAATTACTTTAAATACAAGTGGATTGAACGCTGACCAATGGCAGAAATCGGCAGATTACATGAAAAACAAACAAGGAAAATCAAGATGATTTACAATATATGCTGTCCACATTGAAAATGAAAGAATGAGAGAAAGAGAAATACTTCACGTGGGTAGTAACCAAAAAAGAGCTAGAGTAGGTGTATGAATATTCGATAAAATAGACTTGAAGAAAAAAAAAATTTAAGGCAAAGGAAGTCAGTACAGAATGAATGAAGAGTCAATTCATCAAGAAGCATAGGAACCGCATGCCCACACCTACCAAGGGAGCCCAAAATATATCAAACAATTTTGAGAATGATGATGGCAACAAATGTACATATGTTCTTGACACAATGGATAGATGTATGGATTGTGATAAGAATTGTACGAGCCCCCAATCGAATGATTTAAAAAATATATATCAAACAAATATTCACACACCCACTAAGACAACTAGGATCGGAAAATTGGAAAATAACACACGTCGTCAAGGCTGTGGAGACACTGGAACCGTCGGACATCGCTGACGGGAATATCAGATCGGCCAGTTGCTGCGGTAACAGCGCCTCGAGCAGTTCAGCGCGCTGACCAGGTAGTTGTGCGGTGCCGTTACGGTGGTTCTGCTGACCCACAGGGACGCCGCGCTGAAGGACAGACCGCAGCACTGGCGGTTCCGTCCTGAGAACGCGTCCAAAGTAGATGAAAGGAAGTCTTGCCACCTGGCTTCTAGGGAGCATCTTTCAAGACAGAGTCGTGGGTTCTTTTGGCCGCCAGGCGCAAGCTCAATATTCTTTGCCAGCGCCGGAAACCCAAGACTTCGATTCTTCGTTGGCATCTTTCTTGCTCCTTGTCCAGCGTTTACAGGCCTGTGAGGAGATGGCAACCATGTGGCTGGGCCAGGTGCACTTTGTCCCCAGAGCGACGAAAGCAGCCCTTTGGTACCGCGCGTCAGATATGCCCAGATGCAACCTGATCCCTTGACCGCGGCCGTCAGGGGCATTTGTGGTGCACCAAGTGAAGGGAATTCTTGACCACTTCAATCTTCTGCTCATTTACCATGGGATCGTTTCCTGACCCAGTGGTGAAAATGTTGGGGTGTTTTTTCTTTGGCATGGAGGGGTACTCTATCTTGCATACTGTGGGCTTTGATCTTCATCAATAAGGGCTTCCAGTCCTCTTACCCTTCAGCAAGCAGGCTGCAGCCCTTTGCAAAGCACAGGTCGGTAACGAGCCTTCTTCCGATCTTGAAGTGGGTTTTTTCTTCGCTGCATGTAGATCGAACATGTTTGGTGGAAAGAGAAAACGCGGGCACACACGTTTCCCGATTTTAAACCGCTCGGTGTCCGCGGGCTCTCTTTGGATGGCCATCTCCCGGGCTGGGCACAGCTTGGGCATGAGCACGATGCAGGGGCTGCAGTTCCCCATTCGCTGCAAGGTTATCCATAGTTTGTCATGTCCACCCAGCCAGATGCCTTTGCAGCGGCAGTAAAACACAAGTGAACATCTCTCTGGTGGGCTCTGTTGTCAGCCAAGCTCCAGCTGATGTCAGGCTACCCCTCCTACTCCACAGCCTCGTCTGAATCTGGCTGGGATTTCAGGCAGGTCCCATTGATGGGCTGTTACCACTGTGCTGGATTATCTTCAGCAAAAGTTTACTTCTGTATGATACTGACAGTCTTGATCATTTCTCTGTCCTGTTGAATCATCTTTTTTTTTTTCCTTTTCTGAATTGGCATAAAGATGGGTCTCTTCGAGTCAGCTGGCCAGACAGCTCTGTTTCAAATTGCTTGGCATAAACCAACAATCCCCCCAGTGCAGATCAGTTTCCATTTCTGGAGCCTGCCTTTTCACCAAGGGCGGCTTCCACACCTCTTTCAGTACCGCCAGTTCCTTCTTTTCTTTGCTTTAAAAAGCAGAAATCTATCTTCTTACAGTTCTTGGGATCAAAAAAATCCAATTCAGGACCTTGACCACATGGATTCTAGGGGCCTCTTTCCAAGTTTCTGGTGCCTACTGGAAATTTTCAGTATTCCTCTCTCCCTCTCTCTCTCTTTTAAAATTATTTTCAGTTTTATTGACATATAATTCCCATACCCTACATTTCAATGTTACAAAGATCTTTTAAAAAGTTGTGCAGTGTCTATCTGCTACCTTAATACTAAATGTATAAATATATGTACATAGATCTATTCCCCCAACATCATATATAAATATATTTACATATGTACATGGACCTTCCCTGATGCAGCCCTGCGTGCTGGAGCAGCCGTGTGGAGACCCCTGCCAGCTGAGATGCTGACATACATACTCACTGATTCAACTATCCTCCTGAAATTGGCGTCATTGTGTGTGTTTTGTGAGATTGAGGAGGACTTTGTAGACTGGTGTCGGACATAGGGGCTAATGTTGAACTTATAGGCTCGGACTGGGCAGGGCTGGGATGTTTTCTTAATGTACATTTACCCTTTATATAAAACGCTCTCTCTTAGATACATATGAGGTCCTGTGGACTTGTTTCCCTACTTTACCCAGACGAACACAGGTGGGAACAATCCAAGCGTCCACCAACAGATGAATGGGCCAGCAGAACCCAGTGGGCACACAGTATCGACCATGATCCAGACATTGGATATGTTATTCAAGGACACACTCTGTGACATGGGTGAGCCTTGAGACCGTTGTGCTGAGTGAAGTAAGGCAGTCACAAAAGGACAAATATTGAATGGTCCCTCCCCCCTATCTGAACTACCTAGAGCCATTAATACACAGAAGCAAAGTGCGTGATTACAAAGTGACTAAGGGTGGGGGAGAATGGGCGTTACGGGGGGGGGGGAGTATATTTAATGAATGAATATCAAAAGGAGGAGGTATAGGTGGTAGGTGGGGCTTAAACCTGAAAATGCACAGCCATCAACTCTGACTCCTAGGGAGCCGGGAGGATGGAGCAGAACCAACTGCCCTCAGGAGTGGAGCAGTCTCCTCTCTCCTGGTGAGCCCGAACCACTGACCTTTACACCAGGAGCGCAAAGAAAATTCCCTAGCAGCCTTCAGCAGACGCTGCACCAATCAGCACGGTTGGGAGGCACAGCGGAGTCTGGGTAGGAAGGAAGATGGCGGCTGCGAAGATAAGCCTGCCCAAAGGACGGTTCCACAGTGTCCACCCTGAAGCCACTCTGACCGGCTTCTGTTCACCTTCTCCCCGTTTATTCAAGCATTGGGGTTGAGAGATCAGTGTGCTCTGTGCCCAGGTCGTGCCAGTTTCCGCTGCGGTCTGGGCCCTTGGAGCCCAGAGGAGGCTCTGGGAGTGGTTTGAGGAAGTGACCTGCCAAGAGTCACTCGGTCCCTGTTCTGCGGGAGCTGTGTGCCTAAAGCTCTTTCTTGAACGAACATCCGCAGTATTTGCATCTGCCACTGGGCTCTTGTCCCAGGTGCCATCTCCATGAGGCGGTGTCCAAGACCCCGGAGAACCTGGTCCTTGCCGGGCTCCCTGGCTGCATCTCTGCGGTCACTATGAACGGCTGGAGCGCCTTTCCCTGCCGTTGCTGGCGAGTCTCACTGCGACTCGCCCCTGGGGGTACTCCCAGCATCATCTCTTCACCTGCTGGCTCCGGTCAGGGTTCCTTCTGGGTGCCCGCGGTCCTGTGTGCAAGTCTGGCGCTTTCCGGAGCCCCCCCCCCCCGCCCCCGTCTGCCTGCGAGCCTCTCCAGGGAGGGAGTTCTTCACCGGCCCCCATGGTGGCCCATTTGAACAGGAATCATAGAGCCTGGCTCCATCCCAGGCCTGCCCCGTCCTCAGTTTCGCCATCCCCAAAGTGACGGGCTAGGTCTGTCTGGGCTCATTTCTGAGAACTCAGTCACCACAGTCCAGAGGGTGGGCAGAGCTGGCTTGGCATGACCTGTGCGGGTGCCCAAGATGGGGTGGCCCAGGGGCATGGCCAGCCCCCTGGGCCCAAATCCCCCCTCCCACCACCTGCAGGACCTGGTGATGGACACTGGGGGGTGGGGCGGAGCAGAGGGAGGGAAGGACTACACTTGGGGAGATCGCTAAAGAGGCTGGTCTGGCATTTCTGTGGGGGTGGGGGCATTAATTATCAAAGGCTTGGAATGATGACTTGGGGGTGGGGGGCACAGGGGACCCTCCCTGGGGCTATGAATGCTCTGTCGCTGCCATCAGTCAGCCCTGCACAATGGGGTCATTAACCCCTGACCCCAGCCCCTTTTTAGCTACTTCCTCTGGAGGGCTGGGGGTGGGGCGAGTCAGCAGGAGAAGTGGGGGGAGGAGTTTTGTTTCTTCAGTGAGAACATGGTTTCAGCTGGTTTGGGGGAGGCGGCGGGGGCGGGCAAGGCGGCTGGTTCTGAAGCTCAGGGACCTGGATTTTCCTGCAGAGTACCCCTCTGCCAACCGCCTGAAGTCCAAGCAGTGGGTGGGGAGCAAGCAAGGGTGCAAGGGCAACAGGGGGAGACAGACAGACCCCAAGAAAGAGGCCGAGGCAGGGGAAAGCTCCTGAGAGCAAATCGCGGATAAAGATGTTCTTGGCGCTGAGGTTTCTTCCCATTTACAGTCCACGCAAGGGACACTGGCCCGTCTGCTCGTGAAACGAGATGCCCAAACCCAACACAAATCACTCAGCCACGAATTTAGCCACGACTGGGAAAGCACTTTCTGTGGAGGGATGATATGTAAAGATCCAGCACGGCCCAATCAATAAGGATACAGCACGGCTTCTTCTGGAAACGACAAGGGCGTTTACCATTTAAAGATCTAGTAGGAGCAGACCATGAATGTCATCATCTCCTGGGAGAAAAATTCTTGGCAAATTTGGCCTGCGGAGACCTTGCCTCGGACTGATAAAGCTAGTGTCCCCAATTGGCACAAACAAAATTCTCCGAGGAAGAATGGGCGTGGTCCTCAGAATCGGGGATCACCTAAGAGCACCTCAAGCCTTCCACCTCTACTGTGCCCCGAGGTCGTCTTAAAAAAACAAAACAAAAATGGGACCAAGCACTTGGCTTAATGGGTCAAAAAGGTCTGCCTGGATGCTCTTCGGAGAACCACCCAGCTGGGACCAAAGGCACCTGAGAAACAAGACAGGAACCGTGGGGGACAGCGAGTTCACGTTCACGGGGCAGGGACAACTCAGAGACGGAGGCTAGAAAGGGTTGGGCAACCCAGAGAATGAGTTTGGTGTCAGGGGCCTCGACCACAAGGTAACGTAAATGATGCTGTCGTTGTCGTCACCAGGTGCCATGCAGTTGGCTTTGACCCATAGCAACGGGGTTTGTTTGCCACACAGTGAAACACCGCTGGCTCCTGTGCCAGCCTCACCACTGTTCCTGACCTTGAGCCTATTGCTGCAGCCACTGTGTCCCCCAGCTCCTTCAGGGTCTTCCTCTCGTCTTCGTCTTAGAGGATGCCAGAGGGCTCCTGAGACAAGGCAAGGATGGGGAGACTTCATCTTACACACTGTGGACGCGGGGGCCGGAGAGACCAGTCCCTGGAGAAGGACATTGTGTTTGGGAAAGTAGAGTGGTTGCGAAAGACAGGACACGCACGCAGAGACAGAATGACTTTGACCTTCCTTTGTGTTTCTGGTCAGCATGGTCCCTGCGGGCCTCCCCAGGAAAGCAGACAGGGCCACGACGGACCCGACGCGAAGGATTGGACAGGAAGAAGCAGAGCCCACGTGGCTGTCTACGTGGAAGCCACAAAAGAACTTTTGCAGGCAAGTCCTTCGAACCACAACAGCTCCTCAGCTGAGACTGGGGCACGCTAGGTCCCATCAATATAAAAATGTTATTGCTGCTGCAACGAGAATCTTGAAAATAACACGTGAAATGAAAGAAGGCAGATGGAAGAAAACACACATAAACGGCACCTATCATGGAGTTCCAAGTGCAGGAAATGCCTCACAGAATCAAATCCACAGGGACAGAAAGTAGATGCCTGGGGCCAGGTGGGCGAAGGCGCTTTGGTGGAGAGGTGGGTTACACCTTGGACTGCCAACCACAAGGTCAGCAGTTTGAACCCACCAACTACTCCCTGGGGGAAAAGTTGAAGTGTCTTGCTCCTATGAAGATTTACAGCCGTGGACACCGCACGCAGGACACTCTGAGTAGGAACTCGCTGTCCGGCAGTGGTCAGTGGCTGGGGAGGGGAAAGGGGCACTTATTTACTTATTTACATGGAATGTTCTGGAGTTAGGTACTGCTGCTGATGGTTACTCAACCTTAAAGCTTCACTTTAAAGAAACATCAAATTGTACGTTTTAAACGATGAAGAATTCTATAGCTTGTGAATTTTAATCTCCTTAAAAAAAAAGTAATTGCAAAAAAAAAAAAGTAATTGCACGTATCAGCATCAGCAGTCAACCAAATCTCCCTTAAGCACTCCTCCATTTAGAATGGAAAACTTCAACTGGTAAAATGTTTTTAAAAAGTTAAAAAAAAAAGGTGATGGAGGTTCAAAGACCCTGGGAAACAGTTTGTCAATGAAAAGGAAACATTCCGCCCCGGCCATCATGCTCCCAGAAATGGAAACTTGTATTCATTCAGAAACACGTCACAGGAGTGTTCCCGCCACAGCCACAAAAGGCAGCGAAGGCCTCTTCAGTGGGTGGATTGTGAAATACCCTGGTCCATCCATTAGGAACTACTCCCCAACTAAATACATAAAATATATATAAATAATAGAAATGACTCCGCATGATAAAAACCGGTGAAACTAAACTCACTGTCATTGAGTGGGTCTGAGGCCGACCCTCTAGGACGGGAGAACTGCCCCGCTGAGTTTCTGAGACTGTAACGCTCTCGCTTTTTTAAAAAATTAATTGGGATTTAATACATACATGAAACTATAACTCTTGATGGGAGTAGACAGCCTCGTCTTTCTCCTGAGGAGCAGCTGGTGGTTTTGAACTGCTGACCTTGTGGTTAGTAGTCCAACACGTAATCCACCATGTCATCTAGGCTCTGACAATCCTGCCCTACAGGGTCAATAGAAGTTGGAGCCAACTTGGCAGCGGTTGAGTTCGGTGCGTGAGAGAGTGCCCTGGAGTGATCTTGAAGCTTGGTGTTAGATAAAAAGAGCTTCCAGTCGGCTCTGCTGCCGCCACTACAAAGGGACAGCTTAGTGACACACATAACCATTGGGATGGATCTCCAGGGAATGACCCGGAATCATGATAAATTGTAAAACCCAAACGCCTCTCCGGAGAGGCTGCCTACTGTGGGATCCCAGCTACAGGTACATTCTCAACTGCTCTTTGTGTATGATGGAGCTTGATGGTGGTGGACAGGAATCTAGAAACACACACACACACACACACACACACACACACACACACACACACACACACACCCCAGGACTGAAGGCAGAAGCACCACTGAAGCTCAAGAGCTTGAGACACTGGCTGAGGAAGATCATGGGCCGCAGCCTTCCGTAGGGATTGCAACTCAATGTGAGGAAACCCCCAAGCCTCACAGCTGGACCAAAGACGGGTGTGGTCCAGGCTTCTGTCCTGCTTGGATCCACTCCCAGTGTGCACAGAAGCAGCAGCCACAAAATCCAAGGACTTGTTCGCACGGGGCCAGGCTGCTGCACAGACTTCTTTAAAGTCTTTAAGAACAAGGATGTTCCCTTGAGGACTAAGGGGCACCCGTCTGTCCCAGACATGGAATTCCCATCACCTCCTATGCCTGCGGAAGTTGGAAAGGGATGTGGATTCAAGGGAGGGTGGCAGGTCACAGGGGACAGGAAGGACAAGGCAAAGTCACATCTGTCCTTGTAGGTTATCCGCCCAGCTTTCCTGTGGGATAGGCTGGTGCCTCTTCCAGACCCCGAGTCAGGCTTGAGGTCTCTGAGGCTCAGATGTTCAGGAACTTCAGGTTCTGATCACTGGTTCTTTCCAAAGTGGTCTCCTCCAGCCCCTCCCCACCTCCGAGTCAGGTGATGCTTTCCCATTTGAGTTTGAGAACCTCTGATGATAAGCCAGGACCCTTGGCGGCCTGGAGTGTGTGGTGTTGGGCTACAAACCGCAAGGCTGTGGTTTGAAACCATCCCCCGTGGGAGAAAGATGAGGCTTTCCACTCCTGCCAGGAGGGAGTCTCAGAACCCACAGAGGCAGCTTGATCTGGGCCTGTGGGTTATCTTCTCCAGAGCAGTGAGTTTGAAGTGTGAGACAGTGAGAGAAAAGGGAGAGAAAGTCCGAGAACGAGAAGGAACCGGAGAGAGAGGGGCTGAGAGAGAGAAGAGGGGGAGGCCCCAGAGGCCCCACGCCTGACCGGGAACAATCTGGCACTCTCCCACCACCCACCCCCCCCCACCCCCCAGGCTTCCTGGGCTGGAAGCTTGGCCCTAACCCTGAGGCAGAGACTGGAGGTAGAGGGAGGAGGGAAGGTCATGGGTCAGCCTGTTAAGCAGAGCCAGGAAGAGAGCTTTGGGGACTCTGGGGGGACTCAGACTCCACAGAAGCCCCACTCCACCTCTGGCAGTGATGGGGCAGGGGGTATGGAGATGTTGAGGGGTTCAGCACTTCAAGGGCAGGGTGGTCACCATGCTATCAGAACCCCCACCCCACCCCCACCTCTCTGAGCCACACTGCCCTTCTCCCCAGCCTCCATCCACTCACCATCAGCCTGCTGGGAGTGGCTTCTGGTCTCTAAGGGAACCTGGTTCCACGGGCACATGGACCACCAGAGCCCTGCCCCTCCTCCAACAGTCTCTGGTGCTCTCCGTCCGCCCTGTGCTGGCCGGGCTCACAGGTCTGAGCCCTCTGCCCTTCCTCTCAGGAGCCTCTCATGACTCCCCGGTGCCAGCCAGTGAAGAGTCCCAGGTCCCTACTGGACTCCGTGGCAGCTGTTCGTTCATTCACTCAACACACACATGTGTTCCTATGTTCAGGTGCTGGGGACAGAGGTCTGACCTGAGCAGGTCTGGTGGGGAGGGACAGAAAAGAAGCTGGCCAACAAGGTAGGGGGTGGACAGACTAGCCAGGGCTATGCTCTAGCTGGGGACCTGGGGGGCTCCTCCCAGCAGCTGACCGTGGAGCAGACTTGGCTGGTGAGAGAGGGTGCACAGGTGGCAATGGGTGCTCCAAGCAGAGGGGGCAGCAAGAGTCCAGGCTGTTTACCTGATAATCATGGAGTCTGATCATCTGCATGCAGAATCCCTGGTGGTGTAGTGGTTACACACTGGGTTCCTCACCTCGAGGTCGGCAGTTTGAAACCACCAGCTGCTCCAGGGAGAGAGGTGAGGTTTTCTACTTTCAACAGTTAGTCTCAGAAACCCACAGGGGCAGTTCTACCCAGTGCTTCGATGGCAGTGAGTGTGGATTTGGTTTTGGATCTTCTGTGGGTACCAGCCAGCCTTTCAGCTAGAATCTAGGTATGGGTGCAGGCAGCCGGATGGGCGACCATGGGAAATAAGGTCGAACCTCTGCATTATTTAAATAAATGCATATCATGGAAAGAAATAAGTACATAACCACTAAAAAATAATTTTGTTTACAAATATAATAAAATAAAAATACATTATTTAAATTATAGGAAATATTTAAATGATTCAGATTTATTTTATAAATCGAATTGTAAATACATTTGTTTATTCTATAAATTAATAGGTTTGCTTACAAATATTAAAGTAAATCATATCACTTAAATTCCTACCTGGGCTAGCTATCAGAAAGGCCCCAAGGGGAGCACATTCTCTCAAGCGTAAGGGTCAGTAGGGGGCTCTGAAGCTGAGTGTGGGTGAGCTGGAGGAGGAGCCAGGGCCCATCTCTGAGGGCCCATCTCTGCAGCTTCAGGCTGCAGAGAGAGGCCCTGGATGTGATTCCATGTGTGATGGGAAGGTGGTGGGAGGCTCTGAGCAGGGGAGGGGCATGGCCAGACTTAGATTTTAAAATAAGCACAAGTCCCTCCCCTAGCTCCTCCCAAGTCTACCCTGCGGGCTCTCCCACGGGGCTCTCCCCCAGCACTCTCAAGTGGGTGGGGTCAACCTGATGTAGAGAGGAGCCGCGTCACTTGTCTGTGATCACAGAGCCCGGAAAGCACCAGGCACCAGGGTCAGAGAGTGGGCTCCGGGTGGGTCACCCGCCCCCCACCCTAGGTTTCAGGATTGTCCCATCCTGAATTAGCTGGGAGGTGTTTCTGGAGCGAGAAATGGTAACTCAGGACTTCTTCTCCCCGCCCCGCCCCCTCCATGGTGCACTCCAAGTGCTCCTTGAAATAGGACCTGGTCAGCCCCGCCCCCGCCAAAGGAACACCCTGCCTGGGTCTTTGTAAGCTGGTATCCTCTGGGGGGGTCTCTGGTCACCTCCTCCAATAGACCCTCTCTTAACTGTCACACCTAAAGGCACCCCCACTCCCATCACCCCTTTACTTAGTCGGAACACATCACCCGATCCAATGAGCCCATTTCTTGGTTTATTGCCTGGCTCCACCCACTTACCTGAGCTCCACGAGTGAGAGCTTGTTCTCTGCTGGGTCCTCGTGGAGTAACACATCCTGTAGAGAGTAAAACCAACCAACCAACCAACCAGCCAGCCAGCCAACCAACCAGCCAACCAACCAACCAACCAACCAGCCAACCAGCCAACCAACCAGTCAGCCAACCAACCAACCAGTCAGCCAACCAACCAACCAAGCAGCCAGCCAACCAGTCAACCAGCCAGCCAGCCAGTCAACCAGCCAGCCAACCAACTAACCAACCAACCAATCAACCAACCAACCAACCAACAAACCACCCACCCACCCACTCAACCAACCAACCAACCAACCCAACAAACACACTGCTGTGGAACTGATGCTGACTCATAACGACCCTATAGGGCAGGGTAGAACCTCCCAGGGGTTTTTTGAGACTGTCACTCTTTACAAGAGCAGAAGGTTTCTGACAGCTGATGGACAGGTAACTACTGCACCATCAATGATAGTGAAACCATCATGTCCAGGCTGACTCAGCACCCGCTGTGGGTTTCCCAGACGGTTAACTGTTCACAGGAGTAGAAAGTCCAGTCTTTCTCCCTTGGATTTGCTGGTGGTTTTGAACTGCCGACAATGGGCATCACAGCCCAACGCATAACCACTACACCACCGGGGCTCCTGATTCCACGTTAATAGGCATAAAGATGGTTCCATGTGCAAGGCGGACTCTCTTGACTAGGAAAGCTAAACTGTGGCTTGGTTTTAAGACTTCAGGGATATATATATATATATATATATATTTGCTTTATGGTTTAAATAGGATGCCAAGGCAATCGTGTCAGGGGTTCACCCATCCTCCGTGGATCCTGGAATGTCCGAGAGGATTTGAAATCTTGCCCTGAGTGCCTCAACCTACCCCCACCCATTTTTAATATTCAGATTTTTCTGTGGAGTCGAGTTACTCTCTCTTGGCGCTAAGCCTCCATGCTGCTGCTGCTGCTGATGATGATGATGAACGGAATTCCATCATCCCACTGCTTGTTTCTCGCCCTTTGCTGGGCCTCCGGTGCCAGCCAACAGCAAGCATTTCAGGCCCTTGCGCTGGTGATGGCAGCAGCTGAAAGGCAAGCAAGGGCATGCACGTGGCCGGTCACCCCCACTGCCCGCCGCCCACAGCGACCCATGATCTCCCCAGTTGAGCCCCAAGCTGGGAGGGCACTGGCAGTAACCCCAAGGATAGGGAGGGGCTCTGCTTGTCATTCAGGGGTCCTAGAAGATGCTTCCCTGCTTGGCCACTGGATGGCAGCATCTCCCCAGGAATTCTGGGCTGCGAAATTATTTGCAGGACGGGCTGGACCAGAGCTGAACTCTGAGGACCCAGGACCAGAGAGGGCCTAGGATTTGCCTGAAGGGGTACAGTTTTCTGTAGCCCGGCTGGGCTTCCAGTGAGGTCACCTGCCTGCCTCGGCCGGACTCTCAACCAGCAGCAGGGGAGGGGGAAAACCAAACTTGTAGGAAAATGGTTTGAGACCTGGCCACAGCCTTCTGGAATGCTCGCCCCTTTTTGAGACCCGTTAGCATCCTCCCCATCCTGCGGAAGGTACTCTGGAACACCCTCTCGGAGAGCCCCGCCATCTCATCACCAGTCACCCAGGCCGAGGTGGTGGTTCACCCCATGCTCCCACAGTCACAGGTTATCTTCAACTATGTCAGCTCTGGAAAGAGGGGGTCGGTGCCTTGTTGTTGTCGTCCCCCTCCCCCACACCCCTCTTGCCCCTTCCATGGGAAACCTTTGTACCCGCTGTGTCCTCTGCCTGTGTTTGCTGCTCCTCTTCCAGGCCCAGGTACCACCAGTCAAGACATCACTTCTTCCAGGAAGCCTTCCTGGCCCTTTGGTCTGGGCAGGACCTCAGCTTTGGGCCTGCACAATACTCTGGGGTTCCCTCCTGAGGCAGGGATCCTTGTTCAAACAGGCCCCCCTGGAGCCAGCACAGACGCTGTACTGACTGGCCCTGAAACAGCCGCCCTCCTTCTGCAGTGGGCAGTGAGCTAGCCCTTAGAGCTGCGTGAAGACACAGCCTCCAGGGTTCTCTGAACTAGAGCGCAGGAATCTGCATTCAAGACACTTCCCAGGTGGTTCAGAGGCCTCTTAACTGTGCCGTTGGCTTCTGAAGCATTTGGGCAAAATCATAAGGAATGACAGTAATGACCCTCAGACACAAAGATCAAGGTCAAATACATGCCCCCCACCCTCCCTTTTCTACTCTGTCTTCATCTTTATAAAGACATCTTGGTTTGGATCATAATTCTCATTCTACAAACACTGGAGGCTCAGAGGGGAAGGATGACTTGCCCAAGAGCCCCCACCCCCCGCTCAAAATGACAGTTCCCAGACTCAGCTGTGCTGGGGCAGAACAGGCACAGGTTCCGATAAAGCAGCTGGGCTGGAAGATGTTGTTCTGACTCTAGACTCAGTGATTTCAGTCCAGGCTCCCCACTGCAGCCCTTCCACTGACTGCCTGTGCTGAGAGGGGAGGCTGCCTCTTCCCCTAGCACCCCCCACCAGACCCTCCCCCAGGGAAAACTGACACTTGTTCTCCCTTTCCAAGGCACATCTGTTGAGACCCAGGTTGGCTCCCTAAGGAGGCCTGGAATGTGTGGATGACCCACTACCACCCACCACCCACCACCCACCACCCACCACCCACCACCCACCACCCACCACCACCACCACCACCACCACCACCACCACCACCACCACCACTACCACCCACCACCACTATGAGGGCTGCTAGAGAAGAAGGCAGGGCCAGTCTGGCCGGGCAGCTTCAGCGAAGTGCTCCGGAGAATCTGCTTTCCTGGACAGCCGTGGCAGCAGAGGTTGGTAGGGAGAGATGGGAAAGTGCTTCCTTGGGCACATGAGGGCTTGACCCTTGCTGGGTACCAGGCTGTCCTCAGCACTAAAGGACGAAGTGGGGGCCTGATAAATCCATCCCCATAGCCTAGATCGAGAGAGGGGAACAGCATCTACGCCAAGTGGTGGGGGTGGGTGACTCAGACACGGAAGGAGAAGTGAGAGGCTGGAAGCTTGTGTGCTGAGCCCGTCGTCCCCAACCCCCGGCATCGTTTTCCAGACTGTCAGTCCTGCGTGTCGTGTCGGTGCTTAGGGACACACGGCTGGGTGGCAGCAGTCTCAGGCTCAAGCTCTGGATCTTTGGGGGTGGGGGTGGGGGTGGCGGTGATGTGTGTGTGTGTGTAGCGAACCTGCCTTCTCCAAGCACCTGCTTGGCTCGGTCATGCCGGTGAAAGCATCCTCAGGCACAGGTGTGCAAAGTGTGCGCGGGAAGGTCTGGGGCTGGTCGTCCGTGGCACTTCGTGGGAGGCCTGGCTTTGGGCATGCTTGCGTTGCCATGGCAACCGGCCGGCCAGCGTGGTCCCTCCCGCCCCCCCCGCCGCGTTCCGCTAAGGACGCTGGGAAGCACCTTGCCCTTACCAGCATGGCGGTGGCGACAGGACAAGGGGCGGGACTGGGCGCAGCCAGCCCGTCCACACCTTTCCTCTGCTTCCGCTTCTGGAAACCAACCGCGAGCTGCCGCCCATCCTTGATCTCCTTCCAGCTGCTGGGAGCCCGGGGAGCCAGACAGGGAAGGGCCGCCTGCAGGGATAGCGCTGGATCCCGCCCCCCGCGCCAGCAGGGAAGAAGGCGGGACTTCCGCTTTCTCCCGGAAGTGACGCGACAGTCGCGGCCGCCGACAGGTGGAACGGCAGGTGGGTTCAGGTGCCAGCCTGGCCCGGTCTCGGCTGTGGGATCGACGCTTCCGGGGAGCGACCGAGCAGCAACCCAGGCCCTGCAGACCCGTGGGGCGGGCTTTGGGGTTTGAGCCTGTCACCCTGGCCTGGAGCTCCTCCTTGTACCTAGTAAGAATCACCGCCACCTCCAGCCGGGACCCTCCATCCTTCGCGAAGGAGGGAGGCCGGGTGGACGTGCGGTCGCTTGGGTTCCCTAAGCCCTTCTCTTTCTGACTCAGTTCCCTATTCCCTTGCCGAGCTGGGCAGTGAGCCAGGTCTCCCCAACTCCCGGGACCATGTTTGCAGACTTGGACTATGACATCGAGGAGGATAAACTGTGAGTATGTCGTGCCCTCAAGCCCCAGGGGATGCAGGAGCCCCAGGTCCCTCGGATGAGAGGACTTAGTTCTGCAAACCATTGCCCGTCGGGGCCGGGGTGCCAGGCCTGTGCTTTCCTCTCTGGGGAGCTGTGTACACACTTGGGTGACAGCGACCCATCAGTGCCGGAAGGACCGGAATGGACGGCAGAGGGGACGAGGCAATGCTTCTGCCTGGGTGTTCAGGGAAGGCTTCATAGTGGAGGTGACATTCGAGCTGGTTTCAAGGATGAAGTAGACTGTCACAGCCATCCCTTCCCTCCCAGGGGAGACCTTCCATGGAGTAGAGTTTTAAAAAAACTGCTTCTCTCCATGAGACTCCTCTCTGCTCCAGGAAGGCCTTTCTGTGCCCCCAGCGCTTTCCCAGCAAATGCGTTTAGAATGAGCATGTGAATGAATGAAGTGCTTTGCTGTTATGCATATAGGTGAACTGATCATGATCATTGAGCAGAAGGGACGTGGATAGTGGGTGAATCGGGGAGGACTTCCCGGAGGAGGTGACCACCATATCCCATATGAGCCCAGGAAGGTGACAGGGACAGAGGCTGAGTAAAATCTCAGCGATAGAAGGAAGACACCCACCCTCCCCCTCCTCCTGCCATCGTGTTGATTTAATGACTATTTTCATGACTGTAAATGTGGATGGGGGCAGACAGCCTCATCTCTCTTCCAGGGAGCAGCTCGATCAGCAGTCCATCGCTTCCCCGGACAGACAGCACTGCCAGGGTTCCTAGAATGAAGGAATGGGGGTGGGGGTGGAGAGGTGGGGGGGCTATTTTTCTGGAGCACCTGCTGTGTGTCGGTTGATGTTAAGTACAAGCTGGGCCCCTCTTCACAGTCACTCTGACTATAAGGTGGACGAGGACACAGACTTAGAGAGGGTGGCTTGTCCACGTCCCATCGCTGCTAAGTGGCAGAGCTAGGATTTGATCTCACATCTCCATGACGCCAAGAGAAGAAAATGCTGCCTTTGTGGACAAGGGAGGAGCCGAGGTCATGAGGCGGGGGAAGGCGCCCCACCCTCCCGTGACCCCCAGGATGTATATTCACCTGGTGCTTCTCTTCCTAGTGGTATCCCCACCGTGCCTGGGAAGGTGACCCTGCAGAAGGATGCGCAGAACCTCATCGGGATCAGTATTGGGGGTGGCGCCCAGTACTGCCCCTGCCTCTACATCGTTCAGGTACTGGGCTCTGGAGGAGGGGGATAAGGTCCTGGAAGGGTTGGATTCCTCCTTCCGGGGCCACAGTGAAGCCTGTGTCACCCCTGCATTCTGCAGAGCTGGCTCCTAGGCCTGAGGTGCCAGTCTTGAGTGAGTGACACCTGCCCTCCCAGAGGCCTGTTCCCTGTGTTTCTCCGTGCGGTTTCATCTGTGCTTTTGCTTCAGCACGTCCATGGCCTGCCCTCAGGCATCTGTGTGCTCGGGTTCTACATCTAAGCTGCTACACCAGACGCTTCGCTCTAAGAGGGCAGTGCCCCTGTGAGCCTAACACGATGTGGCATGCAGCAGGCACGCGACAAAAGTGCCTTCAATGACCCGGTGGGACCTTGGCCTGGGGCACTAGCCCGAGGGAGGCGTAGCACACAGATTAGAAATCAGGTGGGCCTGAGTTCAGATGTGAGCTGCCCTGCTGACGAGCAAGAGACGGAACCGCTCTGGCCCTCAGCGTCCTGCCCGGCTGATGGCGCTGTCACCTGAGGGCATCTGTGTACCTCTGGGCCGTTGTGGAGCTGGAGGGCAGTGAGCGCGCCTGGGCCTGGCGTGTAGCTCACACTCTCTGGACAGTAACCACTGTCATTCCGTGGTGGCCCGTTTTCCCAAAGGTAAGGTGACCAGGTTTTAACATTGGTAAAGCGGGACACCATTGATAAAACTCACATCCTGGCGAAATAGCCACATGGCAGCTGAAAACCTATACCCTAGCTTGTGCATTCTTTCCCAAAATCGGGGCATTTTTAAAATGCCGCAGGACGCGGGACAAATTGTTTAAAATCGAGACTGCCCCGCCAAAAGCGGGACGTCTGGTCACCTTACCCAAAGGTGCTGCCACTGATTAAAGAGCAGCGTGCTGTGGGCTCGTGACCACCTCGTCAGTGGCAACTCAGGTGTGGGCACCGGCCAGCTGCGAGGCAGCCTCGACCACCTGGCTGGTCCCATGGCTTTGGAAGGAAGCCTGCCACTTCCAGCGTTAGGTGGTGGGGTCTGCCTACATGCCCTGCATGTTGCCCTGGGCCAGCCCCCTCAAGCAGGTGGGCACTGGTGGCAGATGGGAAGACTGGGGTCTCTGTGTGAGTCGCTTCCAGACAGAGACCCCGCATCTCCTCCTATCTCCGCTTGGCTCCTGACTTCATGGATGGTGTGACTGCCTGGGACCCACGGGGTGTGAACAGGAACAACCCCCACCCCCACCCCACCAAGGCCTGGTTCATTTGCTCTGAGCCCCCTCGGCCTGTCCCACCTCCTCCTCCCCACCTTGGTGTGAGCATGGCTTCCCAAGGAGCAGAGCTGATTCGTCAGCAGGGCTTCTGTTTGGGTTGAAGGGCTCAGTGAGTGGTTTTCACAAGTCAAGAATGCCGGAAGGCCCAAGAGAGGCGTTCTCTGCTTCCTGCCACATGCTCCCCACCCCAGCCCCGCAGCCCGACCGCGACCCCCATCTCGCTGTTCTTGCCAGCCTTGCCTTCCGTGGGTCATAAGGACGCTTCTCCTGTTGCCTTTGCGCCTCTGCATCAGAGGCTTCTCTTCCTGGCTTGTCTGGTCCCAGAGGGGAGAACAGCTCTTCTATAGCCCGGTGTCCTCCCAATCCCGTCTGCCCTCATATAGCGCTGCCTTGTTTGGGCAAGTCTGTACTGACCACAGTTGCTTTGTTCAGGAAATCCCTGGTGGCACTCTGGGATAAGCTTGGGGCTACAAACCGTAAGGTCAGTGGTTCAAACACACGAGCCCTTGACCCTGGGAGAGAGACAAGGCGATCGATCTTCTCCCTTAAAGATTGACTCCTTGGAAGCCTAGAGAGCAGTGGTTCTCAACCTGGGGGTCGAATGACCCTTTCACAGGGGTCTGCCGATTCATCACGGTAGCAAATGACAGTGATGAAGTAGCAACAAAAATAATGTTCTGGTTGGGGGTCCCCACCACATGAGGGGCTGTGCGAAAGGGGTGTGGCATGAGAGAGGTGGAGAACCATTGCTCTAGCAGGATGTTCTCCTCCTGACTCTTCTCCGCCCAGCTGAGTGATCATATGATCACTTGTGATCACGCTGTTTTGTTTTCTTAATTCAACTTTTTTCTCCATTAAATTTTTGTTTGTTTGTTTGTTTTTCATTATCCTTGCATTTTCAAAGGAGCCCAGGCGGGGCTGGGTGGGCGGTGGTTCCGCAGTTGGAACCCACCGGCAGCCCCAGGAGAGAGGCTGGGCTTTCTACTCTGTGCACAGTCACCGTCCCAGAAGCCCCAGGGGCGCCATGAGCCAGCGTGGAGCTGAGTTTGTGCTCAGACGCCTTTCCACAAGCATTTCCGGTCCAGATGTTTCCCCTGTGGTTTTCCTCTGTGAGCCTTCTTCATTCCCGGGAATTCCTTCCCTCCCTCCTCTGTTGGATCCCCTTACCCTTGGGGATGCCTCCCCCCACACACACATCTTGGTTTACCTCCTCTTCTGGGTGGAGCACACCCTCCTGTAGCCCTGAGAAAGGGCAGGTGGGGGGAGAAGTGTTTGAGCTCCTACATCCCTGAAAGTGCGCTATCCTGTCTGTTCACTGTTGCTCTCATGCCTGTTTCTTCTGATTAACACTCTCGCTGGCCAAATTCTAGATTCAAAATCAAGTGGGACAGTAATTTTCACTTCACGGTGGGGCGCTACACAGAACACAGTCTCCATGACTCTCCTCCCTCCGAGTTGGGACCGCCATTGATGGGATCATCTACAAACTCCCCAGAAGCATTTGCACTCAGGGTGTCAGTTGATTACAGGAGAAAAAGTAGAGATTAAATTCAACCAAGAGAAGAGACATGTGGAACAGAGTCCCCGAGGAGCCCCAAGGTGGAACTTCTGGTTGACCGCCCCGTGGAGTTCTGGGCAGCATTCAGACCTTTCAGCACCAACGAACCTGTGGCCAGAAGCTAGCCACTCAGCCGTCAATGTCCAGAGTTGTCCTGGGCCGCCCTGATTGGCTAACTCCAGACCGGATCTTTCGCTTCCAGGTCTTGGGGGAGGGCTGCTCCCTTTGATCTCTGGCCACCTTTGAAGGTGGGACTGATCCCGTGGGGCTGCTATTTAGCCTCCAGTCCCTCCAGAGACAGAGCAGATGGCACATGACCCAGGTCATAAATCATACCGATACACCATCTGGTGGCCACGGCCCCAGGTAAACAAAGCCCAGAGAAAACAAACACGTTACTATCAAGTGCATCCTGACTCACACCCACCCCACAGGGCAGAGCGGCCCCCTGGGGTTTCCAAGGCTGCTACCTGCACAGACGCAGATGGTTTTACCTTTTTCCTGTGCGGCACCTGATAGGTTTAAGCTGCTGACCTTTCTATAAGCCACCGAGCACTTAACCACTGTGCCACCGGGTCTCCTTCCAGGTAAACAGACTCTCTTATCAGGCAGGCTGTTCTGAGGACCTGGAGGTGACACCCTCCTCCCCGCCCAACTGGGTAGCTGAGGGCAGTGGCCAGACCCCCCTGTTGCCGGCCGAGGCTGACATCCCTAGAGCAAAGGCTGGTGTGCATGATCGATCTTTCGTGTGGAGAAGTCTGTTGCCATTTTGATTTGAGATGCTTCGTGATGCGCTCTAGACTCAGACGGCTTTTGCTCGCTGGCACTCCCGGGGGGTCACGTTGACGACCCTCTGCGTGGATCTCCATTTGTTTCCTGTGCTGCCCCCAGAGGGGACATTTAGTGAGAGACCCCGGGCTTTTCTCCTGCGAACGGTTCGTGTGTTGTGTCCTTGAGGGTCCCTTGCCCTCCCCGTCTCCCCTCCACTCCCCTTCTCTCCCTCTTGGAAATGCCTGCTGGTTGTTGGTTAGGCTTCTCCTGGCCTGTTCCTTCACTGGTTTCCGTAGCTGCTTCAGGGCTTTGTGCTGACAGTTTGCATATCTGAGAGCCCTTCTCTCCTACTTGATCCTCTTGACAGTATCCTATTCTCTTTCTCTTAACGGTTTTATTGGCATGTGATTCACATACAACTCTAGTTCAGGCACCTCAAGAAGAGTTTTATCATGGCCACCACAGTTTGAGAACATTTTCCTCATTGTGGTACACATCATTAGCTCCTCATTTCCCCTCAGCCTCCCCTGCCCTACCCCCGAGGAACCATTCATCCACTTACTGTCTTATAGACTTAGCTGTCTTGCCTTCATATACAGGGGAAAACAAAGCAAAATAAACCCATTAACAAGAACAAAATAAAACAGATAAAAACCTCAACTGTAAAGAAAACAGAAAATATTTTTAAAAACTAGAACAAACTTAAATGGACCATAAGGGTGCTAAATTTTAGCCCATTTGCATCTGCAAGAATCCACACACATGCATTCTGCATGTTACCTCCCCAGTCCATGGTCACATGGGATTCACCCAAATCCATGCGGATTTCCCTCTCACTTTTTTTGGAAAGCGGAAACAGCTTTAGAACAGGGCCCCAAGAGAGATCCGATAATAAGATGTTACATTTTGACCTAATACATCAGCCATAACTGACTTCCCAGGGCTTTCTATCGGAGAGCAAGGCCAGTCACGGCTCTGGGCTGTGATCGGAGGGGATTCACCGGAGGTGTGATCCCTGTGGGTTTGGAACTGACATTAACCTCGGCGTGTTTCTCTGGTCACTTTGAGAATGGCGATTGGGAGGATTTGCTCCCTGTGCTCCTGTTACTGTTGTCGGCTGAGTATGGGAAGCCTGGTAACCCGCCTCTCTTGTTAAGACCCTAGCCCAGCTTTGGAAGTTCTCTGCATGTTCACTGGTGGGTGTCGGGGGGGGGGGGGAAGGGGGGGCAGTCAGGCAGCAGACCAGCTATGTTGGAGATTGTCCCAGTGTCGGGGTCGCCGGGCCTCTCCTGGAAGGCTGGGCCTGAAGCTGGGGCCCGAGTCTCCTGTAGACAAGGCAGTGATCCTGGCTGCCAGCATTCCCAAGGCTGCTGGGCTTGGCCACTCACTCTTTGAGGTGCAAACGACCTCTGACCTCCACTCCCTTCTGCCTAGTGGCCCTCTGCTGATGCCATTTTGAGCTGTGTGGTTGGAGTCGGTTCTGACCCACAGAACAGAACCAAACACTGCCCGGTCCTATGCCGGCCTCACCATCGTTCTTGTGTGTTGACTGGAGACGAGAAAGCCGAAATCCTTGAGGACGTCAGTCCTTCCTCCATGTTCATGATGTGATCTCGGGGTCCAGTTGAGAGCATTTGGTCTCCCTCACGTTGACTTGTCATCCACATAAAAGGCTGCGGTCCTTGAGCTTCATCCGCAAGCGCTTCAGGTCCTGCTTCCTGTCAGCCAGCGAGGCTGTTCCATACATATATATTTAGAGTTTGCATGTTTCGTGACCGGTTGACCCTTTTATCATTCCGTAGTTCTATTCTGTAGTGACCCCGTTTGTCTTGAAATTGGGAGCCTCTCTAGAGAATAAGGTCCCCCACCCCTGAGAATGCCGAGCGGGCTGCTGGACCCTGCGGGTAGGGAGTGCTTGGGGTTGTTCGCCCCTCTGCTTTCTGCACCTTGCTTTTGCACCCATGGCTCTTTCCAGAGCTCCACTTCCCGGCCTTCTGGAAGTTTCCAGTGAAGATGGGCTCTTTCTCAGAGGCCCCAGTTCTGTGGAGACCTCTGTGACTGCCCACTGCCCCGTCTTCCAGAGCCACGTGGACACCTCTTGTTTGTGCTGCTCTTCCGACTTGTCTCGGTTTTCTTTTAAGCCGTTACGGGGTTCTCGTGCGTGACTTTGGACCCTAAAAGGAAGAGCTCTTTATTTTATGGTCTCTCCTGGTGACTTCGTGGGGATGGTGAAAACCAGAGATGAGGTCGAGGGAAACCGCTGCCCGCAGTGTGACCCCACCCATGGGTGGTGTCTTTGAGCCTGTGTCCGGCTCTGCACAGACTCCCTGGTCACGAGCAGGACTTCCATCGCTGGCCCTGGTCAGACAGGCCGACCTGCTGAGGGCGCCCCTCATCAGGAAGGTTGAGGGAATGGGTCCCCAGGGAGGCTGGCTGCAGCCGCAGGGCTGGGGCAAAGCAAAGAAAGAACCGACGCACCCAGCGGTCCCATGGGTGTGCAAGGCGTGTGTTTTGACGTGAGCAAAGGAAGGGTTCCCATTTGCTTTGAGGCTCTGTCCCCTGTCTCTCCCCCAAGGGACGTCTCTTCATGGGCTTTTGACCTCTGCCCTACTTCAGCTTAGCCAGGAGCCTAAGGGGAGGGAATGACTCGTCTGACCCCTCGCTGCCCTCTGTTTGCCTTTCCCTCCTCTGCTTCTTCCTGATGACCCCTTCCCCCCCCAGGTGTTTGACAACACCCCGGCTGCCCTGGACGGCACTGTGGCAGCTGGGGATGAGATCACCGGTGTCAATGGCCGGTCCATCAAAGGGAAGACGAAGGTGGAGGTGGCCAAGATGATTCAGGAGGTGAAGGTGAGGGCCGCCTCTCGGCTAACCACTCCTCGGCCAACTTGCTTTGCTGCGCCCCCTCCTCCTGAGCCAGGCTCACTTCCTTCAGCCCCCCCAATATGTTGATGGCCCCTGGAGGGCAGGGGAGGGACTGGCTGGGGTTCCAGGTTGTCATGGTACAGAAGGACGTGATGAGTCCCCTTCTGTCCCCGATGTCACTTGGCCCGGCCTGTAGCTCATCATGGCAGACTGGGACAGTGGCACAGCCCAGTACAGAACGGGGCTCTTCCGGTCCCCTTCCTGCAGACCTGCTTCCTCTTCTGTGCTCCCTGGACCCCTTCCCACCCACATCCCCCAAGGCCTGTCTCCCACTGTCCCTCCTCAAACTGCCTGGATGTTAGTCGGCCCCTTCGCAGCCTGGGTTTGTCCTTAGGGCAGGGCTTAGGTTTATGGACACACAGTGGACAATGGCTGTGGGTTAGAGCCCAGGGGTCCACTCTTGCCTTACCCTCAGCTGCTCTGCGGGGGTGGGGTGGATGTGGGGAGCATTCTGAGTCTCACACCCAACTCAGCATCTCAGGACAGAGGAGGCAGCAGGTCAGCAGGGTGGAAGGGAGGCCTCAGGGCTGCAGTAGGTTGGTCAGGACAGGTGGCACTGGACACAGGTCCCTGCGTGTCTGTGGGCAAGGGGTCGGGAGCACCTGGTCTGGCTGGAGCACAAGGTGTCAGAGACCCCGAGACTGGGCTCTGTGACCACTGGGCCATGGCCACCCTAGTCCCAGCCAAGTCCTTGGCACCCATATAGAGAGTGGGAACAGAGGGCTGCCTTTGGGGTCCCTGGGCAGATTCCAAGCCTGAGGCATTGCTGGGTGTGCCAGGGGGCTTGGTCACAGCTCCGCCTGCCCTGCTCTTCCAGGGAGAAGTGACCATCCACTACAACAAGCTTCAGGCAGACCCAAAGCAGGGCATGTCCCTGGACATTGGTAAGGCCACCCAAGTGCCCCCCCTTCTGGGACAACACCGGGGCTGGGGGGGCGGGTGCAGGGCCAGCTTCCACCTTGGCCGGACCCAGCCCACTGAAAGACTTTCAGCCCTGTTCCCAGTGCGGTCCACTTCCTCCTGTGCAGTGTCCAGGAACTCCGTGGGGCCTGCGCCCCTTGTCCTGGTGTGCCTGCCCCTTTGATGGCCCCAGTAGGGGTGGGCCTGCCTTCCCCCTGCACCTGGGGACCTTGTCTGCCCTTCCCAGCCTGGGAGCTCTGGGGAAGCGGGCCCTTACTTATTTATGCCTTTCTCCCTCCCGGCCGCTCAGTGCTGAAGAAGGTGAAGCACCGGCTGGTGGAGAACATGAGCTCGGGCACAGCGGATGCGCTGGGGCTGAGCCGGGCCATCCTGTGCAACGGTGAGCGCCCCGCCCGAGCCAGCAGCCTGGCTGTCCCCAAGCCACAGTGTGCCCCCCCCCTTGTGTGTCCCCCAGAGTCCACACAGCCAGGGCCGCGCTGCGGAGAAGCAAGGGACGCCCCACCCTCACCCAGCCCCTCCGTGCTCCTGGGCCTCACCCTGTTCCTCCAGGAGGGGCGCCGCTGCCCTCGTCGATGGCAGCTCCGGCGGTGGGGGCGGGGAGCGGGGACGCGGCGCGCACGCGCACAGGAGCACCCGCGCGCCCCGGGGGCCAGCGCGCCGGCCCTCGCCGCCCCTCCCCAGCTGCGCGCATAAATAGCAGTGCGGGCTGCGGGGGCGCGATAAAAATACCGCCGTGCAGCGGCGGCTCGCGCCGTGCTGGTTGCGGAGGTGGAGGCGGCGCGCCTGCCATCGGCAGCGCTATTTCCAGCCGCGGGCCTATAAACCCCGTTACTGTCGTTACCGCGCGGGCAGACGGAATTAGCGCCGGCCGTGGTGTTTTTCCCCAAACTTGCAATTTCCCCCGCCTTAAATAGCGTTTCTAAAATGGAAGCTGGCATGGTGTCCCGTGACCCAGCTGAAAACAATCGCTGGGTGCTGCTGACGTGGCTCCCGTCCTGCAGGCGGGCCGGGCCCCGAGGCCAGTCTTGTTGGCCAAGCCTCCGAGGACCCCCAGGGGCCCGTGCTTCCCTGGTGCTCACGCCCAGCCCCGCAGCAAGGTCCGCGCAGGGGGCTGGTGGCTGCGGCAGGTTGGCTACTTGTCCCGCGGTGTTTGTGAACGAGGCCTGGTCCTGGCCCAAAGGCCACTCACAGAGTACAGAGGCAGCTCGGGTGACCCCAGCTTGTCTCCATAGCTGCCCCCCTCACCAGTGCCCCCACATTCCCCAGGCCTTTCCCTCATACTGGTTCACAGTAGGTGCTCAGTAAACACCAGTTATGCACATCTGACTCGCCCTCCCCATGCTGGGCTCCCCCCTCGCTGGTGATGGCAGGCGTGATTTGCCATGAATCCTAACTTCTACTTTATGATCACCTCCACCTCAGCTGGCCTGGAGGATCCCTCCTCCCCCAACACACACACACACACACACACATACACACATGTACGTTTTGGTCTTGAGTCTTGTCATTCAGGGTCTTTGGAAGTAGCTGAACTGTCACTCACCTGCCTCTTCAAGCACCCTGGTAGCTCTATGCATTAAGCACTGGCTGCTACCGATAGGTGAGCGCTTCAAAACCACAAACTTCTCCCCAGGCTGTTTGCTCCTGTAAAGCGTTGCAGTCTCTGAAGTCTGTCCTTGGGTCACCATGAGTCAGAGCCGCCTGCATGGCAGTGGGTTTGGATTTTGTGGTTGGGGTGGGGGCTTCTCACAAGGGGCCCTGAGGGCAACCCTGCTGGTCCCCCCAGAATTCTCTCATTTGGGTTTACAAAATACCTCAGAAACTGCTGGCCCGGAGGTACCACACTCCCTCCCTGGGGCTCATGTCTCCTAAGATGCCTCCTTTTTGTCCATAACTGGCTCAGGCCCCCTTGGGCACCTCTTGACCGACCGCTTCTCTCTGGGTCCCCACAGATGGGCTGGTCAAGAGACTGGAGGAGTTAGAGCGGACGGCCGAGCTGTACAAAGGTGGGTGGACAGAGCCTATGGCCGGCAGCCCTGGGGACCCTGCTCTAAAGATGGTGACAGGAATATGCCAGCCGACCGACCGAGTTGTAGGACCGTGGCCATTCGAAAGCTTTTCAGTCGTCTGATCACAGAAGTAGTCTGTATGCATGAGAATTTAGTAGCAGTACATAGGAAGGGGTACCCCCCCCAAAACTGGAATTGCACTGGGCTGAGCAGAGCTTTCATAGTGGTGCGCATTTCCCCCACTAGGCAAGCATCGAGCAACTCACTCTGAGTTAGTGCACCCAGTGGCATCACCTGGGAAGGTTCTCTCCGGTCACAGTGACTTTTTTCATAAAAGCAGCTTTGCTCGAACCTCGTTTTTTTGTGTGTTGACCTATTTAAGAGAACAGCGTGTGGCTGTGAAATTTTATTTCCTGCTCGGGAAAAACGAGGCAGAAACCGTTGTGATGTTGAACACTACTTCACAAGGACAGCGCTAAGGGAAACACTCAAGCGGGCAAGTGGTTTTCTTGCTTCAAAGAAATGAAATGTCGATTGATGACAATCTGGATGTCCAACTTCCCGAACTGACGATCATGTCAACTCATAGTGCATTTGGAGTTCTTTCCACCAGGTCAGACTGTTAATCACGAGATTCTGAAAAGATTGCGTGAAGGTGTGTTACAAAAAAGCCTGATTTGTGGCAGACGGGGCTCTGGATTTGACACCACGACCATGCACCTGCTCATGCAACCATCTCAGTGCGACAGTTTTCGGCAAAAAAAACCTAACATGCCTCTCTTGCCCCACACACCTTACTCACCTGACCTCTCTGTACAACTTTTTTTTGTTTCTGCGAATGAAGAGGACATGAAAGGACAGTGGTTTGATAACGTAGAAGATTTTTGGTGAAGAAAAAAACGAGGGAGATCCTGTTAGCCATCTAAATGATTTTGAAAATGTTTCCAAGAATGGAATCACATATTTGACAAGTGTATCAAGTGTAATGGAAAGCACTCTGAGGGTGAAAAGTTTGTTTCTTACAAAAGTTTAAATACATAGCATATATAGCTTTGGCGAAAAATTCCAGTTTGGGGGCACCCCTCATGTAAATATAGCAGCACCCGTAAACCCTGAGCAACCTTGGTCATCTCCTGCCACCTTTGGAGTCCTGGCACCATCTGGTAGGGGCCTGCGCAGCAGCTGAGCCTCAGTCTTAGGCACTTTGGGGGTCCTGGGGCTCAGAGAACCCAGGCCAGTGAGGTCAGGTGAGGGGTGGGGCTGGAGTGGGTGCCACTCTCCTGGGTGGGCTCTCTCCACAGGAATGACCGAGCACACCAAGAACCTCCTCCGTGCCTTCTATGAGCTGTCACAGACACACCGGGGTAAGGGTGTCCCCATCCCTGTTCCCATCTCCCCTAGTCCTGCTGGGCGAGCCCAGGCACCTGCTTGGGACCCTGCCATGCACCGTGTCCCCTCCCCTGATCGCTGGCTCCTCCCTGCCAGCTGTTTACACCCAGCTCCAGAGTGGGGGTGGGATGGGGGGGTGGGGCCTGCTGTGGGCTCAGCTGACACCCTCGAGCTCGCACCAGCCTGACCATGCGATGTGGATCGGGCCTCTGCAGGTCGCAAGCAGTGTCGAGTGGACAGTACCTTTAAGGGCCAGACAGGGACTGAGCTGGCTCCATGCTATCATCATCTGCACCCCCTCTCCCCAACCTGTCCCTGTCCACGGGCAGGGCACCGTCCTAGATGCAGAGACATGGTGACAAGAACGGGCACAGGTGGTGGTCATCTTGGGGCCTGGGTGCTTGTCCACTCGTGCATGTGCACGGCCGCTGCTCATGTGCGAGGCTCGTCTGCATCATGACCTGACTCCCCACAAGTCCTTCAGCTAGGCAGGGTGGGCAGGGTGGGGCCGCCTTCCTCCCACAGCTCCGACACATGACAACCCAGGCATTCTGGTTCATGGTGCTCCGTCCTCAGACAGGGTGGCCCGCCCACCCTTGACCTAGCTTTCTCCATGGTCTGCTCACTCTGGAGAGTGGCAGCCAGCTCCCTCAGGCGTCTAGACGCACTTCCTCCAGGGTATGGACCCTGCTCCTTGGGGTGTAGATTGAATTTCCCTCGGTGTAGGCAGGGGTGTAGACAGAACCCCCTCAGAAGTGTAGATCCAGCTTCCTTAGGGCGAGGTATGGGTCCAGCTCCCACCAGTGTAGACCTTGCTTCATGGGGTGTAGACTAAAGTCCCTCAGAAGTGTCACTCCAGTTCCCTCAAGTGTGGACCAAGCTCCTTCGGGGTCACCACCAGCGGCCTCGGTGGGCCTTGACCTTCTCCCAGGCTCCCGGTCCCCCCGCCCCACACACACACCCTTCCCCCACGAGCCCCTGGCGCCTCCTTGGGTCCAATCGGCGTGGGCCTTCAAGGCGGACCTGTTGCACAGCCTTTGGGGACGTGTTCTCCGTGATTGGGGTGCGGGAGCCCCAGCCAGCGGCCAGCGAGGCATTCGTCAAGTTCGCTGACGCGCACCGCAGCATTGAGAAGTTCGGCATCCGGCTGCTGAAGACCATCAAGCCGGTGGGTGGCCTGAGCATGCTCGGGCCCTGTGGGCGAGGGCGGCCTGCGTGTCCTGCAGGGGAGGCCTGTGTCACCCAGACCACGGCTGACCAGGCTCTGCCACCTGCCTCCTTGGGCCTGGCCTCAGGCTCCTCGGATAGATGGGGCTGTCTGCACATCAGCCCCTGCTCTGACAGTCTGCATCCCTTAGAAGAGGTGACACATTGCTGCTGTCACTCTTTGTCCCCCTGGCCCTACCTATATGGGCCTCAGTGTCCACCTCCCCTCCGTTCCAGATGCTGACAGACCTGAACACGTACCTCAACAAAGCCATCCCAGACACCCGCCTCACCATCAAGAAATACCTGGACGTGAAGTTTGAGTACCTGGTGAGTGCTGGCGTGCCTCTGCGAAAGGACGGGGGCTGGCTCACCCTGGGCGGTCATCTGCCCACATGGACAGGGCCGCTGCCTCAACCAGCTGTTTGGAGCTAGGAGGTGGTCAGGGCATCAGGCTTCAGGGAGGCCTTGTGCCATGCTCCCAGGAGCCCCCAGGGCCTGGGCACTTGGACTGGGCAGTGCCCTCTCTCTGGATCTCCTTGCCAAGTGGCCATGGGCGCGGTGAGTGGCGGAGCGGTGCCTGCTGTTGAAGGGCTGGTGTTCACGTAAAATTCTGTGGCCCGAGAAGTTGAGCAAAGATACGACCCGAGCCAGCAGACCCCTCTGCTGCCGGCGTGCTGGGCCCTTGAGCAGGCTTCCCAGTACCCCTGACCATGGAACGTCTCTGCTCAGACGGCCTATGGAGACTTGAGTTTGGCAAATACCCACCCCTAGGCTGAGTGGGTGCTCCACCCCCCTCCTGTTGTGCTTAGTGCCCGAGAGTGGCTGGTAGGCAATGTGGGGCTCAGGGTGGACCTCCAGCCGACTGAGGCCACTGTGACCTCACTATCCACAGTCGTACTGCCTGAAGGTCAAGGAGATGGACGATGAGGAGTACAGCTGCGTGGTGAGTGGCTGCAGCCTGCCTGTGCGGGCCCCCAGAATACCCACCAGACCCTGGGTGCGGCATCAGGCCAGCCAGGGGAGGCCTGCTTGGTTGGCCCCTGGCCCTGGGGAGGCGGGGCCTCACTCCCACTCCTGACTCTGCTGGCCTCAGGACCTCTCCTTCAGACTTTGGAGGGGGCGATCTTTCCAGGGGAACGCTGACTCCCCTCATTCCTCTGGTTGTTGCTGCTTCTGGGTCTCCGGCTGCGGCAGCCTAGCTGCGGAGAGCCACATCGTCTCCCCTCCGTGGCGACAGCTGACTGCTTCCCACCTGCCCAGGGGCGCCTTTGAGAGGGGCTGCCCTCTCCTGCCCCGGCCCCTGCGCCTCTGGGGTGGCTAATGTGCCCCACCCCACCCAGGCCCTCGGGGAGCCCCTGTACCGAGTGAGCACAGGTAACTACGAGTACCGCCTGATCCTGCGCTGCCGCCAGGAGGCCCGCAGCCGCTTCTCACAGATGCGCAAGGACGTGCTGGAGAAGATGGAGCTGCTGGACCAGAAGCACGGTGAGTCAGGGCCAGCGGGGGCAGGCAAGACAGGGCAAGGACGGGGCACGAGGGTGGGACGGGGCATCTGGGCGGGACCCAGGCAGTCTCATGTGGGCGGGGCTTGAGCATCTGTGCCCGCCCTCCTGCCCCAGTCCAGGACATCGTGTTCCAGCTGCAGCGATTCGTGTCCACCATGTCCAAGTACTACAACGACTGCTACGCCGTGCTGCGCGGTGCCGACGTCTTCCCCATCGAGGTGGACTTGGCACACACCACGCTGGCCTACGGCCTCGGCCAGCAGGACCTCACCGATGGTGAGGACGAGGAGGACGGCGAAGACGAGGACACGGCCACCGGGGAGCCGCCCCGGGATGTGCGAGGGGCTGGCGGGCCCCAGAACAAGGATGGCAGCTGGAGTGGCTCCTGAACCCTGCGGGGTGCGGTTCTGGGGGGTAGGGGGAGTGGGCGGGCCCCGCCGGACCAACCACCAACCGCAGCGTGGCGCATAAAGGCGTGCTGGCTCAGGGCGCCGCCTCCCTGCCGCTCTGTCCTAGCACAGCGAGCCCCCTGCCCTGCCGGGCACCTGGACAGGACCCCCCAGCCTGCCTTCCCAGCTCCCAGCCTGCTGGAGGTCCTGGGGCCAAGGCGACCCCAGGAAGGAGCGTGGGCAGAAAAAAGAGGGGCAGTATGGTGGAAAGTCCAGGAGCAGCCCTTGGAGTCCTTGGGGCCACCGCCGCCAACCCCACCTGGGAGTGGGGGGCCGGGAGTAGCCCAGGTGGTGGCCGGTGCCTCCTGTGCGCCCGCCTTGCCCAGGGTGGCCCCCCTGTCCTCCAGCTCACCTCGGTGGCCTTTATTTATTCTGTTCCCCCAGCTCAGCCCCCTCTCTGGGTGCAACTGGGCCCAGGCCTGTATGTAATAAACACCCAGATGGAGTGCTGTCTTCAGTGACCCTGTGCTCCGCCCCACACTCCCAGCTCCTGCCCCCCAGCAGTGCTCAGGGCTGGCTCTGCCCTCCTCTGTGCAGTTGGGAAGCTGAGCCTCCAGGCCGCCTCAGGGGTAAGGGTCAATGTGGGATTTGAACTCTGCTCATGAGCTTCAAGAGCCTTGCATCTGGCCTGCCTCTGAAGTTTCCTTGTGCCCTTTTATCGTGGACCAGGGCTAGCTGTAAGGTGGCCTCCCCAGAAGCCAGGACAGGGGCCAGCAAGTGGGCCAAGGTCCCAGGTGAGAGGAGAGAGCTGCAGCTCCCGCTCCACCAGCCCTGGGCTCTCAGCTCTGTCCGGGAGAAGCAGGGGAGAAGTCGGGCCGCCCTGCAGCCCGCTTTGCCTGGAGCAGCTACCATGTGGCCTGTTGTGCGCTTGCGTCCTGTTTGGACAGTGAATTCTGCGAACACCCGAGGAAGGGGCACGAGGGGGTTGCCAGGGGGTCAGAGACCAGAGCGGATACAAATCCATCCTCTGCTGATTACCTTTGAGCGTGCAGGTCCTGGGCAGAAATGCACGGCTGTGTCAGGCAAGAGTGGTGTGGGAAGTCCACATGGGTCTCCGCAGCACTACCTGGGAGACACATCACTTCTGAAGGGGCAGCCGCTGGGTGCCTTCCCGACCGCCCATGCCTCAGTTTCCCTATCTGTGAAGTGTGAGAATGTGTCTTCGGTGTGAGGTTGTGGGCCTTCTGTGAGCGTGGGTATGTGAAGGGCCTGGAGCAGGGCTGGCACGGCACGGTGGACATGCCATGGAGGCTTAAGGCAAAGGAAATGCGGTTGGGAGGGCGGCCCAGAATGGGGTGAGAGGCCGGGCCTCTGACAGGTGGGCAGGTCTTGCCGGCCCAGCCAGGTGTGTGTGTGTGTGCTTGGGGTGCAGCTCTGGAGCACCTATGTGTGTGCAGAGCCTCCATGCACAGGGCCTGCTCCCCATGCTCCCCACAGCAGAGGGAGGCTTGAATACACCAAGGAGCCAAGTGAGGTGAAGGAGCCAGCCCTGGGGCTCCCGGGGCGTGGGAGGGCAGCAGAGGCCAGGACCAGCAGGATGACCAGGCCCCAACACACTGGAGCTCTGTCCCCAAAGGCAGAGAAGATGGGGGACTTGGCTGCTGAAGGTGGCAGGGCCAATGTCATGTCTTCCCCCTGCGCCCCCCAGCCCACAAGATAGACCCGATCACTCACCTTCAGTGAACGAAAGAGAGCGGGGCTCAAGGTCAGGGTCCAGCCCCCCACCCCCTTTGGACACATGAGGACGTCCTCACAGATAATGCATTGCTGGCTTCCTGTGAGCAGCTCTGGGCCCTGAAGCCATGCCCACCCCAAAATCCAACCCTTTACCCCCGACACTCCCTCACCCCTGTCCTCCCCAAGACCCCAGTCACAGAGCCTCCAAGGCAATGGGGTCACTAGGTTGGTGTCACCCCAAAGCAGTAATTCATGACATCGACACCCGTGTCCCCCCCCCATGGGACTGCTCCCCCCAATACCAGGCCATACAGAAGCCCAAGTAACATTTATTCCCAGGCTTAATCACAGAACAATATGGGATGTGGTTGTAAATTGCTTAAACGTAGAACTTCTAAATCATAGGAGTACTAGCAAAATCGCCGTGTCAATCTTCCTGCACTGAATCCAGTGATTCCTTACTTTATGGAGAACTAGGCAGAGCCTTTTGTTCCTTGAATTAAAACAGCGTTCTCAAAAATGTGATCTTGATTAGTTGACAAATACTAATTAGCACAGCATTTAGCTAACACACCAGAACATCTGACAAGGTCAGCAGCTGCTGCCCCTCCGACAGCCACTTGAGCACCAGCAGGCTCTTGGAGCTCGGGAGAGGACAGAGCTTGGGAGCGTCGTGACTGGGCCGTCCTGACAGCTCGGGGAGGCGTCAGACAGTCTAGAGGGAATTAGCAGAGAGCTTTAGCCTTGTAGCTCTGTGGATACGTGTAAGCTGGGCTTACCCAAAAAGCTGGTTGTTATTGGTTACATAGATAGTTTTATGAAAAATAATTTCTGCCAAATCACTGCATATACTTTCTTTATAGACGGTGATTGTGGTGTCACTTGATGTGGGCCACTCTCCCTTGGTGACACCACTGCCCAGAAATGGGAGCAGCCAGGATGCCCAGCAGAGACAGGAGTGAGCTGGGCTTCCTGTATGTGGCTTCACATTGCCGACCCTGCCCCTCTCCGCTTGCTTCACTGAGGTCGGGGGACAGACCACCATGACCTGCTGGGCAGGTAGAACTTCGGCTGGAACCCCAGGATGGTCACCCTTGGCCAGTCCTGTGGGAGCTCTGACAAAGCCACTTTCTGGGAGTCACCCAGTGACGCCACTACTGTTCCGAGCGCTGCATTGGTCTGGTGTCTAGCTCCAGCTCTGACCCAGGGTCCGGCCTGGCACTCTGCTTAGGGGCCAGCTTGGGCCCTGCCTCTGCTTCTATAGGCCTGGTCTGGGCACTCAGCATCTCCACTGTCCCCAGGGGCAGGGCCTCAGAGTCGTCCTCTGCCTCAGAGTCCCCTTCTGCCATGCTGTCACTGACTCTGTCCTCAGTATTGGCTCCAGGAGGGGTGTCCCGGGTGCGGCGCAGGCTACAGTGGGTGGCCACAGCCATGAAGAGCCCAGCTAGGACCACCTCGGAGCCGGCCAGGTAGAAGATGACCTCATAGTTCTTCAGTGCATCCACCAGGTGGCCTGGGTTGGGGACAAAAAAGTCAGAAACCTACCCTTCCCCTGCCCTCCCCCACAGTACAGGTGGGAAATCCCCAGGTGAGTTTTGTCATTGCCCTTAATAAGGTCACTTCTCCCTCCTGGACCTCATCGCTACCATTCTTCCCATCTTACCTCCCAGTCGGCCAGGGCCTGGGTCATCCTCCCAGTACCACCCCCACGTGGCCTCCTGCCCCTCCCAGGAGGTCATGAGTAATGGCCTGGAACACCCTTTTCTCTGCTTTGAGTCATCTACAAAAATCTAACCCACTGCCATCGGGTTGGTGCCAGCTCCGCACCACGATAGCATAGAGTAGAACTGTCCCTGTGAGTGTCTGAGATACCTTGATGGGAGTGGGCCACCCCGTCTTTCTCCTGTGGAGCGACTGGGGGTCTCAAACTTCAGACCTTGTGGTCAGCAGCCTAACTCGTAGCCCAATACCCCCCAGGACTCCTTTCCTATTACACACTCACCCCACACCCACACCCTCTTTCACGGCAGCCCACAAGGGGGCTTCAGAGACTAATCCAGGCCTGCAATCATTCCTATAGTGACCCTATAGGGCAGCATAGAATTGCCCCTGTGGGTTTCCAAGGCTATAGATCTTTACAGGATCACACAGCCTCATCTTTCTCCCTTGCAACGAGCAATCTAACGCCTGATCCGCAGTGCCACCAGGGTTCCCTATCACAGGCATGTAGGACTTTTATCACCAGGAAAGTTTTACTGCAAATATTTTCCCCTAAAGTGTGGTCCTTCTGGGCGCCCTGCCCCGGGAGCATTCCGTGGCTGCCCACAGCCAGCTGTGTCCCCTAGGGAGGGGGGTGTATCTCAGTGGCTGGGGCTCCCCTCCCTGAGCCCCTCTGGGCAGTACTTCCCTAAACCCTGCCCCTTGCTGCTGCCTACTACTAACCTCATCCCACCCACACGGAGCCGGATGAGGTTTGCCCGCTGATCCTGACAAAGCAGAACTGCCTCTGCGGGTTTCTGAACCTGTAAATCCTTCCAGGAGCCAACTGCCTCCTCTCTCTCCCCAAGACCAGCTGCTGGGTTTGAAAGGCCGGCCTTGAAGTTAGCAGCCCACCACTCAATCCTCTGCGCCACCAGAGGTGCCTTCCACACTCACCCACTGACATGGAGTCAATTCTGACTCATAGCGACCCTGTAAGCCAGAACTGCCCCTGGTGGGTTTCCGAGGCTGTAACTCCACAGGAGCAGAGCGCCTCGTTATTCTGCCTCGGAGCTGGTGGCTTTGAACCACCGACACGGCGGTGCGCAGCCAAAACGCTTAACCCACTGTGCCACCAGGGTGCTTTAGGTGTGACCACTCTGACTTCCCCACCTTCTCTCTCCACGTGCTTTCTTCCCTGCCGTGGAGGTCCACCCTGGGGCTACGTGAGAACACAAAATGGGTGCCCGAGGCTCTGCGTGGGGACGTGAGGGTTGGTTTGGGGGCCACCCTGGCTCAGGGGCTGTCCTGCTCCATCCACCGGAGTCAGGTGAGGTGACACAGCCTGAGACGGGCAGGCTCCTCAGCGTTCTCCCCACCGTCCCTCTGCCCGCCCTGGCCTGGGCTCAGCGCTCTGGAACACCAAGCCCTGTCTGCAGGGGGAGCCAGCTGCTGGTCGTGACTGGGCCTTGAGAGAGTGGGCGCGCGCGCGCGTGTCCGCGGAGGGGTTAATGCTTGCTTAGTGGCCCTTTTCCCTCTCAGAGCGTCCGAGCAAACGCAGTGGTTCCGCTGAGAAGGGGAGGTGGGCGGAGTCCAAGGTGGAAACAACAACACGCTTTCTCCTTTGAGTGTTGAGTGGGCAGGTCAAATGGCATTTTCGGACAGGCGCGGGCACGCCGAGGAAGAGGGGGGGCCGCCCCAGGAGTGCACACGGACCCCTCTAAGACCCTCAGACAGCTCACGCCATCCAGGGCTCCTGCCTCACTTGTACGGAACAGTCTCCCAAACAACCTGGCTGGCTCCTGAGTCCCTGTCCACAGGAAGCCCTAAACCAGGACACCAGCACCGCCCACCCACTGGGCACCCCAAAGCCATGTCCCTGTCCCTACTGCCCTTAGCCACGGGCACTGGGACAAAGGGCTTCGAGGGGAAGCATGTGATGTCAGGCCACGAGTCTTTCTGGGGCTGCGGGTTGTAAGAAGTCTTGGTGCCTCAGTTTCCCCATCTGCATAACGGGATCTCAGGGGCTGCCTGGAGATCGCTTAAGAGGAGGGAGTGGGCGGGCTACCCATTTCTGTGCCGGTTTCTAACTGGCAACCTGCCCAGTTTGGCCTTGGGGGGTCTCAGCTTGTGGGAGGGCCAGCCAGCCCCTTCCTCTCAACCCTGGACGGGCCCTCAGGGACAGGGAGGGGGCCCTGGGCGGTGCCAGCCCTCCTCCCCGGGGGGCCCACCAGCAGAGGGTGGTCCGATGAGCACGGCCACGGCCTCCACGAGCAGCACCAGGCCCAGCGCGCTGGGGAAGCGCGGGGCGCCCACGACCGACATGAGCACCTCGAACTGCAGCGCGCCCACCATGCCGTACGAGAGGCCGAAGGCGACGCAGAAGGCCACCAGGGCGCCGTAGGAGCGGGCGCGCGCGCTGCTGAGGTCCGTGAGCCCGTTGGCCAGCAGGGCCAGGCTGAAGAGGTAGGCGACCCGCGGCCGCAGGCGCGCCAGCCCCGCCAGGGCGCCGCACGCCGGCCGCGCCACGATGTCCACGAAGCCCACGATGGACAACAGGAAGGCGGCGTCGGCGTCGGGTACGCCCGCGTCCTTGGCGTAATTCACCAGCAGGATGGCGGGCACGAAGAGCCCGAGCGCCATCAGGAACTTGGTGACGGCGTACACGACGAAGGCGCGCTCGGTGCACACGGCCAAGTCCAGCAGGCGGCGGCGGCGGCGGACACGGCCGCCGGATGCCGCCTCGCGCAGGCGCAGCTCGGCGCCGCCCGCCTCGGCCTCCCCAGCGCGTGCGCGTGCGCGGCGCGGCCCGGGTGGCGGGCGCATGACGGCCCCGCAGGCGCAGCAGTGCAGCAGCAGGCCTCCGAGCAGCAGGAAGCCGCCGCGCCAGCCAAAGTGCTCGAGCAGCATCTGGCCGAGCGGCGACAGCGCCGACAGGAACACGGGGCTGCCGGCCGCCGCCAGCCCGTTGGCCAGGGGCCGCCTCCGCTCGAAGTAGAGCCCCAGCATGATGAGCGAAGGCTGGAAGTTGAGGGCCAGGCCCAGGCCTGCGGGCGGGCAAAGTGGCACTCACTGGGCCTGGCTCCCGAGGGGATACCACCCCAGCTCCCCCGCAGCGGGGCAGAACCCCGGGGACGTCAACCAGGAACCCCAAGGACCGCCACGGGTGTCGGGGGGCGGGGGGGGGTACTGCTAACAAGCAATTTCCCAGCCAGAACTCCAGCCTTCTCCCCACCCTTGGAGGTGCCTGGTGGCACCCTCACCTGTGAGCACCCCAGCCGTCAGGTACAGCTCCAGGAGGCACGTCGCAAAGGAGGCCAGGACCATCCCAGCCGAGGCCAACAGCCCACCCACAAGCATAACTGGGCGACAGCCAAAGCGGGTCACAAGGATGCTGGACACCGGGCCTGTGGGCGGGGCGGAGTACACCCAGGCTGGCCCATCTCCTCTCTGCAGGGGGCGGCGACTTCAAAGGGTTAAGGCCACCCTTAGTTCAGGGGCCCAGAGGGCAATGACTGGCCAAGTTCTACAGCAGAGCTGGAGCAGACCAAGGGCAGGGGAGGAAGAGACTACAGCCCAGAGCCCCGTCCTGGAGCTCACCCCGTTGTAGTTATCTTCCAAGACTCCCTGCAACCCCCAGGACCCCGCCCTCCCATCCTCCACTGGCCCGGAGATGGGGGGCTGGCAGGATGAGAACCCTAGGCTAGAGTGGGGGGTGGGAGGCACCTCTGTTTCTCCATCTGAGAGCAGGCAGGAATGGAGGGGCCCTATGCTTGGCCTCTGCCCCTTCCCCCCAAGTTAAAGTTCCCAAGGGTTTCCACGGGACCCAGAGGCACTCAGGGGTCAGGGTTCTCCTGGCCTGGATCCAGGGGCAGAGGGGGCACTGACCGGTGCCATAAAGCATGGCCAGCATGATGGATGACACCCAGGCTGTGTCGCTGTAGCCGGCATCGAAGTCACTCATGAGCGCGCGGAAGAAGACGCTCACGGCCTTGGGAAAGCCATAGGCGAAACCGGTGACCCCGAAGCAAGCGCCCAACACGACCCAGCCCCAGCCGCCATCAGGAGGATCCTCGCGCAGCTGGGGCCCACCAGCGCCCATGCCCATGGCGCGCACAGCCTGTCCTGGAGAGGAGGCGGAAGGGCTGGTGTGGAGCTGTCGCCCAGACAAGGGAGAGGAAACAGGGGATGGGGAAACAAGAGGCCCTGGGAGACCTTCCCCACCAACCCTGCTGAGGCATGGATCCAGGAGGGGACTCCAAGGTGGGCGTACCTCAGACTTGACTTCTGGAGGCGCTTCGTACTCTTTAGGGCTGACTGATGCGAGGAGGGGGTCCAAGTGGGTGAGTGTGGGAGGTGAGGAAGTACATCAATGGCATGGGAGCAAACACTGGGGCAGGCTTATTTTCTTCCTGCTGTATGCGCCTAATTTTCCTCAGTGACAAGGAATCACCGTTGCCATTAGAGCGACAGAAGGGGCTAGCCCAGCAACCAAGCCAGACCACACTCACTGCCACCAAGCCAGAGTTTCCGCAGGACAGGGTAGGACTGTCCCTGTGGGTTTTCTGAGACTGTAACTCTTGATGGGTTTAGAAAGCCTCTTCTTTTGCCCTCGAGAAAGCTCATGGTTTCAAACTGCTGACCTTGCGGATCGCAGCAAAACCCAGCTTTGTCTCTGAGATCCCGGAGCCTCGTTCCAATCCAGCTCGGCTCAGCTGGGCTTCGACTTCTTTATGACTTCTGTGTTTCCCCTCTCTCCCTCCCTCCCTCCCTTGGCTTCAGTACCCTGGCTATAGGATGGTGAATGATCATTACCCAGCCTGGGCCAAACAGAAATCTTTGGGGCCTGTGGGGGCCCCTGCAGCCTCTCAGGCCTCCCGAATGCAGAGTGGTACTCTGGGATCCCACAGGCGTGCAAGTGCCCCCATTCGCCCTATGCCAGGAGCTGCCCAGGGCTTGGGAACCAGACCCCTGCCCGCCCTCAGGGCCCTGGCCAGTATCTAGGACCGCACCCCCAACCCCCAGCCCCTCAGCTAGCTTCTCGATCTCTGGCAGCCCTGCCCCACTCACCAGTGGGTTTGAGAGTGCGAGGTCACATCTCCTGGGGTATTTGCTTGCTCCCCAAGGAAGCTTACCCTGATGGGCTCCCAGCTCCCAGAATGCCACCGGCCCAGGGCCTGGTCTCCACCCTATCCTGTCCCTCTTTCCCAGGGCCTAGGGCTAAGATTGTCCCCCCAGCTCCGCTAAGAGGCTTTGCTCAAGATGGGGAGGCACAGCAGTGAGCTCTGGCCGGACTGGGCCCCATTGAAGGGGCTCCCCACTCCAGGTACCCCAGGGAGAGATGCCCCTCTACCTTCAGTCTTGAGCTGGCCGGGCACACAGCCCTGCCCTGGGGGGGCTTCAGTTGAGGCTGGGGTATAGCCCTGCCCTGGGAGACCCCACAGCCAGCTCCTCTGAGCCCCCCACCTTCCTCTCCCCTAGGGCACATTCCAGAGGCCCACAGTGGGTCCTTTCCCTGGATCAGTGTAATCCCAGCCCAGAGAGCCTAGGAATGTGGGGGAGGGGTAGGCCCAGAACAAAGGGCACTTGTGTCCCAGGAGGGTGACCTCCTGGTGGTCCTGGGCCCAGCCACTGCTGCCCTTCCCCCTCACTTTGATGAAGCCACTGTTTCCTGGGACCACTACAAGCAGAAGTGAGCCTGGGGTAGAGATGGGGGAGGGAAAACAGCTTGGGAGCTTCGAGGCAGACTTAGAGGCTTGCTCAGAATGAGGGCAGTGAGGGCCTGGGGGGGACATGTCTCTTGGGAACCAACCTTCATGACCCTTGGGCCCCGCTCTCCAGGGGGGGCACCTTGCGTCCCGCCCCCCAAATCAGACACTACCGTCTCTGCTACTGTGTCCACTTCCTTTATTTCTAACCATTTACAAAAATTAATTGGGATCTGGGGGTGTGCTCCTCCCCACTAGGGCAGAGGAGGGGACCATAGGTGGAGGGGCAAGAGGCAGGCCCCTCAGGGAGAGTCCTGGGGCTGTTGGAAGAGATGAAGTTGATTCCCTAACAGTGCCCCCATTTCTGCTTTACAGGCACCAGGCCCCCCCATGGTGGGTGGGGGGCAGCAACCGGAGGAGCTCCTTGACCCATTGCCATGACAGCTGTCAGCTCCAGGCCCCCTGGGCAGTGTGGGGGTGCATCCTCAGACCCCTGACCGACAGAGGCAGGTGGCACCTCAGCGGATGAAGGGCGCTGAGCGGTCGTTGGTGACGGTGGGACGCAGTTTCACAGTGGCAAAAGGGTTCGTGCCCCTGTGGGGAGAGAGGCAGGGCTGAGGGGCTGTTTCCACTCTGGCAGCAGGTCCAGGGAAGGTGGGAGTGGGGGCAGGTGAACCGGTACCCCACCAACACTATCCTTATTCCACCCCACCCTGCAGGGGGCCTCACCTAGGAAAGAGCTCCGGGGGCTGCTGCTCCCAGGCCGTCAGGTTCTGCAGGGGGAGGCAGAGCCTGACTGGAGGGGCAGGGGCACACCAGCCCCTACCACCCATCACTGCCCCCCTCCCAAGGACAGAGGGAGGACCAGGGGAACCTGGGGTGCCAAACTTCTGGGAAAGTTGATCCCAAATGCTGAAGCCCAGAGTTCCATGGCGCTCTGGGTTGAAGTACCAGGGGGAACCCCCACATCCAGATTGGGGTGAGTCCTATGAGGTGCCTTCCCTCCTCTGCCAGCTCCAGACTCCGTTCTAACCAGGCCCTGTCTCCTGGGTGGGGGTTTTCATTGCTACCAGTGGGGGACCCAGGACCCCAGTCCTTGAGACCAGGGCTTTCTTCTCTCCCTTGATCCAGACTCAGCCCCTCCCTTCCACCCTGCACAGGTAGACTTCAGGAGGGTCCTGGGAAGTCCTGCCGATACAGGCACCAAGCAGGGATTACCTGGTCTCCTGTCTCCCTGCCCACTGGACAGCCCGGTTCAGAGGACAGGTGGGCGGGGTGGCTCACCTTGGCGTCACTGGCCACCCCCATGCTGCCTATGCTGCCTCGACGGCTGCCAGGCAGGGGTGTGGGGACGGGGCTGGGGGCACGGCTGGGGACCCGGCTGGGGGCGCGTGAGCGGGCCTGGCCATCCCGGTACTCTGAGGGGCCGGTGGAATTGCCCGGTGGGTCCAGCAGGTCATCGAGGCTGTGGCTTCCCCGCAGGGGGTAGGACCTGAGCCCAGGGAAAGGGTGGGGGGCGGGGAGAGGTAGGGGTCAGCCAGCTGGCTTGGCCTCCAGGTGCTGAGCCTGAGAGGAGCTCAATGAGGGCATCGGTGACTGTCATGTAAGGACCCGCTCAGGTCTGCAGCTCACAGAGGTCACCCTGGGTGCCTATCTCCACCCTACCCCAGACAGCTGGTACCTGGAAGGTAGCTCATTCATAATGTTCATGGGGGTCATGGAGTTCAGGGGGCTCGAGGGCACCACCTCTACCGGCTTCACGTAGGCCTCAGGGAACCAGCCGCTCCTATGGGGACAGGGGGATGGTCAGGCAGAGGGTCTCAAGTGCTGTCCAATCACAGTGGCCAGATGACAGTCCCCCCAAGGAGCCACAGATGAGCACTGTTGCTTGCCAGCCTTGATTCCGACTCCTGGGACCCGAGGAAGGCGGGCTTTCTTGGCACTCAAGGCCTTGCCTAGACTGCCCTAGGCACAGCTGTCCAACCTTGCACCCACCGGGGGCCTAGTTACTTTAGAGGAGCAGAAAGTCTAAGAAGGACGGCGATTGCCCAAGTGACGGGATGCCTCTTCTCACTCACTGACCACTGCTCCTCCACATGCCCGACCTAGTGCCCCCAGGAGCTCCTGGCCTCATGGGGAGATGGCCCCAAGCAAGGCAGGGAGTTCCGGGCAATGGGTATTGGGTGGAGGAGACACCCAGAGAAAGGTGCCCCCAAAGCCCAGGGGAGCTGACTCCAAATCCAGTGCTCCTTCCAGCTGAGCCTACCTGCTCCCCCTGCCCCACCCCCCAGGCCCCTGGTTCCAGGACACCCCTTTCAACATAGCACAGAGTCCATACCCCTCCCTCACAGGGCCCCACACCTGTGCGCTGAGGCACATCAGTGAGTCTCCAGGGCAACTGGGGCAGGGAGGGATGGCACTATGATGAGTATGCCCCAAATGACCCCCCCTTCTTAAAAACCCACGCTGTCCAGGCAGTTCTGACTCACAGCGACCCAAGGGGCCAGGACAGAACTGCCCCTTTGCGTTTATGAGACTGTCATGCTGTATAGTAATGGAAAGCCTCATCTTTCTCCTCAGGGCTGGCTGGTGGCTTTGACCTGCTGCCCTTGCAGTTGAGAGCTGAACTCATAACTCACTAAACCACCAGGGCTTAGAACCCGCCCTTCCCCCGGCCCCCCAAACCCAATCAAGCACACCCTCTCCGAAAGGTCACTGAAGTCCTTTCAAGGGGAACAGAATGAACTAGACTCCTGGTGTCTCCTCAGGGTGCATTCAGACGATAAAACCATATCCTTTTTCTCAGCTCCCAGGGGACAGAGGGAACCATGCTGTCCTGGGAATGGGTTCAGAGGGTCACATGGTGGAGTCCCAGGAAGCCTGCTGCGCATGGGTCATGGGGGCTGGCAGCCAGCCCATGCTGCCTCTGCCCATGGGTCTGCTCAGCGAGAGACCACCCCAGACAGGCATCCACACCCTGTCATTTCTCTACCACCAACCGACCTTCCTGTCACAATCCATGTGCCGTCATCATCATTCCCATGAGCCCCCCCCAACCATCATCCATGTGGAGACCATCATGGATCATTGGGTCATCCCCTGTGTACCAGCTAGCCCACCCAGCTGCCCACCCACTAGCCTTTGCTTGTGCCACATCTATGCATCTGCGTCCCATGCTCCAATGATGCAGTCCACCCCCCAATCACCCACCCAGCAGCCCACCCTCTCAAACAGGCTTACACCCAATCTCACACAACGCCCCCTCATCCATCAGTCCACTAACCCACACGGACACCCAGCCATCCACGGATCCTCGCCATGCCATCGGTAGGCCCGACTTCCCCTCCACAGAGCCCCCCCTCTCCAGCTCCACCCCCTCCTGTACAAAGAGCAGACCCCTGTGCGCTCTTGGAGTGGGCTGCCGCCTGCCCCCTGCTCTTCAGACCTGCGATGGCGTTTGATGTGCTTCACACCTCTCCCTCCACAGATAGGGGAGAGGCAGCCCCAGCTCCAGAGGGGGCGGATTTCAGCCACCCGACCCCCCAACACACGGCAAGGAGCAGGTGCATTTCAATCTGCCCCACATCCTAGGAGCCTCCAGTCACTTCAGCTCGGGGGTACAGAGGGGGCTGCCCCCTCCCCTCCAAGTGCCCGGCTCAGCGTAGGTACTGCAAGCAGGACGGCTGCAAAGAACCACACTTTAGACAGACCGTTGTCATCCTCAGTCCTCTTCCTATGACCCTGAGGGGTGGGGTTGGGGAGACCGCCTCTTCTACCCCACTGAGCGGGTGAAAAGGAGGCTGCGCGGGGAGGTCTGGCTGCGGGGAGTGGTCGTCCTTCGCCCCCAGAGCCCCACTCACGTGGACGAGCCCTCCAGCTTGCCGTAGAGCCAGCCGTTCTGGGCTTCCGGCACCAGCACTTCGACGACATCTCCAGCCGAGAAGCGCAGCAGCGTGTGGTTGGCACCCTCCGCGTGGGAGACCAGGGCGCGGACCCTCCTGTGGCCCCCGCTGCCCGGGCGCTCGCCAGAGGAGTTGGAGCGCGGGCGCTGGGCGCTGCTGGTGTAGAGCGAGGCTGTGGGCAGTGGGAAGGCAGCGGCCCGTGGGTGCGTGGGAAGTTCACTCTCGAGTCTGCCTTCCATCCCTCCTGCTGCAGTGGAACCCCATGCCTCTTCCAGCTCCCCACCCCGTGTCTCGGGGCAGGACACTCACAGGCGGATGGCGTCCGGGGCAGGGAGCGGCGGTCGGGCTCCAGCTGGGACGTGGCCCGGGGCTCGGTGGGCTCCGGACCGTAGGAGCCCGAGCTGTGCCGGCTGCGGGGGGAGCTGAATTCTCCCTGGGGCCTCTGGGGCTGCGAGGGAGACGGGCAGGGGAGGGTGGGGAGGGAGGGCGGCCGGCCGCCTAGTCCAGCCCCCACCCCCACTCCCAGGCGTCGGCGTAGGGGTTCCGGGGTCTTCGGCCCAGCCACCATGGGGGCGCCGAGACCGCGCCCGGGCGGAAGGGCGGGTCCAGGGGCGCCCCGTAGGGTGGGGGCCGGTGGGGCAGGAGGCTCCAGGCCGCGGACCTCAGACTCCAGGGCCTCCTCGCAGGGGGCACGAGGGGCGGCGGGGGTTCGTAGAGAGGCGGGGGCGCGAAGAGCGGCGGCGGGGGCGCGAAGAACGGCGGGGGCACGAACATCTGTGGCGGGGGCTCCCAGGGCCTCACCATGTCCAGGCGGGTGGGCGTCAGGCGGCCCGAGGGGTAGGGCGGGCCCAGCGGGGAGGCCAGCAGACCTGGGGAGTGGGCGCGGGACGGGCTGCGGCTGGCCTCCGACTGCTCCTTCCACAGCACGACGCGGTTCTGCAACAGCCCCCGGGCCTGGCCAGGCACACACACAGGTCAGCCAGAGCCGGGGACACCCCCCTGCCTCCGCCCCTCAAGCAAGCGAGAGCTCCAGGGCCCAGCTGGAAGGTGCCAGCAGCCTGCTGTCCTTGGCTCTGTGGGCCCTCCCAGCGACCAGCTTCTACTCCCACACTGTCCTTCAACTCCCTGCCATCGGGTTTCCAAACCTGTAACTCCTGACAGGAGGAGAGAGCCTCAGCTTTCTCCCAGGGAGCGATTGGTGGTTTTGACCTGCAGACCTTGCCGGGAACAGCCCAAGTGTAACCACTAGGTCAAGGGGTCTCCTCAGTTCTCCTTGGGGAGTGGCCCCTCCCTGCTTTGGGGGAGGAGACCGGTGCTGGCCACTCTGGCTTAGGGATGGCACCAGTCCCAACACGTTCCCTGGAGCACTCTGTCAATCAGGAGAGGGGTGCTTCAGGAGCGCTATTGGATTTGTTTGCTGAGCAAATAATCCGGGGAAAGCTGAACTGTCAGAACTTGGTGTCAGGATGGGAGGAAGGGTTGTTAACAATTTGCAAGATAGGCAGATGGGACAGCCCTGCCTGCAGAAAGCCCAAAGGTCTTGAAGCATTTGTTGATGAAGATCAAGGACTGCGGCCTGTAATAGGGGCTGCAACTCAATGTAAAACACACACACACACACACACACACAATCACCTTTACCACTGGACCAGGAGGTAACAGCATGATAAACGAAGAAGACAAAAGATGGAAGCTGAAGGACTTCATCCTGCTTGGAGCCCCAATCAGTGCCCATGGACGCAGCAGCCAGGAGATGTAAGGATGTGCCGCACGCACGGGGTATGTGTGCCCTACACAACCTCTTCGAAGTGTGGAAGATAAGGGTCGCCGCTTTGAGGACTAAGATGCCCTTGAGTCTGGCCGAGGTATTTCCAATCCCCCCACCTTGGATACCGGCCTAAGAATGGCACACTTGGATGATGGGGTCGCTGAGTCAGGGCAGTGAGTTTGAGGGGTGTACCCACTGGCAGTGAGTTTGAGGGGGTGAAGAAAGCGGAAAGGATGATGACTGCCAGCAAGAAAGAAAGAGAGGGGAGGGAGGAAGGAAGGAAGGAAGGAAGGAAGGAAGGAACAAAAAGCCGGCAAATCGGCCTTGGCAAGAATGCACGACAAGCTAGGGTATGCGGTTTTCAGTTGCCATGTGGCTATTTCACCACGATATGAGTTTTATCAATGCTGTCCCGCTGGTGTCCCACTTTACCAATGTCAAAATCTGGTCACCTTAGTCATGGAGGGTCAAGGGGATGTCAACTTCGGTTTTGCTTGCCATGCTGGCCGCAAGAAGCCCAGGTGGCGCAGTGGTTAAAGTGCTTGATGGCTGACCCAAAAGGCTGGCGGTTGAAGCCCACCAGTCGCTCTGCAGGAGAATGACGGCAGCCATCTGCCTTTGTCAAGACTACAGCCTTGGAGACAGACCTTCGGAGGCAGCACTGGCTGGGTGGCAATGGGTAGCTGGGGGGGGGGGGTGTGGGGTTAAGTTTATGCCTAGCGCCAGCTGGACCCTGTTCGGACAACTTGGGGTCATCAGACACTAACACTGCCAGAGTCAATAGCCAAATGCTTTCCGTGCATTCTCTCACCTGATTCGCACAGAAGCCCCGGGGGGTGGGCACTGTCACCCCCTTGTTCCACAGGGTGACACCGAGGGTCAGAGAGGCCCCACCTCCAGGAAGCAGCCCCTCCCAATGATATCTCCCTTGTGCTGCTAGAAGCTCCGGTGAGGTGGTGCTGGTTCTGGGTGGTAGGTGCCATCGGGTCGGTTCTGACTCATGCACAACCGAACGAACCGCTGCGCAGGCCTGCGCCAGTCTCGGTTCTTCCTCCTTGCGAGCCCACTGCTGCAGCCCCTGCGTCAATCAGTCTAATCGAGGGCCTTCCTGTTTCCATGCCCCTCCAGTTTACCAAGCATGATGCCCTCCTCTAGGCAATAACCAAGAGGCCTGGAGTGCCCCACCCCAGGGGCGGCTGGTCCCGAGTCGAGTCCCTGGGGCAGGGGGGGCAGGGAGGGCAGGGGTCACCCACCCTGTTTCCCAGCAGCAATGAATGAGCGACACAGCACAGAAGTGAACCCAGTGCCCCTTGAGCGTTTTCTTTGCCGGCGGAAAGCAACCCGGGTCCACTGGCTCTGTGATCCACTGGCCCAGGAACTTGGGCCGGTGTGCGCTGAGGGGTCCCGTGAAGAACGACTGTACCCCGTCCCAGCATGGACAGCACTCTCGGCCAGGCCATCCCTGGCTGCCCTCAGCCCTGCCCAGGAGGTGCAGTCAACAATCAGACAGAACCACTGCCCCAGGGTTCAGAACCACAGAAGAGACCAGGGAAGAACTTTTAAACAGTCTATAGCCTAGCTAAGTAAGATCCCAAACCCATAAGCTAGATGAGATTAGCGCATCTGACTGAGATATATATGTATGTGTACATATATTTAACATGACAAAACTTTACTCTCAAAAAACAAGCTCGCTGCCCTTGAGTCCACGCTGACTCCTAAGACCGTCTAGGACCGGGGAGAACTGCCCCTGTGGGTTTCTGAGATGGTGGCTCTCGCTGGGAACAGAAAGTCGCATCTTTCTCCTGCAGAGCAGCTGGTGGTTTCTGACGGGTGGGTGGCAGCCCACAAGGTCAAACAGAGGGGCCATGCAAACGAGGAAGGCCCTCGACAAGATGGACGGACACATGGCTGCACGAGTGGGCTCGAACATAAGAACAATTGTGAGGACGGAGCAGGACCCGGTGGTGTTCCGTTCTGTTGTACATAGGTTCTCTGAGTGGAAGCCCACTCACCGGCACCTAACAACAACACACCTAAGCCGATTAGAGTAACCCCAGGAGCAGATGAAGAGCCAATCCAAATTTTTCCAAATTCCAAAGAAGCAAGGGAAAAGATGCAGACATAGAAGAGGGTGTCAAACTCACTTGTAAAATTCCCACGGAGTAACCTTTCAGCTTGGCAACCTACGGAGTAACCTTTCAGCGTGGTTCACACGCGGGCTGGCCAAGGTGTGTGGACACAGAGCAGCTCGATGACTGCTGCTGGAAATCTAAACCAGCAAAGCCAATGCCCACACATGCCCTTGGGCTCACAAATTCCATGTCAGGGAGTTTGCCTAAGAGATAGGCTTGCCCAATTGTGGCCAGCCCAAAGAAGCTGAGAGGGAGGTCAGATGGCCTGGTCTCCACCAGCTGTGGATGAGCCAAGGATGGATATGTGGAGAGGATTAGGAAGGGCATCGAAGGGTGCCCAGGATCTTAAAGTTCTTTAAATTGTGTTCCAGGGGTGCAGTCAGCTTGTCGGTCTACAATAAGCCACTGCGGTCGGCTTGATTCTGACTCACAGCGACTGTACAGGATAGAGTAGGGCTGCTTTCTAGGGTTCCAAAATCTATAGATCTTTACAGGAGCCGAAAACCTCATTTTCTCCTGAGTAGCAGACCAGTGGGGTCGAACCACTGACCTCATGGTCAGCAGCCAATGCAGAACCCCCTCTTCCACCAGGGCTCCTTTAGAAGCATAAAACCAAAAGCCAAGCTCACCACCACTGAGCAGATTCTGTGTAGTAACAGGTAAAGGTAAGCTTGACTTTTTGAGAGCTCTTAGACTGTGTTTTAGGACCCAGCTGGCTCTGACAGCTCCTCCCCATCCTGAGAAGTTTGGTTGTTCAATCCACAACCCCCTCCTGAAGGACAGTTAACCACCAGGAGATAGCCAAGGAAACCTACCCCCCCCCCCCAATTATAGGAGAAGGGCGGACTGTTCGGGATGCAGAAAACCAAAAGGGGAGGGGGCTTCCATCCCAAAACACATATATGGATAGCCACTCACTGCCACTGAGTCAATTCCAACTCATAGTGATCCTATGAGATACAGCAGATCTGCCCCCGGGGGTTTCCGAGATGAAATCTTTATGGGTGCAGAAAGCTCCATCTTCCTCCTGTGGAGTAGCTGGTGGCTTTGAACTGCCAACCTTGCAGTTAGAAGCCTAGTGCATAACCGCTACACCACTGGGCCTCCTTTTAAGTGGCCACTAGGCACATGAAAAGATGCTTGAAAGCATTCACCAGCTGGAAACGAAAGTCAAAGCCACGAGAGATAGCACTCCCCACCCACTGGGCTGTAACTATGTATTGTAACAAGAATTTTAAGAAGACATACTAACTAGGACTTTGAAGGGGTATACAGGAACCAGAACACTCAGCCCCAGCTCCTGGCAAGTATATAGCCCTGCTGCTTCCGGTTACAGACTAGAAATGAACAGCAGTCAGAGAAACAAAGTTAACATTTGAAGCAGCATCTCGGCTCCCAGGCTCCCATGCATGCCCCAGAGCCAGGAAAGCCTAAATCCCCAAGGGAGCCCAGGGAATCCGTGGAGCAGCAACACTCAGACTGGCCCCAGGTGGGAGCAGTTTCAATAGCCTGCCTCAGTGAATGGATACATTAAATGTAGTGAGTTTGGTTTGGGAGTTGTATCCACTCAAGAAAGGTTAACCTGGAAACAAATAGATGCTCTAATAACATGCTACAACCTACACTGGAGGAAGGGGGGATGGTCTTAAAAAGTTACACTAGCCACAAACGACCACATCCCCTCTGATCCCGTGGCTTTGAAATGTCCAGAATCAGAACACCTGGAGAGTGACCGAGAGTTGATTAGTGGTTGTCTAGAGCTGTGTGGAGGAGCCATGGTGGCCCAGTGGTTATGTGTTGGGCTGCTCACCACAAGGTCAGCAGTTCAAAACCATCAGCCGGTGGGTGGGAGAAGGTGGACATGTTCCACTCCCTTAGCGATGTACGCCTGGGAAACCCACAGGGATCCTTCTCCTCTGCCATCTCGGGTCACTTTGCGCTGGAGCCCGTGGCAGTGGGAGGGAGGGGATGGAGAAGTTAGTTGGGCGATGACAGCTTCGGGTTGTGGGGCTTCTTTTTGGGAGATGAACGTGTTCTAAAAATCAAGATATGACAAAATAATAATATATAAATTATCAAGGGTTCATGAGGGAGGGGGGAGCAGGGAGGGAGGGGGGAAAAAAGAGGACCTGAGGCCAAGGGCTTAGGTGGAGAGCAAATGTTTTGAGAATGATGAGGGCAATGAATGTACGGATGTGCTTTACACAACTGATGTATGCATGGATTGTGATAAGAGTTGTATGAGTCCCTAATAAAACGTTTAAAATAAAATCAATTGTGGCCATGGATCAGCACCACTGAGCAGCTCCCTGTTCGCGGTAGATGAATTGTATGTGGAGGGAGCTGTGTCTCAAGTCAAGCTAGAGGGTGGCCTGGTGGGACTAGGGGGTGGGGCAGAGGGGTGGGGCGAAAAGTCTGAGCCCAAGTCTAGGACTAGGATGCTGAGACCTGACACCAGGACCTTCCTGCTCCGCTCAGCATGTGTGCGCGCATGCGTGCCTGTGCCTGGTCACCAACACAGACTCAGGGAGGGGAGGGGCCAGGCAGTGGTGGGAACTCTGAGCCTGTGGCCAGCTGTGGGTGGAGGCAGCAACTCTCAACCTGGCTTCCTGAATCTCCTAACCAGCTTCGGTGGCCATGGTCAGCGGGTGGGTCAGGGGCTGCCCAGCTCCCTGGTTTCCTTCCCTGTATAGATGGGAGGAGGATGGGAAGCCCCCCCCACCCCCACCCCTTGCCATTACGCAGCCAGTAAACAGACTGGAGCCCACAGCCAGGGCACAGGGCTGTCGGGAAGAACTTGGTGCCCACAGCCAGGAGGTCTCATGTGGGGAGCTGTGTTTGGGACTTGAGGACTGGCCCTGCAGGGACTCTGACTGTGGCCTCCCGGAGGCTAGGGACTGCCCTTTCTCTGACACAAGGGCAAAGATGTGTTAGCAGGAAATGATGAGAAGATGGTGGCCCCTCCTCCTCCAGGTCCCACCAGTCCCTTCCCTAGAAGGGTCGACAGGGAGGCCAGGCAGGCCAGCCGGTCAGCATGCCAGGAGCTCGACTGGGAGGTGTGGCCCCAGAGGGCTTTTAGGGGACAGAGCAGGACGGAACTTTGGCCACAGCTGGCCTGGCAGGATCTGCAGCTGAGAAGCCAGTAAGGATGAGAACTCGGGGAATTGACTCAAAAGCTCACTGCTATTGATATCAATACTGACTTCTAGTTATTGCGACCCTATAGAATTTCCCCATGAATTTCTGAGATTGTAACTCTTCATGGGAGTAGAAAGCCCATCTTTCTCCCTTGGATTGGCTGGTGGTTTCGAACTGCTGACCTTTCGGAGTACAGTCCAATTCATAACCAGTGTGCCACCAGGGTTTCTGGGGGAATTGGACATGGTCACTAAGCGCGTTGGGTAAGGAAACATGGCTCAGGCACCCTGGGTGGGTCCCAGGGGGCTGCAGCTTGCCCAGCTGCTGGGTGTCTTAGGTCTGGGCCAACGCTAGCCTAAGGTGACCCGTTCCACTGGAGACTGATGCCTTCTCTCCCGGACGCAGCCTGGGGGCACGGGGGTGGCAAAGAGAAAAAGAAGAAGGTGTACACAAAACAAAAGGCGCTTCTTGCTCAGAAACACTGTCCCTGCACTTAGACACTGTTTGTGCAGGGCACACTGAGCACAGCCTTCCCCGCGGCAGTGGCAGCAGCGTTTCCCTTCCACACAGCTGGGCTCCAGTAATCCCTGTCTCTCTGGCAAAAGAGAGACCTGGGGCTGAGTGGGGAGCTCCCGGGTCACCATCCTTGCCTGGTTTCTCAGCTGCAGGTCCTGTCGGGCCAGCTGTGACCGAAGTTCTGTCCTGCTGGTGACAGAGATCTGGCAGATGAGCAGCCCACTGGGGTAGAGACAGCTCCACTCCTCAGCCTGCCCACACTGCTGCTTCAGGCCTTCCTCGTAGTGCAATGCCACCCGGGGCAAGAGCAGGGCCATGAGGGCCAAATCCAGAAAGGGGGACTTGGAGAGGACCCAGGAGCCAGGAAGGAGACCCTAGCGGAATGCCTGGGCGGCAGGGAGAAGGAGAATCCTGCTCAACAAGGACTGGATCACACACCTGCTTCTCGGTAAAGACCGTCGTAACCAGCAGCCCAATGTGAGGGTCCAAGGAGCTGAAGGAGTAGCGGGACTTGTCGAGGGCAGACTCAATCGGAGAGGCCTGCCAGCTCGGCTCCGGAGGGGCAGATCCAGAGCAAGAAGTCCCAACACAGAGTGCCCACCCCATGGAGACAGGGAGCCGGCGAGGGAGTGGGCCACAGACAGGGCGGGCCAGTGGGAGATCAGAAGGAGCAAGAAGAGCGAGGAGCAGGAGGAGGAGGTAATCATTACAGAAACAGAACACACACACACACACACACACACACACACACACGGCCTCCGCCTGCAGCGAGACTCAAGCCGGCAGCATGAAGGGACCCGGGCGAGGCCGACTCTGAGATGCCCTCGTGTTGGACCTGGACAAGTGCTTGGATCCCAAGGCTACAGGGAACTCTGAGCATCCATGGAGCAAGAGCAATTCCTTACAAAGGGAAAGAAGGTTTCACACCGACAAAGGGACACTGGAAGGCAGGGAACCCCACCTTGGATGACAAGAGAAGTGACCTGCCACCCTGGAGCCCTCACCCAGTCGTCAAGCCACCAATCATGGGCCAGGGTGAAAGGGGGATGTTTGCCAGGATTCCGAGCGTGCCTCTGTGGGAAGCACTCCGGGCGGGTCTCAGCAGAGCAGTCCATCAGATCAGGAGAGAGGGCAGTGCTGAGCCCTGACCCGACCGTGGGCGTTGTGATGCATTCGTGGATGAGGATGGTGGACTTGGAAATGGTACTAGGCCAACTCCTCACTTACCGACTACCTAATTATCTGACATTCCACATTCATGAAAACAGTAAAAAACCTATGGTCTGACTGATTTGTACGTGAATGACAGACGCACATCTGGCAGGACCAAGTCTTGGATGCTTGCAAGGGGAGCGTAATACCGGACTGTGATGGTTGAGGTAACATGTCAACATGACTGGACCACGATTCAGTGGCTTGGCAGTTATGCACGGATGTCGTCTGGCAGCTCTGCAATGGGGTATCCACCCTCCACTGTGTGCTTTCATGTGCTTATACAATGCCAGTCTTTGCACACTGACCCTGCTTGCTTTTGCAACTGAGCCACGTTGATAAGTGAGGAGTGGGTGTGCATGTGATCTGAGCAAGGGTTCTTGAGATAGAAAGGGCATGCTGCAAGGAAAGGAGTAATAAAAGTCCCATTGCAGAGTAGGAGGAAGAGCAGGGAAATACTTCTCAAGGCTTAATAGTCATAAACCTAAATGCACCAAGCAACATAGCCGCTGTACAAAAAAAACAGCAAGACCCACAGGAAATAAGGGACATAGACTGATTTAGCAGATCAGGACAAAGCAAGGGCACAGGATCTCTAAAAACTCTGACAAGATGAATGTACAATCGCTGAGTGAATTGACGGATCCGTGCCCTTGTAAATGGCGAGCGCATGCATGCCTGAATGAAAAAGTGATGGACTCACTCGTGAGTGACTAGTCAGACCTGCGACTTGCACGCATGCGAGAATAAACAAAGCCCTGGATGAACACATGAGCAAATGTCTGGGATACCAAGAAATGGAGAGGGGCTTGGGAACATGAATAAGTAGAACAAGGAACTTGGACAGAGAGGAGGGAAGGCGGGCTCATGGAGAGGAGCGGCCTGTTGTGCTCACCCGGCCGAAGAACTGCAGGAAGGTGTTGGAAAGCAGAAGGTGCTTCTCAGCCAGGAAGCGGTAGCGCCGCTTCTCCTCCAGCTCGGCTGCCCGCTGGCTCTCGGACACGAAGGCCTGCATCTGAGCGTGCAGCCGGTTCACGCTCTCCTGGGGGAACATGGAGCTCGGGATGGAGGCAGTGTGGGCTGCTACTGTCTGAAGCTCCTCTGTCCTTTCCCAGTCAGCCGGCTCGCCCAGAGTCCCTCTCTCCTAGCTTCTTATGGGCTCTGCCACCCTCTGGCCTGGGTGCTTCTCACAGGTGGGGCTACTGGCCAGGGCAGGACTGAGCACAGAGGCTGGGCCCGGGAGGTCTGTCTGTGCTGATGGTAGTGGGTGGAGTAAAGGTGCACTGCTGGAAGGGAAGATTTGAAGGGGCTAAGGGAGAAGAGAGCTTCCTGCAAGGATCCGGAGGGACACCAAGAAGCTTACTCCCTGCCACTGAGTCAATGCCCACTCACAGCGACCCTGCAGGCCAGGGCAGCACTGCCCCTGGGAGTTTCCGAGACGGTTTAACTCTTTATACAGGAGTGGAAAGTTTTTCTCCTGCGGTGTGGCTGGTGGTTTTGAACAGCTGACTTTGCAGTTAGTAGCCCAACGTATAACCATTACACCCCCAGGGCTGCTCAGAGGCAAGGAGCTAGGGGCTATTAGTCCGTGGATGGGGCCCTGGAGATGGAGACCAGGGGTTGGGATGGGAGATGGAGACCAGGGGTGCAGGGGGTAGGGAGTCTGGAGATGGAGACCAGGGGTGGGTGGGGCCGGGGTTTGGAGAAGGGACCAGCTGTCTCTGGAGGCAGGACAGCTGCCTGGCGCCAGCCACCGGGATGTGCCATTGCTACACTGTTTATGAGTGACTTCACTGAGAGTCTGTTTCCTGGTGAAGCAAAGCAAACAAAGGTGTGTGTTTGGAGGGGGGCGTGGTGACATGAAGGCTGGGGACTGCGGGGGCCCTAGAAAAGTCCAGGGAGCCCCAGGCCAAGAAGCAGCACTGAGGGGGTGGCTGAGGATCCTTAGTGCCCAGCTCCCCAGAGATTGGCTCATTCTCTGGCTAAGCTCAGCAGTCGTGGGGATCGGCCCAAGCCCTGCCCCAGCTCTTGGCACCTTCATCTCCCTCGCGTTCTTGTCCCTCTTCCGCTCCATGCGCCACAGATCCGACATGCGCTTCTCCAGGTTGGCCGCTCGGCGGCGGTACTCCGCCTCATAGTGCTGGCGGCTGTCCTGCGGCGGGGTGCAGAGCGGAGGGAGACCTCCCCCACGTCAGAGAACCCCCTTGGCTGAGTGCGTGGGGGTCGGGCGGGGGTCGGGTAGCAGGCAGCACCAGCCTCAGGGTGCCCGTCTGTGCAGTGGGGAGAGGCAGCTCTGCTGGGGGCGGGGGGGAGGGGGAGGGGGAGAGGGAGGGGGACTCACTTTGATGAACTGCATGTCCAGCTTGGTGTTCTTCTCCATGTGCTGCAGCAGGTCTCCGTGGAAAGTCTGCACCTGTGCGGGGTGCAGGCCGGGGCTCAGGGGATCCACTCATCCCCAAGCCCCAGGGGCCCAACCAGTGTGCCTAACCCACGAGGTACGCTCCACTCAATGGAGACCGGAGCCCTCAAGGCTGGGCCAGTGGTGAGCCGGCCGAGGTGCCTGGGCCAAACCACCCCTAGGGCAGGGGCCCTCAGCGCCTGCTCCGGGCTTGTCTCTGGCTGCTCTCTGTCTGCCTGCAATCTCCTGCCCATCTTCAGACCCAGCTGGCCACCCCTCTTCCCAGAAGCCTTCCTGACTGCCCCCAGCACAATGGAGGGCACGCTCTGTGTGTTTGTTCGAGTTCATTTCTGGAATTTCTCGCACGGCCCCGGTTCTGCTGTGGGGTCGAGCCCACTGGATCCATCTGTATTCTCAGGACCTGGCGTGGGGCAGGTGCTCAGGGTTGCTGAAGCCTTAGCGGGAGAGCTGAGGGCAGTGGTGGGGCACTGAGTGGCAGGCGAGAGGTGAGGCACCAAAAGAGATGGCATCTGCTGGTTCTACATCCGGATTCGCTTCGGATTTTGGACAGATCACTGGTCTGACGGCACCCTGGTGGTGAAGCTGCGCCTGCACTTGGCTGCTCACTGAAATTTTGGAGATTCAGATCCACCAGCCTCTCGGCAGGACAAAAAACGAGGCTGTCTGCCCCGCCCATAGAATTAGGGCCTTGGAAGCTCCAAGCAGCAGACCTGCGCTGCCCCTGGTCAGAATCAGTTCTCAGAGGGACCACAGGGGGCTGGTGGGCTACAAAAGGACCCAGCAGGTGGTGGCTGAGACCGGCTTTTGAGATGTGATGAGCTTCCTGTCTGAGGTCCTGTGGTTACCTGCTATCCTTCAGCCTCCCCCACCCTCCACCCCCCAGTCCCCACTGCTGGGAGCTCCATCTGAGCCCTCCCAGCTACCTTCTCGCCCCTGGGCTCCGTCAGCTGTCATCAGTGCACCCCCCCCCCCTTTTCCTGCTCATTCATTTTATCCTTCCTGCTTCCTAGGGCCTAGAAAACTCCACTGAGGAATGAGCCAATTTCCACATCCTACAGCGGTGCAGTCTGTCATTCCTCTGCCTCCGGGGTGCCAGGGCAGAGGCACATCTGGAGCTGGGCATCAGAGCAGAACACTGGGTGATAGCTGTCGCTCCTCAGCCCCGCAGGGCAGACCTGGGTGCCTAGATGGCACAGGGGCAGCCCATCCCAGGGCCAGTGGGCAGTCTGCATCAACTCCCTGCAGAAAGGCCTCTGTTCAAAGCGGGGTGCAGCTTGAGGCAAGCATTGGGCCCTTGGCGAAGGGCACCAGAGGGCTGGTGATGAGTAGCTGGGGAGGGTCTGAAACAAGGAAGACACCAGCCCCGGAGCGGCAGTGACATCATCTCCTGTCAACTTGCAAAGGGGTGGAGTCTAGCCTGTCAATCAGGTCATAGCCAATCATGCCTTTGGGTGGGCATGGCCTTCTCCTAAGGATTCTGGGAACTCCTGTCTTTCTCCCCAGAGGTGGGACAAACACTCTTTTGCTGCTACACAATCATGTTGACAAGACACATGGAACTACATTGATGGCAGCCAGAGCCCTGGAGCTGAAGAAGCCATGTGGAGACCCATGCCAGCACTGAGATGCCTCCACTGCCACTGGACCCACGACTTTCCACCCTCTGTCCTGTGATCTTCCTGCATTCAATGTCACTGCATGTGCTGCGTGAGTCTGAAGAAGACTTTATAGACTGGTATCAGACATATGGGCTGATATCAGACTTATGGACTTGAGCTGGGTTGGGCTGGGATGTTTTCTTAATATCCAATTGCTCTTGTAGATAAAACTCTTTCATATACACATATCAGTGTCTATGAATTTGTTTCTCTAGTCCACCCGGACTCATACTCCCAGGCAGCCTGGGGACTCCCCTGACCACTGATCAGAGAGACCATCCTATCACCAGAGGCTCTACAGGGCGCTCCCACAAAGATTCACAAGAAGCCGGTGGCCAGCCTCACTGCTGAATACTCAGTGCCATTGCGTCAGTCCCAACCCATTGAGATCCTCCAGGACTTCGCAGAACTGCTCCCAAGGGTTTTCTAGACAGTAAACCCTCTCGGCATCTGTTTCCTGAGGAGCAGTGGGTGGTTTTGAACTGGTGGCATTACGGTGAGCAGCCCAACGTGTTGAAATAAAGAGTCCAAAGGGCCACAGGCTCTGATGTTCTTTATCAACGAAGCAGCATGCTGGGAGGTTTTTATGTTTTTGTACTTTGCTCTACTCCCTGCCACTTCCCTCTCTGCCCAGGACTTTTCTAGATTGTGATCCTGATCAGAGAGGCCGCCCGACAATACACAGGCCTATAAAGTGAGTCCCAATGCAGGGAGGAACATGGGTCTCAGGGCAATCAACCGTAGGGGACCCACAGGGTGGCACAGGTACCCACACACAGCTCTGTGCCTGGAGGGGGCAGGTGAGGAAGGCAGGTGGAGATGGTGGAGAGGAGGTGGAGGACAGCTACATCCAGGGGACTAAAATGACTGCCCCAGAACAAAATGGGTGTGAATTGTGGACACAGCATGTTTGGGGAATTTCTACCCAAACCGCTATCTTGAACAAGAAGGAAGGAAGGAGAGTCCTCTCAGTGGTGGTCTAGAAGTCCTTTTGCCATCTGGAAAGCATCTCCTCTTAGGGGCTGGCCCAGCTCTTCTCTCCTCCTTCCTCTTGAGCCCCTGCAGCCAGGGGTCCCCACACCAAGAAGCATTGGTGGAACTCATGGATGATCTGCGTGTTGCTACATCCCTCACTCTCCCTGCCCTCGAGTGGATTCCCGAGCACAGCAACCCTGGAGAACCAGGGAGAACGGGTTTCCAAAATGATCCATCTTCACAGGCGTAGAATGCCTCATCTTTCTCTGTGGTTCTTGGGTGATCAGCTTGCATTTATGGGCCTGTCAATCAGGTCACAGCCTGAGGATGCCTCTTTGGGGGTGCGGCCTTCTTATAAGGAGCCAGGGGGAATGTCTCTCTCTCTCTCTCTCCTCCTCTTTCTGCCCTTTTGCCTTCTCACTTTCTGGGATTCTGTCTGCCTCCAGGGGTGGCCCCATATGGGTCACCCGACCCTGAAAGCTGTAGGTTCCCTTCCATGCTTCCATCAACCTTGGATCCGCGTGACTGCACTTCCCAGCCACCCCCTGCGTCCCCCTACCCTCTGCACCCCTGCCCTGGCCTGTGATCTTCTTGCTTCACCCTTCTTTGCCATTGGCATGCAGCTACTTGATTCGGAAGAGGGCCTTGTCTAGCATCGGATGGATGCGCAGACTTGGGTTGGACTGGGATGGCTTCTTCTTGATCTCAAGTTCTTTCTTATGCATATGAGGGTCACTGGATTTGTTTCTCTAGACAACCCAACTTAACACCTCCTCCTCTGGAGTGCCTGCTGGGTTTGAACTGCTGACCTTGCAGTTAGTAATGCCCGCCACCACCAAGGCTCCCGGCTACATGCAAACGTTGGATCCTGCCTGAAGACGAAGACCGTATGTGTCACAGACCTAAACGTGAACAGTGAAGCCACAGAGCTCTTGGATGAGGACAGAGGGGCAAGTCTTTATGACCTTGGGTTGCCACTTAGATGTGACCTCAAAAGCATAGTGACAAAAGAGGAAAAAGAGAGCCACTGGAAATCATTATATTGACAAAGGTGTTCCAAAGGACCCCGCCGAGAAGGTGGGAAGGCTGCCTGCAGGACGGGAGGAAACATTTGCAGAGCCCAGGCCTGCCAGGGGCCCGCATCTAAACTATAAAAAGAATTGTAGCACTAATGAATAAGAGGTCAAATAACCCAATTACAAAATGGGACAAAGAATTCAATGAAAAGATCTGAGTATCCAATAGTCGATGAAGGCATTCAAATGACCAATAAGCCCATGAACAGCTGCTCCACGTCCTTACTCACTACATACCCTCAAACTCGCTGCCATCGAGTCGACTCCGACTCACAGCGACCCTGTGGGACGGGGCAGAACTTCCCCTGTGGGTTTCTGAGACGGTCACTCCTTCTGGGAGTAGACAGCCTCAGCTTTCACCCAGGGAGTAGCTGGTAGTTTTGAACTGCTGACTCTGTGGTCAGCAGCCCCACTCGTAACCCAAGAATGCAAATCCAAACCACAACCAGGCGGGTGGCTGGAATGGAAAGTGTGATTCTCAATAGCAAGGGTTGGCGTGGATGGGGAGCAATCAGAACCCTTGTCCACCGCCGCTGCCCATGTCAAATGACGCAACCCCTGGGGAAAACAATTGGCTATTGACCTCATAAGCAACTTGGCCCGTGGCCCCCTCCATCCCCCATCAGTGAAGCGTGCGGCAGTGCACCGAGTCCTTCTCAAGGCATAGGGCGGATTCCTCTTCTGTGGACCTCTTTGGCTTTTCCAGGTCCTGTGATGATGCTGGGTTCACCTGACGAATCCAAACGCCTGTCCCCGTTCCAAGTTCTTAATCGGATCACGTCTGCACAGTCCCTTTGCCACGTAAGGTGACATATGCACAGGTTCTGGGGATTTGGAGGGGCCGTTATTCTGCACAAGGCACACGCACGAACCATCACCAAGTTCACGGAAATGTACATTTTTCCCATCAGAGGTAGGCAATCCCAAGCCCATAGCCATAGCACAGATCACAAAGACACCGGTTTGCATCCTATGTGGGTGTGTAGTGAGTGGCAGACTTCAGAGCTCATGAGCAGGCAGCCCAGGTGCCACCATTGGTCTCTCCCCATCCAGGGGGAAGAAGAGGGACGAAACTCGGAAGACATATGGGAACAATGAGTCCAGCAGGCCAGCGGACCAGGCCCACGGTCAGTCTCCACAACTCTGAGCCCAGAAGAAGAAGAAGATGGTGGCCAGCTCCCACTGCCCATGGCTCTGAGAAGGTCTGGGTAAAATGGGGGCGGAAATGTGGAACCAAATTCAAAATCGTGAAAGAGACCAGGCTTACTGGTCAGCTAGAGATGGCTGGGATCCCCCCAGACCATGGTGATTCTGGTCTGGAACTGGACGCACTCCTGTGGTGTCCTAATCAACCCTTTAGGGTCAAAGGGCACTGACCCATGGGCAAAGTTCAGAGGGGTTGGAAAGCAGGAGGGAGACAGCAAGTGCAGGGAGAAGGTCGGATGAGGGATGGGACATTGACTGAGTTGAAACGAAATGTGTATGAATGGCCGAATGTAAAACTGACCATCTGTTCTGTAAACTGCCCTGCAACTCACACGAGAAAGCTTAAAGAAGGCAACGGGTAGTCAAGCTCCCTCTTGTGTGTGTGTGTGGGGGAATTCACTGTAAGGACTCATTGGCAGGTGATATAAAGAAGTCTCATCGGTGAACAATAAAAAAGATAGCAACCCAGTAAAACAGGGCAAAGATGAAGCAAACACGTAGGAAAGAAGATCTACACATGGCTAATACGCCGTTGCAAAAGCGTTCGTCATCAGGGACATGCAAAGTAAGACCAAGCAGATCTCATCTTTCACCTGCTAGTAGGGCTGCAAACTGCAAGGTTAATGGTTCAAACCCCCCAGTTGTCCCTCAGGAGACAGCGGAGGCTCGCTGCCGCAGTGCAGATTTACAGCCTCAAGAACCCTGAACAGGCTCACCATGAGTCAGAATCATCTCGCTGGGGGTTTCTGGGGGCAGGGGAGGCTAGCAGAGCTCAGAAGGAAGCCGGAGGGTGTGTGTGCGATGTGTTAAGCACGGGGCTGCTAACGGAAAGGTTGGTGGGCTTGAACCCGCCGGTCACCCAAAGTCCAGTGGAATGCCAAAACCAAAACTGACGACCACCAGCAGCTGTTAGTAAGAAGGTGGAGCAAGAGCAACTACATGACTGCGAGGCCGGGCTGGGGTGGGGTGGGGTGGGGGCACAGTGACTCTGGCAGCGCCTGGACAGTTTCTGACGTCCCTAAGCATGCTCCCAAGGGGACCGAAGGCCCTAAGAAGACAGGAACCAGAATGCTCCCAGCAGGGCTAGTCACACGCCCCTAAACTGGAAGCAACCCAAGCAACTATCAGCACGAGGCTGGAGAAGCAAACTGAGGTTCACGCCCACGAGATCACTCTGCAGTGGGGCAGACACGGTTCACGCCACACTCCATCCGCCTCGCAGACGGACCAAGCAAGGTTGGAAACACCCAGTGCCTCCTGGATGGTTATTCCCAGGAAGCTTCAGGACATTAGATGAGGTGCAGTGAACGGAACTTTCCGGATAGGTGAAACTGTCTCTCTTGTTCAGCATAGAATGGGTGGCAGTTACAAGAATCTCCTGTCAACTTGCAAAGGGGTGGAGTCTAGCCTGTCAATCAGGTCGCAGCTTGATGACCTCATTTGGAGCTGCCACAGAGATAAATAGCTCACCGGAGGTCAAATACACACATACTCTCTGCTTCCTCTTTCTGCTGACAAGACACATGGAGCTACGCTAGAGCCCTGGAGCTGGAGGAGCCACGTGGAGACTCCTGCCAGCGCTAAGATGCTTCCACCGCCACTGAATCCACAAGACTTTCCCCCACTTTCCCTGTGATCTTCCTGCATTCAGCGTCATTGAATGTGTTACATGAATCTGAAGAGGAATTTATAGATTGGTTTCGGTCACATGGGCTAATATTGGACTTATGAACTTGATGTGCATAGGGCTGGGATGTTTTCTCAGTATACAATTACTCTTTATATAAAGCTCTTTCTTATACACAGATGAGTGTCTATGAATTTGTTTATCTAGTCCACCCAGACTGACACAAAGGGTCAAACTGCAGCAAACACAACTCCTTAGAACTGGTCATCATATATAAATTTTGTCTCCATAAACACTAAATCAGATGGTGGTGATGACTGTACAACTCTTCTTGGTGCTATTGAATTGTGTAATATGTGAATTACATGCCAACGAAACCAGCTAAAAAAAAGAAATATATCTAGACCACCCAAAAATGACATTCAAGTACCTAACAAACACATGAAAAATGCTCACAATTGCAAGCCATCAGAGAGAGGCAACTTAAAATAATCCTGAGATATAACCCACCCAACACCAACGATGACAGCCCAATTTAAAAAAGAAAAAGAAAAAAAGAAATCAGAAAACATCAACTGCTGGAGAGGGTGTGGAGAGACTGGAACTCTATCCACTGCGCTGGGTGGGCAAACAGGTGCGCCCATTGTGGAAAGCAGGACGGTGCTGTCTTCACCTGTGCATGGACCTCCCATAGGACTCGGAAATAACTCCGCTGGGCATCTACCCCAACGCAGTAAGAGGTACGCTCTCCCGTGTCCACTGCAGCCTAGTTGACAATAGCAAGAAGCCAGGAACAGCGGGCACACCAACAGTGGAAGACCGGATAAAGAAACTCTGGTCCAAAGAAATGGGTAGCGGGGGCACAGGGCACTAACCCACCCAAGGGGAGGGTATTGTTTATATCTCCACAGGGAAAGATGAACCAGACTTCAACCCAGTGCTCCAAGATGTGAATGCAACATGCCGGCATGGAGTAGGGAACCAGTGGAGAGGTCTGAGGGGCGGGCCCCAATCCCAACTTTGAGGACACCTGCCCCTCCCCCCAGAAGAATTTATTTCAAAGGATGGCATTGAATCTGCAGCTCCGGGAGAGGGACATATCTGATTGGAACACACAGGAGCAGATGAAGGGGGAGGAGGAGAGAGTGGAGCATATCCTGGCCCACCAAGCCTTGATGACGATGTTCCCGATTAGAGCAGCCAGTCCACAGAGAGGACCACAGGGCTGGCCCCTCTATGAGACATGATGTCCCTCACTGACCCATAACCCTACAGAGGAACAACACTGGAGACACAGTGTGAGAATTGCGTCCGATCTGATCCTGCCACACTGAGGCAAAACACTAAGGGGTGCAACAGAACAGCAAGGGAACAGAGTAGTGAGGTCCCCAAGGAATGCTGAAGGTGGACTTTGGGGCCAGGGCATGATGCCCCAACAGACTGGACTGGAAAACACTCCTAAAGGCCAACAGGCAATCCTTGAACTAAATACAAGCTTTTCTTTCTTGTGTTTTTGTTGTTGTTGTTGTTCTTCGTCATGGGTATGTTGTTAACAAACCCAGGGACAAGGGAACAAGAAGTGATCCAAATCGGTGGTGAGGTGGGTGTGGGAGGCCTGGTAGGGCATGATCAAGAGTGATGTAACCAAGAGGAATTGCTGAAACTCTGGTGGGGACGGAGCATGATAGTGGGACAGGAGGAAAGTCAAGGGAAATAGAGGAGAGAGCTGGGAGGCAAAGGGCATTTATAGAGGTCTAGATAAAGACATGTACACAAGAAAATAAATTTATATATGAGGATGGGGAAATAGATCTATGTGCATATCTTTATAGGTTTAGTATTAAGGTAGCAGAAAGACGTTCGACTGCCACTCAAGTACTCCCTCAATGCAAGAATACTTTCTTCTATTAAATTGGCATTCTATGATGCTCACCTTCCCAACACAAAAGCTGAAGACAAAGCGGGTGAATAAGCAAATGTGGTGAAGAAAGCTGATGGTGCCTGGCTATCAAAAGATATAGCATCTGGGGTCTTAAAGGCTTGAAGGTAAACAAGCGGCCATCTAACTCAGAAGCAACAAAGCCCACATGGAAGAACACACCAGCCTGTGCAATCACGAGGTGTCGAAGGGATCAGGTATCAGGCATCAGCAAAACAAAAAAATCTTATCATAGTGAATGAGGCGGGGAGTGTGGAGTGGAGACCCAAAGCTCATTTGTAGGCCACTGGACATCCCCTTACAGAACGGTCTCCGGGAGATGAGCCAGTCACAGAGCGATGTAGCAACGATGAAAAATACAACTGTCCTCTAGTTCCTAAATGCTTCCTACCACCCACCACCCACCCCCATCATGATCCCAATTCTACCTTGCAAGCCTGGCTAGACCAGAGGATGTACTGGTACAGATAGAAACTGGAAACACAGGGAATCCAGCCTGGATGATCCCTTTAGGACCAGTGGTGTGAGTGGCGATACTGGGAGGGTAGAGGGAGGGTGGGTTGGAAATGGGGAACTGATTACAAGGATCTACATGTGACCTTCTCCCTGGGGGACGGACAACAGAAAAGTGGGTGAAGGGAGACATTGGACAGGTCAAGATATGACAAAATAATAATTTATAAGTTACCAAGGGTTCATGAGGGAGGGGGGAGGGAGGGGTAAAATGAGGAGCTGATGCCAGGGGCTTAAGTGGAGAGCACATGTTTTGAGAATGATGAGGGCAATGAATGTACAAATGTGCTTTACACAATTGATGTCTGTATGGATTGTGATAAGAGTTGCATGAGCCCCTTACAAAATGATTAACAACAACAACAACAGTTTCTCAGGGTTGTGGCAGGGAAGGTTGAGGGGCGGTGGGGAGCTAATAATAATGAGCACAAGAATGAAGAAAAGATTTTAAAATTGATTGGGTGATGATTGCACGGCTCTTTTAATATGTTTAAACCATTAAAATAGAGGGCATGCAAATGATATGCAAATAAAACTGTGGGGGGAGGGGTAGCCAGAATATAAGGTAAGAGATTTTTTAAATAGGTGAAGCATTTATGAAAACAGAAGGCATTCTTTTTTTAGAGGATAATGATGGTAAATGGCAGCACAGATTCAACCCTCTCATAAAAAAATGTACAGAAACTGTGTCATGTAACCCAAAACTCACAGATCGCATTCATAACAGAACCATGTGATGAGATACTCCCACAAGCCCCTCCAAATAAAGTTGCTAACAGCTACGGGGCCTGCATAAGATCAACGTCTGTGCAGGAGGAAGGAGTGGGAGGTGACTGGGCGTCTGACGGAGCTGACAACAAGAGAACCCCCAAACAGTCCACAAGGAGTCTCTGGAAAGCACATCGGAGAAGAGCAGCTGACACAGAGGACGGGGCTCGTCCAGAGAAAGATTAAAGGGGCCCCTGCAGGAGCCTGAGATGACCGGAGTCATCCAGGGCCTCTGCGCTCTTGAAACTCACCATCCAGGCTCCACTCCGATAGAGGAGAACAAATGTCCCTAAGGGGAGACATTGGGGTGGGATAAACATCGAGGAGAGGGACCAGAGGGGCAGAGGGAAAAGAAGGCCCAACAAACGTAGGGGTGAGGAACCGAGCCAAGAGAGGTCAGAAAGAAGGCTGCCCTGTTTTGGGGAAACGAGACGGAAATAATAGGGTGGGATTCTGTGAAGTTATAAAAGCCATCCTTGCCCGTGAAATTCCCTTCTGAAATGTCTAGAAGGAAAAGCTGATGGCACACAAAAAGGAAAGAGCAAGAAAGAACCGCTGACATGAAATGCAATCGTCATTATGAGATACACTATCACACTGAATCGCATCAGAAAGGCAGGCCCGCACATAGAGCGGAAGTGTCAACTTACTTGAAAGGGGATGAGAAAACTCAGCTCACCCCAACGTTAACAACACGAACCCAGACAGCTAAGACGCAACACACGTCCGAGTGAGAAACACGTAGAAATAAGATGACAGGACTAGGGGAAGAAGGAGAAATTTAGAGAGGCTGATGTCAGTCACGGGGGCTAAGTTACAGGGAGCGAGAGTGACCGAACACGAGCAAGAAACAGAAGGTGTTGGCTTTGCCAGGTTCTTGCACGTGTTAATGTATCTGCGTGTCTATCTAGGGAAGTTAGGCAGGATAAATAATTCGGAGATGAAAAAAACGGGACCAACGGATCCAGGGGAATACGGGAGAAGAGGAGGCGGGAGAAAGCGGGGAGGGGTAACCAACCCAGGGACACGGGAACGAGAAGTGAACTATAATCAATGGAAGGAAGGCCGTAGGATGCCTAGTGGGGCTTAATCAAGGGCAGTGTCGCAGAGAGGAATTATTAAACCTGAAGGAAGGTTGAACATGATGGTGGGACAAGAGGAAAGTAAAAGGAAATTGAGGAAAGAACCATGAGACAAAGGACATTTATAGAGGTCTAAATACAGGCTTCTAATAATCCAGCATTCTGTGATGCTCACCTTCCTGACACGATTGCCGAAGACAAAATGGGTTCATAAGCAAATGTGGTGAAGAAAGCTGATGGTGTCCGGCTATCAAAAGATATAGCGTCTGGGGTCTTAAAGGCTTGAAGATAAACAAGCTGCCATCTAGCTCAGAAGAGCAAAGCCCACATGGAAGAAGCACACCAGCCTGTGTGATCATGAGCTGTCGATGGGATCAGGTATCAGGCATCAAAGACCCAGAACAAAACCATACCTAAGGTGAAGGGGGGTGGCATGGAGTGGAGAGACCCAATGCCCATCTGTAGATAATTGGACATCCCCTAACAGTGGATTCATAGGGAAGAGATGAGCCAGTCAGGGTGCAGTATAGCCCTGATGAAACACAAAACTTTCCTCTAGTTCTTTGGTGCTGCCTTCCCCCCACTATCATGACCTCAATTCTACCTTACAAATTGGATTAGACCAGAGCATGCACACTGCTACAGATAAGAGCCTTCAACACAGGGCCAATAATGAGAGTAGAGATACCAGTAGGCTTAGGGGAGGGTGGGGGGAGAAAGGGGAATCAATCACGAGGATCAATCTAGAACCCCCTCCCTTGGGGATGAATAACAGAAAAGTGGGTGAGGGAGGACAATGTAAGATATGAAAATAATAATCTATAACTTATCAAGGGTTTGTGGGCGGGGGAGGGAGGGGGAAGCAATGAAGAGCTGATATCAGGGGCTCAAGTGGGAAGAGAATGCTTTGAAAATGATGATGGCGTCATATGTGCAAAGGTGCTTGACACACTGGATGAATGTATGGATTGTGATGAGAGATGTAACAGCCCCCCCTAAAAGTATTTTTTTAAAAAAGAAACAGAAGGTGGACCTTCTTCAAATGGAAAGAAACTAAGAACTGATGAGTTATTAATGATGGGTGTGGAGTGTGGGGTTTGGAGGGTGGAGATTGTGATAAAAATATTCTAACATTAGACAGTCGTGATACTTGTGAATTTCTTGACTATATCCCAAACCAGTGGACCAAGCTAATATATTATCTACCTACCTACCTACCTACTCACTCATCTACCCATCCATCCATCCATCCATCCATCATCCATGCATCCATCATCCATCCATCCACCCATCCATCCATCCACTTGTCTACTTATCTACTTATCTATCTACCCACTCATCCATCCATCCATCCATCCATCCATCCATCCATCTATCCATCCATCCATCCATCCATCCATCCACTTGTCTACTTATCTATCTATCTATCTATCTATCTATCTATCTATCTATCTATCTATCTATCTATCTATCTATCCCTTGTTTAGTGCTAGTAATGACAGCTCTGGTTTTCACAGTTTATAACATACTTAAATCACACTATCATGAAAAGAAGCCTTAGTGGTGCGGCTGTTAGCTGTGCTTGACTGCTAGCCAGAAGGTCGGTGGTTTGGATCCACCAGCCTCTCCTTGGCAGAGGGTTGTGGCAGTGTGCTCTGTAAAGACTGCCGTTCTTGCTGCTAGGGTTATTGAGCCACTTCTGACCCATGTCAACCCTATGCACGACAGCACGGAGCACGGCCCGTCCTGGGCCATCCTCACGACGGTCGCTGTGTTGGAGCCCAGGGTTGCGGCCACCGTCAACCTCTTTTCCCTGGCCTTCTACTTTACCAAGTCCGATGTTCGTGCCTGGGCCTGGTCTCTCCCGAGGACATGTCCAAGGGACACGCGTCTTAGGAGCCGTCCTTAGGTAGATCTGTTTGTTCTTCTAGCAGCCCATGGTGTATTCGATACCCAACACCATAATTCAATGCACCGATTCCGATCTGGCTTTCATATGCTTAGGAGGTGAATGAAAATGAAAATAGCATGGCTTGGGTCTGGTGCACCTCAGTTCTCAACGCGGCATCTGTGCTTTTGCACGCTTTAGAAAGGCCGCTTGCATCACATGGACCCACTGCAATCCGCCATTTAATTTCCCGGCCTCTGCGTCCATGATCGTTGAGTCTGGAGCTGTACACATTACAACCTCGGAAACCTGGCACAATCTACTTGGTCCGACAGTGCCACTGTGAGCCAGCATCTATTTAACAGCAACGAGTTAGGCTTATCACGAACGAACCAACCTGAGAAGGAATGCAAATAGAATGCTTCCTAGAAGCAAGGACGGGTAAGCCTTGAGCTCACTCTGGATACATCGTCAGGAAGGATGGAGTGCTAGGACAGGACGTCGTGTTTGGCAAAGTGGAGGGTCGATGAATACAAGGGAGGGAAACCGTCCGCGAGATGGCAGATAGAGGAGTCACAACAATGGGCTCACGTCGACTGCGTCCCGTGATCATGAAGACTGCGCCAGACTGGGCAACGTTTCGTTCTGTGACATATAAACAAGGTCCCCAAGCACCGGAGCCAACACACTGGCAAGTAGCAATGACAAACTGGGAGGTGAAGACGGACAGAAACGAAATGAGGCCCAACTATCTAAGAAGAGAAACCAAAAAATTACAGATAGTTCAGGAAGATCCAACACACAAATAATAGGCGTCCCTGGGAAATGAATCGTGTATAAGGGGAAGTGTCTTTTTGTAGAAGTGTTATAGTTAATAAGTGGTACAGTTACCGTAGTACCACCTTGTAACTTCCAACGCATTCACCGATCCAGCTCCAATGAGAATCCACCCCTGCTGATCTCCCACGACAACAGATGGAATATGCCTCCCACCGGAAGAGTCAGCATGTCCTCCTCTATCTGGCCAAAGGGCTGCGATCTGAGTCTGATCAAACTTCTGGATGCAGAGAAGAGCAAGCTGAATGGTGCCGTGCGGATGAGATCGGAGATACCTGGCCTGTGAGAAACTCCAGACTTTGGGGGACTTCAAAGGACAACATTTAAGGAAAAGAAAGGGCTGGACAGGAAGAACCACTTGATTAAAAGAAAGAGAGAGGAAACCAGATCTATGTATTTCGGGTTTATACGACATCCTATGTATTTCAGAGCAAAGACTGCACTGTTGTGGCTGTGGATGGGAGCACATGACATGACAGAACAAACATGAGGAAACTCAAGGGAGTGTCGGGTCAGGGGTCATTTGGGGAGGAAGGGAAGAGCCATGAGTCTGATAGGCGCATGGCTGGAATTCGGCGGAGGCGGACTGACCCTGAGCCAGACCCTGTCATTTGTGCATGCAAAGCCCTCTAGGTTGCCCCTTCCATGCGGAGGAGAAAGTAGACTCCCAACAAGACCCTTGCTGCCTGCTGGTTTCATCACCAGCCACACAGGCCTCCTCACTTTGCTCTGAATATGAATCTGTTCCCTCTGCCCAGTCACCCTTCCCCCAGCTCTCTCTCTCAGTGGCTCACTGCCTGGTCTCCTTTAAGTCTTTTCTCCATGTCAGCTTCCCAGTAAGGTTTTCTTGGGCCTTCTCAGGGAAACCGCCTTCTCCAGTGCTTCTTAGTCTCCGTCCCTGCTTTCCACTTCTCCACAGCACCAAGTGCATCCTACGCTGCCTATTGATCTTGGCGGCCACCTGGACCCCGTGACCATAGAAGGCCGCTGGAGGATTGGACCCAGGATGGAGGCAAGCTCTGGAACGGTTCTCCTTGCTGGCTGGGGGCCCTGCCTGTTGGTCACAGCCAAGACTGGGCCCCAAGAGGACAGCTCTCCTGACAGTGCCGGTCTGGGTGAGACTCATCCCTGCCCAGCCCAGGAATACCACAAGGGACACAGTGGGCTGTCTGTGCTGGATGTTGGGGACAGGGCCAGTGTTCCAGCAAAGAGAAGTTTGGCAGTGGCCCCGTGTGTGGGGACACCAGGCTGGACTGGAGGAGCTGGAGGGGGTACCGGACCATCAGGACTCAGTACCCTGCATGGGCAGGCCTATGTTCGGTGGTCGGCAGCAGGGACGTGGAAGAGTTTTCACACCTAAGAGCGACTAGCTCACTTATATGGACTCCTGGGGACAGGGGAGCAGGCAGGAACTTGGGCAAAGTTTCCATGTCATTGCAGCCCCTCCCTGACTCTGGGATCTAGGCCAGTCATGCAATCTCAGAGACTCTGTAAAATGGGGACAGACATGGCACCTGGGGAGGATGGATGTGAATACACAGGGCATCATGTCCCCCCGAGACTGGCCCCAAAGGCGCTGGGTTCACTGGGGGCCAGGAAGTCATCCCTGGAAAGCATCTCTGGGAGATGGGGCCCAGGCTACTGGAGGCTGTGGGGTCCACTACTCACCACTACTTCCAGGTCAGAGTTCAGGTGCCGCTGGATGTCGGACATCTGCACCAGGACCTCCCCTGGGACGGAAGGGGAGGTTTCAGGGTGGGGAGTCTGCTCTGCCCACCTGCTTCCCACCAGGAGCTGCCTGGGGCTGGTTTCGGGACTGGGATCTCCCCCAGGGGTGCAGGGAGTGGGGAGGGGCTCGGATTCTAGGAATGAGCCTGAGCTGGGGTGCGGTGGGGAGGCCTGGGTACGGGGCTGTGTCTGGGGAACTTTCCAGAAGGGCACATCTGGGAAAGGAGCCCTAGGGCGGTGGACAAAGGCAGTTGCAGGCCCTGGGATGGGGGAGGGACCCTGCTCAGGGACGGCAGGAAGAGGAACTGGGCGGAGGACCCCATCCTCTGGAGGCTGGTAGTGTATGGGCATTCGCTTACCCAGGATCTGTGAGGTGGTGCTCTGTAGGGCCTGCTCCCCGATCTTCTGGATGGCATTGAAGTACACCTCAGCTGCCTTGGACAGAGCTGGGGGAGAAAGGGGGGTCCAGTCGGCGCCCCTCCTCTATGCCACCCCGCCCCTTGTCAGGAGAGGGCATGGAGGGGTGCGTTTGTGAGGATGTGGCACTGGGCTGGGTGGGCAGCGGGGGTGGGGCTCCTGGTGGAGCAGCTGCCCGGGAATGACGTAGACACAGGTTTTCAGCCTGGTGTACACCTGTCAGCAGGTGGGGACGAGCTACTGGCGTCTGGGTTCAGGGGGCCCAGATGGGATCGGGCTGGCAGTGGGAAGCATGAGACAGCACCCCTGGACCTCCCCTCCCACTGAGTCCTATAAAGCAGGAGGGACAGGGTGACCTTCAGCTCTGGGGGACTGGCCCTCCACAGTGCCATCGTCCTTAGAGGGCCTTGACTCTTGATTCTCGTGGTGGAGGGGCAGTGGCTGGAGCTACGGAGGCCGCATAGGGGTGGATGAGTGCTCGGGAGGCTGGCTTTGCCCACAAACAGTTGGGCGCGTCAGGCTGGGGCTCAGAGGTGGGACTGGGGATGGCGGTGGGGGCATGGCGGGGCCAGGGTCTGCTAGTGGGAAATGGATAGCTGTGTGGCTGGATGATGCAGGACTTCACCTGCCTGCTGCTCTTTCTGGGAGAATTTGGGGACACCTGCTCCAGTGTAGGTAAGGGGTGTGGGAGTGGGGGTTAGATGCGTGGGCACTGGAAGGAGAGGGTGTCCCGTGGGCTAGGGGCGTGGCTGGGTTAGGGGAGCTTTGGTGGAGGGGGCACTCACCGTGGAAGGCCCGCAGGTAGTTATTCCCCAGGTACACCAGGTTCTCCAGGGCGGGGTTGAACTGCTCCATTATGCTCTGTGCCAGGAGGGCAAAGGTGAGAGGGTGCAGTTAGGGTGAAAGATGGCACACTGAGGGCACTTGGGGCCCCAGCGAGAAGCCTACAGACTCTAGGCCACCCCCCCCCCGAAGCCTGGGATCACCCAGAACCCCTGCTTTCTGTCAGCAGGCTCCTAGAAGCCCTCTTCTGGGGTCCTCCATTACAGTTACCTTTGACATCAGCTCCTGCTCACCCACTTGCCCTGGCAGACCTCAATCCTGGGCACAGCAGCACCCTTTAGAGGGACCCGCTGCCCACACTGGCTGAACCTGTTGGGCTGCCCTGGTCCTGAGTCCGGACCTCCCTGGCCCGGACAAGGTCAGGGTTCAGGGCCAAGGGCATAAGTCATTCCCTTCAACACAACCCCCTGGGAGGGCCATGCTGCCTGGATACAGTGGGCGGCTGGAGAGCAGCTGGGTGGTGGGACGGGCCTGACCATGCCCCGAGACTCGGTTGTGGTTCAAATCCCAGCAATTCCTCTTCTTCTCCCTGTGACCTTAAACCAGCTGCTTAACCTCGCAGGGTTTATCAAACCGCATCTCTCCCTCCTCATCTTCCAAATGGGGCGATTACTCCCCCAGGGCCAGTGCTGTGAGGCCCACAGGGGAGGGGCCTGTGGACAGTAGGTGCTTAATAAATGCCCAACGGGTCGCGTGCCTCAGAGGGGCTCGGACACGAGACAGACATCCCCACCTCCACTCCCACCCCCGCTGGCTGTGTGCCAGTCCCTTTCTCTCCGGTTCTGGCTCCCACCCTTAGGCTCAGATGTGAGGGCCCCTGCTCCCAGCTCCAGCCATCCCCCAGCCCAGCCGGGCCTTTTCTGTGTGTGGGGGGGGGGGAGGCAGAGGGGGGAATGTCTCCCTTGGCCGGCCCCTGTCCTGCGGGGCTGTCACAACCCTGCCACAACCCTGGAGCCCCAGTTTGCCGCTGGCCCAGCTGCTCGCTCTTCAGGTGCCCACCCCCAGGTCCCCAATGTGGGGCAGCCTGGCGCCAGGGGGCCCTTCCTAAGCACGGGGGGCGGGGGGGGCTGCGCTCCAGTGCTGGGGCTGCCCAGCGCTCACCTGGTAAATGGCAATGGTGGACCTGTAGAGAGGGTCCATCTCGGGGGCCATGGAGGGGGTGCACGGTGCGGACAGGCTGGAGAACGGGTGCCCACAGCTCGCCAGGCAGCACGGGAGGCTGCGGATCGGATCGGGCCTTGGGGCAGTAGGGATGGAGGTGGTGTCTGGCAGCTTAATTATTCACCAGCCGGGGATGTCAGAATCTGATCTGGGGCGTAACCAGACCCACCAGGGATGGCGTCCTGTGACGCGGGACGGCTTCGCGTGACCTGCCCCTTCAATTATTTACCCACAGCCCCAGCCCGGCGTGGGGGAGGGGCAAAACGTGGGAGCCAGTCTCCTGACTCCTCCTCCAGGGTGAGGTAGCGCAGGAGGTGGGAGACCCATCTACCTGCCTCCCAAGAGAAGGGTCTCTCTGAGTCCCCCTGACTAGACCCCCCCTCCCCCAACAGACCCGCTAGTGGGCCCTGCTCTTGTTGGTCCCCAAGGGGCCTGGACTCTGGGCCAGTATCGCCCCCTGTGGCTCCCCCAGTGTAGCCTGCAGGGAGGCGGTAGCTGAACCCTCTGGGGTGGTCCCACACCTGCGGAGCCCGTGCCCTCTCTGGGCCTCAATTCCCCCTATTCCCCACCCCCAGGGGCCTGCCCTGGGGCCCTGGTCCTGCACCTCAAAGGCCCATCCTGGAGAAGGGTGTCCAGTGCTAGTCCCCCAAGTCCTGCTCTGCGGACGACAGGGGAAGTGCCCCCACCCAGGAGCCCATCGGAAGACAAGAGGTCAAGGCTAAAGGTGGCCACAGTGGGGCTGTGCTCCCACCACAGTGAACACAACACAGCCCACGAAGTTCACCAGGTTTATTTCACGTCTGGGGTGGCCCTGGGCACACTCAGCCACTTACTTCCTTGTTCGGAAGTACTGGCTCCCAGGGGTGACCTTTGGGAGCGGGGTGAGTGTGAGGCGGGCAGCGCTGAGAGGCGTGGGGGGCAAAGTCAAACAGGCATCCAGTGCCCGCGCCCTTTTCCCTGCCCTCAGCCCCAAGGAGAAGGGGGTCGGTGGAAGGGGATGCTGGGTGGTCTCCGTGGCTCTGCGAGGGGCCGGGTGGGGCGTGTGGACACCCTTAGTGTTGCAACTGACAGGGCGGGCGAGGGCTCCAGCTGCCCGCCGTGGTGGCAGCAGAGGAGGGCGGGCCCCAGGCAGGCTAGTGGCCTCAGGGCTGGAGCAGCAGCTGGATGAGCCTCTGGAACTCCTCCCGGTGCTCATAGATGTAGACCTCGGTCTCCCACAGGGCGTTGACCAGCACCGCGTCGCTGACCTCATCCAGCATGATGTCCGCCCCGAGCTGGGGGTTCAACCTGTTGGCGCCGGGGAGGAGGGTCACCCGGGGGACAAGGGCTGGGCAGGGGGTGAGCATGGAGCCGCCCCCAGGGAGCTGGGCCCAGCGAGCCTCACCTGAAGTACTGGATGCCAACCATCTCGCACCAGGCCCGGGCCCGGTCCACTGCCCGGCCGTCAGGGTCTGTGCACTAGGGGGTGACAGGGTGGGGGACAGTGAGTGCCCTGTCCTGCCCTGAAATCTCCATGATGTTTTGGTTGTGGCCTAGTCAGGACTGGCCTGGCTTCAGCCCAGGATCAGTGAAGGTGGGAGCGGTGGCTGAGCAACTGAGCTTCCTGGCCCCGGGGCCTCACGGCTGCCACCCACCTTGGCTCCAGGGGCCCTGCTGGCTGGGGCGGCCCTCCCACAGCTGGCTCCCCAGGACCACCGCCTCCCCATTTCCTGCCTCACCCATGAAGGGACCCCTACTCACACAGTCCACCACCATCTTGCCAAGTTCCTTGGCCCCAAACACGGTCTTGGCCAGTTCCCAGGGGTTGCTGGGACGGAAGACATCCACACAGGTGACGGGCACCTGCGGGGACCTCCCTGTGCCCAGGGACACGACGATGGAGAGTTTCTTCACCTTGTTGCCCTGACCCTGTGGCCAACAGGAGGGGGTGGTCAGGGCGGGGTCAGAGCAGGCTGTGTGGGTGGAGCAGGGCCTGGGCATACATCTGATGGACCCGAGTGGTCTGCCCTTCCCACACACGGGCTGCTGTGGCCACCTGGGCGGCCATGCCCAGGGACACGCTCTGCAGCCCAGCGAGGGGGTCCATGCACGAATTGGGGTGGGGGGCTCTGGTGGGTCAAACGTCTACTTGCTGAGCTGTTTACCCCAAGGCCTGGGGCTCACAGGCTACCCAGAGGTATGCTGCATAAAGGTCTGGCTACCCACTTCCAGAAACCCAGCCTCTGAAAACCCTTGGGAGCAGTGGAAGGGAGTGGCTGTCCCTCAGGGCCTGGGACTTGCTAGGCATGGTCACCAGCCTCTCCCTCAACCCCGCAGTCTGTGGGGGACGCTGATGGCATGGCGCCACCTCACCACTGAGGCCTCAATGAGCCAGAGTTGAGGAGCTTGGCCTCCAGTGCTGGGACACCTTGGCAGGTGGCACCCATCTGGCTTTGGGGCTCCTCATCCCCAAAGGGAGGTCCGGGACTGGGTGGCCCCTTCCTGCCCTGAGTTTCCATCTGGAGGCCGACCCTGCCCTGTCTGCCCCCTTGAGGATGCTCCCAGTGCCCAGCACCCAGAAGCGTAGCTTCACTCACAGGAGCTGCCTCCAGCAGGGTGGCTGTGCATGGGCACTGCAGGGGTGCCGTTTCGCCCACTGGCATTCAGCTCCAGGTGAGCCCACATGGTACAGCATGGACCAGCCCCCGAGGGTTATCTAGGTGGGGATCTTTCTTTAAGGGAACTGACTGGGGGGGGTTTCTCCCGGGGGGGTCGCTTGGGGGGAGTCAAAGCACCCACCTTTTGACTAGCAACCGAGTGCTTAACCGCTGTGCCACTAGGGCTTCTGGTTAAAAGACCTCACTCACTGCCATCGAGTCGATGCCGGCTCACAGGGACCCACAGGACAGGGACAGTGTCCAAGACTGACACTCTTCATGGGGTAGAAAGACAGCCCTGTCCGTCTCCAACTGCAGACCCAGCGGACCGGAGCCCGACCCTAATTGGTAGCACAGTAAAGCCTGAGGAAGCCAGGCCTGTGTAGGGAGCAGCCCACCGGAGGGGAGGAACGCTCAGATAGGACCCACTGATGGACAGTGACCGACACGTGGGGAGCCTGCACCCTGTCTGGGTGGACAGCTCAGGGGGCCTGTCTGGCGAGACTGCCCCGCTGCGTACAGAAAAGTGAGGTGTGGGGAGAGGCAGGCCCAAGTTCAGAGGCATCTCTGCCAAGACTGCTGCACTCTGCTCCTGGACGTTGGGCCTCTTCCTATTGACCGGAGGCTCTGCACTGCCTGTCTCCAATGGCCTCAGGTGCTGTCCCCTCTTTCAGATCCCCCTTGTCCCTGAGACCCTGGAAGGGTCAGGTCCTGGTCCACAGAGGATCTGCCAGTAGATGTGAGCACATTAGGGGTGCATGCGTCCCAGGCTGAGCCTTTGCCTCAGCAGGAGATAACCCTCTGCCAGTCAGCACGATCGATGCTCCGGACCACAGTCCATGTGACCACCCGATCGGTCCACGCAGGTGCGAAAGCCACAGGGTAGCGGAGACAGTTTTGAGCCGGTCCTTGAGGGGCCCCTTGGCCTGCGGGGCATGGCACTCACCTTGCGGGCCAAGTCCTGGTTGTACTCATGGATCTCAGTCATGGCGTCCAGCGTGGGATTGTTGGCCAGCAGCCCACCATCCAGGAAGCGCCCATTGGGCCGGAAGTAGGTGGGGGCTGCCCCACTGCTGCGCGCTGCCCTCCACACGAGCTGTTCTGTGGGCAGGAGGCAGGAGGCAGGAGAGGGTGGCCCAGTGGCACACAGGTGTGCCTTCCCCCCTCAGCTGTGTGTGCATGTCTGTGTGTGTGCACCCATGACACATGCGAAGCTGAACGGAGGTGAGGGCCCTGTGGTTCAGTCCAGCGTGCTGGCAGAAATTGGGATGCAGCTCTAGGCCTTCCCCCACCCCCGCTAGCCTGCCTGAGGCCTGGTGTCCCCACAGCTCTGCCAGAATGGGCTGGGAGAGAGACCGGACACAGTGCATGGAAGGTGGGGGGACGAGGGTGCCTGCCCCCCACAGCCTGCCCCTCAGGCTCCCGGGGCCATCTGTCTGCTCAGGGAAGCGGCACAATCCACTGACCTGCAGGCTGGGTGGGGGGCTTCAGGTTAGTGTTCTGGCTGAAGCGAGGCTCCCGCACGGTCTCAGGAGCGTCGTAATTCCGGAAGAGGTGGAGCTCCGCCGGCTGCCGGTCAGACAGGGTCCCTGTCAACATCACCCTGGGCAGGAACCAGGGAGGATCTGGTCACTGGACCTCCGCCGGACCTCTCCCCTTGGCCAGCATTCACCCTGGGCTCTAGGGCTCCTGCTCCTTTGGATGGGTGGGTTTCTGCCTCGCAACATCCCACCCACCCTTTTCCCAGAGAGGTTCTTCCCCATGATGCCGGGGGTGGGTTTCAGGGGTACAACCTCGGGGGTTGCCCCTCCCAGGGATTCATCCTGCCTTGGGGGGGGTGAGGGGCAGAGGGACTGCTTGCACAAGGCCAACGAAAGCCGTGTGCACATGCAAGTGAGAGAGGCCCTGGAAAGGCCCTCCAGAGGCGGGGCCACACTGAAGTCCCCTGCCTCGCCATAGAAGGGCTGGGGAAAAGGCACGCTCAGGCCAGGCCCGTTGGCCATCTGCCATAAAACAAACACACTGTCCTGGAGTGTGCTGTATCTGGCCTGCGGCACGGGGCAGCCCTGTGCAGGGCACGCATGCTCATCACAGGGATCCACAGCCAGAGCCTGGGCAGTGGCAGTGAGACTTGCCACTAGGGCCCTGTGGTCCCTTCCCAACATCTGACCACGGAGTCTCTGATCTCTGGACAGCGACTCCTGCTCACCTTGAGAGAGACCAGGCCAAGCCAGACGTACTGCCAAGTAGTCGCTTTTGACTCAGTGACCCCGCCTAGGGTCTCCAAGACTGTACCTTTTAACACAAGCAGGCAGCCTCCTCTTTCTGCCACACAGTGGTTGGTAGGCGTGAACTGCTGACCTTGTAGTTAGCAGCCCAGTGCCTAAACCCCCAACGGCACCAAGACTCCTTACAGAGAAACTGGCACTCTTACTGCTGGGGGTGGAAATGGCACAGCCTCCCCTGGAGACGGACATGCCCAAAGCCCTTTCAATCCAGGAATTCCATCTGGAGGGAGAGAGGTCCTAAAGGAGTGGCCCTAACTACGACTCACAGGACAAGGTAGTTCTGCCCCTGAGGGTTTCCTAGAGACTGTAACTCTTTACAGGAGCAGACAGCCTCGTCTTTCTCCCACTGAGTGGCTGGTGGTTTCGAACTGCTGACCTTTCGGTTAGCAGTCCAATTCATAACCACTCTGCCACCAGGGCTCCCCAAAACTCAATGCATGAAGTCCATTCATAAACCTTCGGCATAGGGCTCCCCAGCAGGGTGCAATGCATTCCAGGGACCCATGGAGACAAGCAGCACAGGAGTGGAAGAACACGAAGCCAGACAGTCAGTGTGTGCTAGGGTTGCATCTTCTAAACACCTTCACTCAACCTGTATGCTGAGCAAACGACCAGAGAAGCGGGACTCCATGAAGCAGCAGCAGCAGCACCCGGATGGGAGAAGGCTCCTGAACAACGGGCACGAGGCGTTGCTTGCTTGCAGAAAGCGAGGACTTGAAGGCCTTGCTGATAGAGCGCAAGGACAGCAGGTGGTCGTCAGCATGGCCCGCAGCTCGGTGCAGTGAAAGCAAACATCTTCACAGCCGGACCCACCGATGATGGCACAGGGACGTTCTCAATGGAGAAAAGAAGAGAGGTTGGGTCCACAGCCAGCACTCATGGAAGCAAGAGGCGAGACGCCAAGTGACACACCGCACTGGGCAAATGGGCCGCGCGAGACCGCTTACAGTGCTTTCAGAGCAGGGCCGAGCCGTGGTCTTGGCAGTTGCCTACCGTGCATGCGAAGGTTGGGCACGGAATGAGGACGCCGAGGAAGAATCGATGCCTCTGAGTCGTGCTGGTGACGAATATTCAAAGTACCACGGACTGCCAAAGGAACAGGCCAACCCGTCTCCGGAGCGGGGGGTGGGGGTGGGGGCGCCGCCAGAGTGTGCCCTAGAAGCGAGGACAGGAGTCTCCGGACGTTTTCTCAGGAGGGAGCGGGCCTGGGAAAAGGACTGTGTGCTTGGTGAAGGAGGAAGAGGGGGCCCTGGGACCGGTGGAGTGACACAGTAGCTACAGAAATGTCCTCCAGCACAAGGGCTGTGAGGCCCCGGTGGCAGCGTGGGTGAGCCCTGTGAGGTGAGGAGCGCAGGCGAACTGCTTATGTCCTGCTCCGTCACATAGGTCTCTGGAAGCCAGGAATCTGCTGGCCGGCCAGGTGTTGCTGTTGCTCCTAATCCTACATAGCACGCCCTCTGGCCACGAGGCCCTTCCTCACGGAAAACCCACTGTGCAAAGCTCCTCGCATTCCAGAGGCTGAGAAGTGTAACTTACGGCAAGACCTGACCATGTAAATGAGGCAGTCTTTGCAGCGGACTGACGTGGAGAAGGCCGATGGAGTAGAACTGAGGCAGGGTACCTAGCGGCTTTCGAACAGAAGCAAGGCCAAATAGGAAGGAGCAAGCTAGTTATTTCAAGATGTGGAAAACAAACAAAACCAAAATATCAAATAAGCCCAAAGCAAGGATACAAAGGAATAAACAGAAGGACAGAAGTTACTGAGACAGAAAACAGATATGGGATCAAATAGCCACCTGTAGGACAGGGTAGCACAGGCCCTGTGCACAGGGGTGGAGAGCCCCGTCTTTCTCGGGCGGAGCTGCGGGGGGTTGAGGATGGCTGGCTTTGCGGTTGGCAGCCCATGCTTAACACCAGGGGCTCGTAGAGCCCAATGGGGGTTTTGGATCAAAAGGACCAAACCAGATGCTGGGGAGGCAATTCCAACCTAGGGCTTACTACCATCAAAACCCCTGTGAGCAGACAGATAAAGAGGAGGGGGAGGGGATCGAAGCACACCGCATGGACTATGGGCATTTGAAAGATAACAAGGACGATTCTGAACAACCGTATCAGCTGGAAGATTTAGAGGAAATGGAACCATCCCTAGAAAAAATATCACCCAAACCAAACTAAAAACAAACAAACAAAACATTTAGAAAACCCATTCCCATCATTGAAAATCTTCCCACAGAGCTAACTGCCTGCCGGCCCGGATGACTCCACTGACAAGTTCTCTGGCAGACAGCTGAGGAAGAGAGAAAGCCACCGTTGTACCAACTCCCCCGAAGCACAAACAGGGCGGGCCCTTGGGAAGGTTCAAAACCCAACCAAGAGCAGCCAGCACTTGTGTAACTCTTACTCCGCACGCTCTCCGTGGCTCACCCCAAGGTCAGCAGTTCTAAGCCTCCCGTCACTCCTCGGGAGAAAGATGCAGCTCTCTGCTCCTGTGAAGAGTGACAGGCTCGGGGAGCCACAGGTGCAGGTCTACTCTGTCCTACAGGGTCACTGTGGGCCAGAAATGAGCGATCACGACGGCAGTGAGGTGTTTTTTTTTTAGTGCGTCATAGGCAGTAATTCATCCAAGCCACAGAAAAACCCACGAAATCAGCCAGGATGCTACTGGTGCCATTGGGTCAGTTCCAGTTCAGAGGACCCTAAGGGAACAGAATATCACCCAGTCCTGCACCATCCTCACAATCGTTCTCACGCCTCCGTCCATCGCTGCCGCCTCTGTGTCTGCCCCGCTCCTCCAAGGCCTTCCTCTCTGTTGCTGGCCTACTCTTTCTCCAAGCATGAGGTCCTGCTCCAGGGACTGGTCTCTCCTGACCACGTGGCCACAGTATCCAGAAAAGGATGCTTTGGAGCCCAGGTCCTGAACCATTTCTCCACACCTCCTTGAAGAATAGGCAGGCTTTTGAAGAACAAGGGTGAGGGGCAGTGGCCCCTCGATACCAAGGCTTGCTCTAAAGATCTAGCATTGACCGTGACTGGTGTCCTGGTCCGGGAGGTATCAATCCAAGAGGCAAAACCAAGCACGTTCCATTTTTTCAAGAAACTAATGTGAGCGTGGTGTGTGATTGTTCTGTGGCTGTGCCGCCCGCCAGCGCGCCCCCCCCCTCCTGTGCGTGTTGCGATGCTGAAGCACAGTAAGACTCTTGGCCCCGGCTTGAAAGGAAGCTGGCAGACATGGAGGAGAGTGAGACTTCTTCGTCAGTGCCGGTGGGAAAGCTGGTGATTCGTGTGGCCAAAATAAGCCTGTTGCCGGAAGGTGGATGGTTCAACGCCACTGGCCGCTCTGCGGGCGACAGCTGAGGCGGTCGGTCGGCTTCTGCAAAGATGACCGCCTTGGGGCTGTCGCTGTGAGTTGCACCCACGGGGGGCTGCGGGATTGGTTCTGTTTGCTTAGGGTGATGGTGGTTGGCTGGGTGTTTTCTTCATAATTAGCCATTAAACTATTTTAAGCATTTTTGTAGGGATTAGGCAAAATAGGTCCTATTTGCCACATGGGTGGGGGAGGGGGAGTCTAGAATAAAATATTCACAAGTGCTTTTAAACATCGTCTCGGGTGAGTAAGTTGCGGGTGAGATCTTCTTTTCATTGTGTGTCTTTCCCGCATTTTCTTATGAGCCTGTGTGTGGTCCTTACAGCCCTCAGCATTCGCTGTGTTAAGGAAAGGAGGCCTCTGGGCCTCCAGCGGGAGGAAGACAGGGCTTTCTACTCCAGTAAACAGCTCCAGCCTCGGAAACCCAAGGAGGGGGGGCGGTCCCCGGGGTCAGTGTGGACTCCAGGGCAGTGGGGTTTAGCCCTCGAGGCCCAACTCACACTCCACTTCCTCCAGGATGCCCTCCCTGACCGCTTGGTCCTAAGCCTGCCCTGAGAATGCCTCCTTACTGCCTGCCCCCGGGCGGCCGGGGATGCATGCTGGGGCGATAGAAAGGAGCCTGGTGGCCGCAGTGACAAGCTCAGAAGGCTGGGACGACCCTGCGGCACACATGCGGCAGACGACCTCTTCCCCGGGGGGGAGCAGAGGCATCGAGAACCAGGCGGGGAGCCAGGCTGACTGGGGGCCAGCCCCCTGCCTGCTCCCCTCCCGCCGGGTCTCCATCAGGCCACGAGGATGGCTTACTTGGGCTTCTTGATGTCCGTCATCTTGGTGTGTTCCCCAAACTCCCGCTTGAGAAACTCCTCCAGGGGCCCCGACTCGTAGGGCCGCGAGCCCCGGAACACCTCGTCCTTCATGCGGAAGTACACGCCGCGCATGTAGGCCATGGACTTGCCTAGGACATGGGGTCGGGGTGGGAGCAGCGCTCGTCAGCAGCCTCGTCTTTGAGGCCTCCCAGACCTCAGGGACGACCCCCCATACCCACCCACGCCCGAAACCTCCAGTCTGGGGCTGCGCCAGACACCATCAAACAGTGCAGCCAGCAGCCTCTCTAAAACGGCCAATCGGGGTCCACTGGGCAGGGCCCTTTGTTTCCTGGGCCTTGGAGAAGGGCCCCTGGACAGACGGCTAGACAAACCCCAGGTGAGTGAGAGCTGGAGAGGAAGGGCCTGTCCTGTTCCCTGGGAGCACAGACAGGTGGCGCCAGGAGGGGCAGATGCCCTTGCAGGGAGGAGAGGTTCCTGAGGCCACTGGCAGAGCTGGATCCCCAGAGGGCCGGAAAGGGGTCCGTCTTCGAGAGAGGTCAGCCTCCCAGGGTCTGAAGATAACTCCAGACTGGGGAGGATTGTCCCCAGGAAGGAGGTGGACCTCTGGCTGGGTCCCCCTATTAATCCGGCCTCCTCGGGCCCCTCCTGGCTGGTCCTCCTCCCGGAAGGAAGGAACACAGAGGTTAACTCGTGGCCAGGTGGGCAGGAAGCAAGTACCACAAGGAGAATACTGAGAGTACAGAGGGAGACCCGGCCTCAGTCCTCGCTCTGCCTGGCCCACTGGGTGACTTCTCTGGCCCTCGGTGTCCCCACCTGTCAGGGCCACGTTGACAATCACCTACACACCCTGCCCAGGAACCACCCAGGACATGTTTGGCTCCCCAACTCAGCTCTGTGCCCCGTGGAGGCCTGGCTCGCGGTGCCCTGGTGCCCCCACAGGCTCTCTGGTGCTTCTGGGCTCCAGAAAGCAGGATCCAGGTATGGTGGGCATCTCTGGTGGGACCTGCCTATCAGGGGCCAAGGCCGATGATGATTCTCACCTTGGGGGGCACCCAGTGGTTCTGGGGTCCACCCCATGGCCAGGGTCACTCAGTTCAAACTCCATAAACATTGTTCCAGCAGCCCGGTGTCCTGTCTGTCCCTGCGGCTCAGTGTCCACCCAGCCTCCAGAAAGCTATGGTAGCAGCTGCCTGGGACCTTCTTTTAGGTAGTGGTTTGGTCTGAGCAGGCCCCCAGAAAAACCGCGTGGCGGAGGGCCATGATAGCCTCAAACCAAACCAAATTCACTGGGATCAGTCGATTTCCACTCACAGCAGCTCTCCCTGTTAGACAGGGTAGAACTGCCCCCCCGGGGCTTTCTGAGACCGGCCACTTCTATGGGAGTGGACAGCCTCGTCTTTCTGCCGAGGAGCAGCTGGTGTTTTTGAACTGCCGACTTTGTGGTTAGCAGCACAGCATGTGACCCACTACACCATCATCGGGACTCAAACTCTCATGTCCCCAGCCCATGGGGGAAACGAAGCAGGTGATCAGGGCTCCCACCCCGAGACACCAGCCCTTCTGGCACTGGGATGGCCCCCTCGTTTCCAGCAGGTGTCACAGACCCCGCGGGGGTGAGGGTGCAGGGGGGCTGCTCTGGCCTGGTGTGGGGAAGAGTGGAGGTAAGAATGCATTGCCGCTCTGTTTACGTCAGTGGACTCATTTGGAAAAGGGAGGAAGTGGTCATGGGTGCAGCAGGACCTTGGAGGCACTACTGGCCAGTGGCTGAAAGGGGCTGGTTCAAACCCAGCTGGGGCACCTCAGAAGAAAGGCCTGGCCACCCATGCTGACAGGTCACAGGCTTGGGATTATACTCTGAACGGGGGTGGGCTGCCATGAGTTAAATCAACTCCACCCCACACAGCCACGGCTGTGCCACACGGGGGAGCATTCATCCTTTGAATGCGGATATGCTTAGCACAATCAAAGAAAAAAACCAAAAACGCCTCCCACGCTGGAAGGAAGAACAGCTAGCTCTGGCCTCTGGGGCCGGGGGACCTCTAACTACAGCCCCCAGCTCTCCCTCCCCCGCCCCCCACTAGACATTCTCCTTCCAGCCTGTCTGATGGCCCTCCCCACCCCACCCCAGCAAAGCTCTGGCTAAGACTGGTACCCCGTGAGGGCAAGTCTCGCCCCACCCTGGCGATCCCTCCCAGGGGCGGGGCGGGGATGCCCTCACTGTGCAGGATGGCCAGGGCCAGGATGCCCCCCGTGCTGGTCCCGGCCACCCAGTCAAAGAGGTCCTTGGTGGCGACGCCGGAGGCCTTCTCAATGGCGATGAGGAGCTGGATGATGATGAGGCCTTTCACGCCCCCTCCGTCCAAGCAGAGCAGGTGGTCGTGGCTGCAGGGGCGAGGGAGGAGAGTGGCATCTACGGCAGCCGTCAAGTCACACGGTCCCAGCTCTCAGCCAGTGGCCCCGGAGCGGACATGTGGAGCAGAGCAACGGCAGACAAGGCCCTGCCACAAGTGCTGGAGCCTGTGATTACAGCGTGACTCCTGACCCCCAGTAGGTGTCATGATCCCGAAACAAGGGAGCAGGCTTTCTGTCACCCCAGAGAGGTTCTGTCAGCCTAGGCTGTGTCTCCCGCTGAGATCTGAGAGGGGCGCAGGGGCACAGAAGTGAGACAATAGGGGGCACGGAGCTGGGGCAGAGAGGGTGAAAGAGTCAAACACTTTCCCTTCTGAGGGTGTGGGGAGCGCCGCCTCAAATGTATAGTCTCTTCACTCATCCACTCACTCACGTCGAGTCAATTCTGACTCAGAACCAGACAGCACCTTCCCTGTGGGATTCTGAGACTGTCACTGTTTAAGGGAGTAGAAAATCCCATCTTACTCCCTTGGAGCGGCTGGTGGTTTCAAACTGCTGACCTTGCAGTTAGCAGCCCAACACGTAGCCACTGCGTTAGCAGGGCTCCTCTTCCAGCCTCACAGCCTCTGAGGAAATAAGCTTCTATCCAAAGCGCCATGCACTTTGGGATTTCTGCTGTAGCAGCACTGGGCGGCCAAGGCTGGGGGCAGCGGCGGAGACAGTGGACAACGGCCGTGCTTCAGGAGGTGAGCAATGTCCAGGAAGAAAATGGAGCTGGGCAAGGGAGGCAAGACTGCCCGGAGGCCTGGTCCACAGGGTCCCCTGGGTGGGTGGGGGCCCTGAGGGCAGCAGCTGGGTTCTGGTTAGGAATTCATTCCCAGCACCAGGCCGAGCACGTGCCCCAGAGAAGGCCTCTGAGGATTAAACAGGCCGGAGAAGTACCCCCCAAATTACATCTTGAAATCTTGGCACTGTCCACATGATCCCATTTGGAAATAGGGGTTTTTGGACCCTTGTTACATTAACGGGGTCCCACTCAAGTAGAATAAACCCCCCCTCCCTCAGTTCTTGGGTTAATTTGGACTCCTGAACCCCCACCCTACAGGGCAGGGGAACTGCCCCAGGGGGTTTCCAAGGCCATGACTTTCGATGGAGTCACATCTTTCTCACACCGACTGGCTGGAAGGTTTGAACCAACAACCTCCAGGTTAGCAGTTGCTCAGGAGCTTAGCTGCCGCTCCCTCAGAATTTCTGTAACCACAGAAGGCGGACTCTGACTGACAGCAAGAACAGAGGGACACACAGATAGAGGGCAAGGCAGAGGACAGAGAGGGATCGCCTACACCTACATGCCCGGGCCTGCGAACCTACAAGCGAGGTTGGGGCTGATTGGGACTCTAGCTCTCTCCAGACCAGTGAGAAAATGTAGCTCTGTTCTTGAAGGCCACCCCCTTGTGGTATTGGTGAGGTGGGACACTAAGACAGGAAGGACAACGGGGTGGGGGTGGGCGTGGAGGTGAGTCAGTGCCCTTCACTCTGGGAAGGCGGGTGAAGAAGGCCTGTCTATGAACCCAGGGCACTTTCTCTAGTCCCAGCCCCACTAAGGGGGACACTCGGCACTTTCTCTAGTCCCAACCCCACTAAGGGGGACACTCCCCGGTGGCCCTGGAAACCCTCAAACGTGCTTTTGAGGCACCAGGGTTGATTGGTGGCACAGAGTTTGTCAGGGGGCACATGGGGCAAGCTGGCTTGGGTCCCGGTCTGCTGGCTGGAGTCAGGCCCTCCCTTGGCACCGTCTCCCCAGGTCCTCCAGGCCTTGGCTGCCAGCTTTTGAGGCTGCTGGACCCCTGGGCACCTGCCCAAACTGGCTGTGCTTCTGGACACGCTGCCATGGGCCTGGCCCAGACCTGGAGGCTGGAGGGCCCAGACCTGGAGGCTGGAGGGCCCAGCCCTGTTGAAGGAGCTTCTCTCACTGGGACTATTGGTTGCTCGTCTGTGTTTGCTCCTCTCCCCCCAGTGGGCAGCCTGGCCACCTTTGTCCAGTGGATGGTGCAGTCCTGTCTCTAGGCCCCAGAGACTTTTTCTGGACAGGGAGCCTGGCCCTGCAGCCAGCCCAGCAGGAGGTTGTGCAGGCCTGAAAGGCTGGAGTGTACAAGCCAACCTTCCTGAGACCCAGGGGGCAGAGCGGAGCCACGGCGAGCCTCCCCAGAGCTCTCCAGGCACCAGCACCTCTCTCCCCACCTCTGTGTGGGGGCTCTCAGGCTCCCTACCCCCGCCACCTCCTATGCCCCAAATCCTCCACCCACACCTGCCTAGTCACTGGTGATGGGCAGACCAGGCGCCCATGATTTCATTCCTGCTGGGCACCAGAGATGGTGTGGGTGACCTGGCAGGGGGCTGGAGGAGGCCAGAGCCGGGATTGGGGGTGGGGGGAATGGACGCCTGTCCCTTGCCCCACTGACCTGCGCTTCTCATCCCGCAAGGAGCTCAGGATGAAGGCTGGCTTCCGGGTCCGTGAAATGTGCTTGATGTCCTGCAGTTCTGTGGGCACAAGGAAGGCATGCTGGGCAGGGCTGTTCAGACTGGCAGCCCATGGGGGAGGGCTTCTCGGGAAGAGGGCTGCAGTGCCAAGGGAAGAGCCCCTACGCTGCCCAACTGGCTCCCAGGGTTCCCCTCAGCGTCTTCCTCTTGAGGCTCTGAGACCACAGGACTTGCCCTGGGCCTTGTGGCCACAGGGCAGGGATGGGGCAGGCCTTGGGGTTTCAGTTCAGGAATGAAGGGGCAGGGAGGGGGTCCCTAACCACGCTTCAGATGCTTCCTTCTCCCCATCCCAGGTCTAGAAACTTCCTCAGTATTGATTCAGGCCGGAACTACCCCTCATCCACTCCACCCCAGGCCACCGTCCCGACATGCAACCCAGACCCCAGGTGCCCGGCCCAGTGCCACCCCTGTTCCTGGCATTATCACCCCTGTCACAGCACTGGGGCTAGAAGCAGCAAAGCAGCAAGCCAGCATGCCAGCAAGCAGTGTGTGTCCCCGCCCCATAGCCCGGAGCAGTGCCCAGAGCAGCAGGCAGGTGCTTGGCTGGGGTGGCGGTGGTGGCGGTGGCAGCAGCAGCAGCGAGAGGCAGGAGGGTGCTCAGGTCTGCGGGTGTGACTGAGAAAAAGGACAGCGGGGACACGGGCAGCAGCTAGCCCACCCTATGGCCTCTCTGTGCCAGGGCAGTACCCACCAGGTGCAGTGGCCCAGGCCCACCGTCCAGCCTGGCGTGGGTGACTGCCTGCCTGCCTGAAAAATGGAGACAGACGTGGGAGGTGGTGGGCAGAGGCCCTTCCTGGAGGGCTGGGCGGGGCTGGCAGGGCCCTCAGACGAGGACCAGACTCTGCAGGACTAGACTATCTATCCCTGGTAGGGGTGCTGGTGTGTGCTCCCTAAGTGGTAGTCAATGCAGTCTGGCTTGCCGGGGATGAAGGGTCACTGAACCAGGCCCCCTGGGACCGCTGTACCACCAGGCAGAAGGGGGGGGGCGGGTCCTGGTTCCCAGGTGGGGCAGGGGATGGGGCTGTCTCCCAGGGACACCAAGGAGGCAGAGGGCAGATGGTTCTGAAGGCTGCAGGTCACCCAGTGGCCACTAGGGGGAACTCGAGCTAACAGAGACCAAACAGGGGGGCAGATAAGGGGCCCCTTGAAAGGGCAGGCCTCCATAGTGGCCCCACGGGGCGAGGAGTTCCTTGAGCCGTCAGGACCCCCTCTGGGCCCCAGAGAGCAGCACTCTCATGACCCACACTGAGCCCCTTGGGGGCAGAGGGGATGCTACAGACAATGCCCAGCCCCGAGTGGCAAGTCCAGGTAGTCTGGGCCCCGAAGCCCTCTGGGGTCTCTGGTACCTCTCCTACTCTGCTGAGCTCCCCTACCCAAAGCTTCTGCTGTTGAGTCAGTTCTGACTCATCGTGATCCCACAGGACGACGACAACTGCTCCCGTGGGGTTCCAAGGCTGTGTGTCTTCATGGGGGCAGCCAGGCTCATCTTTCTTCCTTGAAGCAGCTGGTGGGTTCGAACCACCCACCTTGTGGCTATCAGGCCGATGCCTAGCCCATGGTGCCATGAGGGCTCTTTGGCTGCCCTGCAGAGGCGAACCAATCTTGCCCCATCCTCCCTTGCTCCCCCAGGCCCCATCTCTTTTCGACAGCGCCCAGGGGCCGGAGGTGGGTGGGGGGTGGGCAGTGGCGGGAGACAGGAGGCAGGTAGCCTACCTAGGTTGCTGAGGTTGATGGGCGGGGGCTGAGCTCTCTCCTGGGAGAAGACAGGGTGCTGCGAGGCGGTGGGGCCCTGCTCCATGGAGCCCCCTGGGATGAAGGGGAAGCGGTACTCGGCCCCTACAGTTCTCAGCAGGGTGAGGAGCGCCTTTCTGGTGACAACTTGTGGTGGTTGGCAGGGAGAGATAGCACAGCGTCAGAGGGACAGTGTGGACTTGGTGCTCGGGGCTGGGCATTGTCTGTAGCACCCCAGGGGAGGGGCCCAGGAAGCCCAAACCCACCCTGGGGGCCTAGGCTGGTACTGATGTGCCACTCTCTGTGCTGGTGACATACTCACGCACGCACGTGCGCACGCGCCTCTCTCTCTCTCCCCCCCTCCATCTCTGGGCCAGCCTCCCCAGCAGCCTTTGCAGTGCCCTGAAGACTTCCAGCCTTGTGATGTGGGGGCTCTGCTCTTCCCAGCTCTGTGTGAGCAAACAGTGCAGGCGCATGACCTGTGTACCCGCTGCCATGCGCATGGCCTGTGTGTAAAGAGCATGCACCAGCCTTTCCATGCAGGCTGTGTGTGCAGAGCATTTCTCCCCACCCTCACCCCCCGCTCTACTTGCAAGTGGTCACACCAAGGAGTGCCCTGAGTGGGTCAGACGCCCCCCCCCACCTAATGCGCTGGGTTGCAGGCACCCTGAGGTGGGAAGAGGGGCTTCAAAGAGGAGGACACTGGCTTGGCAAGTCTCTGGGTGCCCCCACCCGACCCCGGCCAGTTAAGAACCTGTTCCTGGGAGAAGGCTCCTCCTCTGCCGCCCCAGGACCCCCGATATCTGAGCACACAGCTGCCCATGGGGAGAGGGTCACCTTGGGAATCACTCCTCTTTGGCTGGTCCCTCCGCTCAGGGTGCAGAGGGCATACCTTTGCTGATCTTGGAAGCTACTAAGGTAGGAGTCTCCCCAAAGTCATTCGGGGTGTCCACTTCCGCTCCAAAGACAATCAGGGCCTTGATCATTTCCACGTTGTCCTTCTGTTGGGACATGAGCAGTGGAAGGTGTGAGACACCTCAGAGAATCGAACAGGGATCCCTGGCCTCCGCCCAGCTGTCCACTAGGTGGGCTTCTGGCCAGCGAGGGGGGCCCTGGGGCTCCCTCGTCCACACCCAGTGGAGCTGGCAGTGCAGCAGGCCAGCTGAAGCTCACACCCCCACCCCAGCTTCACGGGAGCCTGCGTGGAGCAAGCCACACCCTCTCACCCCTGACCCCAGAGACCCTGGGGACCACCAACAGGTCAGCTGCTGAAGGCTTTCAGGACAGCAGGGAGAGAGGAAAGGAGAGCGGGGAAGACTGTTGTCCTTCCGGTCCTGAACGCCCCTTCTAGTGGGGTTGGTGGCCTTTTCTCCCCCGAGCGGGTGGGTTAGAGCAGGGGGAGGCTCAGTCTCCTAGGACAGGCCAATGGGCTGCCCCTCTGCCACCAAGGGAACCAGAGGCCTGGGCTTGTCACCTCCCTCCCCCTGGCCTGGAGAACACAGGGTGTGTGCAGAAGGGGCTGTGGGGCGGTTGCTGGACGTCACTAGGACTTCAGGGCACGCGCGGGCTGTCATCATCCTGGCTGGCTGGTGTGGGCTCGTGGCGACCCCGGTGCAGCATGGAGCGACCTTGGCCAGGGTTCCAGGTTCTGGGACCTTTCAGACGCTGCCTTCCAAAGTGGGCTCGAACTGCCAACCTTTAGGTGAGTCCTCCAACGTGTTGACCTCAATCATTGACTTCCCTGTTGCTGTGAGCGTTAATACCTTGGTTATCGCCGACGTGTGGCACTGGCTCCCCACTTCACGTGGGGATACGGAGAACCCTTCCTCCCAGTTGAAATGCGTTCAGACGGAGACGATGGAGCACGTGATTGTCAAGGTGCTCCACGACCGTGACCAAACAGGCCCACGGGCCCCTGGGAGACGGACGTGCTCCCAGAGGGTCTGTGAGGCCAACACTGAGCACAGGCACCCAATGGCTCCTGCCGTGTGCACTGGGTGGGCGTCTGCACGAAGGACGCCGAGTGGCAGGGAAAGCAGCTGACACCTTACCATCAATCAAGACCGGGGCACCAAAGCTGATGCTTGCAGGCGGCCAGGCATTTGGAGACTCTGCTAACGAGGTGCTGTGGCTGGGTGCCATCGAGTGAGCTCTGACCCATAGTGAGACCCATAGGAGACTGCCCGGTCCTGCGCCAGCCTCACAGTTGTTCCAACGCCGGAGCCCGTGGAACGCAACGCAGCCTGTGCCCGTGTCAACCTGGCTCGTCCACTTTCCCGCGCGTGACGGCCTTCTCCAGGGACCGGTCTCTCCTGACAATCTGTCCAAGGTCTGTAAGATGAAATCCGGCCAACCCTGCCTCTGAGGAGCACTCTGGTCTCACTTCTTCCAAGACAGACCTGCCTCTCCTGTCAGCAGCCCAGGGCACGGTCCACATTCTTCAAACGCATCCGTTCTTCTACTGCCTTCCTGAGTCAGTGTCCACCGTTCACACGCGTGGGCGGCCGTGGAGAATGCCCTGGCTTGGTTAGGTGCACCTTAGACCTGAAAACAATATTCTGCTTTCCAACACGCTAACGAAATCCGGTGCAGCACATTTACCTAACGCAATATGCCTTTCGATCTCTCGACTGCCCCTTCTGCGAGCGTGACTGTGGATCCAAGCAAGACGAAAGCCATGACATCAATCTTTTCTCTGTGTCTCACGCTGCCTGCTTCTACTGAGACTTAATGATTTCTAGCGGACCAGTGGTAATACCGACCAATGTGAGGCTTTGTCAGACTGCTGAATACAATGCAGAGTCCCCGGGTGGCCCAAACGGGTGCTTGGCTACGAACAGAAGGACTAGGAGTTCAATATTCCAAGGTACCTCGAAAGAAAGACCTGGTGGTCTGCTTCTGAAAGGGTCCGTTATGGGAACCCCCGGAGCACAGTTGTGCTTGGACACAGATGGCGTCAGCTCTGCGTCTGAATTCAAGTCGGTGACAACCGGCTTGGCTGGGGCGCACCATGAAACGGGGTGCTCGAGACTGGGGAGTTGTGCAAAGCCGGAGAAGCTGTGTTTCCAATTCGGAGAAGCTGTGTTTCCAAGGCGGAGAAGCTCAGGTGGTGTAATGGTTACACACGTTGGTTGGGCCGGGATTCACATGGTCGGCAGTTTGAACCAGCAGCTCCGTGAGAGAAAGACTGCACCTTCTACTCCGGTCAGCAGTTAGCGTCTGGGAAATCCACAGGGGGTCGCTATGAGTCAGTGTGGTTTGGTTTGGTTCTGGGGTGCGGCATCAAGCCTGGGTAAAGACAGAGCGGCCACGAAACAACGGGTTCAATGTCACAGGGCATGAGAAGCAACCTGAGCTGGCTCCGCACTGTGCACTGCAACCCCCTCCCCAGAAAGGATCCCGCACCACGGTTTGGTACGGCATCACGGACTACCCAGAATGATGGCGGGCTGCTGCAACACTCCCGCCTCCCTGGCTGCAGATCTGGGTGGGGCCAGATTTGCGTGATGTTGCTACAGGGGGCACGGTTATACAAACTTCTTGGACAGAACCAAGCACCTTGTGGGAATAAGTCGCTGGGCCCTAGGCTTGGGAGGCAGCAAGGCCGATGGGCTTAACGCAGGTCACAGAGTCTGGGTGTCCCTTTGGTGAGCAGCACCCAAGGTCTCGCAAGCTTGAGAATGGCCGACTACTGTCTCTCTCTTTGGAAGACAGAAGGCTGGGCTCACTGCCGTCGCTGCATGGATGCCGACTCACAGGGAGTCTCTGGGATGGATCAGAGCCTCCCCCGTGAGTTCCTGAGGCTGTCACTCTTGACAGGAGTAGATAGCCCTGTCTTTCTCCCGAGGAGAGTGGCAGAGTGAGGAAAATCGAAGACACTGGAGACAATGAGGCTCCTGAATGAAGGGACCACGTGAACCTCAGCCTCTGCCACCCTGAGACCAGAAGAACTAGATGGTGCCTGGCCCCATCACCAAGGGCTCTGAAAGAGACTGCCTTAGCAGGGCCTGGATAGAGCGGGGGGGAAGACATGGGACAGATGGAAAATCATAAAGAGGGCCGGGCTTGGTGGTCAGATAGAGACTGATGGGACCCCCAAGACCCTGCAGGTCTGGAACTGAAACCATCCCAGCGGCTCAGTTTTCAGCCCAACGAGACAGGTCGTAGGAGGAACAATGCTCTAACAATGTGTGCGCAACTTAGAATAATGGACCACTTGGGGTCAGAGGGCAGCATTTACCTGGGTCAGACTTCAGAGGGGATAGAGAAGTAGGAGCGATGGCCGAGGGGAACAGAGAGGAGCCGGGAGAGCTGATCGGGCATTCAGAAAACTGCAATGTTGAGGAAGCAGAAAGCATGTGGCTCGTTGGACAGAAAACTCAGGCTCTGCTCTGTATACCTTCACCCAATTCATGATGAAAAGTTAAGACACAGAAATGAACATATTGCAAGAGACTAACCGAAGGTGACCCGAGATTCTAGTAAAATGATTGGCAAGAAATGTAAACACCACTCTTTTAAATATTTTTTTCAGAGGGGACCCTTGAGGAATAAAGTTTTCTTCGAATGTGATTTATATTAGCATGTCCTGAGTTTATTATTTTAAAATGAATCCATATATATCTTCTTGAATTTCTCACTTCCTATTTCTAACGTGGGAAATACAGATGGTGGTCATCTCATACGCACAAAACTTCCCCAGTCCAGTCTCCCTGGGTCATTTCAGAAAGCAGCAAATGACCAAACTGAGCAAAAGCATTGAGGGCTGAGCCGCAGCTAATTCTAAAGGCCCATTCAGTGCTACCAATGACCCGGGAAGCTATTTATAGGTCTAGCCTCTTGGACAGTCAGGCCTCTTCTGTGACCTTTGGTGTAAAACAGGATGTCTTTGAACTTGAACTTGTCTTGAATCTACTTCTTCTAGAGCCTCGGGGTCTTGCTTTGTTGCATGGCTCTGAGACTTGTTCAATGGGCCTGGGTGTATATTATGCCCTCATTCTAGCGCGCGCACACACACGCGCGCACACACACACGCGCGCGCACACACACAGTAGTGGTGTACACAGGTAATGTGCTTAGCTGCTAACTGAAAGGCTGCAGGTGCCCTAGAGGAAAGGCCTGGCGATATACTTCTTAAAAAAACTCAGCCACTGAAAACTCTTTGGAGAGTAGTGTCGACTGACTGATAACTGGGAGTCCTGATGGTGTCATGGTTATGCACTGGGCTGCCAACCCCAAGGTCAGCGGTTCAAAACCACCAGCTATTCTGAAAGAAAACCCTGAAGGCTTCTTACATGAAAGAGCGACAGCCTGGGAAACCCACAGGGGCAGTTCTACCCTTTCCTGTAGGGTCGCTGTGAGTCAGCATGGGCTTGCTGGCTATGAGTTTGATTTTGGCTTATGTGTAATATGAGAGCCCTGGTGGTGTCGTGGGTTACACGATAGGTGGCTGACCACAAGGTCAGTGGTTCAAACCCACCAGCTTCCCTGCAGGAGGAAGTTGAGGCTTTCTGTTTCTATAAAGAGCTACAGCCTCAGACACCCAGCTCTCGCCTGTCCTATGAGACAGAAAGGGCCTGAAGGCAGTCAGTTTGGTTTGGTTTGTCATGATGCATACCAAGGAGCCCTGGGCCCTGGGGGTGCTGTCAGGTGGGCATCGGACTATGAAACACAAAGTGGGTGGTTCAAGACCACTAGCCACTTGTCAGGAGAAAGAGCATGCTCTCTGCTCCCAGAGAGTCACAGCCTCAGAAGGCCTGCACAGGGCTGCTAGGAGTTGCTGTATGTGCAGTGCGTACTTATACTCCCCAGCCGCGCTGCAGAGACTTTAAAGGCAGGAGTTATGTGGCAAGACAAATCGCAGCCCCGTCCCCAGCAGCCAGAGGCCCTGCTTTCCGGGCATTCACGAGGGGCCAGGCTGAGACACAGGGCCTGCACGTGGCTGTTTCCCTGATCCTGGTGGCGGCCCCCGTAGGATGCTCGCCCGGGCCGGTTGTCATATGTGCCATTTGGACAGTCACCAGAGAGCTGTCACCGAACCTCCCCACACCTCGGGTGCTACGTGCCGAGATGGGCAGCTCCCATTTCCCAGGTGGACAAACCAAGGCTGGCGGGGGGGTCGGGGGAGGGCGGGTGGTGTGGCTTCTCACCAGGCAGCGGGAGCTGTGCCTAGGGGCTGGGGGGACTCACCGACATGGCCAGGTGCAGCGGAGTGTTGCCGTGCTCCCCACGGGCGTTGGCGTGGGCCCCATAGGTCAGCAGCACCATGACGCACTCGAAGCGGTTGCGCATCACGGCCACGTGCAGGGCCGTGTTCCCCGCCGAGCTGGTGCTGTTCACGTCGCAGCCGCGCTTCAGCAGCATGCGGGCCATCTGCTCGGGACAGGGGCCAGCCTCTCAGTGGGACCGCGTAGGCCCTGCCGCTCCCGATGCCCTGGGTGTGGGGGCCCCAGACCTCAGCCCCCACCACCTCAGCATCCCAAGAACCAGGGACAGAGCAGGAAACGGGTCAGCAGCTTTTAGGGGCTCCCAGGCCCTGCCTGCAACATGCCTCGGAGGTCCTAGAATATTCCCCACCCAGACGCTGCCCACACCGGCCTGCCTCGGGAGAGAGAGAGGCCCTCGGGGGCCAGGCAGGACAGGTCCCAGCCACCCCACCTTGCCTTAGCTATGTAAGTCAGAGAGCCCTCCCCACCCTGCCCCTCAGCCTGCCCTTCTGGGGGGAGGTAACAATGAGAGAAGCCTGAACTTAGGAGCCTGACTTGGTGCCTAGCTCCTGGCCCTCGGCAAACCCCCTGCATCTTGGCCATGGCCTTCATGGGCAGGCCAGGCAGCACCCCATCAGTGCCCCACTGAGCTGCACTGCCAAGTGGGCGGAGGGGCCAGAGCTGCGATCTGCTGAGGGGTTGGGGTGGCTTCAGGGCGGGTTCTAGGAGAGATGGCAGCCAGGCTCTGTGGACGCAGCTGTACCCTCCTCCTGCTATTCCCAGCTTCTCCATGCACTGTGTGCTACCTTGCTGACTTCACACTCAATCTCCTCCTCAGGAAGCCTTCCCAGGGACCCTCCTGGCAGGTCCCAGACCCTCCAGTTTACACCCTTGGGCACCGAGGCTCAGTGGGGAATCGCCGCCCCCTCAGTGAGCACAGAGCACATTCCAATGGTCCCACACTCCTCTGCCTTGGCTGCCTCCAAGATCAGCTCCCTCAACCCTGCCTCAAGTGCCCCCCCCCACCAGCATCCTCTCTCCAGCAGGCAGCAGAAGCCAGTGCTGCGCCCCCTCAGCCCCACCTGCTCTCAGACTGCCCCACCTCTGCGTTCTTGGCCCAGTGCAGGGGGCTGGCGCCATAGCGGGGGTCCTTGCTGTGGATCTGGTTGCAGTCCATACTGATGATCATCTCAGCACACCTGAGGAGACAGGGGCCGTGGCCGTGAGGAGGGACGGGCGGGCCTGCCATGGAGGGGCACTCCTGAGGTTCCCACAGGGGGTCAGGGAAGTTTCCACCCTTGGAGAAAGCTATAGAACATGCTCACGATGTGTGTCAGGGAGGTACTGGGTCTCTCAAAACACGCTGGGGCCGACTCCACCATGAAGCCTTCCCAGATGACTCCTGCCAACCACACGCAAGCTCACTGGCATTGGCGTTACGGTCAACTGGGCTGAGGTCTGGTCCCAGCTCCTCATGGGGCACCGGAGCCAAGGAATGGGGCCTCTGCAGCTTGGGGTCTGCTATGGGCTAGATTTCGTCTCCCCCAAACACGTGTTGTGAAATCGAATCCCTACGATGCAGCATGCTGGGCAGCAAGCCCTCGGGGAAGCTGGGTTCTCTGGAGAAGAATGTGGCTTCAGGACCGGAGGCAGGCTTATCAACCCCTTGAGGGACGCACATGACACAACCTTGTTCGCTGACAGCAAGGAGGACTTGAAGCACTTGCTGATGAAGATCAAGGATTGTAGAGTTCAGTCTGGATGACAACTCAATGTCAAGAAGACCCAAATCCTCACAACAGGACCCTAGGCAACATTGTGACAAATGGAGAAAAGGTAGAAGATGTCAAGGATTGTGTCTTCCGTGGCTCCACCATCAGTGCTCATGGAAGCAGCAGCCACGAGATCAAAGGGCGGATTGCATTGGGTCAATCTGCTGCACAAGACCTCTTTAGGGTACTGAAGAGCAGGGATGTTATTTTGAGGCCTAACGTGTGCCTGACCCAAGCCACGATATTCTCCTTTGTATCACGTGCACATGAACATTGGACACTGAATAAAGAAGACCACAGAACGGATGCGTTTGGATGTGGTGCTGGAGAAGAACACGGAAAGTACCATGGACTGCTAACAGGACACACAGGTCTGTCTCGGAAGAAGTAAGGCCAGAGTGCTCGTTAGAGGCAAGGAGGGCAAGAATTGGCCTTACAGACTTTGGACATGTCAGGAGAGACCAGTCCCTGGAGAAAGATGTTATGTTTGGTAAGTGCAGGGGCAGCGGACAAGAGGAAGGCCCCCAACGAGGTACCCTGACGCTATGGCTGCAGCCCTGGGCTCAGGCACAGGACCAGCTGTGAGGACGGCGTAGAGCTGGACTGAGGTTTGTTCTGTTGTGCACGGGGTCGCTGTGGGACCGGGCGGGGTTACCTGAGGTCGCTCTGAGTCAGAACGGACTGGACGGCACCCAGCAAGAGCGTACCTGTGGTCACTCCCATTGGGAATGGGCTTTCTTCACACTATTTAGAGGTGCCCTCCGTGCAGGGTGTGTTTTAAGTCAGCGGCCTCTGAGCTACAACAGAAGTACAGGCAGCTCAGAGGAGTGGCAGATCTGGGGAGGGAGATGCCACACCACAGGGAGATGGCCAGGGGACCGAGGTGCGAGAGCCTTGTCCAGAGCCCCTCGAGAGAGTAAGGCAGTCCACCAAGCCAGGGCCTCGGATCCACCCAGCAACAAGCAATGCTGGTGTGCTAAACCAATCCCTGGTGGGATTTCTGTGACAGGACCCTCTAAAACGGAGACAGGCCCGGCCAGGACTCATGGAGACAGGGTGTCTCTGTACCTAGTTCTGTGCCAAGCACACAGGGGAGCCCCATTGGGGTTGCCCACAGCAGCCTGCATCCTGTAAGAAATGGGGCAGAAGAATGGGTAAGGGTGAAGTGGCTAGAAGCGGCCCTGACACTGGCTAGTCACAGGTCCCCCGGCATGCGTGGGCTTCCTTATCTTGAATGCTGGGGTATACTATGTCTCCTTGGGCTGTTGTGAAGTGGCCCGGGCAGCGGCGGGGCCCAGAGGTTGGGGCAGCAATGTGCTGCTGTAATCACCGAGTTGCCTCCAAGCCCTGGGGACTCCATGCAGGACAGCAAAACACAGGGCCCAGTCCTGGACGGTCTAAACCCTTGCTGGCGTCCCGAGCCCCTTGTTGTGGCCGCATGCTGCCCAGTCTGGGGACTCCTCTTCTAAGCACTCTACCACAGGATGGCATTAGGCTGTGCTCCACAGAGCTGTCACCGGCTGATCTGCAGAAGTGGGTTGCCTGCCCTTTCTTCCTGTTCTCCTAGTCTGGAGGCACTGCTGAAACCGTGCGGACTCTGGAAATAGAAGCGTCATATCCTGACGGGTGGTGGGGTGGGAGCAGCACTGGTGGGGAGAGAACTTACTTGTTATTATGGCTGCTGCAGCTGCCGTCACTCTACTGCCCACTTCCCCACACCCTCACAGTGGTGCCGGGCACAGAACACTTGCCACTGGGAGAATCAAGGGCAGGAAGGCTGGCCAAGCTTGGACCAGACTTTACATAAGGCCACAATGCCCTGGGGATTAGCCAGAAGGATGCAGACCCCAGAGGCGGGGGAGCTTGAGGCGGGGAGAGAGCCTCCCAGCCGGTCTCTTCGCGCTGCCCACAGGAGTTACAGTGCTGTGAGGCTGGCATAGCACGCTGTCCCAGAGCTGCTTGCCCCATGCCCCAGTCCTCTCTGAGGGCCAGCATGGAGCATAATGTCCGTCCGCGGCTGAAGGGCTGACTCATTTGTCTACTGGCTCTGGACCTTGTTCTTGCTGGACAGCTGTTGCTGTTGGTTCCGACCCATAGCGACTCTCCTTACAACAGGACGGAACGCCTCCTGCTCCATCCTCACCGTGGTCCCCTGCTGGGGCCCACTGTTGCAGCCACGGGGTTGACCCACCCCCTAGAGGGCCTTCCTTGTGGGCACTCACTGCCCTTCCACTTTACTCAATGGGATGTCCTTCTCCTGGACTGGCTCTCCTGACATGCCCCAAGTCTGTAAGATGACATCTCGCCGTCCTTCCCTCTAAGGAGCACACTGGCCTTACTTCATCCAAGACGGATTGGATTATCAACTTAGCACTCTGCGGAGCTTCAATCTTCTCCAGTAGCACAGTTCAAGTGCATCGATGCTGGAAAGGAGTTTTAGATATTCTTTTTTACCCACTACACACACACACACACACACACACACACACACACACACACACACCTATTTTATTGAGGGTAAAGATTCCCAGATGGCAAAGGGAGAATGCCCCATTGTTGGTGCAGCAAGGTGCCCGAGTCAGTTCCAACTTCCCAGCTCAGAGGGTTTTCTGGACTGAAATCTCAGTGCAATCCTTTCAGCCAAGAAACTGGAAGATTCTACCAACTTCTTCAGTCAGAAATTGATCAAACATGCGATCAAGATGCCGTGATCGATACTGGAGCCTGGAACTTGACGTTGGAAACAAAGAGGAAGGCCCGGTGCTTGGAAAAGGTGGCATTGGGCATAGAAAACAAGCCGGAGATGCATGACAGCATCCTGCAAGACCCACAGCTTCACTGTGGCCGCAACAATGGGCTCGACCATGGGGACCACTGTGAGGGTGGCGGGGGCCGGGGCGGTGGTTTCGTTCCGTGGCACACAGGGCGGCTATGAGTCGGCTCCCACTCAACAGCACCAGTGACGACGCCGACGGGCTCGTGGGAAATACCACTGTTCAACCACATCAATGGTGGCCGTGCACGAGGACCTTTGCCAGAGGGACACACAGAACCAAACTGACTACACCTGTGGGAAGAGACCACGGAGAGACTCGTTACTGGCTGCTAGAACAAGACCGGGGCTGACTGTGGGACGGATCATCATGGCTTCCATGCACATTTCAGTTGAAAAGGAAGGCAAGTAAAAGAAGTCCAAACTATGACCTTGAACATATCATGCCACCTGCACCCGGAGAACGTCTCAAGGGGGCAGGTGGGATGTGTTCACCACTGCTGAGCAAAGGCCGGCATAATGAGTGTGGGAGGTCATCAAGAGCATCGTACATGAAAACCCAAGCTCGGTGCCATCAAGACCGTGCTGACTCACAGCGACCCCCATGGGTTTCCAAGGCCGTGCCTGCTGATGGGAGTAGAAAGCCCACTCTTTCTCCCAAGGAGCTGCTGGTGGTTTCAAACTGCCGACCCTGAGGACTGCAGCCCAACAGGTAACCAGGAAGCACCAGAGCTCCCTGGTCACCAAAAAGTCAGGAAAGAAAAACAAGGTCAAAGAGGATGTAGGAAGCGATGGAAACTTGCCCTTGAGCGTCGAGGAGTTCAAGAGGTGGGACATGATCAGGAATCAATGGCTTGGGCGCAAGCGTCCCTGAGGGCACTAGCGATCATGTGGACACATGCTGATGAAGCGCTAGAAGCACTCGCTCATCTGTGCTGAGAAACCTGGCCCACCAAGTGGAAGAGATCCAGCTCTGAACCTGCTCCAAAGAAAGGTGGCCCAACACAATGAGGGCATTCAAGAAGGCCATCACCAGTGGCACAGCTAGTCAGGGTTGGCTGAAGAGGATTCAACCACAGTTGCAGTCATGCATGGTCAGGGAGCTGCCAGATGCTCCAGCAGGATTCAGAAGAGGCCACGGGACCAGGAGGCCATTGCTGACATCCGAAGGACCGTGGCGGAAGCACTTGCTGTTGCTAGGAGCCCTCACGCTGGTTCCGAATCCCAGCAGACCGAAACAAACACAGCCGGGTCCTTCCCCCGCCTCACAATGGTTAAGTTTGGGCCCGTTGTTGCAGCCACTGGATTAATTTGTCTCATGAGGGGCCTTCCTCTTTTCTGCTGCCCCTCTAACTTGACTGAGACGAAGCCTTCTTCTCCCATAAAGATGTGCAGTCCCGGACACCACAGGGACAGTTCTCCGCCGTCCTCTGGGGTCGGCAGCGACTCGAGGGCAGTGGGTTTTTGGGCAGAATTTCTGTTGCACTTTAGGAAAACGGGGCTGCAACAACGGGCTCGAGCAAGGCAGCCCACGATGCCGAGGCTGGGGCCGGACGGGCAGTGACTGTCTCGTTGTACAGACCGAAGGTCACCTAAGCACTGCCACCAGCCGGACGGAGCGGTCCTGTTGCTTGCACGGCGATGCCCTCGACCCAGCCGCCCCGGCGAGGACTCACCCCTTCTGGGAGTGCTTCATGGCCATGTGGATGGGGTAGCCGCTGGGCCCCAGGACGTTGCAGCGGGCATTGCAGAGCAGCAGCACGCGCACCATCTCCTGCTTCCCCAGCTGGCAGGCCAGGTGCAGCGGGGTCAGGCCCTGGCTGTTGACCTGGTTCAGGCCGGCCGACGTGCTCTTGCCTAGAAGCTGAAAGCAGCACAGGGAGGTGGGCTGAAGCCCACAGGTGGAGGCAGCCCTGTGGGTCCCCCTGGAGCCCACCTGCCACTCCCCGCCCCCCTGGGTGACAGATGGAGGGGTGGCAGGACTCTGTGAGGACGCTACACACCAGGAGCAGCTTCAGAGAAGGGAGGAGCCAGAGGACGGCAGGGGCCGGCCGCGTGGGGTGGATGGGGCCCTGGCCTCGAACAGGTGAGGAATGTCCAGGACATTGCTGAACGGGCACCCGTGACACCAAAAAAGGGTGGCGGTATCTGGGGCCTACAGGGAGCCCTCTGGCTACACATGACTGTCTCCCACCCAAAGCACCGGTATTAAAAAGAAAACTTGGAGCATGTTGTCCCTGAGGGTCACATGTGACCACTGTGCATCCACGTGACCCCGGGATTGACTCATGGGGACAAACGCCCAGTTCTGAGGCCTTCCTGGGGACAGCGCTGGGATGTCTGAGCCTCATGTCCTTTGGTAAGGAGAGGGACTGATGACCCAGAGGGTGTTAGGCACGCTCACTGGACTGAAGTTCGGACAAGGGTCGGAACAGCGCCAAGCACAAGCCCAGCCTGGACGGAGGACAGCTGGGATGGGGGTGGGAGTGGGGGGGGGGGCGTTCCTCAGTGGGGGGCAGCACTGCCTTCCCTGAAAGCACCAAACCATAGCATGAACCTGTATGTGCTGGGACAAAAGGGCTCCTCTGTCCCCAAGGCTAGGACCTCTAGGGCCTTCTAATGCTGGGTCCAATTGTCTGCCTTTTCCTTTCAACTGGCTATCAAATGGTCTTTCCTTGACAGCCAGGTGCCCTGGGGTGCAGTGGTTCAGCTGGGTGCTAACCACAGCACTGGCAGTTTGAACCCACCCACGGTTGTATGGACGACAGACGAGGTCACCGGCTTCTATCAAGGTGACAGTCTTGGCCTCCCTATGGGGCAGTCCGCTCTGTCGTACAGGGCCGCTGTCCATTGGGATGGACTCCACAGCAGTAGCTTCAGATCGCTGGTTCCTTGCGAGTCTGGTTCCTTACGAGTCTGGTTCCTTACGAGCCTGGTTCCAGACTTGCCCACACCTCCCCCTCCCTTCCTCTGCCCAAGGGATCCAAGAGCTACAGGCGGGGCGCCCAGGGGGGTAAAACACCGAAGAAACCCTCAGGAGTAGCCTGAGTGCCTGCAAAAAGTCACGATCAGAGTGGGGCCCTGGCCTTTGGGGCCGGCAGGAGAGCAGCCAGCACACAGTTGGTGCTCAGGGGAAACCCAGACTGAATGGATTGCCTGGAGTTGGTCACCCATTGCTTGCAACTCAGGGTCATTCGGGGCCATGGCGTGTATTTTGCTGGGCTGATGGCCCTCCTGGAGCTGTCAGCTGACAGTGACCGAGGGCACGTGTCATCCACAGGTGTGGGGAGGGGGTTGCTCATGACTGAAGGGCCCGGGGGGGGGTGTTGGGAGGGGGGGGCTAGTGAGACGCCCGGGGGTGCCACTGGAGCCCAGGGTCCCTGGCCTAGTGCAGCCTTTGCCCCTCCACACCTGCTCACCTGCAGCACCTGGGGGTTATCCCCCTGGACAGCGTAGTGGAAAGCAGTCTCCCCGTTGTTGTCAGTCACGTCCACCTGGGCATGGCAGTACTGCACTAGCTCCACCAGGAGCTCCCCGTCGCCCTTGCGGCAGGCCAGGTGCAGGGGAGTGCAGCCCTGTTCCCGCTCCTTGCTGTTGGCACAGCTGCAGGGGGCAGGAGAGAGGAGTGGGTCAGGTGCCTACACAAGGCCCCATGCGTGAGGGTCAGTCTGAGTCTCGGGCTCAAACTGACACCTGGACTCGGGGCGAATTTGTAGTTGGTGGGTCAAGACACATGCCCCAGGGCCAGGCCAGCGTGAAGAGGCAGTGGGGCGGCACAGGCCGAGCCGGCCTCGGGCAGCTCACTCGGTGTCTCCTGATGTACAAGAGCACAGACGCCAGGCCTGCCCTGCTGAAGGGACAGGACCGCACACAGGGCGACAGCTCAGGAGACAAGAACCCGTCTGCACACTGTGACGTGCTCAGAGCCGCCCGTGCTCAGAGCCGCTCTGAGCCCGGGCCCGGGGCAGAGAACAGCGCTGGGGGCTGCCTCAGGGGCAGATGGTAAGCAGAGCCTCTTGGAAGGGCCCAGCTCTGCGCCCGGTACCAGGGGCCATGGTGGGTCTCACTGCTGACTGTGTGTGTGTGTGTGTGTGTGTGTGTGTGTGTGTGTTGGCAGCTGAGTGTCAGGAACGGTCCCTTTCTCCTCCTGACTCCATGCAGCCTTCCCGTGTGCTGACCCTGCCCCAGGCTGCTCCTTTCCAAATCACACTCCCTGGTGGTGGAGTGATTGGGTGCTGGGCTCTACTGCAAGGTCCGTAGTTTGAAAGCACCAGTCTTGTAGAGGGAGAGACAGGGCTTTCTACTCCCAGAAATTCGAGTTCCAGTCTTGGAAACCCACAGGGGCATTTCTATCCTGTCGTGCCGCGTTGCTGTGAGTTGGCATCAACCTGATGGCAGTGTTTGGGTTTTTTTGTTTTGTTTTTTTAGCGAGGGCACCTTTGAGTAGACTGGAAGGGATCAAGGTAGAACCTCAACTCCCCGTCTCTATCCATCCACCCAATCCCAAGGGTTCTGCTGTCCGCCTAGCCGGCAAACCACCCCCACCACCTGCCTACCCACCTGATGACTTGGCTGTGGCGGAAGCACTCTCGGATGCCCAGCTCCACGGCCATGTGGGCCACAGACCAGCTGGGGTGGTTCCGGATGAGGTCGGTCAGCTGCTGCAGGACCTCCTGCTGCAGGACGTGGGGCGAGCTCTCATAGAAGGGCTGCAGCTGGGTGGAGTAATGCTGGAAGTTCACCAGGGCGTCGGCCTCCGTCTCCAGCTGGAAGAGCCTGGGGCCGGACAAAGTGGGATTCAGGCGGCGGACCCTTCACCCTCAGCCCTGCAAGAAGCAGGCACCTGGAGCCCCGTCAGCTTCTTCGAGGGCTGTGCCTGATCCCAGGCTCCGGCCGGGGCGTCCTGCTCCCCGACCCCACAGTCCACCGACACACACAAGCATGCCCAGGAGGGCCGGGCATCCTTTTCCCTTGGAAACCGTTGTCCTCTTTCAGGCTCTCTGTCTGTTTGCCTCAGTGGTGCTTTACTGGGCATCTGGGTCATGGCGTGCGTGATAACTGGGCTGTCTCATCTGAGAGCCTTGGTCCTTGACCTCCAGCTGTTGACTGACAGTAGATTCTGCCCCTGAGGACCCTCGTGAGAGAGAAGAACGGCCCGTGGGGTAAACTTTAGGGTCTCTGAGTCTGGAATCCTACAGAAACGGCACTTGGCTGCTCACTGAAAAGTTGGTGCTTTGGGCCCACAGCTGCTCTGCGCAAGAAAGGCATGGCAGCCTGCTTCCACAAAGGGGGAAAGGGGAGACTCTACTCCCATAAGGAGCTGCCATCTCAGACACCAGGGGTGGTTCTGCCCTGTCCTACGGGGCCCCCGGGAGTCAGCGCCAGCTCGGCCTCTGTGGGTGGGAGGTGAAGGAAGCACGTCTCCAGGCCTTTCTGCTCAGGACCCACTGTGAAGGGCAGACAGTGATCCTTCACCAGCCTGCGGATGCTGAGTCAGGACTTAGTGAATGTTCCGGCTGAACGTCAAGCTCAGGGTAAGAAACAGACGCTGCTCTATCTGCGGGACAGAACCCCATGCAGCTGAAGAGACTGTAAAAGGAAACGCAAAGGTTTACTTTATAATGTTATGATAAAAAAAAGAATCAAGGTTTCAATGTACGTGATACAATGTGATCCAAAGTGTGTGTGTGTCTGCCTGTGTGCAGCTGCACTCAATCATCCTCACATCAGACCCTTCAATACAGCTCCTCATGTGGTGGGCCCCCCCAACCATAACATTATTTTTGTTGCGACTTCATCACTGTCATTTTGCTGTTGTGATGAATCAGGTGACCCCTTGTAAGGGTCATTCCACCTCCAAAGGGGTCACAACCCACAGGTTGAGAATTGCTGTCTGTATGTGTATATGCCTGTGTGTGTGTGTATATGCCTATGTGTGCATATGCCTGTGTGTGAATGTGGCAGCCAGAGTCCTGGAGATGCGTCCACTGCCACTGGATCCACAGGACTCCCCGCTTGCTGGCCTGTGCCCTTCCTGCATTTGGCATCATTGCAGGCGCTGCGTGAGTCTGAAGAGGAATCCCTGGGCCAATATTGAACGGAAGGGCCTGAGCTGGACTGGGCTGGATGTTTTATCGATGCATAATTACTTCTTGATATACAGCTCTGACACGCATAGGAGTGTCGCTGGATTTGTTTCTCTGGTCAACCCGGCCTCACACAGTGACAGCCCCACATGGCTGTCCACCCCGGGGTTGCTATCACTGACATCACCAGTGACCTGGATGCGGGGACCGGGCTGGAGTGCAGGGAGCCGACAAGGCCTGCGTGAGGAGGAGCAAAAAGGGAGGGACTGCAGGCAGTGTGCACAGCACACGCAGGGACAATGCTTCCGGGGAGTCAGCCGCAGAGGGACATGGGACCAGCAATTCAAAGCTGAGGGGGCGGTTCAAAAAGAAAATGGGGTCTCTCTGAGGACTTCCACTTCCACTAATGCTACGTAATGTGGACTGGGCCCCGGCTCTTGGAGATGGCCAGAAAGGCCGGGGAGAATATAGGCAGCACCCATCTGTGTGCAGGGGCTCTCGTGCCACAGTCGTCATGTTCTGGGCTGCCAACCACAAGGTTGGCAGTTCGAAATCACCAGCTGCTCCATGGGAGGAAGAGGAGGCTTTCTGCTCCTATAAAGAGTCACAGCCTCGGAAACCCACGGGGAATTGACTTGATGATGGCAGTGAGTTTTGTTATTGTTGTTGCCAGCTATCGAATGCCACAGTGATGGATTACCAGCTGGAATGAGGGCATATGGGAAACGAGGAAAATGAACCCAGCACTGAGGGCTTCTGTTCTCTGAGAGTCTGGGGGCAGCTCAGGGGACAGGAGCTAGAGTCCCAGGAAAGCTCTGATGAGCACCCTGGACTTCGGGTTGACACCCAGAAGGTCTGCTCCTTAGGAATAAGTCAGCCCTTAAGGAGCCAGGGTCCCACAGGGACTGCAGCTCCGCCTCAAGTCATTTCAGTTCCAGAAACTGTTCTGACGGTTTCCTGATTGGAAATACCTCCAGGTGCTTTGGAGACTCAACCCCAGCTCCTCCCTGGAGGAGGGCTTTGGGATCCTCAGAGATGGGCCATTTTCTTTCTGGACTGTCCCCCTCAGCATCCAGATGTGGGCTCCATTCCCCTCAACTTTCACCCGTTTAGTCTGCTCATCCTCAGAAGCACCGCTGTCTCCAGTTGCCTACTTTTTTGGGGGAAACAAGGTTTCAAGTCCTTCCTATAAACGTTTTCAAGCACAGTCTACACGTAATCTAAACTAACTAGGCACCTAGGGAGAAGAGACATCTCGGAAAGAAACTCATCAGAAATAGACCTCCGAGGAGGGACTGCAAAGCCGGAGTCAATAACCTCTGTGATAACAATCACGAGGCGAAACTGGAGGGTGCAGGGTCTGGGCCCGGAGCATTAGCTAGGAACAAGGCACCCTCACGTACTAGGTCTCTTTCATGGCCAAAGTGCATCTGACTCCAGCCAGAGCCGTTTGCTCACCGTATCTCTGCGTGTGAGAGTTGGCAGATGAGACAGGACAACAGGAGAGGGACTGGCGGGTGGGCACCGTGGAGCTGGTGAAGAAATCCCGACGATGCTACTGCCCTGCCAAGAGGATAAACAAGCCCACCCGAGAAGACGCGCAATCACACTTAAAGACGCCTCAGGACAGGTTCTTCATTCACTTTACGTGGCCAGCATACACCTAATGCCCAAACCTGACAGGATATTAAAATCAGAAAACTGTGGGCCAGCATCCCTCACAAACACAGATATGGAGAACGAGGGGGGTCGGAGCATCTGTAGACAGTAGGACATCTCCTCATAGAAGGGTCACAAGGAAGGGATGGGTCAACCAGGGCACAGGACAGCACCGATGAAACACACAGCATTCCTTCCTCTGGCTCCTTGAGGCGTCCTCACACACAGCCCTCCCCGCTCTCATGACCCCTTCAGTTCTGGTCAGACCGGAGCATGTACACTGGTGCACGTAAGACCCACAGCACATGGACTCCAGGCCAGAGAAACCTCTCCAAATAGCAATGGGGCAGCAGTACCAGGAGAGTAGGGAGAAGGTGGGGGAGGAGAAGAAGGGGAAACCAATCGCAAGGATCGACACATAACCATCAACACCTCCACCATCAGGGAGACGAATAAGGGAGACAGTGGTGGGTGTAAGAGATGAGAGTAATAATAATTTATAGTTTATCAAGGGGTCACGAGGGTGGGAGAGTAAGAGGGGGGAAAGAGGAGCTGAACACCAAGAGTAAATGTTTGAAAAATGATGATGGCAACTTAAGTACAATTATGCTTGATACCGTTGATGTATGGAATGTTATAAGAGCTGTAAGAGCCCCCGGTAAAATGATTTAAGAAACAAAACAGAAACAACACAGATCTGAAAGTGCTAAACAAAACAGACTTCGCCGACCCACATACAAGAGAGACAGTGCCGGGGCGAGAGGGTTCATGAGGAGGCGTTCGTCCAGGGACGCAGGGCCAGGGTCGCGTTCAAACGTCCAGCAATGTCGCTCCTCACGTTCACGGACGAAAGGAGAAGTCACCAGCTGCTGGAGAAGAATGCCGAGAGGCCCGGAACTGCTCAGAGGACACAGTGGTCTGTCTTGGAAGAAGTGCGGCCAGCGAGATCGTTAGGAGCCAGGGTGAGGGTGGCGCGGGCCCAGGGAGTGTTCCCCTCCATCGTGCGGAGGGTAACTATGGGTTGGCACCGACTCTATGGCGCCCAACCACAGCGCAGAGCTATCAGATGAGTGTGCGGTATGAGCAGTTGGTAACAGAGCGGGCTCCTTTGTGAATTTCAAAACCACCTCCACCTCCCAGAATGGAAAGCAGGTACCCGAAAGGAGACTTGCACCCCAGTGTTCACGGCAGCAGGCGTCTCAAGAGCCCAAGAGAGACGCCACTCAAGTGTGCTTCCACAGAGGACTGCATCAGGGCGCTGTGGGAGGCACGCACGTACACACCAACATCATTCAGCCATTAAGGGGGTGAAAGGAGTTTTGGTAGTGTCATATTACCCACTGGGCTGCTAACCACAAGGTCGGCAGTTCAAAACCACCAAGGGCTCCTTGGGAGCAAGATGGAGCTTTCTACTCCAGTGAACAGTTTCAGTCTTAGAAATTAACTCCCAGGGCAGTTCAGCCGTGCCCTTTAGGGTCATTGAGAGTCAAAATGACTCCAGGGCAGTGAGGCTGGCTTGGGGTGTGAAGGGTGTGAAAGTCCATGTGGATTTCAACTCCAGGTCAAAGAGTACCCAAGTCCTCACAACTGGACCAGGAGGGAACATCTGGAGATATGGAGGAAAGAGGGACATGAGTAAGGATCCCATCTTGCGTGGATCCACAATCAATGCTCGTGGAAGCAGCAGTCAAGACACCAAAGGTGACGTGCATGGGGCAAATCTGCTGCACGAGACCTCTGAGTTGCTGAGGGGCGAGGCTGTCATTTTGAGGACTCAAGTGCATCGAACCCAGTCGATGCCGACTCACGTCGACCCTCTAGGACAGGGTAGAACTGCCCCTATGAGTTTCCGAGGCTGTCACTGTTGATGGCAGTAGACAGCCCGCCCTTCTCCCGGTGGTTTCAAACTGCCTGGCTACTATATTTTGAAGCACCTCATACACATGTGCAATTGGGAGGTGAACCAGGAAGACCGAAGGAGACTGGATGCATTTGAAGCACGGTGCTGGGGAAGAAGCTGGAAGTATCATGCCCAGAGGGCAGACCCATGGGTCTTGGAAGAAGGCAGAGTCGGCCACCACAACACAGAATCGACATAAGGTGTGCTGCTGGAACGTGCACACACACAGTCCTCCAGAAACTAAGAAAACGACATGCGACTTTCAAATATGGTTCGGAGACTTGGGCAGGTCTTTCACTGAGTGGATAGCCTAGCGGTGAAGAAGCACATCAGACCGCGCTCAGCTTGCTCTGTAGTCAGTCAAAGGTCAGCTGGTCTTACAGTAACAGGACACTGCACACCCATTAGCAATCATGAGGGTGGAGCAGGACCGGGCGGTGCTCTTCTGCGGTCCATGGGGTTGCTAGGAGTCAGAACCAACTCGGGCACCTGCCAACTACAGAACAGCTAAAACGTTTAAACCGGATGACAGCCAGGATCAGAGGACGTGGAATAACAGGAATTCCGCCCAACCGAACAGCTAAAATATTTAAACCGGATGACAGCCAGGACCAGACGACGTGGACATGGAATAACAGGAACTCCCCTTCGCTGCTCACAGGAAAACAGCTTGGCAGAGCCAGTGATGCTGAAGATCGCCCCATCTCCCGGCACTGACTCATCGCGGCTGGACGCACAGCAGAAGGAAATGCCGCCCGGTGCTGCGCCAACCCCACCCAGGCATCGCTATGGTTGAGCTACTATGTCAATCCATCTTCTTGACAGCCCTCCTCTGTTCTGCTGGCCCTCCGCTTGGACCTCCAAGCACGATGTCCTCATTCGGGGACTGGCCACTCTGAGAACACGTCAGAAGGACGCAGGGGTTCTAGCACCAAGCAAACATCTAACAGAAATGCATGGCCAGGTGCACCCAGGAAGCGACCCGCCTGTCCGTCCCCAGGAGAACGGAGAAGTCCAGCGGTGGTGTCCACGTGATGGAATCCTCCCGCTGCGAGAGGGCTGGCACGACTACGCGTCAACGTGCTCAAGTGGCAACTGTCTGGTTACACGTGCACGACACGGAAACAGCAACATGCGAAGCTACTCCCCCTCCACGTCACCGCCTCCACCTCGGTCTGCGCTCTTCCATCTCTCTAACCCTCCCCCAGAGGATTCTGGGCTCTACAATTACTTACTCCCTGTCAACACAATAGGTCCTAGGGGAGTGGGAGGGGCTCACATCACATTCCTTTCAACACTATTTAAAGTTCTTCGGTGTCTGAGGAGCAAGAGACGTGAGAAGGGGCATCCGCCAAGCTGCAGCGTGGACGCGGTCCGGTTGCTCAGAGGGCAACCCTCGAGGCACGAGCAGGGCATCGTTGTGATGGGAGAAAGACCCTGGGACAGTGTGCCCGGCCTTTTCCTCACTACTGTGGCTTTCAGACTTCCTCACAATAAGCTCCGTGATCATCCATCCGGTGCCTTCCAGAAAACTGATCAAGACGGCCCCTCTGGAATGCCCCAGTCGCCCTAACTTCCCAAGTGATCCTCTTCCCCTTGAATTCCAGTGGCCCAGCGATTCCTTTGCAAGCCCCGGTTTTGACTGGACCTCCTTTTTTGACAGTGAGGGGGAAATACAGATAGATTACGCCCCTGGGGAACCCCTCTTAGCATGCACCAGGGAGGTGAACAGCTGTCACCGTGCTTTGGAAGGTGGACGGTGCAGATGCGCTCAGGTTAAAGTTTAGCACCCTCTCCTTTCATCTCCCTTACGGTCCCTTTACATTTGCTCTAGTCAGTGGTTCTCCACCTTCCTAATGCTGCCACCCATTAATACAGTTCCTCATGTTGTGGTGACCCTGTAGGTGGGCGTATCTGCATGTGGGCGGACCCGCCTGGAGATGGATAGAGGAGCGGTGTCTTGGTTCCTAAGACCATCAGAAATATGGTCTTAGGCGACCCCTGTGAAAGTCCCTTGACCCCAAAAGGGGTCGTGACCCCCAGGTTGGAGAATGGCTGTTTTAAGATGCTCTGCTTGCTTTCCCATCGGCCTATGATAGATCACAGGGAGGAAGGCCTGGGGGCTGCAGGGGTGGGGGCGGGCCAGGAAGGCGGCTGTGGCCCCATCTTTCCTCTGTTTCTGGGCAAGTCAGCGGTGAGGGCATCGGCTGAGATAAGATGGAGGGGAGGAGGCTGGGGGTTTGGGGAGACGGGGGTGTGGAGGTCCTCGTTCTGAGGGGCAGTGGAGAGGGGAAGGACCACAGAAGCAAAGGATCTCTGACCAAGGTGGGGGGCCTCGTGAAGGGCACCCCGTGGTCTGATGGTGAGACCTGGCAGCATGCGGGTGTGTCCTCCAGCCAGCAGGGCCCCTGCAACTGACCAGGCGTGGGCTGTGCTGAGGAAAGATGATGGAAAGTGGGGAGTGGGTGCAAGGGGAGTGGCTGGAATGACTAAAGTTCTCTCAGGGACACACTTGTATTTACATGCCCTTGGGGAAAAAAAAGGGGGGGTTTCCCAATCATAATAGAGGCTTCCCAAAGAACCTGCTGAGTGACTTATAGTCAAGGCTGAGAGGTCAGCTCAGTGACTGAGGGGATCCCCTAAGGGGTCATCTGGATAGATTTTCTGGAAGGACGCTGGATGGTGGGACTGTGAGGACCATGGGAAGGACACGGGACGCCACTGTGAGGTGAGAGGACTCACCGTCAAGCGTGCAGGGGACCAGAGTCGGTGCGCTGGACAGACAGGAGGGTAGAGATGGGGACGTGGCGTGCCTGACAGATTCATGGCAGTGCTGCTCTGGAGCGGGGACTGGGTCCCACAGAAAGGGCCCTTGGGATACGGCTGCAGTCTTATTTGGAAAGGGAGTCTGCAGATGAAACTGAGTGAAGATGAGGTCATTGTGGTGGGCGCTAATCCAACATGATCCGTGTCCTTGTAAGAAGAGAAGCCATGCCAACAGACACGCACGGGGGGGGGGGGGGGGGGGAAAACGCGGCGGGATGCTGGGGGCAGGGCTGGGGAGTGAGGCATCTAGCATCTACAAGCCGAGGAGCACCTAGGCAGGGGACAGAGTCTCCCCGCCAGCCTTCAGACAGAGCGTGGCAGCCTGACTCTAGGACATCACGTCTCCAGGGTCATGAGAGAATGGGTCCTGGTGCTTTGTCATCCCAGCCCTTAGGACCTCATACACTGACCATAATAGCTCAGGACTCAGCCATGACCATGAGGATGGGGGGAGGCCAAGGAATCTAGGGGCCAGAGGTGTGGAAGGTCATTGTCTCTGTGGATCAAGCCAGGAGTGGGCGTGGGGGTGAGGTAGGATTCACATCTTTGAGCAACACGGGGCCGTGTACCCCTTGTGGGAGTCATGAATGCCTGCCACTAGGAGAGAGTGGGTGGGATTGGAAGGTGATGTGAGAGGCAGGCTGAGGGGCTTCGGAAGGAGGGAAGGGGTCTGATCAGCAAAGCAGGCCTGATTCTCGCTTCCTGGTCCGTCTGGTGAGGAAGACAGCTCTTAAGAGAGCTGCAGGTCCTAGTGACCTGGGTAGCATTGGAGTCCTGAAAGCTTGCGAGTGGCCACCAAAGATTCAAGTTCTAGTCTCTACTCTCCAGGAGCACAAGAGCAAGACAGTAACCCAGAACTCTGAGAAGATGACCTCAGAGAGTCACGACCTCACGTCATGACCTCATCTACCTTGAGAACGGGAGCACCAGATGGTGCCCGGCTACCACCAACTTGGGCTATTCTGACAAGGGTCACACTACAGTGGGAGGAAAATGGGGAGAGAGAACTCAAATTCTTTCCAGAAAAACAACACAGCTTTTTAGATCACACAGGACTTGGGACAGAGGAGTCCCCGAGACGGTTGCCCTGAGACACTCTTCAGACTTGGGAAACCAAGCCAGTCTAGTCCGTGAGCTCACCTTCCAGTGAGCTAGCAGAGAGGCACCCCAAATAGGGGCTAGCATTCTCGAGACTGGCACTCAACTCTAAAGACATCTGTGTGAGACCAAAAGGCCTCAGCGCGGAGACCCTCAGGGGACAGGGCACCCAGAGTACGGGCAATGGAAGGAAACAACCGGAACACAGTGACAGAGGGTGTAAAGCAAGCTGCCAAGGGCGGGGTACACTTGCATGACCTCAGGGGTAGGGTGTGGAGCTGGGGGGTGGTCTAGGGAGAGCCAGGGGAGCTGGGATGAGAAGTGAAAGTAGGGGTGACTCAGACAGAAGGTGAAAGGCACCAGGGACTCAAGGGGTGTGCGTCTTTCTGGCCCCTGCTGAAGCAGCGTCCCCAGAGGGACCCCGGCTGGTGCTGGCTTGTGAATGAATGGCTCTACTGTGATGGGATCTGTGAACAGAAAAAGCCACCCCCTTCCCACTGCCAGCAGGTCACTCAGGCTCACAGACCACAGGATGGAGCCAGACCGCTCCCTGGGGCTCCAGGGCTGTGAATCTTGACCGAAGCAGACTGCCTCACCTTTTGTCCTGAGAAGTGGCTGGGAGGGAGGGGGACAGGGTGGGATGGGGTAAGTGTCAAATCACTGACCTTCAGCTTAACGCTCTGCACCCCCTCAGACTGCACACAGAACAGGTGGGGTACATTTTGGGGAGGAGGGAGTGTCTGAGCTGTGTCTAAGAGCCTGTCGCCCAGGGTCCTCAACCTTCCCAATGCCGAGACCCTTTCATACAGTTCCTCATGTGGTGACCCACCCCACCCCAACCATAAAATTATTTTTGTTGCTACTTCATCATTGTCGTTTTGCTACTGTGATGAATTGGGCAACCACTGTGAAAGGGTCGTTTGACACCCCCCCAAAGGGGTCGTGACCCACAGGTTGAGAAACTGTCAGAATTCCTGGCACTCCAGTTCTGAGTCTAGTCCCAGTCCCTCCCCAAACATGTCATCCCCCTGTTGGCTCTGAGCCCAGCAGGAGCCGGACGCTCTTTCCGCAGTGCCCTGACCACCTCTGCCCACCCACCCTGCAGAGAACTTCCCCAGTCCCTCCTGCCGTACTCTTTCCCTGCAGCCATGGGACTCGCTCCCCGTGCACACACATTTATGGGCGTCCATAGGGTGGGCACAGGAAGAAGGGGCACAGGTGTGACTTGGCCTGGGGCCGGCCCTCCAGAGCAGGCAGGCCAGGACAGCTATGTGCACAGACACCCCCCAGGGTCGGAGACAGAGGCGCCCAAGCTGAGCCACGTGGGCTGCTGAGTCGGGGCCGAGCACTCTCAGCCGTGCAAGGGCACACCGAGACATGGACAGGAGCCGGGCCTTCTGCCGGGTTCTACGGGATACCCATCCTACCGGCAACCCCCTGGCCTTGCCTGGATGCTGCATGCGCACCCTGAGGGCAAAGCCTGCCGTATCCACCCCTGTTCCCTGGGGCAGATAGGTCCGGGCCTAGACTCAGGGGTGAACGAACAAGCCACAGGCGAGTTCGTGGCCAGGACACGGGCTGCTCCACCACCTTCCTTCCAGGGGCTGAGCTTCAAGGACCCCCAGAGGCTCGGGTTCCATTCCTGACCAAGGTACCTTGTTCACAGCCACTGCCTGTCCGTCGCACCCACTGTGTGTAGTGCCGGAGGCCCGGGAGAGGGTCCCATCTGTTGTGCACTGGGTCGCAATGAGCAGGAACCCACCCGACAGCACTACCGACAACCAGAAAACAATGCTCAAGAGATTTCAGCCAGAGCTCCGGGCTAAGACAGTCTAGGAAGAAAGGCCTGGTGACCAGCTCCCCTAGACCAACCCAGGAAAGCCCTGTGGGCCACAACAGCCCAATCCACTTTGCATAGAGTCATGGGGGTAGGGCAGCGGATGCTCAACCTGTGGGCTGCGACCCCGTTGAGGGTCGAATGATCCTTTCACGGGGTCGCCCGATTCATCACAGTAGCAAAATGACAGTGATGAAGTAGCAACAAAAATAATGTTATGGTTGGGGGATCCCCACCACATGAGGAACTGTATGAAAGGGTCACAGCCTGAGGAAGGTGGAGAACCACTGTGTTAGGGGTCAACGGCAGCTAACAATAACACCCCTAGAGCCCAGTCCAGAAAGCCTCAAAAGTCTGTCCCCTAAGATCTGCCAGAGAGCGGTAAGGAGCCATGGTGGCATATGGTTAGGCACTGGGCACTGCTCACCCCGGGGTCAGCCGTTTGAAACCACCAACCACCCCATGCGAGGAAAAGAGGAAGCTTTCTACTCGCATAAAGAGTTGCAGTCTCGGAAACCCAGAGAGGCAGTTCTACCCTGGTCCTCTAGGGCCGCCAAGAGTCAGCATGGATTTCATGACAGTGAGTTTGTTTGTGATTTCGAGAAGAAGGTGAGCAAAAAATGGAAAGTAGGGGCGAGGGTCAGGAGGTGGGGAGGAAACAAGGCAAATCACTGGTGGGTTTGATACATTGTTTAAGTTGCTGGATAAAAAATAAATGATGAGCTGGTATGTAACCCCAACTAAATTCACAATGAAAAGTTTAAAAAGAAAAAGCTAGTCTCCTCCCTGGGGCAAGCATGGCCTGCCCTGCCCCACGTGTTGTGCTCACGCCCCTGGGGCTCGGGGTGGCCCAGCAGCCCTGCTTCTGCTGAGTGACCTTAAGGACAACAGCAAGGAGGGTCCGTCAGACACCGTGTGGCCCTTTTCCAAGAGCAGTGAATGATTAACGCGTGCCAGGAACCGGCGTCTCGGTCTTATCCTAGTGTACATAGCAGCGCCTGAGCGCCGGGCCGGCCTCCAGCCCAGAACATATGGCAGGCTGGGCGGGTCCAGGGTGGGCCCAGTGCTCAGCCAGCCCTGCTCTCCACATCACAAACCAGACAGTGGGGTCGGGAAGTCCAGGCCGGGGACCCAGAGCTGCCCCCGAGGGAGCACGACGACCCTGAGGAGGCCTGTGCTCATCTCCCAGACGGGGGTCCGTGATGACCCCCACGCCCGGCACGCAGGCTGCTGTTGCTCAGAGCTGCACAGCCAAGTTCGACCCGGGACAGCCCTCAAGGGTTGCCTGGTCCCCTCCATGTGTCCTACCAGCCTCTTAACCTGTGAGAGATTCGATTTCTGCTTGTTAAAGGCATCCACCTGTGGTGTTGCTACTATAGCAACACTGTACACAGACGTGAACCCCCGGGGTCCGTGTAGGCTTAGCGAGGACACGGCTCTCCACGTGGCTAGCGGCTGTCCACCGTGTGTATTGGGAGTCGGTCTCTGCCTGCGGCTATCGACTCGTCAAACCAAGTCATGCTCATGGTAGAGCTTTATGGGAGCAGACGGCCTCATCTTTTTCCCACGGAGTACTTGGTGGGATTGAACTGCTGACCTGGTAGTTTGTGGTCTGACCCATCGGAGGCAGGATTAAGTTAGGTTAAAAGTTTAAATACATAGAACCCCAGGAGCGCCCTTCACCCCAACGCCTCCAGGTACAGAACAGCCATGCCCTCCAGGCAGCCCACTCCAATGCCATGCCTGCCTCCCAGAACACGCTGTGCTCCTACAGCTGCTCCTGGGGCCGACCTGTCCTAGTACTCCTCACCTGGCCTCCTGGTGCCTGGCTTAGATGGCACATCCAGCGGAGATGCACTCACCTGTGCACTGGCCTCTCCCTGCATAGGCAGGCCTCACTTGGGGAGAACCTGGGCGAATGTGCACTGGACAGGTGACAGGGAAGCTGGCCGGGTAACCAGATGGTATAGGGACATCAGTGCTAGCCAACTCAAGGCCAAGCGACCCAACTCCTCGGGGCCCTGCTTTGTGGACCCCTTGGCCACTCCTCCCTTCCCAGCCAACCCTGCAGCTGGCCCAGTCCTCTCGGCCCTGTCCTGGCTTTCCACCCTTTCTCTCTGGCTCTAGAAACCTCCAGATGCCCTGTGGGCTCTCCTGAGCTGAACCTGGCCAGCCCCAGCCCCTTGTGAGACTGTGAGGCTTTAAGGATCCACAGTGAAGGGTTACTGGGGCAGCCAAGGGGTCTGCCTGACTGGCTCTCTCAGCATGTCGTCCAGCCCCTCCCCTCCATCTGAATAGGTCAGTCTCCTGGCAGGGGGCAGCCCAGCCTCCAGAGGTGCAGTGGGAGGGCCGAAGGCTGGACTTCTCAGAAGCTAAGAATAGAGGCAATTTTTTTGGGGGGGGGCAGTCTACCTTCCCTGAGTCCCTCTGATGTGGACCCTAAGAAACTGCTTCTCAGCTGAGAGACCTGGGAGGAGGCCAAGGAACAAGGCGTGTGGGCCCTTGGACACAGCACCCACCGGAATCCACTCTGTGAGCTCCTGGGGTTGACTAGGACACAGTCCCAGGTGCGGCTGGAGGGGCTGTGGAACAGAATCAGCTGGCCATCTTCGCAGACGCGGCTGCCCTGGCTGTACTCCACCAGGGGTACCTCCTTCACTCGGAACGGGTTCGAGAACAGGTTGGTGACGCTGCTGAGGGTGTGGACCAGGCGGCCAAAGAACTGCATCCTCCCCGGGGCAGGTGGGGAGGCCCGCTGCCTGCCCCCTCCGCCTGGAAGAAAACGGGGTCTTGGGTCAGCTGGGTGTGGTCTCCCATGCCCATCTCTCCCTGGACAGCGGGGCCCTGCACAGGAAGAGAAGAGAAGAGAAGAGGGAGACGACACTGAGTGGGGACGAGGAGGCATGAGTGGGCATTCCTGAGCTGCCATGCTGCCAAGGCGGCCCCATAACTGCCCTGCTCCCTGAGGAGACTCTGGGCAGCAAAGAGTCCTGGTGGCATCGTGACTAAGGGCCCTGCTGCGAAGGGAAGGCCTGATGGTTCAAACCCACCCCGTCAGTCAATCGCAAAAGAAGAGAGCAAGCCTTGATGGCCGGCTCCATGGGAGATCCCAGCCTGTGGACTGTGCTGCGGTGCTGCCTCACACGGAGGATAGGATGTTCCGCACGAGCCAGCGGACCTCTGCTGGGTTCAGGAGCCATAGCATGAACGGACACAGGCTGGGAGCCCTCACACACAGCCAGTGACCCCCGTGGAAATCACTAGGGGCATAGACATTCCATATGACCGGCAGTACCAATGCTGGAGGTAGGCCCTCAGGAAGTAAGAGCCATCGCACAGAGATGTGGCACTGTTCACGAGAACGCGAGGCTGGGGACAGCCCGATGGCCGTCAGTGGAAGGATGGAGACAGAAACTCGAGGCATGCACACAAGGGAGTCTGTGCCTCGCTGAAGGACAACAGCGATGAAACCACGAAGCACGTCGTGACGTGGATGGAGCTGGCGCACGTGATGCTGAGTGAAGTCAGTCAATCAGAAAAGGGCAGATATTGCACGAGACACCATGAGAGAGAGGAGAACCAAGACAGAGATGCCAAAGGGAACAGACTGGAGGCTAGCAACGGAGGTGGAGGTGGGGGTGGGACAGGGGCAGGGGGTGGGGGAAGCCAGGGACTAGAGAGCTAACAGGGGTTGACCCGGGTGGAAAGGAGGGAGGGAGGGCTGCGAGAGGGAGGAGGGCTGGGGAGAGAAACTGAAGGTGGGGAGGAACTGATGAGTAGTTTTGAACGGATGAATGCAGAGTCAGGAATCTAAAATGTCAAAGCCCCACCTCCACAATCTCATTCAGAATTTAAAAAATAAAAAAGATTATACTGTCTAGGGAATCAACCCTAGGGGGTGTTTGTCTAGTCTATCTCATGGGTCACTATGAGAATCGACAGCACTCCACCACCACCAACACCTGGGTTGACAGTAACACACACACACACACACACACACACACACACACACACACACACACACACACACAGCCACTGAGTTGATTCCACTCAGTGATACTGCAGGACAGGGTAGAACTGTCCCTGGTGGGTTTCCAAGCCTATAACTCTGCGGGAGTGGAAAGCCCATCTTTCTCCCTTGATCATGACCCCAGGAGGCTCTAACTGAGAACTTGCTATCAGAAGGCCCTGGGCTAAGCATGCTGCGTGGATTCTCATTGAAGGCCTCACGTGTGACAGGGTCGGGGTGCAGGTCCGGAGCCACGCTGACCCACTGCGTGGTCTTGAGCAAGTGACTTAATGTCCTTGTGTCTCTGTCTCTCGCCTGTAAGCTGGGATACCTGACAATCGCGCCTGTTGGAGAAAGGCTGGCTCACTTGGCTGTGACCCCGTCTCCCTCCTATAGAGGAGGAGTCAGACAGACGACAGGCATGTGGAAGCCTTGGAGGCTGGTGACAGGAAGTCAGCTGGGAGCCCCCATTTCCCCTGTCATAAAGAGAACGTTTGCGGGGATGCTTGTTCCCAGGTCCAGGGTCCCGCTTCCTTCTGCACCCGGGGACTGTAAGGACAGAGAGTGAGGTGGAGAGAAACCACGAGATACGACACTTCCGGGCACCGGGTTCACACGCGATGTTTTCTTTTCCCCAAACGGCACGTACAGTGATCACGGGGGGAGGGTGTGTGAGGGGGGTGGTCCTTCAAAAATTGATGGAAGAATTCCACTACTTTCTCATTCTATTATTCCAAAGCTTGTGAAGTCCTCTGGTATTAATTTTTCTATTTTTAAGAAAAAGGCGGTAGAAGGTGGACCCCTAGGCTGGCTGCCAGGAAGGTGGGGGGGCTCTTAGGGTCAGACCTGGGCATGGGGGCCTGCCCACGGGTGCCTGGAACGCACCACCTCACAGAGGCTGAATGTCACCATGGGAGTCTGCCCCATCTGGTAAGCTCCATGCCAGCCCTGCCCCCAGAGGAGAGCCCCGTGCCTCAGGGCCGTCCTCCTCCTTGATGGGAGGGCAGTGTTCACAACCATATGGCCACACACACAGAACAAGGACTTTGGTGACGATGGCCCTGGCTGTCCTCCAGCCCTCAGGTTGCCAGGAGGACGAGATGACGTCATGTGGGTGGGGAAAGTGTCTGGAAGCAGCTGACTGTGGGCACACAAACAGTGGCCTTTGTTACCGCCAGCCTGGAGGGAGGGAGGGAAGGAGGGAGGGAAGGAAGTGAGAACCACCGGCGGGTCCTGCGCCAGTCTCCCCGTCGCCAGCCAGGAAGGCACCAAGTACAGAGCAGAGCACTGAGTGTCCTTCTCACTTCTGGAACCTTCTTCCTGGTCCCAGCAAGGGCCCTTGCCTCCCTCGCCCCTAACTCCAGAGGCCAGGGGCTTTCTGGGAGGGTGCCCAGGACCTCTGTAGCCCCTCCCAAGGGGACTCCTGGCAGTTCCCAGGCTGCCCCACCCTTGACCTTCCCCTGCTGGTCCTATTCTTCACTGGCTCTGGCCTGAGCAGCACAGGTGGGCATCCCTCCCAGGCACCAAGGCCAAGGGCCGGGCACTGAGGCCAATCATGTACCACTGGCACAGGAGCTTCTGAGGTCAACTTGAGTGGGGCCATCCTGCCTCTCTCTTCCGTGCAATTCCCAGGAGCCAATGGGGTCTGCTCCCCATTCCCGCTCCCTCCGCTGGAGAGCCTGCTGGAGCAATTCCAGCTCGTAGGCCCAGTGGGAGCCCTGGGGGTATAGTGGTTAGGTCGGGCAGCTAACTTCAAAGTCAGCAGTTCGAGACCACCAACTGCTTGGTGGGAGAGAAACGGGGCTTTCTACTTCTGTGAAGAGTGACAGTCTCAGAAACTCACAAGGGGGGGCTCGTCCCTGGCCTATCAGGGGGCAGTGAGTCTGGTTTGGTTTGGAGGGGCCAGAGAGGACAGCACAGAACAGCTCCCTGGAGGTTCCAGAGTGGTGAACCGCGACAGTCTCTGTCTCCTGAGAAGCGGCTGACGGGTTTGAACCACCAACCTTTCTAGCCGCCTGGTGCTCATCCCCTGCGCCACCAGGAAGGGTCTATCTCACTGGCCCCATTTTAAAAACAAGGAAATCAAGAACCAGAGAGGCCTCCAAATGGGGCAAAATGAAGTGGGGCAAGTGGCGCCCACCTAGAGAGAGATGGAAACCCAGCTGCCCCTCTCAGGAAACCAAAGGAGACAGGGGGAGGCCAACAGGGACAGGGGCTGGGGAGGCCCGAGAAGTGGCTACCTGTTTCCTGAGACACAGGGGTTCAGCCCAACAGGGGCCACAAATATTGGGGTGGGAGGGTACCATGAAACAGTCAAAGCCCCCCCTCAAAGGCCAGGAGGGAGCAGCTGGTGGTAGCTCCCTGGCATTTCTGTTGCACGGGCAGTACGTGTAAACGGAGACGATTTACACACACGGGAGGAGGAGCACAGGTCGTGTGCCAACGCTGGCTGATGTCAGGGACCGGAGCATCCTTGGAGGCTGGTATTTATGTGGATCCTGAAATCACCACACACACACACACACACACACACACACACACACACACACACACACACACCCAGGTCCTAAGGGACAGCAGGAGTGTGGGGGTGGGGTGTCTCAAGGTCAGTCCTTGTACCCCGAGGGGAAAGGCTGCTGGCAGAGGTGATGGGTTGGTTGTGGAGGCAGTCGGGGGAGCTGGGTTGGTTGGGGCAAGGAGGTCTCAGCAGGCAGCAGGCAGTGGAGCAAACATGGGCAGAGTCCACAGGCACCACGGGCAGGGAATATGTCCGTTTGGACACTGGGTAACTGTCGGGCCGTGAGTCGAGCAGCCCCTGCCCCTGCTCTTTCTCCTGGTTTACAGTCAAGGGGGCAAGGCGTTACTGGAGACCACTTCCCCAGAGGAGGCAAGAGGAAGGGCTGGCCCTCTGCCAGAGTTCTCTGTGGAGAACTGCTCCCCTGAAGGCGGTGGCGGGGGCTGGCTGTGTCATCTGGCCTGTTGTCTGCCACCTCCCTGGGCCCAGCCGGCCCTCTGAGGCCCTGGTGTAGTGGCCACCCCTCCCAACACCGTCCTTGTGTTCACCCTGTTGTCCCACACTCCCCTCCCGGTCTCACGATGCAGTGGTCGAGGGGGCTCCCTGACACCCACCACCTAGGGCCATGATGCCCCGGCCCCTCCCTGCTCAGCCCTGTTGCCTCACAGCCCTCGAGCCTCAGAGTACCCACAGGGAGCCCATTCCCTCTGCCCACCATGGCCTTCTGCTCCTCCAGCCTCAGGCAAACGAATGAACCCCTTCTCTTTCTCCAAGAGCCAGGCCCAGTGCCAACTCCTCCAAGAGCCATAACCCTGCGCCGGCCCCTCTATTCAGCCCCATGTGTGCCCCCAAAGCAGCCGACACAGGCCCCCACTGGGTGTTCACTCATGATAGCCACAGCACGTGTGCTGCCGGTTGGGGTGCCCACACTCCCATTTGGTCACCTGCAGCACCATAGGTATTGGACCAGGTCTGGGGAGAGGAGTGGAGACACACGAGTGCCCCTCTCTCCAAGGCTGGTGGAGCAGATAGAGCCCCTCTCCTTGTGGGTCGGAGTCAGGGGCTCACGCCCTCTTTCTCCGAGGACAGAGCGCTTGAAGTCACGCTCTGCTATTCCCAACCCAAAGACTCTTCACCCTGCCTGCTTCCTTCTGGAAGGAGCCCGCTGAGAATTGCCCAATGCATGACCGGAGTCCGAGGCATGGGGGATTCTGGGAACATGAAACGCAGGCCTCGGGAGCCCTGGATGCTGCTTATGACAGGATGTCCCATGACTGGGACAGCTGCTGGCCAGTCCTGGCAGCAGCACAGCGACATCCCCTCTATGGCGAGCAGCCCCCGCATCCCCTGGGCGAGGACTCGAACACGCACAGGGTCTGCCTGGGTGACAGTGGCCTTTGGTGGCTCTGCTTCCTTCCTGCACCAATTAGCGCCTGCTCCCCACAGCACAAGAACGAACACCTCCCCTCACGAGACCACTGTGCTGTCACAGTGCGCGCTGCTCAGAGATCAGAGGTGCAAAATTGGGCCTAAAATCCAGCAACCATTAACTCACTGCCATCGCGTGGACACGGACCTCCAGGACAGAGTGCAACTGCCCACAAATCTCCAAGAAAGTCACTCTTTTTTTTTGGGGGGGGGGGCAAGTAACTCTTCACAGGAGTAGAAAGGTCCATCTTTCTCCTGCGGAGCAGCTGGTGGTTTCAAACTGCTGACCTTGCAGATTGCAGCCCCACAGTTATTCTCCGTGTTTAGCCTTTAGGGAAACTGAGGGCCAGATCATGGACATGGGGAGCCTTGCCTGGGGACTCAGTTCATGCCTCAAACAGGAGGCAGAGAGCACACCACAAAGCCCCCCCGAGAAGCCCAAGAAGATGGTCAGGAGAGTCCGAGTGCCAGCAGGGGTCAAATCCAAGGCCATTGCTACACCCCCTCTGGGCCTCACAACTACCTGTGCTGCTTTCCAAAAAAACCTCCCTCCAATGTCCCTTCTGTCCTTGGCTCCTCCTGGATGGCCCCACAGCACAGCTCCATTGACCCAACACCCACAGATCACCAACTCTACAGCCCACTCTCCACCCAGCATGCATCATCACAGGGCCCCCCTCAAGCATCTGGAAAGGCAGTAGAGGCCCCAGCTCCACATTACACCCAGGACTCCTGGATGTCAGGGGTCAGGGTGGGTGCCCAGACTGCCTTCAAGAGACGCCTCCATAACAAGTAATTGATGGAGATAAGAGTTGTATGGGTCCCTAATAAAATGTAAAAAAAGAAAAGAGGAGAAAAAAATGATTAGGGCAGGGACTGTACAGATGTGCTTTATACAATTGATGTATGTATATGTATGAACTGTGATAAGAATTGTATGAGCCCCTAATTGTTAAAATTAAAAAAAACAAAAAAAAAACAAGTAATTGAGGGAGGGTGAAGCTCAGCCTCAAGGGCACTGCAAAGCCAAGGTCATCTTTTCCAGACGCACCGTGACTCACACACATCAGAGTAAAACGCTCTCCAAACAAGGGGGAAAGCACGCCTCTAGACTCTTAAATGAACTGTGGATGGAAGCAACTTCCTGAGGCAGCTGCCAATGATGAGAGATGGAGGGAACTTTAAGAGAACTTTGGGCAGGTGGCAGGGGACCCAGTCGTCACCTCATAAATATTGATGGGGATACTATGGACTGCCGAAGAACAAACAAATCTGTCTTAGGGACGGACAACCAGACTACTCCTTAGAAGGGAAGCTGGCCAGGTTGTCTCACGTGCTTTGGGCATGTTGTCAGGAGAGCCCGGTCCCCGGAAAAGGGCATCTCGCGTGGTAAGGTAGACGGTCAAAAGAAAAGCGGAAGGCCCTCGACGCGATGGACTGACACCCCACGCAGGACAACAACGGTGAGCATGGCCCGGGACCGGGCAGTGTCTGGGTGTGGTCTACACAGGGTCACCATGAGTCGGACTGACCGGACCGCCCCTGGTGACAACAGTCCCTGCTAGGCAGTGTTCTAACAGGTGGGGTGAGATTAGTGAGCCAAGGTTACACAAGCACCTTCCTTCCCTCCTGTGACTCCGGTTTTGGAGAGGGCTACAAATCACTCAGAAGGTAAGTAGTAGAGAGAAGTACGTTTTAGATACAGCAAGTGGAAGTGAAAATCGTCGAGATGTCTTGGCGAAGCGCTTTCTGGGCAAAGGGAAAATCCCCTCCCCCCAAAATAAGACAAAACAAACTCACTGCCATCGAGTCAATGCGCACAGAGACCCCATAGGGGAAGGTAGAATTTCCCCCGTGGGTTTCCGAGACTAGAACGGGAGTAGGAAGCCTCATCTTTCCCTGGAGGGGGGGCTGATTTCAAACTGCTAACTGCGTGGTTAGTAGCCCAATGAGTAACCGCTATGCCACTGGGGCTCCTAGGCCAAAAGAAGGGCATGTGCAAAGGCCCTGGGGCTGGAGCAAGTGAGGCTGGTAGGTACCGGGGCAGACGAGGCCAGTGAGGTCAGAGGTCATGTACACTGATAGCTGAAGCCACTGTAGGGCTTGGGGCTGAGGTGCAACACTTGCAAGGGGATCACAGGGACGGTTTTGTTGAGAAGAGGCTGATGGGGGCAAGGACTGAAGCGGAGGCCAGGACAGAGACCAGTACATGCGTCCCAGCAGGAGGCGATGCCTGGGTGACAGTTGGGTGACCAGAGGGGCTGATTGTGAAAGGAGAGCCCATGGGATTCAGTGGCAGAGTAAGCGTGGGGTGAGAAAGGCGCAACAGGGATCCCCTCTGAGCTTTGACCTGAGCAACCTTAAAAAACTTAAAAAAAGAAACACTCCTCAGATGGGGAAGAGGGTGGGAGGGGCCAGCTGGAGCTGGGTGGTACAGGGGTGAGGGCTACCAGATGCTCAATTCTCTTAAAGTTTGAAATGCCTTAGAGCAGTGGTTCTCAACCTGGGGGTCAAACGACCCTTTCACAGGGGTTGCCTGATTCATTATAGTTGCAAAATTACAGTGATGAAGTAGCAACAAAAATCATTTTAAGGTTGGGGGGGGGTCACCACAACATATGGAACTGTCTGAAAGGGTCACAGCATTAGGAAGGTTGAGAACCACTGCCTTAGAGTAAGGTGCTGGATGAGTGACAGATGAGGGTGTCTATCATGTGGGGAAGAGACACAGAGTGGTCAGGAGACATATGTTTGTCCTTGTGGAGACAGTAGTTGATGCTCTGAGACTGGGTGAGATCATCACCCAGTGAATGAAGGAGCACAGACAGAGAGGCATTGAAGACACAACCTATTAAAATCCGACCTATTAAAATCCACTCTAGAAGATGCAAACATTTTCTCCCAGGGAGCCACCCTCTACTGAGTGATCTGGTTACCCCAGCCTTCATGAGAACCCCTTAGCATCTACTGTTCCACCCCACACACAAACTCGCAACACACACACACACACACACACACACACACACAGAGGATTTAAACTCCTCCTCCTATGTCTGGGAGAATAATAAGGCTGTCTACACCCATAAAGAGTTAGTCTAGGAAACCCACTGAGGTAGTTCTACCCTGTCCTAGTGGGTCACTCTAGGTCAGAATCAACTCGGTGAGAGTAAGTTTGGTTTTTCGGTTGGTTTTTGGTCCTTTATCTCTTGGTGATGTCTCATTCTACCAAGTGAGGGGCAAAGTCCCTTTCGAACATACCATCCTTTAACAAGAAAGCCATGGAAGGGAGGGACAAGTGCCCTGTTTACTGAGACAATACTAGTGACCCTGTCATGGGTGTTCCAGCACTGCCCACAGGTGAAAGCTCAGCTCTGACCTCAATATCGGTGTGACCGCAGGCAAATAACACTATGTCATGGGTCACCCGGAACCTAACAGGCAGGCAGTAACCATTTGATGACTAAATAATGAAGGGATACAGGCGAAGGATGCTGTTGTTGCGGTTCGGGCTTGAGCGCATTGCCTCAGCCATGACCTCAGTCTAGCTCAGTGAGGGTCTTCCTCTTGCTCCATGGCCTTTTACTTTACCAAGCACGTTATCATTTTCCAGGGGCCATTCAGTCCCTACTGGTAACACAGTAAGGACAGCATACATTGAAAAGCCTGATGTTGAGGCAAAAAGGGGGAACCAATTACAAGGATCTACATATAACCTCCTCCCTGGGGGACAGACAACAGAAAAGTGGAAGAAGGGAGACATTAGACAGTGTAAGATATGACAAAATAATAATTTATAAATTACCAAGGGTTCATGAGGGAGGGGGAAGCGGGGAGGGAGGGGGAAAATGAGGAGATGATACCAGGGGCTTAAGTAGAGAGCAAATGTTTTGAGAATAATGAGGGCAACGAATGTACAAATGTGCTTTACACAACTGATATATGTATGGATTGCGATGAGAGTTGCATGGGCCCCCAATAAAGCGATTTTTTAAAAAGCCTGATGTCGAGGGTTGACCAATAAACACATGTCAAATAATAAAGGAAAGACAGTTACCACCTGCTCCTTTCTCCCCCCTCTTTTTTTAATGCTGTCCATTTCCCTTTGCTTTCCTTCCCTAACTCCTGCCCAGACCACGTGGCTCCACGGGGTCACACCGATTACAAAGCTTTGTACATTTCCTCTCTCAAATTTGGAACCTCAAGGCAGCCTCGAGAAAGGCAAATACAGATGAAGAAACTGAGATGGACACACACACACAAACTGAGAATATTTTAAAGCAGGGGCAATAACAAAGCAAGCATTCAACTCGAGGGTGGAGCCCCAGTGTTGCCAAGCCAAACCTGCCTAACATCCTGTTGAGCGGGTAAGAGGGCAGGTGAGAGGGAAAGATCCAGAAGCTCAGGGCAGGGAAGCTACTTGTTTGGGGTCATGTGAGTCGCCTATGAAAAATCTGGGCACAGATCCATGAGCCTTTATCCCACACCCACAGGCCTGTCCCTCCCAGTCACGTGTCACCAAGGTCACACAATCCCTGTGACCAGCTCAGGTCATCTGCAGGGGCAGAAGGTGGGTGCAGGAGGAGTAGGAGGTTGTGGCGGGACCCCAGATCGTGGGGAAAGTGGGAGCCTGGTGGGCAGCAGGCTACATTTGAAATACGGGGGTGCCCGCGACAGAAGTGGGGAGTTAGAAACGGGGACCAGCAAAGAAAAACCTAGAGGTACGAATGGAGGAATGCAGGAGAGCGGAGCGGTTGGGAATACACCGCGGCGGGAGGGCGGAGAGTACTTTGAAGGTAAGGAAGGGCAATTAACGCGGGCCAGGCGGAGGCCGGAATCAGGAAGGGCTGACTCAGGAAGTGAGGGATACTAATGGAGGGACACCGGGGGTACTGAGGGGGGGCTCAGGGTCGAGGCTGGGGCACACGGTCTGAGGCGAAACTAAAGAGGTCACGGGATGGGAGTTAGGGATCAATGAGAGGACACAGAGGGAACCGGAGTCAATGGAAGGCATGCCTCAAAATCGGGGAGCACGGAGACGGCCCCATCGAGGGGCTCGGTGGAGCCGCCAGAGCCTCGGCCGCGCGTGAGGTTTGGGAAAGGGCCCTAAACCATGGCTCGCCTGCGCCGTCACTCACCTCGACTTACTCAGCACCTTCTACTTCCGCAAATAAATGCTCCCGGGGCCACGTGACCACTCGGCCACAAGCCCGCTTTCCGCCAATCGCTGAAGCCCGTCGTCCGTACCGCCGCTCTGGCTCCGCCCCCCAGCGCCGCGAGCGCCCCGCCGGCGACCGGGGTGGGCGGGGCTCCACGGCTCTTGTAACTGCCCAATGGACGGGCTCCCGTCGCCGGGGGAGGACGGGCTTCCTGCTGCAGCCAATGGACGGCGGCGGGGCGGGGCGGCCGTGACTGGGCGGGGCGGGACGTCACGTGATGGCTCGTTGGTCGCCGTGCTGAGCAGGGTTGAGCGCTCCTGCGTTTTCCTTGCCCGCCTCTCATAAAATGGTCAGAAGCCTGAAGCCTGTGGAAGACAAAAAGACGAGGAGGAGGCTGCTTTGCTTTTGCCGAACAGCCCCAAACCTACAGTTGGCCAGATTTAGCAAATTAAAACTCCCAAATAAAAATTCTTACCTAGGGCAAGATATGACAAAATAACAATGTATAAATTACCAAGGGCACATGAGGGAGAGGGGGGCGGGGAGGGCGGGAAAAAAAAAAAAGAGGACCTGATGCAAAGGGCTTAAGTGGAGAGCAAATGCTTTGAGAATGATTGGGGCAGGGAATGTGCGGATGTGCTTTATACAATTGATGTATGTATATGTATGGATTGTGATAAGAGTTGTATAAACCCCCAATAAAATGTAAAAAAAAGAAAATGATTAGGGCTAAGAATGTACAGATGTGCTTTATACGATTGATGTATGTATATGTATGGATTGTGATAAGAGTTGTATGAGCCCCTAATAAAATGTTAAAAAAGAAAAGAAAATAGCTTGTAAACCCAAAAATAAATAAATAAAATTTCTTACCGTCCAGCTAAAAGAATATGGAACAGAATTCCCCTGAAAAACTGCGTGCTGTTTTCATATTTAACTGGGAGGGCTGTATTTTTTTCAAGCAGCCCTGTGTGAAACCCAAGTCGGGAGGTATCTTAGCATTTTTATTAGAAATGGGCAAATGCTATCTGGGGGGCTCAGATGCCTCATTTGATAAGCAGGCAACGGTAACACCTCACGGGCTTGTGACAACCAGAGAGAAATGACCCTGTGCCTACGTACTGTGGGATCTCAGTAAATCGCAGTTGTTCGTGATTAATCGTGTGGATAATGAGGTGCCCAGAAAAGAAGGCAAGAGACTGGGTTTTAGTCACAAATCTTATCAACCTCTTCCTTGCACCAGTAAGCATGGGTAGACAGCTTTTCTTCCCTTAATGATTCCATAGCTGTGAGTAGATGAATTCCTCAGAATGGCCACTGTTCACACCAGCCGTGTACTTGCTGTTATTGTTCCTGTGCAGATGTGGAGAAGTGTCCTCCTCAGTAACTCAAGACATTAGTGCGCAGATTGGGGAGCCTGGGGAAAAGAACAGCCAAAGCTATTTGAGCGGAGGTCTAGTTAAGAATCTAGATGGAAAAAAAAGAATCTAGATGGGTTAATAAAAGTTACCATAGTTACTACTCTTTGTAGAGAGCTTTCCCAAAGAGGTTCCCTAGTGGTGTCCTGGCAAGGCGTGGGGCTGTCAAAACCACTGTAAATAGTGAGTCTCAGAAACCCACAGGATCACTGAGAGTCGCATGGACCCAAGAGTTTTCCCAGTTACAAAGTGATTTCATCCATTCGCCCAGCACAGTTCAGCTGGTCTACATTCTCTAGGTGAGAAAACTAGTCTCTAAGGGTGGAACTTTGACCCAGGGGTTCAGCTTGTGACTTAGAGAAAGCATTGAATGTGGAGAATTCTCATGAGGAGAGCTTGCCCAACACACCCCATATCTGTGAAGTTAGGGCGATGGTTATCAGGGAGCTTGCTAGAGGCCAGGCATTCCATTCCCACTGAGCAATCTGATTTGAGAAAGCCAGTAGGGTCCATCCCACTCTTCAGCAAAACAGCCCCCTTGGAATCCAGGGTGGATGATACCTTCAGGGCCAAGGGTGTGAGGGGCGATGCTGGGAGAGTGTAGGGTGAGTGGGTTGGAAAGGGGGAACTGATTACAGGGATCCACATGTGACCTCCTCCCTGGGAGAGGGACGGCAGAGAAGGGGGGGGAAGGGAGACTCTGGATAGAGCAAGATATGACAAAATAACGATGTATAAATTACAAAGGGCACATGAGGGAGGGGGGAGCGGGGAGGGAGGAAGGAAAAAAGAGGACCTGATGCAAAGTGCTTAAGTGGAGAGCAAATGCTTTGAGAATGATTGGGGCAGGGAATGTATGGATGTGCTTTATACAATTGATGTATGTATATGTATGGATTGTGATAAGAGTTGTATGAGTCCCTAATAAAATGTAAAAAAAGAAAAGAAGAAAAAAAAAGAAAATGATTAGGGCAAAGAATGTACAGATGTGCTTTATACAATTGATGTATGTATATGTATGGACTGTGATAAGAGTTGTATGAGCCCCTAATAAAACATTTAAAAAAAAAACCAGCCCCCTTGTGTTTAATTAAAGTGGTAACTTGGGCAGCCTAGACAAGCAGCTGAGCTGAACTGCAGAAAGGGCTGGCAGCAGATGGATCAAACATTGGCGACACTCAATGATGCGCAAAACGAGGATCTCCCGAGCTGATGCGGTTGCGTGCCCCTCCCCTAAGCATTTCTGGTCGAAGCTGTTGAATGAGTGGAAAAAGCAAGAGAGGAAATATAGGTGATTATTAGTTAGCATTGAAAGAAAGAGTGAAGGAAGGGGGGCAGTAAGCACAAGGAGGACACTGTGTGGGCCGTCCTGTGTTGCATGCTAGGGCCGTGTTCAAGCTGGCCGCTGAAGTCACAGAGCTTGTCTTGAGGGGCTGTGTGGCTGTGCTGGGCCCTGCAGCTACAAACATCACACCACCCTCAAAGAGCTCCTGGAGCTAGTCTCCCTGAAAGAAGGACAAACAGATGGTGGGCAGGCCTACAGTCCAGTCTGTGCGTCGCGCTGCCTTTGAGCTTTGGGGGTCCTGAGGAGGATCGGAGTCATCCCATTTTCTAGATGAAAAGACCAAGGGTCTTTGAGGAGAGCCACACGTCAGTGAGAGTCGGCAGCAGCATCAGGACCTCCCGCCCTGTCCTTTCTTTCCTGCCTGAAACCTGAGGAGTGTCCACAAAGTTCTCGGTGCTGGCAACACCATGGCGAACAGAACAGACCAAGAACACATCACAGGCCTGCCCTCCTTCACTAGTGGGCCGGACACTAAAGAGAGAAGTGAAAAAGTAGAGTCGTTCGCGCTGAAGTCTCGAGGGTGCCTCCCGTCGGCCTCTTCCTTTCAGAAGTGGTGACCCTGGTTGAGTCAGGGTGTGTGGATAGGAGGCCCATGGACTCATCCTGCCTTGACCAGTGTGTTTGAACACTTCAAATACAAGCGTTGGGGGAAAATAAAGAAAGTGGGATGCTGTTGGTGTGGCTGTTGAGTCCCCACTTCCCCAACTTGGTGTCCCCCTGTGTTGCAGTCTAACTGCCCCGTGGGGTCTCCTGGACCGGCCACTTTCTGCATGTAGTTCAGCAAGCCGTGGGGGGTCTCTAAGGGCCTGCCTCCGGGTGAGCAGCAGATGGCAGATGCTTGCACCAGCCAGGCCGGCGCTGTTGTGTGTCGTGTCAATTCCGAGTGAAAGCAGCCCTACGTGATCTGTCCTGCAGGGCTTCCCAAGACGGTAAGCTTTACAGGAGCTTGTCACCAGGTCTGGTCTCCAGGGACGTCACCGTGCTGGGTTTAAACCCTCCACCTCTGGTTAACATGGAATACTTCTGGTCAGGGCTCCACCCACCCAGGAAAGCTGTTGCTAAGTTGGGGAGTGCAAGTAGGGCAGAGAGATAAGGGAGGGTTGTAATTTGCAAGAGGGTGGCCAGGAAAGCCTGCACCCAAAGAGGGAGGCACCGAGGGGGTGGTCTGAAGAAGATCATTGCTGGCAGAGGCAGCAGGGGTGAAGGCGCTGAGCTAGGAGCTGTCTAGTCCGTTTCCAGAAAAGCAGGCAAGTGAGCAGGAACATCATAGGCCACAGGAACAAAGGAAGATTGGGAGGTGGGAACTGTAGGCCATTCTACTAGCTTCAGACCTTCCATCAAGGGAACCGGGGAGCCGTGGGAGAGTTCTGAATAGAGGAGTGACCTGATCAGACTTGGATGCTTCACAGTTCATGTCGTGTCACCTCTGTGAGAACAGACACTTTGGACAAGGCGACCTGTGGAGGAAGCCAGTGCAGAAATGCGAGTGACCGATGCCGGAACAACCATCATCCCATTTAACCATCCCAACAGAGAACCGGTCCACTCAACAGGAGAGGAGGTGGAAGGTGCTTGGAGAAGGCAGGCATTGGTTAGCTGAGCTAGAGGAGGCTTTGTGAGGCCAGGACCCGTGCCTCTTTACCCGTGCCCGTGTTTTCAGGAGGAGCCTTGGTGGCACCATGATCAAGCGCTTGGCTGGTCACTGAAAGGTCGGCGATTTGAACGCGCCAGCCCCTCTGAGGGAGGAAGCTGTGGCAGCCAGCTTCCGAAGATGAAACAAAGGATCAGGCCTTCTCCATCCTGGGGGGTCCTTGGGAATCAGAAGAGACGGATTCGGCAGCAATGGGTTTGGAATTTTATGCTTTGTGGGAAGTCCCTCGGACCCATCATGGTAGAGTGGCTTACCTGGGGTATGCTGATGACCCACCAAGGTCGCAATTCGAACCTACCAGCCGCTCCAAGAGAGACAGCTGAGGCTTCTCTGTGCCTCAGAAAGATTTACAGCAGGGATTCTCAACCCATGGGTTGCGACCCCTTGGTGGGGGTCGAATGACCCTTTCACAGGGGTCCCCCGATTCATCACAGTAGCAAAATGACAGTGATGAAGTAGCAACGAAAATAATGTTATGGTTGGGGGGTGGTCACCACCAAATGAGGAATTGTATGACAGGGTCGCGGCACAGAGGAAGGTGGAGAACCCCTGATTTCCAGCCTCAGAAACCCACAGAGGCTATTCCACTCTGTCCTCCGGGGCGCCGGGGGATGGTGGTGGTCGGAATCAACTCGATGGTGTGAGTTTGATTGGCTGGGGATGGACCGCTCAGCTGCTGACCAAAAGGTTGGCGGTTCATATCTGCCCAGACGACGCTCAGGAGGTGGGGGGTGAGGGTGGGGGGCAGGCTGTCCACCAGCCATCTCAAAACCCAAAGAACACTGTTGTGCTCTGTAAAGTCTGAAACCTTTTCACCCGGCCCTTTACAGGTAAAAAGTCTCCGGATCCTGTTCTCAGGTTCACCGTGAGTCAAAATCAACTCCATGGGTGGCAATGCCCTTTTGCTTTGGCCTGATTCTCAAGCCAAGGCCCCCGCCTCTCCCGAGTGACGCATGCCGATTGTGATCAGCTGCTGTGCTCGGAGGCTGGCGGTTCGAGCCCACGCAGCAGCTCTGCTGGAGAAAGACCTGGATAAACAGCCAGGGAAGGCTGCCTGGGGTGCTGTCATTGCGTCTCAAAGGTTTCCAAGAACAACGGCCACCGTCTGAGTGTGTGTGGACGGGCAGGTCACTGAGACACAGACAGACTTCGAAGGGCCCCGGGTCCCGAGTGTCAAGCTGCAGGGGCAGGCCTTGTCCCCTGGGCCGTGAAGAACTCTCTCCTCCGGCGAGCGACTGGGGGGTACGGAGGCTGCGAGGCGCCTGCTGACTTGCCAAGGGGACACTGGGGAGAATAAACAGCCTCTTCAGGAAGGAAATGAGTGTAGGTGACCTTGGCTGTGACCCGGCAGCCACACATGTGTGTTCCCCTCTGAAGGGGAAAAGCCAGTCCTGGTCAGGAAAGGGAGGATGTCTCCAGGCTGGGGGCCCTCCAGCGCAGCTCAGGGGCTCACAGAGCAGACTGTGGCCTCAGGGGACACTAACTCTCAAGGCCACTGTGTATAGGAAGCTCACCAAGCAGCCCCCAAACCTGGATGGTGAAGAACTGAGGTTTGAAGAGACTGAGCAGAGGACGCCCTGCAGAGCAGGGAAGCACCCATCAGACAGTGCCTCTTCTCTCTGGGCTGGGGGTGCATGCAGGACCCTTGGGGGTCCTTCTTCTCACGCCCTGATTTCTTCATGCTTCCCTGGGCTTCTGGGCCCCACTTCATTTGCTTCCAGAGCGGGACCTAAGTCCAATCTCCCTCTCGCCGGGCGGGACACCCAAGAGACCTTCCTGCTCTGAAAGTGGCCATGAACTGCACTCAGACACAGCGCCCTGGCTCATACAAATGGGGAGCCCCGCTTGTTGCAGGTTCTAGTTCCCCCAGAAGGCCCTCTGGAGAAAGGTCCGGGGACTGACTGCTGCCACAGCAGCCACCGCCAACCCGGGGAAGCCCCGTGGCCCTCGCCATGCAGGGCGTTGCCACGAGTCAGAACCGACTCAACCACCAGCCGGATTTGCCTCCAGTGGACTGGGGCAGGTGAGGTTCTCCTGAAGAAGTCATGAAGTGACAGGGAGTCTCGCTGCAGACTCAATCGAGCAGGCCAGGTGAGGGATGCTGTATAGACTCAATCGAGCAGGCCAGGTGAGGGATGCTGTATAGACTCAATCGAGCAGGCCAGGTGAGGGGTAGCAATTGGCCCCATCATCCTGTGGGCTTCCCATCCCATCAGGTGATGTCTTTGTTCTCCTCCTCTGTCCAACTCGGGGTGGGCGCTAAAGGCTCTGCTTATCTCAGTCCCTGAGGGACATGGGCTGAGGGAGGCTTCCCTGATAATTCTGGCAAGGGACAGAAAACGTGTGTGTGTGTGTGTGTGTGTGTGTGTGTGTGAAACAGAGAGAGAGAGTCAGAGTCAAGTCGGACGGGTTCTTAAGGCTACTGTTCAAAAAGGACACTTGATGCTTCTGCTCGTATTTCATTGGTCAAATAAGTCACATGGCCATACCTAACTCCAGGGGAGATGGGAAATGTAGTCCTCTGTGCCCAGAAGGAGAGCGGAATCAGAGCATTTGTGGACCGACCAAAAGGCTTCTACAGCCATTGTCTGGATAACAAAATTCTATCTTCTTTGTGATCACAGAAACCCCAGGCTCACTCCACTACAAAATCTGTTCCCGGTAAGTCTGCAGGATAAAAGACTCTAAAATGTGTAAAACTGTGTAGAGAGGAATTTAATCCAATAACATGTCCAGATTTGTAGCTGCGCCTGGCAGGAAGAACTGGGTTGGAAGGGACAGGTGACGATGAACTGAATGAGGACTTTGGGCGGCCAGTGACAGAACTCTGTACCCACCGCACACCGCTCACATGGAGAGCTCCTTCCATCCCAACCCATTCGATTGGGGTCTGTCCAGTTCTGATGCCAGTCGCTTCCAACGGGGTGACCGTTTGCACGGCCACAATGCAACAAGGAGGTTTCTGAATAAATAAGTTAAAGTTTTATAAATTTATTTGATGAATTTTTTAAAATCATGAATTGTGCGTGTGTGGCGGGGGCGGGTAGGCTACATTTCAGACCATCAGCTCTACAGTTCCAACCACTCCTCAGCGCCCACCCCACCACCACCTACCTGGCCCTCCACACCCTGATGTCTCGCCAGCCTCTCTGTCACCCAAGTCAACACTTGTTAACCCTCCAGTCCTTTGCTCTGTCTCCCTATCCCTGGAAAAGGTGAGTTATCAAGGCCTTGCTGTGTACTAAATCTAGATAATTGGGGGGGAGGGGCAGGCAGTAGACAAGGAGCTGGGAAAATCTGTCCATTGCTCCCAGCTTGGGGGCCCTTGGCCCAGTGCCTGGTGCGCAGGCAGTAGCTCAAGCAGCAAGGGCTACCGGCATAGAGAATACCACGTACGTGGTGAGGGTGGGTGGAAGCCCTCCCAAGGGCTGAAGAGGTCAGGGGACCCACTCACCTCATTCCACCAGCAAGGAACCCTCAGGAAATGTGGGCCCAGCCAGACCCAACCAATGGAGGGGCCGCCCTGCTGAGGATGCTAGGAAGGGCCCCGGATCTCAGGCCAAGAGTCCGGGGGGCCTGGAAACCAACGCTGCCGATAGGGAGACTCACAGTGCCCACACAGCAGCCCAGCTTCTGGGCAGTAGAGACGGGCAGCAAAAGAAAGGGAGGTTGCTGGAGTGTTTGGAAAGCACCCACCTAATCCCATTCTCTCCCTCTGTAGGTGAGAAAACAGGCCAAAGAGAGGAACCCCCCCTCCACCCCCGAACCTCACTCCACCCCGTACCAGTCCCCTGCACTGGGGTGAGCCATGGACGCAGAGGCTGGACTCGGCCTAGCTCAGGGCACTGTTGCTGAGCCCTTTCCATAGACTAAGACCTGGGACCCCTGGTGGCTGGGTGATGTTTGGTGTCTGAGCCCCGGGGAAGGCAGACAGGCTGGGCCAGTTCGTGTTTGGCGGGACTGTGCTGGCAAGTGGGTGGGTGGGCCCCTCCCCAGAAACTGGCAGCAAGGCCCCTCCCTGCGGGTGGGGGTGGGGCCTCTCGGCAGGCTGAGATCATGCCTGCCTGTGACACACACCTGGAGAAGGTTTCCCTGGGGGCAGTGGCCCAGAGAACTGCAGGGTGCTTAGCACACACACACACCCCTCCTGAACATGCACGGGATCTTTTATGTCGTGCATAGGCCCTGAGCCAAAGGCTGGTGAGTGTGAAGACTTCCCAGGGTGGGTTCCCGAAGCCACGGAGCAGGTGATGCAGTTAGCGAAGAGACTGAGGCAGGCTGAGGGGAAGGCCTGGGGCTGGGAAGGGGCGGGGACAGGGCTGGAACCCACGGACTGACTGGACAGTCCTTCCTTGAAAAAGACAAAAAGACTTTAAAAAGGAGGAGGTGGTTTCAGGTTGATTTCATGAAAGCTTACAAGACTAGTTTAGAATTCATGCCCCCTCAACGCAGATTCCTCAAATGTGGCTATCGTATCATGTTGGCTTTGTAAAACTCCACGCCCCCTCATACAAGTATATTCTTTTGAGTGGATTGAGGCTGAATTCAGATACGAATCTCCCTTACCCCTAAACACTTTTGTGTGTATTTCCTAAAATCAAGGACATCCATGGGGCCTGGGGGCCCAGGACCATGGTCTTGGGAGACACCAAGGTCAATTGTAGAAGACAGGTTCTGCATCCTACTTTGGGGAATGGAACCTGGGGTCTTGAAAGCTCCTGAGCAACCATCTAAGAGGACAACCACTGGTCTTTCCTCAACAATTGTTTTCTTTACAGTGAGCTGTAATCCCTGCTAAATACTACGTAGTCTTTGATTTTCAGCAGGGAAGGCTTCAAGACTGCTTTCAGCCAGCAGAGTTGTGTTATCTGCATACCGAAGGCGGCTAATGCGCCCTCCTCCATTGCCGAGGCTGGCTTCACGGCACCTCACAGGATCGAGCCCAGTAGACAGATGTATGGTGACAGGATCCAACCAGGACACACACCTTTCCTGATTTCGACCCACTCAGCATCCCCTCTTGCTGTTCCCACACATGACTCTTGGTCTGTGTTCAGGTTCTGCAGGAGCACCAGGAAATATTCTGCAAGTCCCCGTCCATGGAATGTTATCCATTTGTTAGCATCCGCACAGAGGAACACCTGTAAACAGGTAAACATCTTTCTGGTCTTCTCTACTTCTAGCCAAGATCCATCTGACACCAGGAGTGCTATCCCGCCGGGCCACATCCTCTTCTGAATCTGGCTCGAGCTTCTGGCAGTTCCTGTCCCTGGGCTGCTACAACCGCTTGTGAACTAGCGTCAGCCCAAATTCACTTTAACAGCTGCCAACATCCATCCAATAAGAAGGTCTCGTTCTCGGCCAATGCACCTCACGCACAGCGACCGCCCACCTGTCCAGGTGGAGACCTGCACATTGCTATGATGTTGACATTTCAGATGAGGACAGACTAGGAAGAAAGGCCGGCTGAGTCGTCCTGAAAGTTAGCCAGAAGCCCCTCTGGACCTCCGTGGACCGATTCCTAACAGATCAGGAGGAGGGCGGGGAGGAGGGGAGCGTGAGCACGTGGTTGCCATGAATGGAGGGCCAACTCGAAGGCAGCTGAGGATGCGTTAAGGAGCCACTGAGGCTTCTGAGTGGAATGCATCATTACCTGGATGGTTTCTAATGGCAGCATTCCTTTGACTGTAGCGAGCAGCTTTGGCCACTCCCTTATTTGTTGATATATTACTACTTATTGATCTTTTAGCATGGATGCAAAGATGCTTCTCTTATCAATAGGCAACTTCGAGGAGGCAGCGCTTCTCCATTCCTATTCTGAGTGCCTTCCATCCTGAGCAGCCCCTCTCCCAGCACCATCTCAGACAGCGGTCCTCCAACGTTCACAGACGCTGATCGCTCAGAACTGCAGCGCCTCTTCCTTCTTCCTGGTCTGTCTTGGTCTGGAAGTTCTGCTAAAACCTATCTACCTTGGAGGACTCTGCTGACATTGGAAATATCAGTGGCATGGCTTGCGGCACCACCACAACGCTCACACGATCACAGTATGGCATACTAACAGAAGAGTGGCAGGTTCAATGGGCCATATTCCAATATCACCATCATTTATTTGATACTCAGATAGTCCCCGACTTGGCCGCTGGTAGCCCTTTAACTCAGATAGCCCCCCTTGGTGACACTGTGCCAGGCCCCTTAACTTTACCAGAGAAAGACTCACTTGTGTCTCCCGAAAATATGTATTGTAAATCCCAACTTTTAGGTTTGTGGTGACAATCCCACATGGGCATGGGTGGCCTCGGTTATGTTTGTGAGATAGAATTAGTGTAGCAGGTGTTGAGTCAGTCTCCTTTGAGATATAAAAGAGATTAAACAAGTGAGCAGAGCTGTGATTGGGTTGAGAGAGTTGCCACATCACCTAGGGAACCTCCATGAACCAGGAAGTAGAAGATGAAGAGACAAAGATGTTCCTCCAGAGCCAACAGAAGAAAGCCTTTCCCAGGAGCAGGTGCTCTGAATCTAAGCTTCTGGACTCCTAAACTGCGGGAAGACGTAGTTTTGTTTGCCGAAGCCATCCCTTTGTGGTGTTTCGGTTACGGCAGTTAGAGAACCCAGATCGAATTTGGGACCAGGAGTGGGTGCTGATCTAAGAGATACCTAAAATCTGGAAGCCGTTTTGGAATTGGGCAGTGGGCAGAAGCTACGAGAGTTTTAAGGCATCTGTCATAGGTATCACGGCAACCCTACAGGACGGGGTAGAACTGTCCCTGTGAGGTTCTGAGCCTAATTCTTGACGGGAGCAGAACGCCCCATCTAGGGTCACTATGAGCCAGCATCAACTCGCGCGCGGTCTGTTTGGTTCGTCTTAGCTGTTTGGTGCTGCTGTAACAGAAGAACCACCAGGAGACCGACTTTAACAGACAGAAATGTTATCTTCTCACATTTTAGGAGGCTAGAAGCCTAAACTCATGGGCTCAGGAGGAAGGTTCTTGTCTTTTCCACTTCTGCTTCCCGTTTGCTTGCAGATGTCCATGCATCTTGGCCTCTATCTTCGCCCACTGCCTGCTCTGCTCCCTTGTCTAACCTCTTTTATTTCTCAACGAAACATTGACTCAAAATGTGCTCTCCCCTAACCCCCCTTCATTGAGGAACAAGCACAATCCCAAAGGGGATTATAATCACAGACCTAGCGGTTAGGTTTTACAACACTTATTTTGGGGTTTAAAATCATGAGATAGGATGATCAAGAAAGGGGTGCTTTAGGGTTGTATCCTTTCTCCATATTTTTTAATCTGTGTGCTGAACAAATAATCTGAGCAAGTGGGCCATATGAAGGAGCATTTGGCATCAGGATTGGAGGAAGCTGTGACACTGAGTTGTGAGCAAGAGTGACGCCATTTGGATTTGCATCCACCGTGATTAAGCGTAATCAGTTTTATCAAAGGAGTACACACATACATGTTTCCCTTATTATGGTAAGCTTTAACTTCTCCCCAAAGGTTCAAACAAGAATTTGGAATACTGAAAACTATTTTCATCCTGCTTGGGGTCGAATTGGGAGCCCCAGTGGCATAGTGGATTGAGCACTGGGCTGCTAACCACAAGGTCAGCAGTTCAAAACCACCAGCTGTTCTGCAAGAGAAAGGTGAGACTTTCTACTCCAGTAAAGAGTTCACCCACAGGGGCAGTTCAACTCAGTCCTATAGGGTCGCCATGAGTCAGAATAAACTCAATGCAGTGAGTTTTGGGTTCTCTTTTTGCAAAGAATGAAGCTGTATGATCTCTCCTTGCCATTTCTAGTAAACGGCTTGAGGAAAGAGGTGGCTTTAAACATGAGCTGGACCCGATGAAAACAGAACGTAAGCATCTGGAAGATTGTACCGTACAAACTATGAACCCATGTCCTAGAATGTTTACCAAGGAACATGGCTACACATGTTGTGTGAAAGATATTAATTCTGTGGCTGATGGGCTGAACCAATGACCACAGTAGAAAACCCGTCACCATCGTAGAGTGAATGGGACCGAGAAAGAAGAGAAGGCAAGAATGCTGTCTGCCTCTTGGAATTCTATGGACCAGACACAGGCCAGAGGAAGCACATCTACTGTCCTCCAAGCAAAGAACAGGATCTGAAGTCAGCAGAGCTGTTCGCGGCAGCATGGGAAACAGGGCCTTCTTGGTTTCAATGGGCAGGGCCACAGGCTCCTAAGTTTCAAAGAGTCCTATTTTTACCAACTCGGTTCCACAGTGTAAGATTGCCATTAAGGCATGCCAGGGGATTGAGTCACCACCCAAAGCAGAGGGAGTAGGGCCATATGCCCAAGGGGCAGAAGAACGGAGCCTGCTGAGGTTGATTGAGGGGGTGGGGGCACTACTCAGTAGACTGGGAGAATGGGGCCCGCCTTCAGCGGAGGGAGCAGGGTTGCCATCCCAGAGGGCTTGAGGGGCAAAGCGGAAGCCCAGGGCCATAAGACCTCCCTCAGAATCCAGAGGATGGGCCATTGCCCAGAGAGTCTCAGAGACGACAGGATTATTGTCAAGGCCCAAGAGCTAATGTCATCTGTTTGGCTGAATGTTGGACTTGCTTGGTGCCCCTAAGCCCTCTTTTGCCAACAATTCCTCCCATTTATAAAGGAAATGTCTGCCTTATGCCTGTTTTGTCGTTCAACTTTGGAATCAGAGATGTTGGGAGTCCAAATTTCACAGGTTCACTGATGAAGAAACGTTTGTCCCAGGATGGAATAGCGCCTAAGTGTCACCCATATTTCATTGAGATGGTTCAGATGAGCTGGGAAACTTGGAGTTGATTAGAGATTTCTGAAATGGGGTGATGGGCGTGAACGTGTTTTGTATTTTGCGGGACGTAGATTTGTGGGGGCAAAGGATGGAATGCTGTGGCTTGAGTGATGCCTTCCCCAAAGTACGTGGTTTTGTTTGTTTGTTAAACGGTGCAGCAGAAAAGAGGAAAGCCCTTGAGAAGATGGACTAACACCGGCTGCAACAATGGGCTCAGGCATTAAAATGACTGAAGGTGTCTCAGGACCGGACAGCGCTTTGTGTTCTGTTGGCCCTAACAGCAACGAGAAGGTCAATGTGTGTGCGCACACATCCATCCGTCCGTCCGTCCGTCCGTCCGTCCGTGCAGTATTGCTGTGATAGCAGCTATAGATGACAACAGGAGGAGTCCCTGGTTGGCCTGCACGGGTAGGTGGCAGCAGGAGCCCAGGATCACAGCAGCCCAATGTTCAGGGTGCTGTGTGGGTTCCCCTGGGACTCAGTGCTTATTCAGCACCTTTCAGATGCCAGGTGTGGCCCCAGCTCCTGAGGCACTCTTTGAGGAGCAGAAATAAGATGATCACATGGCGAGGTTCTGATAGGTAGAACACGGGTACCTCTAGAAGCAGAGCGGGGTCTCTTGGTTCTGAAAATGAAGGGCAGGAAGTGGGTCAAGGTATTTCAGGAGGAGCTTTTTAAAATGAGTTTGTTTGGTTGCTGAGCCTGTCCACAGCGACACGCACACCGATCCAACAACCGTGACGTGGACCATTCAGTCCCGTGGCTGCCAGTCTTCCAGTTGTGCCACCATTCTCGCTTCGGCCCTCTCAGGCTCTCATCGAACCTTTCGAGTTGCTGGTGTCCCTGTGAGCCCAGAGAACTAGCTCTTCAAAGGGCACAATGCTGGCGGCAGACAGTGGTTGGCAGCGAAGCAGCACTGCTGTTGGGGTTGAGGAAGGCTACACGTGATACTTTTAAGGTTTAAAGACTATCTCAGGGCGAGAGTTGGCGGGGTGGGAGGGCCCTTCATCTAGCCTCCATAGCTGGGGGTGAGCGGGGCAGGGGGGAAGCAGTTTGTCTTGAGTGCTGGACAAAACTGCCTTAGCATTTACTCAGGAACTCAAGGCCTTTGGGAGATAAGGCTAGAGGTCACAATCCCAGGTGGCCCGAGGCCCTCAGTCAGCAAGATATGACAAGGATCCTGTAGTCAAAAGACATTGCAGCAAAGGGAGACGCCTAGCAGGTGCACAGAGCCTCGAGCTTGGGGAGGTCCTGTGTCCTGGCTAGAGAAATCCAGAAAGTGCTGTGATCTCAGTTTCACAGACAGCGGGGTGGAGCTTCGAGCCAGGGAACAGTATAAGTGAAGGAGAGGAGAAATGGGCTGCCCCACGCCTTCATTTTGTCCCCAAAGACATTTCTTTTGGGTGGGACTCCTGGGCTATGAACCATTCTGTTGTTCTCCATCCCCCACCCCCCGGAGCCCCCAGCTGGAGCACAGCCCCAAACACCTAGACCAGGAATCAATCAGACCTGAATTCAAACTCCTGTTCTACTTCCTAGCTGGCTGACTGGAGCAGTCACTTGGTGCCTTTCTTCAATACAAATTTCCTGAAGGTGCTACTCTGTCGGGTACCCTTTCAGGCACTGGTCTTGCCGTGGGGAGCCATAGAGACAAGGTCCTGCCCTCACGAAACTTAACAATCTGGCTAGGGAAGACAAATAGTGAGCTGTTGCTGCCTTCGAGTTGACGCTGACTCAGATATCCGACATGCAGCAGAATGAAACTGCCTGGGCCGGCCCCAGCTTCCCAAGGGTGGCTCTGTCGGAGCCTGTGGCTGCAGCCACCACGCCGGTCCAGCCGGCTGAGGGTCTTCTTTTTCTTGGACCAGCTGGAAGCTGTGCTGCACGAAGCCGGTCCAGCGTGGGTGGCATGACGTCCAACATCGTAGCAATATTCAAGTCGTCAGACAGACAGACAGACAGATGAATGGTGAGGATAAGCACGGGTTTTTACCCTATGGAGATAGTAAAGATCACTGAAAACCCTAATTTCAGAGGTGCTGTGGTGGCGGCAGTGGTGGTGGTAGGGCCTCCTTTGGCCAAGGTGGCCAGAAAGGACTCTGAAGAAGAGACATCCGAGGCCCGAAAGCGCAGAAAGAATCAGGCAAGTGAACAGAGGAGGCAACAACCAGCAGCCAACAGGGCCGGGCTTGGGATGAGCTTGGTGTGTTTGGGGAACAGAAAGAAAGGCAGTGTGACTGGGAAGCGGTGGGTGAGCAGTGGTGGGCGGGACATGAGACTGGGGGGTTGGGCAACCAGCTGAAGGAGGACCCTGGCTAAGGAAGTCTCTGGGTGGTGCAATAAATGCACTAGAGGTCAAAGGGTCAAGACCTCCCAAGGACTTGTAAGAAAGGTCTGGGGCTCTACTTCTCAAACGTAAACTATTAAAAAGCCCCACAGGTGCAGTCCTACCCTGATTCACATGGGGTGGCCATGAGTCAGCTCTCCCCGAAACAGGGTTTTCAGGGTTAGACCAAGAGGAGGTCAACGGATACCCTAAATACAAAAGGAAGCAACTGCGGGCATCAGACAGAGGGTTGGGATCCAATCTGATCTTTGTTTGAAAGAAAAGAGAAAAGAACCATGCTGTATGAACAGCCTCCAGAGAAAAAGCGAAGATCGAAATAGGAGGCGGCGGTTGCCATGGGTCGGTAAATTTGATGGTGTCGGGATCAGGTGGTGGACTGCCAGGGGGGTTGAGGATGGTTGGAGCCATGTACCAGTTGGAGGTTGAACTGGGCTGGCGCCCGTGCAGCGTAAGAAAGAAGAACGAATGAGCAAGCTTGTTAGCTTTGGGGCTGGAAGGAGACAGGGAGAGTGTGGGCGCACAGCTGCCCAGCAGGAGTTGGATTTTGTTCGCAGCTCGCGTTTGACAGCCCCGTGGAGGTACCTGGGAGCTGGTCATCGGGACACGAATGCGGGGCTCCCGGGTACTTACATGGTCCTGGAAACCACCGGCCGGCATGAGCTCATCGCGCCGTGTAGGTCGAAAGGAGACGGGCCCGGGACAGTCCACTGTAAAATGACACCTAATGACACCTCCACCCACGCGGCTCTCGCGAGGTGTCACGTGGACGCCCCCAGCGGGCGCCCGGAAAAGGGCTGAGCCTCCTGCGGGCGCTAGGACGCCGGCGGGGCCCGGGGGCGGGGCCGAGGGGCGGGGCGGTGACGTCAGCGCATGACTGGGTTTTTATGAATGAAAGGAATCCTGTGAGTGAGTAATTCCGGGAAGCTCGCCTTACAACTAACTCTGCGCAGCTCGAGCCCCCGGCGCCGCCAGCCCCACAACAAGACTCGGCGCGGCGCTCCCGGGAGCCCCGATCCGAGCCAGCCGCCGTCGGCACCGGAGGGGAGACGCGCCGGGGCGCGGGCCGGCACCCAGCGGGACAGCGGCGGGACGCGCGCGCCAGGAGCGCCTGGGCCGCGCGCCGAGAGGCGGTGAGGACAGGCCGGGGCCGGGCGGCCATGGGGCCCGAGCCGGGATGGTCTAGTCGGCCTGGGACGGGCCGGGCCGGGGCGCGGGGCCCAGGTGTCCGCTTCCGGCCGCCGGTGGGAGGGAAGCCGAGCAGGTCGCGGCCGGCGGGGCGGGCGGGGGAGGGGAGGGGAAGGGAGGAGGCCCCTCGCGGGGCGCGGGGCCCGGGGGTGGGGGGCGCGGGGCCGAGCTGAGGGTCCTGTCCGCGGGGGCGGTGCGCACGGCGTGACTTCGGGGGCAGCAGGCCCTGGCCGGGCGCCGCGGCCGTGCGTGCGCGGTTTGTTTACGTCCCGGGCGCGCGGGCGTGTGTTCCTGGCCCGCGTCCTGGTGTCCAGCCCGGGGCGTGTGCGCGGTGTACCCCGTGCGTGTGTGCGCCCGTACAGGCGTGTGCCTGGTGTTACCACGTGTGTGTACCATTGTGTGTGCGTGCTCTCTAGCCAGGGAAGACCCCGGGCCGTGTCCCAGCGTGTGTACTTTTGAGAGGGTGTGCCCCGGGGTATTCACACGGGTAACCTCGGAGTGAGGACAGGGTGAAGGAAGTGGTGGCGCCGTGGACACACAGGGTCTGGGAATTCTTGCCCCACCACTCCCTGCCCACCAGCCGGCGGTGGCCAGGTCCCTTTCTCCCCGGAGTTTCCTGCGCCACTGCCGCCGCCATATGACCACGCATTTGTCCCCCGCCCAGAGCTGGCGCCTGCCACCACTGGGTGGGGCCAGTTATCAAAGACACCGCTCAGCTCAGTTGGGGGCGGAGTGAGTGGGGCCCTAGCACCCTGGTGGATCTGGCAACAAAGTGGCCTTGAGCCCTGGGGACCCCCTAACCCCTAGGACTGCCCATCCCATAGTCAGGGGAAACAGGAGGGGCTAGAAAGCCCACCGCAAAGATGGGGGCGAAAAGGGGGTACCGAGTTTCCTTTTTCTGTGGCTTCCTGCGGTGACACCTCTGGGTTATACCTACAGGAGGGGGATGGGACAGGGTGGTGAGACCCCCAAAAGGGGGTGCAGCTGCTTCCTGCCCTCCTGGCGGTTCCAGTTCACAGGTGGGAGTAGGTACTAGTCAGACACACTGGCAAATGGATCCAAGGAGCGTGTAGACAGAGCTGGGCCCCTACTAGGCAGAGAGTCCCCACCCTGGGCCGGGTAGGCCGGGCGAACTGGCTCGGTGCTTGAAAGGTTAATGTCTCAGGGGTGAGGCCACAGACCTAGCTCCGCCCCATCCCATTGTTGTTGTCTGGCCCATCCCTGAAGCCCCAGTGTGGAGAACTTCCCCAGAACTTTCAAGGCTTCTGATCGCTCCGAAGTTGATCCTGGATGGCTCTTTCTGGGTGGGTCCAAATCTAGGTCTTTAGCTCGGAGCCACCTAGGGCCTCCTTACCCCAGCCCGCCCATCAGTCCTGCGGAGCCCAGTGACCTTCCTGATCTTGCTCTCCACTCCCTGCCCTGCCACAGAATCCTGGAAGATGGGAGACTTGGGCCACAGCACGAAGAATTAATTGAGTGTGCTGGGGTGAGCCCGAGTGAGCTCTGCTGCACGGGCACATCCAGACTGGCAAGAGGGGGGCAGGATGGGCAACCTCTCCCGACGCCTGTTCTCCAGTGGAGCTGTGGCAGAGAAAGCAAGCCCAGAGCCGGCAGTGCCCCCCAGTATGGGGACTCTAGGAGGCTGCGGCCAGGAGCACAGGAACCAGGCAGGCCACCCTCAAAATTGGCAGGAATCGGCCCGGGTGTGAAGGCCTGGCAATCAGGAAGGAGAGGGGAAGTGGCTAGCTGGCTAGATCACAGATGGAAAGTTAGCACCCAAAGCTTGTTAGGTGCTGCTGAGACCAGAAGGAAACCACTGCTGGGTCCTGCAACACCCAGTCACGGCCTAGCGAAAGCCCACTGTTAGAGCCACCGTGTTAGTCTGTCTTATTGAGGGGTTCCCCTTTCCTTGACCAGACGTGAACTTGGAGTTTAACCTCCTGTTAAATGGCCCTTGGGCCCCCACTAGGGCCTGGGACCCATGGCTCCTCAGGCCCTAGGCCTTCTGAAGTCCTGACACTTAAGTCACTGACTAGATGCTGGGGGTAAGATGGTACATGCCACCCAGAGCCCACCCATGGTCGAGTAGGGTGGACAAAGCTGGGATGGGCAGCCTGAGGGGGCAGGCACTGGGGGCTCAGGTATAGCCAGGGCAGTCCAGGCAGGCTTCCGTGAGTCGGTGAGTGGGAAGCTGAGTTCTCCCCGGGAATGATGATTGGATGGGAAACTGAGAGCAGAAGGTGCATCTCATCTTCCGGACCTTCCAGGCCCAGCATGGAGGCTGGCTGACGGGAGGTCCTCCTGGCTGCCGCTTGAATGCGTGAGGGAATGAACTCAGGGCACATGTCTCCTCGGAAAAGGGAGCAAGACACTAAGAGCTGGACACCCCGGAAAGCTGTAAGGCTAGCCAGGAGCTTGTAGGGTTCTTAGAAGACCTCCTCACCCCTGTGAGCAAGCTAATCCTTCAGGGCTCAGGGATCACACATACCCAGACATTCTTTCCTCCTCCCCTCCACTGATCTGTCTGCGAAACAGTCAAGGGCAGAACAGACTGGCCATCATGCAGTTGTTGCCAGCCCGGGGTCTGGAGAGAGAGAACAGAGAAGGGCGTCCCTGTAGGGGTGGGAGGGGAGACTGGCAGTACGGGGAGGTGGGGGTTGAAATGAATGGAACCCGGTCAGGTGTGCAGACTCTTGTCTGTACTGAACCTTCTGACTCCCAGTGGGGGGTAGGTGGTGGGGATGAGGGGGCCAGGCAAGGAAGGGGTCACAGCCCTAGGGGAGCAGGAAGAGAAGGGGCCTAGAGCCGATGGTGTGTTTTTTCTTCTGCCCTTGCCTCCAGGAAGCCTTCACTGACCCCTTTACCTTCCTCTGGGGCCTCCCCCAGGCTGGGAGGTCTGGGCCATTCTGGGCGGGACTCAAATGAGACGCTCTGGAAGCCACTCTGTCCACCCTGGAAGCCGCCCGAGGCTGGGAAACAGGGGCCAGGCTCTCCCAGCATTTTTCCCCTTCCAGGAGGGAGGCGGCTGCCCTGAACTGGCTGCCAAGGTCCAGGAAAACACATTTTTTCCCCTCTGTCCTCACTGCCCTAGCACATCGGCTGGGCAGCCAGAGGGGAAACTGGCCCAGTGGGCGGGCCGCCTGCTGACTGACTCTGGCTCTGTCCCTGGGAGCAGACTCCTTGGGGGGCCCCGAGATGGGGTACAGAGGGGTGTACTGAGGCTGTGGCTGCGGACTGGGCAAGACTGCTGTCAATCTCCCAAAGAGCCAGCTGCCTTTCAGAACCTCCACGAGAATGCTGGGAACCTACAGGCCCAGGCAGTCAGCTCTACTGGCCTCTGAGTGGGGGGGGGGGTGCAGTAGGGGTGCTGAGCTGGAGAGTGGGACCCCACAGCCGTACCCTCCCCCCAAAACAGTTGCTCATTGGCCTTAGTTGCAGAACAAGTAGGTTGATCTAGTTGCTGCCCAGGGCCCTTCCAGAGCCTGCCAGGCCCAGGGCCAGGAGCCTGGCAGGGAAGCCTGTGGGTGGCCGGGGCAGAATGCCTGAGGTTGTGGAAAACTTCCCCTTTTCTCTTAGGGCTTTCCCTCTGTACCAGTAGGTTGACTTTGCTGGGCTGACATCCCGGGTGCAGTTGCGGGCTGGGGCTCCAGCAGGATGGGGCAGAGGAAAGCAGGGGAGATGAGGTTTCAAGGCTTCCTGAGGGCTGGAACATGGCTGACATCACAGCAGCTGAGAGGATGGGCAGGCTGTGGGCATACTTCGGGCAACCCTCTTCTTCCTATGGGAAGACGGGCTGTGTTGACCTGTGGAGGACACCTGCTTTGGGAGTAACTCATGCTCTGGTGAGCCAACTGTTGGCCACCCCTAACATGGGTTCTAACCCAGAGGTTGGCAGTTTGAACCCCCAGCTGCCCTGCGGGAGAAAGATGCTGTCTGCATTAGTAAAGATTTACAGCCTTTGCAGGGGCTGAGGACCAGACAGAGGCCTGCCTCTGGGTCTGGCTGAACAGAAGCCGTCCTGATCAAAGAACTGTGTCCTGAGGCAGTTCTGATCCTGAGTTGTATCAGGGGCAGCGTCTCCTCTGTTCTGTAGGGTGGCTAGGAGTTGGGACAGTCTTGACAGCCTTGGGTCTGGTCTTAAGTCTCTTGCATGTCATGTGCTAATAGTTCTGCGAGCTGCAGGCTTCTCTTCATGTGCGTTCTGCTCCATGTGGAGATGAGAATTCTTAGGAGGCGAGGCAACGGACTTATCCCAGGGCCCTGGCCACAACCCCTAGGTTCTGGGTCAGTCATGCACCCATTGCCTCAGAGACCTGCCTGGGGAGAGGCTTTCACAATCCCAGTGGGTCTCTCTGGCTGTCCCCCTTCCCCCAAGCAGAGGGACCGGTCATCCGCAGATTCTTAGCAGGTCCAGCCCACCCTGGCACCTCAGAGCTGGCATGGCCTTAGTGCCTACAGCTCCTGCCTCTTCGCAGGGGTGGCTCAGCCCTGCTGGCTACATGACCCTAGGCTACTCTGCTGACCTCTCTGGGCTGTATCTCACAGTCTTGGGGGGATTTGGGGAGAGAATGGTGTGAAAGGAGTCTGAGTAGGTTTCCTCTGGGGAGAGTGGGGAGGAGGGAGGCAGCCATTCTGTCCGCTGGCTTCAGGCTTCAGGTCGGAGCTGCCCCTCCGGGGGCTCCACCTCCCCATGGGTGATAGGAGGTGGTGACCAGATGGCCGCAGAGGCCCTGCCTGCCGTTCCCAAGGTGACCCTAGCCAGCCAGATGGTGACTCGAGCAAGGCTCCCCTTTCCCCTCCAGGGGAGTTGGCTGTAGATCTGCCTCTTCCCCTCCCCAGCAGACCCAGCCTTCTAGTTACCCTGCCCCCATGCCCACTGTCTGCACTTCCGAGCACTTCCACCTGTACCCGGGCCTTCCTTCCGAAGATGCTCCGAAGAATGCACTGAAAAGAGCATGGAATTTTCCCACGAACTCTAGGAGACCCCTCGCCAACCAACTCTTTGGATTTCCCTCTGCCACACCCAGGTATTGTTCCCATCCTACAGATGAGAAGGTAGAGACCCAGAAAGGTGGCGTGGCTTGCCCAGGGTCACACAGTCTAGGGAAAACAGGGATGGGGCTCAGAGCCAGGTCTGACTCTCAAACCAGTGCTGTGGTCTGTTTCCTGCACCCACCAGGGGGCTGAGTGTCTGGGGATGGCCCCCTCTGTCTCCCTGTGTCTTGACCGCTCTCACCCAGTCAGGCATGCAAGTGAAGGGCGGTGGCACTGGAGACGGAGGCGTTCCCCTCCCTGGGAGAGGCAGCCAGGCAGGGATTCCACCCACCCTGTACCAGGACAAGGCTGGCGGTCTCAAGTCCCCCACCTCCCACCCCAGTGGACTGTCTGGTGGGGAGATGTCAAGGAGACAGCATTACCACACAGCCAGCAGGGAGAAGGGCTGGGCTGGGGGCTGCCCAAGGAGTGATAGTGTCAGGGAGTGCTTCCTGGAGGAAGCGTCCCTGGAGGGAACACAGTATATCTGCCAGGCAGGGGAGGAGGGGTGCTCAGGTAAGACAGTGTGAGGTGGGGGAAACTGGACCCAGAGGGAGGCAGAACAGTGGGAGGGTTGGGACCTACTGGGTGGCTCTGGACCCCAAGACTGTGGGAACCACAAAGGTGCCAGTCAGGGAACGTACATGGTGGCTGCTGTAACGATGATTTGATGACGGGCCATGCAGGGGACTGTCCCAGGTGTGAGCAGGAAAAGGTGACCTGAATGGAATAGAATCGCTGTGTGTATGTGAAGGGGCCTTTATGGAATAGGAGAGAGAGAGAGAGAGAGAGAGAGAGATAGTGAGATAGTTAAGGGGCTTGTATGGAATTGGTTGTGTGTGTGTGTATGTGGTGTTAAGGGGCTTGTATGGACAAGGAGAATTGTGTATGTGTGAAGGGGCCTGTATGGAATAGGAGGATTGGGGTGTGTGTGTGTGTCCTTGTAACATCTGGAAAAGGTCAGGGCACCCGGCAGGGTCCATAGGACTCATCCAGGTAAGTCAGGGGCCACTGAGGTCCCCAGGAGAACTTGGTGGGTGGCAGAGTTCGAGTGGGGAAACTGAGACCAGATGCCAGGCTGTGTTCACATTATTTTGGGTGGGGGGGGGAGCATTCTATAAATAGCTCAGGGCTCCATCCCTGTCCCCCCAGCTTTGCCTGACTTGGGTTCTCTGGCCTCAGTTCAGCTCTAGCTCCACAGCAGGGAGCCAGGAGGGCTCAGAAGATGTCTTCAAGTGTCAACTTCCCTGGCCTGTTCTTCCCACTGAGGTGCTAGACTCAGAGGAGGGTGTGGGGGTCCACCTGGGCCTGAGTCTAGCTGAGGATTCAACAACCATTACGTGAGCATCTGAGGTATGGCAGGCACTAGGGACACAGCAGTGGACAAGACAAAACCTCTGACCCTGTGGGGTCACATTCTAATCGGGGAGCTGTCTTAACAGAGATGGTTGCTAGAGGTGAGGAAGGATCATCAATGCTGAGTCCATTTCAATGCATTGCTGCCCCGTGTGACGAGCAGAACTGCCCCCTGGGCTTTTGTGGCCTGTGAATGGGTGGCCAGGCCTTTCTCCAGCTCAGCTGCTGGTAGGTTCAAAGTGTCCCGACTTTCCATTAGCAGCCAAGTGCCTCGCTGAGGCGCCAGTGGGGTTATAGTGTGACAAATGCCATAGGGAAGAAGGGGTAGGAAAGGGACGTAGGGCGCGTGCACGCGCGATGTCCTAGTGCACAGAACTGAGAACCAGGTATCTGAGGATCAGCTGGAAGGTGGTGATGCAGCGGACGCTCTGGCTGGGGGGAAGAGACTGCCAGACAGAGGGAACAGCTGTGCAGAGGCCCCAAGGAGGCAGGACCAGTGATAGTCACTAGGTACCCAGGATAGGTGACCAAGCACGGGGGAGAAGGCCGAGATGCCCATGGGAATACCTTTGGCTTTTCCTCCAAGTGAGCCGGGAGCCAGGGATCATTCTGGGAGAAGAGGCACGTGACCTGGCTTCACACACAGCCATCCATGTCCCCCATTGGGGGATGGGGAGCGGGTGCTAAGTAGTGGGGGCTAATGAGGGACAATGTCTGTCTGGGTCACTGGGAGTTCTGTGTCCTCTGAAGCCACCCAAGTGCTGTGGGGTGAGGCAGAGGTCAGGCGCGTGCCTGGTTCTCAATCACATGGCCTTTGAGACTCACGTCTGGTGTCACCATCCCAGATCACAGCCTGCCTTCCCCCACTAGCTCATCGTCTCTGCCCCTTACTGCTGTCCCCTCTTCAGACCAATTGAGGGCCGAGAAAAGCACTGCTCTCAAAAGGGGCTTTGGGAACCACCCCTGGGCTGTGCCTTTCACTGCTCTCTCCCCAAATCACTGCTGCTCAGTAAAACTCTGTCTGATGAACAGTGGGCTCCTCACCAGCCTAGGTTAGGACTACTCATCCGTGCTGGGGGAAGCCTCCAGATGTGGGTCCCTTTGCAAATGCACAGGTGGAGTAGGAGCTGACTCTCAGTGTCTGGGTTGGGCATCCATCCCCTCAGCACCTTTCTGCATGTAGGTTCTGTCTCAGTGGGATGTTTTTAAAAGGCTATCAAATAGACATACCTGGACCCCATGGGGCAGCCTGAGGGGCTGATGTGCTGGCCTCAGATTCCAGTATAGGATGTCATGTCGAGGCAGGCCAAGGCTCTGCCTCAGAGACACGGAAGGTGGTGGAGGCACCCTAATTAAAGGACCCGTGTGACATGACAGATGGTGCATCCTAGTGGCACAATGGGTAAGCCCTTAGCTGCTAACCAACTGAAAGGTTGGGGGTTCAAAGCCAGCCAACAGCTCTTGGGGAGAAAGACATACCGATCTGTCCCAGTGAAGCCAGCCCTCCTGGGGGGCAGCGATTCCCCCGTCCTGTGGGGTATCAGCGTGTGAGACCTAAACAACACGGTGCGGCAGGAAGAGGAGCCGTGGTAGCAGAGTGGGTACAAGTTGGGCTGCTTATGCAAGGTCAGCAGTTTGAAACCACCAGCCACCTTGTGAGGAGGCCTTCCACCCCCCTAAAGAGTGACCATCATGACAAAATAATAATAATCTATGAATTATGAAGGATTCATGAGGGAGGGGGAGTGGGAAGGGAGGGGGAAAATGAGCAGCCGATATTAAGGGCTCAAGTAGAAGGCAAATGTCTTGATAATGATGATAACAGATGTACATATGTGCTTGACCCAATGGATGTATGTATGGATTGTGATAAGAATTGTACGAGCCCTCAATAAAATGATTTTTAAAAAAGTGACCATCTTGGAATCCCACAGGGGCAATTATACACTGTTTTATTAAGGGTTCACCCCACCAGTACTGGTCAGTTTGGTTTGGTTTGGCCAGGGAAGACCTCTCTGAGGAGGTGGTCCCTGGGCAAAGACCTCAATGACCAACAGCTACTGTGTAGAGACAGAAGGAAAGGGAAGGGGGATGTAAGCAGCATGTGTAAAGGCCCTGAGGCTGGAAGAGGCCGTGTGTGTGTGTGTGTGTGTGTGTGCGCACGCAATCGCACACTGGCTGGACCCCTGGCACAGGAAGGTGGTGTACATTTTGAGATAGGCGGGGGCCTGGAAGCCCAAGTTTGGATTTTTTTTTCCTGTCTGTGGGGTTCGTGACCTTGGCCTCTATCCCTTAGGTCTGACAAGAAGGCACTATCTGCCAGCATGTCTGTGGACCCCTTGTCCAGCAAAGCCCTGAAGGTAAGGAGACCGCTGTTGTCCCAGCCCCCTCTCACTGCCAGCCAGGAGCCTCCCACCCCATTCCCAGGACCCTAGTTCCTAGAATTACCCCCCCCCCTTCCGTGGCTCAGCAGGCATCAGGCACGCCTGATGGGCTCTGGTCACAGGCTTTGTGTCCCTGGCTAGGTCACTTCCCTCTCTCGACCTGCTTCCCCATCGGGACATCCCCTACTGGGCAGCAGGTCCTCCATGGGGCTTTCCAGGCCAGTTTCTCTGGCTGAGACCGGGCCTGCAGGGCACGGAATCCTTGAATGGGTTCGGAGCACATCCCACTGGGCCTTTCGCTTTTCCATCCTTGACTTCTCTCCGATCAGGATCTGGGGGCTTGTCCAGGTCTCCCTCCCCTCTGGGGGAGAGGAGGGGATCAAAGTTGTTCAGCCCAGTATCAGCATGTTGCCTGGTGAGCTGGGTGAGGGCGCAGGGCAAGTGCGCCCGGGCCTCAGTTTCCCCATGCATCCTCCCCGCTGCCCGCAGATCAAGCGCGAGCTGAGCGAGAACACGCCGCACCTGTCGGACGAGGCGCTGATGGGGCTGTCGGTGCGCGAGCTCAACCGGCACCTGCGCGGGCTCTCGGCCGAGGAGGTGACGCGGCTCAAGCAGCGGCGCCGCACGCTCAAGAACCGCGGCTACGCAGCCAGCTGCCGCGTGAAGCGCGTGTGCCAGAAGGAGGAGCTGCAGAAGCAGAAGTCGGAGCTGGAGCGCGAGGTGGACAAGCTGGCGCGCGAGAACGCCGCCATGCGCCTGGAGCTGGACGCGCTGCGCGGCAAGTGCGAGGCGCTGCAGGGCTTCGCGCGCTCCGTGGCCGCCTCCCGCGGGCCCGCCGCGCTCGTGGCGCCCGCCAGCGTCATCACCATCGTCAAGTCCGCCCCCGGCCCGGGCCCCGCCTCCGGCCCCGCCTCCGGGCCAGGCCCCGCCTCTGCCGCCTGTTCCTAGTCCCCGCCCCGCCCACCCGGCCCCGCCCCACCCTTCCAACCTGGCCCCGTTCAACCCCTTGCCCCCCTTCCTAAGTGCCTAAGCGAGGTCTCAGCCCCTGGCCCAGTAGCTCTGCCACCACACCTTCCCAGGGCTTGGCTTCCTCCTGTGACCCCCGGAAGTAGGGCCACTAGCCATGGGGAGAGCCGTGATCGGTAGGATGATGAGTGTGGGGAAAGACAGCTCAGAAGAGGTGGGAGGATGGCCTGCCTCACTTTGTAATCTCTCCAGATTGTGCCAATGTCTCTCACCCCCCCCCTCCCCAGCTCCCCAGGATTTCGGGCTAGGTTCTTGTCCTTGGGTGGGGGGGGGGGCTGCCTGGCTGAGGGAGACCCTCCCTCTGCCTAGGGCAGAAGTCACCTAGTGAAACTGCCCAGTTAACAGATTGGGACACTGAAGCAACCAGTGGACATGACTGTGCCACATGTCGCTTCATGGTCCGGCGGGAGCCAAAAGCCAGGTCTTCCCATTGCTGCCCCAAGATTCTAGCCGTGGTTTTGTGTGTGTGTGTTGGGGGGGGGGGGATGCAGAGGACAGGAAGTGAAAAAGGTGAAGCTGGAAGATGGGAAGGAGAGAGGAAGTGATAGAGGAAAGAAGCGGAGGAGCCAGCCAGGGTGCTCTGATCTGCCTACACCAGGGTGCCCAGAGTACGGGCCAGGGAGCTGGCTGGCCAGAGAGGAGGGCCCTGGAAGGGACCACTGTGAATCGGGAAGCTGGGGAACAAGAAGACAGATTGTGATGTCCTACCACAGCAAGGGGAGGCGTCCCTAAAAGGGAGTGGCCACCTCTCCCCTGGGAGTGTTCACTGTGGGGTGGAGGCTGAGCCAGACTTTGCCATTTTCCTGCAAGGGGGAAAGGGGAGGGGTGGTATCCCAGCCCCACCCTTCTCCCAACACTGTATTAAGCTGTTCCTCCCCCTTCTTTATTTATTGCACGAATCTAAGTTATTCTCCCCAGCCAGGGCCGTCCCTAGCGCCCACTACCTGGAGAACGAGGCATGTGGTGGCCCAGAGCTGGACTTTATATTTTATATCTGCAAATAAATCACATTTTATCTTATATTTCGGGAAAGCCGGACATTAATGAGAACCAAAAAATATTTTTAAAAAATTTGCCCGGCTCCCCAAATTTATTTATTTTCTGACTGACAGTGTGCGAGTTATCCGCCTTCTGTATTTTGTAGACTTTCTGAATAAAGTCAGATTCTTTTTCCACAGAGAAACGTGTATGTCCTGGACTAGGGAGGGGAGCTTTCCAGGGGAAGGGCTTAAAAACGGAGTTATGTTCTGAACCCCAGCGAGGAACCTTGGGGAGAAGCTGGCCCTGTTTTGCTTAACTTCCGGCCTGAGGTGGGGAAAAGGGGGTGATGGCAGGAAGGGCTGAAACATGGTCTTCCGGTCCCCAGGGCCAGAAGGTGAGGACAGCAGAGCCATCTCACCAAGGACCATGGCATTGAGGGGTACACTCCCTGGGCATCCTTTTTGCACCGACTAACAGTCCTGCCCGGAGGGGGAAAATCCCTGGTGTCAGAGTAATCTTTCTAGCACGTTCACCTCAAGGGTTGAGCCTCTCCAGCCAAGTAGAGGATGTTTTCCCCATGTTCCAGAAGGCTGCGGGAGAGGGGCAGGGAAACAGCCTGTTCGGGCCTACCAAGAAAGGGCTGCGCCTCATCCTTGGGGCTCCAAACCCACTGGAATTTCAACCCAGGATAGTAGGCGTTCTGCGGCATCCTGAGAAGGAATGGGGGTGGGGTGGGGGTGTGGGCCAGGGACCGTGGATCAGAGAAAGCAGGGTTTGAACCCAGTGCAGGTCACCTTGGCTGTGTGACCTTTGAAGACTCAACTCCTAACCTCAGCCGAGCCACCGGGACAGCCGTGGCAACCTGCTTCCACGTGGGTGGCAGCCCACGAAGCCCGTGACCAGGGTTGGCAAACTTTTGAGATGGAAGAGCATCCCGTCCCTCACAAGTTAAACCTTCAAGAGACGTAAGTCTGCTGAAATCACCATGATCTGAATGACCCTTCCAAACAAATTAAATCCTTCTCATGTTTCCAGTGTCCTTTCAGAGCCGCATGTACAGACCGAGAACCGGAGTTTGCCAGCCCTTATTGGCCTAGAAAAAAGGGGTCGCCATGAGCCGGTGCTGACTGGTGGCAGTGAGCCAAGTTTGGGTTTTCTGCCCTTCCTCAGGATAGCTGTGTGTCACACGGGGTCTGTAAGAATCAACATGGATTCAACAGCAAACTTCAACGGGGCAGCATAATGACCGGCTGCTAACCAAAAGGTCACCGGTTCGAACCCACCCAGCAGCACGAGAGTGAGCAAGGGCTGAAAATGTACTCCAAGAGAGATGAATGCCAAACCCACCGCCACCGAGTGGATCCCGACTCAGGGTGACCTGATGTTTCCCGAGGCTCTGAAGCCACGGGAGAACACAGCCTCACTATTTGGCTTCCTCTGGGGTTCCAAACCCAAACCTGCTGCTGTCGAGGCCATGCTGACGCACAGCGAGTTCTGGTGGGGTTCTGAGACTGTAATTGCTGATAGGAGTAGAGAACCCAGTCTTTCTCCCAAGGAGCTGCGGGTGGTTTCAAACTGCCGACCCAGAGGATCGCAGCTCAATGTGTAACCACTACACCACCCAGGCTCCAATCTTGAGGTTCACAGTCGCAACATTTACCCGAAAGCCCCCCACCCACACCCCCCATTGCTCCCTAGGGGGTAGTTTGGCTCTTTAACACAGGGTCATGTCAAACATGGGTTCATGGTCAACAAGGGGTGCCTCTGTTGACCTGCCAGGAATCGGGGTTGGGGGAGCTCCGACTGTGGAGGATGGAGGGCTGGCAGGACAGGCAGGTCAGGCTGCGTGTAGAAGGGACAAGCCTGGTCCACCGGCTGTCCCCATCAGGCCGGTGACCTGAAACCTACTAGGGCCACTGAGCGGGTGGAAGGGTGGCCTGTCTTCTTCGGGGATATTTACCTCCCAGGCAGAGGCGGCTGGGAATTTCCCAGCCCACACACATTCCTGAGTGTCCTGTCAGCAGAGGCACAGCCCAGGAGCGGAGGTGGTGGGCCTGCCTCTTTCCCTCCTTCCCTTCCTCCCTCCCTCCCGCGGGGCACCTAGAGGTTCCCTGGAAGCCCCGTCCAGCCTATGCCAGCCCAGCTCCCCAAATGGAAAGCCCTGCATACCAGCCCTCATGGGGAGGGGAGACCCTTGGGCAGCCAGCTGGGAGGGGAGGGGGGACCCTTTGTCCAATGGGGGCCTGAATCCTCTCCCACAACTTACTCAGGACACACAGGGAGAAGGGCCTCTGAAGACCCCGCTGCCCCTCCCCAAGGAAGAAAACCTCCCCCGCAAGCAGAGAGCGTTCCGTGGAGTCTGGATTTTCTCAGATATATATTCCTTTCCCACTTTATTTGCTCACGTCTGTCACGCATTTAAAATGTCACAGGGACCAAAATAGAGCGGCTTTCTGGTGGCACTCCTGACAGGCACACACAGGATACAAAACTCAGGGCTCTGGTTTCTTGTCCGGCACACAAGGAAGTTGTCAAGTATTCTTTATGTACAAAGAAAGAACTATGCTATCTTGGGGAGGGGGGGGTCCTTTTTTTTTTTTTTAAAGAAAAAAGACAAGGTAGGTTTCCTAGGAATGGGGACACGGAGCAGGTGGGCCCCTGTCTCAAGGCCCCATTTCCCTGGGGCCCCCTGGTTTCCTGCCACCAGCTCCCCACCCCCACCATGCTAGTGGGCCAGTGTTGGGTGGGGCAAGACCAGGGGCAGTGAGTTCGAGACCCACTTTGGCCTGGAAGAAGGGTGGGGAGGCACGGAGACAGTGTGGAGGCAAGTGGCAGCAGGCTCCATGCTTCGCCCTCCGACGGCCTGCACCTGCCTTGGGGGTGGGATCTGGCACCCCACCCACAGTGGTCCGTGGACCATCCCCATCCCCAAGGGCTGGTTTGACCACAAGGGCTAGAAATCCTTTCTCCACAGGGCTGCCTGTTCACTCCAGAGTGGTCCTAAGGGGTTCATAGCAAAGTCCTGATGCCACAGGCAGCCCCCACCCCAGATGGCCACAGCCCAAACTCAGATGTTCTCTGCCCTCCAACAAGGGGGTGTCTGTCATAAGAAGAGGCCTTACATGGGGGACTCTTCCCAAGACAGCAAGTGGCCCAGTGGAAGCCTGGCCTGCCTGGGGACTGGTCCTGGGAGGGGGTAAGGGCAGCGGGGCTGGTGGTCCCAGCTACTTCGGAAGCCCAGCACTGCAGGAGCCACCAAGAGCCAGAGCTGACTAGCAACCCCAGGAAGGTCTGTGGCAGATGATGCCCGGGGAGGGAAAGCTTTTGTGTGTGACTAAGGCACAGAAGAAACGGGCAGGGACCAGATGGGGCAGGTCAGCGGTGCTCCGTGGGTGGGGGCTACCCCACTCTCTGCAGCAGGCCAGACCCCTCCCATCCGGGGCCTGGACTCCTTTGAGGGCTGGCTTGAGATGCAAGAACCTTTCCTCTGAAATGGGGAGAACCGGGGGCTGGGAAGAGGGGTCCCCCAGGAGGGGGCCGAGGAGTTGCTGGCTGGCTGCAGCAGGGCAGAAGGAAGAGACAGCCGGGCAGAAGGCCTCTCTCTGAGAGGTCCTGTCCAGATAAGAGGGGCCTGAGGCAGACCATGGCTCTCAGGGTCTGGCTCTGGCCCTTGCAGCATGGGGTTGAGGGGTGACCCCAAAGAGCCTGTGCCCTGCCCTTCCTGCCCTGGTGATCTGGGTGAGCACTGGGCCGGGAGGGAAGGGAGTAGTCGGGGAGAGCTGGGTCAAGCATTGCACAGTGAGGGAGGGAGGGAGGGGGGTGGGGTGTGTGTGTGCATGTGTGTGTGTGTGTGCGTGCGTGTGTGTGTGTGTGTGTAGCTGCTGGGGGCAGGGCAGGGGGAGGCTGGGGCCTCAGACTTCAGTGTAAGAGTTTCTGAGGGAGGGAGTAATCTGGAGGTAGGGCCTGGAAGTCCACATCCGCTAGTCCATGAAGCATCTGGAAGCATCTGGGCCTGGGTGTGGCTGGTCCTACGAGTGCCCCACAGGACGAGGGTGCTTGTGGTGGGGTGGGGCGGGGTGGGAGGGTCCCCACCGGGAGGGTTCCCACCCCTCACCCTGGGGGCCTGCACCCTGGAACAGGAGTGGCCCAGGGAGGTTTTCCTAGAGGTGCCCTCTGAGCAGCTGGCAGCTCCTCTGGAAGTGATATGTCTGGTCCAAGACATGACAGGGCCGGCCCGGCTCGGCCTGGATGTGAGGCTGGCAGGGGGCCCGCCCTGGGCGGTGGAGCCGCTGTGCCAGGCTGCCCGCCCTTGCCTAGAACTCATCGTCTGAGCTGAGTAGCAGCGTCTTCTCATTGTCCCGCGCGGCGCCGAGGCTGTGGGAGCGCGCAAGCCCGTGGGCGCCGCCGCGCCAGGTGGGGCCGGGTTCCAGCGTGGACTGTTGTGTGTACTGCTGGTAGGCAGGAGAGAAGTTGTGGATGGCGTCCTGCACAATGTCGTGGGGGCTCATGGTCTCCTTCAGGCTGCTGGAGATGCTCTTCATGGGAGCGCAGCGGCCTGTGGGAGGGAGGCGGGGTCGGCTGAGCCGGGGCCACCTTCCACTCTCTGGAGGGTCATTCCACCTGGGGGACAGGGAAGTGGCCAGAAAGGCCTCCTTTGGCTGGCTGAGGGGTGGGGCCCACAATGAGGGGCAGCAAGGAGTCCCAAAGGGAGGCAAAGGGGAGGGGGCTTCTCAACTCCGATGATGGCAGCAGGCTCAAGGGTCCTGGGTAGATACTGGCGGGTGCCAGGGGGCCTATGCCCTGAGCTCTGGGACCCCTAAGCCAGGCCCAGACAGTGGCCTGGCAGTGTCCTGGGGACAGATGAGCCCAGCACCCTCAGGTGCCCGACTGTGAGTCTGGTCCCTGGGGGGCCCGTAGATAAGGTCCCACTCGAACAGGACAAGGCTTGGGGGCTCAGCACCTCAGCAGAGAGGACACTGAGCAGTCTGAGGGGCAGGAGCTTCATTCCCCAGGCTTATGCGTCCCCATGCCCTCGTGGACGAGTCCCCCTCACTCCCCAGGCTCCGAGGGCAGTGATAACCCCAGCACAAAGCCCAGTGGAACCCAGGGCTTCTGCTGGAATGTGACTCGCTCTTCCAGGTCACTGCCGAGCAGGGCATTGGGGCCTGTGAGCCCCCGGGACGGGGCGCAAAGCCTCCTGGGAGAATGGTATCGCCGTGAGGAGGTGGTGCTGGGGGAGAAGACAGGGGACACAGACGAGGAGCAGGAGCAGGGGCATGCTGTTGACGGCAGGGAACCAGGGCTGGCGTGCAGGATAGACGTGCAGACCAAGGGTAGACCTACCGTAAGGGCCGTACGTTGGCACTGCCCGCAGCCAAAATAAGCAGGGGGTGGGGGGTGGGGAGGGGAGGTGGGGAGAGAAGCCAGAGAAACAGAGAAGAGAGAACTGAGTGAGCGACACCCGCCTAGCCCACCGGGCCAGCATGCCAGACACTCTGCCCCCCACCCCACCCCACCTCAGGCCTAGGGATGGCTCCCAGGGTCATCCTTTTTAGGGTGTGGAGAGAGAACAGAGCGAACTGAGGGAACCCCCTCCCAAACGGATGACTCAAGTCCAGACAGTGCCCAAGACTGACTGGGTATCGGCGGGGGCAGGCGAGGCAAGGGGCAGCTTTAGCTCCCCTGGTGGCTGGGCTGGGGCCTGGAGCTGTACTTCGCCCCATGCTGGGGGTGGGTGGTGGTAGTGGTGTGTGTGTGTGTTGCTGAATGGTTTCCTAAGGACACAGGCTCTGCTAGGGCTACATGTAGCGGACACTGTCCTCAACCCTGTGGAAGTGTCCGCTGGCCCCTCTAATGGGCCGTAGCGAGCCCCAGCCAGCATAGTGCCTGGCACCGTCAAGAACTGAAAAGTGACCAACCTCCAGCTGGCACCCCCTACAGCCCTGGCAGCACAGTGGCTACGAGCCGGGCTGCTCACTGCAAGGTCAGCAGTTCAAAACCCACCGCTCTGTGGAGAAGGATGGGCCTTTCCATCCCACAGGAGCCGTTCCACCCTGTCCTGGCTAACCAGGGGAGGGCCAGGACTGGCCGTCTGAGCCACTGACCATGCATCTACACAATGCAAGCCCAGTCTCAGGCCACTGGCGGCTGCTCCTGAGGGGATGGAGGGGCCAGCCCAGGCACCTCTCTCTAGTTTCTCACTGGGCAGCTACATAATGACCAGGAGGCACTCGGTAGCCACCAGCCCAGTCCTCCTGCTGCCCGCTCCTCCCGAACTGCACAGGCGATCCCCCAGAATCCCCTAGGGAATTGTCAACCCAAACCCACCCAGAGCTAACCAGCGAGTGCCATCAGCACTGAGGTTGGGAGCCCCAAGACATGCTAACATAATCTAGGGTGGGGCAGCAGAGTCCCCCCCCCAGGCCTGGTCTTCAAACACTGGGCGACGTGCGTGAGGCGGGAAAGGAGGGCAGTTAAAAGTGCTCCTGTCTGAGTATGTTTCTAGAAATAACCCACTTTTAAAGATGAGGAGACTGAAAGTCATAGAGTGGCCATCAACACCCTGTCTATTCCCCCACGGTTCCTGCCCCACTGTCTCCAGTGGGCTCCAGCACAGGACAGCCACGAATCATGAGACACGGCCAGGCTCAGCATCCGAGGTGCTGGCAGAGGGGACAGGAGGGGCTCTGACACAAACTGGGGCCGTGGGCTGCAGGACAGGACCCTCCTGGCCCCGCCACCCCTGCCACGTGGCCAGGAGGGAGCAACCGTGTCATTGGTCCATTTCCTGTGAGTGCAGGAGGAGAGTCCTCCCATCCCGGGAGGCAGGATGACCTGGGGCAGGGCCATGGGGCCACAGGGCCCCTGGTCCGTACCTTGCGCGTCCAGCCGCTTGTCCGCGTAGACCTTGTAGGTGAAGGCGTGCCGCAGTGCCAGCGCCGCAAAGAACATCTCCACACAGATGATGAAGTCCTGGTAACCCGCGGCCACGGTGCCCTCACCCACCGACACGCGGGCCGAGTGGATCTTGGGGATGGCCCCGCATTTCTCCAGGATGGCCAGGAGCATACCTGGTGGGGAGGTGGGGGTGGACGGATGTGGGCGTCTGACTCCAGGCTGGACCCCTTACCAGGCCACCTTCCTCTGTGCAGCCCCCCAGTGAGGGCAGCGTGGGGTCTATGCTGTGGCAAAGCCAGGCCTCCAGGAGACCCCAGAAACCCAGACCCAGTTTGGGTGGGGGGCGGCTGGGAGGGGGCTCACCTTGCCAGAAGGAGAGAAAGATGACGGACTTGACCATGAAGAATTTGAGCACAGGGCTGTATGGGCTGAGCAGCTCCCGGGTGGCAAAGTAGAAGAGGAAGAGGGCGTAGAGGGCCAGGCTGACGGAGATGTTGTAGATGATGGTCACGTAGAGGTAGCCACTGAAGACACTGCGGGAGTGGGGGGGGGAGCTCTGCTTGGTGGGGGGACGGGGCTACCCGCCTCCTCCCTGCCACACACCCACTTTCTGTCACACTCAGTCTTGCTCTGCAAGCAACCAAGGTGGGGCAGGGGCCCTGACCCGCTGCTCAAGGACGGGCCTAGCTGCTGCCCCCAGCTGATGCCCGGGCTCCTGGGGGGACAGGGGAGGGTGCCTGCTGGGGAGTGGGGGCTCCTGGGGGTTGTGCTGGGTGGGGCTCATGTTGGGAGGGCAGGGGGTCTCAGTGAGGTGAGGCTCATGTGGGGAAGGGGCTCCGGAGGGTCTTGCTCTTGGTGGGGGTGGGGCTCATGTTGGGAAGGAGCGGGTCCTGGTAGGGGACAGGGAAGCGTTCCTGATGTTCCGGGAAGGTGCCATGGAAGTTAGCACAGTGCTGGAGGCCTAGGATGGGGACACATGCAACCACCCAGGAAGAAGACACCAACCAAGACAGTGACATCGTGCTTGGCTCTGCTTCCCCCGCCCCTCCCCTCGTGAGCAGCAGCTCTGTCCCCTCTCTGAGGCTTAGGCCCCTCACCTGCCCTGCACGGATGCTGGCTGGCATCCAGAAGTGTGGGGAGGGTGTGACTGAAGGTCCCCCTCTCCAAACAGGTGTGTGCAAACCACTGTCAGGGAGTGCTGGGACTCAGCCAGGCCCACCCACTGTCCCTTCCTGGCCCAGCCAGACTGTGCAGGACCTGAGGACCTCTGGGCTTGTGCAGGGAGGTGAGGGAGGGGCCAGGGCCATTTCTGCCTCCACTCACAGGAAGTCATGGTGGTGTGGGGCCAGTCGCAGCACCCTCCCCTGAGCAAAGGTCACCCCCACCCCACCCCCACCCCCTCCTTCTCCCAGACCGGTGCGTCCCACTGCTTACTCAAAGTCACCGTCCCGGTACTTGCCGAAAGCCTGCAGGCCCACAGTGCTGACGGCCATGAGTGGCTTTACCACACAGAACTGCAGCGTGGCCTGTTGGGGGAGGGGGCCGTCAGGACAGAAATGCCAGCCCGCCTGAGGCCAGCCGGGGCCTGGGCAGCGAGGCAGGGTGAGTGAGGCACAGGCTGATCATTAGAAGATTCCTGGGCAGAAAAGGGCCAGGAACGCCCCCTACACACACACCCAGGAACCCCCTAAACACACACACACACACACACACACACACACACCCCACCCCCTGACAGGGAGTGGTCTGAACCAAGGCTGGTGGGGACAGTGCAGGGTGCTCTGGTTGCCGGGTAGGACCAGCTCGAGATTGAAAGGACGGCACCGGTCACAGGGCACAGGTGGGCCTTAGCCTCTCTCCCTCCTTGCCATTTAGGGCTCAGCAATGGGGTCCGGCCAGGCATGGAGCTGGCCCAGTGGGGCGTGCACTGGGGAGAGGGAGGTGGTGCCCGTGGACACCTGTGCTTGGAGTTCCAATTCCAGGTCACCAGCCAGAGTGCCCGTGGTCACCGCTAACCTCTGAGCAGTGGTTCCCTGGTGTGGTGGCCGTGGCGAACACAGTGGCACAGGGTACTTGCTGTGGGAACCAAAGGTGACAGCATAGTGGGTCGTCTTGGGGGCCTCTCACGTCAGCCCGGTCCATAAAGACCTCACTGAGCCCCGCTTTCAGGAAACTCTAAAGCGACCACCTGAATTGTCCTCTCGGAAGTGAAGAAGCTAGGAGAGTGTGACTTGAGAGGAGACGGGGACCCTAAGGCCGGGAAGGAAGCCTGTGGACCCCCATCCCAGCAGCAGTGGGGTCAGACCTGCTACCCGATGGGAGCAAAGAAGGGGAGCGAGGCATTCGCACCGCGGTGCCGGATAGAATATTGAAGGACCACGGACCGCTAGCAGGGCACCCGGATCTGCTGGGAGAGGAGCGCCAGGGGCTCCTCCTTAGAGGAGAGGCTGGCGGGACTTCGTCTCCCATACTTCGGACATGTTGGGAGACGGTCCCTGGAGAGGGAGGGGCTGTGAAAAAGAGGAAGGCTCTCCAGGAGATGGACGGCCACGGTGGTTGCACCCATGGGCTCGGGCTTGGGAACCATTGTGAGGCTGGCGCAGGACCGGGCGGTGTTTCGTTCTGGGCCTCTGGGCCGCGGCCGACGCATGGGCACCTCACAACCACACAGATGGGAAGACTGCGGTTGAGAAGAATGAGTGGCTGCAGCCGCCTCTGTCCCCATCAGCAGGTTCCCCGATTCAGGGCTTTGGTTAAGGAGGGCAGGGGGTGGAGTGGGATGGGGACAGCGGGGAGGTCACCCGGAAAGCTACCAGGTCCAGGAGCTCAAGCGGGTGGGTCTAACCCAGGCTGGGCTCGCAGACCTGGGAGAGGCTATTCCTGTGTCTCAGGCTGTGCTCGGGAAAGGCAGAACTTGACTGCAGTTACCTGCCCCCCAAGGAGCAGCAGCAGTGCCCCCTGGACCCATAGAGCTGGGGGCAGTTTAGACTCCCACCGAGGCAACATGAGCGAGCTAGCGGTTGTGCCCGGTTTAGCCATGGCACCAGGCAGTGAGTCACACCCAGGACAGGAAGCTGGGTCAACAATGGCTGAGGGCCCCACCTTGTACGCAGACTTTAACCCTGGCCCTGTGGTTCCAGAGAGGAGACTCGGAGAGTGCCCACACAGTGGAGGAAGGGCTGCGAGGAGAGCAGGAGGCTTGGGTTGTTGTTGGGGAGTTGGGGGCTAGCCCCGAGGAGTTGTAGGCTTTCTGCCCCCTCCCAATAGGCCCCAAGGAGACTTGCAGAGGCTGAGGTCATGCCGGCTGGGTGTGGCCCCTGAACCTGATAGGGTGGCTGTGCATGCCCATGCCGGCCGCTGCACTTCATGCTTCCCATGCAGGACGCGCCCTTCCCCCCCCCCCCAACTGCTTTGAGGATCTCCCAGGAGCTGAGCCCTGTGGGCCCAGCCCACAGAGGAGGACACAGTTCATAGCTCAGGACACCATGAACTGGGCTGTGTCCTCCACAAGTATGTGTCCACTTGGTTAAGCCCGGATGCCTGATGGTCTGGCAGTTCTGTGAACATGTAGCTATTATACTAGCCTCTCCACCCCCACTCCCCAGTCTAATCATCCTCCATTGTGATGGGCTGTAAATCCTGACTTCTGTGGGTTAGTGAGTTCGGCCAGAGTCCTCCTTAGAAGTACGGGTGGTGAGACTTTGTCTTGCACACTTTGGACACGCTGTCAGAAGAGACCAGTCCCCGGAGATGGACAGGTCAAGCTTGGTAAAGTAAAGGGGCAGAGAAAAAGAGGAAGGCCCTTGAAGAGATAGAGGGACACGGTGGCGGCCACAAGGGGCTCAGGCACAGGAACAGCTGTGAGGCTGGGCAGCACGGGGCGCTGTGGGTCGGAACCGACTCAATGGTACCTCACAGCCACACTGTGTTCAGGAGGCAGACTCGGGGGGTGGGGGGAGGCAGCTCCCCTGGTCTGACATGGGCAGAGTTTTTCTACAAGAGCTTATTGGAGAGAGAAGAGACGGGGGGGGGGGGGGTGACCTGACACCCACCAAGAGAGAAGACCCAGGAGGGACCAGAATACATTCTTGGAACCCTGTTTCCCTGCGATGGGAGCCCCCAGGCCCAGGGAGATGAGGCGGAGACAAGTGCAGGTCTTCAAGGAACCGGGGGTCCCCAGGCAAAGGGAAACAGGACCCTCTCCAATGCAAATGGAGGGGGGCTGTCCCAGAGCCGGTGATCAGAGTCCGACTCCCAGCCTCTTCCAGTGTGAGAACCAGCGGCCAGTCTCATTGCCATCTGGTCAGTTCTGACTCACAGGGATCCTATAGGGCAGGGTCGGACTGCCCCTGGAATTTCTGAGGCTGTAACTCTTTATGGGAACACAAAGCCTCATCTTTCTCCCGTGAAGCTGGCTGGTGGTTTTGAACTGATGACCTTGTGGTCATCAGCTCAGCGAGTAACCATGACACCACCAGAGCTTCCGCCCATTGTGAGAGAATGGACTTCTCTTAGCTGTCTGTCCACTGTGGTGTTTCTGGCCGAACAGCAATGGGTCACTGACACAGAGAGGCTGAGTGGTTCAGAGGCTGAGCTCAGTCGGTCACATGCTTACTGGTGGCGCCGCCTGCCTCCACCCAGGTTGCTCGGGGCCACAGGTGCGGGAGCTGGAAACCGAGGGCCTGTCTGTCAAGTGCACAGGCTTGTTTTGTCATGTGTCTTTAATGCAGAAGCCTCCCCACCCCCGCTCTGCAGCCACAGTTGATGGGAAGTTTCTAGAATGCCCACGCACTCCCTGATTCGCTCACACACTGAGGCCTGGGCAAATGAGCAAGCGTCTGAACTAGTTCTTCCTGCCCAGGGCTGCATCGGACCCTCCCTGGCCACCGTGGCCCCAGCAGACTGCGGTCCCCAGGGACAGACCTGGCCCTGGCTGTGGCGGAGCTGCTGGGGGTGCCCACCTGCTTGCAGAAGCGCAGGAACCCAATGGAGTAGGTCTTCCCCCAGAGACAGCAAGTGCCGTACATGCAGCTGGACCTGGAGAAACACAGGGGGCGACAGGTGGTGAGAGGCAAGCCGGTGCCCACGGTAGGTGGACAGAGGGAAGGCTATCCCCCGTGTACCCCCGGGTCTGGACTGTCCAGCCTGAGCCCAGGGCCGGTCCAGGGAGAGGCCCAAGGGAGCCTCGGCACCCACTGGGGCAAGAAGCTGGGCTGCAGAGGGATTGGCTGTAGGGAGACTGCAGGTGGGAGACAGAAGAGGGACCCAGGAAAGGCCTGAGTGAAGAGGGAGAGCGACAGGGAGGAAGGAGGAGCCAGAGAGGGACCCCCTCCCGCCAACCCAGGGTCCAAGCGAGCGGTCTGGCACTCGTCCAGGTGAGGCGTGCAAGCCAGGGGCCTGGCCGGGCCGGAACAGGCACATACTCACTCAATGGGCTTCCCTCGGATCTCAGACATAATGGAACTCTCTCCTCCCAGGTACTCGTAGCACAGGCTCAGGAAGTTATAGATGACCAGCGCTGCGGGGAGAGGGGCCAGCAGAGGTCACGCCCATCCCCTGGGATCTGCCCAGCAGAAGCCCCACCACCCCCAGACTCCAGTCACAAGGGACAGGGTCATCCATCCACTAGTGTGCGTGCCGCGCTCACCCCCCGGAAAAAAGCCAGTGAGATGGCCACAAACCCAGGACTGTGTGGAGGTCAGAGGGTGGGGTTGGGTGGACACAGGCTTCAGGGTGCTGGCCGCTGGCAGGTTCTTGCGATGGTTGAATGGGTATAGGCTTTATCACTATGTACTAAGCCCACATGGCATTCTTGGCACTATAGGTTGATTCAAAACCAACAAAACCCAAACACCCTCCAGCAGGACCTCTGGAGGAACGTCTGGCGAGAGTGCCTAGCGGCACCTTCATCTGTACGGCCACTCACAAGAGCTGTCTGTCTGCCTGACCATGGGACCCGGGCACCAATCTGTGGTGATGGCCTGGGGGAGCCAGCTTGCCATCATCACCAAAGCCCAGCCAGGGTGCCGGCGTCTGTGCCGTGCTGGAAATACTACATTCCATTGTGCTCCGTGAGTTTCCCAGGGGTTTCTGCAGTCAACACAGGATGCCGGGCCAGGCACCAGACGCCAGCTGATGGGCAGGAAAGAGGGCGGAGCAAGTGGAGGAGGAAGGGGCGCTGAGGGAGAGGACATGTGTCCAGTGAGGAGCAGAGGCCGCTGGGAAGACGTGAGGTCAGCCCAGGGGGCAGCGGGTGCCCACAGGCAGGGGGTGCCTTCTCATCCCACCTGTGTCCAGCATAGAGGCCAGGGAGCTCCCTGAGCTGCTACGGGGAGGGGAAGGGGCTGGCTCGTCTGATCACAGACCGCCCTTCCCACTTTATATCCTACCAGCACTAAGTGCCTCTGAGCAGACTAGCTGACACTTCCACGCTCTGCCCTTGCTGATCCCTGTATACCTGCCAGCCCAGCCCAGCCCCCACCTACTCCAGGGGGCCCAGGACCACCTCATCCACAGAGCCACGCAGCCCTGGCACCGGGGCCCATCTGATCCCCCCTGCCCCTAGAAAGCTCTCAGCAGGCCCCACATGTGTGAACAGGCACAGAGGCTCCTGGCCGTGCACGTTTAGACCCAAGGTGACTTTCACTTTGCAGAAGGGCCACCTATGGGGTGCTTCCTACCACACACAGGTGAGTTGATCTATTAGGGCTCACAGATGCTGCTGCTGGGGGCACCCATGGGAACACTCTGTGAAAATGCCGCCCACAGCATGTAGCCACAGATATGAGGGGAGGGGCACTGGCATGTGGCTCTCCGCCCCGGTTAGCAGAGGGAGTCCAAACCAGGAGTCTCTGCTGGATGGGAGCCTTCAGTGACTGCTTCAGCGAGCTCAGTGGGTGACTGTCACGGCTGTCACCCCGTCCTGCCTCCGGGGCAGCCCTGGTGGCTTTGTGGTTACAAGCTGGGCTGCTAACTGCAAGGTCGGCAGTTCAAAGCCACCAGCCGCTCCTCGGGAGAAAGACGGGGCTTTCTACTTCTTTAAAGAGTTACAGTCTCAGAAACCCATAGGGCGGTTCCACCCTGTCCCCTGGGGTTGCCGTGGATCCGCACGGACTTGAAGGCGGCAAAGAGCGCCTTGGAAGAAAAGGCCTGGAGACGTGCTTCCACGGAGTGCAGCCTAGAAAGACCATCCCACCGCTTGTGAGCAGCCAGCTAAAGGTGTCCCTGGGGCTTCTCTCCATCCAGAGGAAAGAAGAGAGACGAAGGCCAGAAGCATACGGACCCAATGAGTCCAAAGGACTAAGGGAGCACGCAGTCAGACCCCGACCCTGAGACCCAAAGAACTAGATGGTGCCTGGCTTCCACCAGCAACCGCTCAGAAAGGGATCCTATACGGTCCTAGATAGCGTATGTGGCAGTTACATAATCTCCTCTCAACTCTCGAAGGGGTGGAGTTTAGCCTGTCAATTGGGTCCCAGCTGGATGACCTCATTTGGGGGGTACCTTGGAGATAAAGAGCTCACTGGTGGCCAGATACACTTCCTGCTGACAAGACACATGGAGCTAACTTTGGAAAACCCTGAACTTTGGAAAAGATTTTTTTCTCTGCTCAATAAGTAGAGGCTTCCCAGCATCCTTTGCTCCTTTCAAGGGCTAGGGGTCCTCCTGAACATGACGGATGAGGGTGCTGAGATGGAATCATTGCTCTTGCAATACCTCCCGCCAAATGACCTCCTCCTGGCTGGGTCTGGGTAAGACCCTGAGAAGTCACCCAAGTCCCGGTGCAAGGGCTTCCCTGAGTATCATCCCACTGGGAATAAAACGAGCACGCTGAAAAGCAGGAGCAGGGATCTCTCTACCAGTGAGAGCCAGGAGTGGAGCGTCGCCTCTAGACCCCGAGACCCCTGCGAGGTGAAGCCTCTTGATCCAGGGTCAGCTGTGACATCTGAGGAGTGGCAGAAGAGCAGCAATAGCAGCAGTCAGAAGCCAACGCAGGAGCCGGGCCGTGGACTGGCCGGCCCACAGAGCGAGTAGAGCGGAATGCTCTGCGGCAGGAGGCGGGCCTGTGGAGAAGCGCGTCCCCCAAGCACTGAATTGGGGGAGCTGGGCTTGCGGATTCACGGGAGGCAGGGCTGAGTACCTTCAGGTGGAAGTTTGCAGCAGAGGGGCTTTATGAACATCCCTGAGAGGACTTTGTAACACGTCCTGACTGCATCCTGAGCATGTCTCACCTGCACTGTAACTTGTTAACTTCCTTCATGACCATCAGTCAAGTGCCCTGCCTGTGAGTTCTGTGTGGCCACTGCAGGGAATTCCAGAACGCAGTAGCTGAAGCAGAGAAGGCTGTGTGAGACGGAGCACAGCGGGTGACCCTGCGGTGTAGGGGTGTGCCCAACACCGGGGACCAGTTCCTGCAGCTGCTCCAGCAGGCAGTTCCCTCCCTGGCTGGCTCTCGGCTTCCCCATTTTCTGTGGACCCGCCTCTTCCTGCTGCTCACCACCCTGACCTCCCCCTCCCCTGCAGTCTCCTGAGCACCCTTCTCTGACTGGGTTCCCACCACCACCCTTGGCTCTGTCTACCCGCTGCCCTGGGTGGTGCCATCCCTGCTGTGCTGTCCACCTGTGAAGGTGTTGCGCTTTGGGCCAGGCTCTGGGAGGCTAGTCCTTCTGTGTCCTCCCCTCATGTCACACCTGCATCTCTACGAGAGGTGACAGTCTGCAGGCAGAGCGCCCCTTCTCCGCCTGGCCTGGCCCAGTGGTTCCCGGGTGGGAGTGCAGGTTCTGAGTCCTCAGGGCCACCTGGGAGAACTGTTGTAATCGATGCCACCTGTCACATTTGTCATCAAGGGGGACTGTGGTGGTTGCTGAATGTGGTGTCAACTTGAGGGTATGAAGAGTGAAGGGGTGGAATTTAGCTTGATGACCTCATTTGAAGGCACTATGGAAAAAAATAGCTCACTGGAGGCCAGACCCACACACTCTGCTACACATTCTTGTTGACAAGCCACACAAAGCTATGCTGATGGAGCCAGAGTGCTAGAGCTGGTGAAGCCACATGGAGACCCACACCAGTGCTGAGATGCTTCTACCGCCACTGAATTCACAAGGCTTCCCACTCACTGGCCTGTGATCTTCCTGCATTCAATGTCATGGCTCATATCAGACTTATGGACTTCATCTGGACTGGGCTGGGATGTTTTCTCAATATCCAAGTACTTTTTATAGAAAGCTCTTTCTTATACATGAGTCTCCGATGAATTTGTTTCTCTAGTCAACCCGGACAAACACAGGGTGATGCCTCCAGGTAGGTAGGAGGTGAGACTTTGCACCCAGGTGGTGATGGGAAACACCGGGCAGCCCTGGAGGCACCAGGCAGATGTGACTCAGGAAGCACGGATGGTCCAGCTGCCACGGAGGCGCCACAAGGCCAAGCTCCTTCCTGACCACTGCTCCGACCCTACCCCCTCAACTCCTCGGCTCTCCCCTGGCTTCCTCCGGCCTTTCCGCCCAGGAGGCTCACCTCTTGGTAGGATGCCATGAGCTATGGGAGCCAAGTGGGCCACTGACTTCTCTCAGCCTTCTCCTCAGCCAATGGGAACACCACAATCAAGTTGCGGCCCGGGGTGAGCACACACCCATCTGCACTGCCCCACACCCCCAGCACACTTGTGTGTGTGTGCGCGCACACACAAGGGCATGCGTGATCTCCTGGGGGGCCAGGGGAGAAGGTGCAGATCTCCCAGGACAAAGAACAGTGAAGGAGAACAAGGCACGAGCTGCCAACACAAATTTGGCAGCTGGAGGGTGGTGCTGCTGATGGGGCTGGAGCTGGGGTGGGGGTTAGTCAGAACCCTGGGAAATGTTGAAAACCGGAAAAGCAGTTAAACATCTGGCCCCAGGACCTTTGGAAGGGTACTTTCGTGGAAGTTTGGAATAGCTCTGTCCTTGGAGAACCTGGCCTGGCTGCGGGCTGAGAAAGCTTCAAGAAAGCCCAGAGATGAAATAAATCTACATGTAAAAGTGGGAGGCCTCCCGTGTTCTGCACCCAGGTCCCGCTGCCCAGAGAGGAAGTGGGGGCATCCCACTGGGAGGAAGGAGACGCAGAATCAGAGAGTCTTGGCCCGGTGTCGGCCAGCACCTCCAGCACCACATGGAAATGCCAGGGGGGCGCCTGTGCCCGTGTAGTCCAGCTGACGTACCAGAAACAGCCAAGGACAGCAGGCATTTGAGGAGAGCGCTGACCCCAGGCCCAAGCCCAACGCAAATAAACAAAGGAAAGGACCTCAAAGGGGATCGAGACAATGGCGAGAGCAGAAGACAAGGACGGTGATTAATATCCCCAGAGAGCGGGGAGGAGACGGCCTCTGCAGGGCTCCCAAGCCAAGCACAAGAGTATGTCTATATATAGACACACACCACCACCACCACCACCACCTCCACCACCACCACCATCACCACCTCCTCCACCACCTCCATCACCACCACCACCTCCTCCACCACCCAAGGAAAGGCTCCTGACAAGTATTTACATCACGGTAGAAGAAAGAAAACGACTTTAGAAAAGTTCAAAGGCAAACTTTTTTTTTTTTTAATGTGGAACACAGAAAAGAACCAGAAAACTGCAAAGAACATTCTAGGCTCCACCTCAAAGAGTAACATCCATCTAAATGGACTGGGGTGGGGGGAGTGGGAGGGGACATTGCCAAGGCCCAAGGGCAGGAGCATGCAGCTCAGCGTGCCCAGCAGGTAGGTGCCTCTGGGGATGGAGAGCAGCAGGGGGGAAGCAGGGACAGAACCAAGCTCAAGAAGAAAGACCAAGCGAACTGGTCAGACAGGGACAGGTGAGACCCCCCAAGATGATGGCCCTTAGTCATCATTCAGACCTGAAATGAATGCACCCCAGGTTAGCATAATCAACCACTGATGACCAAAAGGGCGGGCTTTCCCAAAGGGCAGCGGGTTCGAAGGGGAGTGGAAACAGGAGACACGGAGGAAATAGGGGACGGACGGTCCCTTGAAGGGACTTAAGTGAATGAGATTGAAAGAAGGGGCAGACCTTGTTGAATGTAAAACTGCGGGTCTGCTCTACAGACTCACCTAAATCACAATTCTTTTTTAAGGCAGGTCATATACACAGGCAAGTAACTGTCAGAAACGAGTAGGTTTGGCCACAGAACTGGGAGGAGAAAAGACCAAGAAAACCTACCGCCAAAGCCAGAGAGGGTTACTGCCAACTTAAGAGTTGGATTCCCAGACAAACACCAAACAGACCCAGTTATCCATCATCTGCCCACCTGTGCATCCATCCAATTAGCCATCCGTCCATCCACCCATCCATCCAATTATCCATCTATCCATCCATATATCCACCCACCCACCCATTTATCCATCCATCCATCCATCCATCCATCCATCCATCCATCCATCCATCCATCCATCCATCCATCACTCCAAAGGTACCAGTATTTCAACACTGAGGCTGGATGCAGCCCTAAAAGTACTACCCAGAAGTCATCTTCAAAATGTAAGCCACAATTAACCCTGGAAGTCTTCTTAGAACCAACCAAGAGTTTAGCTAATAAAGGATCTGAGCCACAGGGACCCTGTAGGACCGGGTTGAGCTATGCAGGGTTTCCGAGACTCTACCTCTTTATGAGCACAGAGAGCCTCATTTTCTCCTGGGGAGCAGCTGGGGGTTCCAAACTGCTGGCCTTGCGGGTAGCAGCCCAGTACACTACCAGCTACACCACCTGGTGGCCCTGCGCGGGAACCGACTCGCTGGCGGTGCGTGTGGTTTGGGAGTAGACACTACCTGCCTTGAGCATCATGCTCCTGGAAGATGTGTTTCAACCAAAAAGAAAAACCATGAAAGGAGGGACGGGGTTGGAGGAACAAGGGAGGCATCGGGATGACAGTGAACGGAAGGGCCAGCACCAGCCTTGGGAGCGGCCGTCCCGAGTGCAGAGAAGAGACGGGCTCCAGGAAGAACACTGCCAGGTAACTGATCCACTCAAGAGCCCTGGGAAGGAGGCTTTCTCTTTACTGAAGCAACTGGGGGGATAAATTAGTGTGGTAATTACATAATCTGCTGTCAATTTGAGTCGTAAGCATGAAGGGGTAAAGTTTAGCCCATCAATCAGGTAGCAGTTTGATGACCTCATTTGGAGGCGCTATGAAGAAAAATAGTTCGCTGGAGGTGGGACACATGCTGACTCCCTGTGAGACATTCCTGCCAACAAGACACATCTGGTGCTACCCGAGAGCCCTGGAGCTGAAGGAGCCATGTGGAGACCCCTGCCAATACTGAGAGGCTTACAACGCCACTGGATCCACAAGACTTCCCACCCACTGGCCTGTGATCTTCCTGCATTCGGCGTCATTGCATGGGTTTCGTGAGTCTGAAGAGGAATTTATACATTGGTATCTGACATATGGGCTAATATCGGACTAATGGACTTGATCTGGACTGGGCTTGGATGTTTTCTCAATATTCAATTGCTCTTGTACAGAAAGCTCTTTCTTAGATCCAGAAGCGTGTTTGCGAAATTGTTTCTCTAGTCCACCCAGACCAACGCAATGAGTGAAGCTGTGGATCTGTGCCATCGTCTCACGGCGACCCCGGGTGACAGAGCAGAATCACCCGGCAGGGTGTGTGGTGCTGTGGGACAGCCCACCACAGAGTCAGTGGTTCAAACCCACCAGCTGCTCCTCGGGGTAGGAGGCCCGTACAGAAACCCTCCCTGTGGGGCCACTCTGAGCCCGAATTGAGTTGTTGGTGGTGGGTGGGCCTGGTGGCCATCCTTGGTCAGGAGCAATCTTTCCTGGTCTGAGCGGCCGGCTGGATTTTGACCACCAAGAGTTCAAACTTGCAGGCTTCTGGTCCCAGCCGCTTGCTTAACCGCTGTGCCACCTGGCTGCTTCTAAATGAACAACAGGCCCAAAGAGCTGAGCAAAGCGGAGGACCAAAGCCAACAGCGTCCAGGGCGGAAATAAAGACAGTCCACAGAGAAGGACGAGTGTGGTCGGGCTCTGTAAGGCTGGGCTTGGACCGGCCCTTACGGAGACATCGAGATGCAGGTACTGAAGAGAGACTTAGAGAAAAGCGTGACAGGACCGCGGTGAGAAGATGAAGAAAGGCGTGTGTGTGTGTGTGTGTGTGTGTGTGTGTGTGTGTGCAAGGTGGGGTGGAGTGTAAAACACAGGCACACCTCGCTGACGCCCGGAGTACTTCCCGTGAGGTAGGATGTGTGCTATGGGAGAGAAAACGTTTGTGTGACTTGGACGCTGTGGGCACCTGTGTCTGTGGGGCGGTGGGCTCCGGGGTGCACAGTGGCTCAGCGTCTGCAGTGTGGGTGCATGGCCTGGCCCGGGCAGTTCCCACAGTGGAGACCTCTCAGGTGAGCATGCGGCTAAGTCCTGCCTGGCTGTCCCCGCCCTCTCTGCTAAGCCAGCTTGTCTGGGAGGACCTGCCCAGGGAGGAGGCAGTATGGGGCTCAGGGAGGTACTGCTGCCCTGTGGGACCACACCAGGCAAGGCACAGAGACCAGGGACTTGGGGTCGGGCGATGGGGCCAGACCCCACCTGCCGGGCAAGTGGCTCTGGGTTAGGCACAGCTGTAAGGCAGAAGTGGGGCTCCAACCCCCAAGATGAAGGGCTGGTGGCAGGTACTCAGACACCTGGGTGCTCTGGCCACAGACTGATGTGCAGTCAGACACTTCCCAAACAGACGCTAAGCAGCACATAGCTCGGTGGTTCTCGGTGCCACCAAGTTACTTCCAACTCACAGTGACCCGATCTGAGGGAAACACTGCCTGGGCCTGCGCCGTCCTCACCCCTGTCCCTACACCTGAGCCTGATGTTGTTTTTCTTGCTGCCCCTCTAGTTTACCAAGCACAACGTCCTTCTCCGGGTTGATGGGGTTGGTGCTGTCTCTCTGGACAGCATGTCCACAGGAATGTAAGACGCATGCCCAAAGCCACACTGCCGACAGTAGCAGTCTCCGTTACCTCCATGCGAGAGACAGAAAAAGGAGGGATCACCAGGGTAAGCGTTTTGTTTTGTTTCCCTAGGTGATTCTGCAAGGAAAACAAAGCCAAGAGAATCGAAAGTGACTGCCTTTGGGCCAGGGACTAGGGAGCGGGGAGAGGCAAGGGCAGTTACATGTCCAGACCTTGGGCATGAATTGTTTTAAGCAAAATAAAAGTTTGGTTCCGTTTAACTTTAATTCAGGGAGCCCCGGGGGCCTAGTGGCTGCATGCTGGGCTGCTAACTGCAAAGTCAGCAGTTCAAAACCACCAGCCGCTCTGAGGGAGAAAGACAGAGCTTTCTATCCTGTAAAGAGTCCACTCTTGGAAGCTCACAGGCACAGTTCTACCCTGGCCTATAGGTTGCTATGAGTCGGCATTGACTTGATGGCAGCGAGTTTAGACTAATTTTAGTGTGTGTGTTGGGGGGGGGTGTTAAATTTTATAGAACCTCCTTCAAAAGAAGCCCACCTCTACGTCGCCTCGTGGTACAGACTGGCAGACTTGGGACAGAAGCTTTTCTGTCCAGGGCACTGCGCTCCCAACTTGCCCTCTTTCCGGGAAGCACCGTTCCCTTCGTTTTGCATTGGAAGGGACACACTGCACACCTGCTCCCCGAGGGCCACCGTCCTGGGCGGCCAGCTGTGTGGCACTGCTAAATAAAGGAACAGCAGGTGACGGCCAGAGACACAGAGTGGAGGGCTAGCGAGGCCACAGCGTCCAGCCCTGGAACAAGGGGCCCCTGACTTGGGCGCACGGAGCTTCCGTGCAGCTGCCCCGCTGTTTGTAAGAGGCTGTTGCTAGGGGAGGCACTCTCTCCTTTGAGGTGCGTGCGGGCTGGGCTGAAGGGCAGGGCAGGCGGGGCCAGAACAAAGGCTTCCCAAGGAGGTCTCGCCTACCATCTGCCAAGGCCATCTGGGAGCAGCACCCCAGGGGGCTCCCCTGGCTGTGTCCTGCGCCCCTGCTTTGCCGCCCAGAGGCCAGCACTCACCCAGGTCCACACGGCTGGGACAGGCCTGCGCAGGAGCGGCTCTCTGCTTCTGGAGGAGCACGGAGAGCAGTGGAGCTCCTGGGTGCCAGGGCGAGGCTGGCAACTGGATGGCCAGGGGTTCTCAGCACCCTGTTCCTCCCTCGGGTGCCCAGGTGTTCCCCACCCCTGCCCTCACCCTTGCCTGAGTGCAGTCAGCTAACTGGGAGGAGGGATGCTTGGGAAGTCCATGAGACCCCACGTGGACAAATGCAGCACATGGACGCACTGCCCCCATGCAGGGTTTCTGAGGCTGTCGGTCTTTATGTGAACAGACAGCCTCATTGGTCTCCTCGGAGCAGCGGATGGGTTTGAACCTTCGACCTTGTGGTTAGTGGTCCAGTGCTTACTTCACAGCACCACCAGGGCTCCGTGCACTATAAACCCACTCACTCACGGCCATCGTAGTGACCCTATAGGACAGGGTAGAACCGCCCCTCTGAGTTTCTGAGACTGTAACTCTTTAGCAGAATAGAAAGCCCCCTGTCTTTTTTTTTTTTCTCACTGGACAGCACATGCACCGGTGTTTAATAAAGTCCCCCAATTCATTCAAACACTCTGGACACCCCCTAGCCCATGCTGGCCCTGCCAGGCTGGGGACGATGGAAATGGCATGGGCCAGAGAACTAGGAGGCCAAGGCAGAGCGGAGTGTCCTGGGACATCCACAGAGACTCAGGGCCGGCCGGGAAAGGTGACCAGGTGGCTGCGGCAGATGGCAGGGCAGGCCGGGCCATAGCCGCTCCTGCTAGGGCCTCCACGTCCCCGCCAAGCCCACAGGCATGCTCTGTGTCCTGGAGTCCTTGGGATTTTCAGGGTCAAAGGGGGACAGGAAGCGAGGCTTCCTGATGTGCAGTACCTGATGTACCCAGGGCCCTGCTTGGCCAGGGAAGAGGAAGGACACCTGCCGGCTGTCAGACCTGTTAGAGTCTCAAGATGGGACAAGCACGTCTGGTCACTTTACATCAAACTGTTGGGGGGAGGGCACAGGAGGGGGCACACCAGCCTGAGGGGTGGGCAGTGGAATATGCGGGAGGAGGGGACACAGAACCAGGAGCCTGAGGGGGCAGCAGAATGGGAGAGGTCACAGACCCCTGAGTGGGGCAGCAGGCTGGGGGGGGTCACGCGCTGAGTGAGGAACGATTCTGGAGACACAGTCAAGAGCACTTCTGTCCCACCCACTGGCCCGTGGCCTGTCTTGGGGACTCGGACCTCTCCCTTGTTGCCTACCCTCTACCCGGAGGAGGGCGCAATTTCCTATCACATCACATTTTTTGTGCGTCCACAGTTTAAAAATATCAAGTGCCCCCCTCGGAAACTCTCAGTATGGACCGCCAGCCTGTGGGACACGACAAGGCTGTCCCCCAGGTTGTCTGCCCCCAAATGCAGGTCAGACCTAAGACACCGCTTGCAATGCGTGGTACGTGATTGGAGCACACGTGGAAGCAAGCTGCCCGGACGTTATGGCCCCGAAGGCATCAGTCGGCCAGAGCAACCAGACTCCGGTTTGTCCGGCCGCAGGTGGGGCTCATGCCCTGCTCACTGAGGACAGTGAACTGCTTTCCCGAAGGAGAGCTCAGAATAAGTCGGCTCAAGAACTAAGGTTGGGCTGCCATCTCGAATCCAGGGTCGCCCATCTGGTCACATGCGTACCCCGAATCCCTCCTCTTGCTATTGCGCGCACACCCCTAGACTGTCCCCCTCCCATTGCTGTACTGTCTATGATACAACTCCCTCCTGTGACATACGTGGTTCCTTGTCATCAGGGGGCTTGCACGCCCCTAAGTATATATAAGCATTGGTTAGAAATATATTCGCTCTCCTCCTCGCTTCTCCCACCTCCACGTGGACCAGCAAAAGGGGCTGAGGTGAGCATGCTACCATGAAACGTGTCTGACTTCTTTGTTTGATCTTCTCTCCTACCTCCCTTATCTTCTATGACTTTACTAAAATCTTTACATATTACCGCCATACAATTGCGCCTACTAACCCCGTGATATTGTCAGAGGCTGGTTACTCCGACACCAGACGGAGTAGTCGCTGGCCCTGCCGAGGGGCCATCACTCTGGCACTGACCCCTCCCAACCGGCCACCGCACAGCACAGCGTCCGTCCACTGTCCCTTGCCCCCTCAGGTTAACACTCCTTTCTGCCCAGAACAAATGCTTGTCCCTCGCGTCCACCTCACCAAGGACGACTCCTTTAAGTCACCGATCCAATGTTCTCGGTTCTCCCAAACCTGGCCCTCTGCCTGGGCACTGACTGGGCATGTGTGCCCCTGGCAGTGGGGCTTTTTCAGTAGCCACAGGCTCCTCGAGGGCAGCGAGGGTTAGGGCTGGCTCCTCTCTGCCACCCCCCAGGCCTAGCACAAGCTAGGCACTTGGCTCACATAAGAAGGGGGACCCTGAGGAGGCCAGCACCCTTCTCTGGCAGGGGGGCCGGAATCCTCAGAATGAAGACTCCAGGAGGTGGAGGCCCAGTCCACTCCCTACCTGCCCCAGGTAGGGAGTGAAACCCAAAGGGACCCTCCCCTGCCAGAGATGCCAGAATGGTGGGATGAGACAGGTGGGGCTGGCAGCCCCAGGTATCTGTGCAGGTGTCTGAGGGCCCGCCCTTCTATGGGGCAACACCAGTTGCCCCTGTGCTGGGCCGGAGATCTTGAAGCGGACTGTGCAGTGAGGGGTGGGTCGTTCAGAGAGAGCAGCCCACCCTCAACCCCGCCTCGTGAGGCCCAGAAGCCCCCAGAGGAGGACGGGCAGGGGGGGCAGGGGCTTCTGGGGGCCGGGGTGCGGTGTGCTCACCTTCGTAGCAGTCACGCACGGTGCCGAAGTAGACATAGTACTGGTCGTTGGTGAAGAAGAGGAGGCTGAGCCAGGAGTCGAAGGCGTAGATGGGCACGATGAAGAGGATGCGCACGATGTAGCGCTGCTCGTTGGGGCAGCTGTAGCAGCGCAGGTGCATGTAGATCTGTGGGCGGGTAGGTTGGGCGGTGGGCACTCAGCAAGGTTGCCCTCCACAACCCCCACCAGGCCTCTCCTCCTGCCCCACAGAAATGCAAAGCAGCTAGCAGGGAGCTAACAAGGGACCAGCAAAGGCTCCTACCCCCACCCCACCCCATCCATTGAGGACAGGGGCATGGGAAGAGGACCCAAGTCTATCCCAGGACATTCCCTCTCTCTCTCCTCCCCACCCAAAGTTCCAGTGAGCCCCCGTGAACACCCACCACCACCCCCATTCCCAATGGAAGGGGAGCCCCTGGATGGGTGCGGTTAAATGTCCATGGCACGCCCCCCCACACACACACATGCCCACCTGCCCTGGGTCAGAAAGATGATGCAGGGAGGGTGAGGAGCTGCAGGAGGTGGGCACCCTAGGGTGGGCCACCCGGCACTGAGCCTCTCAAGAGGCTGTGGGGCTGGGCCATGACTGCAGCCTAATTGACGCCAGGTGGGGCTTCCTTCGGGGTCCCTCTGCGGGTGGGGTGGGTGGGTGTCTTCCTCCCGGCTACCTGGTGGCAGGTGATGAGCAAGGCCGTCCACACGAAGAAGCCGGAGATGGCCTGAGCGGCGGTGCTCATGAGGAAGACCGGCTGCTCCATGGCCGTGGGGCTGCCCTCGGGGACGGCAGAGACGCTGGGCGAGGCTGCTGCAGTAGTGGGTGAGGCTGGGTCCGGGGCCAGCGCGGCCCCCCTCACCGTCATGGTCCCGGCAGCAGGGGGGGCTCCCTGCAGCACCCTTGGAGGACGGACGAGCTAGCCTAGGAGGAGAGCACAGCGTAAGCCCCTCCCCAGGCAGGCCTGGCAAGACTTCTCCAGATCTCTACACCCACTGTGTCTTGAGAGCCCCAGACCCCCGTTCCCCGTTCCCAGGATAAAGAGAACAGACCCCCCAGCAGGTCGCACTTAAGAGTGACACACACACACACACACACACACACACACACACACACACGCCATCCAGACTCATGTAACTCTGGACAAGGGTGTAACTGCCCCTTTGGGTTTCTGAGACATTGAATCTTGACAGGAGCAGGTGGGTTTGAACCGCCGACCTTGTGGTTGGTTAACAGCTCAATGTACAGCCCACTATGTCACCAGGGCTCCTCTGATCTTATAGGTCATCAGAGGAGAGAGATGCAGGCAGGTAGGAGGAGCTTCATTACTACAAGGAAGAAGAGCCAGGAGGAGGGTCAGGTGGCCTTTGGACCCAGGATCCACCAGCTGAGAAGCAACTCAACCAGTGTTTCCCAAAGTGGGTGACAGTGCCCCCCCCCATGGAGCAGGTGATAGACTGATGGTGGTAGGGGGCTGTTTCTGGAAAAGCAGATACCTTTACTCTATGCCGGATTATGGGCTGTAATACAAAGTTGTTCATTGCCAGAGGGGTGCTGAGTAATCACCCCCCCGCCCCCCTTGAAAAGGGGGCCAGGATGCCAAACCCATCTAGGAACCTATGTCCGAGGCCCAGGGGGAGATCAGGACACATAGCGATTCGAAGGGACCCTGGGCCCGCAGATGCTGAAAGGAGACAGAGCCCTTCTCTCTGAGCCCACAGTGAGAGAGCCTAGAATGAACCTGTTTGTGAAAGTAGCCCACTTGGGGGACTTGTGTTCCACAGAACTGACACGCTCCCTGTCTTTAGGCATGTGCGGTCGGGCCAGGCATGGGGCTGGCTTCCCCATTTCTCGATGTCCAGTTGTTACCGCAAAGAGAGTTTGCAATACCACACAGGCCCAAAGCAAACAGAATCACCAAGATTTCCACAAAGGGACAACTCAGTGGGGAAGGAGAGCTGGGTGGGCAGGGCCCAGGAAGGCAATCGGTCTGGCCCAGAGGCTCAGGGGACTTGCATTCCCACCCCAGGCTGCCCAGGGATTGGGGGGGACGCCTTTAGCACCAGCAGGAACAAATAAATGACTTCTGATGGACAGGCGTGAGACTTTCTTCAGAAATCCACACAGGAACCAGGCTGGGCTCACTTTCTGAAGGATCACTTCAGAGTCTGCTCTGGGGAGGACCTGCCCTTCCTGACAACCCTACCCTCAGGGTCCTGGAGTCTCCCAGACTCCGTCCCTGGAGGACCGATGAGAACCGGAAGCGGACCCAGAAAACCAGCTTCCGACAAGCTGATGAGATATAGAGGTGCCTGGAAAACACAGACGGGGTTGTGTGGTGAACCCCCTGGCCCAAGCTGGGGTCCCAAGCTCCACTATCAATTAACTGGGCCCCTAAGGGTCTCTGCTGACTGACCCACAAGACGGCCAAACTCCCAAACCAGCCTGAACCTGAACCCATCTCTGGTCTAACCTAGATCACACAGACGGAAGCCCCCCCCCCCCCCCGGGCCCCCAGGGCCTCTGGTTTCCAAAGCAGGGAAAGCAGCTCCCATGGGGCATCCGCCGCCCCACCAGCACTGGTCAAGTTCTTCCACAGCGAGAGTCCTCCACCTTGAGATTTTCCTATGGAAACAAGCCCTCACATCCCCACCAGCCAAGAGAGGACTCTCCGTTGAAAGCTCCCAGCCAGGGAGACAGCAGATATATAAAGAAAGTCAGAAAGCGGAGAGAGCGTCTATCTGCAGACGGCGAGGGAGGCGGGCTCTGAAGGACAGACCCTCCGACAAGTCTAATAATAACACGCCTGCACGCATCGCTGCGGAACTGAACGCTGCCCAAAATAACTCCGAAAAAGAAGAGATCTGGGTTGTAAATCATCTTCGTCTATCATTCCGAATCCAAGGAATAAACACAGGGGGCTGATGGGGAGGGGGATTGCAGGGTGGGGGGGGGAACAGGAAGCACTCAACCCCACTGCCATTGAGTTGACGCTGACGCACCGCAGCCCTCGAGGACAGGGCAGTGCTGCCCCTGTGAGTTTCTCAGGCTGTGCCTCTACCGGAGTGGAGAGCCCTGTCTTTTCCCCAAGGAGTTGCTGGTTGTTTCCAAGTGTGGACCTCGCAGGTCACTGCCCACCAGGGCCACGGGAAGCTCAGGCGCTTCTCAGCCGATGTCTCCCGCCGAGCGAGGGTGGGAAAGTCGAAGGCAGCCGTGACTTCTGGGAGCAGGATCTGTCACAGGGCAGCCAGCCTCCCTCTGACACTTCCCCGGGGGATCAGACTCCAGGCAAGGCGTCTATTCTGGCTCATGGACTTGGGAAGCCAGGGCAGCGGAAGGCCTGGGGCTCACTTCTGCAGGGCTGTTTGTTCCGTCACACTCCAAGGCCCTTCCAGGAGTGATGCTCAATAGCCGTGCTGTTAGAAACTGAACGGTGGTCCCCAGACAAGCTAAGTTTTGCCTGTAACCCTTTGACCTGTGGATGCAATCTCGTAGAGCCCTTGTGGGTCCTAACCTACTCCTTCCTGAGCCACACTCCCTGCCAGCAAGTCGCGGCTGACTCATGGCGACCCCATCAGACAGGGTAGCGCTGCCCCCGTGGGTTTCCGAGACGGTCACTCTTTATGGGGGTGGAAAACCTCTTCTTTCTCCTGAGGAGCGGCTGGTGGTTTTGAACAGACCCTGTGGTTAGCAGCCCAGTGTGTGGCGTAACCCACTACACCACCAAGGCTCCTTTCTGAGTAGCAGCTTATGCAAAGGAGCAGCTTAGAAACACACACACACGCACACACACACGCACGCGCACACATCTCTAAGCAGCAAAGGAATGCTGGGGCTGAACAAGCATTTACCAGAAACTAGAGAGAACCGACAGCCGTGCCCGGACCCTGACTGAGACTTCTGGGCCCCAGACCTGGGAGAAAGAAGGTCTGTTCCTTCCAGCCACCCCCTTGTGGTATTTGGGTAAGAGCAGCACCAGCTCACTAAGACACCGAGTCTCTCTCATGGCCAAAGTGGGTCACCTAATTCAGAGGTCCATTCAAAGTTTACCCCTGCACAATCAAGACACCAGGACACAAACCCAGACCCCTCAAAACACAATCCCCCACCAGGAGAGGCCGGCCTGAGCTGCCCTCCTCCGAGGATCCCACACAGCCTGGAGATGCAGCTCACAGAAGAGGAGGGCGGTGCTGGATGTCCATCAAAGGACCTGCCCCTGCCTCCCAGTCCCCACCCCAGGCTCTGTCTGCACAGGGCCCACCTCACACCTTATTCAGGGTTTACAAACCACTGCCCCAGAATGTGAACTCATGTTGTGTTTTCTTCTCACAGTAATGTTGAAATAAGTAACGTTATCCATACGTCTGAGATGAGAATGATTTGGAGCTTGGTTTTATAGCACCCCAGCGCAGTACCCAACGGCTGTGGGGAGCTCCTACTACCACGCAAATGGCTTGCTTAATCACAGACGGACAGGCTCGGCCTGGCACCCAAGTGAAGCAGGTGAGGAAGCTGGCAGCAATTCCTCGGCCGTCCATCACCCAGTCACCTTGTTCCTAGACAGACAAGAAGGCCTTCTCACTTAGTGTTGGCACTGGCGAGTCATGGTGTTTAGGGGGGCGGTGGCACGTGGATAAGAGGATCACATCCTTTCCCACTCGGGACAGGACCATACTTCAGAAGGGTCTCTTGCCTGCCCAGGTCCCAGGAGCAGGCGGGATGCCGACCGGAAGCAGGTGATGCTGGCTGGTGCACTCCTTGGCTCTGGGGATGGGATGGGGTGGTGCGGTGGTAAAGCCTCCAGGTAGCTGGCTACCTAGGGGCCGCTCAGGAGCTCCCATGCCTACACGAACTGCCCAACTCTCCAACCTCTGCTGGGGACAAGCAGAGAGCCAGCCCGAGGGTGCTGCTGGCACCATCTTCACACCAAGAGGGATGTTTCAGGTGGGCACACCAGACCAGAGAGACCCAGCTACGGCCTCCAAGAGCTCCCAGCCCTGATCGACTCTGAGTGGCTGGGTAACTCTGAGGCCTTAGTACTTGTGCTGTGTGTGTGTGGGGGGGGGGGGGCGCACAGCACCCAGGGTAGACTTTGGGGGTGGGGGGGGAAGGCGCAGAGGATGACTTTGTAGCAGAGTCACAAAAGTAGGGAAGATGCACCACCAAGCTTTGGCTCTGAGGTTAGGGCACAGGGTTCCCATCAGGCTCCCTCACCTGCTCCCCTCCAGCGAGTGGCTCACACTCTCGGCACGCGTGCCCGCCTCTGGAACACTGGTAGGTACGGAATGGGGAGGGAGGGAGCGTTCTACTTGGCCCAAGCCCTGCTCATGACGGCAACAGATTAACAGGGCAAACAGGACCATTCTGAAACCCCCTCACACAAAAAAACTTAATAACAATGGATGAAGACATGGGTCTCCCACAGCGGACACAACCATGAGGTGAAAGGCCGGTGGGAACGTGTTTCCCAGTGGGTATCAGGCAGACACAGTATCAGAACCTCCAACGTGGGGCAGTCAGACCTCTGGGCCCCCCTCGGAAGCATACACACCTGGGAGAGGTGCTTGCCCAAAGGCAGTTACACAGTCGCTGTAACTAACCACCCGCTTCCTCCCGGGCAACACAGGGAGCAGAGGGACACGAGATGGGCACCCGAGGAAGCAGCAGCCCACGGACAGACAGAGGGACAGAGTCCTCCACAGACAAACGGCCGCAACATGAAGGTCAGGGGCTACGGAAGACAAATGTGGATTAAACTGTGACCCTCGACATTATGGAATGAGATCCTGGTACTAGGGGATGTAGCATCATATGATATGATGTGATCGCCTTCCGTAATGTAATCTAATGAACAGTGATCCGCCAATCAACTGACACCCTACCGGAGCAAGGTGGATTCAAAACCTCATCACTTCCTCGTTATCTGCAGAGGAGCCCACACCCAGCGATGAGGAAGCAGATAGCAGATTTGGATGACGAGAACCAAGGCTACGGGTAAGGAAGGAAGCAGCGGGCTGAGGTTGGGACTTCAGCTTCCAGAACTGGGAGGAAATCTACTTTGTCTTTACAGTGGTATCGGTCTCACTGCAGCCCGGTTTTGTTGTGGTGGCCGTCAGAGGCCCTCTAGTTGGTTCTGACCATAACGACCACATGCACGACAGAAGGAAACGCTGCCCAGTCCGATGCATGCTCACACGGGTCCCCAAGCTTGAGCCCATTGTTGGAGCCATGGCGTCGATGCGTCTCCTTGAGGACCTCCCTCTTTTCCCGCTGACCCTCCTTTTTGTTGTTTCGGCTTCGTAAAGCACGAACCATGGCACAGGATAAGAGGCATCCTGAGTGACGCATGGCCCTTATCTGGGTGCTGATGCTGACAACCCATAGACTAAAGCTGTGAGCCAGTGGTTCTCAGCCTGTGGGCCGCGACCCCCTTGGGGGTCGAACCACCCTTTTACAGGGGTCGCCTGATTCATCACAGTAGCAATGAAAATAATTTTATGGCTGGGGGCATCCCCACCACACAAGGAACTGTGTTAAAGGGTCGCGGCATTAGAAAGGCCGAGAACCACTGTTATAAGTAAACAAGATTCCTTGAAATACCATCCTGCTATGCAGAAAACGAGCCCTCCGAGAAGCAGGGGGAGGGATCTCATGACCAGCAAGAGCCAGGAGTGGAGCGCGTCCTCTGGACCCAAGGTTCCTGCCCAGTGAGCTTCCTGGATCCAGACTACAGCTGTCCCACAAGGGGAGCAGCAGCAAACCAGGAGCCAGAGCAGGGCACAGAGTGAGGGCCTTCCCAAGCTGAGGGCTTTAGTGCAGGAGGCTGGCTTGCGGAGTTGGGGCCTCCAGGCACTTAATTGGGGGAGCTGGACTTGCTGACTTTCAAAAGTGGAGAGGAGAGTCTTTGGGCTTAGGCTCACTGGAGTGGGTGCCTCTGGGCATTTAATTCAAGGAGCTGGGTGTGCTGATCCGGAGCTTGAGCTGAATGTCTTCACGTTGAAGCTTCTAGCAGAGTGGTCTGCCCTTTGGGGCATTAACAAACTTGAAAGAGCTACTTGTAATACGTCCTGGTAAACTAACTGTATCCTGAGCATTGCTCTCCACTTAGGTTACAATCTGTCCACTTAGGTTACAATCTGTCCACGAATAAACCCTTTAATCGTGAATACTGTCTGAGTGCAGCGTGGCCACAAAGTACAGATTGCTACTGAAAACGATGCCACTGTGACTCTGGGTGGGTTCAAAGTCGTGGAGTGCACTTGGGAACCGAGCAAGGCAAGCTGGGTGAAACATGATTCGAAAACCTCCGAGGGCTGCCGATGCAAACGAGGGGCAGGAAGGAGAAATGCATTCTTGGCATGTTCAGAATTTTCCACAATAAAAAGATGCACACCAGAAAGGCGGACTTCCCTAAAAAATTGGTGCCGGGATGGCAGGTGACTCAGAGACCCCTCTATGTCAAGGGGTTACTAGTTATTGTGCAGAGAAACTGGGGGAGGGGGCTGGGGGAGCAGCGGGCTAAGCAGCTCCCAGGGGGCTCAGTGGGAGAAAGGTGAGGGAGGCTGTGGGCTTCGAGAGCCCTGGGGAGGAATTCAGCTCTGTCCTCTAGGGTCCCTGAGGGTCACCATCCGTGCCATGGCAGTGGGGTTTGTAGAAAAACAGAGTTGCCAGACCGACCATCAAATCACACATTTGTCATTCACAAAAAATAAAAGGGGGGGTGTCTAAACTTGCCATGCCCCCCCACAAATGGCTGCTTCCCAGACACCTGTAAAAGTGTTTGACCCACGCCCCCGCGGGCAGAGTGTGCGAGAACACAGAATGGCAGAGGGCCGGCTCCCGGGAGGAAACGCAGCCTGGAGGCTTGGAGCACGGTGTTCTCAATGTTTCCACTATTGTAGGATTTTGTGACGCCCTGCCCCCATCACCCAACAGTCTGTCACCTAGAAAACACTCACACCTGAAAGACGTCCTCACAGGATTTTCTAATCCGCTAACATTTTCCCAAAGCACTTGGGTGGATTTGGGGCTTGCGTGTTTGGAAATTTAAAATAGGGCACCTGCCATTCCGTTTACCAAAACACAACAAAACAAACACGCCCCACTGGCGTCAGGGAGGATGGAAATATACCAGCCACGTGTCAACAAATCCTCTGCAGACGGGGAGGGTGGGACAGAAGAACAGAGGCACCCAATTTAGAAAGAAAGGTGTTTCTTCCGTATGTGGTGATGGGCGTGGGCAGAGAGTTTTCTCTCTCTCTCTTTCTCTCTCTCTCTCTCTCTCTCTCTCTCTCTCTCTCTCTCTCTCTCTCTCTCTCTCTCTCTCTCTCTCTCTCTCTCTCTCTCTCTCTCTCTCCCTCTGAGCCGCCATTCAGCCACGTGGCTAAACCAACCGGACACAGGCCCCAACCTCCCAAGGGGGTCAGGCAGACGGACAGAAGGTTTTGTCCTAACATCGACAAGAAGAAAATGGTGTGTAGAAAGTAGAGCAACCTTTTCTCACCCTTCATTTTTCATTTGGATGTAGGTTGTAGGAGGCTCACAGTGTAACAGGGAGTCAAGCTAAGAAGGTCCAGATTCATTGCCACTGATTTTGGCACCAGGCAGCCTGGTGAGATGCAAGGTAGAACTGCCCCGTGGGCTGTTCTTGACAGTCGATAGCCAGGCCTTCTCTTCTGCAGCACAGCCGGGTGGATGTGAACGGCCAACCTTTCTTAGCATTAGAGCACAACCCACTTGCACCCCTTAGGGACCTTCAACGTAAAGTAATGTGCGTGTAAACGATAACAACCTCAGTATCCATATCCTGGGAGTGGAGGCTCAGAAGTGCTGACAGATAGAGATGTGTGGTAACACCTGTGGAGAGCCCATAGAAGCCTCCTGATCAAAAAAAAAGGGGGGGGGAAGCAGAACAGAATTTCAAATGATCTAGGAATCCTGACTTTCTGGATCACTGATGCTGAACAAATCCCGGTAACTACTGTCCTGAGATCATCTTTAAGCCTTAAACCAAAATGATGTCCCCTGAAGTCTTCTTCAAACCAAATGATCGTTTAGCTTAATTACTAGTAAAAGGAGCATTGTCCTCCTTTTAAAGCACTATTGAGACGGGACAGGGCGCTTCAGGGACCCAGTGCGTTGATGTCGGGAGGGGGAGGGACAATGACTAGAGGGTGCGGATGGTTCCACAGCCTAGAAGAATGGAGTCAGTCGCTGAATTACACCTGGCGAAGTACTCCCACTGGTGTACATCTTGTGGCGTATGTTTTCCGCAACCACAAAAACAAAGTTGTTCTTTTTAAAAAAGAAAATTAGAAGAGTATCGTGAAAGGCAACAGGAAGGACCAGAGGCACCCTCTCTCTGCCCGCCTCCTCCTTCCCTCCTCTGCCCCAACCTGTTGGTCCAGCCCCAGGAGGACAGAAGACCAAGCCAAGCCCTTGCGCCTGCAGGACCCTCTACAGACTGCTCATGGGCCGCTCAGCAAAGCGGCCAGGCCACTGTGTCCACACTTTGTCCCCAGGAGCTGAGTCAGAGAGGCTGAGCTGGAATCTCAGCATTGTCACGGGAGCTGTGATCTGGGCAGATGCTGGGCTGCACTGAATAAGGTGTCTTTGGGATCAGTGTCTGGGTAAACCATCCCCTTCTGAACCCAGGCCTGGGGCCAGATGAGCTTGGACACTGAGGATCCCTCCGATTTTAGGGCGGACTGTGGTGCTTCTAAGTACCTGGTGGGACACCCCTCACACACCTCCCAGAGTAGCTGGGCAGCACCCTGAACTCAAACCCACACCATTTCTACAGAGAAACATATTACTAGTCTCTCCAGGTGAGTGAGATATTTTTAAAGAACCCTAATTAGTCTCATATCAATTCAGGTCAGAGTTTTTGCCACCAAATTAATTTGCTGGAGACTCGGAAAGACCCTCGGGGATTTCTGCGTGGTCTGGGCTGGAGAGGATGAGCTGGGGTGAGGGGCAGGGACAGACCCCAGTGATGTACTGCCCTGTCTAACAACTGCAGCTGAGCTTGTTCACTGAGCACCTGTGCCCCCTAACAGCTGGCTCGGAGAGGGCAGGGTCCATCCAGGTCTCCTGGGGCCCTTCTGTGTCAACAGCACAGGCACTGAAGAACAGCTTACTGGCCGACGGCTGCTGGGCCCGGGGTAGGAAGCACCAGGGAGCTGGTGTGGGGAAGAGGCACCAGGTAGCCATGTTGACAGGCATGGGGCCAGGGCTGTGTCTGGTGCAGAGGAGCAGACCGGCCGAGGTTCACAGGTCCCGGGTTGGGCTGTGTGTACTCTGTAGTTTGCAAAGTCCTCTGATGGGTGCGGGAGTGGTTTAGATACAGTCGGAGCTTCTAGACTCATGGTTCTCAACCTTCCTCATGCCTCGACCCTATCATACAGTTCCTCATGTGGTTGTGACCCCCCAACCATAACATTCTTTTTGTTGCTACTTCATCACTGTCATTTTGTTACTGTGATGATTCGGGCAACCCCTGTGTAAGGGGTCACATTCCACCCCCAAAGGAGTTGTGACTCAGGTTGAGTACTGCTGTTCTAGACAAAGGCAGGAACCCCAAAAGTGGGACAGTGGCGAGCAAGCCTCTGCCTTTACAAGCAGAGACCAGGTCTGGAGCAAGTCAGAGGGTAACCAGTCAGCTGCCCTGGAGTCCGGACCGCCTCGTGGTGTACAAACAGAGATGGGGCTCTAAGTGGGGGAGGCCCAGATCCACCAGGATGTGCTGTGCAAGAAAGGCCAGGCAATCTAACCATCAGCCGGTGAGAACCTCACAGAGCAGAATTGTACACCCACATGCACGGGGGCGGGGGGGGGGGTGAGACTGGGTGGGGAGAGAACAAACTCATTGCCCCTGAGTTGCGCCTAGAACTGCCCCTGTGGGTCAATCCTGATGGAGTGGACAGCCTCATTTCCCCCCCATGAAGCAGCCAGGGGTCTTGAGCTTCTGATCTTGAGGTAAACAGCCCAATGCATAACCCAGGATGCCACCGGGGCTCCTCATCAGGGGGACAAGCTCAGGCCAATCCATGCCAGCAGAGAAGCAAGGTGGACTGGTTTATGGATGTCTGCCTTACCTCCAAGCAGGAGGGCACAGCTGGCCCTATCATCGAAGTGGGCAGGGGACCAGTCTAAGGACGTGGGGCAGAAGTTCAGGGTAAAATAACACTTATTCCTGGCAAGCCCCAAGGAATGCCTCAAATTGACACAGTACCACCACCACGGCCAGTTCTTCTCCGAACCCTAAGACACACTGGTGGAGACCCCCCTGGCTGCTCCCCCTCATGTCTCAGACAAGTCGCAAAGCTGTGCTCACTGTTGACACCTATGCCTTTCAGAGAGCATCTCGGGTCCTGCTACGCTCAGGTCTGGGGGCACTTGGCCGTTCCTCCCCCACCATGATTGCCAGTAAGCCCAGTGTGCTGGGCCAAATGAGGGTGCCCCAAAGGTGTCCCCCTTCTACTCCCTGGAACCTATGAACAGGCGACTTGATTCAGCAACAGGATCCTGAGATGCAGGGATTATCCTGGTTTATCTGATGTGATCACAAGAGTCCTTATGGAACAGAGGCAGGAGGGTAAGGATGGGGAGCAGGCGGCAGAGCGATGGAAGGATGGATGGGGAGCAAGATTACGAAGCTATTACCCAGCTGGCTGGAAGGAGGGAGGAAGAGGTCACCAGCCAAGGGATGTATGCAGGTGACTCTGCCAGCCGGTGCCCGCAGCTTCCCTGGACTCTCCTGGCCAGAGTTCCATCCACTGGGTCCAGATGTAAACGCTTCAGAGCTGCAGCCAGGCATGCCCTCTCTGCAGCTGCCACTGCCCACCCACAGGCCTGACTGAACTGGCAGCCCGTCCACACGCTTGTCTAAGCAGAGTGTTAATGCCACTGGGGAAGGTCTTGGTGGGCAGGGGATAATCTTGGGGGCCCAGGTCTTGGGGGCTCCTGGGGAAGGTATCGGGAGCCAGGGAAAGCTTTCATGGAGGCCTGGGGAAGACCTTGAGAGTCAGGGGAAAGTCTTGGGGGCCCTGGGGATGGTTTTAGGGATCCTGGAGGATCTTCAAGGGGCCCGTGGAGGTGAGGGTGTCTTGGGAGTAGATCTTAAGAGCCCCGGCAGATCAGTGCAAGCGGAAAGGTCAGCAGCTAGAGCCCAGTGGCTGCCCCCCGGTGAAGAAGTGGGCAGTGGGCTCCCTGAGTGTTATGGCCTGGAGGGCCCTGTGGGGCAGATGCACCCCGTCCTTCATGGTGGTTGCACGAGTCGGTATCAACTGAAGGCAGTGGATTCTTTGGGTTGGGGGGTCTTCAGGGTTTTTATTTATATAAGCCTTTTTCTGAGCCGCTGCGGAGTTGGAGCCTGGCCCCCTCCCCCTTGGATCCCGTTGCAGCCCTGGGCGTTGGGTGGGAGCTGCTGCTGCCCTTTGAGAAGAGGCTGACCCACATCAAAGGTCAACATCCCACAGCTGGCCCTTCTCCAGGGGGGATTAGGGAGGCAGACCAGTGACTCCCAGCTAGTCTTCTGACAAAGGACCAGTGGTGGGGAGGGGGTGGTTCACCCCCACTGCCCCTCCCATCATGAGCAAGCTGGGCCCCTGGAGCAAGTAGAGCAAGGGGCTTGGTTAACATCATCCCCCTCTGCTGGGCTCAAGTTCTCCTGACTCTCTCAGCGGGCGGCGGGGTGTGGAGGAAATCCGCCCCCCCCCACCGTCCAATCAGATGCATGTCCCTGGAGGCAAGAGACGGCCACTGGCAGAAATTAAGGGGCATGCATGGTAATCCAAAATCCTTCCACTGCCTGCTTACTTAACTGAGCCTGACAATTCAGGCTCTCTCCCCACCCCAGTACATACTGGGATACAAAGTTTGACCCTCTCAGCTTTCTCCCAAGTCAAGAACAAACCCATCTACGCTCAGCTTCCCAAGCAGGCTCTGGGATCCTCAGACCTGTGACTGCCTTTTCAGGAACATGACGACAAAGCACCCAGCCACCCTGCTGAGGCAGGTGCCAGTGAGCTCCCTGTGGCACCAGAAGCTGCCTTCCACGGCGCAGGCCTCTCACCACTCAACTAAAAAACCAGACTCATAGCCATCAAGTTGATGCCAACTCACAGTGACCCGATAGGGCAGGGTAGAACTATGCTGTGACTTTCTGAGATTATAACTGCTTATGGAAGTAGAAGGCTCCATCTTTCCCCTGTGGAGTGGCTAGTATTTGAACTGCTGACCTTGTGGCTCAAAGCCCAACTCCTAACCACTGCACCACCAGAGCCTGCCACAGGGGAAGGGAGAGCAGACACCAAGGAGCCCTTTCCCTGGGATTCCATGTCCATGAGGGTCCCACTAGGCCGCGCTGGTGGATGGTGATGGGGTGGGAACCGTGGGAGGGATGGGGGACCAGGGGGTCTGCGGGGCTCTGGGGATGCAGTGCAGGGTGATGGGGGGGGTGCGTCTGCGGGTGTTCACAGATGTAGAAACCCAGGGCACCCGTGCACGGAAGATCTGTGGGCTTGACTGCAGCAAGTCGAACCTCCACACCAAGTGTGAAAGAAAGCACAGTGCTCGCGGCCTTTGGGAGCAGCTGTGTGGCCTCAGAGTGCCCCAGGAGGAGCATAGTGGCTTCGCATTGGGCTGCTGGTCCGAAAGGTCAGCAGTTTGAAACTACCGGCTGCTCCTCAGGGCTTTCTACTCTCATAAGCAGCCGCGGTCTCGGAGACTCCACAGGGCAGTTCTACCCTGTCCTATGTGGTCGCTATGAGCCAGCATCGACTCGGTGGTAGTGGGTTTGATGCACTGGGCCTGCTATGTGCAAGGTCAGAAGCTCAGAATGACCAGCCACTAGGCTCTACTTGGAAAATGGGGAGGTTCTCTACTCCCATAAAGATGTAAAGCAGGGGGGAGCGGGGAGGGAAGGTGAAAAAATGAGGCCCTGAAACCAGGGTCTTAAGTGGAGAGCAAATGTTTTGAGAATGATCAGGGTAACGAATATACAAATTGCTTTATACAATTGATGTATGTATGGATTTTGATAAGAGTTGTATGAGCCCCAATAAAATGAGTGAAAAAAAAAAAGATGCAAAGCAGTGTTTTCCCCAAAGTGGAATCCAGTGGCTTCTGGAATGATCCAAACTCCAAAGCAAACCAAACTCACTGCCGCCACGTTGATGCCGAATCATGGTGAGCCCTACGGCACAGGGCAGAACGGCCCCGTGGGCAGCTACGAAAACAGGCACCTAATGCTTTATCCTGGATTATGGCTACAGTGTAACAAAGTATTTAATTGCCAGGGGAGCGCAGAGTGATTATTTTTCTCTAAGAAGGGAAATAAGCTTGGGAACCGTGATTTAAAGTCGTGGACCTAGAGGGGCTGCCTGACTCTGTCCTAAGGGGTCCAGAAAAGCTGGAATCGCCTTGGCGGCAGGGGGTCTTTTTAGTGTTTCTTTGTTTCTATACACCGTCCACGCACTAAGCACAGAGCGGACCAGGGGCCGCCAGAGAAGACGGTTGGTAGGGAAAACACACCTGAATCCACACCACCACCGGATGCACCAAGGAGCGGCTGACAAGCGGGGGTCAGGGTTCCAGCTGCCCACGATGTGGGGCAGGTGGCAAAATAAGCGGATTCCATGGAAGTGTTGGCCAGACCTGTGTCCACATCCCACTCCTCGCTGTGCCTCGGACAAGTACTGCCACAGGCCCCTCGCCTATAAATTGGGGGGGGGGGGCGGTAAACAGGAGCCAAACCTCACGGGTTCCTGTCTCCATTACCCAGTGCAATCATCACAGGCCCTGCTCTGGGACCAGAGCCGTCCCCTCTCCCCCCCCACCTCGCCCCGAGAGAGGCTGAGCAGCCCTGGGAGGGCAGCAGTGGGCAAGCAGGGGCAGCTCCAAGTCCAGACCCTCCTCCTGTGCCCGACCAGACGGGCGCCCGTGGGGCCGCACACGCTTTAATCCAGACGGGGATTTCCTCACAGCTCAGGCTAGACGTCTAAATGCAGGACACCCGGGGGAAGGCCCTGGCCACTCCAGCGTCTACTCCCTTGGAGACCCCCATGTGGCTTGGTGTCTGCCACCCTCCCCCCCCCCCCCGTGCACTCGTGTAATCTTTTTCAAAGGAGATGGGCTCAAAACACATCCTACATCCACCCTGCCTCATCAGGGACCCCACTCATTCCCAGATGGGCCGTCATCGCAGGCACAGAGGTCCAGCCTGGCCACCCCTAAACGTGGAGGATGCATGTCAATCCTGGACAGATGGCAAAGAACAAGCCTCACAGGCGTTTAGCTCAGGGGTTCAGCGCTGCCTCCCCCCCTGGGGAGGGGAGGCACAGCCAGGCCTTTGAGGGGCCAAGATGCAGTCCCTCTGTTTTCTTCACTTAATGTCATTCCAGACAAGTCAGAATCAGAGGCTCTTGCCCCATGACACCAGCCTGTTCATCAACAGACCACACAAAACTTCCAGGGCACCCCCCCTCCACCTCCCCACCCCAACCCCCCTCCGCCTCCCCACCCCCACCCTCCGGCCCAGTACCTCTCACCACTGACAAGTAGGCACCCAGGGATCGTGCTGCCTCCCTGGCCTGGGTATCGGCCTGCGGGGCACCCCTGCACCTGGCGACGGCCCCACGTCAGCACTCGACATGCCCACAGTGTGTCTGCGACTGTGCAGTCCTCTGAGCTGTGGCTGGGCCAGGGTGTGATGCCAGCTCCATCCATGAACCAAGCATGTAGCTGGTAGATGGCGTCAGGCCTTGAAGGGCACCTGGCACTGGTGGCTAACACACCTGCAGGATTATTTCGCGAATGGGAGTCACCAGGTGAACAGGGGTGGGGGCACACCTGTGTGCGGCTTCATGGGCGCCGTCTGGTCGGGCACAGGAGGAGGGTTTGGACTTGGAGCTGCCCCTGCTTGCCCACTGCTGCCCTCCCCTGGTCCACTGCTGCGCTCCCCTGGGCTGCTTGGCCTCTCATGGGATGGCTCTGGTCCCAGGGCAGGGGTTGGGGCAGGGACAATGGATCAGTCACCATAACACCTGCCTTAATTGCTCTCCCTGGGTGGAGGCCCCAGAGCCCAAGGAGGAGAAATGGGCTTGGTGGGAGGAGGGTCAAGTACCTCAGGCCAGTGCCATTGCAAACGAGTGCCAGGGCCTGCACCAGCCGCAGGGGCATCACAGCCACGCAGGTCTCCCACTCCTTCCTCCATGGCACTCCCTCCTACCCCAGCATCGCTCACCAGAGAGCAGGCGGCCAGCCAGCAGGAGACAGAGCCAGGCCTCCTGAGCACCTAACAGCCCCTCTCTACAAGCGAGGGCAGCTGGGTAAACACCATGGGGCAGCGCCTCCTCCACCCTACTACTGCGGACCCCCAGGACGAGAGTCCAGTCTCAGGGCCTGGGAAATCAAATCGTACTGTGCGCACTGGGGCCCCCTGCGTTCAACTCGCTTCTAATCAACACGCCGGCATCGATCTGGCTTCACAGAGCAACTGCTCCTGTTTGGATGAAGCCAGATTCTATGCATCCGATCTGTCCAAGATCCAGCCACACACTTGCCCAGGGAGGGCTTCCCTCCACTTCCTGGGACAAGCCTGGGACCCCAAATGACAATGGGGGGTCCTTGAGACATCTCCAGTCTCATGCCTCTAGATGAGCTCAAGGTGGTCCTACTCCCTAGGGCGCCCACCTCCCCCATCCATCAGAGCCCCCAACTCAACTGCTGGTCCTCAGCTCACACTTCCCCCCCACCACCCATAGCTTCCACCTGCACCTCCATTAACATACAATCGCCATCACCCCGCTTGGATTCCCCCCAGAATTTGTGGGGGGTGCAAGCGCTCTGAGGATAGTGGGGGACCAGTCAAAGGGAGTTGAGAATCTGGGCGCTTCCTCCTCCAACACCGTGGGCAACTTCACCCTCGGAGGCACAGCAACCCCGTCTGGCTTCTGTGAAGCTTTAGGGGAGCAGACTACTTCCCCTGTCTCCCCAGGAGTGGCTAGTGGGTTTGAACTGCTGGCCTTGTGGTTAGCAGTCCAACACTCACCATCAAGGCTCCTTCTCCAAGTATCATTAATATCTTATTAGTGATACGTTCATGTTATTTATCTACACTGCAGCCCCTTCACCGACACCGAGCATGGCACCTTCCAGGGATTCAAAAATAACAGCGGGGAACCCCTGATGCTCAGATGATTCTACAGTGGGAAAGCCAGAGGCTGGCCTGGGCGAGCAGGCGGTGTTGCCAGCAGTTTCGGCAGCAGCCATGGGTTTAGCAATCTGCCCCTTGGTGCGTTCCCAGAAATGATGACTCCCCGAGGGCTTTGGCAGCAGCCCGCCCAACGGGACAGGTTCCTCAGCCCCCTGCCAGCAGGACAGGGCGCTCTGGGTACCGGAAGTCCACAGGGATGGCAGCAGAAGAAAATAAAGGAACCAGCCTCTACCTCTGTCCCCAGGAGGGAGGCTGTCTGGTGGGAAAGGCAAAGGTGGTGAAGTCTGGGTGCCCCACTTCCTCTTCTTTCAGGAGGGCACCATCCTGCCCACCCATACCCCTCTGGTGAAAGGCTCCCCCCTAGTCTGTAGCTCAGCTCTTGGCTCCTCAGAAGAGACAGGAATGTTCCAGAGACCCAGTAAACAGATCCCAGGGGGGCAAAGGGTGATTGACACACACCTTCTCCTTCTGTTCTCCCAAGACCATGATGCCCGGCTGCCCAGAGCAGTAGCTTCGGTATCGAGGAAGGGGGGGCTCAGAGAGGTCAAGTGACTCACCCAAGGTCATCACTCAATCACTTGGGCTTTCTGACTCTCATCCAGGGCTCTGCCATTCACTCCATGGTGCCGTCCGGCCAAGAGGTTGGGGGCCTCAGCTCCCCCCATCCCCACCCCAACTCAGTGTGAAACTCCCAGGCTCTGTTTGGTACAGGTGCCCCTCCCTGGTGCTGCAGCTGACTGCGGACGCTCATGAGCAAAGGTTGAAGGGTCAGGATGATGTGAAGAGGGACGGCTGGCATGACTGGGCTGAGAAATGTGGAACAGGAGTTGTTACTTGGTTATGAAATGTGGGGTGATCCCTGGTATCCCCCCCAAACTCTTCGAGCTCCCTCGCTGGCAACCAACAGGGCTATTTCTAAAACCAAAGACACCCATGGTTTCAAGGTGGCAGGGCCATGGGGAACAGTGTTACCCACTGCCCGCTGGGTGCGGACAGCATGGACAGTTCTTGGAACCAACCTTTGGTCTCTTCCCTCCCTGTTTCCACATGCCCGGTGAAGCCCCCTCATGGTCATCTGGCCGTGTGACTGCTTACGAAGCGGTGTGGGGCTGGAAGTGTCGCGGGCCGGGCACAAAGGTTTGCTGGGTGGGGTCTTCCCGAGCCAGGGCAGAAGGAAGAGGCGGCGCCGGCTGAGCTTCCTCTCCACTCAGCCCCAGACCTTCCGGACCCCAGCTGGGACTTGCCCTGGGGCAGCCGCAAGGCTGCCTGATGGGCAAAGCCTCTTCATGCCACCGGGTCCCCTGAAAGCGGCCAGCGTTATCTGGGTGGAAAGGCCACCAGCCACTCAGTGAGTCAAAATCGCTACCAGCACCTTCTCCATGCGGGCTGTGGGCCACCACCCAAGCACAGTGACTCCCACACCCCAGAAGGACCTGCGTCACCCCCACGGCCCCATGACCGGCGGCTCCTCTCTTTTGGACGAATGGTTTTCCTGAGTAGGTTGCCAGACTGCTCTTCCCAGTCCACTTAGCCTGGAAACCCGTTGAACATCACAGCCACAGACAGGCCTCAGGGAGGGCAAGGGCGAGGGCTGTAGGAGAGGTGCCCCTGGCGGGGACCCAAGCCCATGTCCTAGGGGGAGGGGGCACTCTCCCGATGAACCGAGCAGAGCGGGCAGACCGAGCAAGGGCCTGCGTGGTGAGCTGACCGGTGAGATCCAGGGGAACGTTCCCACTCCAGCTCCTGCGGGGCCCACCCCTCCTGCCTGGGGTCCCCTGTACAGATGAATGTGGGGCCCAGGGGTGGGGTGTTTCAGCCTTAAGACAGGAGACAAATCGCCACCCAGGAGCCATGTGTCAGGCTTCCACGCTCTGTCCAAGCACAGGGGGTCTGTCTCGAGGCGACAGCAGCAGCAAGAAGGTGAACAAGTGCTCTGGTGTCCAGGCCGGTTCCAGCTTCCCAGTGCTCAGCACCGGGCCTTAGTCTCCCAGCCTCAGACGGAGCGCGCCCCTGGGAAGCAGCCCATACCCACGTCCCTTTCAGCAGAGGGAGGTGATGGGGAGGGGCATGATGAGAAGATCCAGCATGTTGGTGGCGACCCAATGCCCCTGGCACGGTCTCCTTCGACCAGACGACCCTGGCATGGTCTTCTTGGGCATGGCTGCCCCTCTCCTCGTCCCCGGGGAGCCCAAGAGGATGGCATTCAATGAATCGTGACCTCCGGCCTCTGGGTGCTGAGCCCTCGTGCCAAGCAGTGAGGCGGACAGGAACTCAGACCTCTGCTTTGCATAGGCTGTTCCCCCACCTGGAACGCACATTCTCGGGCCTCCAAGAGATGCCTCCTTTGTGGAGCGGCCTCAACCTCCCTCCGTTGGAGAAGTCGGTACCTCCCCGGAGCTCTCGCTGCCGTCCCTCCGAGCATCACTAACAACGGAACCTGCTCTGGTGTCTGATGTCCCCCGGGCCCATGCACACCCATCGTTATCTTTGCGGGACAGACGGCCTGCTGGCACTCGTCACAGTGTGGTCTGAGCACTGTGTGTGCCAGGCCAGGCTGCGTCCACTCAGACCTCGGGTCCCTGCGGTCACCCGCATTTTACAGAGGAACTCCCTGGCATCCATTCTCCCACAAGGGGAAATTAGGCCCTGGTAGCCATCTTCCCTTGGCCAGGTGACGCAGAGGTTAAGCGCTTAGCTGTGAATCAAAAGGTCAGTGGACCGAACCGTCCACTTCCTATCAAGAGAGCTGAGACAGCCCGCTTCTGTACCAAGATGTACAACCTCGGACACCCTAGGGGACGGTCATTCTCCGCCCACTGGGTGGTTACAGGCTGTAACCCTTGAGAAGGCAGCAGGCTGCATGTTCGGTAAGTTGCCCGTGGGCTCAAGGTGAGTAAGAGCCAGAGGATTTGAACTCATGCCTCCCCTCATTCTGTGATCTCTGGGTCACCAGATGGTTCAGTGCAGTGGCTCCACCCCCACCCCCATCATTCCAGGCCCCAGACTGGCGTCGCCTGCTCCTGAGTTCTCAGTAGCCACTCCAGTGGCTTTCTAAATCCTCAACCTTGTCCCAGACACCCAAACCAAACACCTCCCTGACTGCCCCCTGCAGCCACACACACACCCAGAAACTCCCTGGCTTAGACCTCAGCTGGCTCCGTCACCATGGAGACAGACCTCTTCCCCTTTCTCCTGCACTCCCTCCAGGCTTCCAGGGGTTACCTTGTAGACCGCAGACTGAGCCTGTCCCGCTCCAACCTGCAGCTGCCTGAACATCTAGGAAAATCGGGGCCACGGGCCAGCACAGAACCAGGCCACTGTGCGCTCCCTCAGCCTGGAATGACACCTCATCCCTCATCTTCCGGGGGCCCATTCGTACCTCACCTCCTCCACGGGAGCGAGGGATACCCGTCACCCCAATGTGACACGTCCCCTTGGCCAGGCAGACAGGGAGGATGCCTCATTTGTCCAGCACTTCGAGCGCCATGGGACACTGGTGGCCCACCACCCAGCAGAGCAGGCAGGCGGAAGGAACAGGCCCTTCCTCAATGACCTACACATGCCAGCCCTCACTTCAGCCCCGGGATTCCTGCTCCCACCCCCCTTGACCTGTATTTCCAGCGCAGAGGAGCATGGGCATAGGCGAGGGCCAGTCAGCCTGGTTCTCAAATGGGAATGGAAGCCAGCTGCTCACGTCCATCCTGGCAGGACGGCAGGAGAAGGAACTGTGAGTCCTAGGAGAAGCATGTGGGACAACTGGGACAGTGACTTCCAGAGGTGCCCCCCCCATCACACAGCAGGGGGCAGGGAGAGAGGGAGGAGGAGCCTAAAAAGCGAGGATGCCAGTGGCCTCAGGAAGAGAAGCAGGAGGGAGGCGGGCCTTCTGGGAGTCATTTTCGGGAATAAAGGAAAGAGGATATGGGGTATCAGCAAATGATGTCACTTCCTTTCTGAAACTTTCAGGGGTCCCTGCTTCCCACTGGGGACTCAAATTCAGACTCCTTAGTGACACTCTCTAAGGTCTCTGTACCCAAAGCCCACCTGTGCCAAACTCAGTGCCCTTGAGCTGATGCCGACTCACAGTGACCCTACTGGGCAGAGCTGCCCGTGAGTTTCTGAGAACTTAACTCTGCAGGAGTAGAAAGCCCTGTCTTTCTCCCAAGGAGCAGCTGGTGGGTTTGAACTGCTGACTTGTGGGTCACAGCCCCATGCCTAACTACTACACCCTCAGAGCACCTTAGGATATTTCAGACCTCCACAATTTGCCCGTGGGTCCCCATCTCCCTGACATGTCCACCTCTTCCTCCACAGGTCAAGTGCCCCTTGGCCTCTAAGATTCTGACCAGTTTGCTTCTGGCAAGACATCTGCCACCCTCCAGGGTCAGAGAGGGGAGAGCAGAAACTCTGAGGGTCAGAGCAGCAGCAGCAGTGTGGGCTCAAGGGGGTCTTTGCCTCCTGGCACCCTCAGCCACCGCCTCTGCAGCAAGAGGGCGGTGGGGGTGTGTGTGCTTTGAACTGCCTGGCACACAGTAAGTGCTCCATCAACAAGCTGTTGTCCGCACTGTCCGGTGCACACACAAACGGGGCACTGTCTCACATGCCTTTGACATAGGTCAGTCCCCTTCCGCCAGCCACAACCTTTGTGAAGGCAAGAATCAGGCCTGACACCGCTCCATGCACTCAGTAGGTCTTCAGCTGTTGAGCACCTCGGCTGAAGGTGACCGAGCTGTCCCGGAGCCCATGGGCTGGCCCTCCCACCAAAATCTCCCGACTGAAGGCCCTATGGTGAGCAAGACGCTGACTGCTACTGCCTGGCTGAGGCGGTTTCTACTCTGGGGAGTTCCTGGGGCCCAGTGAGTGCAGCGGGGTCCAAAAATAGCACTGAGCCCCTCTCTGGGACTGCGCCGGCCAGCGGGCAAGCAAGCACTCAGCAGCCAGCTCCTTCAATGCCGAGTGGGACGAAGCCACATCCACACAAAACCCAAGGGGTGCCCGTCCTACCTGCCGGCCACCCAGTTGGGGCTTCAGCAAGCGCTTCTTGGTCAACCTACCACCACCACGGGAGACGCTTACAATATTCCCTAAGACATGGGTCCAAGTGTCCAAGAGAGGTCCCTATGTCCATCTTCCCAGCACCCTGGGAGCACCTAGGGGGCCGCCACCTTCAGAGCCCCGTGCCCAATACCCAGCACATGGCTGACCCTCCATAAATGAAGAGGCAGTGTGACCTGACATGGAGAGAGGTCCTGGCTCAGGGGTGGCTCCATTCAGGCATGCCGGTCACACCTCCCAGCCATACAAGTCACACACCCTCCACACTTTGACTTACTCATCTGCAAAGTGACCCGGCAGTTACTCCCATGCACAGTTGCTGGGAGATCTCACAGGCAAAATCTATGTGAACGCACAAAGCCACCAAGACCAATGTTAGTCATCCTTCTGGCTTTGTCGCAACTGCACCCCTCTGGGTGGAGTCTTTTCTGCCAGCTCTGTCCCCTTCCCCCCCAGCACTGAAGTCACCAAGGTCTCCTGGAGGCCAGGGGCCACCGAGTCTGGGTCCACAGTTCGTGGGCGCATCAGCCAGGCTGGTGAGGCCCCGCCAGCCCCCCAGTCCCAGCTCTGATTCACCCAGCACCCTCGGGCAACACATCCCCATGTCCCCAGAGCCTTAGGTGCCACCAAGCAGGCTGGAAACCAGGGAGGAGAAAAGGAGGCCACACCTGAGACTGGGCCTCCTGCAGCCTCCTAGGTAGGTGCCAGGTGTGGAGAGCTTGTTTGCCAGTAGACTCTCAGCCCAGGCCCCCAGGGCACAGAATGCGGCAGGCAGCTTCCCTGGCAGGGAGAGCCAAGCCCCAGGATGCAGTCAGGTAAATAATACATGGGCTTCACTTCATACACAGGTGTCAGGCGTGTCAACAGCAGCCTCACGCTGCTGCCCACGGGTGGGGGTGAGATGGTTCCCTAACACCCTGACCCCCAGAAGGGGGTCTGCACTGAGAACTGTTAACACGCACACTCCCCACCCCCACTGCCTGGCCCTGGCGCAAGAAGACTCAAGCAAGGTGTGCCCGGGAGGAGGCGGATGCCACCAAGCGCAGGATGGGGTAGGCAGCCCGGGGTCCCTCTGGAGGTAAACATCCTTGGAGCCCCCCGGCTGCGTGGGTGCCCCTCTGGACACAATCAGACCTGCGTGTCCGGTGCAGCCTCAATTCACATTCCCCCAAAGGCATCAGGTCCTCCCAGTGCACAGCTACCGCGCAGGGCACGGATGGCTCTCCCTGCTCGCCTGCCGTGCCAGGCGCTAGCACACCCACCCAAAAGCCTGTCCGAGCGCGCCCCTCCCTGCCCCCCACCCCCGTCACCTCCACAGGCAGGTCCAATTACACGGTCCCCGCCACGTCGGCAAGGAGGGGGCCAGGAGAGGAGGGTGCGCAGGGCGGTGCGCGCGGGCCGGCGGGAGCCCCCCTCTGCCCCCCGGGCGCCCGCTGCCTTCACCCCCTCTGTGCTCCAGGACCGGCGGCCCAGGAGACCCGCGGGTCGCCCCCCGCACGGCCCTCTGCCCAGCAGAGCGGCTCCCCTAGGAAACTGGGGCGCGAGGCCGGCCGGGTCGCGGTACCTCGAGAGCCCATGGCGGCGGCGTGTGCTGGCGATGCGCGGCGGCCGACTCTCTGCGGGCGGGGCGCGCGCGCGCGCGGGCGGGCGGGCAAAGCCGCAGCCCCTAGTCTCCGCCGCCGCCGGCACGTCGGGGCCCAGCGGAGTGCCGCCGCGGCGCGCCTGCGCACTGAGCGCGCCGCTGGGGAGGGCGGGGCGGGCGGGCGCGCGGCTGAGATCACCGCGCCGGCCTTAAAGGGACCGCACCACGCGCGGAGCCCGCAGCCCGGCCTCCTGAGCTTCCCAGCCTGCGGCTACTGAGCCAGCTGGGTGCCTCGCCTGCCATGCAGCGCCTCACTTCCCTCGGCTCTAATTTCCCCGGCTTGGGTCTGTTTGAAGGTGAAACAAAATACAACGACTATATGCAGAGTGGAAGATGCGTGTGGAACGTGGCAGCGAATGTTCACGCACGTGCTGTGTGCAATTTCACGCGCTGAAATTGCGACGCTGAGAAGCTGTTTCTTCCCTTTCTGTCATCAACGCGTCCTCCTAACTCAAGACTGCCTAATTCTTGAGAAATTAGTCAGGCCAGCAGCCTAGTCACGTCTGCGGGCCGGTACCACACCTTTCTTGAAAAACCAAATGCAATCCAATCACGTTCTGGCACTGATGGGCGGAGGAGTCCCTGCCCCCATCCCACAGTGGGCTGCACTGCCCACCCAACACGTCCACTTGGGGGTCCAATGAAGCCAAAAGACCAAACCCACCGCCATCGGGTCAGACTTAGAGAGACTTCATATGGAGTTTCCGAGACTGGGATGTGTAGATCTTTACAGGAACAGAAAGCCTCATCCTTCTGGGTTTGAACCGCCTTTGCAGTCAGCAGTCCAATAAGAACACTGCTGCGGAGTCAATTGGGAGCCCTGGTGGCAGAGGGTTATGCACTTGAGTGCTCTGAGAGGAAAAACCTACTCGCTGTTGAGTCCAACTTTGGATGACCCTATAGGACAGAACAGCTCCATTCAAAACCAAACTCAGTGCCGCCAAGTCGATTCTGACTCATAGCGACCCCATGGGACAGGGCGGAACTGCCCCTGTGTGTTTCCCAGACAGTCAATCTCCAGGAGTAGAAAGCCTCATTCTGCTCCCAAAGAGCGCCTGATGGTTTTGAACTGCTGACCTTGCAGTTAGCAGCCTAGTGCACAGCCACTATACCACCAGGGCTCCTTCCAGGAGCCAAATAGGTATCTCAAAACCAGGGAGTCCACAAATGGACACAGCTTCAGCTCTCAGTTTGGGCCAGGTCCCCACCTTGCCTCTGGCTCCTCAGGAAGATGAAACCTCACAGCCCCCATTTCCAGCCTCTCAGGAGGATGGATGACCTATTGAACTATGCAATTCCTGCCCCAAAGAGTTTATCTCTCCAGGCCATTTGTGTAGCCCCCTTCCCCAGCACCCCAGGAAGCAATTTATCTTCCCAGGCCAGTTCCTATAGCCCCTTTCCCAGCACTCCAGAGAGCAGGTTTGCAAACAACAAGATGACTTCCCACAGGTTGCATCCTGACTCAAGGCCCTGCAGCTACAAGCAATAAAAATCTCCTTCCTTCTGTCAACATATACTTCCTTAGCTCGAACCCTATATATCTCCCACTGCCTCACCCACCAGCTGTGATTTCCCTGACCTAACTCCCTGGGTCTCAGAACCGCCCAGGGGTTGGTGTCCCGTCTCCTTTCTCTGTTCTTCCTTCACTCCCAGGTGTTCTTTCCCTGCCTCAATAAAATATTTCTCAACCTCACATTCCTGGCTAAATTCTATCTCTGTTCCACATCTGTGTCTCCAACCTCTCACACTCCTCTCTCTTTCTCTCTCTCTCTCTCTCTCTCTCTCTCTCTCTCACACACACACACACACACACACACACACACACACACACAGTCTTTCTGGAGTGGCCACTCCATCCTTTCAGTCCCCTGGGCCCAAACCTCTCTTCTGCTAGCCCCCCACTTCAAAGGGAAGTACCTTTGACTCCTCCTAACCACTGCATTCCATCTGCAGCTTGGCCACCTGGTCCAGCCTGCCCAGGGTGATCGCCATGACCTCCCACCATCTCCTCTTCAAACTTGTCCCCTGCTCCCAATCCAGGTCAACCTTTGAGTCAGAGGGATTTAAAAAAAAAGCCAGAGGAAAGAAGGACGGGGGAGGGGGACAGGGGCGGGACACAGTTGGGCTGCTAACCACAGGGGCGGGGTTCTGACTCTGGCAGTGAGTATGTTTGAGTGATTCTGAGGGGAAAGATGGAGTTTTCTGGTCCTGGAAGGAGGTGCAGCCTCTGAAACTCACAGGGGCCGTTCTACTCGGGCCTGTAGGTCCTTTGAGTCAGAATTGACCATGGCAGTGGGAAAGCCAGAGCACCACTCTTCTTTGCTCAGCAGCCTTCACTGTTCTCCATTGCACTCTGAACAAAGTCAAAATCCTTACCCGCCCCCTCCAAAAAAACAAACCTAATTGCCATTGATTTAATTCTGACTCACAGCAACTCGAGGGGACAAAATAGAATTACCCCTTTGGGTTTCTCAGACTGTAACTCTTAAGAAAAAAGTTTTATTGGCACTTCATCCATATAGCCTACAATTCAATAATTCGAACACTGTAACTCTGTAGAAAGCCTCATCTTTCTCCGGAAGACTGGCTAGTGGTTTCGAACTGCCGACCTTGCTGTGAGCAATTAGTTAAACCCTACGCCATGCCATCAGAACCCTTCAAAGTCTTTACCTGGACCTACAAAGCCTTGATCCAACTTCCTACTTGCCCACTCCTGTCTGGCTTCATCTCCTGTGACCCTCCCCCTCCACAGTGCCCCTGTTTACATGGACTGTTTCCTCTGCAGGGATGGCTATTCTGCCATGAATTCCCATGGCCTCTCCCTCACCTTCTCCAGGGAGTTGCTTAAAAGTTCCTCTCTCTCACTCCCACTCTAGTAAAATAGCAAACCCTGCACACACGCGCACACACACACACTCACACACACTCCTGACCTCCCCCCTTATCCTGCTCTATTTTCTCTATCTCATCTATTTCTATCGTATTATATAGTGCACCTATTTATTACATTCTACTGCCCGCCTCCCCCCAGGAGACTGTGAGTTCTGTGAAGAGCAGCATTTGATTCTGTCTGCCTCCTGGTGTAATCTCATTCCTTCCTATAGGGGCTGGCAGACAAAGAGCTCAAAAATACTTCTAGCATGAACAAATGGTGGACTGAAAAACTCCTACATGTCCAGTCCTCTCGTGTGTATGACAAAGCGGGACAATGAGTACGAACACTGGGAAAGAATCTCTGTCTCTGGATTACGGTGTTGGCGCAGAATAGTCAATATGCCATACACTGCCGGCAGAACAAACAAGTCTGCCCTGGGGGTGGGGGGTGAGGGGCATGGCTAGAGTTCTCCTGAGGAGCCAGGATGGCGAGGCTCCATCTCAGGTGCTTTGGATGTGTTATCCGGAGGAAGCAGTCCCTGGAGATGGATGTCGTCCTTGGTAAAGTAGAGGGTCAGCGAAGAGGAAGCCCCTGGATGAGTGGATGGACACAGGGGCTGCACCAAGGGGCTCAGACCTAAAACGGGTTCGGAGGATGGGGTTCTATCTAACCCGCTGGGTGACCTATGCGCAGGAGCCATCTCCAGGACAGCAAGTTTGGCTGTTTTGGTTTAGGGACAAACCAAATCTTACAGGTTAGCGCTCAATACTTCGCCCACTGTTGAGTTTGAGGTTTGTATTTGGAACAAAGACGGCAACAAATAAAATCCCTTCTAGTCACAGGTCGGAAGTCCCTTCGGGCGATCGGTGCACACAAGCAAGGCTCATCGATGGTACCACAAGCTTTTGTGTGTCACCTCACATCCCTCCACTGGAGCCTCTCGGGCCAAAGTCCTATCCTAGAAACCCCTTGGCCAAAGTCCAGTCCCTGGTGAGCTGCCTATCTGCCCGGCTTGGCGGGGAAGCCCGAGAGAGAAAGGGCTATCATCTGAGACACACTCCTCAGGGTGTTCAAGCCCAACCAGCCCCCAGGGCTCTTCAAGCCCTGTCCACTCCCTGTGCTCCACAGCATAGCCATCTCATTCTCTTTGTTTGCCATTCAAACTCTTTATCTTTATAGAAGAGAACTCGTGGAGATACATAACTGACAACATCAAGCAGATTTCAAGTTTGGCCATCAAGGTCATGGACTCACATGGAGTCACAAGGTCATGGAGAAACACATTTTCGGGGACCACTCTTTTTGAATCACCCTGTAGGACAAAGCATAAGTGCACCCCCTAATTCAAACTCACTGCCATCGAGTCTAAACTGACCCTAAAGGGCAAGGTAGAAATGCCCCCTGTGAATTTCTGAGACCATCATTGTTCACAGAAGTAGAAAGTCCAATCTTTCTCCCAAGGAGCAGTGGGTGGTTTCGAACTGTAGACCTTGAGGTTAGAGTCCAACTGGTAACCCATGATGACACAAGGACCCCACACTCACCTTCAGGTTTCAGAGGCTGAAAGCCTCCTCTTTCTCCCTTGGAACAGCAGGTGGTTTTGAACTGCTGCCTCCACCAGGGCTCCCTTTAGCAACCAGAAAAAAGACCCTCCAAAAAGTATAAAAGACTAAATACTTCATCTCACTTGTTCCTTTGTTTCTTTTTTCTTTTTAATCAGGAAGAAAGAAGCCCTTTCGCTTCTCCCAGAGTTCGATCATGGTGTTTGGCTTGTTTGTTGGTCTGCACTTCTGGTTGCTGGTGGTGGTGATGCCGTGGTTGTTTCCTGGCTTTTCTTCATATTAAGAGTTCCAAAAGCATTGGGCTGATCACCAAAATGTCAGGTGTTCGAAACCTCCAGGCGATCTAAGGGAGAAAAATGAGGTTACCTTCTCCCTTAAAGGTTAACAGCCTCAGAAACCTTAGGGAGCAATTCCACTCTGTCCGGGGGTGATGAGTCAGAAGTGAGTCAGCAGTTGATTTTTCTGCCACCCAAGGAAAACCCTGTTGTCATAGCGTCATTCTGACTGAGAGCATAGTCCCTAGCATTTTTTAAAACTTTTTTCTTCCTGAACTTTTAAAATTTTGTTATTGTTCAAATTACATCATATACCCACCTGGATCAAGTCACAAGCTACTTGTGGGGCCGGCCCGAATCCCAACTAGGTGGACACCCCCCTCCCCGCCCAGAAGAATGCACTACAGAGGACACCCCTGAAGCTACAGCTCAGAGAGAGGGGCCCCGTCTGATCAGAGCACGCAGGAAGAAACTGAGAGGGAAGGAGAGAGAGTGGAACACATCCTGGACCACCAAGCTCCAGGATGATATTCCTGCTCACAGCAGCCAAGGAACGGAGAGGACCAAAGGGCCAGTCCCACCAGGAGACACGATGTCCCTCACTGACCCATATCGCTATGGGGACCAACACTGGAGACACAGTGCAGGAATTGTGCCCAATGTGACCCCACCACACCAGAGTAAAACGCTAAAGGCATGCATCAGAACAGCAAGGGGAGCAAAACAGTGAAGTCGCTGGGGAATACGAAAAATAGACTTTGGGGCCAGGACATGGCACCCCATCAGACTCGACTGGAAAGCACTCCTTAAGGTCAACAAACAGACCTAGAACTATTTACAGGCTTTTCTTTTCCTCTTTTTTTTTCCTTTGTTGCTTGGGTTTTTTTTTTTTGTTTGTTTGTTTGTTTTCTTTTGTTGTTTTGTTTTGCTCTGTCTTGTTTTTGTGCTTATTATTGTCTCTGCACGTCTATCTAGATAAGATAGGCAGGATAAATAATCCAGAGAAGAAAACAATAGGACCAATGGTGGGGGCAGGCATGGGAGATGGGGAGGCAGGGTAAGGAAAGGGGGTGTCAACCAACCCAGGGACAAGGGAACAACAAGCGATCTAAAATTACTGGCAAGGAGGGTGTGGGAGGCCTGGTGGGGCTTGATCAAGGGCAATGTAACCAAGAGGAATTACTGGAACCTGAATGAAGGCTGAGCATGATAGTGGGACAAGAGGAAAGTAAAAGGAAATAGAGGAAAGAACTAGGAGGCAAAGGGCATTTATAGAGGCCTAAATACAGACATGTACATATGTAAATATATTTATATATAGCTATAGAGAAATAGATATATGTACATATATTTATATACTGAATATCAAGACATTGGGCCTGGACTCAAGTACCCCCTCACCCAAGAACACTTTGTTCGAATAACCTAGCATTCCGTGATGCTCACCTTCCTGACACGATTGCTGAAGACAAAATGGGTGAACAGCAAATGTGGTGAAGAAAGCTGATGGCGCCCGGCTATCAAAAGATATAACACCTGGGGTCTTAAAGGCTTGAAGATAAACAAGTGGCCATCTAGCTGAGAAGCAACAAAGCCCACATGGAAGAAGCACACCAGTCTGTGTGATCATGAGATGTCAATAGGATCAGGTATCAGGCATCAAAGACCCAGAACAAAAAATCATATCTAGGTAAATGAGGGGGAGTGCAGAGTGGAGACCCAAAGCCCATCTGTAAACAATTGGACATCCCCTTACAGAAGGGTCACAAGGAAGAGATGAGCCAGTCAGTGTGCAGTTTAGCACCAATGAAACACACAACTTTCCTCTACTTCTTTAAACCTTCCTCTGGCTTACCCCTCTCCCTATCATGATCCCAGTTCTACCTTACAAATCCAGCTAGACCAGAGCATGTACACGGGAACTGGTAAGACCTCACAACACAGGGAATCCAGGACAGATAAACCCGTCAGGACCAATAATGAGAGTAGCGATACCAGCAGGGGAAGGAGAAGGCAGAACTGATCATAATGATCTTCGTATAACCCCCTCCCTGGGATGGACAACAGAAAAGTGGGTGAAGAGAGACACTGGTCAGTGATAGATATGAAAAAAATAGTAGTTTATAAATTATCAAAGGTGAAGGAAGGAGGGAGGGGGAAAATGAGTAGCTGATACCAAGGGCTCAAGTAGGAAGAAAATGTTTTGAGAATGACGATGACAAGTGAACAAATGTGCTTGACACAATGGATGGAGGGATTGTGATAAGAGCCGTATGAGCCCCCAATAAAATGATTTTTTTTAGAAAAAGAAAAGAAATTACTAGGTCTTTCTTCTGATGCCGCTCTAGGTGGATTTGAACTGCTAATCTTTCAGTCTGTCGGGTAAGTGTTTGTTGGACAGCTGCCAGCAAGGTTCGAGGTTCAAACCCACCGGTTGCTCTGAGGGAAAACGGTGAGCCCTGGTGATATTGTGATTACACGCTGGGCTGCCAAGTTCAAGGTCAGCCATTTAAAACCACCAGCTGCTCCTCAGGAGAAAGATGATGTGTCAACTCCTATAAAGAGTTAAAGTCTCAAAAACCCACACGAGCAGTCCTCCCCTGTCCGATAGGGTCACTCTGCGTCAGGATGGATTCCATGACAGTGAGTGGGTAACCTCTTAGTCAGTAGCCTACTACTTAAATCATACCCAGATTCAGTTTTTCAACCCTGCTTAGCAGGAGCAACATTGGGTCTTAACTTACAGCGGCCCCAGGCTGCCGGGGGCAGAGGCAGGTGGTGGATATTTTTAGACGTGGGTGGCCAGGAAGGGAAGGAAGCACAAAGGCAGACAGTCACCTAGCCTGAGTGACATGGCAGGTCAGCAGGTGGCACTGGGAGGCTCTGTTGGCTGCTCCCTGTGGGGGGATGACAACTTTGCTCTAGGACTTGACTCATCCCCCCCACCCCGCCTCTAGGAAGATAAAGACCTCCCCCTTCCCCTGTGCTCCCATCAGTTCTTCCTGTTCGGGCCAAGGGGTGCCACCTCCATCTGTCCCCTCCCCCCCATGAAGGTGGCCAGTTCGCTGGTTCTGATCCCCTAACCTCAGAAGATTGCAGCAGCTCCTTCGCCTGAAGTCTCCCCCTTAAACCGGTCCTGGAGGTACCATGGGTCCCCATCGCTAATCCAGCCCTTTCTACCCAGTGGACAGTTCCTCCCCGTCCAAGTTCCCAACAGAGGTCAGATTTTGGTTCCAACACCTTCCCCATTTCTCACAGTGTGTTCTCGTTAGTATCTCCCTAACAGTAAGTACCACTACAGAAAAATGTAAAACACGGAAACAACCTAAAAGTCCTAAAAGAATGACTAAGTCAGTCGTGGAATGTCCATCCAATGGCATATTGTATCAAAACAGGTTCCTTCTACATTTTTAATAACATGAGGCAGATGAGGAGGGAGGGTTATTGTATGGGGAGAACACTCCCCCGCAAATCGGACTCCTGGCAGCTCCATAGAGCAGGTAGAACCGCCCCTGTGGGGATCTGAGACCGTAACTCTTCACAGGAAGAGAAAACCTTGTCTTTCTCCCCCAAAAGCCGCTAGTGGTTTTGAACTGCCGACCTCGCAGTTAGCAGCCCAACGTGTAGCCCTGACCCGCCAGAGCTCCTATTGTGTACAAAGGGCAGGAGTCATTGTGTGTGGCAACCTGGTCTCAAATCTGTAAAAAAAAGAGAGGGGGGGGGGAAAAAGGGCAGGGCAGAAATACAGAAAACTGTTCATGGCAGGGCCGCCTAAATGATGGGATTGTGAATATAATTTCTTTAGGTTTTTCTGGGGTTTCCAAATTTTGCTTGCAAGAAGCAGGGCCCGTTTTCAAAACCCAAACCAGAGTGACTTTGAGAAATAGCGTCTTACCGTCTCTGGCTTCTATTCTCACTTGCACCGTAATCCCTGCAGCCAGCTGTGCCGTCCCCCGACTGTCCCCTTCCCCTGGGTGGGACCCAGCAGGCTGTCTCTCCTGCTCCGCCGCTGTGCTAGTGAGCCAGTGCGGCTGTCACAGAAACACCGCAAGAGGGGAGCTTTCACGAACAGACCTTCATCCTCTCCCCGGGGAGGTAGTAGAAGTCTGACTTGGGGCAGAAGATTTTGACTTTAGGAGATTTTGACTCTCTGTTGGCTTGTTCCTTAGCTCCTTGGTGATCTGATGTTCACCTTAAAACTCAGAAGAGATTGACTCAAGACAAGGCCTACATCGACCTATCGTCTCACTCACATAACAGAGAAACCTCATTCCCACGTTGGATCATGACACAGGCATGACACCGGCATGTGGCAGTTGCTTGGGAACCACTGGTTGTAAGGATGGCCCAGGACCTCACAGTGTTCTGTTCTGTGGTGCGCAGGGTCCCTATGGGTTGGCACCGACTTGATGGCACCGGAGAACAAAACATGTTGTTGCTGTTACTCATCCACCCAGTGGACCACAGCCCCCGACTCTGCTCAGTCCTTCACCATCCCCCCGACTGTCGTCGCTGTAGTCCCTGTGTGCATCTCGCTCATGGAGCCGCTTCCTCTTCTTCCCTACCTGAGCGAGCAGAACGGCCTTTCCCAGGAACTGATCTCCCTAGACGCCCTGCCCAAAGGACGTCGGACAAAGGCTGCCGTCCTCACGTCGAAGGAGCATTCTGGCTGTCCTTCCCTGAAGACAGATTCTGGCAGTCCATGGTACCTTCGACAAGCCTGACCAACACGGTTATTCAAAGACACCAATTCTCCTCCAGGCTTCCTTATTCATTGTCAAGTTTTCACACGGACAGGAGGTGTGCTATTAGGGAAGCATTGCAAGGTAGCTCAAGGTTGTCGGTTCAAACCCACCACGGGAGAAAGATGCTGCGGTCTGCACCCATCCATATCTACAGCCTCAGAAACTCTCTATTGGGTCTGGCTATCTTCAGAAATGACTCAGAGGGAGTGGGTGTGGGGTGGGGCAAGTCGGCCTTGAAAATGACGGCTTTACTCTATTGTAAAGAGAGTGACAGATTCGGTCAATGAGCTAGGTCTCTCGCTTTACCGCTTTCATGAGTGTTGATGATCCAAACAAAATGAAATCTTGGACAACTTCAACCTTTTCTTCATTTATCACGATATTGTTTTATTAGTGCAGTTGTGAATTTTCTTTCTTTTTTTATTGAGTTGTGATCTATACTGAAGGCTGCAGACTTTGGTCATCAGCAGCAGGTACCCCGAGTCTTCTTTCAGCGAGCAAAGGGTTGTGCCATCTGTTTATTGAAGGTTGTTAATAAGCCTTCCTCTAATGCTCCGGTTCTTTAGCTAGGTCTGTTCCCTGATTATTTGCCCAATATACAGATTAACTAAATAAGATGAAAGGATACAACCCTGACACACACCTTCCCAGATTTCAAACTATGGACTATCTCCTTGTTCTGTTCAGAGAGTTATCTCTTGGCCTAGGTACCGATTCTGCACAATCAAGTTTCTGAAATTCCCATTCTTCACAATGTTACCTACTGTGGTAGTTACATCATCTGGTGTCAGTTTGAGGATTAAGAGTGTAGGGGTGGAGTCTAGCCTGTCAATCAGGCTATAGTCAATGAGGCCTCTATGTGGGCATGACCTTCTCCTGAGGATTCTGGGAACTCCTGTATTTCCTCCTTGGAGGTGGGACACAATCTCTCTCTCTGCTCACTCCCTGTGAGACATCCCTGTTGAGAAGACCCATGGAGCTATACTAGCGCCCTGAGCTGGAGAAGCCACGTGGAGACCCCTGCCAACGCAGAAATGCTTACAATGCCACTAGATCCACAAGGCTTCCTATCCACTGGTCTGTGATCTTCCTGCATTTGGCATCATTGCATGTGTTTCATGAATCTGAAGAGGAATTTATAGATTGGTATCAGACATATGGGCTAATATCAGACTTATGGACTTGATCTGGACTGGGCTGGGATATTTTCTCAATATTCAATTGCTCTTGTATAGAAAGAACTTCTATACAAGAGCAATTGAAATTGTTTCCCTGGTCTACCCAGCCCAACACACCTACAGTTCATTAAGATCCACAAAGTCAAATGCCATTGCCTTATCAATAAAACACAAGCAACTTGCTGGGATCCCGTGCTTTCAGCTAAGGTCCACTTGATGTCAGCACGTCACATACTCTTCTGAATCCAACTTGATTTCTGGCATCAACTTCTCAATGTAGTTCTACAACCGATTTTTGAACGATCTTCAGCAAAATTTGACTTGCATGTGATGTTAACAATCACATTCAACAATGCCCGCGTGCTGCTGGGTCGCTTTTCTTTGGCTTGGGGGCAAACAGGGCTTTCCCCATTGGTTGCCCAGATATGTGCCTCCAAATTTCTTGACATAGGCGAGTGCAGCAGTCCTCAACCTGTGGGTCGCGGCCCCTTTGGGGATCAAATGACCCTTTCACAGGGGTCCCCCAATTCATCACAGCAGCAAAATGACAGTGATGAAGTAGCAATGAAAATAATGTTATGGTTGGGGTCACCACCACATGAGGAACTGTATGAAAAGGTCACTGCGTTAGGAAGGTGGAGAACCCCTGGTCTAGTGAGTGCCTCACCAGCTTGTTGAAACACCTCTGTTGGTGGTCTGTCAATTCCTAGACCCTTGCTTTCACCCATGCCTTCAGTGAAGCTTCATCTTCCTCCTCTGTGCCACCAGTTCTTGATCAGATGCTACCTGTGACGTAGTTGGATGTCAACTTTTGGGTACAGTGGTTCCATATAGTCCTCCCATCTTCTTTAGATGCTGTCTGCATCTTCAACTTTTTGCCTGTAGCTCCTTCCAAGGTTGCAACCCAAGGCTTGAAGGTTTGCTTTTACTTCTTTCGGCTTGAGATATGCGGCGCATATTCTTCCCTTTGGGTTTCTAACATTTCATTATCACGCTCTACACTGGGTCTCCTTGCGCTGCCTCTTGAAAGTTTATGCTCACCTCTTACTGCCTCATTTCCTCCATTCGCATTAGCTGCTCTACGTTCAAGAGCGAGTTTCAGAGTCTCTTCCGGCATCTACTTTGTCTTTTCTTTCTTTCCTTTCAACGACCTTTTGCTTCCTTCATGCACGTGGTTCTGGATGCCACCCCACAGCTTGTCCCGTCTGCTCATTGGTGCCCCGAGCACCAAATCTCTTCTTGAGGTATCTCTCCATTCAGGTAGGATGCGCTCAAGGTCATAGCTTGGCTCTTGTGGACTTATTTCGATGTTCTTCAAATCCAACCAGAACTTTCATGTGAACAGCCATCTGTTCCACCACCAGCCCCTGGCCTTGTATTGACTGCTGAGCTTGGCCTTCATCTCCTCCCACTAGTGGGGGGGGGAGAGGTCAGCAATTTGACTCCTGTGTGTTCCATCTGGTATCCACGTGTATAGTTGTCCTTGATTTGCTGTTTAAAAAGGTATTTGCAATGAAGAAGCTGTTCATCTTGCAAAATCCCATCACGTTGTTATCTCCAGGTTCCATGACCATGGCCGGATTTTCTTTCTTTCTTTCTTTTTTGTCAAGCACATTTGTACATTTATTGCCCTCATCATTCTCAAAACATTTTCTTTCTACTTGAGCCCTTGGTATCAGCTCCTCATTCCCCCCCTCACTTTTTGCTCCCCCCTCCCTCATGAACCCTTGATAGTTTATAAATTATTATTTTGTCACATCTCACACTGTCCGATGTCTCCCTTCACCCACTTTTCTGTTGTCCGTCCCCCAGGGAGGAGGCTATATGTAGATCCTTGTGTTCAGTTCACCCTTTCCACCACACCTTCCCTCTACCCTCTCGGTATCGCCACTCTCACCACTGCTCCTGAAGGGATCATCTGTCCTGGATTCCCTGTTTTTCCAGTTCCTATCTGTACCAGTGTACATCCTCTGGTCTAGCCAGATTTCTATGATAGAATTAGGATCATGATAGTGAGGGGTGGAAGCATTTAAGAACTAGAGGAAAGCTGTATGTTTCATCATTGCTACACTGCACCCTGACTGTCTCATCTCCTCCCTGCCACCTTCTGTAAGGGGATGTCCAGTTGCCTACCAATGGGCTCTGGTCCCTACTCCCCCTCATTCACAACGATATGATTTTTTGTTCTTTGATGCTTGATACCTGATCCCATTGACACCTCATGATCACACAGGCTGGTGTGCTTCTTCCATGTGGGCTTTGTTGCTTCTGAGCTAGATGGCCACTTGTTTACCTTCAAACCTTTAAGACCCCAGATGCTATATCTTTTGATAGCCGGGCACCATCAGCTTTCTTCGCCACATTTGTGTATGCACCCATTTGTCTTCAGTGATTGTGTCAGGAAGGTGAGCATCATGGAATCTGTGGCCAACTTTTCAATGACCATTCCTTCTTGTTGGTTTCCAACTTTCTCATTACAATTATCAGTAACATCAATGCCTTTTGACTGCATGTTACGTCCATTTCTGACTGAAGAAATTGGTGGGATTTCTCAATTTCTTCATCATTGGATTTAGTGATTGGTGTGAACTTTGGAACAGTAGTTGCACTGACTGACCTTCTTTGTAGGTTGTGGTAGGAGGCCTGGTTGACTAGAGAAAGCAAATCCGGGGGCACTCCCACACGTGTAAGAAAGAGCTTTATATCAAGAAGTAACTGTAAATCAGGAAAACACCCCAGCCCAGTTCAGATCAAGTCCATAAGTCCAATAGTCGTTCATAAGTTCCTCTTCAGACTCACAGACTGCAATGATGCAGACTGCAGGAAGCTCGCAGGCCGGTGGGTGCAAAGCTGTGTGGATCCAATGGTGGTGGCCGCATCACAGGACTTGCAGCAACCAGGGTCGGCCAGCAGGAAGGTGAAGGCAGAGAGAGAGGGGGAGGTTCCCAGGACCCTCCTTACAAGAAGGCCACGCCCACAAGGAGCCCCCATGAGGCTCTGACCTGATGCACAGGTTGAATGCCACCCATACAGGTTCACCGATCTTCAAGTGGACCTGAAATTACGTAACTGCCACCTAGGTGTCTAGATACGATTCTATCACCAGCAGCCTTGTACTTTTCCACAGACCTTAAAATGCCCCTTTTGGTGATGAACGCAACGCCGTGCTTCATGCGTGTGTCGCTCCCAGAACGGACAACCGCGTGCTCGCCAGATTCAACACGGCATTGCCAATCTGGGTTCAGCTCACTAACGCCTGCGTTACCCATCCTCGTGTGCTGCATTTCACGGTTGAGGAATCCCAGTTCTGACTTCATGCCTCATGCCTCCCATGTTCGGACTAAGAACGGCCGTTTGCAGTGGCGTCTTCTCCTTTTGATGCCTGCCCACCAGCAAACCACGTTCTCTGAAGCTTTCCTCCGTCCAGGCCAGTCTGGGTGACGCGACTTTGCGGTGGCCGCTCATCTCCCGTCATCCTTCCAGGACCTTCCAGCCTCAGGGCTCATCTTCCTGCGTTACTCCGGACAGTCCTCCCCTCCTCTTCCTAAGGTGTTCAGCGACTACTCCCTCAGGCGGACAGCTGCTTCCCTCTCCGTCGTCTGCTCTGAATCTGGCAGCTCTGCTGAAACCTGGTCACTGGGGGTGACCCTGCCTCCAGGATCACAGCCCCACACAAGCCACCACAGTACAACACACAGGTGAGTGGGGAGATGGTGGCACCATTACATCCATAAGAGCCCAAACCCCTCCACCTGGCACCAGCTAGAGGTGAGTCTGTCTGTGTTGGCTGGAGACTGTCACCTGCTGGTGGCAGGTAGAAAGGAGACCTTTACCCTTCTGCTACCCTTCCCTCCCTCCCCAACCCACCCTGGATCCCATAGGACAGTGGTTCTCAACCTGTGGGTCGCGACCCCCTTTGGGTCAATTGACCCTTTCACAGGAGTTGCCTAAGACCATTGGAAAACACTTATTTCTGATGGCCTTAGGAACCGAGACACCGCTCCTCTATCCGTCTCCAGACAGGTCCGCCCACATGCAGATATGCCCACCTACGAGTATCCGGCGTGATGACATCATTGCGCCAACCCCATCACATATACCCCGTACAAATACAGGTGTATGTGACAGGGTTGGCACCATACTGAACTTATGTGGACCCATCACGCATGTGTAGAGAGCAGCAGCTGTGTAAATATCAGATATTTACATGACGATCCATCACAGTAGCAAAATGACAGTGAGGAAGTAGCAACGAAAATAACTTTATGGTTGGGGGTCCCCACCACATGGGGAACTGTGTGAAAGGGTCACGGCATGAGGAAGGCTGAGAACCGCTGCCCTAGGAGATTGGAAAAGAAAAAGTCCTAGCCGCTGAGGAGTGAGCTGGCAAGCTCAGGGTCTAGAGCACGCCAAACCTTTCCCCTCGTCCCCAGCTGCTCAACCACCTGGGAGGCAGTGTGTTTCAGCAGGCGTGGGCCTCCCCCCAGTTCCAGTACAGGCCAGAAACGTGACTCTGGGTGTGAGAGGCCACCTCCTCTGAGTTAGTGTGCTAGTCTGGAGACTTCAGAGAAACAAATTCACAGAAACTCGTGTATAAGAGAGGGTTTTATATAAGGGGTAAGTGCACATCAAGAAAACATCCCAACCCAGTGCTGCCCAAACCCACAAGTCTGACATTAACCCATCTGTCCGACAGCAATCCACAAAGACCTCCTCCATCTCACAAAACACGCACTATAACACCGACTGCAGGAGGAAAGCCGAGTCAGTGAATGTGTAAGCATCTCAGCGCTGGCAGGGGTCTCCACACGGCTGCTCCAGCACCCAGGGCTGCATCGGGGTAGGTCCATGCGGCTTCTCCTCAGGGATGTCTTGCAGGAAGTCAGTCTTGCCAGCTGAAGCAGGGAACTGGCTAAGGCAGCTTCACCCTGCTCCGACCGTCACAAAACAAGAGACCTGAGAACTCAAAAGGCGAGGCTCACCGAGCCATTTATCCCGCCACCCTTCAATTAACCCCACATGTGTTTATTAGCCAGGTTGGCACAATAAACTAACTCAGTCAGTTTCTCCACCAGGAAGCCAGTTACCTTCAAGCTGATGCCAACTCATGCCAACTCCAGTGGCCCCTAAAAGATTTGCAGCGGCTGGGCTTGGGGGAATAGGTCACCAGGCCTTGATCCTGATGAAAGCTGAAGGAGCGGGGCAGCAGAGGAGAGGGAGGACCCCCCCGCCCCATGAGATAGACGGACACAGGGGCTGCAACAGTGGGCTCACACAGGAGAACAATTGTGATGACGGCCCAGGGCCAACGAGACCATCTTTCGGTAGGGTCGCTCTGAATCTTAGTCGACTGGACAGCTCCTAACGACAACTGCAGCATCTGAACTGACTCGATGGCAGTGAGAAATCATGGAAAAGACGGCTTGAGTCTTCAGCTGTCATCTACTATAGACAGCAGTGTCCATGACCTTCAAGCAGGGGTAAAGCACTCTACCACACACTGGTACATACAGTAGTCACCAGGACTGTCCTGCCAGGTGGATTGTTCTCCCGCTCCATTTATTGATGGGGGGGTGGGGCAGGGGAGGCTGTCCCTAGGTCAAATGATTAACAACTCGCATCCCAATATTGGACATTTGAGACCACCCAGATGCTGCTTATAATATTTACTGCATCGTTTCATAAAACTCATTGTACTTTTGATGAAAGACATCTTCAGTCCCTTGCACTTGTTATTTCAGGAAAGGAACGTGTAACTTTATAAAGAAAGTGTCAGACAACTAGAGGGGAACACGCTGCCACTCGTTTCAGCTCTGTGTGATGCCCCAAACTCCCACGAGATCTGATGAGTGAATTAGGAGATTCCTGGAAATGTTCAAAGAGCTGAAAATATTATTGGAACAATGATTGTAAGTTTGTTTGGTTTCCGGGGTGGTTTACCTCGGCTCTCGCTTCTCAACGCTGAAACAATCCACGCGGCAGAAGCGCTTTTGCCCATCTAAGCAGCTCTTAGGCGGGAACGGGAAGTGTCAGGGCTCACGGTCTCAGACGGCGCACACCGTCTCTGGAAAGCGTGCCAGGCCGCGTGGCGGGGGCCCTGGGAAGGTGCGAGACCGAAAATGACCACTTCAGGGGAGCACGGAAAAACACATGGAAGGGGTATCAGACCAAGAACCGTGTGTCAGTCTGGGTGGACTAGAGAAACAAATCCAGGGACACGCATATGTGCATAAGAAAGAGGTTTATATACAAGAGCAATTCAATATTGAGAAAGCATCCCAGCCCAGTCCAGATCATGTCCGTCCAATACCACTCTATAAAGTCCTCTTTAGACTCATGAAACACATGCAACGGATGCTGAATGCAGGAGGATCACAGCCCAGTGGGTGGGAAGTCTTGTGGATGCAGTGGCCATGCCTGTAAGCATCTCAGCGCTGGAAGGGTCTCCACGTGGCTCCTCCGGCCCCGGAGCTCTAGCGTAGCTCCATGCGTCTTGTCAACAGAAATGTCTCACAGGCCGTGAGCACGTGTCCCGCCCCTAGTGATCTATTTTCCTCCTTCTCGCCTCTAAATGAGGTCATCAAGTTGCAACCTGATTGGCAGGCTAGACTCCACCCCTTCACCCTTAAGTCTCAAATTGACAACAGATTGTGTAACTCCAACAGCGTGAGTGGCTGTGAGTCTGCCCACCCTCGGGACAAATCTCACCCTCTGACCTGCAGGAGTGCAAGCGAACAAGAGCAGAGTAACCTGCCTGTGGCCTGCTGGTCTTCTCTGAGCCCCACTGGCGGAAGAGGCGTGGTTGAGGCTCATGGCCAACCTGATGGGCTGAGTTTGGTCCCACCTGTGTGATGTCACATCGCTGGTGCCTAGCAGTGGGTGGAGGCCCAGGTTTAGCTTCACCTGTCCCTCAGTGGCCTTCGTCTGGCCATGCCCAGTTTGGATTTTCTCCTAGGTGTCTCATGTGCGTGCCTGATTTCTTCCCAACCCCTTGATTGTGGCACGGACAGTGGATTTTCATTTAGTACAGGCATTTGGTGGAGACAACCCCCGTCCCCCACCCCCGTCCCTAGTCGAGCTGTCTTTCAAGCTCAGCAGAAGGGAAAGAGGGTTTTGCAAAGACGAACATAATATATTCAGAGACAAGAAGTTGCTTACCTGTTTCTAATATGCCAAACACGACGACTATTGTCTCATTGGCCTACCTTAAAGGAAGGGGCTCCTCCTACTGTGACATGATGGTTGAGGATAAATCTCACAGCGGATGAAGCTCGGATCAAAGTGAAGAAGACTGTTGCGATGGAGGAGGCCAGTCTTGAAGCCACGCAGAAATACCCTATATAACAGTTGTATTGTTTTCTGTCAGGTATTATGTACTATTTTGTCACTGATATTTTAAAACTTTCTTCAACATCAGCTAGTTTCCTGTACCACTTTTATGGTTCCACAAGGAGTGCTGGTGGCAGAGTGGTTATGTGTCCAGCTGCTAACTCCTAGGTCAGTTCGAAACCACCAGCTGCTCCAGGGAAGAAAGAAGAGGCTTTCTACTCCCATAAAGTGTTCCCAGCTCAGAGACCCACAGGGACAGTTCTACCCTGCCCTGCAGGTCCTTCTGAGCCACAAGTGACTGGGCAGCAGTGAAGAGGTTTGTTTTTGTTTTTTAAACTTGCAAATTTATTTTATTTCCATTAGAAAAAATATTATCTCTATAACATTTTGATCCACTTTCCTCTTTGTGAGTTTTTTTTTTTAAACAACAACAGCACTACTACCTCTACCTCCTTCTGACCCCCCCAGTTAGCTCTGGTAGCATAGTGAGTCACGCATAGGGTTACTAACCCCAAGGTCAGGGGTTCAAACCTCCCAGCTGCCCTGTGAGGAAAACACAAGGAGGCGTTCTGCTCCTGTAAAGATCAACAGCCTCGCCATCTAGCTGAGAAACATCAAAGCCCACATGGAAGAAGCACACCAGCCTGTCTGACCACGAGGTGTAGAAGGAACCAGTTATAGATATCAAAGAACTAAAAATCATATCAGTGGGTGCCCACCTTCGTGACACGATCACTGAAGACAAAGCAGGTGCATAAGCAAATGTGGTGAAGAAAGCTGATGGTGCCCGGCTATCAAAAGATATAGTGTCTGGGGTCTTAAAGACTTGAAGATAAACAAGTGGCCATCTAGTTCAGAAGCAACAAAGCCCACATGGAAGAAGCACACCAGCCTGTGTGACCACGAGCTGTCGAAGGGATCAGGTATCAAGCATCAAAGAACAAAAAATCATATCATTGTAAATGAGGGTGAGTGCAGAGTGGAGAGTCAAAGCCCATTGGTAGCCAACGGGACACCCCTTACTGAAGGGTTGTGGGGAGGAGATGAGCCAGTCAGGGTGCAGGGTAGCAACAATGAAACACATAACTTTCCTCTAGTTTTTAAATGCTACCCCACCACCCCCACGATCATGATCCCAATTCTACCTTACAAATCTGGCTAGACCAAAGGATGTATATTGGTACTGAGAGCAACTGGAAACACAGGGAATCCAGGACAGATGACTCCTTCAGGACCAGTGGTGAGAGTGACGATGTCTGGAGGGTGGAGAGAATGTGGGGTGGAAAGGGGGAACTGATTACAAGAATCTACGTATCGCCTCCTCCCTGGGGAATGGACAGCAGAGAAGGCAGCGGGGGGAGACGTTGGACAGTGTAAAATATGACAAAATAATAAAAATTTGTGAATGATGAAGGGTTCATGAGGGAGGGGGGAGTGGGGAAGGAGGGGGAAAATGAGCAGCAGATATTAAGGGCTCAAGTAGAAGGCAAATGTTTTGAGAATGATGATGGCAACAAATGTACATATGTTTTTGACACAATGAATGTATGTATGGATTGTGATAAGAATTGTATGAGCCCCCAATAAAATGATTTTAAAAAAATCACATGTATATAAAAAATAAGATCGACAGCCTCAGAAACCCACGGGGCAGTTCTACTCTGTCCTAGGGGTCACTGTGCATCAGAATGGACTCCATGGCGGTGACTTCTTTACAAGAAAAAGTTAGTTTCTACTCTTCCTTCAGCCAGCTACCTGATAAAACTGGGCTCTCCCTGGATATGGCACTAGTGGAAAAAATAAAATATCGTTTGGAATAATATGTGCTGGGGTCCCCTTTATGTCAATAGATACACGTACGCATGTGCATGTTTATGTGTGTGTGCATGATTTTCAGCTCAGTGAACTGATGAGAATCATGCAGTGAAAATCCCCACTTCCCATGCGGGAGGGAGACCGGAGCTCAGTTTCCCGCAGTGCACTTCAAGGGAAGCCTCCGCTCCTGGTCAGGTCAGTGAGGCTTCACATGGTGACAGTGCTGAGCAGATTTCCTGAGGCTTCCGGGCCACAATAGACTAGGAAGAGAGGTCTGGCAACCCACTCTCCCAAAGTAGAGCACTGTTTGGTAGGAACTAGTGAAAACCCTAGAAACTACCACCATCCAATCAGCAACTGATCCGGGCATGGCTCAGGACCAGGAGGAGTTTCATCCCCTAGTGCTTGGGGCCCCATGAGTCAAGGGACTGACTTGAACGCCTCTAACAATTTCAAGGCCATGGGAGCGTGCTGGGAGTGGAAGACAAATAAGGTCTGCATCCTCATCCTCTCTGTGTTCCCTGCGCCTGTCCTCTTCTTCCTCCCCCTCTTCACAACCTTTTACATCCTTTGGATATGTTGCCAGGGGAGACCAGAAAACGGAGGGGCTGGATGAGAATGTCATGCAGCTAAATCCTCCACGCTCATCATGACAGGTCTGGAAAGCCGACTCTGGTGGGAAGACGCTCATTGGGATGAGCTATGAGCAAATCTTAATATCCAGTCTCATGTCTGGACAGTCCCTCCGATAACCTCCCCAGAAAGGAACTCTCCTAAAGGATCCACCACATAAGATGTATCATTCCTGCCTCTGGCTACTTCTCAATGCCAAGAAGGGTTTTCTGCAGATAAAAGCAATCAGGTTCTATGGCCAACCCATCATAAATGTAGCAGCCCCCTGGGGAGGGCCTAGGGGGGTCCAAGGTCAATTAGCACTAGGTCAAGATGCTGACTCACCTCACTGCTTGCTTATTATGTTACTCGCTTATGCTATTACCTATTAACGATGGCATCTGCTAGCTGTATGACGTGCATGCCTTATGAGCGACTGTAAGCCCCATTACATGGACCCACTGGAAAACACGTTGTCTCACTCAGTCCTGTCATGGGAAGAGGAGCCCCTGTGCCCCGCTGTCTGTAATGCTTTCCACAATCGCAAAGTTGCTCCTGAGGATCCGTTTGAGCACTGGGGACACCTCACCCCAACACAGTCCCTGGAGAAGGACATCATGTTTGGCAGAGTGGAGGGGCAGCGGAAAAGAGGAAGGCTCTCCCCGAGACTGCAGCGACAGGCTCAGCCACAGGAACAGATGTGAGGACAGCACAGGACCAGGCAGTGTGTCCTTCTGTTGTGCACGGGGTCACTCGGGGTAGAAGGGACTACAAGGTCGCTCACAACATGCCCTGAGGTCTTTACACGATCAGTAAGCAGTAATGTCCTGCATTTGGGAGACAAGGAAACCGAGGCATGGAGAGGTGGTGTGACTTGGCAAAAGCCACATCGGCCAAGCGCTCTGGCACCTTCCCGATATTTGTCGAGTGAAGCCAGGACCGGCACCGAGGAAAACCAGAAAAGCGGCTGACCAGAGACAATGCTTTGGACCTCACAGAGCCCTGCTCACAGGTGTGGTGGCATTGCAGGGAGCAGTAGGCAGCCGTCAGCAAGCAGAGCAAGGCCATCCCTGGGGGACCCTATCTGGGGGTGGTGAGTGACTTGAGGATGTGACTGGTAACAACTGAACCCTCCTTCCTACCCCCAAAAAAACCCCAAACAAACCAGACTCACTGTCATTGAGTCGATACTGACTCACAGAAGCCCTACAGGACAGGGTAGAACTGCCCCTGTGGGTCTCGGAGACGGTCACTGTGTATGGGAGTAGAAAGCCCCATCTTTCTCCTGCAGAGAGGGTGGTGGTTTCGAACTGCTGAGCTTGCACCTCGAAACCTAGCACATCACCACTATGCCAGCAGGGCTCCTTGGTGAGGACTGATAGGGTGCAGAGCTGGAGACAACAGAGAGACGGGGCTCCCTTTATGTCTCTGTCTTACCCGCACAGACAGACACAGATGCACCCCAACATCGGGGAGGTGTCTCCGTTCTCTAGTGCAGCTGTGACAGACACACCCCAAGGGGTGCCTTTGTTGCTGTCCCTCGGTACCATGGAGATGGTTGCAGACCACCGTGATCTCATGCACCACAGAGCAGAACATGGCCCGGCCTCTCCCATCCTCCCAATGGTTCCTGTCTGAGCCTGCCATTGCTGCAGCCACTGTGTCAGCCCATCTCACGGAGGACCTTCCCTGCTTGGCCGCCTCTCCAAGCATGATGACCTTCCCCAGGGACTGGTCTCTCCTGACAATAGTCCAAAGGAGCACTGTGGCCTTATTTCTTCCAAGACAGATCGGTCTGTCCTCTCAGCAGTCCATAGTACGTTCCATGTTCTTCTCCAGCACCATCATTAAAGTTCTTCTGTGGTCTTCCTTATTCAGTGTTCAAATTGCACAGGCCTAGGAGGCGATGGAGAATTCCATGGCGAGGATCAGGCACCCCTTAGTCCTCAAATTAACAGCCTGGCCCTTCAATACTCTAACAAGGTCGTGTGCAGCAGATTTTCCTAATGCAAAGTCTTCTGATCTCTCGACTGCTGCTTCCATGAGCACTGATTGTGGATCCAAGCAAGACGAAATCCTTGACATCTTCCAGCTTTTCTCCATTTATGGGAGGAAACTGCCTTATTTTCCTCCCGCAGATCGGCTGGTGGGTTCAAACTGCTGGTCAAGTGGAGGGGCAGTGAAGGAGGGGAAGTCTCTCAAGGAGATGGATGGGCACAGGGCCTCCATCAATGGGCTCACACACAGGAACGATTGTGAGGACGGCACAGGACCGGGCAGTGTTTCATTCAGGTGTGCACAGGGTAGCTATGGGTCAGAGCCGACTCGAGGACAGCTAACAACAATGAAGCCAAAGTGGTGGTTTTAATAAACAGAAAGTAATGTTCTCCTGGTTTAGGAGGCTAGAATTCAGGGTGCTGACTCCAGGGGCGACAGACAGGTGGGGGTAGGTTTTCTCCGTGGAGAGCTGCTGGAGGAAGCTCCTTACAGCCTCTCTTCCTCACTTATATGCTGGGCGGCTAGCTGCAAGGTCAGCAGTTCAAATATAAGATGAGGCTGTCTCCTCTATAAGGTCTCCCAGTCTCAGAACTCTGTCCATAAGGGTGACGAGGGGTCAGACTTGACATGATGGCAGTTGTCTGGTTCCTTGGAGATCCCCGTGTGGCAGCTCTGGTCCCCCAGCTGTGCTCTCTGGAGTCTGATCTGCTCTTTTGATTGGATGGTTTTTCCAAGAGAGCCGTGGACCGCTAACAGAAAGGTGGTCGGTTCTAATCCACTAGGTGCTCGCAGGGAGAAAGATGACATTGTCTGTTCCCATAAAGATCTGCAGCCTCAGAAGCTCTGGGTAGGGGGTCACTGTAAGTCGGGGTGGACGTGCAGACCGAGGGTTTGTGGATCATGGCTTCATTGACATAATAAAGCAGGCTCATTCCCAGACAGGGCTGTCCTTGTGTGGTGCCCCAAATTAATTTCTGACCCATAGCGACCCCAGGGGACAGAGGAGAACTGCACTCTGGGTCTCCTTGGCTGGCTGCTGGGCAGGTTCAAACCGTCAAACTTGTGGTCAGTGGGCGAGCCCTTAACCCTTGCACCTCCAGAGCTCCTTCCACGCGTAAAACCCGCAACATCAAATTCCCATCCATTCCTGATCACGGGACCCGATAGCACAGAGTCGAGCTGCCCTGGGAGTTTCCAAGACTGTAGCTCTTTACGGGAATAGAGCTTCCTCTTTCCCCTGCAGAACTGCTGGTGGTTTCAAACTGCCGACCTTGGGGTTGGGGGTTAGAATTTACAGCGTGTGTTTTCTTGTTTGTTTGTTTGTTTTTCTGGGGGGGGGGGCACAAATCAACCCACTGGGAGAGGTGAGTCTCACGCCAAACTGCCCCAGCCCCAACCAACAATCAAAGGCAGAGGGAAGGCCGGACCCCAAGTCTCCTGGGAATCACAGAAAACACGTTTCAGGTCCTTGCCATAAACTCCCGGTGCAGCCAGCTGTCCCGAAGCCCAACCTGTGGGCGAACAGGGGTTCATCCACTGGTCAGGGGCCCAGAGGAAGCTTGGGGTGGGTGTGGGTGGGGAGGGCTGTGGGGCAGGCCCAGGATTTTCTCAGAGTCTAGGGAGGAGGAACCTCAGCGGCCAGGGTGTCCAGGTCCCAGGGCTACAGTTGACTCACTGGGCCCACCCCTGCCCTGAGTAAGGTGACTTCAAAGGGGCCCACACCTTAATCACAGGTGCTTTGAAGGTGCTGGGATGAAAGGCCTTGAAAGGCATAATTACCCAGGATGCCATTTTCCAAGCCCCCCCCCCCCAGGAACTCAGGTTTCATCTGGTTGGGGTGGGGGGGAAAAGATCCTCACAGCAGGGGCTCTCTTAAAGGGGCCCTGCTCCTCACTCCCACTCAGTGCTGCCAAGCTGGCCAGCCGTGCAGCTTCCTGGATCTCAGCTGTCAGGGGGCCACCTGGGCGGGCTGAGATGCTTCTGCTTTCAAGATGAGGGTCAGAGAACAGGTTGTGCAGGAAGGATGGGGAGGAGGAGGCCACTCAGCCAAACACCAAACCCTTCACCCCATCTCTCCCCCATCCACCACCCCCAACCCAAGCTTGGGCAGAGAAGCCTGAGCTGAGCGGCACATTCCTTTGAATGATTTGTGGGGGCCGATGTTAGAGACTCTGGGAGAGGAAGTGGGGAGGGGGTGGGCTCCGGTTCTGAGCGTGCAGAGCCCTCGATCACAGGGGTGGGTGGTGCGCTCCTGGACCGCCCTCCAGGTGGGATTGAGCGCGGGCTGCTCTGTGCCTGGGTCCTCCTCTCTTCTGGATGCTTCCACCTGCTACGTCTGTTTTGCGTTAAGAGGCTGGGCACGAGGAAGCCCTCAGTCAAGGTGGCCTTTGTGTCCCCTGAGGCCTTCTTTAACTCTGGCCACCCTCTGCAGTGGGGCTCAGCACCTCCGCTTGGCAGAGGAGGTCAAGGTGCAGACAGTGTTGACGGTGGCGGTGTCTGGACCCCAACCCTGTGCTCCCCGTCCCTCTGCAGTATCCTCCCTCTTGGCCCAGCAGCTGCACGCTGCACAAGCCCAGGCTAGGTTCGCTGCATGAATGAACGTGGTTCACCAGGTGGCACGTTTGCTCCGTCGTCCTCTGGGCAAGAGTTCCTGTTTGTCAACTTCAGTCAACCATCTGCGTGGTTGATGCGTCCCGGTCATCCCTTCCCTGGCCTCCGCTTAAATGTCACTTCCTCAGAAGCTGGCAGTCACTACCTCCTTCCATATACATTGTCCCCCCCCAGCCCCCCACCTCTGCAATCATTGTTCTGTGAAGCCAGATCCAACTCGTAGCAATCCCATGGACAATCGGACACAATGCTGTCTGTCCTGCGCCACCCTTGGGTGGTGGTGTGTGTGCCCTTTGTGGCCGCCAGCCACTGCGTCAGCCCATCTCCTTGACGTCTTGCTCTTTTTCGCTGCCCTCTGCATTGCCAAGCAGGCCCTTCTCCAGGGACGGCTCTCTCCTGGTAAGGTGTCCAAAGCACGTGAGACAAAGCCTGGCTGTACTTCTTCCGTGATATTCCTTCACGCTCCTGACTGCCCGTGGTGTCTTCAATGCTCTGCCCCAACGCCCGCATTCACGAACATCAGTTCCCCGCCCACCCTCCCTACTCGTGGTCCAACGTTCACATGCACATCAGGCCATTAAAAGCCCCCTGGCTCGGGTCAGGGGCACTCTGCGATGTCTTCGCTCGCTAACACTTTAAAGCGGTCTGTGTCTCAGATTTGCCAAGCACAGTATGGGATTTCTTGGCTGCCGCTCCCTTCCAGGACCCTTGATTGTGAATCAGGGTAAAAGGAATCCATGACAACTCCAATCTCTTCTCTGATGATCAGGGTGTTGCTGTGAGAATTATGAAACCAATGTAAAAACCATTTGACACCCAGTCTCACGGTGACCCCTGCTTGTGTCCTGTTCCGTGTGGGTTTTCAATGGCTGGCTTTTCAGCTATGAATGGCCAGGCCTTGCTACCGAAGCACTCGGAACCTCTAACCGTTTGTTAGAAGCCATTGTGCGATCCTTTTTCATCATGGAGTACGAATCGGAAACACAGAATGAACCAGACGCGATGGTTCCAGCTTTTCGTGTGGCTTGACTTTCGGACATGTTAACTGTTTACATCCCACCTTCCCCTTCCCCCAAAGAAAATTAAAACCAAAAATGGAGGGGAGAGCATTAGCTCATTATTGAAAGAGCTACTATTAAAACGTACCCACACGAGGAAAAGAATTATTCGGTTCCTTCTAGATATTACCTATCCTTATCCTTCATGGGGATATACGGAGCCCTGGTGCTGCTGCTGGGTAAGCATTGCACTGCTAACTATAAGGTCGGTGGTTCAAGACCAGCAGTAGCTCTGAGGGAGCACAACGAGGCTGCCTGCACCTCTATAAACTGACAAAGCATCAGAAACCCTACATCGGGTCATTCGGAGTCGGAGTCTGCTCAATGGCAGTGGGCGTTCAGGGGATATACGGTATTCTAAGAGTAGAAAGAGCTGTAAAGAATATGTTTGTTGTTTTTTCAGTCAAGGGGAAACGCACATGGACTGACCCTTGAGTGAACCCCTTTGAACATGGACCAGGGAATAGGCTTGCTCCTTGGCAGCGCGCATTGGACAGTGATTCTGGCAGATGCACTTAGGTTAAAATGTAACACCTCATCCTTCGGTCTCCTTTTGGACCCATTTCAAAGTTGCTCTACTTTTATAACATTTTCTGCTCTCTGTTCAAATGGGGTTTTCTTTGTTGTTGTCACCTTTTGTTGGTTTGTGGATGTTTGTCAGTATATAAACCCAGGATGGGTGAATCTAGAGATAGGATGCATGGTTTCTTGGGGGCATGGCTAGGGAAGTTGGGGGGCTATGGGGAGCTAATAACAAGGAGTACCAGCAAGAAGAAAATGTTCTAGACTTGATTGCCTCTCCCCTGGATCCGTCACTTATAACTTTATGCTATGTCAGAAGCTTGGTCCTGGTGACCTGGGCACCTACTCTGCCCAATTAGCCTGGAGGAAGTGGCATTTCAGGGGCCAACTGGCCACTGTGTCCCCTCACCCACAGGAAGCAGGTCTTGTCCAACTGGGCTCCCTGCCACCACACACACATTTCCTAGGCTTGTGCTCACAGGCGCTGGTCATACCCCCAACCAACCCCAACCCCAACCCCAACGACCAAGACTGGTGGCTCCAGGCCCTGCCTTTGGCCGACTCTCACAGAGGGAAGGCCAACAGTGACCCTCTCTGCAGGCCAATGAGAAGTCAGGCTTCGGAGCATCCAGGTTGTTGGGGAGGCTCCTTGGGTCTTCAAATAGAAGGGGCCTTGGTTAGAGATCGACTCTCAACATGAGATCCCAAGTGGCCTGAATGGTTAAGTCCTTGGCTGCTGAGACAGGCCTGGAGGTGTACTTCCAAAAGACCGATACACTCCCTGCTGTGAGTCCATTCTGACTCATGGTGACTCAAAGTAAGGTTTTCCAGGGCAGGGCCAGTGAATTGTCACGTGACTCTTCCAGCCAAAGTCCCTAACTCCCACCAAATGAACTTTTTTCCTTGCGTGGGTCTGAGAAAAAAACCTGACAGGAGTCACCTGGGAGTAGTTGTGAACAGGATTCCCTGGAGTCTCATCCTACTGTGTATAAAACCAGCCCTCTGAGAAGCAGAGGGAGGGATCTCATGACCGGGAAGGGAGCGCGTCTTCTGGACCCGAGATCCCTGCCCAGTGAGCATCCTGGATCCAGGTGACAGCTGTCCCATCAGAGGAGCAGCAGCAGGACCAGGAGCCAGAGCTGGGCACAGAGTGCAGGAGGCTGGACTTCATTAGGGAAGTTGAACTTTCCGACCCACAGAAGTGGAGCTGAATGCCTTCCGGCTGAAGCTTACTGGGGCCGGGTACCTCTAGGCACGTAATTCACGGAGGTGGGTTTGCTGGCCCACAGGCTCAAGCACGAAGCCTTTGGGTTGAGGCTTACAGCAGAGCAGTACGTACTTTGGGCACGTACTAGCAGACTCGATAGAACTTTGTAACACATCCTGATCCACAACTCAACCCTGACATTACAACTGCCTTCATAAACCCTTTAATCATGGATTTGTCTGAGTTCTGCACAGCCATTGCAATGGGCACTGGGCCCAGAGAGAGGCAAGATAAGAGAACATGAAGACAACACAGGAGGGCTTTGTAAATATTTATGGGTGTCCACAGCCTCATCTTTCTCCTGCAGAGCGGCTGGTGGCTTTGAACCACTAACCCCAAGGTTCGCAGACCTACGCTTACTTGACAGTGCCAAGGGTCCTTCAGAAAGATCAAAGGCACAGAAAACCCTCTGAAGCAGTTCCCCTCTGGCACCCAGTGTGGCCATGAGTCCACTGTAACTTTCTAAATGTCCCATGGGAGCCTCCCAGAATCCCACCCCCCACTCTCAGGTGAACTGTTAGGTGGCTTTGCTTAACTAGCTTGAGACTAGCAAGAAACTTGTCTTCTTGGTCTTGGATTAAGGAAAAGTAGAACACCGTTGGAGGAGCCCTGGTGATGTAGTGGTTACGGCTGCAGTCAGCATGGTGGGCAGTTCCAAACCATTAGCAGCTCGAGGGAGACTGGGCTTTCTACCCTCTTAAAGAGTTACATTCTGAAACCCACCGGGGGTCTGAGTCAGCACTGACTGTCAGTGTGGTTTGGAGAACACGGTTCGAGTCAGGCAGACTGGTAACATCCTCTTACAAGTGGAGGCGAGGGTCTCCAGGCTGGACACATCCCCAGGGTGACCCTTGGCTCAGACGGGACTAGACGGCAGATGGAGCCGTTCTGGGTCTGGCCCTAGTTCAAACCCTAGCTCTGTGTGATCTTGGGCAAGTAATTTCTCCTCATTGAAAAGCAGGACTATTAATAGGGCCAGCCTCTTTGTAGTCTGCGACTAAATCCTCGTGGCAGGATGTTTCTGAAGGCAGTGGTGGTTGAGCGGTGGAATCTGCGTCTTCTGTCCACGGTGAGGTTCCGTGTCCAGCTAGAGCATTTCCTGGGCAGTCACCACTGTCAGTCGGCGGGGGCTTGTGTGCTTTTCCACACAGAGGTTTGGACAGAGAGAGCGTCCAGGTGCAGTCAGACTAGGAAGGCAGGCCTGGTGATCTACTTCCGAAGGTCAGCAGTGGGAGCCATGGGAACCACAAAGGCCTGATGTTTTTGATGGCTTGGTGCATGGGGGCCAGGCCTCCGGGAGCTCGGGCCCATACAAAGGTACCGTCACTTGCAGAACATTGAAGACGTTGCTTCTGGTGTGGCCCTGGGTTACCAGCTTCACGAGGGGCTGACTGGGCAGAGATCCAAGGTCTCACCCAGCATGAGACATCCCCACCCCCACCCCCACGAGCCACTTGAATACTTTTGAGTACCAAGTATTGGTTTTAGAACTACCTCGGGACATACCGCCAAGCACCGTGGTGGTAGAGCGGGTGTGGACTGCGAAACGCAGGGTTGGCAGTTCAAACCCGACTGCTCTAAGGCTGAAAACAGAGGCTGTGAAGAACTAGGGTTCCAAATACCCCAAGGGGCAGTTCTACTCTGACCTGTGGGACCTGGATGGTAGTAGGCAGACGGGCTAGGGACATCGGTTCCAACCACCGCCATCTCAGGGACCAGGTGGCCCTGCAGAGGCCTAAGCACAGAGGCGGACAAAGGGCTGCCCACATGACATATCCTTTTCTACTTTATTACTTCAAATGAACAACCACAATAAAGCTCAAAAAAGCCCAATATTTACACAGGAAAAAAGTACAAAATTCCCCCAAAAGTTCTTCAGTAATTTTTTTTCAGTTTTTTTAAATTACAAAGTAATAAAAAGCTTTGCTCTTTAATTAAAAAAAAAAGGTGAGAGAGAAGAAAGCAAGGGGAAACAGAGGTAAATAAATTAGGAAACAGACAGGAAGAAAACAAACAAAAATAAAAACAGAGACTGGAGCAGAGGAAGGACGGCCAGACCCCACACCGGGCCTGACCCTCCACGGCTCCTCCCCAGAGAGGCCAGCCGGGGAGGGGCCAGGCGACCGTCAAGACCTAGGAGTGAATTGTTAACCCAAGAGCTGGAAGCTTCTGGAAGTGGTCTCCACAGACGAAAAGTGGGTGAGGGGCTGTCACAGACTATGACAGTATGGGGGCAGCGAGCACCCTGAGTCTTCTCCTTGAGGGACCTGGAGGTCACTGCCTACCCCATGTCCTTGTCGGGAGGGGGGGGACAGAAACGCTGTCTGGCAGGTGAGGCTGGAGCCCCTGCTGTCCAGGGGAACACAGGTCATAGACAGACACACACGCACCAGGACGCCCGGCTGCTCCCGCCTCTCCACGGGCTTCGGAAGGTCTTCCTGGGGAGGTGTGGGAGGGCCCCAAAGGCTCAGGGGAGGGGGCCCTGGGAAAAACTCAACATGGGGAGTCGGCCACCGTCATCTTGGAGGGGGGCGGGCTGTGCTGTGTCCTGGGGCTCCGGGCTCACCGACGTCCGGTGGGATGAAGCCCGCTGCCCTCTACTACCCACCCAGACCCCCTCTTCCCTGGGGCCTGGTCCGCAGGCCCCTCCCGAAGGCCCGGAGCAAGCAGCTGCATCTTCAACACCAAGAGCTTCCCATCCAGCTGAGGCCCCAGTGAAGGCCAGGCCAGGCCGGGGTGGGGTGGGGCCTGGTATCGAGGGAGCGTTTGGCAGCCTGAAGGTTGGGGTGGTGGGGAACGCAGGGGAGAGTCCTCTGTGGGGAGGGCACCCCATCTCTGTGCCGTTGGCAAAAATGAAAATAATCAAAGGAAAATCCATCGCGGGTTTTGTGCTGGGTGGTTTCTTTTTGTTCTTGTGTTATTTTCCCCCCATCATTTTTGTTTGTTTTTAAAACGAAAATACAGTGAAGACACTAGGAAAAAGGCAAAAAAGGAGTGAGATCAGGGGCCAGATGGCATCCGGCCACCACCCCCGTCCCAACCCCCCTGCAGCTCCCGCCGCTTGTCCTTCTGGGCCCCCGAGCCTGGCTCAAGGCCCACCCCATGGCCAGTGTGAGGACATGGACTCCCTGTCCCTGCTGTCCTCTCAGGGAGAAGTGACTCCTCCCACCCCCGCCCGCCCTGCCTGGGGCCTGCGCACTGCTCACGGGAGCCTGGGTGGTGTCCCAGCTCTGCCGGGGGAAAGTATTTCCACACGGCAAACCACCCCCACGGTGTCCTGGTGTGAGCCAAGGCCCTGATATGTAACCTCAGCCTGCCAGGGAGTCCAGGCTGAGCTTCAGACAAGCCAGGCCTCCGGTCAAGCTCGGGCCCTGTCCTGAGTGTTGACAGTGAGGGACCTGCTTGAAAGCCCCAGACTGGGAGCTGTCAGACTCGGCAGGGCCCTGGAGGCCAAGCAGGGGCCTCTGGTCCTGCCTCTTCAAAGAGCAATTTCTCAGATTACGTTAGGGTGGTGGGTTAGGGAGGGCAGATTTCCAAGAGAAATGGCCCTGGGAGGGCCAAGCCGGGGCTGACGCCTCAGTGGCAGGATCCGAGGTCTCTAGCTCCCCTGAGGCCCGGGGGCTGCCCAATCCCACCCACCCGTCCCACAAGGCTTCCTGCTGGGCCGAGCCTTCTGTTAATACCCACTCACCTAAGCAAACACTGTGCGGTGGTGGCCTCTCCTCACTTCCCCAGGTGGTCAAATGGCACGCTTGTCTTCGGGGAGGGGACATGCGGGAGGGGGGAATAGCAGGTTAAGTGGCTGACGGTGAGATGGTTTGGCTGATCTCGCCTCACTGTGGGGCCCCCACCAAGCCCCTGAGCCAGCGGACAGGTTGGGGGATCTCTTGGACCCAGAGGACCTCCACCCTGAAGGTCAGGAGAACAGGGCCCAGAGATGGCCATGACCACTGCTGGCACATGCAAGCCATCAGCCCTGGGCTCCACTTCCGGACGCCCAGACTCCCAGCTCTCCGCCAGCCTGTTGGGGCTCCTCCTCCATCCTGTGGAGTGGGAGGGGGGAACAAGGGCAGATGGCCCTCTGTGCCTGTCAGCACACCTGCTCTGGACCACGTGAACCCCCCCCCAACTTTCCTACACTAAACATGGCCACCAAGTGGGGTGGGTAACACCAGAACTAAATCCTGCAGCACTCTTTATCCATGCTGCCAGGGACTTCCTGCCAATGGGTGCAGTAAGTATCTCTTTCAAGCCCCCTGGCATCCATCCAGGATGGCCTGGGATCCCATGTACTCCCTCGCTTAGTGATTAGACCCCAGGGGGTTACACACCACCAAGGGCTTGCCCAGCAGAAAGGGCTGACCAGAGGCTACTACCAAATCAGAGGCCAGGAAGGACAAAGCGAACCTGGATGGGACTTGGGATTGGGGGAGGATGGGCCGAGTCTGGGATGCAGGCACTCACCTGTGAAGCTGAAATCCGGGAGACCTCTTGCCGCCCAGTGAGGTCGGAGGACGAGACGTTGGCAGGAGCACCCCTGTGCAGCCTCATACTCACCTTCCTCTCTCTGTCGACCCGCGAGATCGCTCTGGGAGAAGTATTGCCTGCAGGACAACGGGAGGCCCGCCTCAGTCCCAGCCCCAGCACACAGCCTCAGCCCCAGCCCCAGTCTTCAATCTCAGCCCCAACCCCAGCCTCAACCCTCAATCTCCATCCTGGCACGCAGCAGCCTCAGCCGCAGCTGCAGCCGCAGCTCCAGCCCCGGGTCTCAACCCTCAATTTCAGCCCTAGCCCCAGCCAGAAGGCCCCATCCACCACCCCTGCTCTCACCAGCTTGCTGGATGCGGGAGGCTGGGGTGGAGCTCACGGGTTCGGCGGCACTGCGGAGCCGGTTGGCAGTAGCCCCTGTGGGGGGGCCAGGGGGCAAGGCCCGGGTGGCGGACCCCCGCAGCTGCCCCATCCTCTCCTCGCGCTCCTGTTCTCGCCGCTCCCGGTCCATGTCCTCGGGGTTCCGCGCTGCACCCTGGGGAACCAGAGAGAAGATACAGCTTCAATTCTGAGGCCAGGGTGCTGGGGAGCCACAGTCCTCTGGGCAGGGCAGCATCTCAGAGACTCTAGCCACCAAACCCCCCCAGACCAGGAAAACAAGCCCCACGAGGCCTGGAAATGACCAGGATCACACACACAGCTTAGAGAAAGCCACACCACACCACCTCCCGAGAAGGCAGCGCGGCTGAGGGCCCTAGGAGGACCCAGGACACTGAGCAGGATGGGGCCCCTGGCCCCTTGAGGCTCTCAAACCCAGCAAGGCACGTGTTCAGAGGGCCACCGGCCGAGGGTCCAACTAGGTTGGGAGAAGAGAGGACACGTCCCCAGTTAGAAAGTTCACTGGAGACAGGGTCCAGCTTGATCCAGGTCTCCTGCGGCCCTGCCCCCAGCCCAGGGCTGTCCTTCCCACTCTGAGACGCACAGACTGGCAGGTGGGAGCTCAGGGAGCCGGAGCAGAAATAGGGCTAAAGGCCGCCATGGAAGAGAAAGAGCGGGCGCCCCGAGCCCTGGGGCTGCCCTCCAGAGGCCCAGAGAGAAGAGGTGCAGGAGGGCACCTGGTGGGTTACCTAGTTGGTCCTGGGGCCATCCACGGGGAAGGGCAGGGGGCTGCATCTGTGGAGGAGAGAGCTGCAGGCTGAGTGGTCGGCCGCTCGCTGCCCCTGGAGCGCCGCCGCCCCCTCCTCTCAGTAACTCTGGGATCAGCCTGATCCCTGAATGTGAGCCAGAAGGTGGTGCCCAGAGAGGACTGGTGACCTGCCCGAGGTCACACAGGGCACAGCTTAAGGGCAGAGCTGAAATCTGATCTCAGACCTGTGTCCCAGGACCCACTCTGCACCCCTGGCTGGCTCTGTTCAGAGACCTGCCCTGGGGTGGGGGATACTCCTGGGCAGGCCATGCCCCTCATCCTGGTCCATCCACCCAGCCCCTTGTCCAGGCAGGCCCCGGGACTGCCAGTGCACCCTGCGACCCACCCACACCACTCACAGTCACAGGCTGACGTGAGCAAGCTCCCATTTCTCAGCTGGGGAATCGAGGGCGCAGTGACTCGCTCAGAGGTGGCACACACTGGGACCAGCAGTGGAGGGGAAGGCTTCGGCAGTTTGCTGCTTGCCCCCTCCCCACACACCCCCAGCAGCACCTCAAGAAACACACACCACAGCGTCTTCTGGGTCTTTATTTGCCAACAAATACAAAAGGGCAGCACAGTCACACTGTGTGCTCCCCCTTCCCCCAGTGGCTCCTTCCTTGGCTGGTCTCACTTCTTCCCGGCAGCCCTGGGGGATCTGCAAACAGTGGCTCCAGGCTCCCACTCCAGAGAAACCATGCACCCTGGGGTGCTGCTCCAGGATGGCAGCTCTCCAACAGGGTCCTTTCCAGGGAGGGTCTGCAGCTCTAGGTCCCCCAAAGAGACCTGTCCGAGGAAAGGTACTTCTGGGGAGCGGAGTCCCTCCCGTGACAGTGCCTGGCCACAGGGTGAGGGCGTGGAAGCTTCTCCCAGGGGCTCCTGAAGTCAAGACGCTCACGATTTGGTCCAGTGGAGAAGAAGGCTGCTGGCGGATTGGCCCAGCTTCTGACTTAAGGGTCTGTCCCCACCCAGAAAGGTGGTCAGGTCACCTGGCCCAGCTTGAAAGAACCGGTCTTGTTGGCGCACAGTCCCATGTGGGGTTCTGTCCAGGGGTCCTTCTGAGCTGTGTTCTAGAATGTTCTGCATGATCACATGAGGGCCCGTCTCCTGGAGCTGAGGATCACTTGGGGAATCTGAGGACTTGAGCCATGGCGGCGAATGTGACCAAGGAGCTTTACTTCCCAGGCCATTCGTGTTCACTCATTCCAGTAGCTTCTAGTAGCCAGTGGCTGTCATACCGGACAGCTAAAACTCTGCACCCATGGGAGTCTATGGCGAGGAACTGTTGTGCCCGGGCCCTTGGCCTCACTTCCACCCCCCACCCTGCCCCCAGCAGCGGGGCAACAGAGGCCTCCTCTGAGGTCCTTGGGCTGTGGGGCCCCTGCAGTGTGAGTGTCAGGTCCCTCCCAGTTAGTGAGTGTCTTGGAGAGCCAGCCTTGGTTCTGAGCGTCCTCGGCCAATGGCAGCGCCGGGCAAGGAAGGTCACACCAGAGTAGAGCAGCGACTTTAATGGGTTCCGGTGCAGTACAGGGGCTGCCAGCCAGGCCTAGCTGGGGAGCCTTCTCCCAATGCCTGTGACCATCAGGACCCTCCAGGGTGATGGCTGTCACCCCTCCTCCAGCTGTCCAGGCCCTCAGGACACTTCATCGCCCTCCGGCCTTCTTCGCCAACCATGCCCACTCCACAGCACGCCGCCTTTTGGGTGCCCAGTCACCAAACCCACCCCATGGGACACCTTGGCAGCTGGCACTTGGTGACATCCATACTGGGTCTTGGGGTCCAGACTACAGGCCAATAGTTTTGGGGGGGCAGCTCCTCCAGCTCCTCCACCTCCTCCATGAGCCTATCTGGGGGGGCCTGGGTGCCCAGGGGCGCCGGGCACCTGGAAGGGACAGAGACGGCACACAGGTCTCAGCCACCTGGGCTCACCCAGCCAAGGGCTAAGTCATGGAAAGGTTAGGCTTTGGAGGGGGGTCCTTACCAGTATTCGGGTGGGTTCGTGGGCCCAGCGCAGGGATGGGGGCAGGGGGAGGGTGGTGCAATGGCTTCACTGTCACGGGGCTGAGCCCGGCTCGGGGAAGCCCCCTTTTCCAGAAGAGATTTGAAACAAGACATACGGACGATGTCACAGCCTCCAAAGTCAGGCACAGCTGGCCAGTAACGCCACCCCCAATCCATGCCCCCCATACACCCTGACCACCAGGACCCTTAAAAGAGGGAGAGCGAATGGCTGCCGAGCAGGACCCAAGGTCCCATGACCAGGACGAAAGACACCAGCATGGAAGGGTCCAAGCTAGCCGGGGGGTGCCCGGCGAGGGGGGCAGCCTGCGAGGCGCACAGCAGGATGAGCAGAAGGGCATTGGTGACGATCAGGGCAGCAGGGAGGCTTGCCATGGTCACCCACCCCCTGCCAAGAGTACCTAGGAGGGACCTGATGCCCAGCCAGGAGAGGATCACTCTGCTGCAAGGTGGGCGGCACCCACGGCCAGCACCGATGAGCGAGGAGTAGTAGGGGTGCCCGGGGGGCGTCGGGACCCCCGCGAGGTCGCTTGCACCGTCGAGCTCATAGCTGCCGCTGCTCGGGAGCCCTGCCCGCCACCGGGTCACTCTGACCTTCTGAGTCAGGGTCTGCCCCGTCCAGCCCCCCCTGCCCGCCTTGGCCTCTGGGGGACTCACGAATTTGAGCATGTTCCAGTCGAAGACGTAGTCATAGGAGAAGCCCTGCCGGTGGAAGAGGTTCCGGAAGAGCTGGCGCAAGTATGAGTAGTCGGGCTTGTCGTCGAAGCGCAGGGAGCGGCAGAAGTTGAGGTATGTCGAGAACTCAGCTGGCGGGGAGACAGAGAGGTCATGGCGAGGTCACGCTCCCAGGCACCCCAGCAGCCGGTCTTGTCCTACCCTGCCCACACTTTCCATCCGATGGGGGGCGGGGCCAGATGAAGGCGGGCTAGAATTAGGGGACCCAAGGTGACAGAGCCCTTAGCAGCCTGCGGGCAGAGCTGCCGGAGGTGTGATGACAGCCCGCCCGGGGGACTAGTGGACAGAGTCACCGGCCTCTTCCCATAAGCTGGCTCTGAAGAAGCCACGCTCATGACTCTCCCCCTGATCTGTGGAACCTTCTGGGGCCTTGGGGACGTTGCAGGTGGATGGCTGTGCGATGAAGAAGCCCAACGGGACTCCTCTCAAGAACCAGGACAGAAGAAGCACATTCTCAAAGACCCAGAGAGCGTGGCGGGAGGGAGATGAGGAGCTGGCGGGAGGCCCTGGAAGACCAGGCGGAGTGGGTTGGAGGAGACTCAGCTCCACAGCCCAACGGGGTAGTATCGGAGCCTGCTTGCTGGACCTGCCCAAGATGTTGTGGGACCCTCCTCTTGGCTGGGGCAGACCCTGCCCCTCACGGAGACTCACAGGGGTAACCTTTGCACAGGGCCTCGATGGGCGTAGACATCTTTTTCTCACTGATACGTTCGTACTTCTGCCGCTTGGTGGCGGCCTTGAGGCCCTGCCAGGGCAGGGAGCCCAGGTTGAAGTACATGAGCACGTAGCCCAGACTCTCCAGGTCATCCCGGCGGCTCTGCTCTGTAGAGGGGGAAGAGCAGGGTGAGGCCCGGACAGATGCCCTGATGCCCTTCCCGGAGGAGGGGGCTGTGATAGCTAAGGTTTATTGTGCCAACCTGGCCAATGAGCACTTGTGGGCTTAACTGAAGGGCGGAGAGATCATGGCTCGGTGAGCCTCGCCTGTCTGGTCATTTGTTCTCTGGTGGTAGGACCAGGGTGCGCTGCCTTGGCTAGTCTTCTGCCTCAGCTGGCAAGGCTCACTTCCTGCGAGGCATCCCTGAGAAGCCACATGGACCTACCCCGATGCAGCCCTGGGTGCTGGAGCAGTCGTGTGGAGACCCCTGCCAGCGCTGAGATGCTTACACCACCACTGGATTCAAAGACTTTCTACCCACTGGTCTGTGATCATCCTGCATTCGGCGTCATTGCGTGTGTTTTGTGAGATAGAGGACTTTGTGGATTGGTGTTGGCCATATGGGCTAATATTGGACTTGTGGGCTTGGACTGGACAGGGCTGGGATGCTTTCTTAATGTACACTGTCTATAAAACTCTCTCTTCTACACATGAGTTTCTGTAGATTTGTTTCTCTAGTCTACCTGGACTAACTTGCGGGGGGCACACCCTCGCCAGGCCCCCTTATCACACAGCAGCCCTGGCTTCAGCAGAGAAGGGGCTTCAGGCTCCAGATCTCTCTAGTCAACCAGACCAGGTCTCTACCCCACTCAGCAACTCTGCAGCCAGGGCCTTCCTCAACTGGCCGGCCTGGGGTCAGAGCAGCATCACCTTAAGCCCCCTGGGTGACCCCCCCCCCCCCCCGCCGAAGCCGCCTGACCTCATGCCTGTGCCAAGGGCATGCCCAGATCCCTCCCAAGGCTGCTGCAAGGCAGCAGCCAGGCCCCTGGGGCTGACCCATGGACACAGGTCTCGGCTGGGGCAGGGGGCTCTCAGAGTAAGGACCCCTTGGGGCATTGCCAGAAACAGTCGCCTGGCACGCACCGATGCCCAAGTGGGTGTTGATGGAGGCGTAGCGGGCCGTGCCCGTCAGATTCTTGTTTTCCCGGTAGGGGATGTGCTGGTGGGTGCGGGCGTCCCGGTACTTCTTGGCCAGGCCGAAGTCGATGATGTAGACCAGGTTGCCCTTCTTGCCCAGCCCCATGAGGAAGTTGTCCGGCTTGACGTCCCGGTGGATGAAGTTCTTGGAGTGGATGTATTCGATGCGGCTGATCTGCGGGATGGCAAAGTCACTCAGCGAGCGGGAGACAGGGGGCCCCAAAGGGGTGGGCTAGGCTGGGCTGGGGGGGAGGCGGGCCCCGTCTTAGAAAACCCACACGAGGTCCTCGCTCTGGGCTGGGAGGAGAAAATCTGTCTCTGGACTAGGTATGGAAATGTCACAGGAAGGGGCTTCCTGGAGGAAGTGACATCCGAGATGGGTCCTGAGGGAGGAGTTGGCCAAGTCTTCACAGGAATGTGTAGGCGCGCGTGTGAGACTCAGATGGAGGGAGGATGAGCAGAGATGAAGGTCGGAAGGCTGATGCTGGCCAGCGCCAGACACACAGCTGGGCAAGGAAGCTGGGGGTTGCTGCAGGATCTCTGCCCGCCCCTGAGATACAGCGAGCCAGAGTTGGGGGGAGCTCTGGGGGGAGGGCGGGGGTGACTCAACCCAGGCTCAGTTGAGTCTACTGGTGGTAGAACCAAGGACAAGACTTGTCTCCTGGCCACCAAAGGACAATGAACTCAGGTGGACATCACACCCTTCTTTGGGTTGCTGGGAGCTGGGAGCTGGGAGCTGGGAGGCAGGCGGGAGGGCAGGGACAGTGAAGGCCAAGCGGCCTGGAGGTCACCGGGTGGGGGGTGGCGGGTGGGGGCTCACCATCTGGTCGGCCAGCAGCAGCACCGTCTTGAGGCTGAACTTGCGGGAGCAGAAGTTGAACAGGTCCTCCAGGCTGGGCCCCAGCAGCTCCATCACCATGACGTTGTAGTCACCCTCGGCACCACACCACTTGATGGACGGGATCCCCACTGGGGGCAGGGCAGGGGTTCCATCAGGGGCTGCCCACCCCAGCCCGCCCACCCTCCTGCTGCCCTTGAGACCGACCAATCGACAGGCAGGCAGGCAGGCACACACACACACACACGGCCCCCGCTGCCCCCTCACCTCCGCCCTGCATCATCTTGTAGAACTTGCTCTCGATGTGCAGCTGGGGGTGCTTCGTCTTCACACACTCCAGCTTGATGGCCACCTCTTCCCCGGATGCAATGTTGGCGCCTGTTCGCGGGGGAAGCCAAGAGGGACCAGGATGTCACCCTTAGCCAGCAGCCCGGTTAAGGGACAAAACTGAAGCTGCCCGGCCTAGAGCTGGGAGGAGGGGCGGAGCGAGGCTGGGGCAAGCAGACTGGTGGAGATGGGGTGTTGCGTCCTCGGGGCCAACCCTGTGCTGCAGGACAAGGCCCGACATCTGTGGACCCCAAGGTTAACAGGAGGCTTGGTGGATGGCCTAAAGGTTGCTGGTTCCGGTCCACCCAGAGGCACCCGGAAGAAAGGGCTGGTGGCCTACCAGCCATTGACAAATAGGGCACGCAGTCCTACTCTGGGGCTTGTGGGACTACTTGGGGCTGGAGTCAACATGGTGCCCCAACAACCAGTGGGTCCACCGCCAGCCCAGAGGACAGCAAAGGCCTTCACCCCCACTTTACAGACTCGAGAACAGAGAGACAGGCCTCCCCGTCTAAGGAAGAGAGGTCTGGAGCATCTCCGCTTCTTCCCTCCCGCACTCCGGTTTCTCACCTGCAGCCCTGGGGACTCTGTATAAAGAAACGCCATCCTGCAAAGCCCAGCCCAGCACTCAGAAAATCACAAGAGGGGTCCAGGTCCCAACAGCACCTGCTCCCTTGCCTCAGTTTCCCCAGCAAGAACTGGTCTGAGTGACAGGGAGTCTCCTCCTTAGGACCAGAAGTCACTCTAGCTTCAGTGATTGCAGTAGGGCAGGGCTAAGGAGGGAGCCTTGGTGGTGCAGAGGGGCAAACGCTCAGCTGCCGCCCCAAAGGCTGGTGGTTTGAGCCCACCAGCAGCTCTCCAGGAGAAAAACGAGGCACGCCTGCAACCTGCAGAGATTTACATCTCGGATCCCCTGCACACGGTGCTACTCGGTCCGACAGGGTCACTGGGAGTCAGAACTGAGCAGACAGCAGTAGATTTGGTTTGGCTTGGTCTGAGGGCACTCACAGGCAGAATAGGGAATCCAGGAAGAGTTATAACTCAGGAAGCATTCAGGATGCAGCCGGCACCTCAAGCCGGGGGAAGATGGGACTAAACTATAAATGTTGCTGGAACAACTGGGTACCATCTGGGGGAAAGAGACATGGCGCTGTCCCTCACACCACGCTCTGGGAAAGTCGCAAGCCAGCAAAGCCTTCTGTGTGTCTAACCAAAGAGCAAGGAAAGCCTGAATCGCATCCCATCCCCCACCCCAATAGAAGGCCACTTGGCTTGTCCATGGTTCTTGGCCGTCTGGCAGCTGTGTGATGATGCCATCACCCTCCAAGATGGGATCTGCTGTGACCTGCTCATCAGTGGGCAAGGGGTCAGGGGCCAGGTGGGACGGCACCCCCTTACTCGGGCAGGTTACTGCCCTGATTCACGCAAGAGGAACTTCCCTGAGGGTGAACCCTGTCACCTTTCCATCTTACAAGAGGGAAACAGGAGGACACAGTGATCAGAGAGTGACCCAGAAAGAAGAGCCGGGGTGAAGCATGTCCTTTGGACCCCGGGTCCCTGCGTTCAGAACTTCCTAGACCCGGGGAAGAGGAGGGTACAGGGAGATTCCCAGGGACGTCGGGGGCCCACAGATCCTGAAAGGAGACAAAGACCCTTCTCTGGAGCCCACAGAGGGTGAAAGCCTCCCACGGGAGGTATGTGTAACAGCGGTGCTGAGGAATGCAGCGCTGGCAGAACCACTCTGAAAACCAGCGTGATGCTTAGCTTGTGACTTCGAACACTCGCAGGCCCAGCCTTGACCTCGCCCAGCCAGGTACAGTCCCTCGGAAGTGCATGTGCACTGGGCCCGACAGCCCAACAACCCAAACACCCCAAATGGATGGGGGACCTTGTCGAAGGCGATGCAGTCACGCAATGGGGTGCTAATGGAAAGGGTGGTGATTCAAACCCAACAGCTACTCTGTGGGAAAACACGAGGCCCTCTGCTTCTATACAAGCCCAATAAGCCCCGTGGGGCAGTGTGAGTCTGTCCTGGGGAGAAAGATGGGACTTACTCACAGCAACCATTACAGTCTCGAAAGCTCTGGGGTCATTTTGCCCTGTCCTGTAGGTCGCCGTGAGTCAGCATCCACTGGGCGGTCGTGAGCTTTACTTTGTTTTTACAGGGTTGCTCCCAGGTGAAACACATTGGGTGGCAATGGGATTTTGGGTGTAAAGCCAAGGAATACGTCCAAAAGTCAGATCATAGCTACCCGTGGGTGAGAGAGGCAGGGGTGGGGCAAGGGAGGGACCCCTGGGGGCCTTCTATGTGACAAGCACGCCCTGCTTCTTCAAAGTAAACAGAGGGAGGGGCAGGGATGCCTTAAAAGCAGGCGGTGGGGAGGAAAGGGGTGGGGAGGGGAGAGGAGCTGACACCCAGGGCTCAATAGAAAACAAATGTCTAGAAAATAATGTGCAAATGTGCTTGATACAATGGATGGATAGATTGTTACAAGAGCTGTAAGAGCCCTCAATAAAATGTTTTTGTTTTGTTTCCTTTTAAAAAGGCAGGCCCTGTCTTGTGTCTATTCTTTGGTACTCACTCAGCTCTGCCATCCAATCGATTCCCTGGGGGGCAGAGTAGAACTGCCCCTTGTGGATTTCCGAGATTAACTTTTTTTTTAAAGATAATTTTATTAGAGGCTCTTATAGCTCTTGTAACAATCCACACATAAATTGTATCGAGCATGTTTGTACGTATGTTGCCATCATCCTTTTCTAAACATTTACTTTCTACTTGAACCTTTGGTATCAGCTCCTCTGTTTCCCTCCCTCCCCCAAGACTAACTCTTGATGGGAGTTGAAAGCCCCTGCCTGCTCCCTCCAGACCTCCTCCACAGCGACTGGAAAACAGAACCAGCGAGACCCTGGGGCTCTGAGACTCTCCATCCCTGACTCACACCCGGAACCAGGGTCCCTTCTCACAGTGACGCTCCCACACGGCAGTGACTCCAGAAACAAGAGTCGAAGAGACAGCCCTGCAGTTCGGACCACTGACACAGCCGCAGCAGCATCGCTGTCACTGGGCGAAGGACCATTCTCGCTGACCCTGCAGGACGAAGTCGAACAGGCCCTGTAAATCTTTATGGGTGTAGTCTGTCTGATCTTTCGCCTGGGAGCGGCTGGTGGGTTTGAACTGATGACCTTTGGTTAGTAGCCCAACTCTCTGTGCCACCAAACCAAACCACTGCCAGGAAGTCAAAGCTGACTCACAGCAACCGTATAGGATGGACAGAACTGCCCTTGTGAGTTTCCGAGGCTGGGATGATGTACTAAAAAAGCCCGGTCTTTCTCTGAGGAGCGACCTTTGGGACTGCAGCCGAAGCACGACCACTAGGCCACCAGGGACCCTTTAGCAGCGGTTCTCAACCTGGGGGTTGGGTGACCCTTTCACAGGGGTTGCCGGATTCATCACAGTAGCAAAATGACAGTGATGAAGTAGCAACGAAAACAATTGTATCGTTGGGGGGAGGCAGTCACCACCACATGAGGAACTGTATGAAAGGGTCATGGCATGAGGAATGTGGAGAACCACTGCTTTCATGTAAAATAGGAAAAAACAAAAACCAAGATTCAGTGGGCAAAGGGCTTACGAGACCCGCCACAGAATGAAAAATGGTCATTCATCCCTTAAAAAGGCTGCTGTCCATCCCAAGATACACAGAAACCCCGCGTGCCCTTTGGTCACTTATATGAAGCCGCTCAATCTCCTAGCGCAGGGAGTGGAGATTGACATTACGCCAAATAACCTCTGGTCCCCACAGACCTGGGAGCGCCCTGTACCCCTAGAAGAACCATGACATAACAGTCAACACCTCACGACACGGGCGGATCTGGAAGGTATGATACTCCACAAAGTTAGCCCACGTGTCAAAAAGACAAATACTGTGTGAGACCCAATGTGATAAAAGGAAAAAAAATCAAGATAAATTGGTTTTCACACCCAAAGAAGGCAGCTTTGATATTCACAGGGAGCTTGGAGGGAAGGGACTGAAAACAAGAGAGAGGGTTGCAGATACACCAGAGACCTGGGTTTCTCTCCTTATGCTGATAAGGTCTGGCCAGTGCAGGGTGGGTCCTAACCCCAATCACTTCTGAGTTCTTAAAAGAGAAACTGCCAGCATGACAGGTGTACTGTGGCCACTGCTGGGGGGGAAGGGGGGGCAGGCACCAAACCCAGGAGTGGGGTCCGGTGGGGTGGGAGAAGGAGGTGGAAAGGGGCACTGTGCCAGCCAGAGGTCATTGGGCGAGTCTGATGGAAGTACCTGCATTTGTGACCCAGGCAGGGCAAGACCGGACCAGGCTACAGTGTGCGACCATCATCCCAAGCCCACTGCCACCACAGAGTGGATGCCAACTCACAGCGACCCTTCAGAACAGGGCAGAACTGCCCGCTCGGGTCTCCCAGACAGAAAGCCTCCTCTCCCCTCTCTCCCGAAGAGCAGCTGGCTTTTCAAATTGCTGACCTTGTGACCTGCTCCTCTGAGCGCTGGGCCCCAGACCACAATCCAGGGACTGGCTCAGTCAACAGAGGCCAGAAGACAGAACACCCCAACCGAGAATGAGGAAGCTCCTACAAAGGGCAAAGAAAGAGCCCCAAGGTCCAGGAAGGGAAACATCAAGTGTCCAACAGGACGCGGCGGGCCGCCTCCCTGCGGTCAGAAGAATCGGGAAATCACGTGCACCTGTGTTTGCACACGGCCGCGGGAAGCCGTGCGAGGCTGGGGACGGGGACGGGGCTTTCTGCAGCTTGACAACCCAGGGCGGATCCCAGTCGCCCCTGTAAAGCACTCAGTTCAACCTCTCGGGGCGTGTTCTTTTCAGTGAACTCACAAGGTTGGACAACCTCACCAGCAGCAATTTTAGAACATGTGCATCCTCCTCCAGACACCTGGGGCCATTGACGGTCATGTCGCGTCCTTCTCCCTGTCCAGCTGTCCCGGCCCTAGGCGACCGCTCATTGGCGCTCTGTCTGCACATGCAGAGAGCGGAGTCAGACAGGACGTGGTCTTCAGTGACTGTTTCTTCGCTGTGTGTGTGTGCTCTGTGTGTCCCCCTTTTCTCTTTGACCTGCATCAACTCTCGAGAACAAAAGACCACTGCATCCCTATAAGGATGGTGGGAGAGTGTGCCCTACAGACAAACTGTCTGGTGCTCGGCTCGCCCTAGAGCTGTAGCACAAGCCTCCCTGGGACAGGGTGGCCGTCACGTGAGGCAGGAGCTCTGCCACGTGACAGGGCTGGCCGCCGAGCCCCATCCCCTGCTGGCACAGGGGGCAGGAGAGCACAGTGGTTAAGGGGGGAAGTGTGGGCTCCAGAGCCGAGCTGCTGGAGGTTGGACCCTGACTGCCACTGGCATTCCGAGGGACCTAGCAGCGGTCACTTCACAGCCCGGTGACAGGATGAGTAACAGATGTCCTCAAGGGGACTGGCTGGTGAATGTGTCGGTATAGACATGTACTCCTAGGGTTTTCAATGGCTGCTGGCCCCCGCTCCATGCCCAACAGCCAGGCCTTTATTCTGAGGGACCTGGGGAGGGGGGGTGCAAGTATGCTAACAGTTACCAACAAGCCCCACCTCCTGGGACACCGCCAGCTCATTAGGCTGTTTCGAGGCACATGTGGGTTCCCCAGACTGTCCATTTTTATGGAATACACATAGCCTCATCTTTAGAGGTCCAGGGTTCATCCCCCCCAGCACCCCTGGTCCAATGTCCCTTGCAGGAGAGCCCACTGAAACCCGCTGATGGGAGCCTAAGGGGGAGGGGGCCCAAGGGAGCTTGCAGCTGAGACACAGGTAGGAGCTGTAGGTGGCCCTGCACAGGGTGAGGGCCCAGGGCAAGGGACTTGGGCCCTGGTGAGTCAACTGGCACTGGGCAGGTCACCCTGCCCTGGGCAGCGGCAGAGGTTAGGAGCCTTCATCTCTCCAAACTTCACTCTGTCCTACAAGTGGACATGTGGAAACTGAGACGCCAAAGGTCAAATGACCCGATGTCACACAACTCCCCAGGGACAGTCAAACAGACTGCTAGGACAAGTCTTGTGCCCACGCGTGTGTGGTGTGCAGTGAGCCTTCTGCCGTGTCCCCCAAGGAGCCCCTCTTTCCAGCAGCCGAAGCCCCTGATGCAGAGTTCCACCAGGAAGCTGCCAGCCTTCCCGCTGGCCTCACTGAAACAGCCTCACCACAGAGCTGAGGTTCACAGTGACTAGCTAACCTGTTGGGGGTGGGGGTCACACGGCTGGTGCAGGGAGTGGAGCCCCTGCCCTTTCCCCTTCCCGTTTCACAGTCATTCAACCAGCAGCCACAAACGGGGTCCTGGGCCAGCCCTGGGCTGGGTGGGCAACAAAAGATCATTCTGATTCGCTGAACCGTTCTCAAGGAAAGGGCTCACCCCTGGCCATGGGTGGGGGGCTGTCTCGGCTTCCTAGGGAGGCGTGTCTGAGGGCTGCGGCAGGGTGCCACTGACAAAAGCACCCAGAGCTCCTGGGCTTCAGACATCATTCACACAGGTGGCTTTGGCTAGTGCCCGGGACCAGCTTCGCACGGGGCCTGACAGCAGCCTCAACCGCAGCACCTGCACAAGCGCAGGAGCAACTTCCGCTCCCGTTCACGGGAGGACCGGTCCCTGGTGGCCCAGCGGGTTAAGTGCTGGGCCGGCAATCGCAGGGCTGGCTGGCTGCTCCCGTGGAGACGGCAGCCGCAGGAAGCCCGTGGGCAGAGCTGCGCTGTCTTCCATGGCACTTGGAGCCAGAATGACCTCAACAGGAGGGGTGAAATGGATGGAGTAGGTCACAAGAGGCCCAGCCCCACTCACCCCTGCACTTGGGGAGCACTGTACCCCCGCTCTGGCACTGAGGACCAGGAACTCTAGAGGTGTGGGGGAGGCCCTTACTGAGACTGGCCCTGACCCCCCCCCCCACCCGGCACCACCCTGTGGGAGTCCAATCCTTGGAGGCTACGCCCAGCCCCAGCCGCAGAGGCCATCTGGAGCCGGGCCTTGGCCCAAAGACCAGCAACAAGAACGTACCCAGAGCTCTGAACAAAGGGAGTCAGCATGACCGGCCAGCTGGGGAGGGGGCAGTCCTGGGACCTCCTCCAGGCCTGACAATCACACTGTCCCCACACCAGGGCACTCTCTGCCCGAGCCTTCTTGGAATGGACAGGAGTGGGGCTGCAAGACCAGGCGGCCATGGGGCAGACATCTCACAACACGACAGGCCTCGCCACCCCTTCTTTCAGATGAGGAGGCCACGTCAGAAGAGGCCACGCTGCTCGCTCGAGGGCCTGCAGCGAGGGCGAGGCGGCCCAGCACCCAAACCACGGTCAACCAAATCCCCAGGCCTGAGACCTCACTTGGGGCTGCTAAGTCAAAAATCGACTCGATGGCGCTGATCAGAAACAACAGCAGACAAAGAGAATCAACAGGGAGGTCCTAGCATAGGAGCCAGGGACACTGAGTAACTTTGGGCCACCCATCCCTCCCTGGAGCTCACCCTTCCCTTCCATGGGAGGAGGAGCCAAGACTGGACACTGTCTTAGAAGAGGTGTGCATCTGTGCCACACACTTGCCCCAAGTCCTGGCCTTCCGCCAGCTGTCCAAGCTCCAGTGCTGAGCCCAAGGGTCTCAGATGGACCCAAAACACGACTCCCTGCCACCGAATCCATTCTAACTCATGCCGACCCAATATGACCGTATAGTCTGCCCCTGGGGGTTACAGCCGTAGAAAACCTCATCTTTCTCTGGCCTGTGTTTTCAAACGGTTAACCTTGCCATTAGCAGCACAATAAGTAAGCACTGTGCCACCACTTCTCAAAAACAAGGCAGGTCTTCATCAGTAAGCGCCCTGGAGGTGCGGGGGTTACTCGTTGGACTGTTTCAGCTGCATGACCCAAACTTCCCGGCTGCTCCTCCTCAAGAGAAAGAGGAGGCTTTGTATCCCATCAAGATTTATAGCCTCAGAAACCCCAGAGGGGGCAGCTGTGCCCTGTGCTCTGAGGTGGACACAAGTTAGAAGCAGGCAGTGAGAGGGTAAAGAGTGGCTATGGGTGGGAATAGACCAAAAGACAACGGGTGATAGCCACAGGGCCCATTTCCCAAAATGTCAGGAAAGGAGGGGTGGCACGGGACAGGGCCCAGCCAACGGGGCCACAATGAACACCGGACAAGGTAACGAGGAGATAGGACCACCCCCACACACACACCCTCTAGCCAAGATCCCTCCCACATACCTGCCTGTGTGCTGTAAATACACCCAGGCATACAGTGGGGCAAACAGAGGTCAGAGTGATGAAAACATCTTAGCTATCACCTGACACCCTGAAGGAAGGAGCCTCTGGGCTAGAGGAAGTCAGGGAGAAGTTCACAAAGACAGCATTTTACTTCTGACTGCAGCGAGCTGTGACTGGGGTGGGGCGGTGCGGGCTTCGAAGTTAGCAAGTGGGCCTCTAAGAGACAACTAGTACTCTCCCTCCATCCACAGGGCAGACGAGGGACAGAGGCCAAAGACTTGAAGCCACAGTGAGACCAAATGCCCAAGGGAACATGCACACCCACAGCCCCAGAGCAGAAGCACCAGACGGTGCCCGCTACCACACTCTGATCCTGACCCCCTGGAAGGTCCTGGACAGAACGGGAGACATGTGGAACACAATTCACCAGATTTATGAGTCTGCTAGAAACTGGGGGGACCCCAGAACTAGATGGGCCAAGGACCATCCCATGATCCTTAAAACCACCAACCAAGACCTCTGGGCAGCACTTGCCCCAGAACCAAGTTGGGAAGGCAGGAAGGAGCGGGAAAGAATGATGCACAGCAGGAAGCGTGCCAGTACGGAGGAGACAAAACGAGGTTGGGGTCAACTGCTGATGGGAGGAACCAATTTGCTCTGTAAACTTCCACCCAAGCGCTCGAGACACACACAGACAGACCTGCAGACAGGGAGAGGAGGTAGCGCCTCCTGGGTTACAAGAGCTAGAGCAGGGACCTGCCCCATTCCATGCCCTCTCTCTGGGGGGTGGCCCACTCCAACACCTCTGCATGGCAGGTCCCATGCCAGCTGCAGCCCTTCACGTAGAAGCCTTCATGGGCGCCAGGGACTGGGCGAGGGGGCCTAGGACCAACTACGGCCCCACTGTGGTCTCAGTCTCCGGGGGTGCTCAACGCAGAGGGTGACCGACTGAAGTTCTCAGCAAGAGACTGCACGCCTACTTGTGGACAGCCAAGCCCTGTCATCACACCAACTCTCCAGATGGGGACGCTGAGGCACAGGATGGCCACACAGAGCCAGCTCAGACCCCCGAGAGGTCTGTCAGCCATCTCTGTCCCCGCCCCATCATTTTGGGCTGTGAGGTCTACACTGGCTTTTTGAGGTTTGGGCAGTGTAACCTTGGGCCACAAACTTGACCTTGCTGGCCCTTAGTTTCCAGGCTAACGCAGCACCACTTCTGGGGTGAGGAGACCCCAAGTAAGTGCTCAGAGCATGCTTATCCCATTCCTTCCCCCTCTGATTGGTGGAGGGGATGGGGGACAGGAGGTGGGGACTGGGACAGGAGGTGGGGAGTGGGTTGGGGCAGCACAGGGTCGCTCACAAACAGGCTTCTCATTCTTGTGAGCAAGGCCCCTGAGCCCTGGGTGAGAGAAATGGCCCAATGACAGAGCCCATGACCAGCGCACCCTGACACATTGGCTTCTCTGCCCAGGACAGAATTGACTTATTTTCATCTTCCACGGAGGGAGACTGAGAGACGGGCCTCTTGACTGCCCCCAAGGGTACAATGACAGAACTGAAGATAAAGCCCAGGTTTGCCAACTTGCCCTGACAACACCAAGCCTTCACCCATCGAGCCACCACGTGGGCAGAGCCCAGCAGCTCCCGGGGGTCTGCAGGGCAGGGATCTGTCTTCCTTCCCACTAACCTTCGGCTAGTCTCTGAGCCACCAGGAACCACCACTGCTGGGGAGGCTGGGCAGGTTCCCGGCCAGGAGAGTGGAGCCCCAAGACACAAACCTCACTTCTCCTGGGGTCGGAGAGAGGGGCCGAGACATCAGTGAAATGTTAAAAAACTGACATCAGAAAGGACTTGGAATTTCAACAGGAAGGCACATCCCATCTGGCAAGATGGGGGGCGGGGATGGGGTGCCCCCAAAGGGGTGAGCAAGCCGCCCATGAGGTTCCTGAGAAGCTTGTGCCATTCCAAAGCCTGGGCAGGCTAAATTCCAGGGGGCCAGACCCCAGGGAGGGGCCGGGCTGAAAGGCAGCTGTGTAGCCCTTCTCCCTTCTCCTGGAGGAAGGGATGAGGATGCTAACTGAGCAGGGCTTTCCCACGCCCCGCTGGAGACCTGCAGCTGGAGAATAGAGCTAAAAATACCCTCCTCCCCAGCAGGGCCCACAGCAGATGGGAGTCCCCTGACTGCCCAGCCCATGAGAGCAGCCCTCGGCTGGCCACACCCCAGCCTGCAGCTCGCCCACCAATTGGCAGATGGCCCTGGGGACAAGCTGCCCCAAACATGCCACCAGCACTGAGGAGGGCCAAGTCCCTGAGATCAAAGATAAAAGGAGGGAGGTGGGAAAAGGGGAGCTGATACCAAGGGCTCAGAGAGAAAATGTTTTGGAAGTGATGATGGCAACCTATGTACAAATGTGCTTGATACAATGGGTGTATGGATTGTGATAAGAGTTGGAAGAGTCCTCCATACAATGATGTATTTTTTAAAAAAAGATCATGGGACCTGGGATCCTCCCTCCTTGCTGTCCCCAGGGCCTGCAGGCACCAGGAGCACTTACCCAGGTAGATGTCACCGAAGGAGCCGCTCCCAATCTTCCGTCCCAGGCGGTACTTGTTCCCCACACGGAGCTCCATGGTTCACTGGCTGTGGAGGGAATCAGACACTGGGGTCAAAGATGCGGGTGCTGGGAAAGCCAAGTACAGGGCCAGGGATCCTGTCCCCTCACTCCCACTGTGTGTGGCCTTGCTGAGCATGCGGACAATAGCTATCAGGACTCCAGGGTGACATCAGAGTGGAATTGGGGACAAGGCCCAAGAGGAAACAGCCAAGCATCTCCTGGGGTTGGGGTGTGTGGGGGGCGAGTGATCACCTAGGGAACTCCAGCCCCCCAAAGAGAAGCCTCTCAAAGGAGAAGTCAACCCCAAAGGGCCAAGAGACTGCAAGTAAATTGATGACAAAAGGGAATGATGATTTGAGGGAGGGGTGTGTGTGTATATGAGCTGACCAGGTGTTGCCATGGCAACCACAAACAAGCACCAACCTCTGGGGCAGGAGGAATGGGCAAGCTGAAGGGAAGGGTCCCAGAGAGCCTCCCCAGAATCACCAGACCCCCACAGCCCGGTTACCTGCCCCACTCACCCCACCCCAAGCCTCTCACCAAGACCTCCACCGTCTGGCCTGGTCTTCCCAAGCACCCCCTCAGCCCAAGCCAGCTGTCTCCTGTAGGGGAGAGGGCTCATGTCTCCCACCCAGGGGACAGGTGGGAAAGTGTCACCGAGCACAGCCACGTTAGCTCCTCTCTCCCCTACCTCACAGTGGGCTGCTCAGGAGTTGGCTGGCTTCCATTAAGTCCAGCAGAGAGGGGAGAGGGCTGGGACACGGTGCCAAGTGGAGCGGCTTCCCTCCTTGTGGGGATCTACCAGGGTACCCCAAACCCCAAAGGCCCCTCTTGCATGGCCTCAGGCTAAGGAGAGCCAGCAGGGGATGGGAGTGGAGGTCTGGCTGGTTCTACTGCTGGGAGAGCAGCAGACTCAAAAACAAGGAGGGGGTGGGGGAGGGGGGCCCTAGCCCCCCCACCCCAGGAGTGTTTACCAAGAGGCTGGTGGAGTAGCCTATCAAAGAAGGGACTCCTTTTGCACTTAGGGTGCTGGAAGTACAGCGAGGTCAGGTTACCAGCCCACACCCCCCAGCAGCCAGGCGGGGGCAAAGCACCACCATCGACCCAGTCTGGGCTCCAGCAGCCCCACCTGCCGGCCTCCTAGGTGGAAGGGCAGCTGTGCCTGGCATGCAGCACCTGCCCCTTTCCCAGCCAAGCCAGGCCAATCTGAGAAGGGGGCAGGAGCTCAGACCTGAGTCCAGGGGCCCACAACTGGGGTCCAGGCCCTGGCTTACAAGGAGCACCGCAGCCCTGCACCACCAGCCAAGAGGAAGAAGCAGCTTCCACCCGCCCCAGCCAAGAGCCGGCTCTCCTTCAAGGGCCTTTGCCCACGCGCGCCTGGCCGGTCCCTGCCCAGAAGCCACGGCTGGGCACACACACGGCCTGCTGCCCGAGTGCGTACACTCCGAGGGAAGAAAGGAAAGTGAGGGCCCGGTTGTGTACACAGGGCAGTGGGCTTCAGACGCCAATTCAGAGACCACACACGGTCCCCCGGAAAGCCGCAGGTTAGGAAGTGAACATAAAGATCCATGCCGGGTTATATAAATCCCCATGCCCTTGGCGGGGTGTCTTACATAAATACCCGACACAGGGCCCCTGGCCCCTCTCCTCACCCCTGTCAGCAGGGAAAAGAGGTGAGGACCACCACTGCTCTAGGCTAGCCACTCAGACCCACCAAGGTCTATTTCCTGGCTAGAGGGGGTCAGGGACCATAAACTCCTGGGGCCACTGTCCCCCAAAAGCTCCCTGCAAAAAGAAAGGCCTGATTCCCGGATGAGAGGGGTCTGGGGGCCTTTCCAGTTCTTTGGTGGCTTCTCCCACTGGGAGGAAGCTCTGGGGGGAAGTAGTGGAAATAAAGGCAAGCATGAAGATTGATTGAATTAATGTACAAAATTAGACCAACTGGAGGCCGGCACCTGGGCAGTTTTTTGTGTGTATTTTCACTGCTGCTTGCTTCCTGTCGGAATTACCTTTGGTGTCACTGGACTATTAAGATAAAAATTAGAGTCTGCCCAGCCCCCCAAGGCCAAAGGAGCCCCAACAATCAGCACGAACCAGAAGCAACTTGCCCCTTCTGACACTCCGCCCCTCCAACCACCCCACCAAATCGGGGTCTCACCCAGAGAAGCTAGGCCAAACCAAAAATTTGGGAGGAAACTAAGGGAAAGTTGAGGAGGGGGCTCACCCACTTGGAGTTTGGGATGATGAGAGGGGCTTAGGTATCCTTCCTCTGGGGACACCTCCAGGGAAAACACAGTTTGGGGTTCCTGGGAGACTTGTAAGACACCCGGGCGCACAGACAGAAATGAGCGCCTCTGGGCCATGGAATATTCCCAGCTCTTTCTTTCTCTCCACAAAGGAAAAGAGATTCGGAGGCCTGGGTGACTCGCACGCCCTGTCTCGCGCCCCGAAACAACCCCATCCAACAAACGGAAGTGGCAAGTGGCTTGGGTGACCCTCAGGTTTGGGGCATCGGGGCCACGAGAGAAGGGAGGTGGGGGCTCCAGCCGACTGTCCGTTGGAGCACACCCGGGCCCGGGGGTTAGGACGGGAAGGCGAAATCAACAGTGTCTTGTACAACCAGCACCCTGATCCCGGCGCCCCCACCTTGGTGTCTCCAAATTGCAGCCCGCATTGGCCACCCCGGCAGACTGGCCCTGGAAGGGTCTGGCTGAACGAAGGGGAGGCGGACCGGACTCCAGGGGGGGATCTTCCCGGGCCAGCCAGCAAAATAAGAGTTCCCCTCCTCCTCCTCGTCCTCCTCCTCGTCCCCAGCCGCGCCTTTGTCCTCGTCGGCCGAGCGGGCGGGCGGCGCCCCCCCCTTAAGTGCGAACGCGCGTGTCCGCCCGCCCTCCTCTTCTCTCCGAGCAAAAACAAAGAGGCGGGGGGAGCCCCGTTTCCCCCGGGTTTGAGCCCCTCCGCGGGCCCGCGGGCCCCCAATACCTACCCCGCCGGGAAGGCGCCGGTGTCGGGCCGCTGCTCAGGGGGCTGCCGCGGGCGGGGGCGGCCCGCCGGGGCGGATGCCGGAGGATTCGCGGAGCCGCCCGGCGCGCCAGCCTCTCCGGCCCAGCCGCCGCCAACGCCGCCGCCGCCGCGCTCCGCTCCGCTCGGCCGGCCGGCTGGGCTCCGCTCCGCTCTGCTCCGGGCGCCGCCGCCTCCCTCCGCCGGCCCTCCGTCCGCCGCCCCCGCCGCCGGCCGCGCGCTCCCGCCGGCGCGCGCCCACCCGCTCCCATTGAGCCCCGGGCCCGCCCGCTGATGTCATCCCCCGCCCGCCGCCGCCGCCCCGCCGCGCTTAAAGGGCCCGCGTCCTCGGCTCCGCGCGGGGGCCGCCGCCGCCGCCCGGCACCCCCCGCCCCCGCCGGGGCAGCACCTCGCGGGACGCGGCCCGGCGCGCACGCACACACACACACACACACACACACACACACACACACACACACACACAGAGGTACACACACCGCACTCCCAGACGGGATGGGGGCGGAGGGCGCGGAAAAAGCTGGGGTTCCCCAGACCTGAACCCCTTTCTCCCCACTGGTAGCCCGGTTCTCCCCGCTCACACCGCGCAGTGGGCCCCTGCGAAGGCCGGTGGGTGCGCGTGCTCCTGCGAAAGGCCAATGTCAGAGGGCTGGGCGCCGCAGGCCTGCTAGATTCAGGGGCCCTGGATCGGGCAGCAAGAGCCACTGCAGAGATGTAGGCAACAGAACCCAGAAGGGGGCGGGCTGGGCTCCGCTCAGCTCCCCCCATGGAAAGATCCAGGGGCTCAAACCGTCATGGGCTGGGAGCTGACCCTGCCCCGGCACGGTCTTTCTGATTTGCTGGGGCCTCACCATCCCGGGATGGACGTGGGGCAACAGCCCAGCCAACACTGAGTCAAGGTCCCGAGTGCTGCTGGGTTAGCCAAGTCACCTCCAGGCTCTGGGCTTGGGTTTCTCTACAAAACAGAACGAACCGTCCCTGCCTTCAGTTGTCACTGGGCAAATGACAGAAGGGTTTCCAGCAGCCTCCAGACCGGCTGATGAGAGGGCAGGGCTAGTTAATAAGGTGACCAGACGTCCCGATTTTTAACAAATTTTCCCGCGTCCCGCGGCGTTTTTAAAAAGTCCCGATTTTGGAAAGAATGCACGACAAGCTAGGATATAGGTTTTCGGCTGCCATGTGGCTATTTCGCCAGGATATGAGTTTTATCAATGGTGTCCCACTTTACCAATGTTAAAATCTGGTCACCTTAGGTTAGTAGGAAGATGATATTTATAAGGTGGTGTGCACCGATCAGGAGGGATGACACAGTGTGACTGTGGACACACACACACACACACACACACACACACACGGCATCCGTCCCCAGAAGCACGCCTCCGGGAAGAGTCACGTCCATAATAACCGCATCTTCCTGGAGCCGGAGGGGCTTAGTCACACTCTGTGTCTACAGCGTGGGTTCCCAGGCGCTTCCCTTAAGGGCCAGGAAGCTCTGGCCCACAGAGGGGAAAGGGGCTGGTTGGGACCACATGACAGGCACAGCCAAACCACTGGTCCCAGGAGTCCACCAGGAATCCCTTTCCGAGGTCAGCCTTTCCCCCGGGGACCAGCCCAGGGTCCTCAGCAGAGGCAGCAGGCAGCTTTAGTTGCCCAAGAGGCAGTTTTAGGGTTTTGTCACTTTCTTTGTTAGTTCCTAATGCTCTCAAACTGGGCTGCTTCTTTCCACCCCAGATTGGGCCCGCAGTTGTCTCCTTCAGTGGTACACAGGATCTGCCCCTGACAACAACCCCCCCAAAGCAACGCCCCAAGGCGGGTCCATTCCGACTCCTGGCCACCCGATGGCATCGGTTTCCAAGGCGGTAAGTCCTTACAGGCGCAGACAGCCTGCATCAGAATGCGCCTTTATAAACAGAATCAGAACGGACAGCTGAACAAGACCCCCAGGTGATTCCTCTAGGTCCACAATAGAGCATCGATTCCAGAGATGTGCATGTAAACCTAAGAATCAATCACCTGGGCTCCTTTACCCGAAGAGGCTTCAAACGGTTTATGTGGGCAAAGTGGAATGAAAAGCTCACGGCAGATTTTCACCCACCTTTTTTGAATTCCAGCTTTTGGGGACTATCTGAGGTAGAAACGTAAATTCCTGGGGGGAGCATGGAGTCAAAGCAGCAGGTTGGAAGCCCTGCTTGGAAACCACAGGTCTTCCTGTTGTAGATCCGTATTTCCTGCTTCCCCGGAGGCATGGGGGCATCTGGGCCCCTTTCCCCTGCCCCTGGCCACCCTCACCTTTCCCTGTCCTCTCCTCAGCTTGTTTTGCTCCGTGGTGTGCCCCCTCGGACCCCTGAGTCCTGGAGCTGCCTCACCTGGTCCTGGAGCTGCCTCACCACCACATGTGGCCACCGGTGCCATCCCAGCCCCTTCCCCCCTCCCAGGGCACCAGCCCGAAGTCGCCCACCTCCTGGGACCACACACCCACTTGGTGTGAACAGAAGGAACGAAGGTCGCTGGCAGAGCAGGGGTGGTCAGGAGGTTGGGGGACCCGGCACTATAGAGCAGGGGCAGCATGCAGCCTTGTGTATACCCTCCCTCTGTACCCCTGTACCCCTGACCTTCCCACCTGACCCCTGCTGTCGGAATATGGGCCTGGGGTGGGGGGGACGCTCTGAGTCAGAATGGGCTCAATGGTAGGGAGCTCCTCTCACAAAGCGCTGAGACACTAAGACTGAGTCTCCTCGACTCCTAGAAGATGCCCAAGGGAGGGAGGGCTGGCACCTCAGTGGGAGTGGAACCCTGATCTGGCTCCCCTGCGCACTCCCAGCCCAGCCAATCACCTTTAGGTACTAAACATCTTGGCATCCAGCCCACTGTTCCAGCATCCCCACCTGGTCTCCTAGCCTCCCCCATACCAAGACTTGTCAGAGAAGACCCTAAATCGTCCCTTAGACCAACAAGCCCCCCCCACCAAAGAGGGCTAAGAAACTGGGGATCCCCTCCAACCCCCAGTCCTCTCTCCAGTGGGCCGTTGTGCCCACACAGTCTCCCTCTAGGGGGGAATGCTCCCCCGTGTCAGCTGCTGCATTGTGGGCCCTTTCCCATCCTGTGAATCTTTCTAAAGAGCTTTGCAGCTAAGCTTGAAAGGGACTCGTGAGACGTGAGTGAGCCAAAGAATGCTAGCAGATGCCACCCGGCCTCTCTCTGCCTTCCTAGTTCTCAGAACTGACTCACAGTGACCTAACTCTCAACTTGAAACCCAAGGAGGTATCTGGTCTGAGTGCCCATGCTGCTCTCCTTCCAAGCTGTCCGTCTATACCTGTTTCCCATTTCCAGACCTTTCCAGACCACATGACGGCCTGGAGCACCAGCTGGGGTCCGGGCCAGCCAGGGACAGACCAGGCAGCTGCTGCAGATGACACTGTGGGCAGAGAGAATGTTCTGGGACTCCCCAAGGCACCTGCCACCTGTCCCTTCACTGTGGACTAGGCCCAACACAATGTCCCCAACTCCTCTGAGCTCTCCCAAGCTCTCCATCAATCAGCATCTCACCGGAATCACTCCTGTTCTTAGGTGTTACATCCAGGTCTCTGCGCTTAACTCATGGACACTTGGCTCCCTGCTCTGTGGCCTCCCCGTTCCCTTGCTGTCCCTGGAAGAGACCAGGCAAGCCTCCCCCACCACGAGGTCTTTTGCAAAGGGGGGGGTGTCCTTCTGCCTGCTCCTCCCTTGGGTCTCCACCCAGCTCACTCCTTCAGCTCCCTCAGGTCTTAGCTCACAAATCACATACACAAGGAGGCCTTCCTGTCCTGGACTTAAAATCCTGTCTCCATCAGGCACCGCCTGTCCCCTGCCTCTGCTTCATCTTTCTTGCAGGCACTAACTGCTGGACAGCATCCCCTACGGAGTCCCTGGGGGATGTGCAAACAGTTAATGCGGTCTAGAAGTTCCAGACACTCGGGAGAAAGGCCTGATGGTCTCCATCCAAAAGCTTAGCGAGGGGAAGCCCGTGGGAACACAAGGGTTTCCATGGGTCAGAGTCTGGCTGTAACCTTTTTATTGCCATTTAGGAGGGGGCTGACACATGTCACGTGACCATTGTTTCATCCACCAGCTTAAACAACTTGCCAGTCCGGCCCTGTTCCCACCCGCCCGCCCCCTTTCCCCTTCACCTAAATTCACACCTGTTGACCCTCTAGCCCAGCAATCTTCAACCTTCCTCATGTGGTGGGGACCCCCCAACCATAAAATTTATTTTTGTTGCTGCTTCATCACTGTCATTTTGCCACTGCGATGCATCGGACAACCCCTTGAAAGGGTTGTTGGACCACCAAAGGGGTCACAACCCACAGGTTGAGAACTGCTGCTGTAGCCTATTACTCCCCCCCCCCGCCCCCATAACCTCCAAAGTCTGTTTCATATGTTGCGAACACCTTCTCTTATTATTATCATCTTGTTTTCCATTTTAATGGTTTCAGGTCGTATTTGTCCTTTTCTGAACGACTGCTTCACTCTGGCAACTGGTTTTTAAAGTCCTCCAGGAGGGTGGTGGGAGGGTGGGGTAGAGAGGGGGAACCGATTATAAGGATCTACATATAACCTCCTCCCTGGGGGAAGGACAACAGAAAAGTGGGTGAAGGGAGACGTCGGACAATGTCAGATATGACAAAATAATAATTTATAAATTATCAAGGGTTCATGAGGGAGGGGGGAGCTGGGAGGGAGGGGGAAAAATGAAGAGCTGATGCCAGGGGCTTACGTGGAGAGCAAATGTTTTGAGAATGATGAGGGCAACAAATGTACAAATGTGCTCTACACAGTTGATGTATGTATGGATTGTGATAAGAGTTGTATGAGCCCCCAATAAAATGATTTTTTAAAAAAAGACCTCTGTCTCACAGGGTGAGAGTTTGGGTGGGTTATGCACTGAGCTGCTGACCATAGGGTCAGTGGGTTTGAGACCACAAGCCGGTCTGTGGTAGAGAGATGAGGCTTTCTTCTCCTGTAGAGTGACAGTCTTGGAAACCCACTAGGGCAGTTGCTGTGAGGCCAAAGAAGTTAAAATGGACTCTGACCTCAGTGTACTTACTTATTTATTTAAACATTACACCGAATATTGAGCAAAAAAGATATTCAAGAAACCTGTGCTACGCGGCTGATATAACCTTACCTCTGAAGTCAAAGAGGATCCGAAGCACATACTAATGAAGATCAAAGACTATAGGTCTCAGGATGGGTGGCCCCTCCATATGGATTACACCGAACCCGACTGAAGTCACTGCCATCAAGTCAATTCTGACTCATAGCGACCCTGGAGGACAGAGCAGAACTGCCCCAGTGAGTTTCTGAAACTGTAACTCATCACGGGCATCGGAAGTCTCCTCTTTCTCCCACCTTAACATAAAGAAACAAGAATCCTCGCGGCTGGACCTGGAGCAGACGGAGAGAGAGAAAAGACTGAAGTTCCCCAGGAGTTCCTCTCTCTTGACTCCACAGTCTCGACCGATGGGGGCAACAGTCAAGAAATCAAGCAACACGTTGCTGCAGAAGACCTCTTTAAAGTGTAGGACAAAATAAAGATGTCGCTCCGAGGGCTAAGGTGTGTCTGGCCCAAGCCAGGGAAGTTTCATGCCCCTCATATACATGAAAATACGCATGGCATGGACATCACCTCATATGCCTGGACCATGAAGAAGGAAAACCTAAGAAGAATCGATCCCTTTGGAATGGATCCCTTTGGAAGAATCGATCTCGTTGGCGGAGAATATGAACTACACCACGGGCTGCCAGGGGAACAAATGGATCCGCCTTGGAGGAAGGAAGCCGCTGTAGTCCTGAGAAGCGGGGATGGCGAGGCTTTCTCTCACATGCGGGTGCCCAGGAAGGCCCAGTCTCTGGGGAAGCACCTCAGGCTGGGTAAAGTAGAGGAAGCCCCCCACCCCCCCTCACCCCACCCCCCTGCCGTGGGATGGGCGGGCCCAGGAGCTGTGTAACAGTAGGCTCAAACACGAGCATTCTGAGGCTGGCACAGGCCGGGGCAGGGGTTCGTTCTGCGGTTCCCAGGATGCTCTGAGTTAGAGCGGACTCGATCACACCGGGCAGCACCAATACTGACTAGAGTCCCCGCTGCTCAGCAGCAGGTCGGAGTCCACCCAGAGGCACCTGCAGGAGAAAGGTGTAGGGCGGGCCAGGGCAGGAGTAGTACTTAAGGAAAACCCGGCCCTTGAAAGCCCTCTGGAGCTCCCTTCTGCTTGGAAACACAGGGGGAGGCCGAGAGTCAGAGATGATTCCACAAGGGGTTGATTTTGTGTGTGTGTGTGTGTGTGTGTGCTCTATTTCATGGAATTGTTCCTCTTTGGGGCACCACTAGATTGCCAGGATGTAGTCGACCCACCCACGCCTGGCACATAGTAGGCGTTCAACCAGTATTTGCTGAATAAGAGCATGCAGGCACTGGGAAGGGACAGCTTCCCCTCTCCCTGGTGAACGTTACCGGCTATTGAACATTACACACCTACTGCGTGCTGGCCCTCACTCGGCCTCACATCCACCCTCAGTCCAGGGCATGTAACCATGTCACCCAGGCCAAGGACATTTTTTCCCATCCTCCAGAGCGATCTACGTGTTCTCTCATCCTCCCTTATCTTGGTTAGCAAATATTGCTATCATGGGAATACCATAAGGGAGTGGCTTTCATGAACAGAAATGGATTTTCTCACAGTTTGAAGGTGAGAAGTTGGAATGTAGGGTGTCAGCTCTAGGGGATCTCTCTAAGGGTGGGACCTTGTCTCTTCTGGGGCATCTCTTCCTAGGTTATGTGGTGTGTAGCTCCCCCCACCCTCACTCCTGTTCCTGTTTGCTTCTACTTGCTTAACTGCTCCTTTGTATCTCAGCAGATCTGGGTGCAGTGAGATGGGTTGATACATGGCTGCAACAATGGGCTCAAACACAGCGATGTGAAGATGGCTGGGAGCAGGCAGCGTTTCATTCTGCAGTACGTCGGGTCCCTGTGTCCTTCACAGCAGCAAACTCATCCTGTTCCATGAATGCAACAAAGAAACCCCACTCCCCAAAGGGATTACATCCACATGCCAGGCCTCCCGAGAGACACAAAGGGGCCCCCAAAAGTTCGTGGAGAAATGCAACTACCCTTTCCTTCCATTTCTCTGTGAATTTCTGGAAGCCCCTCCTCTCAATCTCATAACATCCCTCCGCCAGGCTCCTGCCCCGAAGTCCTCAAACAGAAGGAGCTATTTGGGCCCCCAGGAGAGGTGCCTGATTCCAAGTAGAGCATTTTACAGACAGACTGAGACCCAGGGCCGGGGACGGCCCGACCCAAGGGAGCCACAGGCATATACCACACCAACGCTCAGGAACGGACTTCCTGCTTTTTACACTGTGTGACCCTGGGCAGGTTACTTAGGCTCTCTGAGCCTGATTTGTAAAACAGGAATAGCATAGATCCGTGGTTCTCAACCCTCCTCATGCCACGACCCTCTAATACAGTTCCTCATGTGGTGGTGACCCTCCAACCATAAATTTTTCCGTTGTTCCTTCATCACTGTCATTTTGCTACTGTGATGAATTGGATGACCCTCTGTGAAAGGGTCGTTCAACCCCCAGAAGGGTCGCGACCCACAGATGGAGAACCACTGGCATAGATGATAGTGCACAAAAACAACTTAGTCCAAGAGCAGCTCTGAGTGAAGGGGAGAGAGAGCGCAGCTAACCGCAAAGGCAGCAGTTCAAAACCAGCAGATGCTCGGAGGGAGAAAGATGAGGCTTTCTACTCTCCTCCAGTCTCGGAAACCCACAGGGCCAGTTCTGCCCTGTCCTATAGGGTTTCTGCAGGTCCGAATCGACTTGATGGCAGTGTGTTTGGTTTTGGTTTTAGGAGCAGGGCAGGGAGTCAGCCCCCGCTCGCTGCATGGGGGCTGCTTCTCTACCTCTCCCCTGGAAGGGTTGCCCATCAGCCCCTTGGAGGGTAGGTGCCAGCACTAACTGCCCTTGCATCAATGCCAACTCATGGCGACTCTGTGTTGCTGAGTACAACGGTGCCCTACAGACGCTTGGTGGCTGTGGCGTTTCGGAAGCTGGTTGCCACGTCTTTCTTCCACGGCACTTCTGGAAAGAGCAGACCACCGACATTGTAGTCAGCGGCCTCAGGCTTTCCCGTCGGTACACCAGGGTCTCCTAGAGGGTGAGGTGGGAAGAACGAGACACAGCTGGGCCCACCCTCTCTACCCTTGGTCTTGGTGCCTGGGGGCCCCAGCAGAAAGCTCCCCCAGCATCTCCTTCCCAGCACCCCCAAGGACAGTGGTCCACACAGTCCCCACCAGCCCTGCCACACAGGTGTATTCTCCTCTCCTCACCTGGCCAGGGCTCCTTCCCACCAGACCTTTCTATGGTGATGTCCTACCCACCCCAGACTGCTTCGAGCTGTGCCCTGCCATCTCCAGCACCTTGGCCTGGCCTCTCTCCCTCTGCTTCTCTCCTCTGGTGACCCCATCACAGGGCCAGGCTTGGTCACTGCTTGGGAGGGGTCCCTCCCGAGGGGTCCCTCCCCCTCCTCCATCTTCCATGGAGAGTCAGCAGGTGGGGGAGGGGGAGGGCGAGGCCTAGACCAGGGGTGGGAAACCAGGCCTCAGCCACTGGGCTTCAGGGGGACCTTGGAGAATGCACGGCTCCCCAGGGGCGCGCGGAGCTGGACAAGGCACCTCTAAGGCTCTCCCGTGTCACCGGCTGTGAAGCAAAGGGTAGTTGGACGGGGGAGTAGCCTGTTGCAACACTTCTGAGGTCACCCAAACCTGGGCTCAGGGAACAGGCTGCCCAGTCACCCTCACATTCAAAACATGAGCACACCTGCCGGCTCCACCTCCCACCCCCATCCGGAGTCCAGCCTCCTCGCTTGGCGCATGCGCAAATCCCAGCCCCTCCCGAGTGAGACATTGCTGGTCTAGTCCCAGATGGCTCTGGGGAGACCTTTCACCTGCCGGTCTTTTCTTTTTTAAAATCGTTTTATTGGGGGGGGGGGGCTCTTACAACTCTCTAACAACCCATACATCAACTATATCAAGCGCATTTGTACATATGTTGGCATCATCATTTCTAAGCATTTATTTTCTATTTGAGCCCTTGGTATCAGCTCCTCTTTTTACCCTCCCTGCCCGCCCTGGCGACCCCTTTGATAAATGATACATTATTATTGTTTTCATATCTTACACCGACCGCTGTCTCCCTTCGCCCACTTGTGTCTGTCGTTTGTCCCCCTGGGGGGAGGGGTGTTATGCATCGGTCTCTCCCCCTTCCTCTTCACCCCTGACTGGCCCCCTTCACCTGCCTTTTTAGATGCTTCTCAAACCTGGCTCTCCCTCCTCTACTGGTCCTTGGCTTCATCCCACCCAGGGCCTTTGCACGTGCTGTTCCCTCGCCTACAGCCATCCTTGCTGCCAACTGCAGGTGACTGTGCCCCGAGTTCTAGCCACAGGGGCCGCCCTGGACCACCTAGTGGAAAGGGGACCCCTTCTCTCACCCCAGCTCTGTTGTCTTCAGGAACTTACTACTGGCTCAAAAGCTGACTTGTTCCTTGTTTCCTTTTTAAATCGGTTTCTAAAGGCGTCCCAGAGGCAGCATGGTTGCATGTTGGGCTAGGAACTGCAAGGTCAGTAGCTCACAGCCACCGGCCGCTCCGCAAGAGACAGGCGAGGCTTGTTGCGCCTGTAGTTACAACCTCAGAAACCCACGGGGGTGGGGGACACTTCTACCCTGGCCCATGTCCCAGAGGGTCACTATGAGTTGGAATCGACTTGATGGCAGCGAGTTTGCTTTTGGGGTTAGTTTCTACAGTGGTTTTTTAAGTTTATAGAAAAACCGTGCACACAAGACAGAGCTCCACGTATCCTTTTCTCCGTTCCTCTTGCTGCGGCACAAGCGGGCTCGGCGGCTAACTGCAAGTCTGGACTATACCCAGAGGCACCGGTGAAGCAAGGCCTGGTGATCCGCTTCTGAAGCATTTGCCCAGGAAAGCCCTCCGGAGCACAGTCCTCCGGGGACACACCTGGACTCGCCGGGGGCTGGGACTCACTTTAGTTGCAACTGGTGTGTGTGTGGTGCGCCCTCCTATGGGGCAGTGGGGACGATCAACAATCCACCAGGGACACAGTATGAAGTAGCCCACAGCGTGCATGAGGACACACTCTTTGTGGTACTGTCGTCCGGGCTTTGGGGAATGTATAATGTCACATGACCCTCACAGCCTCATACAGAATAGCTTCCCTGCCCTAAAAAAGCTCCATGCTGAATGAAGGGGGAAGTGCAGAGTGGAGACCCAAGGCCCAAGTGTCGGCCAATGGAGATCCCCTCATAGAGGCATTTAGGAGAGGAGATGGGTTAATTAGGGTGCGAGGTAGTACCGATGAAGAACACAGCTTTCCCCCAGATCCTGGATGCTTCCTCCCGCCAACTACCATGATCCGAATTCTACCTTGCAGGGCTGGATAGGGCAGAGGTTGTACACTGGTGCATATGGGAGCTGGAGGCACAGGGAATCCAGGGTGGATGATACCTTCAGGACCAAGGGTGTGAGGAGAGATGCTGGGAGAGTGGAGGGTGAGTGGGTTGGAAAGGGGGAACTGATTACAAGGATCCACATGTGACCTCCTCCCTGGGAGAGGGACGGCAGAGAAGGGGTGGAAGGGAGACTCCGGATAGGGCAAGATACAACAAAATAACGATGTATAAATTACCAAGGGCACATGAGGGAGGGGTAGCGGGGAGGGAGGGGAAAAAAAGAGGACCTGATGCAAAGGGCTTAAGTGGAGAGCAAATGCTTTGAGAATGATTGGGGCAGGGAATATATGGATGTGCTTTATACAATTGATGTATGTATATGTATGGATTGTGATAAGAGTTGTATGAGTCCCTAATAAAATGTTAAAAAAAAAAGCTCCATGCTCCACCTGCTCCTCCCTCCACCCACCTCCCCGACCAACCGTCTGGCAACCCCGACTCTTTTCAGTCTCTAGAGCAAAGGAGGCTCTGGCCCTTCAGGAGCAGGGCACAGTGGCTGTGACAATGGGCTCACACATGGCAACTGAGGCTCGGGCAGAAGCGGGCGGGGTTCTGTTCGGCTCTGACTTATGTGCAGGGCAGCCGAGTCAGAACCGACGAGAAAGCGCCTATCGACAACATTACTGTGTGTTTTGTTTGTTGAAATGCAATTGTTTGGTTTGTGACTACTGTTCTGGTTGAGGAGATAAGACACACTGCAAAATAGACGCCAATTCCAGCGTGTCTAACCGGTACCATTTAGTGACAGGCACGATAGCCTTCAGGTTGCGGACCCCCTCTCACCCTCCTGTCCTGAGGTGTCCCTCCTCCAGCAGCCTCAACTCAGGGCCCCGTGGTGAAGTGTCCCCCGACTCTTTCAAACTGCTCGCCAGCGTGTTCCCATATGGACTGTGCTTAAAGCGTGCAATGCTTAGGGCAGAGACCTTTTTTTAAAAAAACACAATTAAACAAACCTATTGTTTGTTTTTAAGACGTCTTGAAGGTTTAAAGATGATCTCAGGGTCAGAGTCTCTTTCGTGAGTTCATCCCACTTTCCTGGCTGCCTTCAGGAGACTGAAAATTTTAAGATTCATTTCTACAACCCTCCCCCCTTTGATCAAGACACTTCCATGGAATCTTGATGACAATGGTCAGCAGCGGAAGCCAACCGGCCATCCAACTCTGACCTCATGGCAAAGGCAGCAGTTGCTAATGGAGTCAATTAGGCACACATTCCAAATCCTCCTCCTCCTCTTCCCGCCTCTCCCCCTTCCTCTGGTCCTGCAGGTGACTAGTGCTTGATTATCTGCCCAGCAAGGCCACTCGCAGGGCAGGCGTTTAAGACCTCAGGCTCCATGGGTCAAACGAGAGCGGAGAAGAGAGACACACAACATGGTAGTAAGCCAATTAACCGGGCTGTCCTGTGAAATCCTGACCTTGCCCCTCCAAACGAAGGGGCCAATCCCGTGAGGTTTTCAGTTGTACATCATCGGTCTTAGAAACTACTCTGTTTATTGCTGCTTTCGCCGTTGTCGAGATGGCCCATCGCCTTTTCCCATTTCAGTTTTACAAGCATACAATCTGTGGGCAGCAAGGACAGTCATTGGCTGAGCAATCCTACTCTACCAAACTTGCCGTTTCCTCCATTGTTAGCCTCTCCTCCCCCCTCCTTCCCACCCCTGGCAGCCTCTAATAAATGCCGTGCTCCATACTTCGTCGGTCTCTTTATGTCCGTGAGGTCATCCAGTGTCTGTCCTTTTGTGAGTGACGTTTCACTCAGACGTTCTAGCCCTATGGTAGCTGTATCAAGGCTTCCTTTCTCCGGCCGGCTCAGCTGTGTTCCGCGGTGTGCAGGGAGCACCCTTGTGGCATTGCTAGGTCACATGGTAGTCCTACTTCCGGTTTTCATTTGTTCCTGAGGAGCTGTCAGATGGTTTTCCACAACTGCCATCCCTCTTGGCATGCTCACCAACATCGCCTAAGGGTCTCCATCCCCCCACATCCGTGTCAGGATTTGTTGCTTTCTGGGTTGTTTGTTGAGCTTGGCCATGCGAGTAGGCGTGAAAGAGGCTCTGGCCACAGCTAATGGGAGCCCCCGTGGCCCAGGCTGCTCCTCAGGAGAAAGCTGGGGCTTTCTACTCCTATACAGTGGTCCACCTGAAACCCAGAGGGGCAGTTCACCCTGTCCTATAGGGTCACTATGAGTCGGCAGCGACTCAGTGGCAGTGAGTTGGGCTTTTGGTTTTCATGGCTGACGTGGCTGCATATTTTTCAGGTGTTTGGTGGCCCTTTGGCCACGCACTTCGGTGAAACATCTATTCAAATCCTTTGCCCATTTTCTGACCGGACTATCTTTTTAGTTGTTAAGTGGTGTGTTAGTCTGGGTTGACTAGAGAAACAAATCCAGACTCGTGTATATGAGAAAGAGGTTTATATACAAGAACAATTGAAAATTGAGAAAGCATCCCAGTCCAGTCCAAGCCTATAAATCCGATATTATCCCATACGTCCGATACCAATCTAGAAAGTCCTCTTCAGATTCATGAACTACATGCAATGATGCTGAATGCAGGATGATCACAGGCCAGTGGGTACAAAGTCTTTGGATCCAGTAGTGGTGGAAGCATCTCAGCGCTGGCAGGGGTCTCCACGTGGCTTCTCAAGCACCAGGGCTGCATCAGGGTAGGTCCACGTGGCTTCTCCTCAGGGATGTCTCGCAGGGAGTGAGCAGAGAGAGGGAAATATCTCCCGCCTCCAAGGAGAAAAATACAGGAGTTCCCAGAATTTTCAGGAGAAGGCCACGCCCACTCAGAGGTCTCATTTGGCTATCTCTGGATTGACAGGCTAGACTCCACCCCTACACTCTTAATCCTCAAATCGACACCAGATGATGTAACGACCACAAGTGGTCAATGCTGTCTATAGAAGCAGGTTTTGGCTATTAGGGTCTTCTTGGCTCTATGACTTCCAAAGATAGTCTCCCATTTGGCAGTTTGTCTTTTTGCCTTTTCTGTAAAAACCTTTCGATGAACCAAAGCTTTTAGTTGCTGTTGTTGTTGCCGTCACGTCAGTTCCAACTCATGGTGACCCACGGACAACAGAAGGGAACACTGCCCGGTCCTATGCCGTCCTCACCATCGTTCCCATGTCAATCCAGCTTGTCATGAGCCTTCCTCCCTCTCCTGTCCCCTCCCCCCGCCCCCGCTGACTCTGCTTTACCAAGCAGGATGTGTCTCTAGGGACTGGTCCCCACTAATAACGTGTTTAAAGTACGTTAAGATGAAGTCTCACCATCTTTGCTTCTAAGGAGCACTCTGTACTTCTCCCGAGACATGTGTGTTTGCTCTTCTGGGAGCCCGACCTTCACGCGCGGCTTCCTTCAAAGACATCCGTTCTCTGATCTTCCTTGTCCTTCGCCCACGCGCACACGCAGATGACGGGATCGGAAACACCTCGGTTTGGGTCACGCACACCTTAGTCCCCAAAGGGGCACTTCCTCTTTGGAACACTGGAAAGATATCTCCTGCGGCTGAATTTCCCAGGGCAATGTCTGGTGGGGAGGAGGGGGTTGTTTTTATGAGGTCCCATCTTTTGGATGTGTCACCCACTGTGGATGCTCTTGTGCTTTCATTGGAGGCTCCAATGGGGGAAGCTGGGCCTTGACAGCATGGCCCCTGCTTTTCCTGGTCCCTACAGTTTCCTCTTTTCCAAGATGACTCACAGCTGGAAGCATGCAGCCTATGGCTGGTTCAGCCTGAATTCTTTGACTTGTTTATTTCTTAAATTTTTTTTACTTACTTTTAATGCCCATGAACATAAACTTCAAGACAGAGAGTGCTGTCCTATGGGTGCTACCCTATAGTGGGTGCTCCCTAAATACATGAGCCAGGGATGACATCTTGGGCAGGTAGCTGGTGAAGGGGGAGGTGGCAGCCCTCCCAGCTAGATCCTGCCAACGGGCTCCCCTCTAGGATAGGCCTTGGCTTGTGGCTCCTCCTCACCCGCCCCCATCCCCACCCCTCTAGTAGGGCTTGGAGACAGGACAAGTCTCTCCCAGAGTTCGCCATGCTTCTGGTCATCTTGGAGGGGGCCGGGAGAGGGGGGCGTATCCATTCCCACAGGAGTCAGGAGTACCTGTCACGTTCCAAAGCGCACCAAGCCCTCTGCTGTGAAGTTGATTCTGACCTGACGCGCCCCCGTGCGGCACAAATCAGAAGTGCTCCGTTGGGTTTTCCGGGCCTGAATCCTCCTGGGAGCAGACCTTTCTTCCACCAGAGCCTCTGGGTGGGTGAACCCCTCCAGCCTTCACGTTAGCAGCTGCGCACAAACCACTCGCCCCGCCCCCAGGCTCCCCACAGCCACCGGGAACGCCGAGAGCTGCGTCCCCCTGCAGCTTGCCTCTGTGCCACATCCTTCCCCCTGGCCTGTCGCCTGGCTGCCCCTTTGGGCTCATCGGACCCCTCTCTGCTGCACTGCCTGCCGTGTGTGCGCTGCTGCCCATCCTCCAGAACTTGCCGGAAGCCTCGGAATCGCCGTCCTGGGGCTGCACCTGCTCATTAACCAGAGCAGGAGAATGACAGCGATGACCTGGGCTAGTTATCCCAATTCCCACAGCCAGAGTGAGTCACCACCCCTGCCCTGTCACACGCCTGTCCCCAAACATTTCCTGATGCCAAGGCCTCTCAGGACCGACACATCTACTCTTCACCCTGGGCACCCAGAGTGGGCAATCCAACTGAAGACACCCAGAAAAGCAACAGAGTTAACAATTCCAGAAGGAGCCCTGGTGGCATAGTGGTTACACATTGGGTGCTATCTGCAAGGTCAGCGGTTCAAAACCACTAGTCGCTCCGGCCGGGGAGGGGGGTGGGGGAGAGGCACTCTCTAGTCTGGTAAGCAGTTACACTCTCAGAAACTCAGACGTGTCGTTCCACCCTGCCTTACAGGGTTGCTATGAGTCGGCATCGGCTTGATGGCAGAGAGAGTGCAGAGGGGGAGAGCACAGAGGGGGCATACCTGGAGCAGTCCGGGCCACAGAACCAGGAGAGGCTCGCAGAGGTGGCCAGCAGCTCCTCGCCACTCCCCCCTCCCACCCACCCACCTGTTCCATCAATTGCACAACTGGTGCTATAAAAACAGAAAAAAACACCCTGGTGGTGTCAGGGTAACGGATGGTCATCAGTTCCAATCCATCAGCAGCTCTGTGGAGAAAGACTGGGCTTTCTACTCCTGAAATACAGTCTCAGAAATCCACAGGAGGGCCTTCAAGTCAGCCTGCACTCTGCAGCAGTGAGTTCTAACCAGAAAATCAGCTCGGACCAGTTGCTATGCAATAGCTTCCCACATGGGGAGGGGACACTCCCCCACCCCGTGTTCCCGAACAGAAGAAGTGCACTCCACGGGGCGTACATGGCTATGATCTTTCTGAAGTAGATCACCAAATCTTTCTTCTGAGGGGCTTCCGGGTGGGGTTGAATCACCAACCTTCGGGTTAGAAGCCCAGTGCTTAACTCTCTGTACCACCCTCGCCACCAACTTCACGTAGCACACCGCCGCCAGGTGGGTCAACTCAACCCACTGTCACAAGGCCCCTCACACTGACGCCCTAGGGCAGGGCAGAACAGCCCCTGTGAGTGTCTGAGACTGTAACTCTACCGGAGTTGAAAGCCTCGTCTTTCTCCCTTGGAGTGGCTGGTGGTTTTGAACTGCTGACCTTGCGGTTTGTAACCAACTTCACCACGGAGCCTCCCTCAATTCCACGGACAGTGTTAGGTGACAACAGCAGCCTGACAAGCCCCTGGGTGGCCCTGCCAACCGGATTGTCCCCAGAAGCCTGTCCCCAGGGAGATTCAAGAGCTGCCACTGACTGGGTTGCGGGGGACAGAGTGGGAATGGAGGCAGGCAGGATTTGGATATGGGGAGGAAGAGTTCCAGCAAGAGAGCTATAGTTGGAAGGTCAGCCAGTTTGCAGTGGGTAAGGCCGGCAGTTCAAAACCACCAGCTGCTCCGGGGGAGAAAGACGGGGCTTTCTACTCCTGTAAAGACTGACAGTCTTGGACACCCACAGGGGCAGTTCTACCATGTCCTGGAGGGTCACTCTGGTTTGGCATGGACTCCAGGGCAGGGAGCTGAGTTCTTGAGCAGTCAAATGGCCTCTGGGTCCCTGCAGGGTCATGGGGGGAGGTGGAAAAGGAAGGTGAAGGAGCCCCACAGCAGCCATCTGGCAGCCAGATCCAGGGCTTACTAAGGTTTCTGCTCAACCCCCAGAAAGCCAAACCCACTGCCCTGAGTCAATTCCCACCCGGAGCCTGACTGTAAGGATGGAGGAAGGCTGCTTCTCGGGGTATCCAAAGCTCCCCAGCTTTACGGAAGCCAGCGGCCTCATCTTTCTCCCACAGATTGGCTGACGGGTGGGGGGTAGGGTGCTCCAAATGCCGGCTTTCGGGTTAGCTGCGCTGTGCTTAACCCGTTGCGACACTGGGGCCCTTTGTCTCTGCTGGACAGCAGCGTGAAGTTCTGCACATGGCAGGGCAAGTGAGGCCGAGCTAGCCTTTATGGTATGACCACATTGCTGGCCACACTCAACTCGGAGACTCCCACCTCATCCATCAACACTGCTCTGACTGGAGGCCACCCATCCCGCTGATTCATGGCATCCCAGGATACAGAGGCTAACGGCCCTCATGGGGTCTCCAAGGCTGAATCTCTAATATATATATATGGCATTTACAGCTCTTACAACGATCCATACATCAATTGTATCAAGCACATTTGTACAGACTGCCATCATCCTTTTCAAAACATTCTTTCTACTTGAGCCCTTGGTGTGAGCCCCCCTCCCACGCCAACCAAAGCTGAATCTTCATATAAACAGACAGACAGCCTCATCTTTCTCCCGAGGCCTGGCTGTACGGTGTTTGGCAGCTGAATGCTCTAACCACTGTGCAACCAGGCCTCCCTGGAAAGGTTACGAGGACTTGAGCAGACCTCTGCTGACCTGCCCTGGGCTTCACCTGCCTTGGGGACTGGGCACCAAAGCCTCTGGGTACATCCTGCCCAGACCAGCCCCCTGCCTGCCCTGCCCTGCCTATCTTGTCTCCCTGATCCTTCAGAGCTTGCCCACTCTCTCTAGACCAGCAGTTCTCAAGCTGTGGTTCGAGACCCCTTTGGGGGTCAAACAACCCTTTCACAGGGGTCGCCTGATTGATCACAGTAGCAAAATGACAGTGATGAAGTAGCACCCAAAATAATTTTATGGTTGGGGTCACCACAGCATGAGAAACTGAATTAAAGGGATATGACATGAGGAAGGTTGAGAACCACTGCTCTAGAAGGTTCCAGGGCATTCTGCTGACCACTGAGGCAGGTATCCCAAGGCAGGAAGTTCGAGAGGTGATTCATCATGAGGTGAGAAGCCAAAAAAAAAAAATCATTGGAATGTGTATTCTAATGTTTTTAATCTTATCTTTTTATCAGGGCTTCTCACCAGTTCATGCTTGGTTTGACCCCGATTCCCCTTCAGCCTAGGCCCATGGAAGGGATTCTACATTTTAACAAGTGCCCCCTGGGGGTGGGGGGGTTTCTGGGAAAGCAAGCAGCAGCAGCTGCAAGTGGTAAGGGTGTTTGTTGTGGTGGGTCTGCCTGGGATGGAGTCTGGGGGCCACTCAGGCAAGGGAGCCGGGCTGTGCTCCCTCCTCACTGTAAGACGGGGGCAACGGGGTTCCTAGTTCATGGTCTTGTTCTGAAGGGCTGGCAAAGACGACCTCCACATGCTCCAGCTGGTAGGTTCTGGGACGGTCAGCGGTTAGACGTGAGTGGGACCATGAGCTTTCCAGAAAGTGCGTGGATTTCTGAAACATTCCAGAGGCAGGCACTTGATTTGGGGTTCTGAGGCCCATGGTCCCTCGATATCAGTGTTTCCCAGGTGGAGGTGGGAGAGTGGGGGTGCTGCCATGACCTAGGAGGGCTGCAAGAGCAGATCTAGACACTTCATCCTGCACGATGGGCTTCAGGACAAACGTGGTGCCTTGCCAGGTGGGCACTGAGTAGGGTTTGTTTGTTTGTTTGTTTGTTTTCCTGTAAAAGGGGCAGTAAGGCCAAGTAAGTTTGGGGCCTTCTGGTCTACATGATGAGGCACAGGTTTGACATGGGCCGTCTCCAGGTTCTGTGCATTGAAAGGTAACTGCCCCAAGCCTAGGGAGGTCCCCAACTGCTGAGAGAACCTGCACCCCTCTTCTGGACAGACCAGGAAGAAAGGGATCCCCCAACACCCTCTCTGCCCCAGTCTGTAAGGGGCCCTTGATGGAGAAACCAAGCAGAAAGAGAGCAAACACCCCAAGGCTGACAAAGTGATGACCCAGGGGCCCGTGGGCTCCCCTCCTGGCTGATGGGCCAGCTCTCCTCTGAGAACAGCTGGAGGGAGGGGGCACAAAGCTCTGGGGAGTGGAGTTGTATGACCAGAGCTTGGGTGCACCCCTCAGTGTGGCCTGGGGCCTGGTTACTAGACAGGCAGGCCTGGCAGTGGGTGGGGAGTGAGTGGGTGGGGAGTTATTACACTCAGTTCACAGGTGACGAAAGGGAGGCCCGAGACCTCTGCACAGGCCCTGTACCTGGAGAAAACCAAAGCCAGTTGAGGACCCCACCTCACCCACCCCCTCTTTCTCTGACTCGAAGCAGCCCAAGGGAGAGACCCCTGGGAGGTTAGGTGCTCTGGGGCCCAAACACACCCATGGGCACCATGGGCACGTCACTGGTCCTCTGAGACACAGCTTTAAGCCATACTGTTCCTCCAGGCTCCTCACCGTGCCCCTCTTTCCCAAGAGCACCCCAAGGAGGGCCCCACCTGGGGGGTCTGGAGGGCTCATGCTGCCTCAGAGACCATGTCCATCCTGGGGGCTTCCCCAGAGACCCCCCTCTCCTCTCCCAGCTCTTCACCAACTCTGGTCCCCCTCCTTCAAACCCACAAGCCAACCCCCACCTTTTTTTGTCCTGCCAGACCGTGACGTTGAACTGCCAGCCTGTCGCTGAGAGCAAGCCATCTGTAACCGTCCAGGGACCGTCTACATAAACAGCCCACTGCGTTCTCAGAGTCGTCTGAACCCATTGCCCAGAGCGCGATCGGGTGTGAACTGGTCTCGCAGGTGCGCAAGTGCCGGCTGGTCTGACCCTCAGCCCATGCTTGTCCTAGGGCACCTTTCAAATCCTTTCTCCAAGCGTTCAGCACGGTACCCAACTCGGGCTCATCCATCACATGCTACAAGATGCAGTCATTAAAAATAATGACTATCCGCACACGAGTGACTAATGACATGAGCCAATGCTTGGGACACGATGTTGCAGTGGGCGAGCGAGGCACGAAAACTGTCACTGGGGCCCCATGAAGTTCTAGGCAACCGACGGGGGGAACTCAGAGCCAGCACACCCAGGGGCTTCTGCTTGGAAATGCGCGTCCTGGGCCACTCCCTGCCCCTCCCGCCGGAGCCAACCCTCACCGTGAACGACTCTTACAACGAAGACAGGACCAGCGACCGAGAAAGGCGTTTGGGGCAGAAGCATTCGGAAACCTGCTGCTTCCCAAGCGAAGCTGACCTCTCCCGGGACATCGAGGAAGGACCAGCCAGAGGCCAGGCAGGTGCGGTTGGGGAACCCGGCAAGTCCTCTGGGTCGCGCGCACCCCAGCTCACCTGCTACTCGCGGGTCGGCCTCCAAGACGCTAGACGCACACACCTACCTCTCCAGGTGAGAACTCCCAAGCCCTGCGCGCGCCGGGCAGAGAGGGCCGTCGAGGGGGCGGGGCGGTGACGTCACCGCCCCGCCCCCGCCTCCGGCCCCGCCCCGCTTCCCCGCCTGGGGCGGCGCGTGGTTCTCATGCTCGCGGAGTGATGGGCCTGGGGCTCTCCCCGGACACGCACGTCGCGCGTGGGCAGGCACCGGGTTGGCAGGGGTGCCCTGCGGCCCTGAGTTGGACGGACAGAAAGGATTTGCTTTGAAAGCCTGCCCACCCACCCACTACCTCTCTCTCCTTCCCCACCTCCCACCTCTCTACCTCCCACCCAGCCATCACCCCACTCTCGCCACCTCCTCACTCCACCCCACCAAACAACCTAGCGACACTTCGAATTTAGGTCGCCAACCAGAGGTACAAACCACCACCACACCACCACCTCCCCACCCTCCCAAGGGACAGTGGGAACGCTGACTTCGTTTTTCTCAGTGCCCTAACCTCTTGTCCCCTCTGGACACCCCCCCATCACCCCTCCTAGTGGTGCAGATGATTGGCCACTGGTTAGTGGTTCTCCTGGATCAAGAAGACCTCAAGTCATTGTGAATGAGGGGGAGTGCAGATTGGGGACCCAAGACCCATCTGTAGGTAACTGGACATCCCCTTGCAGAAGGGTCTCGGGTAGGAGACAGCCAGTCAGGGTGCAGTATAGCACCAATGAAGCATACAACTTTCCTCTAGCTCCTAAATGCTTCCCCTGACCCCTCCACCCCACTATCATGATCCCAATTCTACCTCACAAAGCTGGCTAGACCAGAGGATGTCCACTGGTACTGATAGGAACTAGAAACACAGGGAACCCAGGACAGATGATCCCTTCCGGACCAGTGGTGAGAGTGGCGATAACAGGAGGATGGAGGGAGGGTGGGGTGGAAAGGGGGAACTTAATACAATGATCCACATATACCCTCCTCCCTGGGGGACAGACAACAGAAAAGTGGGTGAAGGAAGACCTCGGACAGTGTAGGGTATGACAAAATAATAATAATTTATAAATTATCAAGGGTTCGTGAGGGAGAGGGAAAATGAGGAGCTGATACCAAGGGCTCAAGCAGAAAGCAAATGTTTTGAGAATGATGATGGCAACAAATGTACAAATGTGCTTGACACAATGGATGGATGGATGGATTGTGATAAAAGTTGTATGAGCTCCCAATAAAATTATTTTTAAAAAAAGAATAAGGAAGACCATGGAAGAGCAGATGCACTTGAACTGTGGTGCTGGAGAAGAGCTCTGAAGGCAGCACGGACTGACAAAAGGACACACAGACCTGTCGTGGAAGAAGTAGGGCCAGAGCACTCCTGAGAGGCAAGGGTGGCGAGACTTCCTCCTACATGTTTTGGACACGTTGTCAGGAGAGACCAGTCCCTGGAGGAGGACATCCTGTTTGGTCCAGTGGAGGGGCAGCAGAAACGAGGCAGGCCCTCAAAGAGATGGAGGACTCGGTGGCTGCAGCCCTGGGCTCAGGCACAGGCACCATTGTGAGGACGGTGCCCAACCGGGTTGTGTTTTGTTCCAGTGTGCGGACTCAGCCGCTATGGGTTGGAACCCGCTCCGTGGCACCTAAAAACAGTGGTTCAAACGCACCCAGAGGTGCCTCAGATTAAAGACCTGATGATGGCCCGCATGCTCACAGCCGTGGAAACCTATGGGGCAGCTCTCATCTGCACACTTGCCCGGGGCAGCTCTCATCTGCACACTTGCCCGGAGTTGAAATCTGACAGCAACTAACATCCTCCAAACCCTCCAGCCAAAAAAGGGGTTGGGGTGGGGTGGACACAGGGGCGGGGAGGAGGGCATCCGTCAGACTGGGCTGCCAGACCCCTGGAGGTGGGCTGGAGTTGCGTCAGGACCTGACACCTGGAGTCTGGAAACGGATTCTCAGCTCCTTTGAATTATCTGGGATTTATCTGTACCTTTCAAAATTCCTGGCTGACAATGCCGGAGATGCAGCCTCTTTGGAAAGGGTCTCACCTAGCTCAGGTCTTCAAAACTGGAAGGGTGGGGGAGGCGTGTCTTTCCACCTAGCAATCCCCCTTCTGGAAATTTACCCCCTCCTCCAAGGAAGCCATGGATCCTCCATGGAGAGAAAAAACTGGAATGGCCTTCCCCCTGGCTAATTGGTTCCCAGCAAACACAGCCACGGGAGGTTCTGTTTACAAGCAGAACACGAGGAAAGACTTAAGCCCCAACAGGAAGAGGGGACAGAGGCAGGAAGCAGAGTGAGCAGTGGTCTGGGTGAGGGCCAGGATTTACAACAAACTCCGCTTGTCCGTGGGAGAGAATCAGGGAATCCAATGGGATTGGCTACTTCTGGCGGGTGCGGGGGGGTGGGGGGCAGTGGGGACAAGGGCGGGAGGGGAACACTGGGAGCTTTGGCTTTTTTTTCTTTTAATGCGTCCTCCTCCGCATGCCTTTTTTTCCCCTTCTTCATTAAAAGCACTTTTCAACTTTATTTTATTTTTGTTGTTGCTCCTAAGCATATACCCAGCATTGTGGTGATGGCTGTACAACTCTCCTGGATACGATTGGACTACCGAGTTGTGTGGTCCGTGGACTCTGTCCTAATAAAACTGTTTCTTACAAAGATTATATCCGATGAGGCCAGCCCTCTCTGCACAGTCGAGTCCATGACACTGATGCACTTCTCTAATTTGCCAGCCATTCCCGCCCTCCTGTTCCCCACCGGTCCTTCCTCAGAAACAAACTCCAGCCCCCAAATGTCCTCTCTCCTTGGTCCAGTTCATCTTGTCAAGGTCATCCTGCCAGGCTCCTCCTTAAGGGCCCGCAGGCAGATATTCGTCCCTAGCTAAGTTAAACTGTTGTTTAGTTTCAAGAGGACTCAAAGGAGATTTGGGGTTTCACGTTGACGATGCCCCCGGGGTTCATCCAGACTCGATGACTCTTTCTCTGCATTTTTTTTTTCAAAATCCAGTGGGCTGATCTCAATCTTAGCAATTCTCTTCATTCTGAATAAGCACCCACGAACCGAGTGCTTGCTGTCTAATTCCACGGAGTTCTAGTGGCGTCATTGGCTGCTAGCCATCAGGCCAGGCCTTCAAAGCCATCTTCCTCTGGAGAACGACGAGGTGTTCTGCTCCTATAAAGAGTTAAAGCCTTGGAAAGCCACCAGGGCGGCCCCACTCTCGCCGAGAGGGTCGCTCTGGGTCAGATTCGGTGGGATGACCGTGAGTTTGGGGTCTGGTTACTGCATAATCCATGCCAGGATCGAAGTTAAGCCCTTATCCCATAACCCACAAAATAGCCCCGAACCAGAAAAGATTATGACGTCACAAAGGTGGCAGAGGTTCCCTTCTGAGTACCCGAACTCCTTGTCCCCTTCCAGACCGCACCGCCACCCCCTCCTCATGGTGAGGTTACATGAGTAGGAACCCCTGAGACAGCCCCTCCGTTCCAACAGCTCTCTGCCGGGTCACAAGATAATTCTGGGGTGAGCTTTCTGAGGAGCCGCCAAATGGTTCTCAAAAGTGGCTGCACCAGGGGAGGTGCCCTGAGGAGCCACCAAGCCGACAGGGCTCCCCTGAGAGGCGGGTGGAAGGGGCCCAGGGAAGGGGCCTGCTCCCCCTGCAGGGGCGGGTTACCCACTCAGCAAGGTAGCCCGGGGAATAAGGAAAGTCAGAGGAGAATCCACATATTGGAATGGTGGCACTGTCACAGACTGCTGCTAGTACCACGGACTGCCACGAGGACAAACAGAGCTGTCTGGGAAGAAGTCCAGCCAGAATGCTCCTCAGAGGCAAAGATGGAGAGACTTCATTTCGCACGCACTTTGGACATGCTGTCAGGAGGGACCAGTCCCTGGAGAAAGGCATCACGCTTGGTAAGGTAGAGGGGCAGCGAACAGGAGGAAGGCCCTTTGGTGAGACGGGCTGCCACCGTGGCTGCCCCGAGGGCTTCCAGCACGGGGACAATGGTGAGGACGGTGCAGGCACGTCAGGTCTCTGTGAGTTAGAATGGACTCGATGCCGTCGGACAGCAGCGACTTGTGCTTCCCGATTAATCGGCGGTAACCTGTTTCCCAGTGTTTCGTGACATCTGTTTATTTAAGCTACCCACGGGTGGCACGTCTGTTACAGCAGCGCTGGACCTCCCTCTTTCTGAGGCACTGACTCAGGGCCCACTGAATGCGTCTGCCACACAGAGTGTAGCCTTTGTCCCAACTTTGGGGCTATGATGCCCGTTATAAGATAAACTCTAAGAACAACACTTCTTTCTTAAAGTCATTATAATATTTTTAGAAGTAGGTGTGTGGGGGGCTTACATTTCAGATCATCAATTCTGTATTCAACAATTTGAGCTGCTGGTCCTGCCCCACCCCATTGGGTCCCCCTCTTAACCCCCCCCCCTGCCATGGGCTGTTATATTTGCCTGCATCTAAGTGAAGACCTGTCCACCTAAAACCCCTCCAAAGTCTGTTCCCTTCGGGATGAGAACTTCGTGGATTTGTGGGGAACATCTGCTCAGTTCTCTTGGGCACATGAGAGGACTTCAGAAAAATTCATGGGATAAACTCCATGATCATTCCCACGAACTCTTTGAATTCCCTCATAGACCCGGGCGTGGAGTGGCTAGGGCAGCCAGGATTTCCGTGTTACATGTTCTCCACCATCTGTACTCCCGCCAGCAATGCAGGAAGCTCCCAATCTCTCCACCTTTGGGGTAGTACGGTGGCTTATCAGCTGTTTGATGATGACGATGATGATGATGATGATGATGATGATGATGATGATCACCATCCTCAAAACACCAACCCAAACGCGGTGCCGTGGAATCCAGTGGGTAGAAGTGCCTCTGGGGGTTTCCAAGGCTGTCCGTCATTACAGGTGCAGAAAAAGCCTCCTCTTTCTTGGGAGGGGAAGGGCTGGGTGGTTGGGACCACTGACCTTGTGACTAGCCACCCACTCCTTCACCGGGGGCCGATGGATGGAACCCTGGTGGCACAGGGATGACGGGTTCAGCTGCTGGCTCAAAGGTGGGCAGTGCCAACCCACCTGCAGCTCTGAGGGAGATAGCACCTGCTTGTCCGCTCCCATAAGGATTGTTGCTCTTGTCTGTCACCCAGGAGATTCTGACTCATAACGACCACACAGGACACCATGCAAGGACCCCATGGAGTCCCTTAGGCTGTCATTCTGGGATCCCCAGATCTCTTCCTCTGGAGACACTGGGGGGTGGGGACAGCTTCGCCGTGACCCCATTTGTTCTGCAGACTCCTTGACAGCCTAACAATCGCCCCAAGTCTTTTCCACGCTCCTGGCTGATGAGCGGCCTGATCTGCTGAGTCTCTCCCAGCCTGGGCTGGGGGCATTCTGCCCTGGTAGTTAACCTGGTCCGTGTCGGCCCACTGTCCCTCAGAACTCCTGGACACTGCTCGCTCATCACCTGCAGACTCAGACCGAGTGACTCGACTGGGTCTGGATGTGAGGTTTTATTTCGGAAATGGCCTTGTCCTCCGTGAAGCCGGGTTGTCCTGGGTGGTCCCACCCAGGGAGGGGAAGGCTGTAGGTCTTGTGTCCCATAAACCTTTCCACGAGCGGCGTTCCCTGTGTCGGATCGGTCACCTGTGGTTGGTCAGTTCATCGAGTCGGTTCCGACCCACAACAGAACAAAACACCGCATGGGGTCCGGCACCGCCTTCGCAGCTGCTCCCGTGCTTGAGCCCACTGGTGCAGCCACGGGGCTCAGTCCACGTGGTGGAGGGCTCTCCTCCTTTCCCTGCCCCTCCACTTGACCCAGCACAAGGTCCTTCCGCAGGGACTGGCCTTTCCTGACAACGTGTCCAAAGTATGTGAGAGGAGGGAAGTCTCGCCATCCTTGCCGATGAGGCCTTTCTTCTTCCAAGACAGGTCCTTTCAGCCATCCAGGGTCCCCTCAGGATTCTTCTCCAGACCCCGCATCCTGATGCCTCGCTTCCTCTCCGGTCTTCTGTTGACTGGGCCCACTCTCTCGCCTTTCGGTTGACGGGCAAGGAAGCTGAAGCCGAGGAGCGAGAAGCCTTTTGCCCAGGGTGGCGGGTTGGTGACAAGCTGAAGAGCACATTGTGGACTGACGCCGTGGCTGCACCCGTGGGCTCAGGCGCAGCGTCCTGAGCGTCGCCGTCAGCACCACCGGCACGCCCACCTGCCACACAGGCAGGTGCCAATCTCTCCCCTTCGGGCCAATGTTGGTCATGCTCCGTTTTGGCGATGACGACGATGATGATGATGGCCATCCTCAAACAGCAAACCAGACTCACTGTCCTCGAGGCCACTGTGAGGTGGAGTAGGCCTGGGCAATGGCTCCTTCTACTCGTTGTGCAAAGGGGCGCTGAGGGTTGGCACGGCTGGATGGCCACCACCACCACAGCCACGACCACAACCACAAGCAGCATTGTTGTTTGTTGTCGTGCTCCAAGAACCCCTGTCTAACAGAACAAGGCTGTACCTATGTGAACCTGTGTATAACTATGTACCTGAGCATAACTATGTGTATCTCTGTATAACTAACTATGTGCACCTGTGTATAAAAAGCCAAACAAAAAACCAGAACAAGGCCTTGCCAGGTCGTGTGTCACCTTCCTGATCACCAGTGCTGTCACGACACGTCCGTCAGAGCTCGTGTTATCTATGTCCCTCCCATCCCTCCCATCCCTTTGTCTCCCTGTGGTGACTGGCACTTGGCTATGCTACTGGTATGTCAGATGCCAATGGGGTCACCCGTGGAGAATGCCTTTCAATAGTTTCCAGACTAAAGCTGACCAGGAAGAAAGGCCAGGCAGCCCTGAAAACAGGATGGATCGCACAAATGCCTCAGAATAACAAAACCACAACAGACCCACCGCTACGAAGTCCATTCTGGTTCCTGGTGACCCCCTCTGTGGGGATTTCTTTATGGGAGCAGAGAGCTTCATCTTGGTCCTTTGGAGAAGCTGGTGGGTTTGAACTGCTGACCTTGTGATTAGCGGGTCAATGCTTCCCTGTCAGCACCATCCCAAAACTGCCTCTAGGACAGAGTAGAACTGCCTTTGTGGGTATTTGAGACTGTGATTCGATGGGGATACAAAGTCTCATCTTTCCCTCGCCGAGAAGCTGGTGGTCTCGAACCGCTGACCTTGTAGTTAGCAGCACTATGTGTAACTGCTATGCCACCAGGATGCCTGAATACTAAATAACTACCATGTATGGGCGGCCTCACGGCGTTGAGGTTGGGAACTGCATTGGGCTGTGATCTCCCAAGGTCAGCAGTTTGAAATCGCCACTGCCCCTGGGGAGACAGACGGAGCTTGCTGCTCCCATCAGAGTTACTGTCTGAGAAACTCACAGGGACAGTTGGACCCTGCCCTGCCGGGCTGCTGTGAGTCGGCATCATTGAGGGCAGTGAGAGGTAGCGGTGCGTTCCTGTAACAGTCGCACTAAGACACCCCCTTGGGGGCAGCTGTCCGATGAGGAGCCCTGGTGGTTCCATGGTCATCTGTTGGCCTGTGAACCACAAGGTCAATGGTTCATAACCACCAGCTGCTCCTAAGGGGAAGGCTGAGGCTCTCTGCTTCCATCGAGTTACAGTCTCAGGAACCCACAAGGGCAGTTATGGCCCTGCAGGGGCCCTGTGAGTCCAGTTGGCGTTGACCTGATGTCAGTGAGTTTGGGTTTTGGAGTCATGTGTTGGCTCCTTGCTGTGTGCCAGAACTAAGTGCTTTACACCAGTAGACGGCTTGACCCTGTGAATGTCCCTGTGGAAGGGAAGGGTCTGGCCTTTCGAAGGCAATATTTCTTTTTACTTTCAATCATTTTATTAGGGTTCATATAACTCTTATCACAATCCATACATCTATCCAGTGTGTCAAGCACACTTGTACATTTGTGGCCATCGTCATTTTCAAAACAATTTCTTTCTCCTTGAGTCCTTGGTATCAGCTCCTCATTTTTTTCTCTCCCTCCCTCATGAATCCTTGATAATTTATAAATTATCAATGTCTGATTGATGTCTCCCATCACCTACTTTTCTGTTGTCCGTCTCCCTGGGAGGGGGCTATAGGTAGATCATTGTGATTGGTTCCCTCTTTCTCCCCCCACCTTCCCTTTACCCTCCTGGTATCTCTACTCTCAATAGGGCTCCTGAGGGGTTTATCAGTCCTGGATCCCCTGTGTTTCCAGCTCTGACCTGTATCCGTGTACATGCTCTGGGCTAGTCGGATTTATAAGGTAGAATTGGGGTCATGCTAGTGGGGGTGGTGAGGGGGGATGGGAGGAAGCATTAAAGAACTAGAGAAAAGTTGTATGTCAAAGGTGCTATTTCATATCTCATGCCAGGGGGTGCAGGATGGCATAGAGATGGGAAACTCCAGTTTTTTCTTTGTTGAATATGGACTGGTCAATTCACTCTGTGTGCCCCCCCTGAAGATCTGCCTATCATGACGACCATCAGTGAAGAGATAGGGAGTGGCTGGGGGGTCCTAACCAGACACACACACACACTCTCTCTCTCTCTCTCTGAAAAACAAGACGCTCCTGGCATGCATCCCAGGATTTCTCCGGAAGTGCAAAGAGAGGACCCAGAGGCCTGGGTGCGGGGTGGGGTGGGGTGGGGAGAACAAGGACCCATCCAACCAGGGATTGAGCTCCAGACTGGCTAGAAAGCCTGAGCACCCCCACAGGACAAAGATGACGAACCCAATCAAACCATGGGCAGAAGGCACAGCCAGAGAGTGGTCAGCACCCCTGAAGAAATGCCCGCGTCGGCACTAGCTGCCTGAGAGATGCGGATCCAAACAGCAGGGAGGTCCCCACCTCCCCCAGCAGTGATATGAAGTTAAAAACAATCAGGAAAACAGCAGATGGGGAGGGGGAGGATTGGAACCCTCATACACTGCTGGCGGGACTGCCACACAGGACAATCCCTGAGGGAAACGGTGTGGCGCTTCCTCAAACAATTGGGAATGGACTACCTTGTGCCCCTATAATTGTGCTCCTTGTCCACGCCCGACAGAAACGAGGAACGTAGATGGGTGCACGCCCAAGTTCAGCAGCCCGGGTCACCACAGCCAGGAGATGGAGACAACTCAAAGGCCCACAGCGGGAGACGGGACCAAGGAATTTTGGTCCATGCTCACCGTGGGATGCTCCCCATCCCTAAAGACCACGATGAAGCTGTGAAACACCTCATGGCCGGGGTGGACCGGAGGACCTTCTGCTGAGTGACGTTAGGCGGTCACAAAAGGACACTTCTGTATGAGACCACTGCTGGTGCTATTGGTTTTTAATTCCAGGAAAGGTTTTCACACTCAAAGAAACAGACTTTGATGGTTACCGGGAGAAGGTGGAGGAGCCCTGGTGGTGTAGTGGTTATATGTTGGCTGCTAATCAAAGGGTCATCAGTTTGAAACTGCCAGCCCCTCTGGGGGAGAAAGATGAGGCTTTCTGCTCCCATAAAGAATTACAGTCTCAGAAACTCACAGGAGCAGTTCTACCCTGTCCTGTAGGACCACTATGAGACCTTGATGGCGGTGAGGTTTTGTTTTGAGGGGCCGGGGGAGATGAGAGGGAAGAGGGAGTTATTCATTAGACCTGGGTCTAGCCCAAGGGGCGGATAACATGCCACAAGAGAGATGGGCCGAACACAAGGGAGGGAGGGGGAAAGGGGACAAGTCATTGCGGTGGGGGGGGGGGTTGAGAATGTAAAATTCGGATGCACTATGTAAACCCAGCCTCAGGCACAATAAACAGTTTGATTTTTAAAAAGACAAAAAATGGGATGGTTCTGAGTCACGAAAATTCTTCCCATGGGAAGTGTCCCTGAAGCTGGACTTTCAGGTACGCCTAGGAGTTTGCTCAGGGGAATGATGTCCCTAAAGAATGGGCTCAGGCTCTGAGTGAGACCTGAGTTGTGGTTTGGGCTGTGACCAGAGACTCCATTCCTCAGCCAGGAACAGACAGCCTCTGACAGATGCCTGCCCTGGGCAAGAAGGAGGCGGGAGTGGGTGTGGCTTGGCCCCTGGACTATTTGGAGTATGCAGGCCTTGTTGCCAAGAGCGGGGCGAGGCATGTGGGACCAGGGACCCAAAGGTGAGCGGTCCTACCTCAGAGGTCTCAGAAGAACAGGTACAGACAGGTCTGGTGGTCAGTAGCTCAGGCTCGGTTCCAGCCCCAAGACTCTGACTAATGGTATCCCATCTCTGATACCTGGACCCCCCCAGTTGAAAGGAGTCTCCAGCAGACCCTGGCTTGCAGTGTTCAATATAATATTGATATATTTGCAGGTGGGCTGTGCACTTTTCAGAAGATCCCAGAAGGGACAGACAGTTCATAGATAGGGACCCACACAGGTCTCTGAAGTTTCTCAAAGAAAGAGAATTGCTCCATGCCAAACAAGATCCATGCCAATTAAAACCACACCTGACTCCACTCTCCTCTGTCACGTCACAAAGGTGATTCGTTCATGGGAGTGAAAAACCTCTCCTGTGCTCAAGGAGCAGGCAGCTGGTAGCTTTGAACCACCGACCTTGAACGCCAAAGTTCAGCACCTAAACAATAAACTACCAGGGCTGTTCTGCCTCTGTGACATGCTTGTTTAGTCTCTTGGATCACCAGAGAGGGATTTAAGACACCCTCTGCTCATTCTGCCTCATCAACATAACAAGCAAAGCCCACTCTTCAATGGGATGGTGCCAGGAGCACCCCATCATCCTGTTCCAGAGCAGAGTCCCTCTCATAGCCACCCTTTAGGACAGAGTAGAACTGCCCCCAGGGGCTAGCAAACAGCCTCATCTGTCTGCGGAAGAACCACTGGGGGATTCAAACTGTTGACATCACACTTGGAAGTCCAATGTGTAATCAACTGTGCTACCACAAAGGTGTGTGTGTGTGTGTGTGTGTGTGTGTGTGTGAAGATGTACAATATCTAGCTGCTGGACATAAGCCCCGTAACAGGGAACACTGGTAAAGTCTATCGAATGACAACTGCAAATTCCCTTTGCCCCAGATTTCCCACATCCCGTTACTAAGCCTACAGAGATAAGCACGCCCCAGGGAAATAGGCTCTGAACAGGGTTATTCATAGAAGATGAGTGTGTGTGGACGCGCACACACCCGCGTGTGGGTGGGAGGAAAGATTGCAAACAACTTCTGTCTTTCAAGAGGGGACTCTCGTGTCGATGAACTGGACGGAGGCTACAGCAAACTTCCCACGGGCGCCATGTGCGAAGCTGAGGACGCCCTTCATGCAGACGGGGAAAGACGGAGCAGAACGACCACGCTGTTCAAGTAGAAAAGCCAGATTCAGAGACGAGGCCCCAGTTTTGAAGGGTGGGGTGGAGATAGAAAGGACTGGGGCTGTCTCCCCCCCCCCCCATTGTGTGGTTCTCCTTTCCGGTGGATCCTACAAGAGTACGTGGGTGCTTGAGGACAGACTGAAGGGAGACTTTTTTTTTTAACTGTAACCCTTTTGGGTACTGTTTGAATTTAGATCCAAATGGAAAGACAAGCTCTGGAGAAGCAGCTGTCAAGTGGATTCTGGTTCCCAGTGGCCCAGCAGTGCCCAGTTGGACCGTAGGGTTTCCAAGGGCCGATTTGGGGGAAGTGGATTTTTAGACCTTGCTTCCAAGGTACCCGTGGGTGGATTCAAACTGCCAACTTTCAGCTAGTGGCCAAGCGGTTCACCATCCATGCCACCCTGGACTGCAAAGGAAACGCTTGCCGGCCCGAGTCCATTCGAAGAGTCTCATGTGGATGAAGCCCCCTCTGACCATGACCGGGTGTGAGTAGCCTCCCGTCATCCAGAGTCCATTGGGAAGTGGATGGATGAGGATGGAGTAAAGTTGTGATTTAACATCTTTTTTTAAAAATCACTTTATTGGGGGCTTATACAACTCTTATCACAATCCATACACACATCAGTTGTGTCAAGCACATTTGTACATCCGTTGTCCTCATCATTCTCAAAACATTGGCTCTCCACTTAAGCCCTTGGTGTCAATTCCTCATTTCTGCCCCTGCTCTCCGCTGCCCCCTCTCTCATGAACCCTTGATAATTTATAAATTATTATTATTTTGCCATAGCTTACACTGTCCAACGTATCCTTTCACCCACTTTTCTGTTGTCCATCCCCCCAGGGAGGAGGTGGTGACCAGATTTTAACAGCAGGACACCATTGAGAAAACTCAGATCCTGGTGAAATAGCCACATGGCAGCCGAAAACCGTATACCTTAGCTTGTCTTGCATTCTTTCCAAAAATCAAGACTTTAAAAAAATGCCGCAGGACACGGGAAAAATTGTTACAAATCAGGACTTTCCCACCCAAAGCGGGACGTCTGGTCACCAAGTATAAGATTCATGTAATCGGTTGCCCCGTGATTTAACATCTTATCATTTGTCTTCTGTTTTGACCTATTTAAACTGTGGCTGTGTGTGTGTGTGTGTGTGGTCTTCTGTTTGTCTGTTTGGCATGAGTCTCTTCATATATAATTCAGGAGAGGTTCACCTACAGAGACAGTGCCTGGATTTAATAGTTTCTTTTTCCCCCCAATAGTTTTATCGGCATATAATTTACGTATCACACAATTCCACAGTTCAGTGGTATCAAGGAGAATTGTAAGTCATCACCTCATCCGTTTTTCAGCATCCCCCCACCCCATGGTTAAAAGGCCTTTAAGATGGTTGTGAATCACAATCCCTTCTAGTGCGCTCCCTCCTGCCCTCATTGTTTACTCCTGCAACCCCCTCTCCTGCCCTAGCCCCCCCCCCCCAGTTGAATATAGCAGGAGAGGTTGGGTGCAAATGGGGAGCTCGTCACCGTGGAGATAAGCATGAGGAAAACATGCTCAAATGGATTGTGGTGCTGGCCTGACCCTTTTCAATACCTTTACGCCATTGGCTTGTATGGTATGTGAATTATATGACAATCAACCCATTGAATTAAAAAATACATAAAAGCCCGAGAGCCCACGTTTTAGAGAGGAAAACGAAGGGCCTGCAGGCTTCTCTCCCACAAATCCCAGGGCTCGGCAGGCGGAACGGGGAGGGAAGGGGAGCAGGGGGAGCTCCACCATAGGTGTCCTCGCTGACATTCTCCTGGCTTGCTGGGTTTGGTCCTCATTTTTCAGGTGAGGAAAATGGAGGCTCAAACACCTGGGACCCCATAGTGAGGTTTGGCTGCCACACGGCCCTCCCAACCCGATGCCATCCCAAGCTGGCGTGTCATCCAGCTGATTCTGACCCGGTGACTCACAGCGACCCTACAGGACAGGGTAGAACTGCCCCTGTGGGGTTCTGAGACTAAGCTTTCATGGCAGCGGTTCTCAACCTTCCTGATGCCGCGACCCTTTAATCCATTTCCTCATGTTGTGGTGACCCCGTGTGTGTATCTGTGTGTGGGTGGACCTACCTGGGGATGGATAGAGGAGCTAAGACCATCAGAAATATGGTCTTAGGCGACCCCTGTGAAAGGGTTGGTGGACCCCCAATGGGGTCGCGCCCCCCAGGTTGAGAACCGCTGTTTTACAGGGATAGAAAGCCTCATCCTTCTCCCAAAGAGAGGCTGGTGGGTTTGAACCGCTGACTTCACAGCAGCCTAAGGGGTCACCCACGATGCCACCAGGGCTCCTTAGCTGGCACGTAGGCGTGGCGCATTTCTCGTTGAACGTGGTGCCAGCCACTCTTGGACCTGAATGTTCTGGTTATTTGGTTAAAGCCAACTACTGTTTGCCTGAATTACCCTTTGAGGAAAGTAAATCGTTTTTAAATAAGAAAAGAAGCCAGGCTAAAGGCATCCAAGCAGTCACAGGACTGGGATATTCCAGCTGGATTTCCCAGGGCTCTGCTCTCTGGCCCAGCCCTGGGATACTTGGGCAGTTTACATTTACCGGGCATCGGAACTAACCAGATTGAGGGTGGGGGAAAGAATTAAATTCCCTGGTTCTTTGACTAAATTAATGCGATTATTTTGGGGATTGAATCCAAGCAGTTTTCTTCAAGACCTCCCTCACCTCCTGGCTGCAGTTTTTAGGCGCCTCACCTGGGAGACTGGGAGGACAGAGCACCCCAGCATTTAGGGGACACATCGGGCAGTGTCTGCTTCCTCCCCTGGGCCCCACTCTGCTGAACACCCTGGCTCAACTCAACCTTCGAACACCAGGCAGACGGCCATATCTGACCTCCTCCTCCCACTGCCTTAGGGCCTGGGGCAGAGGTCAGCCGCCTCCACCCTCCTTCCTTACCTAATCTGACACCAACCACTCCTCCCACGGGCCTCCAGGCTGGGTGGATACTTTGTTGAAATGGCCATAGAGACTCACACACAATACTTACAAACGTGGGGGCTTATTAGGGAACACTGTTACCACAGTCTGATCCCTAAACAGGAAGGATACAATTGTTGGTCCACAGCCCTCCTCAGCCAGCCACCAAGTCTCGGTGTCTCTCTCTCTCTCTCTCTCTCTCTCTCTCTCTCTCTCTCTCTCTCTCTCTCTCTCTCTCTCTCTCTCTCTCTCTCTCTGCTCTGCCTCACAGTCTCTTAGTCTCTGGGCTGCTCTGCTCTGCTCTGTCTTGGGGTCTCCTTGTTTCAGCCTCTGGTCTTGGCTTCAGCCACTTCAGACAGAGCTAGAGTGTTCCCTTGAAGGGCCTGTCTTCCATTGGTCCTGGAATTTCTCTGGGTCCCTGCTGCTGCTTCTTTTTTTTTTTTTTGGGGGGGGGGTCCCTGCTTCTGAGGTGGCTCTGAGCAGAGAAATGGGGCTGTGGGGTTTGCTTGAAGCAGACCATGCTGTCAAGGTTCACGTCCTCTGCTGAAGTAGAAACGTGATCCCATTTTATCCTGCAGAATCTCATCAGAGAACTCCCTCTAAAATGGGATTATAGCCACAGGCATGGAGGCAGGAATTTACACCTCACCTAGGGGACATGGCCAGGTGGCCCATATCCCCTGACTACATCTCCCCAGCCAGGCTTCCTTCCCAGCACTCCGCACAGCAGCTCAGGTTCCTAATGCTTCCAGACTGGTTCCCCACTGGACTCCTGGGGGCTGGGCCACAGCTAGGAATGGATTAGGGCAGTGGCTCTCAACCTTCCTAATGCCATGGGCCTTAATACAGCTCCTTCTTCATGTTGTGGTGATACACCGCCCCCCACCCAGCCATAACATTATTTTCGTTGCTACTTCATAACTGTAATTTTTCTACTGTTATAAATCGGGTGACTTCTGGGAAAGGGCCTTTCCACCCCTCAAAGGGGTCACAGGTTGAGAACCAATGGATTAGGGTAAACTAACCCCCTAGGCCCAAGTCTACCATGTCCCTGGGACATTGGTTGAGTTTTTCTCTAAGAGGGGAAAACCCAACAACCAACAGTCATTGAATCTGACTCGTGGGGACGGACCCCCCCAGGTGTCAGAGTGGGCCTGGGTTTCCAAGGTTTTCAATGTGTCTTATGGTTTCTTAAGAGACCCCATTATAATTTAAGGAGAACATTTCTCCCACAGGACCATTGAGTCAATGCTGACTCAAAGCGACCCCCTGTGGGTTTCTGAGACTGTAACTATGCACGGGAGTAGAAAGCCCAGTCTTTCTCCCTTGGAGCTATTGCTAGTTTAGAACTGCCAACCATGTGGATCACAACCCAACGTGTAACCCATACACCACTGGAACTCTACAGGAGAACACTTATTAAGTCTTAAAAGAGACAAAGACACAGACACCATCAGGATGAGGGAGGCCTTTGGCACGAGGTCAACATGGCGTCCCAGGCCTTGTTGAGATACGCTTTATCTAAAAGGGGGGGCAGGAGGCCCAAGGAAACTGTCACAAAGGAATGACTGGTGACAGGTGGGACCACAGGAGCAGGACCGTGAGTGGGACATGTACATGATTGGTCCAGGGCCCTCAGAGCCAGACTGATAGGGCATGACTCCTGTACTGTCCCCCGGACAGTGACCTCCATGAAGGACACACTCAGGCAAGCCCATGAGAGAGACCGTCCCTCCTGGGGCTGGTGGGGGAGGTGGAGGCAATCCACTCTCCAAGGCATTCTGCCTGAAGGTAAGATTATCTATCACAAATAAAAACCCACTGCCACCTAGTCGATGCTGCCTTTCAGTGAGGCTGGGGAGAGCCACCCCTGTGAGTTTCTAGATGGTAACTGCTTACAGGAGTAGAAAGTCCCATCTTTCTCCAGAGGAGCTGGCTGGTGGCTTTGAGCTGCTGACCTGGTGGATCGCAGCCCAATTCGTAACCACTATGCCACCAACGTTCCTCTCAAGATGGTCTGCATCCTTGGTTAATAATGATCAGGAAGAATCCGGGGGCCCAATGTATGTGGGGACAGTGCGGTTGCAGCACCCACAGCCCTTTGCAAACCTGGGTGCTCAGAATTTAAGCTCTCGTACAAATGGAATTGACCTTGCTGAAGTAGATGACCAGGTGTTTTAGGCTGCATTGCCTCTGAGTGGATCTACTCGTTGACCAGGCACCCAACGGACGTGCCTCCCGGGGATTCCAAGAGAGGGGTGGGGATCTCCACAGAGAACAGAATTGTACTTCCCAGTCCCTACCTACGTCAGCAGCCCTGTTCCACCCAGCACCCAGAAACAGGGGTGCTCTCTCATCTTTGCACCCTCTGAGCTGGGCTCCTCTTGACTTTGGACAATTGAGGGACGGGGGCTCAGGGAGGGGCAGGCCCAGCTCATGATCACACAGCCAGAGGGTAAGGAGTGCCAGGGGCCCAGGTCCCCCGAGTGGGGCAGGGACAGTGCAGAGCTTCATCCTGTGCTCAGGGGCCTGAGGGGCTGAGCTCACAGGTCACAAGGCCTGAGCTGGCAGAGGTCAGAGAAGATTCCAGAAACTCCTGAGGGGCAAGCAGGTAACTGGATAGTGGGAACATCATGGAGGGATTCACATCTGCACTCAGCAGACGTGAGGCTGGGATGGGGGTCCCCTCAGATGAGAGGATCCAGGACAGATCAGAGAGGTTCTTGTCAAGGGAAGGGGCGGCGCTGCCCAGTGGGTCAGTTCTGCCCCACCTCCCTCCTGGTTCAACTAGGTGCTCCTCTCACCTTGACCTGAAGAGCCCTCCCTGTCCTGGGGCCAGGCCCTTCTCATGGCCAGGGAGCCTTAGGTAGCAGGCAGAGACTGGCCCACGGTCACACAGCTGGTGGGAGGCCCAGCTGTCTCTGAGCCCCAGCAGGCAGGCTCCCAAGCCTGGCTTTCAATGAAGTGTCAGCCACACAGCCCCAGGCAGGCCGGGGCAGCTGCCAGAGCAAAGCTCAGTCAGTCAGGAACCCTTCCCTGGAAAGGAGACCTGGTGATTGTACTGGGTTACGTATGTATTGGGCTGCTAACGCAAGGTTGGCAGTTCAAAACCACCAGTAGCTCTGCAAGAAAACAAAACAAGACAAACACCCCAAACTAAACACACTTTCATCTAACTCATACCAACCCCTAGTGACCCTATAGGACAGGGTAGAACTGTCCCCTGGGAGTTTCTGAGCCTGTACGTGCTTTTGGGAGTAGAAAGCCCGATCTCTTTCCCATGGAGCCACTGGTGGTCTTGAACCATGCGGATCACAGCTCAACATGTAACCACTATGCCACACCGCCTGGGCTCCTCCTGCAGGAGAAAAAGGCACCTTTCTAGGCCCATAAAGAGCTACTGTCTTTTTGATGCAAATGAGGGGGGTCGAGGTGGAGATCCCAAGCCCATCTCTAGACAGTTGGACATCCCCTCACAGAAGGGTCACCAGGAAGGGGTGAGCCCGCCAGGGTGCTGTGTAACACTGACAAAATACACAACGTTCATTCTTTAGTGCTCCCCACCCCACTATCATGACCCCAGCTCTACCTTACAAATCTGGCTAGGCTAGAGCATGTACACGGGTACAGATCAGAGCGCTCCACACGTGGAATCCAGGACAGATAACTCCCCTCAGGAACAGTAATGGGAGTAGTAATACCATGCAGGTAGGGGGGAGAAGGGGGAGAAAAGGGGAACCAGTCACACTGATTGACATATAAAAACACCCCACCCTCCACCCCCAGGGGGATGAACAATAGAAACATGGGTGAAAGGAGACAGCAGACAGTGTAAGATATAAATATAATAATGTTATAATTGATCAAGGGTTCAAGAGGGTGGAGGGGGAGGGAAAAAGAGGAGCTGATACCAAGGGCTCAAGGTGAAAGAAAATGTTTTGAGAATGATGATGGCAACCTATGTACAAGTATGTGTGATACAATGAACGTATGGATTGTGCAAAGAAGCCATCAGAAGCCCAATAAAATTATTCATAAATAATAATAAATTTGTAATTAACAATTAAAAGAAAAGAAAAAAATGAAGCTTCCCATTTTTCTCCCACGAGAATACATGGCCTTGTTCTGCAGAATGGCTATGGGAAAACAGTTACCGTGTCAGACATGCACAGGGGCAGCTTTGCCCCATTCTATAGGGTCTCTGTGAGCCAAAATCGACTTGATGGCAGCGAGCCCCTCCCTCACAGCCCATGGAGGTCAGGGGTAAAGGCAGGTCAGAAGAGGTCTCTGTCCAGCTTCCTGTGGGCACAGAGAGCAGGCTTGTCCTCAGCCAGAGCCACCTTCCAGAGATGGAAATTCTTTGAACTTCTTGATGATGATGGCCATGGTGATGATGGTGGTGGTGAAGACGAGGCCGTGATTAAGAGGAGGAGGATGGAGGCGGTGATGAGGCTCTAGCCCCTCCCTGGCATCCAGACCAGCCAGGGCAGGCTCTGCGTAGCTATGGGGCGTGTGTGAGCAAGTGAGTGTAAACGCCCAGCAAACCCCAGCTCTGGGGAGGTGACCTCAGCCCTGTCACCCAGGCTGAGCCACACCCTCTGGTCACTGCTCTTGGTGACCTCTCTGCCCTGACCTTTGCTGAGCTCAGAGAACATTCCATGGGTCTCCTCCCCAGGAGGCCACATATTCTAGAAGGTTGTAACAGGAGCCCAGAGAGGGAGACACTGGCCTGAGGTCACACAGCAAATGTGGCATAGGGCAGGAGCCAGGGCTCCTGCATTTGTTGAGAGTCAGGGTCTCTCTGCCAGCCCCCTTGCTCCCATTTGGTTAGGATGCCCAGGCCAAAGCTGCTGGTAACCCACCTGCTGGGCCCCTACATGCACAGGCCCACGGAGTGCCTGAGCTCCAGAGACCCAGGTGCTGGGAGGTGCTGTGACAGCGGTGACAGAGGGAGGCAGAGGGAGGGAGGCAGAGGGAGGGAGGCAGAGGGAGGGAGGGCCCCAGGGTCTCTCTCAGCAACCCGCAGGGCATGCAGGAGGTGTAAGCGGACTCGACTCGGGAGCCCTCAGCATCAGACCCAAGTTTCTGAATTGTATCTTGTGGGCTCTGGGGGTGACGAGATGCCTTCCTGGGTCACGTGTCTGTGACGGGGGCTGGAGACAGCGGGCCTGTGGGGGATGGGGTAGGAGGTTCTGGGATCCTGGAGGATGCAGGTGGTACTCCCCGTTCCAACCCCTTCGTGCTCGGAGCTGGGGTCAGCGCCCAGCCTTTTGGAAACATATCCCCGCTGCTGCCCACTCTGCCCAGACTCCAGGCAGCAGCCAGCCTCCAGTCTCTGAGGAGCAGGCTGCACTCCGGCCAAAGAGGGAAGATGTTTGAACTTCTTTGAAGTCCATAATGATGATGATGATGATGATGACAGTGGTGATGATGGTGGTGATGATGGTGGTGATGATGGTGGTTGTGATGATGGTGGTGATGATGGTGGTGGTGATGGTGATGATGGTGGTGGTGATGGTGGTGATGGTGGTGGTGATGGTGGTGATGGTGGTGATGGTGGTGGTGGTGGTGATGGTGATGGTGGTGATGATGATGGTGGTGATGGTGGTGGTGATGGTGATGATGGTGGTGATGATGGTGGTGATGGTGATGGTGGTTGTGATGGTGGTGGTGGTGATGATGGTGGTGGTGATGGTGGTAATGGTGGTGATGGTGGTGGTGATGGTGATGATGATGGTGATGGTGATGGTGGTGGTGATGGTGGTGGTCAGCCCTGCTTGTTCCTGTCCACACTCTGTCATCTCTGGGCCCCAGAAGCTGGCCTGGGCTGCCCTGCTGGGTGGACCTTGATCTAGTGGTCAAAGGCTCTCAGTCTTGATCTCATGGTCCTGTTACACCCAGCTAATGGGGCGGGACCTCCTCCCCATTTGTTTGTGAGCTATGAAAGGTCTGACTGGGTAAGCCAAGGGGACAGCAATGTCCTGGGAACCTGCCCTTTGCTATGCATGCTGCTCCCAGGGACCCGACAGCACCAGAGAGGAGGAGGACCTTGTCCTGGCTCAGCCTCTGATTCTCATGGCAACCTTGGACAAACCACTGTCCCTCCCTCTCTGACCCTCAGCATCTTCCTTTGCCTCCCACGACTTCCACACAAGAGGGAGCAGGGTCGGGGCTGCAAGGTCTCCCCACCTTGTGCCTTTTTACTGAGTAGGGTTCTGGGAAGAGGTGGGGAGTCCAGGCCCTCCTTGCCAATCCTCCAGAGGAGAAGAAGGCAGGGGCAAATGACCCAATAAGCAAGATAAGCATGAGCTTACTTACTCCCCTATAATCACCAATGTCATCATTCCCAAGATGTGGTGGGAAACGGCTCACCACAGGTCAATAAGCACAGTAAGCCCATGTTTACTGGGCATGCATTCACCCTCTGGAGTCATCAGCGGGCAAGGAAGCTCTGATTGTAGGAAGGGACTGTGGGCTTGGGTTCAAGACGATGCCAGTCGTGCCTGCAAGAGGGCACGAGTGTGTGAAATTGTGCACAGCCACTTAGGGAGTAAGCACAAGTAAGCTTGTGCTTACCTTGCTTGTTGGACAAAGTAACACTGGGTGAAGGAGCCAGCTCCCTGCAGCCCGCCCATTCTTCTGTCTCTCCAAGACCCCCCATAAATGCAGCGGGTAGAGGGATCTTGCTGGTCCATCTTGAAACCCAGAGGGAGGCACTGGAGAACACTTGGACAGGGGGTTGGTGCGGCGGATTCAAGGAGGGTCCGTTCTACGTGTCTTCATGTGTGATGGTGGGCAACCGCCTCTCAGGCCTGTTTTCCCATCTGTACACAAAGACTGACTTCGACGGGCACAGCACTGGGCTTGGTTGGTGTCTGTAACCTGGGCAGGGGGCTGCCGCACCCCTACCCCTTTCTACACCTGGTGGAGGCTTTTGTGAGACCAGGTCAGAGTGGCTTTGTGAGCTCAGGGACTTTGTGTGTGTGTGTGTGTGTGTGTGTGTGTGTGTGTGTGTGTGTGTGTGTGTGTTTCTACAATTGCTTTGGGACAACCTGGACCCAAAAATGCCCTGGCAGACGGGCTTGTCCATTTGAGAAATGGAGAAACTAAGCCCCCTTGGGAGGCAACCTGCTGAGGGTCCCAGTCAGACCCAGGTCCAGCGCCTGGCTTCCTCCTGCCCAGACACCTCTAGCTCCAGGGCGGCATCACGGCCTGCGCTTACCTGCTGCCCCCGTGTGGCCTAAGCGGGTGGTGCAGGCGGCTCGCGGTAGTCAAGGGCCCCCAAGTTCGGGTCTCAGGTGGTGGATTCCCTTCTGGGTGCCTAACCCAGGACAGGTCTCGGAACACAGGCAGAGAGATGACCTGCGAGACCTAAAAGTGCCCCGAGCGCGGCCACTTTCAAGTGGGACACTAGGGGCGCTTCTGAGAGGCGCTGTCTTTTGCCTAGGTGGCCCTCCTGTGCCCTGGAGGGGTCCTCCATGGACCTCAACCCTGTTTGGGGACCTGCATGGCCTGCAGGTGCTCAGTAGTGGACGAGCCCCTGGAGGCCCTAGGACTAGCCTGACCCCCACCCTACCCCCTCCCCAGGAACGGGAGCCCTGCTCGCTCTTGTCTGCCCTGTGAGGCGACTCCTGGAGCCCCCGTGGTCACTGTGGATTTGGCATCAGGCTGCAAAGCTCAGGGTCAGTGGTTTGACCCACCGGTGCTCCGGGGGAAGCAGAATGAAGCTGTCTGCTGCAGTAAGATCTATGTCTCAGAAAAAAAAACCCACAGAGGTGCTAGGAGTAAGAATCCTGGGTGGGTGGGAAGGGGGTGTCTGGTGGAGCAGCTTTAGGTACTGGTCAGTCTGGGTGATGCTTGGAAACCACTCACTGAAAGGTCCTGAAGGGGTGAAGGTATTCTGCTCACAAGGTTGGGGGTCAATTAAAAAAACAAACACGCCAACCATTGAAAGCCCAGTGCTGCGTGGACATGCCCAGGGTCAGGTGGGCATGGGCAGCTGCTGGCTACTTTAGCGGAGTCCAGGGTCACCTCGGGGCCAGCACTTAGAAGTCAGACACCTGTCGAAGCTCATGGTGTGAATTTCCACCTTTACCTTCCTTTGGAACCCAGGGACTGCAGTGGTTACGTGGAGCACCCCACCCCACCCCCACCCAGCGCTTGCTCCACAGGAAAAAGAGAGGGCTGTCTGCCCCTGTCTCAGCCCCGAGCCCACAGGGGCATCCCAAGCGAGCCTGGTTTGGGGAGAGCTCCGCCTGCCTCCGGGGCAAGCGCGTACTTGCTCTCTGCTTCCGGTGCAGCTGCCCAGAGCATCACTTTAGCAGACCAAGGGAGTGGACTGGGAGCGTGTGCTAGATTCATCTTTAAAATGAGTGAATCTACACCCTTGTGCGTTTCTACTTTCCCTCTGTCCGTTATCGCCTGCGATTAAACATAATTCATATAGCTGCAATCACTATACGAACTAGCTGCAATCACTTAACCAACAAAACCTGAAATGGCTCCGACGGGCACAGTCGTGACAATGAAGGTGACAGTGGATGAAAAGGACCAGACAACACCCCCTACCCCACCCCATCTCTTCTCATCTCAGTGGGGGCCAGGCCCCTCCCACTGTGGGCTTGGTTCCAACACCCCAAACCCATGCCAATGCCCCTTGAGTTCAGGCTGACTCAAATCGACTGTGGAGGATGGGGTGGAGGACGAGGTACAGCTGCCCCTGTGGGTGTCCGAGACAGTCCCTCTTTAAGAGCTGGTGGTTGGTTTCAAACTGCTGACCTTTCGGTTGGCAGCCCAGGATGTCACCACCTCGCCACCAGGGCTCCCCCAAATCTATAGGCCCTTTGTGAGCCCTTCCAATGTGCTGCGGGCTCCCCCTAGCTGTGCATCCTCTGGAGGCAAGGCCAGGCGACCCCCTCCCCACGTCTGGACCAGGCCCTGACTTCAGGCCCCCCTACCTTGCCTCTCACCCATGCCCTGGCCAAGGACATCTTTGCTCTCGCCTTGCTCCCTTGGCTTCTGCTGCAGCCAGGCCTGGAGGTGGAAGTCAGTGCGTACTGTCCCGGGCTGGCACTTGCTGCTGGAGACCCTCGGGGGCAGGGCAGAGAGGCCCTAGAGGGTTCCCTGCTGCTCATCTTGCTTTTTAGTTATTTTTTCATTTTTTATTTTAACAAATCATGTTACTGGGGGCTCTTACAGCTCTTGTCACAATCCATACATCCATGGTGTCAAGCACATTTGTGCATAGGTTGCCATCAATGTTTCCAAAACATTTTCTTTCTACTTGAGCCCTTGGTATCAACTCCTCTTTTTGCCCCCTCCCTCACCCCTCCCACCCTCGTGAACCCTTGATAATTCATAAATGATTTTTTATTTTCATATTTTACAATGTCTGTCTGCTGTCTCCCGTTACCCATGTTTCTGTTGTTCGTCCCGGAGGGGGATGCACATCCATCATTGCTATCGGTTTCCCCTTTCTTCCCCTGCTCCCCCCACCTCCCCCTACTCTCATGGTATTATTACTCTCACTGTTGGTCTTGAGGGGTTTATCTGTCCTGGATTCCATGTATTTCGAGCCCTTGTCTGTACCAGTGTATATGCTCTGGTCTAGCCGGATTTGTAAGATAGAACTGGAGGGGGAGGGGGAGGGAGAACGCATTAAGGAGCTTGTGGGTTTCTTAGTTCTGTGCTGTACCCTGGCTGGCTCCGCCCTCTTCCGCGAGAGGGTGTCCAATTGTCACAGATGGGCTTTGGGTCTCCATTCCGGCCCCCCTCGTTCAAGTAAAAATGGCAATTTGTTTTGGGTCTTCTGATGCCTGATCGCTGATCCTGTGGACACCTCATGATCACAAAGGTTGGTGTGCTTCTTCCATGTGGGCTTTGTTGCTTCCCTGCTAGATGGCCGCTTGTTTAACTTCAAGCCTTTAAGACTTCAGACGCTTTATCTCCTAATAGCTGGGCACCATCAGCTTTCTTCACTGGATTAGCTTATGCACCCATTTTGTCTTCAGCGATTGTCTTGAGAAGGTGAGCATCACAGAATGCTGGGTTCTTAGAACAAGGTATGCTTGCGCTGAGGGAGGACTTGAGTAGAGGCCCAATGTCCGTCTGCTGCCTTAATACTGAACCTAGAAATATATGTACATAGACCTATATTCCTATTGTTATATATTAATATATTTACATATGTACATGCCTATATTTAAACTTCTATAAATGTCCTTTGCCTGCTAGTTCTTTTCTCTCTTTCCTTTTACTTTCCTCCTGCCCCACTCTCATGGTCGACCTTCATTCGGCTCTCTGTACTTCCTCTCGGCTACATTGCTCTGATTGGACTCCACCGGGCACTCTATGCCCTCCCGGCCATTGGTTTTAGATCGATTGTTGTTCCTTTGTCCCTGGGCTTGCTGAATCCCCCCTCCCTTTCCCCCACCCCCTCCTCTCCCCAGTCCCCTCACAAACATCCATCCTATTATTTTCTCCTGGGGGGATTGTTTATCCCATCTCATCCCGGCTCTCATCTTTATGGGGCAGATCATCAGCATTTATCTTCTGTAGAGCTGCTGGTCCCCAGTTCCTTGGACCCCGGATGCAGGAGGGGAACTGGCGCCTGGAGGAGGGTAGATATCCTGAGAGGTCCAGGCTTCTCAGGTGCAGGCTGGGGCTCCACTGGGGGTTGGAGCTGTCTGCTGGCTCCACCCTGCTGGGGGGGGGGCAGGCAGCAATGATACCCCCCTGGGGTAACCCGAAGACACAGAGACAGAAAGAGTCTGAAAGGACTGAGGCTGAACCACCAGGGAGAGGGCTGTGCAGTCCCAGAAGGACACGCAGGGAGCCTGGATGTCTCTGGGCGTGGAGGTGGACAGTGAGGAGGGAGTGCGTGTTTATCGTGTGTGTTAGAATGTGCTGTCATGATGATGCCTTGCCAAGTGTCTGCTCAAGAAGTGACTCTGTAAGTAAAGTCACCTGGAGAGCTCCTTCCGCTGTGGCTGAGCGCCCAGGATGCAGCCCCAGAAGGGGATTGGGTGCCAGCAGGCTTGGGGGGACTGTGAGGTCCCAGGTGGTTCCGTCTCAGGTGGCTCTGGGCCACTCTGCAAACAAAATCACCAGCTGGGGCCTCTTCCCCCCATCCGGCTAATTTACATGATGTTTTGCATTTATTTGCATGACGGCCTGGGGATGGCGAACAAAGCCTTTATTGGGCTTTATCCTCATTTCCACTGGGTCCCAATCACTTCCTTCCTTCTTCCACTCCACCCCCCCCCCCCATTGCCCCAGCCCCAGCCCTGGCTGGTTGGTCAAGCCCCCTACTGCCTCCCCCACCCCTGAGGCCCAAAGTTGTCTTATTCTGGTCTGCATCATCGCCCAGCCCCCTCAAGGCCCAGCACACCCCACTCTCCTTTCAGAAGCTTTCCCCTGCCCACAGGAAAACTGGCCCGCTCGCTCCCCCTCAGAACTGCCCAGTGTACCCAGCTCGGAGCCGGTCCTTCGCCTACCTCATTCCAGCCATCAGCTCGCGGTGAGGGCAGGGTCTCGGCACCCCATCTACAGGTGAGGAAACAGCTTCAGGTGAGTCCTGTGACTTACCTCCTACAATACCTCCATGGCACGCTCTCTCGGTCCCTGGGTGACACGGATTCCATCGTCTTTCACATCTGTCTTTCGTGGCTGTTGCCCACGTGTCTGTGCCGTGAGCACGTGGCTCTCTAGTACCGTCATCCTCCCCAGGCACCGTCCCCACACAGGCGCTTTTGGCTGAGGCGACCCTGGCCGTGGCTCAGCCCTCTCCCCGTGGCCTCCCAGGGTCTCCCACTTCCATTTGGCCACTGCCCCCGCTCTCACCCTGCCTTCTCCTCTCTGTTTTGGACCAGATGCTGCCTTGCTCCCCGGAGCACCTTCTTCACGCGCATTATTGTCTACTCCATAGCTCCACCTCTCCTTTGGCTCACACGAGGCCTTGGGGGTCGCCTTCAGTCTCAGGGGTTCCTCCAAGGCCCGTTCGGACCAAGAAGTCAGGCAGTTCTCCTTTTTACATTCTGGTCTACGTTGTAACCCAGGCGTTTGAGTGTGGCCTGGGCGGAGTGGGCCGTGGTGGGCACCACCGAGCTCTCCTGATCTCCGGGTAGAGGAGGCCGTGCTTCACGTGGGGCCACGCACTCTTCCGTGCGTTGGGTGTTCTTTGTTTACCCTCGCCCCGGGCAGGGGCGAGACCCAGGAGTGGGTTCTCAGTTGCTCAAAAGCTTTTAAGACCCCAGATGCCGCTCATCAGACACAGACAGAACATGAGCTACAAGAACGGTGTTCTGCCAGCTCCCCTAGATGCCCCTCCGAGAAGATGGTCCTCGGGCTGCACGCACACTGGTTTGGGCTCAGCGTCTAAGTGGGTTCTGTAGCTGCGGCCCCTAAGTGTTCCATTCTACACGCACACCTGAGCGCACAGGTAACATTCACAAATACGTCTACAGAAAGATGCCCACCATCTCTAGACACCAGGTGAGCCAAAAAGTATGACTACTGGGGTTTCAGTGCGTACACGCCCAGGCTCATGCTCACAAACATGTCCCGGTGACCAGGGGATGGCTGCAGACACACTCTGCCAGCGACACTGGTGTCTTGGCCTCACGAGGGCAGTTTCACAAAAGATTTCCTCCAAACAGTAGCTTCTTTTTTTAAAAAAAAATCATTTTACTAGGGGCTCATACAAATCTTAATCACAATCCATCCATACATACATTGTGTCAAGCACAAGTGTACATCTGTTGCCATCATCGTTCTCAAAAAATTTTCTTTCTACTTGAGCCCTTGGTATCAGCCCCTCATTTTCCCCTCCCTCCCTCCTCCTCGATAATTTATAAATTATTACTTTTTCATGTCTTACACTGACCTCTGTCTCCCTTCACCCACTTGTCTGTTGTCCATCCTCCAGGGAGGGGGTTATATGTAGATCATTGTGATCGGTTCCCCTTTCCTCCCTCACCTTCCCCTTCTCCTGGTATCTCTACTCTCATTATTGGTCCTGAGGGGTTTATCAGTTCTGGATTCCATGTGTTTCCAGCTCTTATCTGTACCAGTGTACATCCCCTGGTCTAAACGGATTTGTAAGGTAGAATTTGGATCATGATAGTGGGGGGGGGGGGAGAAAGCATTGAAGAACTAGAGGAATGTTGTATGTTTCATTGGTGCTACACTGCACCATGACTGGCTCATCTCCTCCACTTGACCCTTCTGTAAGGGGATGTCCAGTTGCCTACAGATGGACTTTGGGTCTCTACTCTGCCCTCCCCCTCATTCACAATGATATGATTTTTTGTTCTTTGATGACTGATACCTGATCCCTTCGACAACTAATGATTATACAGGCTGATGCTGCTTCTCAGCTAGATGGCCACTTGTTTATCTTCAAGCCTTTAAGATCCCAGATGCTATATCTTTTGATAACCGGGTACCATCAGTTTTCTTCACCACATTTGCTTATGCACCCGTTTTGTCTTCAGCAATCATGTTGGGAAGATGAGCATCATGGAATGCCAGTTTAATAGATTCTTGCATTGAGGGAGTACTTGAGTAAGAGACCCAATGTCCATCTGCTACCTTAATACTAAATCTATAAAAATATGCACATAGATTAACCATCATCACATATAAATATATTTTCATATGCACATGCCTATATTTAGACCTCTATAAATGCTCTTTGCCTCCTAATTCCTTCCTCTATTTCCTTTTACTTTCCTGTTGTCCCACTATCATGTTCAGCCTTCATTTGGGTTTCAGTAATTCCTCTTGGTTATATTGCCCTTGATCAAGGCTTACCAGGCCTCCTACACCCTCCTCACCATTGATTTTGGATCACTTGTTGTTCCCTTGTCCCTGGGTTTGTTAACACCACTTCCTTTCCCCCTACCCCCCACCTCCCCCTCTCCCATGACCTCCAGAACCATCAGTCTTGTCCTGTTGTTTTCTCCTCCCAATTGTTTATCCCACCTATTTTATCTAGATAGACGTGCAGAGATAATAATATGCACAAAAAAAAAACAAGACAGAGCGGAAGCAACAAAAGAAAACAACAACAAGAAAAGCTTGTAAAAAGTTCAAGGTCTGTTTGTTGACCTTTAGGAGTGTTTCCCGGTCGAGTTTGATGGGGTGCAGGCCCTGGCCCCACAGTCTATTTTTGGTATCTCTGGGGACTTCGTTGCTCTGTTCCCTTGCTGTTCTGTGGCACGCCCTTAGTGTTTCGCCTCGGTGTGGTGTGGTCAGATTGGGTGCAATGCCTGCACTGTGTCTCCGGGGTTGTCCCCAGTTCCAACAGTGGTTCTCGGGGGATTTGCTGGGCCAGGTACATTCAAGCCAGAGAGGTCAGTTTAGAAGGTGACAGCAACTGTTTTCTGGGACTTCAAACGGGGGACCTGAGAGATTTTTCTTGAAAGATACAGGGTTTTTACAGGGAGTTATTAGGAAGAAGCTTAGTAAAAAAAATTAAAAAAAGAAAGAAAGAAAGCGGAGCTGATACCAAGGGCTCAAGTAGAAAGTAAATGTTTAGAAAAGGATGATGACAACTTACGTACAAACATCTTGATGCAATTGATGTGTGGAGTGTATTAGGAGCTGTAAGAGCCCCAATAAAATGATTTTTTTCTAAAACAAAAGAACACTGCTATTGGTGAGAAGAGGGCCAGGAGAGGTGCACTGAGGCATTTCCTTTTTCTTTTCTTAAAAAAAAAATCATTTAATTGGGGGCTCATACAGCTCTTATCACAATCCATACATACATCAATGTTGTCAAGCACATTTGTACATTCGTTGCCCTCATCATTCTCAAAACATTTGCTCTCCACCTAAGCCCCTGGCATCAGCTCCTCATTTTCTCCTCCCTCCCCGCTCCAGCTCCCAAGACATTTTCTTTCCATCCTGACAATGCACTTGCTCATGCTTCAAGGGCTGCCCCAGGACTCTTTTGTTGGGAAAGCTCACAGGCTTCTTTTTATTCTGCAAACTCAAAGAACATCAAAGAGGTATCGATCAAAGAGCAAAGTGTAGAATTCTTCAGGGAAGGGTTACAGTGATGGAAACACAACCTCCTGACACGGAGAGACCTTCTAAGGTGAACCTTCTAAGGTGGACCAGAGCCACCTATAGATCATGGATAGATGAATGGATTTGGGGCTCACACTTAATTCTAGTCCCAATCTAAGAACCCTCAATTCTCATGACACAGACGTGTTCCGTGCTCACCCTCATGAAGAGATCACTAAAGATGTGGGTGCTGCAGCAAAGAGGGGTGAAGAAACTAGATGGTGCCCAGCTGTCAGAAGGAATTAACATCTTGGATCTGCAAGGCTTGTCTTCAAGCAAGCAGCCATCTAAGCGAAGTGTCAACTAAGTCCACATGGAAGAAGCACACCCACCTGTGTGATCCAAGGATTATAAATAATAAAATCCAAATCTGAAGGAGGGAGTGGTATCCGAGCTTCAATTGTGAACATTCCGTTTGCACAAGGCTGTGGATGACAGTGGCAGCCCAAAATCCATCCACAGGGTCCCCACATGGATTACGCCTCTGACCATAGTTGAGGGGTGTGACTAGCTTTGTTATCAGACTGAGAGTGCTGGAATGTTGATGATACAGACGCCATTAGGTTAAATGTTCTATCTTATCATTTGCTCTCCCTTTGGACCCAGGTTACATTTGTTCCAGTTTTTGATATTTCTTTTCTGTGGAGGCACGGTCCCTGCTGTCCGATGCTTGCACGATTCATCCTGGTGCTCCCTCCCTGAGTCACCTTCCACCATATGTGTGTGCTCCCGCTTCTCCATCGTTCACGGCTCCACCGCTGGGCTGCAGTGACTAACGAAAGCCGAGGTGAACGTAAGGTGCGCACGTACGTGTCTAGTCCCGTCTCGGTGGGTACTTCTCTAGACTACAGCTAGGTGTGGCCCTGCTGGGTCGTGGCGTCGTCCTAGTCCCAGCTGTGTAAGGGCGTGCTACACCCCTTTCCAGAGTGTTCTTCCCTTGTGCATTCCCAAGAGCGGTCGGCCAGAGTTCTAATCCCCCCATGGCATCTCCAATCACTCGTTGTCTCTGGTTTTTTGTTTGTTTGGTTTTTGGACCCGCACCATTGTGGCTAGCGTCTTTTCACTTTCTTGCATTGCATCTCCAAGGTTATCCCGGCCAAACATATTTGCTGTAGAAACATCCAAGCCATCCAATGATGCTCAAATGAGTCCCACCTTTGTCAGCTCCCCTCCCCACCGCACTGTTGTTGTGACTGCGGTGAGAGGCTGCTGAGTGAGGACGGAGGTTCTCACACGGTAACCCTGTGCACACAGAGCCAAACACTGCCCGGTCCCCCCGCACCGTCCTCACCGTCACCGCGACGACGGAGCCTGCCGTTCAGCCACTGAGTCCATCCATTTCCTCGAGGGTCTTCCTCTGAGCCCACCCTCTGCCTCACCTAGCAGGAGGCCCTCTCAGGGGGACTAGTCTCTCCTGATAACATGTCCACAGGACACGAGACACCACTTCTAAGCAACATCCTGGCGTTCATTCTTCCAAGACAGATGTGTTGGTTCTCTTGGCAAGTTACGGTACTTTCTTTTTCTTTTTCAATCATTTTATTGGAGGCTGATACAGCTCTCATCACAATCCATCCATCCATCCATTGTGTCAAGCACACTTGCGCATCTGTTGCCATCATCTTTCTCAAAACATTTGCTTTTTACTTGAACCCTTGGTATCAGCTCCTCATTTTTCTCTCTCCCTCCCTCTCTCACCCTTGATAATTTATCTTTTTTTTTTTTCATGTCTTACACTGACGTCTCCCTTCACCCACTTTGCTGTTGTCCATCCCCCTGGGAGGGGGCTATATGTAGACCATTGAGATCAGTTTTCCCTTTCTCCCCCTCCCTTCCCCTTCCCCTCCTGGGATCTCTACTGTCGTTATTGGTCCTGAGGGGCTTATCTGCCCTGGATTCCCTGTTTCCAGCTCTAATCTGTAACAGTGTGCACACTCTGATCTAGTCATATTTGTAAAGTAGAACTGGGATCATGATAGTGGGCGGGAAGGAAGCATTGAAGAACTAGAGGAAAGTTGCATGTTTCATCGGTGCTACACGGCACCCTGACTGGCTCGTCTCTTCATTGTGACCCTTCTGTGAGGGGGTGTCCAATTGTCTACAGATGGGCTTTGGGTCTCCACTCTGCTCTCCCCCTCACTCACATCAATATGATCTTTTGTTCTGGGTCTTTTGATGTCTGACATCTGACCCCATCGACACCTCATGATCACACAGGCTGGCGTGATTCTTCCATGTGGTTCTTGTTGATTCTCAGCTAGATGGCCACTTGTTTGTCTTCAAGCCCTTAAGACCCCAGACGCCATATCTTTTGATAGCTGGGCACCATCAGCTTTCTTCACCATATTTGCTATGCACCCATTTTGTTTTCAGCGATCTTGTCGGGAAGGTGAGCATCACAGAATGCCAAGTTATTAGAATGAAGTGTTCTTACATTGAGGGAGTATTTGAGTAGAGGCCCAATGTCCGTCTGCTACCTTTATACTTAAGATACAAGTATATATACCTAAATCTATTTCCCTATCATTATATATATATATTTACATATGTACATGCCTGTATTTAGACCTCTATTAGTGCCCCTTGCCTCCTAGTTATTTCCTCTATTTCTTTTTACTTTCCTCTTGTTCCACTATCATGCTCAGCCTTCATTCAGGTTTCAGTAATTCCTCTCAGTTACATTGCCCTTGATCAAGCCCTACCAGGCATCCTACACCCTCCTCACTGTCAATTTTAGATCACTTGTTGTTCCCTTGTCCCTGGGTTTGTTAATACGCACTTCCTTTCCCCCACCTCCACCTCTCCTATGTTGCCCTTGGAACCACTGGTCCCACTGTTTTCTCCCCTGGATTATTTACCCTTCCTATCTTATCTAGATAGACATGCAGAGAGATTAATCAGCACAAAAACAAGAAGAGCAAAACAAAACAACAAAAGAAAACAAAAAACCGATGACAAATAAAAAAGAAAAAACAGCCTATAAATAGATCCTGGTCTGCTTGTTGACCTTTAGGAGGGTTTTCCAGTCCAGTCTGATGGGGTGCCATGCCCTGGCCCCAGAGTCTACTTTTGGTACTCCCTGGGGATTTCATTGCTTTGCTCCCCTTGCTGCTCTGTTGCAAGCCCTTAGCGTTTTGCGCAGTGTGGCGGGGTCAGATCAGGCATAATTCCCACACTGTGTCTCCATTGTTGTCCCTCATAGGGATATGGGTCAGTGAGGGACATCGCGTCTCATGATGGGACTGGCCCTATGGTCCTCTGTGCATTGGCTGCTCTGAGCAGGGACGTCATCCTCGGGACTTGGTGGGTCAGGACGTTTTCCACTCTTTCCCTCTGTTTGCTCCTGTGTGCGCTGATCAGATGCACCCCTCTCCTTGAGCTGTAGCTTCATGCTGTCCTCTGGAGAGCTTTCTTCTGGGAAGGGAGGGGGGTTGTAGTTGGGATTGGGGTCGGGCCCAGCACTTTCAATATTCTTCACCAGTACCATAAATCAAATGCATCAGTTCTTCTTTGATCGGCCTTCTCCGCTGTCCAATGTGCACATCCAGGTGAGGCCATTGAAAATACCATGGCTTAGACCTCAAAGTGACATCCTTGCTCTGAAAGAAGCCAATCACGGGTCTCTGTGCCCTCTTATATATTGCCTACAATGTGAGCTATGGGATATGTAGGAATAGCATTTTTATTGTGGATAAGATGTCCTGCAGGGTTGCATGATCCCAAATACAACCTCGGGCCTACCCCACCTGAATGCTGGGAACACCTGACGAACAGATGTGATGCTCTGAACACTAATGACAGGAGGCCTGAAGAGCTGCGGGAGGATGCCAAGAACACCACACAGGAAGAAAGAAAAGGTCACTAGAGAGACAGGAAATAGAACCTCTCGAGACAACACGTAGAAGATAGTTCCTGGGAGATCATCAAAGAGTTCAAGAAGAAAGAAAATGTCTGAAACGGACCGTGGTAGCAATTGTACAACACTGCTTGATGTGATTGAACTGTGGAATGGTCTGACATCTGTAAGAGCTCCCAGTGAAATGGGTTTTTTTTTTGGGGGGGGGGGGGAAGAAAGACAAGATCAAAATGAGTCTCAGAAGAAACTCTGAGCCTGGCTCTTAATTGGAGAGTAGCTAAGACTCGTGGAAGAAACAAGCAGAATGGAAACTTTTGAAGGGCAACACAAGAAGACAAAGTCAGATATTATCACGAAATGTATCAAGACCTAGAGTTAGACAGCGAAAAAGGAAGAACAGATCTGAAATGGAAAAAAACTCAAGAAAAAATAATTCAAGCCTCGAGTTACAATCTTCCATGGGAAGCAAGATACTACTGGAAATATATGGAAGGATACAGGACGCATCACAAGAAGATGGAACGAACACACAGAGTCTCTGTACCAAACAGAACGAGTCGACATCCAACCGTTTCAGGAGGCAGCATATGAACTAGAACCAATGGTGCTGAAGGAAGAAGTCCAACCTTCACGGAAAGCACTAGCCAACAACAAGCCAATTCCAATCCTGGAGGTGATGGAATACAACTAAAGCGTTTCAACAAGCTGGTGAAGCACTGGAAGCACCCACTCGTCGGTGCCAAGTGATCTAGAAGACAGCTACCTGGCCACCTCACTGGGAGAGGTGCGTATTTGTGCCCATCCCAAAGAAAGGTGACCCGACAGAGTGCTCAAGGTGTAGCACAGTATTGCTCACATCGCATGCCAGGGCCATTCTGCTGAAGCTCATCCAGCAAAGGTTGCAGCCGTCTCTTGGCAGGGAGCTGCCAGAGGTTCCGGCCAGATTCAGAAGAACACATGGCACAAGGGATGTCCTTGCTGATGTCACGTGGTTCTTGGCTGAAAGCAGAGACTACCAGAAAGCTCTTCGCTTGTGTTTCGTTGATGGTGCAAAAGCATCGGCCTGTGTGGACCACACCACGCGATGGGTAACCTTGAGAAGACGGGGGACTCCAGAGCCCTGCGCTGTCCTCACGCAGAACCGGTGCCTGGACCGAGGGAGAGCCGTGCCACCTGACAAAGGGCCACTGTGCGGCTGGACATCAGAGATGGTGTGTGTCGGGGCAGGTCCTCTCGGCGGACTTATTCCATCCGCGTGCGGAGCAAACCGTCGAAGAAGCTGAGTTATCTAAAGAAGCGGGTGGCATCGGGATTGGTGACAGCTTATGAAGACCCACGAGGGAGATGCAGAGGACACACCTTGCTTGCTGAGAGCGAGGAAGACTCGAAATGCTTGCTGATGGAGATCAAGGACGGCAGCCTTCCCGGTAAAGATGGCCAGTAGATGATATCAGGCGTGATAAACGAGTCAAGACTGATGTCGTCACGGATGTTGTTTTGCTCGGATCTACAATCAACGCTCATGGGAGCAGCAGTGGAGATCAAGTGACGCAGCGCGCCGGGGCAATCTGCCGCACGCATCCTCTCTAAAGCAGGAGCTGACTCTGAGGACTAAACCAAGCCGTGGTCCTTTCTAGCGCCGCGTCTGCATGTGGAAGTTGGACGATGACTAGGGAAGGCCAATGCAGAATGGGTGCATTGGCACGATGGCGCTGGTGAAAACTATCAAAGGTGCCACAGACTGCCCGAAGAACAAACCAATCTGTCCTGGAAGAAGTACAACCAGAGTGCTCCTTGGACACGATGTTGGGGGCACCACTCCCTGGAGAAGGGCATCGTAGGGGGTAAAGTAGGGGGGCAGCCAAAAGATGAAGGCTTCGGACAAGATGGATCACACAGTGTCTATGTCCGTGGCTTCAACGGGAGAGGGTGACAAAAGACCATTCTGTCCTACACGGGTCCCTCTGGGTCAGAACCGACAATGGCATCTCACAACAGCAACCTGGGGGTGCTAGGGCCAGATCCCACTCCACAGCCGAGAGGAACCACAGACATGCAAAAATGTATCCAATGAAAAACAAAACCCTGGGGCAGGGAATGTGCGGATGTGCTTTATACAATTGATGTATGTATATGTATGGATTATGATAAGAGTTGTATGAGCCCCTAATAAAATGTAAAAAAAGAAAAAACAAAACCCAAGCAATGAAGATCAACAAGAAAAAAATAGGGACAAACGTAAGGGCCCCCGTGCAGGGCATAAACACCCTCCCAATCAACAGCATGGACAACTACAAACACAGAGCAGACGACAGAACAGAGGCCAAAGAGGACCCACAGGCTGGGACACATTTCTGGCAAGGATACGTCGGACAAGGGACTCATCTCTAAAATCTAGAGAAAATCTCTGCATTTCAACCAGAAAAAAGATGAATCGCTCAATTAGCCATTAGGCAGAGGGTCTGAACAAACCATTCACCAAAGAAGACATCAGGCAGCCAACAGATCTATGACGAAGCATTTACAAGCACGAGATGTATTAGGTGGAAGTTTCTAGAGCAGTGGTTTTCAACCTGTGGGTGGCAACCCCTTTGGGGGTCAACTGACCCTTTCATGGGGGTTGCCTAAGACCATCGGAAAACACTTATTTCTGATGGTCTTAGGAACCGAGATACCGCTCCTCTATCCGTCGGTCTCCAGGCAGGTCCATCCACATGCAGATATGCCCAGATAGATACAAGTACCCCGTGTGAAGACTGTTACCCGTACTACACCATGCTTCAAGACAAAATTTCATTTATTTGTCATTAGAAATAATTATTTCACAATATAGAATTATACATTGTTTTTGTGATGAATCACTATGTTTTCATTATGTTCAATTTGTAACAGTGAAAATACACCCTGCATATCAGATATTTACATGACGATTCATAAGAGTAACAAAATGACAATTATGAAGTAGCAACAAAAATAATGTTATGGTTGGGTGTGTACCACCACATGAGGAACTGTATGAAAGGGTTGCGGCATGAGGAAGGTGGAGAACCACTGACCGACTATGTCGCCTATCTGTGATTATGTACTGAGCCACTCACCTCAAGGTCAGTAGTTCAAAATCACCCATCTCTTCAAGAGAGAAAATTGAGGCTTTTCACTCTTGTCAAGAGTTAGAGTTTTGGAAAACCAAGGGCCAGGTCGACCCTGTCCCACAGGGCTGCTATGAGTCAGAGCTGCTTAATGGTAGTGGTGTTTTTTTTATTTACTGTGTGTCGGGCCTCCTGCCAGATCTTTGATAAATAGGATGATGAACAAGTCAGCCTCTCCAACATGGGTGGGCCACGACAGAATTCCTTTCAGGAATGTGTTCAAATGCAGGCCCGAGAACATCTCCCAGACGGGCTGTCAAGGACTAAATCTAGTCCCCAGCTGCCTGACAGAAACAGAATACGAGCCACGTGTCAAAGAAACTCTTCTGCTAATGACAGTAAAAAAACAAAACAAAACAAAAACAACGAAAGAAAAACAGGAGATATTCTGAAATTTTATTTATTCTAAAACTGCAAACTCTCTGCCTGCAAGTCGATTCCAGCTCACAGTGACCTCGTAGGACAGAGTAGAACTGCCCCTGTGGGTTTCTGAGGCTGTAAATCTCTACGGGAGTAGAAAGCCTCATTTTTCTGCCAAAGAGCAGCTGGTGCCTTCGAATGACTGACCTTGCCCTTGGCAGTCCAACTCCAACCCACGAGCGCTCCTGGTTAGCTGCCATTTAATCCCTTACATTGAAAATATCATTTAAAAATGTAATCAATGGAACAATTAGGGAGACTTCAATTCTCCGTGAGCAGTCTTTGAAAACTGGCGTGCGTTTTGCAGTCACAGATCACCCTCATCCTCAGCAGGGACGTTCCCAACCGCTCGGGGTGGGCGGGGCTGTGTACTGCCTTTGACTCCGGGGTCCAGGGACCACTCTGGGAGCAGGACATGGTGACATAAGATCTGTGAATAGGACTTTGCAAACTCCGATGTCCCAAAACAAAATACCGGGGACCAAGTTACAACCAGACTGAAAACCTGCTTCCAACCCTTCCCTGCACCCCCCAACATCTCTGTCCCCTTTCCTCGCTGTGTGAACTTGAAAGTCCCTTCACCCTCAGGGTGTGTCAGTCTCCCTGCCTGTAAAATGGGCATCTGGGGAGTCAGAGGAGCCCTGGTAGTGTAGTGGGTTATAGACGGGGCTACTAACCTCAAGGTCCGTAGTTCAAAACCACCAGCCGCTCGGAAGGAGAAAGATGATATGAGTCTTTCTAACTCCTGTACAGAGTTTCAGAAACCCACAGGGGCAGTTTCATCCTGTCGTTGATGCTCGCTCTGAGTCAGAACCGACTGGGTGACGGTGAGTTTTTAGAGTTGGAATGCAAGTATGCAAAGTCCCGACACAACCTGCAAGCAGCCGGCACCCTGGGGTGCCTTGAGGCAGAGACACGGGAGGGCTGCCGGTGGGCTTGGAGGCTGGGTCCTCTTATAAGTTCCCCCAGGATCGCAGTGCTGAAGGGCTCCCACCCGGCCTGCAATTCCAGAGACGGCCACGGGGTGGCGGGGTGGAGCAGGGTCCCTGGGCTTGGGCGCCCGCGGCCAGGTGAGCGAATTCACACGCACAGCGACCACGGGTCCCGCGTGGACTTCTCCAGAGAACGGAGAACGGGTTCATTGTATGCTCCCTGCCTCAGGAGGGGAAACCAGCGAGGCCTTGCTCCCCTCCTCCCACCTTTTGCTGCTTGAATCCGCAGCCGCTGTGGTGCGTGCGTAGTGGCACAGCTCAGGTGTGGCTGGGATCTCACGTGTCCTGGGCGCCACCTGAAGTCGGGGGCCGCCAAAGGGCAGTGTCTACCGGCCACGGCAGTTCCTGTTGTCATCTCTGACAGATCGTCCAGCAAGTTAAAAGACAGTAGGAAGCTGGCTGGGGTCTGAGCAGCCCTTGAAGCGGCTTGACCTGCTTTCTCGCCTGCAATAGGCGTCCACTAGTACTTCCCGGGTGATGTAGCGGTTACGTTGGGCTGCGATCCAGAGAGACGAGAGTTGGAAACCACCAGCAGCTCCGCGGAAGAAAGACTGGGTTTTCTCTATTATCGTAAGCAGTTCCCAGGAAACCCACAGGCGGTGGCCATAAGTCATCATTGACTGACTGGCAGCGAGTGAGTGACAGCCGAGGGCAGTCATGCGGCCACTGCAGAGGGATTCTGTGGAGGCTGAGTGACAGGCGCACCACAGAGAGGCCACCTTGGAGGCAGGAGGATAAAAATAGCCCCTGCTGAGTGGCCGGTCCCCTTTGTGCACATACTGCTCCCACCGTCCAAATGCGCAGGCTGAGCCTCAGGGGTGTCCTCAACTTGTCTGAGGCCCCTCAGCCCAGCAGAGCCCACCTCGCCCTGCATGTGGTCCTGGGGAGGGTCCTTGGCTAGGCTGGGGGTGGCGGGAGGGGGAGCATGGGCCTTGATGTGCCCGCAGCTCTCCCGTGACCCCATTCTAGCTTCGTTCTTTTTCCTCTGGGGGTCCTCAGCCCCTCTGTCCTCTCTCTCCCTCCAGCTTGCGGGGCCCAGTCTTGGGGTACAACTACACCAGTTACAAGAAGTCTCCTTATACCTGCCAGTCAAGTCTAGCCAATCAGAACAGTCCATTCACGGATCACTGTGGTTCACTGGGGGTGAGCATGTGACCGAAGCCTGACCAATGAGACTGGATTCTGGGAGTCTACTTGTCTCTGGCTTGGTCTTGTCGGGGAAGGGCTGGCCCTCACCGGGGTGTGCTAGGTTACAGCTGTGGCAATTCTCGGCTTCTCCTTGCCCTGCCCCTCTCGCTTCCCCTCCTCCTCTCGTTCCTCACAGCTGACGCCTCCCGTCTAAGGTCGGAGGACAGAAGGGTCTCCGGTGAGAAAGGAGGCCTCAGCTCCCTGTTTAGAGGTGAGGCTGCAGAGTGAGGCTAGTTACCCAACCATGCACTACGGGTCCCCCAGCCATTAGCCAGAGGGGGCACAGGATCCAGACAGAGTCGGCGCTCCGCCGCGCCCTCCCTGTTGAGATACCACTGTGGACAGGACGTCTCACTTCTATGGGCCTCAGCGAGTTGTCTGTAAAACTGGGGCAAGAGGGAGGCCTCACTCAGGAAATCCTTGAATGTCCAGAATCCATGTGCGGAGTCCCCATGCGGATGAAGCTTCGGTTGAACGCCCTCGGACTGGTGACCTGTAGTAACCCAGCTCAGCCAAACGGCCTTCATTTTGTTCAAAAACTGCCTTCTTGGTCCGCGTTCAACCCTGCCCGCAGCTGGCTGCCCCCTAACGCCACCCTCCTATCCTGACGGACTTGCACTTCTAGAGGTGTCTCCAGAGCGCCCCCCGTGGTGCTGCTTGTCCAATTAGCAAGAAATGCAATCTCTCCTGCCAGGCCTTGATTTACTGTCTGCAGATGGTTCTCGCTGCCCCTCCAGTCGTCCTGCCTGTCTGATAAGCAAAGAACGAAACCGGCTGGCCTTTCCCCGCTTCCGCCAGTCTTTGGCCATGAACTATGAAACTCCCTCACTTTGCTCTGGGTCCAGAGCTTTCCAGGCTAGAGCCCCCTCTCGGCCCCGCTGTTTCATAAAGGCTTATTATTAAAAGGTGTGTGACTTCATCTCACGCAGGTTAGATGGACCAGGGCTGTGAATCGTTATGCCTTCAGCTGGGGTGGATGACGGCAGACAGCAAACCCAACCTCACTGACACGGAGTCGGTTCTGACACGCAAAGCCCCTTATGGTGGCCCTCTGGATTTCTGAGGCTGTGAGGATCTTTGCGGACCCGTGTCTTTCTCCCATGAGCTGGCTGGTGGGTTTGGTCGGTGGCCCAGTGGGTGGTCCACGGCGCCAGGAGGGCTCCTACTGCACCTGCTGTGTTGGGGGCTGTCAAGTGGGTTTAGATTCATCGTGTCCCTGTCTCTGTACAACCGAACGGGACCCTGCTAGTCCTGTGCCTTCCTCACCATTGTCCTTATAGCTTCGAGCCCATCGATTTGACACGATGTCCATGCAGCCTGCTGCAGGTCTTTTTCGCAGCCCCAATCCCACACATGATGTCCTTCTCCAGGGGTACCGGAGTTCTATTGTAATGGGTACAAGAATGAAGAAAACATTCTAGATGGATTGTGGTGATGATCACACAACTCTTTTAAATATATTTAATCCCTTAGGTTGTCTGGTATGCTAATTAAGTGTCAATAACACTGTTAAGAAAGCAAACAACGAGAATGCGAGAATGCTAACAGTCGTGGGTGGAGTGGAGAACCATGCCCCTCGCCAGAAAACCTGTGCTTTCAGTGGTGCCCTTACAGGACCGTGCTGTTGCCCTCACTGTCCACTGGGGGCAGTGTCTGCAGGGGGAGGAGAGTGGCCTTAGATCAAGGGCCCAAATTCCGACTGTTCAGGATGGTGGGCTTTGGGGCAGGGGATGCGCAGGTGTGAAGGCTCTGAGGTAGGCAGCAGTGGGTAGAGCTTGCGGAGACATTTCAGTGGCACTGCCCAAATAAGGGTTGGAACTCCGGCCTCCCTACACCCTCCCTTCTACTACCCACAGAAGAACTGCTTCCTCTGGGTTAGACTTGTCATTCATGGAGTCAATCTGACTCACAACAACCCTATAGGACTGGGTAGAACTGCCACTGTGGGTTTCTGGGGCTATAAAAAACCTGGAGTAAAAAGCCTCCCCTTTCTCCTGAGGTGGTTTCAAACTGCTGACCTTGCAGGTAGGAGCCCAACACACAAATCACTACCCCACCAGCATTTCACTGGGCTAAGAGACTGAATTTGAAGAACACACTAGAGAATTCTGGGACCCTGATTCGCACAAAGGCCCTAGCTCTCATGGTGAAGACAGTGTCCAGGTGGAACCTGGAGTGGACCACCCAGCCCCTGTGGAGGGCCCCGGACACCCAGGTGGGCGGCAGGAGAGACCCAAGGGCACAGCGCAGCAGGGCCTGGCAGCCCGGCTGGGTGGGTGGTGGTGGTGGATGGGCTCAGGCCTGCAACAGCCAAACGCCTGCGCACCCTGGTGGAGTTGGAAGCTAAAATAGGACTCTAATTTGGGGGCCTGAGTGAGTGGGAGTCATTTCCCTGCCAGATGGAAGAGGCTGCCTCAGTGTCTTCAAGGCTGGGCTCCCCACCCACATGGGAGTGGCAAGGTGGGGACCCTGATGGCGGGCTGGGTGGCAGAGGGACACAGGCCCAGAGGCCAGCAGCTGCTGAGGGGCCTGGGAGCCTGGTGCTGCATGCATTAACTCCTGAAGTCTCACCCGCCCCCGGGGACCTGGGAGCTGGGCTTTCCCCATCTGTCAGCAGAACGCACGGGTTCAGAGAGGCCAAGTCACTGGTCCAAGGCCACTCAGCCCCAAGTCGCAGCAGCAGGATTTGACCCAGGTCTGGATGATGCTGGAGACTGGGCACCCAACCATAGTGGTCTGCCTGAGCATGACCCCAAAGCGCAGAAGGAGCCCCTGTTCCTGAGCACTTGCTGTGGGCTGGGCCCCCGAGCTCTGGCAGGAGGCCGTTGGTGGAGCCATTTCATAGATGAGACAACGGTCACCAGGCTGTCTGTCCTCCCACCCCCAACCCTGGGCATCTGAGTGTGACACAGGGAAGTCCCTGGCCCTCTCAGGCTGCAGTTTCCCCATCTGTAATCTTAGGAGGTGGAAGGAGTCAGGCCCCAAAGGGCCGTGTGTGTGTGTGTGTGTGTGTGTGTGTGTTAAGGGGTGGTGTGCTTATAGAGATCTGGTGGCAGGGCAGTCAGATGGCACAGTGTTTCCCATGCCTGACTTGTCCCCCTACTGCCACTAGCAAACCCATTTTCCAGCTCAGTAAGTGAGGCCCTCTGACTGCTGGCCAGGGGAAGCCAAGGGACATTGTGGGGGCTGGGCCTGGACTCTGCGGTACAGGTACAGGGTCTCCAGGTTGGAAACCGCCAGGTGGAAGTGGCCCTGTTACAGTGAGGCTCAGACTTGGGAAGGAGACAGCTCTAAGACCCCACTTCAGGCAACAAAGCTGATGAATACTCCTTGACTGCCTCCTGGTCCCTTGAATCAGATTCCCCTGCTGCCCCCAGCAGCAAGGCACCAAGCCGCCCCCGTTTGGCCCCTACCTCCTGCAGTTCGGACCATAGATCCCCTTGTGCACCTTCGCAGTGGGAGGAGGGGGCACCTTGCCAGTGTCACACTCAACTGTCAGTGCTCCTGTCAGCTGAGAGGACAGATCCACTTCATCCCGCCCAGTTCCTGTCATACATTTTCCCCAAGCCCTCCTTCCCCCCTCCCCTGCTGTGACACCTCTCGCATCTCCCAGGGGCTGCCTGTCACCTCTGAGCCCAGAAAGGACTCCTCTGTCTGCTGCCCGAGAGGGAGGTGGGTGGCCCCCTGAAGCCCAGCTCCCTGCCTCTGCCACCTCCATCAGTCACACCTCTGAGACCACCCATGGCGCCCCACTGCTGGCAGACCAGGCCCTCGATCTCCAAGCGGCCACGGTGACCTCCTCAGCTAGCCCGACCCCCTATCAAAAGTTACTGCCCCTGCTCACCTACCCACCAGACACCTCCTTCCGCCTCCTCTACTGTAAGACCTGGGGGCGGCACAGATTTGCTCTGTGACTAGGTTTATACCAGTCACCCCTCTGAGCCTCCTCATTTGTAAAATGGTCTGAGGACAGACTCCACCTCACAGGGTTGATGGGAGGTGGTAGCTGAGAAGCCAGAGGTGCTTTGTAACTTAGTGCCAGTGTGCAGTTGTCACTGCCCCTGTCCCTGTCCTCACTGGCTTACACTGCAGGCAGGAGCTGGGACAAGACTACCACTTGTCTGCACCCCAGGACTCCAGGGACAGATATCAGCAGACTATCTCAGGCCTGTTCCCACACCCATACACCTGGGGCCTCTGGGCTGCTCTCTGCTCACTCCCAGCCAGCCAGGGATCCGGGGTCTCTTGGGGCAGCCCCTGAAAAAGGCTCTGTAGGGAAGGAGGGTCCTGCCGTGAGGGGACGCCCCAAACTGCCCGCACTCCTGCACATTCTGGGGTGATCTTGGTCCCCCAGATTCTCGTATGTATTTCTTGGGGCACCTCACCCCGACTCGACACCCCCACAACAATTCTCACTCTCCCACGTCCCCTCCCCCACAGCCCTTGGGTTTCCCTCCCCTTATTCCTAATGCCCGCCCCTCCCTCCTCTTGGCTGGATGCCCAAGTGATTCTGCAGCCAGGATGGGCCAACCCAGCTTCTTCCCAGGGAGGCTCAGGCCTGCGGTGTGAGGGGACACTGGTCCCCTTGGCCATATGGCACCCGCGATCCAACCTCAGACTTGGTTCCCTGCCCCTCTCGGCCTGGGGGGCTGGCTTCTATGGACATACTGTCTGCTTTCCGCTGCCCCTCCTTGTCCACCCCTCCCTAGCCATGGCCTCCCCAGCCTCATCTCCGGCTCTCTCCCTCTTCCCTGTCCCTGCCACCATCGTGCATGCTGTCTGTCCCCCCATCACGTCACCCACCACACCTGGGCCTCTTCCTGCCTTCTCACATCTCCACGGGCCCTCCATGAGCGCCTGCCCCAACCACCAGGAGGAGGGCTGCAGACAGGCCTGGGGCAAGTTCTGGAGGCAGGCAGATTCAGGGTGGGGTGGGGAGCAGTCCATTGAGTCTCCGTTCCACTTATTAGGGAACCCCCAGGGAACACGGGGATGGTGCTGGCCTCAGGATCCTCATTGCCAAGAGCTGTATCCCAGGTAGGGGCCATCAGGAACTTGCCTTTCAGTGATTGTTCCAAGCACACACCCCCATTGCACCTCACCTCAGTTCCCCCATACGTAGGCCACCTACGGAGGCCTCTCTTGGATGCCCTCCCTGTGAGATCTCTGGGTCACCTGCTATGTTGTCATGCTTCCCCCAGTGGACAGGGTGGCAACCATAACCAGCAGCAGAGAGGGTCAGGGACTTGCCTAATGGACTACCTGGTGTAGGCAGAGGACTCGGCCACAGGCTGGTTGCGGCACGCCACCCCCAGTGTTGTAGCGCTGCCCCAAGCCCCGGGGACATTGACATTGTTGCCTCTCCAGCTCCTGCAGCAGATCGTGTGTGGTGAGCTCCCGAAAGAGCGTCAGAAAAGTCCCTTGGTGTCTGTGATGGGGGTGTCTGTGATGGGGGTGGGGGGGGTGATGTGAGCAGGCAGGTGGAATCTAGACAGATGCCGCTCTCCCTGCCACCCCTTCCCTGCCTATAGGGCAACGGTTCTCAACCTGTGGATCTCAACCCCTTTTTTTTGGGGGGGGGGTTAAACGACCCTTTCACAGGGGTTGCCTGATTCATAATGGTAGCAAAAAGACAGTAATGAAGTAGCAACGAAAATAATTTTCTGGTATGAAGAATGGTATGAAAGGGTCGCGGCATGAGGAAGGTTGAGAACCACTGCTCTATGGGAAGTCCCAGGAGCTTGGACACCAGCTTCGGGGCGGTTAGGGAGTAGAGGGAGGGATGAGCCCCTAGGGTATGGGATGGCAGGAGCAGGATGAGGGCAGACACGGGCTTTTTCCACACTTGCCAAATGTCGGGTCTGTTCTCCTCACTCTCCCCACGACCGCCTGTCTGCCAGGGATCAGAGACCTCGGTAGATAGGCCAGGGCCACGGGGACATAAGGTCCAAACCCTTCATTCCGAAGACTGGGGAGACTGAGGCCCAGAGAAAGGACAAGATTACCCAGAACCACACAATGAGCATGCGTCCACACTCCTTCAGCCTCCCCGGTCCTTAGATCCTGAGAGCTAAGTCATCCGTCAGAGACCCCTTTTTGTCTAGACTGCCAGGAAGCTCAGATTTTCATCTTTAAACTCTGTTTTATTTTATAAGAGCATCAACATCCTTTCCAGAATTCAAAGGGTTATGGGAGTTCAGTAATGGACCCACGGTTGTGGCCTGCCCGGTCGCCTATGGGATTTCCCGTCATCTGTCCCTCACTTCCTGTGGTACCCAAGAAGGGAGGTGGATCTCTCACTGATGTGTACACTGAGCCACACCCACCTCCCCAGCCTCCCAGGGTGGCTGTGAGGGTCCAGTACCACAGCCTTCACAGCCACTAAACCACACAAAGGAGCCCAGGGCTGCTAACTGAAAGGGCAGCAGTTTGAATCTCCACCTCCTCCGTGGAAGAAAGACGTGGCGGGCTGGCTGCTTCCGTAGCGATTCGCAGCGTTGAAAACCCCACAGGGCAGTTCTGTTCCATCCTACGGAATTGCTATGGGTCGGAATGGACTTAGCAGCAACAGCTTTCTTAAAGATCGGAAAATCAGCTCAGAAATATGAAACAGCTTGCCTGGAGTCACACAGCTTGGAAGGGACAGAGGCAGAATTCAAACGCAGGGCCCACTGGTTCTCACACCTGGACTTTTGTGGGTCTGTAAACATGCAGTGATTTAATGTGACGCATAACGTTTTTAACGGCTCCTGCCTCCAACGTGGGCAGCCAATTCCCTCGACGTTGTCTGTCTTTACTCTGGAAGCTCTCTGAAACCTGTTCCCTTCAGGAGACCCTGCTGGTATTTGAAATACCAGTGGGCTAGGTTCCAGCATCTCAGCAACGCTCGAGCCACGACAGCGTGACAGACTGACAGACAAGCGGTGGGCGCTGAATAAGGAAGACCGAAAAAGCATCGCTGTGTTTGAGGGGTGGTGCTGGCAAAGAATATAGAAAGTACCACGGACTGCCTGCCAAAAGGAGCAACAAAGCTGTCTTGGAAGACGTGGAGCCAGAGCGCTCCTTCGAGGCAAGGATGGCGAGACTTCATCGCACACTCTTCGGATGGGTTGTCAGGAGAGGCCAGTCTCTGGAGAAGGATGGACACCACGGACTGACCCAGTGGCTGCCACCATGGGCTCGAACATGTGGACAATGTTGGGGATGGCTCAGGACCAGGCAGTGTTTCGTTCTGCCGTGCACGGGGTCGCTATGGGTCGGAACAGACTCAGCACCGAACAACACCACCAACAAACATGTACCTAGAGGCTGGTGCCCCTGTGTCCACTACGCTTTTGGTGGGGAGCCCCTGGAGAAGCTGAGGGCACTTGGTTCCACACTTTGAAACCTACGTCTGCATCGTCGTTGTAGAACGTTCTAGACCGACCCTGGGAGGCTGCATCTGAACAGAGTGAGCATGTCCCCCAGAATCCCAGCTACCTTTTAAAATTATGTTTAGCTCGAGCAAGGAGCTCTAATAAACCTTGAAACAAAAATGGGAAGAAGATGATTGAGTGAAGATGATTGCACGATATTTGGATCCAGTTGATAAAACAAATGCATGGAGATATTCGAGGCAGCTCTGTGTACCATGGATTGGGATCGGAACCCTCCTGTTGCCCGGCAGTCGAGAAGCCTAGGTCAGCATGGCTGACCTCACTGGCCCTGAGTCCATGCCAACTCCTAGTGCCTCTCCAGGACTAGGTAGAAGTGCCCCTGTGGGTTTCCAAAACGGTAACTCTTTCCCGGAAGAAAGAGCAAGTCTTTCTGGGAGTGGAAAGCCCAGCTCTCCCTCAGAGGAGGGTCTGGAAGTTTCTAACTGCTGAACTTGCCGCTAGCAGCCCAATGTGGAACGCACTTGGCCTGCAGGCAGGGACAACTTGCTTTGATGCTCTATGGTCTCCGTCTTGAAGCTCTTAGTCTTGCCTCTGAACTTGCAGTTTGAACGTGGGGATCGAGGAGACCCTGGCGCCTGCTCAGAAGCGGAGCTGGGCATCGGAAGAAGGACCGGGCTGAAGACTCCCTCACTACCCAGAAGTCAGTGCGGCGGGGGGTGGCTGGGGGCAGACTGAGCGAGAACAAGAGAACATGTGAAGTCCCAGGAATTCCGCCCCAGGACAGCCTTGCAGCCTAGTGAGGAGGGACACAGAGGGACAGGACTGGAGAATAGGACTTTCTAGGTCCTTGCTACTGCTCCTGATTTTCAGAAGCAAGCAGAGCGGTGGAGGGGGGAGATGGGGGTAAGGGGGGAGGATGCGGGCGGGGTGGGGTGGGGTGGGGGGGTGGGGACAGAGGTGAATCCAGCTGGAAATAGGCTGGAGGCAGGCCTGGGTGAAGGGAGGAGGGCAGACTTGCCATGCCCCCTCCCTCTCTCACCCTTCCTCCCTTCCCTCTCTCCCTCTCCCCTGCCCAGGCTTTCCTTCCACCCTCCCAACTGATGACCCTTCATCCCATTCCTTTAGCCCCAAGCCCCCCTCCCCACACCCTTCCACTTCCCCATCTCCTGCACTCCTGACTCCATCCTCTACACCCCATCCCCTGCATCCACCCTCAACCCATCACCGACACCCCACCCCATCTCCTGCGTGCCCCCCCCTCTGTGGCAGTGGAGGGTGGGGACAGAGGGAGGGAGTGCCATGCCTCTGCCAGACTCTGCAGGCAAGATGCTGGGGTGGGTGAGGAGGGCTGAGTTAGGAGGGGGAGGCGGGCCTCCAAGGCCCCTTCAGCCAGCCCCAGTCTCTTTGATGCCAGGCTCAGTGACATCTGAGGTTCTGACGCCCCCAGAAGCTGAGACTCCCTGATTCTCCCCATCTCCGCACACGCCGCCAGGACCTGAGTGGGGTGAGCAAGATCAGAGGAGCTGCGAGTGGGGAGGCAGGTGGGAGGCTGTGGAGGGGGAGCAGGGGAGCAGGAAGGTGAGTCAGCAGGGCAGAGCCAGCAGGAGTTTGCAGGGAGCCTTGTCATGGGAGCACCCGCCCCCCACACACAGCACTGGGGCTGGCTCTCTGCACCCTGAAGCTGCGCCCCACCCCCAGTTGTCTCCGGAGCCCACCCACTGCCACACCAGGGTTCCACTTTGACCTCCGAAAGGCCTGGCTTGGGGCTCTGGATTGTTCACAGGTGAAGGGAGGGACACGGCCCCTTCGAGGGGAATGACTGTTACAAGAGACTGAGCAAGTAGCAGGCTGTGATAGCTGTGTTTGTCACCATCATGTCACCACGTCATCCGGATAGGAGGCCCTCGTAGGTGGGTCCTGCACATACCCCTCCCGCCCCCTGCACCTTACAAAGGGTGCCCTGGGCAACCTCTGAGGTCTAAGCGGAAGGGGGGGCTGCATCCAGTGGCCAGGACCTTGGGCCCTTCAGTCCCTCCTCCCCAGGTGTCCTGAGAACCGAGGTTGGGCTCCAGGGACCTTTCTGAGTGTGGACAGATGGGCCACTGAGCGTTTCTCCTGCTGAGTGGCCCCTGCAGAGGCCCCTTGGTGGCCTCTGAAGGTCACCAGTGCATTCTGGGTAGAGTCACGGGAGGAAAGGAGACAGCTCCTGGCCCTCTCTTGGCACTTACCTTGGGGAAGTGGGGGTTCAGGGGAAGCAGGCCTTTCAGCCTCTTGACAATCCTCACCTTGTTTCAAGCCAACACCCTAGCTCGCCGGGCCTCAGTTTCCCCACCTGTCACGTGGATCCACTATCCTTTCCTAGCTGCCCGCTGGCGTGTGGTGAGCGTGTGTGGAAATGAAAAACAACCTCACGCGTAATCTGTAGGAGGTGCTTGCAGAAAGAGGTCACCTGGGAAAGGTGGTCATTCACAAGGCCAGTCACCTGGCCCCTCGTTAGGTGAATCAGTCTGCTGGCTCCCGGGTCTCCAGAAAGAGCTGCCCCTTTGGGTAGAAAGAGGAGCCCTGATGGTGGAGTGGTTATGCGTTGGGCCACGAGGTGTGTGGTCGGCAGTTCGAGACCACCAGTTGTTCCTTGGGAGAAAGACTGGGCTTTTTACTCCTATAAACAGTTACCGTCTCAGAAGCCCACAGAGGTTGCTATGGCTCAACATTTGATGGCAGTGAGTTTGTGGGTGGAAACTCCTGGGAACAAGGAGGGTGCCCTCTGCTTCCTTACGGCCCCTGTGCTGGCTGTGGACAGCAGCCCGCCTGGGTCTGTGCCAGATTGGTAGGTACAGCCACAGTTCTGTCCTCTGTCCTCCATGATGTGACTTTTCAGCCCCCTGACATGATTGGCTCTGGTAACATAGTGGGTTCTTACTTGTTGGGCTGCTAATCACAAGGTCAGCAGTTCAAAATCACTGGCCTTCTGCTTGGGGAAAGATGGGGCTTTCTACTCCTATAAAGAGGTGCAGTCTGGGAAACCCACAGGCGCAGTTCTACCCTGTTCTGTAGGGTCGCTGTGAGTCAGAACTGACTGGAGGACAGCGAGTTTGGTTTTTGGTTTTAGCAGGATCCACAAGGTATCCCCCCACCCTTGCCTCGGGCTAATGTCGTGACTTGGATTGGCCAATAGGATGCAGTCAAAGTGACAGCATACACCAGTGAGGCTAGGCCTCAGGAGACCGGCTGCTTCCGCCTTCTTAGACTGCTGTGTGGAGGCCAAGCCTGGAAGCTGGTGCGGCTGCAGGAGGCTGGGCGGACCCTCCAGGACACCCAGGCTGATGGGTGGGCAGGGCCCCTGACAGGGCAGCCAAACCTGGCTGCCTGAGGGGCCCCAGGCAGCACCGCATAGCGTCGCTCTTAACGTTGGGAAACAGCAGATCACTGCTCACTGCTGAAACCACCATACTTGGGGAGGCCATGGCCCAGTGCAGCCTAACTGTGCGGGTGGGGGGGCGGTGGTGAGAGGCCGCTGGGAGGGTTATCTCTGCATGCAGCAAGGAGATGGCTAAGTAGCACTTGGAGCAGCCTCACAACTGACTGGAGAGCCCTTCTCTCCAACTTCACCAGCCCAGCACGTGTGCGCACGCGTGTACGTGTGCCTAGGGTGTATGTGTAGGGGTGTGAATCAGGTGGTTCATTCCCACTTCCCCTCCAGGGGTTGGCGGACACCCACTGGCCTCTTCCTGCCCATCATCTCGTGGAAGGGAGGCATGGTCAGGCCCAGTCTACAGGTCATGAACCTGAGGCCAAGGACCAACAAGCAACTGGCTGACAGCCACATACTAGTAATGTGCCCTGGTGCCAACTCAGGGTCCCAGGAAGCAGGATGCTGGTGAAAAACGGTCCCTCTCCTGGCCCTACCAAGGACCAGCCTCTCTGAGAGCCACACCCACGTTCTGGCTTCCTTCCCTCCCTCTCTCCCATCCCTCCAACTTTAACCAGCCTGCCCTTCCTGGGCCATATACTTTATTAAAAATATATCATTACAAACTCCGTTGTCCATCGGGCTGGGGCTGGAGGCCGGGAGGGACTGCAGGGAGGGCCAAGCCCTCGCCTATCTCCTCGGGGCACCCAACCCCAACCCCATTCCAGGGTCATCACGGCTGGCTCTGGTGGGCTGGGGGCTGGGCGGGAAGCGGGGAAGTAGGGGGCGTGGCCAGCTGGGCAGGGCGGGGATGGGCTTTGGCCTGCCGCTGGAGAGGAGGCTGGGGGGCGGCGGGGGGCGGGGTGCACAGCGAGGGACTACGTTCACCTTGTCCCTCAGGTAAAAATGGCAGAAAGTGACGGGAGGGAGGCCTATGCCTCGCCCTTTGTGGATATTTACAAAAGAAAGTCGTGAGCAACAGGTCACAGTCATGCAAAGAAACGCACCCCCCTCCCCCTCCCTCCCTAACCCCTGGCCCACCCGGCACCCCTGACGCCCACCCCCCCCAGCAGTCCAGCCGCCTTCCCCAAGGTCCTGAGAGCAAAGGGGCCCGAAAGGGAAAGGATGGTGGCCTGGGGTCCCCGAGCCTCCTGGGGGGCGGGGCTGGGGGGACCCGGGGCGGCCCTGGCCCGGCTCACTTCAGTCTGTGCTCTGGGGCTGGCGGGAAGGGGGTCTCCCAGTCCCAGAAGGTCCCGGGAGCCAGGGTCCGCTCTGTCCTGAGTGTGGGTGGGGGTGGCCTCACCCCCCGGCAGGGGCTCGGGCGGAAGCGGCGAGGGCGGGCCCGGAGGTCAGATGGCCGACTCCCTGCGGTAGGAGATGTTGTCCAGGGGCAGCGTGGCCTGCATGCGCTCCAGATCCAGGTGGCTGCCGAACTCCAGCATCCGGATGATGCCCGCCTCCTCCTTGGAGCCCGCCTCCAGACCTAGGCCGGCGGCCACCGCCGCCGCCGCGGCGGCCTCCTCCTCCATCTCCTCTTCCTCCTGGCTCAGGAGGGCCAGCTCGTTCTCGTAGCAGAAGGCACTGGGCGGGGGCGGCGGAGCGGGCAGCACGGTGATCTTGCTCTCCTGCAGCGCGCGGGCCGAGCAGCAGGGCGTGCCCGCCACCTCGTAGGTCTTGTGGAAGCGCGAGTAGTCCACCTTGTAGTGGCTCTTCTCCTCGAAGACCACGGGCTCGAAGCGGTGGCCCCACAGGATCTCGCTGGCCAGGTAGGAGCTGCGGGCCTGGGTGGTCATGGCGGTGGCCTCCACCATGCCCTCCAGGATGACCACGATCTCGAAGTCCTCGGCCTCCAGCTCCTCCTTGCCCATGCCGTAGAGCGGGCTGTCCTCGTCGATCTCGTGGACGATGATGATGGGCGACACCAGGAAGATGCGGTCCAGGCCGATGTCGTAGCCCACGTTGAGGTCCCGCTGGTCCAGCGGCAGGTACTCGCCCTCCTGGGTCATGTAGGGCTTGATGAGCTGGGCGCGCACGTGGGCCTCCACGATGTGGCTCTTGCGCAGGTTGCCCACGCGCCACATCAGGCAGAGCTTGCCGTCCCGCACCGAGATGACCGCGTGGTGGCTGAAGAGCAGCGTCTGCGCCCGCTTCTTGGGCCGGGCCATCTTGGCCATGATGGTGCCGATCATGAAGGAGTCGATGACGCAGCCCACGATGGACTGCACCACCACTGCTATCACGGCCAGGGGGCACTCCTCCGTCACGCACCGGAAGCCGTAGCCGATGGTGGTCTGCGTCTCCACGGAGAACAGGAAGGCGCCCAGGAAGCCGTTCACGTGCATGATGCAGGGCTTGGGGGCCACGGGGGAGGCCCCGCCCCCGGCCCCGCCCCCGCCCGCCGAGGGCCCCACGGCGCCGGCCTCCAGGTCACCGTGGAAGAAGGCAATGCACCAGAAGAGGAGGCCGAAGAAGAGCCAGGAGACCAGGAAGGCCGCGGAGAAGATCATGAGCATGTAGCGCCAGCGTGTGTCCACGCACGTCGTGAAGATGTCCGCCATGTAGCGCTGCGACTTGTTGCTCAGGTTGGCGAAGTACACGTTGCATTGGCCGTTCTTCTTGACGAAGCGGTTGCGGCGTTTCCGCCGGGGCACGTGGGCCTGCCCGTTGCGGCTGTGCCCGTGCATGTCCTGTCGCCGGCGTGGTCACGTGGGGAGACGCAGGGCCTGTGGAGCAGAAGGCAGACACTCTGCGTGAGATGTTGGGACCCACCAGGGGCTGCCCCGGAGGGGAGGCCCGGGACCCCAGGGCCTGCGTTCCAACCCCAGCCCCCTTCCTTCCGCCCTGGCAAGGCAGGGGGGTGAGAAGGGGTGCGGAAGCCGAGGTCCCCAGCATGCGGGCCGGCCTGGGTCCCAGCCCCTCCATCCCTGCCTCAGCGGTTTCCTGACACCATCATGCCTGCCCCGTCCTCGGCTTGGGTCACCCAGGGACCAGCCATTCGCCTGTGCGGCCCCAAGACCAGGAGTCCGTGACTGTTGACAGCCCAATGAGCGGCTGGGGCAACAGGCCCAAGGATGGCAACAGTTGTGAGGCTGGCGCAGGGTAGGACAGCATTTGCCCTGTTGTGCATGGGGTGGCTGAGCATCAGAAGGGATTCGGCAGCACCCCACAAGAACACACTTTCATCAAGTGCAATCCGTCTTCGAATGCTCAGTGACCTGTGTGGCCAGAGGCCTGCGGACAGCAGGAATGCAGAGAACTTCCAGAGCTGCAGAAGCACCCTCTCCTTGATGCTGTGACACCCTACCCCACTTTGGACCCTTCCATCCCAGTGTGGCCCTGAGTCTCTGGCAGAGATTCCTGTCCCCAGACTTGTCAGGAACAAAGGTGGTGGCGGTGGAAGTGGAAGTGGAGCCAGCGCAAGCTCCCATCCTTGGCCTGTGCGCGGGACACTGCTACCTACCCTCAGGCAGCAGGTGGGGACCTGGGACTCGGCAGGGAAGTGAGCAGCCCAGGGTCACACGCTGGGGAAGAAAGTGGATGCAAACTTAGGTGTGACTCAGGCCTCCTCGGCCCCCTGTGGATGCGGCCACAGGGTGGGGAGTGGGGGCAGGGTGGGGGCGGGGACAGATGATGGACATGCCACTAGCCTATATGTGGCCCTTTTCAGCTCTTGGAGCCTCTCTGTTTCCTCATTTGTAACACAGGGCTCAAAACTCCTCTCTTAGAAGAGCTAAGGAGCCATCCTCCTGCCTGGGAGTCCTGGGGGCTGCGCACCACAAAGCCAGCCATTTAAAGTCAACAGTCACTGCATGGGACAAAGATGGGGCTTTCTACTCCTGTCAAGAGTTGCAGTCTGGGAAAGCCCCAGGGGCAGTTCTTCCCTGCCCCCTGGGGTCCCTAGAAGGCTGCAGTGACTGGGGAGTTTGGTTTGGGGTGAGCCCTGCTGCCTGCCTTCCCGCTCTGTCAGCGCCCCCAGCTGTCGCTGCAAAGGTGGTCCACCCAGCAGCGGGTATTCCAGCTGGGCCCGTGGAGGGGAGCCCTCCCTCATCCCTCTCCTCCACTGGGGCCCCAGGGGCGACAGGGCTTGGGGGGGATGGGAGTGGGCAGAACTGGCAGGGCCGGCCCAGGCCCGGCTGCGGGTAACGTTTTGGCCCAGAATTATATAAGGCTGCAAGTTTCTATTTTCTGTCCTATTCTTCTTCCTGATCTAATTGTGCATCTGTGGCAATGTTTATACACTTCCCTGCTTCAGGACAACTCCGTTGCCGCAGCAACCGGTGCGCGCCAACGCTGTAATTTAGAGATCAGATCAACAGCTCCAGCCTGCCTCTTCCTCAGCCCAGACATTCCGCTCTGGCCCAGGGAGAGCCAGCCCTGCCCCCACTCCTTCCCTTGGTCACCCCAGCCGGTCTCCAGGTGTCCCCCACACCTTGGAAGGAGATCGCATAAACTTGGGCTTGGATGTCAGCTCCGCATGTGACTCCTGTGAGCCTGTTTCCTCCTCTGGAAGGGCCAGGCTAAGGAGACTGTCGGAAGCTCACAGGTAGTGTGGTGGTGGCCTTGGACTCAAAGCCAGGCTCTTAGGTCTCACTACAGCCAGGACAGGGGGACGTCTACCCAGAGGGGCCTGTCAGCCAGGTGCTGGGGCCTCACCTGCTACCCCCATCAGTGAGCTGAAGTGATGGCCTGGTGGTCAAAGCCCCAGGATCAGCCCTGAGGCTCCCCATGTCTCCGTCCCATCACTCACTCCACCCTTAAGAAATCCTAACCCTAACCCCATCCCCGAACACATCCCAACCCCAACACTCATACTTACTCCGACCCCTGTATCCATCTCCAATCCCAATACACATTCCTTCCCTAATGGCAACACTCATGCTCAGCCCCTGAGCCCCAACATCCCCAGCTCCCCGACATGCAGCCCAGTAAGGCAGTTGTACCCCACCCACACTGTGCCCCCTTCCAAGGACACAGCGTTTTAGGTCCCTACTGTGTCCCAGGCCCTGCGCTGACTGCTTGGCTGGCATCACCTTGGCCATGAGTGAGTTCTTAATAGTTGGCGCATCCTGGACCCCAGAAATGGAAAGCTGCCTCCGAAGGTGTCCTGAGATCCCCGACCCACCACCCTGCGCCGAGCAAGAGAATGGCCACCCTGAAGACACCTGGCTGGGGAGAGCCCTGCACCTTGCTGGCCGATGGGCGGGCAGGAAGGAGACGTTCACCTGCCAGCGCGCCGGCCGGCTGCACAACGCTGCTACCCAATGGACAGAGCTGGTCCTGCTTTCAGTGACAAGCCCCAGGAGCTGGTCAGGGTTCTTGTTTGTCCCAGGGGCTTCCCAGGAAGCGGGCACACTGCAGAGGGGGCCGGGAGAGAGGCAGGGGAGAGGTGCCACCAGCAGCCTCCTGTGCGGATACCGATCGGACTCTTTGAAACAGGAGCCTGGTTATTTAGGTGCCTGCATTCTGTCTCTCACTTGTCAGGCCGTGGTGGCTTGTGGGTGGCTGTGAAGCTACCGGTATTCCAAACAGCAACGGGGTCACCCACAGTGGACAGGATTCCGCAGTGCTTCGGTACTAAGGAAGAGGAAGAAAGGTCTGGCAATCTGCTGCGAAAATTGGCTGATGAACACGGCAGAGATCTCAGCCGATGAGCCCCCAGGGCTGAGACGTTCATATGCACCGTGGCCACAGAAATGGACACACCAGCAGTCAGGAAGATGGTGCTGGGCAGGGCAAGGCTTTGCTCTGTTGTTCATGGGGATGATGAATCACGTCCGCCTAAAACCTCATTTCCCAAGCTGATCCTTCCACTTGGGAACAAGTGTTCGGTAAATCCGTGCAGGGGGTACCTTCAGTTCATCTCTTACCAGAGTTACAAAGGGCAGAGGAGGCACACACAGACGGGGGAAGACAGATGCCAACACATGCCAGTGGCCCGGGAGTGGCAGCTTCCAAGATCCCAATAGAAGAGGACCTCCCTCCAGAGTTAACCACAAGGTTCGCGGTTCAAACCCATGAGCTGCCCTGAGACAGAAAGATGAGGCTGGTCTGTCAGCTTCCAGAGAGATGTATTGCCTCAGAGCCCCTGTCTAGGGTCGCCATTGGTTGGAATCGACTGGAAAGCACTGGGTTTGGGTTTGAACTGAGAAAATCAATGCCTGCTTGCTAAAACCATCCCCTGTGGCATTGTTGTGGAAGCATTAAAGAGCCAGAGCAGGGGCTGGTCTGTTGGGCACAGGTGACCAGGAGCCAATTGGCTGGCAGCTAGCAGCATTATGCCTCCAGTCACAGCTTTTCTGGAAGGCCAAGGGGGATCTGATTCTCCTTGCAAAGAAGGGGGCCTGTTGGCAAGCAGTTTCTGGGGTGAGGACCCCACTTCTACATGTACCTCTCCCCCTAACTGCAGCACTCACACACCTGCCTGGTCCCTGTGACACTGAGCGGCCCCCCGTGGACCTCTGCTCCTCCTGACCTCCAGCCCAGGGGGCTCCTGCCAGCCTCCCCCTGCTGAGGGCTCCTGGAGGGTCCCGGCACCAGCACACCATTATGGAAGCAGAGGGTGGGGCTGGCTGGCAGCCCATGGCAAAGAGGACAAGAAGGCCGATGGCCCGCAGCTGGCACCTTCTAGTGCTGTTCTTGAAGCGGCAGGCACGGGTGCTGGCTTTTAGAAATGTGAATGAACGTCAAAATCCTTGGTACAGTGAGGAAGGATCACTACGAGGTCGGTCACGGAACTCCCTGTCTGGCTGAGCCAGCTCGGCTCAAGGGGGCCTGGTGGACACCGAAGGATGAGGGACATGCTGCCCGCTCCGGCGCCTAAGGAACCCTCACAGAGTGGGAGGCCACCGTGCTGTGGTGACCTCCCACGTCTGCACGTCCCTAGTAAAGGCTTCATTCAGCAACTAGGGAAACTGAGGCTGAGGTGGGCAAGCGAAGGTGATGTCCTGAGCTCTCTCATCCTTCCAGGGGAGGCAGGCAGGCCGGCCCCGCCTGTCACCGTCGAGGTTTTCCCTATGACGTGAAATGCCCCCTCCATACCCCATTGGCGTAGTGGTTACTCATTGGGCTGCTAACTACAAGGTCAGCTGTTTGAAACCACCAGCTACTCCTCAGGAGAAAGATGGGGCTTTCTACTCCCGCCAAGAGTTGCAGTGCCGGAAACCACGGGGGCAGTTCTATCCTGTCCTACAGGGTCGTTATGAGTCGGCATCAACTCAAGGGCAACGACTGAGGGTTGGTTGGTTTTTCGCTTGCCCATAAGTCCCTTTGCTAAAGAAAAGGCAGTAAAATGACTCTGTGGCTCCCAGCCCCCTGGGCAGGTTGCCAGGAATGGGATCTCCCTCTGCCCACTTCCCTTGAACCCATAGCACCCAGACAGAAACAGCAGCCCCTCCTGACACTCTGCAGGGGGGGGCCTGTATTCGGCTCCAAGCCAGGCTGCCAGGCCACCGGCCATCATGTCATATCTCGACCGTTAGCCTTAAGGGCTCAGCCCCAGGGCCTGGTCCCCTCACTGGGACCTCCCACTCAGTCACCCGGCCGGCCGCAGCCCCTCATCTACTCCACAAGTGCTTATTCAGCATCCGCCATAGCAACCAGCAGGGTCAGGCCCTCTGCTCCACAGCAGAGGTCGCACAGGCTGGGGCTGGGAAGGGTGTCCCACCCAGGCCCGGCCTCAGGCTCTCTACACAGTGCCCTGCGGCCCCTCTTCCCAAGCATGCTGGGTTGTGTTGTGGGCTGCAGCACTGGGCTTTGCTGCTCCATGGCCCCTGCTGTCTGTCTCACCATTCTGTACAACTCTGGGACCTCAGGGATCCTCATTCTCAGCTCTGTCCCCTCCTACCATGTCCTCTCTCCTTGGACCTCAGTGTAAGGGAGGTGGCGGGGCCTGCTCCCTGGGCCATTGAGGCACGTGGCACTGGCTTGCTATAGAACCCTGTGGAGGAGAGGGGCATAGGGTGGTGGCAGTGTGTCAAGTGGGACACATGATGGTGACCATGGTGACCACAGTGACCCTGGCCGGGCTTCCAGTCCTGGCTGCAGCCACTAATGGGGGCACCTTCTTTCCTTGGTCTGTAGCCAGGGGACCCACACACAGGGTGGGTGGTGACATCATGAAAAATACCAACAGACCCTACAGCGACATAGGAACAGGGTCACGAATCGATAGCTGTGTGTACTCCGTGTGTTCACCGTATTCATCGCAGTGCCATTCACAGTAGTGAAGAGATGTTGTTGTTGTTTACCAGGTTGTTGTTGGATGGTGGGGAGTCAGTCCCGGCCCACAGCGACCCCGTGCACAACAGAACAAAACACTGCCCGGTCCTGCACCGTCCTCCCAACTGTTCCCGTGCCCGAGCCCATCGGTGCAGCTGCTGTGTCCCCCCATCTCCTTGAGGGAGTCCCTTTGTCGCCGTCCCTCCACTTGATGAAGCAGGAGGTCCTTCTCCAGGGACTGGTCTCTCCTGACAACACATCCAAAGTACGTGACACGAATTAGTCTCGGTGTCCCTGGCCGTCCTTCCTCCAACACAGATCTGTTTGTCCGTCTGCCGGTCCACGGTGCTTTCCGCATTGCTCGCCAGCGCCGTCATTCAGACGCATCGGTTCTTCTCAGGTCTTCCTTATTCCGTGTCCAACTCCGTGGCACAAAGGCCACAGAGGGGACAGTGGCGGGGGCCGGACACAACTTATCCTCCGAGTCACGTCCTGGACTGAGGGCAATCGGCTGCACGAGGCTGCTTCAGAGCCAAGAGTGGGACAACCCAGGTGCCAGGCAGGCGTAAACCGGGGTAGGCACACACCAGGGGACTCGGCGCTCCGTGACAGAACAAGGGGTCCGTGAAACGCCCCGCAGCGTGCGTGGGCCTCGAGGGCGAGCCACAGAGGGAAACGCGTCCATCACAAAAGCCGGCGTGGTGCTCGGGACCACTGTCATCGGAGGGCAGGAGAAGGAAAAAAAATAATAATAAAAAATAAAAGGCAAGAGAAGGCCATCGCACGGAAGAAGAAAGACAAGGTGACGGCAAGTCACGGAATGAGGCAACAGGCCGGCACCTGGGCAAAGGCAGTGACCAGCGATGGGTGGGCGCTGCTGAGTCTGACCAGCGCCTCCCACACCTGGCCCCCAGGAGCTGGTAAGTCCAGGGAAGCTGAGTGGCACACAGTATCCCTGACCACCCAAAGGAGGCAGCCAAGGGGCAGTGAGAAGGGAGGGCTCCTTGGGAGAAGTGGAGAGAATGGGCCTGGCACTCGATCTTCCATCCCCAAGCGAGGCCTGCGGAGCCTACTCCCTGCTCCATCTCTCACCCTAACTCTGGGCAGGGTGGGAAGGGGTTGGAGGCCCCAGGCAGCTGAGTTCTGTCCGTCAAGGGGGGAACTGGGGCCCCAACCTGGCAATTGGGGTTCCCAGGTGCCTGTGGGCCTCAATAGGCCCCTGCTGTGCTGCACAGACCACTCCATATCTCCCTCTCTGCCCACTTCCCCAGTTCTGAGAACCCCATCTTCCCAGACTCCAGTGCTGCACCCTGGGCTCCGGAGCCTCCCAGCCGACTGCTTTCTGCCTGTGTGACCTTGGGCAACTTGCTCAGCCTCTCTGGCCACTTAAGGTTCTCCTCAGCCCCGAGTGGAACTAACAATAGTGCTTACTTCCTAAGACAGTCATGAAGAATTCATGGGATGATGCACACCACATGGCCGGCACAGAGTAAGCAGCGGCTCCCAAGACCCAGCCAGCTGCCCTTCCCCGGGACTCCCGGCCCCGATTTCAGCAGCAGCCCGAAGGCCTGGGTTGGAGCCAGCCCTGCCTCGCAGGCTAGCTGTGACTTCAGGCAAGTCCACCGACCCCTCTCCAGCCTCACTTTCTTCACTTGAAAATTGAACCCACTGCCATCCACCAGACTCAGAGCGACCCTTCATGGGGCTCCGGAGACTGAGAATCTCTGTGGGAGCAGTCAGCCTCCTCTTTCTCTCTCGGATCAGCCAGGAGGTTTTGAACTAGTGACCTGTGGTTAGCAGCCCAGTGCTCCCCACCACCGCACCACCAGGGAGGGCTGCCCTTAGGGCCAAAAGGAACCCAGTAAGCCTACCTGCTGGGTGCCCCCGTCAGATGGGCCTGCCGTGAAGCACAAGCCACACAGTGGGTGCTCAGGAAACAGGCTCCTCCCCCGCCATCTCCCAGTCCCGGCGCCCCACACCCGTCCCGGCAGCCACCCTGTGACACGGAGTGCAGCTGGAGCACCGCCCCTGCTGGCACTGCCCTGAGTGCTTCCAGCTGACCGATCGATCCCTGTAACTCACGGTGACCTCTGAGGGCAGCGCTGGAAGCAGCCCTGCTTTAGAGGTCAGAAAACGGAGGCACAAAAAAGTCAAGGTGCCGGCTCAGGGCCACACACGTTGAGCTGGACCCGGGCAGATGGGGCCCAGGCACACCCACGAGGCCCAAGCACATCTGCCTTCACCCAATAAACAGAGCAAAGCCTCCTGTGTGCCAGGCCAGCCGAGGCAGCAGAAACGGACTGGGGGAGGGATGCTGGATAGAGGCCAGACACATGGGTGACTCTGGGCCCCAGTGGAGTCATGAGCCACGTGGGGTGCGCGGGTCCTCCTTCCCTCCCTCCCTCCCTCTCTTCTTCCCACTCAGCAAGAAAATACTGGGCAGGTGAACAGGGCTCAAACGCAAGTTCTCAGCCAGGCTATCCAGACAGGGCCTCCCCCCAGGAGCTGATGGCCAGAGGATCCAGCCACCACCTGCTCCAAGCCGCTCCTGAGATGCACCCTGCCACTGCAGTGAAGTCCCACGGAGCCCGTCCTCACTCATAACAGTGCTGGGTCCAGCAACAGGAAGCAGTGCCCGGCCCCGCCACCCTCACAATCATGGCTGTGTCAGGGCCTGCTGTCGCCGCCACTGTGCCAGTCCGTCTGGTGTGGGGGCTTCCTCTTTTTCTCTGACCCTAATCCCGACCCACCACTCACTGTCGCCCCTCAGTGGGGCAAAGGACCTATTGCTTCTCTAAGTCCTTGGCGCCAGATGACAGATTTACTGCAGTTTGCGGAGACCAATAAAGAAGCGAGTAAGTCAAGACTGGGAGGGCTGGGGTCACAGAGAGCCTTGGCCTCAGGGCTGTCTCTCAGGGGCTGGTTACCCAGCCAGCAGAGTAAGCACGGACTTACTGGTGCTTGCTCACTCTTCTGTAGTGAGTTTCACAATGTCAGGGACATGGGATAACGTGTGGAGCCAGTCAGTACAGATGAGTACGAAGCACAAGCAAGCCTGCGCTTACCCTGCTTATTCAGGTAACAGGTTCAACCTCATTAAAGAGAAAGGGCCGTTGGGGAATGATACTAATACAGAATAGCCCACAGCCCGTTGTGAACAGTTGTATGTGTCTCGGTTGGGTTTTATTGGTTTGGTTTGGTACCACACCTTCAGAAAGCCCCCAGAAGTGAGCACACGTTTCCTTGCTGACTGGGCACCGCGTCCCTCGCAGGGACTGGAAATTCATAAAGAGGTTTTGACCCCGTGGGAAGGTGTAGAGGGGTTGGGGGAGGGGAGAAAGAGAGAGAGAGAGACTTAGAAGCAAAATCTTGGATGCAGTAATAAAATGTGAAATTGTTCACCACAAATTAGTAAGTAAGCACAAGGGATTCTGTATCTCCCTAGCTTATTGGTTAATCTGACATGGGTCATAATATGGTACATTCTTTGTGAGCCCTGTCAGTCACTGCAGGGGGCCATGGCACCCAAAGGAGCCATAAGAAGCCAGCAGGCTAGACAGTCAGGGCAACGGCTGGATGCTGGAGCTTGTGGCTGGTTTCCTGAAGGGGTAGTGGGAGGCCAGCCCCCTCCAGGTGGTCATCAGGTCAGAAACTTGGGCGGGGGGTGTGGACACCTCAACCTTGCAGCTGGTATCTGCTGATCAGATGGTCTGGAGGACAATGTCCTTTCAAACTATGAGCTCTGTCTTCTGGTGGCCAGGGTCCGAGAGCTAGCAAGTCCCGGAGGTGGCTGGTGATGAGTGGAGAGGCGGAGGTGTGAGGCCTGGATCCACCTCTATGTATTAGAGATTGGATTTCCAGGGGTCCTTTCCATACATCCTTCCACAGCCCAGACAGCCCCAGCCCTGGGGGTGCCCCAAAGGCAGGTGGCCCTTCTCCCCGCAGGGACCCTCGACCCTCCTTCCCTGGAACTGCCAGTGGAGTGGGGTCAAGCTCTGCTTCCTCACCAGGGCTGCTAGGACCTGGTCTGACCATCCCTCTGCCCACAAACTATCCACTTGCTGTGGACCTGACTCAGTGGTGCCCGTGGCCGGTTTGGGGGCGCGCTGGAGAGATGCTCTGTGGGCATGTTGTGGCACAGTAGCATTGCCCTGTGGTCAGCCTCGCTAAGGGTGACCAGATTATGCACACCAGGTCAAAGAGCTGTCCGGCCCGGCCCCTGGTTGTGAGGGTCAGTAAGACCGAATCCATTGTGTCGGTCCACCTCATGGGGGGGCTCCCTCTGACATCGTAAGGCCTCTGAGAAAGCGACCGCACCCACTGGCGTGAGGAAGAAGTGGGAGCTGGTCCGGAGAACTGTGTCTGTGTGAAAGGCGGGGTGGGGTGGGGTGGTGGGTGTTAGAACACTCCAGAAGGATCTGCAGTGAGGTTGGGTGGTGGGAGTCACGTGAGCAAGGGAGAAAGATGCCCAGGATGAGGCCCTGGGAGCACAAGGTTTCTCAAGGCCATGGGAGGGCTTGTGGACTTCATCCCCGGGCACCAGGAAGCCACAAGGCAGGGTTTTTGCCTGGGTTGGCCCTTTTCATGGTTCGTTGAAATCTCTCGGATGTACAAATGCTGGTAGAGACCATTGGCTCACCCCGGAGGCTCTGGCTACTGAGGAGTTCTGGCTACAGGGCCCAGTGGTAGCAGGCAGCCAGGGAGGAAGCTTCCCCTGCCCAGCACTGATGGTGGCTCGGAGGCACCATGGCCAGCTGCCATCACATCGATGCCAACTCAAGGAGACCCATGGGTCAGAGTAGAACTGTGCCCCGCAAGCTCCACAAGGGCTGCTTTCCCAGAGGATCACCAGGCCTTTCTTCCTAGACCCCCCAACCAGGCAGTAAAGCCGCCGTGCTCGCGAACCACTCCGCACCGCCCAGGGACAGCAGTGGGGCTGGAATTCGAAGCAAACAGTTTTGGGATACAGTGTGGCCTGAGAGCCCATGGGGTGAACGAGGAAGGTGGGAAGAGAGGTGGCCAGAGGATGGGGTGAGTGGGGAGCAGAGAGGGGAGCCTGAGGCCTGGGGTGACCTTAGAATGGGCAGGGGGAGCATCCACCCACAGCTGTTGAGCACCCCCAACCTGAGAGGTATTAAACCGTGAGGTCTTAGGCTCTTGGAGGAGATCGCCAGGGGGCAGGGTATTGAATGAAGGGAAGCCAGCCCTACACCTCCAGGAGAAACTGATGGAGGGGGCACAGCCAGAGGGAGGGAGGAGCCATGTCAGGAGGGCGTAGCCTCCGACCATGCAGGCGGAGGGCGATCAGGGCTGGACCACCCTACAGCCCCTGGCAACGGACTGTGTCCCTTTTCAACACATCCCTCTATTCCTGCTCAGCTCAAAGGAACCATGGTGTCTTTGTGATTAAAGGCTCAGCTGTTAACCAAAAGGCTGACGGTTCAAATCCATCAGCCGCTTTGCCAGAGAAAGAGATGGCCATCCGCTCCCAGAAAGATTCCAGCCTTGGAAACGCTCTGGGGATGTTCCACCCTGTCCTATAGGGACCTGTGCGTCGGAAGCCACTCGACCAATGGGTTTAGGTTTGTCAGTTCAGTCCAAACTCGGGGCCATCGATGGAGTCAATGCTGACTCATAGTGGCCCTCCTGTGCATTTTCAAGACCGTCACTGCTTAGTTACAGCAGTAGAAAGCCTAGTCTTTCTTCTGTGGAATGGAGCTGCAGGTGGCTTCAAACTGCCGACCACGCGGCTCGCAGCCCGACGCATAACCACATCAGGGTTCAGTTCAGCCCAGAAGGGTGCAAACTCTGCCTGGGCAGAGAAAGGAAGGTGCTAGGGGATGGGTGGGGCACGGGTGAGAGAACTTAGTCTAAGGCGCCCTTCCCACCCCAGCACCCTCACTGTCAATCTTCACCCACATCACTGAGTCCCTGGTCTCCCGTGCAGGTAAAACTCCTGGACTGGGGCTGCTGGCCTGAGGCCGATGTCTTCAAGCATGCCTTCAGAGATGGCCCAGAGCTGCTGACTGGCCTGAGTGGAGCCCAGTTAATGAGGAGGAGGGAGGCGTGAGGGCTCAGAGCCTCCTCTCTCTTCCTCCCTGACTCTCAGAGGCTCAGCTGCAATGGCTTCTGGGTAGGATATTCTGCACGGGGACCAGCTTAGCTACAGCCTAACGCCCCTCCACTAACGGCTGGTGCGACACACAGCCACCCAAAAGGAGGGCTTGTTTGTAATGCTGCGGGTCCCTACAGTGTATTTTTAAGTGAGAAAACGTGAGAGTGACGAACAGTAAGCCTAGTATCTACCGTTTGTGTACGAGAGCGAAGAAGAAATTTCCAGACACGCACGCTCACTTGTCTGAGGATGGAGACCCAGGAAGCTGGTGCCACTGGCTGCCTCCAGGGAGGGAGCAGGTGGCTGGGGGTGCAGTGGGAGGGAGAATTCTCACTGTATTCCTGTGCGTGCCTTTGTAATTTTAGAATCGTCTGAGTGTTTTACCGAGGTGGGGAAGTATACACAGAGAGCTTTAAAGTAGTGTGTACGTGTGTGTCTGGTTTCTGAGGAGAGGGGCCGCAGCATTCAAGAGGGACACTGGACCAGAGAGTGTCTCCATCGTGGGTCTGTCTGTCCTTGGGAACATGCCTGGGCCTTTCTGCACGTCTCCCACAAAACACAAGCAGAATGGCAAGGTGAGAAGGGGCAGCAGAAGGTGAGGGTTTGAGTCTCCACTTCCTCATTTCCCTTCCCCCCTCAGCGTCCTCCTGGGCCCCTCTGAGCCCACACCCCTCTAGACCTGAGGACCCTACCCTGGTCTCTGTCTTTAGCCCCAGCTACCCCTCCCCCAGTGTCTTCGCAGCCAGACACTTACACCCTGCGACCCCATCCAGTCCTGGGGCTTAAAATAGCCCCCAGTGGGCATCTCCCCCAGAGTAGTTCCCAGTATATGGGACCCTATGAGTCCTGGGACCAGCATTTCCAAGACAGGAAGGTCCACCCACAGGCCTCACCCTCTCTTATCTTCAGCTTAACACCTGGGCCTCCTCATTCAACCCTCCCGGAATCAAACCAGCAACAATACAATGTTCCAGGGCTCAGTCCCCCAGCTGAAAAAGTCCGAGGTTCAAATCCACCAGCTTCTCCAGAAAAACAATGTGACTTCCTAGAGACCGATGACCTCGGAACCCCTGGGGGTGGTTCTGCGCTGTCCAGTGGCATCACTTTGAGCCACAGTCCGCTGGGTGGCAGTGGGCTCTCATTTGGAGCCAAACCCTGGCTGGTGACCACAAGCTGAGCTCCACCACCAGCTGACAGGATGGTGCTTTGAATGCACCGAAGCCAGGCAGGCCCGCAGTCTGTGGCTGATGGTTCACAAACAAGAAATCCTGGGGAGCTGTTCCCTGCACACTCGGCAACTAACACGGCTGAGGTGCTGCCATTGACCTCTGCAAGGCACCAGGGGGCCATGTCCCAAGCCCCCCAGCAGGTGAACGAGCAGGATTTAACCGGGCCACTGGCTTCTCATTCAGCCCACCCAAGTGTTCCCCGAGCTCCCACCTGCCCAGCATGGCTCAGCTCACCCCTCCACGGCCTGCTCCCACTGTGCCTCCTCTTCCCCCCCCCCCCCCGCTGTCCCAACTCCACAGGGGGCTGAGGATTCATGTCACTCTCAGCTGAAAGCTCAGGAGGCTCCCCACAGCTCCGGATCAGCGCCCAGTCCAGCGGTGGCCTGCCTGCCTGCTCTGACCTCACACCTGCACTCCCCACCACCCCCTCTACATCAGCCCTTCTCCCAGCCCCTTGTGCATATTCTCATAAGCACATACACACAAACACACACCATTCATTCCTCCTGCTTCAGGGTCCAGTCCTGCTGCTCAGTCTTCCACCACGTAGGACTAGAGTCAAAGGCCTCCTCCTCCTGGGAGCCCTTCCTGATCAGGCCAGCTGAGGTGGCCCACCTGGTCACCCAGACCCTCGAGTCCACCTCCTCTGAACTCTCCTCCAAGGCTGGGACCTGGACTCTGCTGCACCCCAGGGCCCGACACCTAAATCTCACAGGGCAACCCATCCGAAGCCCCACCTGTGCATTTCAGAGCAGACTCCAAACCCCAGGCTTTCAATGACCGGGACTTCAGGCCTTTTTCACTGGGTACCTCGGGGTGGATTCGAATCACCAACCTTGACGGTTCAGAGCTGGGCACTTCTCTTTTTGTGTCACCCAACAAGCCCTGCCTGACACAAACCCAAGCCCCTCGTGGTTGAGTTGACTGCAATTCACAGAGGCCTGTGAAGCACCCCACAGTCAGCTGCAGTCTTCATGCATGTGGCTCTCCATGCCTTTCCTCCACTGTGCTTCCGCGACCCTATGGGGAACTTGTTACAGAAGTAGAAACCCCGTCTCCCTCCTGCAGAGCAGCTGGTGGCTTTGAACTGCTGACCTTGGTGTTAGCAGCCCAACTTACAACCACTAGCCACCAGGGCTTAATCGCCAACCTTTCAGTGAGCAGCTGACTACAGACCACTTGCATGATCCACTACCATTAAGTTGATCCCAACTCATAGACCAGAAAGCCTCATCTTCCTCCCTCCTGTCAGCTGGCTCCAGAACCCTTGTCCATCCAAATAAAAAGCCAAACTGACTGCCACTGAGCTGATTTCAACTCACAGGTGCTTAATCCCTGAAACCACTGGCCAAGAAACGAGGTCACCTAAATATGTTGGAATTCCCCAGAGGGACTTACACAGGGTGATGTGACAGATGCAGCCAGAAAGAAGCTGCTCTTGACTCCTGGTCACCCAGAGCCCAGCATCCCCCAGGCAGGCAGGGAGTCCCTGGGGCAGTGAAGAAGAGAGGGCTGACATCAAAGACAGGTCACCCCAGGTCGAGGGCCCCAGCACCCCAACACCTCTGCTCCTCCAGAACACTTAGGACTTTACAAAGTGCTTTAACTTCACGCAGCATTTCTGAGCAATCCCCTGTCCCTGACCCCTGCTGGCCCCTAGGACCAGTCACTTAAACCACGGCCAAGTCCCTGGTTCCTTCACTAACGAGCTCTATCATGAGCCCTCCCGCCTCCTGAACCTCCAGCAGCACATCACGGTGCCTGACTTCTGTGTCTGTTGCATGAAGGGACGGATGTGGAGCGCCTACTATATGCTGGGGCAACCGAAGGGAGCGAGATGCAGCACTGCTGAGCTGAACTCTGTGCGTGAGCCTGGGAAACAAAGGCAGAGGACTTTGCAGGAGGCCCCCAGGCGAGCAGGAGGCTAGAACGGGGCTGGCCTGCGTGGTGCAGGGGAGCCCCCCCTGCCTGGGGCCCGAGCCCTGAGGTGGAGCTGAGTGGGCTGCAGGATGAGCGGGGAGGGGGCTGGCATTCTCGGCAGGCAGTGCGCAGAGTAGAATTCAGACCCAAGTGCGCAGAGTAGAATTGCTCCATTGAGTTCCCAAGGCTGTGACCCTGGCGGTGTCCGGGTGGGTTTGAACTCGCCACCTTTCAGTTAGAAACCCAGCACATATCGTGTGCACCACCTGACATCCCATCTCCTCAGTGCTCACTCTTAGCATCGCTGCCCAGAGTAGAACCAAATGTATTACCCTCTGCTACTCACTCTACAAAATGCTGAGTCAGGAGCAGTAGGAACCCAGCACGGGCCCTCACTAAGGCTACCTGCTGTGACATGTTCCACTTTGTCACCTTTTTGACAAGCACAGATCCGTAGGGCGAGTCACTCCATCAACCTCGTGGTCCACTGCCGGGCCAGGACACTGCTGTGTGGAGTGCAAGGACAGTGGGTGGGGCTGGCGGAGAGGGTCTGCTTGGGTTATGGGCTCTGGGGAGACACAGTGGTCAGGGAGAAGTCATGAGAGTCTGCTAGGTCTTTCAGGTCACGGAATCCCAATACTGCAGCTCAAACACTGGGGCCAATCCCTGCCCCCAGGGTCTATGTTAGATCCTCTGCTGCCCCCCACGCGGCACCATTCTGAAGTTTCTCGCACACCTCCCGTGACGGGGAGCTCACCACCTCCTCAGACAGCCCACTTGACTGTGAGGAGTCAGGCTCCATCAGGGTGATCCGTGCAGCTGCTCGCTGTAACTCTCTGTAGCTGGCGGTCCCTTCTCGCTGTCCCCAGGCTCATAGTGTCTGATGTGGGCAGCCCTGGTCCTCTCTCCGCTCCACTAAGGTGCCCCCTCCTCAACCTTGAAGCCCAGCCAGAGAGGCTCTTTGCAAGGTCAGGCCCCCCCCCCCACTACCACCACACACACAGCTGCACAGCCTGGCATGCCGCCAGCCCTGCCCTGCCCAAACAGGTCTCCAGGCTCATGGAAGAGTCTAGGGTTCTTAGGGGTACAAAGTGGGGAGCCAGGACACAGACACCTGAGGTCCCCAGAGAAGCAGAATCCAAAGGTGAGGGATTGGGAGTGTGTTAGGGGAGGACAGGCCAGGGGACCTGGTCACCAAGAAGTTCTTGTCACACACAGGTGACCATAAGCTCAGGCTCAAGGATCGTCGCGGGAACCCTCAGGCGCAGGAGCATACACAAGCTCCCCCTTCCGGGACAGGACGGAGATGCAGAGCGATGATCAGACTGTCCAAGGCCACACAGCCACTCACTGGGGCTGGACATGACCCAGACCTTCAGCTATTCACAAGGGCCTCAATGGAGGCAGGAGAGATGCCACAGGTGGGTCCCTGAGGTCCCAAGGTGAAGACAGTCTTCCAGGGATGCAGGAGCTGTCTTGGAGACGGGAGTTCTCACCACGAGGCTGAGGGGAGACTGGTGACCTTGTGTCATTGAAGTGAGTGGAGAAGGGAAGTCTGAGTGGCTAGGGGGTTCAAAGGCCCCTGCTCCACCATGTCCCCCACAGCAGGGCCCACTCGTTCCTGCCAGCCACCTGTGTGGCCACCCAGATACCCAGAACTGCTCTCCCCAGCCCATCTGCCCCCACCTCCAGTCCAAATAGCACCTTCACCTCCCAGGACAGAGAAGGGCGGACATCTCAGGACTGTTGGGCTAGGGGAGGGGCTCCAACATTTAGGCCGGGTGGGGCCTGGCGGGGAGCGGCAGGGGAGACTTTGCTGAAGTGTCCTCCATCCCAGACAGCAAAAGCTGGAGTTCACTTTGCCATTGACTGGAGGCTGAGCAAACCGCGCCCCCCCCCCCGAGCCTCAACTGCCCCTCCTGCAGAATGGGTACCAGCCCCCCTAGGGCCCACACATTGCCCTCCTCCCTAGTCCAGCTAAGGCCCCTCCAACCCTTGCAGCCCAAGGGAGCTGAGGTGGCTCCAGACACAGAGGAGACACATCCCTGCCACCTCTCCGAGCTGTCCCTGGTCCCCAGAGGAGCAAAGGGCATTTCCCCCAAAGGTCAATGACCTAGTCAAGGTCATGTAGGGTGAGGGAGTGGCAGAGCTGAGATTGATCTTACTCAGCCAGCCTTGCTCTCTCTGCCTCAGGCACCAGCTGGGACAAGTGGCTGCCCCCCTCCTCCAAATCTGGGGATTTTCCCCCCCAAAGGGAGAGGAAGATCCAGCTCCTCCAGTCCTCCTCCATACCCCAGAGCTGGAAGGAGTGTGTGGAGACAGATGGTGTGTCAGCAGCCCTGGGGGACAGGGGGCAGAGGCGGCAGAGCAGCTCTGGGCTCTGGCACTGTCTCTGGGCCCCCCACAGAGAGAGCAGACCAAGGCCCAGATGGGGCAAGTGAAGCCCAGGGGAGTGGGGGAGGTTTGTGTCTGTGCCCCCGACCCACAGAGCTCCTTGGCTCCACTCACCACCACCTCCCACCATCTTCCCAGGAGAACCTATGGCCTTTCTCAAGGCCCCCACTGGCCCCACCTGGGCAGATTCCCAGTCTGCACCACAGCCCAGCTGCTGGGTCGCCATGACTATGCTGCCTCTGTCTGCACAGTCCTGCTGGCCTGGTCCACCGGCCCCACTGCACCAGCAGACTTCCCTCTCCTTGACCAGTAGCTCCCCCAAGGGGCATCTAATCAACACCTGCCTGCCGTGCAGCTGTCCCAGCCACTCAGAGAAGGGCCAGGCAGCTGAGGGAGGAGTGGGACTCTCACGGAGAGAAAGGGACGTGCCATTCCTCCTTCAGGGAGCTGAAGGGGCTGAGGAGTCCAGGGTCCCTGGCACTGGACACACAGATGGGATGAGAGGCGGGGAGGTGGCTGTTTTTACCTGCAGAACCTTGGATAAGTCCAGGGGGACTCGGATTTTCATCTGGGAAACGGGGGCGGGGAAGGGGTCCCTGTCTGGCACACAGGGGCTGGCCCCTCTCATGCAGCCAGCACCCTTGTGGAAACCTTTCACTCAGACGTCAAGCATCAGTCTGAATGGTGTGGGGGCAGGGGAGCGGGGGAGGCTGTTGGGGTAACATGGGGATGCCAAGTGGGCAGCAGCCAAACCCTGGCGCTTCTCTGCTGTGCCCCATGCCCCTGGTCAGCATGCTCTGGAGAAGAACGAGGGCAAAATCCAACCATTTAAATCCAGACGCACCTTGTTCTACCTGTTTCGAGCCCCGCCCCGCCTTCCCCCACGTTCACCCTCAGTTTCTCCTTCCTTGGGACAGGGAGAACCACTCTCCCCCTCTGGCCCCCAGAGCGCCACAGCTCGCCTTTGGGAGTGCGGGTGCTAAGGCTCCGGGGAAGCTGGAGCATGAGCCCACCCCTGCCCCCCACGCTGCACCCCGCCCACCACCCCGTGAGCGCCGTGTGCGCGCCTGCGGAGCGGAGCGCGCGCATGTGTGACTCAAGGTCTATTCATAGCCCAGCTCCACCAGCTGCACCGTCACAAGCAGCGGGCCTAAGCCCATATTATTATTTCAATTACCATCTGAATTAAAAGTTTGAGCAGCGATCAGCCCACGTAGAGAGGGGAAGAGGGAACAGGAGAAAAATAAAGACGAAAAGGAGGAGAAGGGCTGTGCCCGAGATCCCCCCCACACACACCCCGAGGGGCGCTCAGCAGCCACAGCCACCACCAGGAGCCAGCCTCAGGGTCCTGCCAGCCCCCAGGATTTTGGCCAGCCCCTCGCCCTGGGCCCAGGGCCCTGTGGGGGAATGGGAGGACCACGTTGACATAACAACACAGGCAGCTACTTTGAGAACCAGATAATTCCGCCTAGACTCTTTGGCATTTGGGCGTGCCAGGCTCAGAGAGGGTGAGGAACTGACTTAAGGTCACACAGGAAGCCACACCCAAGGCTTCTGTCTCTAAAAAGCTCCTCTTGCCAGGCTGGTGCCAGCCACCAAATTTCCTCAGGCCTGGTTCCCCACTATCCACTGACTCCATCCAAAGCTGACATCTGTGGGTGGCCCTGGGTCAGAGATGGGGCCCGCTGGTTCCTCACCCCTCTCCCTGGGGGCCTGATTCTGCAACCCACAGCCAGGACTCTCACAGCTCAGCCATGAGCAGCCCCAACCCCAGACCTCACCAACCATCGCCCGATTACCCGTCTGTGCCCGTGAGCAAGGTGCTGGGCACAGAGCCCCAGGCCAGGGAGCTGGCTGCCTGTCCCCAGTCTGGCTCTGTGAGCAATTTTCCCAGGTCAATTCTCATTTGTGGTCTCTGCTACCCGGTCCCTGCACGTCTGCATCTGTCTTCAGAATGGATCCCCCAGAGGATCCCCAAGGGGGTGTCATACTGTGGGGGCGACCAGACCATCTCCTGCCAAGCCTCAACCCAGGGGAGGAGCATTTCCCACTCTTCTCCCAGGATGTCCCGGTGGAGGGCGGCTGGGGCGGGGATTAGACTGGCGCCTCCACTTCCTTCTGGGTGACCTTGGGCAAACTGGGGAGGCTCTGAGCTGGGGCTCCCCGTCATCTGTAACATGGGGACACCAAGATCAACCTGCAGGGTTTGCTAGGAGGATTGGCAATGGCAACTGCAGAAGACCCCCGTCTGCGGCCTGGTGAAAGGAGCTGTGCTTCCCGGTGAGGAAGCTGGGAGGGATGGGGGCTGCCTCTGGGTTACCCCTCAGGGTCATCAGAGAAAACTGGAATTCAAGAGGCCGCTCATAACCCCACTGGGCCCTTTTGATAGGCTCCCTGGCAGGTGGTCGTCTGGATCTACTGGAACAGCTCTGAGAGGGAGGTGCCCACTGCTTCTCGGTACACCCACCGCTGCTCCACCCACTGCCACTTCGAGCTCTGGGAATTTTCTAGACGGGACCATGAGACCTGGCAGCCTCACCCCCAAACCAGGCTGCCCAGGACCCGGGGTTGTCTTAAGAGGAGCCACATGGAGGGGGTGGGTTGTGCTGGGGGCGGGAAGGTGGGGCACGTTGCTAAGGAGCAGAGGAGGCCGGGAAACTGAATGAAGTCTGAAGTGGTCGGAAAAACTCCCGAACCCTAGTCTGCCTGTCCTGCTTGTCTGTCTTTCTCTAGGCAAGGCAGGGAGCCAGGAGCCCAGGGGTCAGCCCCAGCTGTGCCTCCTGCAGCCCTAAGGCCTCACAGTGATCCGGGCGCGAGGAGTGGGGGCAGTTCTCTTTGCACCCTGAGCATCGGCTTCCACTTTGGTAGAACTCAGGCACCGGAGCAGTGATTGAAGTCCCAAGCCCTGTCTGGCGGAGACACCTCAAGGCTCCCCTAGACAGCTGGGTCACCACCTGGACAGGCATGCTGAGTCCCAGGGCCCCTTGAGTGCCTGGGGCTTGGGGACTACAGACCATCTTTCTCCTGTTCCCTGCCTTCTTGTCCAGTGTCTCTCGATTTACCCTAGATGTGCCAGAAACCCCATTTTCCAGGTGGAGACCTGGAGACCCGCTCAAGGTCAAGGAGAGATGGGAAAGTCACCCTCCCCTCCTCCCCCGACCCCAGGAGAACAGTGGAACTCAAAGGCACCCTTTTCAGGAGAGTCACACGGATCTGGCCTGGCCAGCTCTGCACAGATGTGTGTGCTCTGCCCAGAGGAGGCAGGGAACCTATCCAAGGTCGCAGGGCAAACCAATGAGGTTCTTGCCTCCGGAGCCCCAGAGCCAGTGGGCATCTACAGAGTCTGGCTTTGCCTCGCCCTAGGATCTCCCCAATACTAGAGTCCTGGGTCCTGCTTGACTGTCCCCAGAAGCCCCCAGCACCTGGGATTGCAGGTGGGGAGCAGGAGAGAAAGTTGCCGGCTGCCTGTTGGTCCCACCTTCCCTGTCCCTCTGTCCCTCTGCCCCCCTCCTGCTCCTTCTCCCCTCGTGCAGGGGAGAGCGGCAGTGATGTAATGTGCTCTGCTTTGGTCCTGGTGCCAATCTCAGAAGAGACGACAGATTGCGTGAGCCAAATTTGGCATCCTAGGGGGAGAGGCATGAAAAGTGGAGATGTGGAGGAGAGAATGGAGGAGCCTGGGGAGGTGCAGGAGAAGGCCCCCTGCCCCAGGACCCCGGTGGGGTCTCCACCCCCCATTCTAAGCTGCATCCACCTAGCCCCAGCCCATCTAGCCTCCCTCGGGTTCCCTTCCCCACATGGAGAACCCAGTCCAGCTGCTCCCCTGGACCTCCAGCCCAGTGCTGACAGTCCCACCCCCCCCACCCCCAACAGGCCGCTTCAGTTCCTTTCCCACCGTCTCTAGTCTCCTGGTTACCATGTTGCCGGTTGTCATGTCGCTTACATGTCCTCGTGACTCAGTGGTCCCTGCAGAGGGGCCCCTTCCTCCTCACACCCCCCTCAGCATCCGCCCCCGCCACCCCCAGATCCACATTAAGAACCAGCCTGCCCTGTGAGCCTACACTGTTCCCCCACCCTCCCCTCCTGTCTAAGCAGCAGCTTCTGCAGCATATCTGAGCCTGGGCTCCAGTCTCTGCACCGTACATCTCTTCAGAACCTACTACGCTCTGCATTCCTGCACACTGCTTTCAGAAATCAGTGGTGCCTGGAAAAGGCTCAACAACCCTGGCAGGCCGATACCAACATCCCCATTCTCCAAGTGGGGAAACGGAGGCTCAGAGAAGCCAAGTCAGCTGAGCAAGGTCACTTAGCAGAAACTCAACAAGCGCACTGTATCTGTCTGCTCCAAAGACTTTTTTTAAAAATCAAAGATGCTTCCTTTTCGAGGCTAACCCAAGAGACACCCAAGCCCCAGACAGAGTTTGCTAGTTCCCAGACACTGGTGTTCTCAGTGGCTTCTCTCGTTCAGGCCACATGCCCCCACCCACCCCATTAACCCCTCACAAAGACAAAATGCATCCTTGCAGCCATCCGCCCAGCACTTTCCACAGCCTGCAAACAGCCCTCGGCTTATGTGAGCCCTTAGAGGTCAGTGGGACAGAGATTGATGTCTCCATAGTGGGGATCTCAGGGTCAGGTGAGCTGACTGCTGGAAGCCTGAATCGCTGTTATATGAGGCCCACAGCACCCCTGTGGGAAAGCACAGAAAGAGTCTGCCCCCCTTCAATGGAGAAGGGAGCCCAAGGTGCTGGGGCCAGTCTTCTCAGCTCCAGTGGCCTTTGCTCGGCCTGTGGCCCCAAGTCCTTGTCCCACTACCCTTTGTTGCCACTGCTTCTTCAGTCCTTGTCCTAGGTCAATCCTGGGCCACAGGTGGCTCTCGGGCCCTGAAGTCCTGCTAACAGTGCCCCGACCCACCCCAACAAAGACCCCAACCTAGAGGTCACAGGACTGGGTAAGGAGGTATGAATAGTGTTCTCTCTCTCTCTCTCTCTCTCACACACACACACACACACACACACACACACACACACACACACAAAGTTCCTCCTGCTCCCCTCAACCTACCTCTAGGTCAGCCTACTGCTCTTGAGGTCCCCACCTGTCTAAGGCAGAACACCTGTGCCTCTCTCTAATGCACCCCCCACACAAACTCCCACCCCCAAGGTTCCACTTACTGTCTCTGCATCTCCTCACCACCCCAGGGCAGACAGGGCACTTGGAGCAGAGGTGTAGGTGGGGAGCAAATCAGTGGCCGCTAGTTGCAGGGGAGGGATGTCCTCCCAGGGTGGAGGGAAAGCAGTCCCTGTGTGCTTGTGCCTCCACCAGAGAGTCAGGCTATGTTCCTGCTGCACTCAGGCTGGCAACTCCTGCCTGCCCTCAGGTTACATGGCACAAAGCCATGCTGGACACAGGACAAGTGGGATTTGTTCTTGGTCTGATCGCGGAGCCATTGTCAAACATGCTGCTGTTGGGGGACTGGGATGGAAAGGGGACCTTTTGCCTCATGTGATCCTCCCTGAAACATCTGCAGATCCTGGGCTTGACAACTGGGGTGGATGGAGGCAAGGAAAGGTCGTAGCCGGGGCAAGAGGTCAAGGCGTCCTTCCACTCCCTATTCCCAGCCAACAGCCCGGCTGCTACACTACGACGCACAGACGCACGGGAGTCCGCGGCGCCCCCGGAGTCACGGGACCGCGCCAAGCGACCGGACCTCGGTCAGGGCTAAGGCAGAGCGGGCTGTGTCCGAGGGACCCGGCCCCGGGAAACACAAAACATGCGGCCGGACACACGGATGGACGGTGCCCGCGGTGGGCCCGCGTCCGGCTTACCGCGGGGCGGAGGGTCCGACGGGTGTCCGGGAACCGGCGAGCGGGCGCTACATCCCACGGCGCAGTCCGGCTGGCGGGCGTCCTGGGCGCGGAGAGGGGAGCCCCGGCACCCCTGCCCCACGGATTCGGCCAGCCGCCCCCGCCCCTTCCCCCAGTGCCGGGCGCGCTCTGCCTTGGTCCCGGGGTCTCCGCGCCTCCGGGCCGTCCCGCGCCGCTCCCGGCGGGCCGCCCAACTTTCAGCGCTCGCCCGCGCCGCGCCCTGGGCGCCGTCTCCGCGTCAGCATCTTTGGCCCCGGCCGGGCAGAGAGCGCAGGGTCCGGGGACCCATCCCGCGCGGCCGCCCGCGCTCGCGCCCCCCGCCCCCGCCCAGGCGTCCTCCCGCCGCCGCCCCCCGCTGTTCCCTCGTTGTCACTCCGCCCCGCGGCGCGCGCTCCGTCCCGCGACCCCTCGGCCACCCGCCTGGGTCACCCTGCCGCCCCCCGCCGCCGGGCTTGGCCGCCGCGCCCCCGCGCCTTCGGGCTCTCCGCCCTCTCCCGGTCCGGGTCCCCGTCCGTCCCTCCGGCTCCCTCGGTCTCGCCCCGCGGGCTCCCAGCTTGCGCCCTCGTCGCCCTCCCCGCCGCTCTCCGACCGCCCTCGGCCTCTGCCCGGCCCTCCCCGCGCGCGCCCTGGCTGCCTCCCGGGCTCTGTCCTCGGTCTCTTTCTCGAGCGCTCTCCGTGCGACCCCCTAAGTCCCGGACCCGGGCTCCCGCCGGCGCCCGTCCCCGACTAGCCCGGGAGCCCGAGCTCCCGCCGCCCGCGGCGCGCCGAGAACTCCCAACTCCCGGCACGCCGCCCGCTTTCCGCGACTTTCGCCCCTCCTCACACGTGACCCGCGCCCACTGCGGAGGCTGCGCACCCCCCACCCAGCCCCGGAGCCCAGGGCGGCCCAAGGGGCCCGCCGCTGCCCCTTCTCCTCCGCCTGGCCGGCCGTCAGAGCCCTCCCTCGGGTCTTGTAGCGCCAGGCGCGGGCAGGGGCTGGGGGCTGCGCGGCCCCGCTCCTGCCTTAATCCTCCCCGGGTTTTCTCTCTCGCTCCAGGAGCGCTCTTCCCTGAACCCGTTCCGAAGATCCACTCCCAGGTTATCTAGCCCCCTGGGGCAAGTGGGGAGGTTTGTACTGAGTCTCGAAGGCGACTGGAGAGAGAGGGTCGCCCGGGGTCCTGCGGCGCCTGGCTGTGCCCTGTTCCTCCCGGAGTGTGAACAGTGAAGTCCCCCCCCCCCACCTCGGAGGGAGACCCGGACGGTCTTGCTGGAGGGAATCGTAAGAATCCGTTAGCTCCACCCCATTTTACAGACGGGGAAACTGAGTACCAAAAGCGGACAGAAGTTCACGCAAGGTCACAGGCGCGCGGCGGGGCCCACCAAAAACCCGGACTTTCGCTACCTGCCGTTCCCTGCTGTCTTAATAAGGGAGGAACAGCGCCTTTTTCCTGCCGGAGTTTGGGGAGAGCCTCCTACTCCCCCAGAGTCCGGGGGAAAGCCGCTTCCTCGGCCATGGGCCCTGGAGGAAACAGGAGGGACCAGACCCATCTCCAGGGTGACAAGAGGAGAAGACATTTAGAGTAGACAGCCAGGGGCTCTCAGAGCCTGGCCCTTACTGATTAGGAGTTCCAGCACCCATCCGAGAGGAGACCCAGGCGCACCCCAAAAGTCTGGCTGAGGAATGATAGGCTCTGAAAACCCAACCACCACCAGCACCCCTTGAGGTATGAGAATCACCTCCTATCCGGTGTGTGGGCTGTCACCACCCCCAAAGACCCCAGGCCCACCTCACCCAGCCCCTCACACCCTTATATCCAATTCCCACTGGATCCTAGGACACACCAGGTGTGTCCATAGCTCCCTGCCCTTGCGCATGTGGTCCCCCCTTTCTAAAGCCCCAGGGAATTTGCGCTGTTCTCCCAGGGGAGCCTGGATGGACATCACCAACCCTGGGAAGGCCACCCTCCAGCCCAGCTGAATGCATTTGTTCACGCAGTCCTGGGTGCCCGTCAGTGCTCGTCCCCGGGCTGGGCCCAAGGATGGTTCTTGTGTCGTGGACATGAGAATCTGGGCCCCATGGTTCAACCACTCAGATGAACACTTGTGCCCTGGAGCAAGTTGCTTTCCCTGGAGGAGCCCGCTCCCTGGATCAGGTCGAATGCACAGGCCGTCTTAGGTGCTCAGAGCACGTAAGCATCTGTGTCCCCCTTCTCCTTTGTGTAGGCATCCCTCGGATGTCACCTGCCCGCTGCACCCTGGCAGGCAGGCAGCTAGGAGCTCCGCAGAGCCACTGCCCTTCCCAGGCACCATCTGGTTTCATCATGAGAGCACCATGACACAGGCATTGTTACTATTGTGTGAAGGGATGTGAGGATTCCAAGCCTGGACTCTAGCCTGTGTCAGGCGTGCCTCCCCAGGATTGAGAGTGAGAGGACTCAGATGAGACAAGTGGCATGGCCTGAGCCTGGGGTACAGGCAAGGGATGGAGACAGGGTATGTGCAGGGCCCGAGCATGAAGTCAGCCTCCCCCGTGCCAGGTTACAACTTGGAGGAGGACCCGCGGGCAGTGATTTCTGGGGGGTGGTTATTGTGGTTGTTGAGACATCCCTCCCGTGACAGGGAGAAAGTGAACATCATGGGGACTTGGCTGGGCTTGGGGCTGACACCTGAGGGAAGGTGGGACTGGCATCTTTCGACGGGGACAGAGATGGGGAGGCAGAGCGCTCCGCTCCAGACGGAGAGATTCAGGAACCCCTTTTGACTTCTGTATGACCTTGGGCCCTGGTTTCCTCCCACGGCAAGTGGGGTGGGGAGTGCCTGTGCCCAGGCTGCTCTGAAGATGTCGGAAGAAGATAAAGATGCCACCATCCACCCCTGTTTGAGCAGCTCCCCGCCTGTTTGAGGTGGGAGCAGGGATGATGTGAGATGGGTGGAAAGATAACAGGACTTGAGTCTAAGAATCTGTGGGACTCTGGGCAAGTTGCTTCCCTTGGGCCACATCTCTACTGGGGTGGCCTCGAAGAGATCCTCAAAGGGCAAGTAGTCTTCGCCCTAGAGGGATATACAATTCAGCCAGAGAACCTGAGAAGGTTCTGTAGGGAACCTACAGCTATAGGGGGCAGCTGTAGGGGGCAGCTGTAGGGGGCATCGGAGGGAAGAAAGCCCTCGCCCCCTGCAGAAGGACCCCTGGAGTGGAGAAGGAGACCCACAGAGCGCGTACCCTTCTCCCAGCACATTCTAAGCCAGCGGTTCTCAACCTTTCTCATGCCGTGACCCTTTCAGACAGCCCCTCATGTGGTGGTGACCCCCCAACCATAACATTATTTTCGTTGCTACTTCATCACTGTCATTTTGCTACCGTGATGTATGGGGTGACCCCTGTGAAAGGGTCGTTTGACACCCAAAGGGGTCATGACCCACAGGTTGAGAACTGCTGTTCTAAGCCCTTCCCAGGCACCATCTCATTTCATCATTAGAAGAGCACCACGATACAGGCATTATTACTGATGGGGAAACTGAGGCAGGGGTCACATTCTTGTAGGGCCTTGGCCTAGCGGGGCCAGGGCTAGCTCCCTGGCAGAGTGACTCGCTCTGCAGCTCATGACGTGTGGGAACTATGTCTCTCAGTACAGGACTTTGCCGATGCTTCCTGCCTGTTCCATTCTCAACCCGCACCCCTCAGCTCTCCAGGTAGACTGCGTGGCGCCATCCCTGTTGCCCAGGTGAGGAAACAGTGAGGAAGTGACTTCCCTAGGGTCACCTCAGGAGTCAACAAGTATCTAAGGCAGAATTTGAACCGTGTTTGACTTGTACTTTTGGAGCAAGGTCATGCCAGGGCGGCCAAAGTCTCCCTTATCTGATTATTCTGGGAACCCACTCAGGTCTCCTGGGTCCCCATGGGGCTGCTGAGGGCCTGTGCAGGGGCCCGAGAGGAGGGGAGGAGAGGGGAAGAGAACTTGGGCTAGGCAGCCAGGACAGCTGAGGACAGGGGAGGAAGGGTCACCACACAATGCCAGAGCCATCAAGCCCTGAGGTTTGGTCCGAGAGAGTGTGTGAAAGTCCAGCCAGTCCATTCTGCAGACGGGCAAGGGTAGGCTGTGCAGCTGCTGAGAGCAGCCATCACACCAGGGCACAGCTGGTCTCTGGGAGTGAGGTCCAGAGGCTCAGGGCCTATCCCAGCAGGCTGTGTCCTGGGCACGGCGCAGGAGGGGGGTCTCGCCCACCCCCATCCCCACCCTTGCCCACCCCCCAGCACTCACTAGTCACCAGGGTGGAATATTTTAGCACCTATAGAAAAACCGCCACAGACGGCCGTGGCAGCTGTTGCTAAGGAGACGCTCCCAAAATAGCCCCCCTCCGCCAACCTTTCCCGCTGCTGCTCCTGCTGTGGGGAGGGAGGAGGCCAGGCAGGAGGGGCGACTCAGAACCCTGGCCCCGGGGCTCACCCCCATCCTCACCTTTGCAAGTGGTGCCCACTTTGGACAAAGACCTGGTAGGCCACAGGCCTGAGGAGGAGGCAGGAGCCAGCCTGCACCTGCCAGTGACCTCGGCCACAGTCCCACGCTGTGGGAAGAAGGCCACCTTGGTGAGGGGTGGAGAATGAGCAGAGAACCCCACATCCCAGACCCTCCAGCACACTCCCACCCACATGCCAGCACAGTCAAACACACTTCTTCACTTCCCAAATACAACCCCACAAATGCCCTCTAGACATGCTTCTCCACCAAGAAAGACACAAATAGATCCATGTGTAAACACAAATGCCACAACTTCACAACATGCACCTGGGCGCACACACCATGCAGCCCCAAATGCATTTACATACACGCCCGCAAACGGAACTCCCAAGTACACACAGCTACCAGTGTACATATGTTTGGCACGTGTGCACATTTTGCCCTGTGTACACATACAACACTGCCTGTATACCTTCATAGCACACCTGTACGTACACAGTCCCAGACACACCCAGCAGTGCAAACTCCGGGCCAGTGTGTGACCAGCCACGAGTATGAAGCGGTGCTCCATGTGTGCTCTGTCCAGGGGACCCTCACTTAGTGCGGAACCTCAGAGTAGTAGAAGGCGAGGTGTACCAGCTTCTCATTTCTTCCGGAAAGTAGAAGGGTAGTGGAGGGTGAGGTTTTTAAGTTAAGGGTGGGTGGCCTGGAGGCTGAGGGGCCCTGGGGCCTGAGCTCTCTCCCTGCCCAGGGAAGTTGGGGATTCTCACTTGCACACTCGAGGCCTTCAAGCATGCCGCTGGTGTCAAGGAGGCTACAGCGCTGGGGTGGCAAGAGGCTCCCGGAGGGGGTGCGGTGGCCCTTGATGTGTGCAAGGTGCTGGGCAGCTTACAGGCCACTTTGACAAGCCTTCTTTCTCCTACTTGCTACCAGCTACTCCCAGATATGGGTCGTGCTGTCCCCAACTCTGAGGTTCAGGCAGGAGGGGACTTCAAAACCACAGAGTAAGTTATTGGCAGATCTGAACAGGGAACCCAAGGCAGTCCCAGCGCCCTGTCCTTGCCTGCCACTCAGCTGGGCTGAGAGCTGGGAATGGGCCACCTAGCACAGAGACTGACTCTGCCCCCTTTTTGCCCTGGGATTTGGGGGCCACAGTCAGCTTCTCCGTCTTCCCACTTGGGCAACTGAGAGTGCAGCCTCAGGAAAAGGATTCAAAGAGCTGTTTGTGTGGGGGAGAGGTTCTGGGTGCCCACGGAATGCCAGCGCAAGGCCACAGGCCCAAGTCGTTCGGTTCTGGAGAGGCACCAGCTGCGGTGCCTCTCCAAGCCGCGCTCCTTGGCTCCGCTTCGTAATCCGAGCTCCGGATCTTCGCTCGCGCCTCGTCACTTTGGTGACCGGGCGTGCGGCGGCGCTTGCGGTTGCCGTGGGAACCCAGCCCGGCGCGGGTGCGCGGCGCACGATTTCTAGAGCGGTGTGCAGGGCCCGCGCCACGCGCGCCGGCGTCCGAGTCTCCCAAACACACCTGTCGGGACAATGAGGGGAGGGGCGTCGGCGGTCACCGTGGGTCTTTCCTCCTTTTTCTTTGAATTGCGATGTAACGTTTAAATAGACATCTTAAGAGCACCGCGCAGTGGATTTCAACAGATGTCTAAAATTCACGTAAGGAGCGCGCCCAGAGGAAGAAACAACACCGCCAGCGCCCCAGAGGGCTCCCTCGGGCCGGGAGCATATTGCTAATTGTCTTTTTTGCACATCTCCAGGAATAACCCGCCGAGGGAGAGATCGCAATTGGAAGGCTTGCGGGATTTCGTGTCGTTTCCCCGGCGACACTGCTTCGCTTTCCTGTAAAAAAGAACACGGGGTTGGCGTTGGTTTCCTTAGCCAAAAGTGCTTCGACTCTACCTGGCTCGCTCCATCTGTAGTTACCGATGAGGCAACTCTGTGTTGGAGCTTTGGGGTGCATCGAGTCTAACGGTGACCTTTATCCTTTGTTGTTTTTGTTTCCCTTAGTTTAGTTCGGTGTTTTTGGTTTAAACCAGGACAAATAAAATGCGCTGGGGCCACCTTGGTGCACGTGGTTCCATCTACGTAGGAGTCTCCTTTTCTGGCAGACCTTGACCTTGAGGCAAGCCCTTACTCTCCTTCAAAACCCATGAATGCATCCCCTCCTCTCTGATGCCTTCCTGAACTCCCGTCCACCTCCAGTCCTGGTAACTGCTCCCTCTTGTTATTGTTGTTGTTACTGTTAATGATAGGGGCCCCTTGAGTGGAAAGATGGAAGCACTGCCGGGTCCTTGGTCCTGGCTGCGTCTGTTGTGTTTGAGGCCTGTTGTTGCAGCTGCGGTGTCAGTCGGTCCCACAAGGGTTGGGGCTGGACATCCTCATTTCTGCTGCCCCCTTGCTTTAGCAAGCGTGATGGCTTTCTCCAGGGACTCCACAGCCCTTAGAGATGCGGTCTCGCCCTCCCGGTGTCTCGGGAACATTCTGGTTGTACTCTTCCCAGACGGGTACGCTTGTTCTTTCGGCAATCCACGGTGCTCTTGATCTTGTTTTGCCAGCACCGTCATTCAAACCCACCAGTTCGTCTTCATTCAGCAGTCAGTGTCCAACCTTCGCAGACCCAGGAGGCCTTTGACAATACTAGGGCCGGGGGTCAGGCCCGCCTCCAGCCTCAGAGTGACATCTTCGTTCTTCCAGAGCCACAGATTTGCCCAAGGCAACTTGTCCTGTGATCTGCCTCCCTGAGCATTGACTGTGGATCCACAGGAGATGCAGCCCCCCACGGTCTTTTCTCCCTTTATTCTGATGTGCCCTCTCTGACGGACGTGTTGTGACGGTTCGCATCTTCTTGACCTCAAGTCGGAGTCGGAATCCATCCGGAAGGTTGCTTTCCTTGATCTTCCTCAGCAAGTCCTTCAAGTCCCCCTCCCTTCCACCAAGCCAACACATGTCATATGCATGTTGCATATTGGGAATAAGCATCCCTCCAATCCGGATGCCACTTTCTTCTTAGCGTCCTTTTTGGTGCCCCCTCCCCCAGTGCTCCAAGCGCACCTGGCAGCATCCTCTGTGTCTGCCTGGCACTTAAAGCTGCTCTTCCACAAAGTGCTTGGGGGGCTGATCCTAAAAAGAGGAGGTTGAGGCCTTGGATTCTCATACTGCAGAAGAGGCCTGTGTGGGGCACCCCCTGCCCCTCTAAAACTACAAAGCCTGGGAGAAGCTTCCCAACACCAGGGTGAGACAGCCCGCAGCCCACCTGCTCCGGCTTAGAGAGTGAGCTCATCCTCGCCTCCCGGGTGGGACCTCAGAGCTACTTGGGGAGTTGCCATTCCTTTCATGGGAGAGCACCACTCTGAGAGGCCAGACACAGCACAGCGGGTTCTGATGATCTGAAGGGAGTGCTGGGTCCGGTCCCACGGGTAGGATGACTCCCCGGTTTCTTCTCAGGACCTGGCCCCCACCCCTGTGAGAGGCAGCCAATCTCAAAAATACCTCTACTCTCCTACTCCCACACCGAAAGCCAAACCCAAACCAAACTCACCGCCGTCGAGTCAATGCCGACTCATAGTGACCCTGTAGGGCAGGGCAGAACTGCCCCTGTGAGTTTCCCAGACATCTGTACCTCTTTAAGGGTGTAGAAAGCCCAATATTTCTCCTGAGCGGCTGGTGGTTTTGAACTGCTGGCCACGAAGTTAGCAGCCCAACATGTAAAGACGATACTGCAAGAGCTCCGTACACAGACGGCAGCTTGTCATAAATTCAATACTGTGGTGAACTATCATAAGGGACTAGGACCAGGAAGGGACAAACGAATATTGCATAGACTTGATTTTCCTGTAATTGAGTAACTCACTCCCCATAAATTAGATTTTTTAACATCCTGGTGGGCAAAGCAAAAAGGGAAACACATTTGTGGTGCAGTGTGCTTTGCTGATGAGGGGCAGACAGCCCTGGCCCTTGGAGCTGAAGAGAATTTCCCGCTTGGCGTCTCCTCAACTGCATCCCTATAGCAGGCACACGTCTGGGGTGCCAGGGGAGTGGGGCTCCCTCAGTAGGGTGCCGACCTGCAGGAAATCACCCAGCGTCAGAGACAGAGGGCCTGATGAGGCGGATGGTGGAGCATTGGCATGGGCCCAAGCCAAGTGTTTTAACTGAGTAGGGGACTTCTGCTCTTCTCCACAGAGAGCTTTGAAATGTGTCCACACATCTTGAAGATGGGAACATGAGAGAGGCAGGGCTGATGACTGAGGATGGAGTGGCACAACCTTAGGGAGAGAATGACGATGGGCCCTGGGAAACCTCAATGTCTTCATCTGTATATCGGGGGCAGTAGTCTTTTGTTTCATGGAAGACTGGGAAGCGAAAGAAACTGTGCCATGCATTCCATGCTGCTCACGTTCCCGACACGATCGCTGAAGACAACGTGGCGCATAAGCAAATGTGGTGAAGAAAGCTGATAGTGCCCGGCTATCAAAAGATATAGCATCTGGGGTCTTAAGGCTTGAAGATAAACAAGCAGCCATCATCTAGCTCAGAACTAACAAAGCCCACATGGAGAAGCACACCAGCCTGTGTGATCATTAGGTGTCAATAGAATCAAGCATCAGGTATCAAAGAACAAAAAATCTTATCATTGTGAATGAGGGGGAGTGTGAAGTGGAGATCCAGAGCCCATCTGCAGGCAACTGAACTTACCCTTACAGAAAAGCCACAAGGAAGAGACAAGCCAGTCAGGGTGCAGTAAGACACCAATGAAACATACAACTTTCCTCTAGTTCTTGAATGCTTCCTCCCCCCACTATCATGATTCCAATTCTACCTTACAAATCTGGCTAGACCAGAGCATGTGCATGGGTACAGATCAGAGCTGGAAACACAGGGAATCCAGGATTTACAAACCCCTCAGGACCAATAATGAGAGTAGAGATACCAGGAGGGTAAGGTGGGGGAGAAAGGGGAACCGATCACAATGATCTACATATAACTACCTCTCTGGGGATGGAACACAGAAAAGTGGGTGAAGGGAGACATTGGACAGTGTAAGACATGACAAAATAATAATTTATAAATTATCAAGGGTTCATGAGGGAGGGTTGGGGGGGAGGGAGGGGAAAAAATGAGAAGCTGATACCAAGTAGAAAGAAACTGTTTTGAGAATGATGATGGCAACACATGTACAAATGTGCTTGACACAATGGATGGATGGATTGTGATAAAAATTGTATGAGCCCCCAATAAAATGATTTTTAAAAGAAAAAAAAAAGGAAGCAACTGTGCCATGGAGTTGATTTCCTTCAGCGATGAACGGAGTAGTAGGGGAGTAGATCTGCCTGCAGGATGTCCTGGGCACGATCTTTATGGAAGCAGATCGCCAGGCCTTTCCGATCAGGCGCCATTGGATTATTTCCTAGGCTGACCTTCCTCTTAGCAGCAGACCACCTAACCACTGTGCCCGGGGCTCCCTGGGAAGTGTGAACTGCCTGAAGCAACCTGCAGTGTGTCCTTCATCCTCATTGTCCCCATCTGTGGTGCTGGTCAAGCTCCACAGAGTACCGCCCATTCACAGTGACCATCTGGGCAGCAGAAGGAAATGCTACACGATCCTGTGCCGTCTTCCCGGTCCTTGACACGTTCGAGTCCCTCCTCGCAGCCCAGGTGTAAAGCCATTCCATTCAGGGTTGTTTTCTTTCCCCTCTCCCCTCTACTTTACCAAGTACTGGGCCCTTCTTCTCATAACATGACCCAGACTCCGGCAGCCACCAGTCTTGTCCTTTCCTGAGACGGGGAGCTGAGGGCCACAGAGGAGACAAGGTCAGCTCCAGGTCACAGAGGCAGCCCGAGGACCAGGAAAGCTAGGCTCCAGGGGGCCCCCAGTTCGGTTTCTTCTCTTCCTTCACCATGGATGCCCCCTCCTCAAACCTCCTCAGGCCTCGGGCCATGTCCTCCATGGACCCCTGGAGGGACAGAAAGGGAAGGGGAAGAAGCCCCTTTTAGCCCCTGCTGGCAGTTGGGGCTGCTTCCCAGAAGACAGATGTTTCGCCAACTGGTAAATGCACGTGCTTTTCCCTGGCTAGGGGAGAAGGTGGGCGCTGAAGAGGAGATGCCAGCTGGTTGGGCAGAGAGAACCGCAGCCACACCTGAGAGATTTAAATAGCCGCCGCCTTCTCTGGGCACCGCGGGAGGGAGGCATCTGGGCAGGGAACGAACACAGGAGCCTGTTCCAAACCGGCCACTCTTCTGGAATGACCACCTGGTTCCTCCTCCCCCCAGAGGGCCCCGGGCCCCTCACCTCCCTGGATGGCAATGCTCACCACCTGACGAGGGCACCAGAAGCCTGCTCCACAGGGGCTGCCTAGCCTGGTCAGAGAGAGCCTGAGTCACATGCCTGCCAACAGCAGGCGCTCCAACTTTCATGGCTCTTGTCTCGCCACCTTCCCTTGAGGGCAGGAGTCCCCACGCAGCATCTGAGACATGTGGGCACCTGCTCTTTTCACCCGCTCCCGTGGCAACTGGAAGTGTAAGGGTTGTCTCGCAGGAGTCTGGGATCAGACCTGGTGTTGGAATCCAGGCCTGGCTGTGTGGCAGGTCGTGTGTCCTTCAGCCAATTCGCTCAACTCTCTCTAGGGCAGTGGTTCTCAACTTTCCTCATGCCGCGACCCTTTAATACAGTTCCTCATGTTGTGGTGACCTCAAGTCATAAAATGATTTTCCTTGCTATTTCATAACTGTAAATTTCCTACTGTTGTGAATCGTCATGTAAATATTTGATATGCAGGATGTATTTTCATTGTTACAAATTGAACATAATTAAAGCAAAGTGATGTAACAATATGCAATTCTATAGTGTGATATATTTATGTCTTTTCCGATGGTCTTAGGTGATCCCTGTGAAAGAGTCATTCAACCCCCAAAGGGGTCGAGACCCACTGGTTGAGAACCGCTGCTGGTCGAGCTGGTCTAGTGCCTCTCAAGTGTTCACATGCACTCAACTTGCTGGCAAGTCCTTTGAGCTGCAGACTCTGGTTCCATGGGGTTGGGCTGGGGCCTGAGCAACTGCATTGCCAATGGCTTCCTGATGGTGGAGTGGTTATGCATTGGGCTGCTAACGGCAAGGTCAGCAGTTCAAAACCACCAGCCGCTCCCCAGGAGAAAGACGGGGCTTAAAGAGTTACAGTCTCGGAAGCTCACAAGGCAATTCTGCCTTGTCCGATAGGCATCGACTTGATGGCAGTGAGCTTGTTTTTTCATGGGCATCAGTGCGGCTGGTCTTCAGAGCACATTTGAGCCTCAGAGGTCTCCCTCCTTGCTTGGGGGACACAGAGAGAAAGGAGGGGAGTGTAGGCGGGTTTTCATTCTGGAAATGGCTCTTGGCTGTTGGTGGCGGAGGAGAAAGAAGCGGGCCACTTTTTGAGGGGGAGATGAGAATCCTGAGTGGGGGATGCAGAAACGGAGGCCCAGACAGGGAGGCCGGACTGGTCTGACCACACAGCATTCGGAGGCTCGGTCCACTAGAGGGCCCTGCCCACCTCCCAGCCTTCTGGCCAGCTGTCCACAGCCCTCTGGGGAAGAGGGCGGAGCTAGTGAGGGCCGGTCTCTCCCAGAGAGAATGAAACCGGTCCATGCAAGGGCTTTTTCCTGCAGTTGGCGTTATTGCACTTCCACATACTGCATTGTTGTTATTTAGTTAGAGTTTCGTAGGTTGTGGCAGCCCTGAATGGAGTCGACCAAGGCCATTTTCCTAATAGCAGGTGCTTACTATCGTGTCTGGGGTCCTTCTTACGATATTTTGAACTTTTTCTCATAATGCTCTTGCCTTAATAAGGATCCCTGGTGGTACAGTGAGCGAAGTGCCGGGCTGCTAACCACAAGGTTGGTAATTCAAACCCACCGGCCACTCCTCAGGAGAAAGATGAGGCTGTCTGCTCCCATAAAGATCTGCAGCCTCGGAAACTCAAAGGAGCAGTTCTACTCTGTCCTTCCAAGAGGGTCGCCGAGTCAGAATCAACTCAATGGCCAAAGGGTTGCTTTCGTCATTAATTGCACAAAAGGCCACAGTGTCATGTAAACATAATTTTTATTTCCACTCTCACTGCCATCGAGTCAATTCTGCCTCACAGTGATCCCATACGACAAGGTCTAACTGCACCTGTGGAATTCTGAGACTAGCTGTGTACAGGAGTAGAATGCCTCCTCGCTCTCTCACCCAGGGGCTAGTGGTTTTGAACTGCTGACCTTGCAGTTGGCAGTCCAACGTGTAAACACTAAGCTAACAGAGCTCCTTTACATGCGCTAAGAAACCAAAGAGGAGCCCTGGTGGCATAGTGATTACACTTTGGGTTGCTAACCACAAGTCCAGCAGTTCGAAACCACTAGCCACTGGGTGAGAGAAAGAGGAGGCTTTCTACTCCTGTAAGGAGTTTACAGTCTCGGAAAGCCACAAGGGCAGTTCTACCCTGTCCTCCAGGGCCGCCATGGATCAGAGTCAGTGAGTTTGCTTTGCTGAGGAAACAAAAAGATGCATGCAGCTGGCTTTATTTCGAGATATGATTTATTGCAGAGGTCAGACCCTGCGCCCACAGTCTCTCTGAGCTACAACTACACTCACGTGAACCCCATTTTGCAGACGAAGCAACTATGATTAAAAAAAAGACACCCCCTCCTCCCCAGGCACAGAGCTGTCGTTACCATTGTGCAAGGATACAGAATGGAGTCTGACAAGCAAGGCCACCCTCGTGAGCGGGGGAGAAAAGGGTTTTCAGCCCGACTCACCCCAACAGAGTGTGAGTGATTGGAGACTGCAATGTGCTCCTACCAGGTGGTGGTTGGTGGGTTTGAACCCCACTTTGGGGTTGGTAACCCAACGTCTAACCCACTGCGCCTTGAGCCATCTTGGTCAAGGTGCTTACAACTTGCACCTAGGCTGTGTGATTGTGAATCGGGGCGCTCACTGCAAGCTCAGTGGTTTGAAGTCACCAGCCTCTCTGTGGGAGAATGGTGGGGCCTTCTACTCTCCGAAAGGGTTACAATCTCGCACACCCACAGGGGCAGTTCTCCTCTGTTCTGTAGTGTAAGTCTGGTTTTTAGGAGCCCTTACGTGCTGTCTGGTAAGTGTTGGGCTGCTAACCACAAGATCAGAGGATCGAATCCACCAACAGCTCCGAGGGAGAAAGAGGAGGCTCTCTGCTCCTGCAGAGATTCACAGCCTCCGAAGCCGTTGATGGGCCACTCCGAGGCCAGCGGAATGGGCTTCGTGGCGGTGCCTATGGCAGTGGGTGGTGGGTGGGACATGCTAGACTCATCCTGGCAGCGGGACTGCGTGGTCAGGGACTCAGAGGCTTGACACCGGTGGCGGACGGGAGGCCTGCACTCCCAGGCCGACACCGCCCGTCGGTCATAGGCCAGCAGCGGTGCAGGGACGTGGCAGGCACGCCAGGGCCGGTACAGCTGCGCCCAGGGCGCGGGCGGAAGCCCCTCGGCCAGGCCAGGCCAGACGGCCCCGCCCTGGGAACCCGCGGCGCTGGGCTGGGCCGGACTGGAGGCGGGGTCTCTCCTGCCGCTCCCTCCTCCCCACTCCCCAAGAGTGCACCCCAGGGCCGGCCACGTCACCCGGCGGCGAGAGCGCGCCGACGGGCGGAGCGGGCGCGGGCGCGGGCGCGGGCTCGGGGCTCGGAGGCGCCGGGCGGGCCTGCGCGCACCCGGAGGCAGCGGGGACGTGGGCAGCCGCCGGCCGGGCCGGAACTTTGCTGGAAGTTTGCTGCTCGCGGTCGCCGAGCCCCCGGCTGGACCATGAACGTATTCCGAATCCTCGGCGACCTGAGCCACCTCCTGGCCATGATCTTGCTCCTGGGGAAGATCTGGAGGTCGCAGAGCTGCGCGGGTGAGGGGGTCCAACCGGGCGGAGGGCCGCCGGGGGCGGGCGGAGGGGTCCCAGGCCCTGGATGGCCAGCCGTGGCCCCGACGGAGCGCAGCGAGGGCCACCGTGAAAGGCTGGGGCGGTGGGGGACTCCGGACGCTCTCTCAGAGTGGTGACTTTGGCTTGGGGGGGTCTGGCCAACGGGTTTCGCCCTGCTCCGCTGGGCGCCCCAACTCGGTACATGGTGCTCCGATGCTAACTCAAAGGGGGACAGCTGGAGCCCCCCCAGCTGCTCCCGGGGAGAAGATGTGGCAGGGGACCCCTGTGAACATGACAGCCTTGGTCACCCCGTGGGGCCGGTCTCAGTCCTCTAGGGTGGCTGTAAGTCAGAATGCACTTGAAGGCGGTGGGTGTGGGATTGGGCCTCCACTGCAAATCAGTCCCTTCGCTCAGAGACGGACTGGCTTGGCCCCTGCTGTTTTCAACACCTTGTCTGGAATGTGGGGTACACTCGGGGTCTCCCCACTTCTCGGGCTTTTCTTCCCTTCAGCCCTCCACCCCACCTCTTCTCAGACTTCCCTTCCAGGCAGGCCTTTTTCTCTGCCTGCCCATCTGTGTATGGCCGGGCTGGTGTGATGTGGCAGGAGGGCGTGTCGCATGGGCTTGGAGCTGCCTGTGCTGGCTGCCCTGCTGGGGCTTGGAGAAGGCTGGGCGCTGGACAAACAGACCCAGTCTTCAGGTCTCCTGCAGCCTTCTTTGCGCTGAGGGTTCGATCCCCATGCTAGGCACTGAGCGGGAGGAGTGCCCTGGGATGACTTCAGATCCGGCCCCCCTCCTTGGAGGCTGAGGGACCCAGGCAGGAGGAAGGCCCTGTGTTGGGCCCTGGAGGGCAGGGCGGTGTGTTCAGACCCCAGGCAAGCATGTGAGGAGTGGGCCGAAACGCAGGAGTCACAGCGTATGGGACGTGTGGGAGGAGGGTGGTCAGATATGAAGGACTGGTCAGGCTCAGGGCTGGAGGTGTGGTACTGGACCAGAGAGCCATGGACAGTTAGCAGGAGGAGGGTAGAGGGGGCTGGAAGCAGGTCACTTGGAGGCAGGGTGCAGGCTACCAGCTTGGGAGGCTGGTGAGGGAGTCAGGGTGAGGCGGATGTCATTGGGAAGGGAGAAGTTTTACATTTGGAGGTCATTGGGTGGGTTGGGGCGGTCTCTCAGGACAGATCATCATTTATGGCCCCTCTGGTTCCCTCTCAGGGGTGGTGGGCCAGGAACGCTGACAGCGGTGTCCAGGGATACCAGGCGCCGTTCAGGGGCACACCATGCTCTTTCCTGGGGGCATCTGAGCCCGTGAGCTACCAAGACCAGGGGTGGGCGCTATGATCTGACACGAGACCCTTGGGACAGACCTGGACGACACACAAAAACCTGCCTGCTCTGGTGGAGCTGACTTTAGGCTGTTTTCTCTTAGTTTGGAGCCCGTTATCTGGCTGGTTCGTGGTGATCAGTGCTCTGTGGAAGAGAGGGGTCCCTGGGTGCCAAGGAGAGGTCTGGGGAAGGTGGGCGCCGGCCTCCTGTGGCCCTGCCTGACCCAGCCTGGAAGGCAGGAGACTTGGGCCTTGTTTTCTCTCCACCACTGACTTCCTTCCTGACCTTGAGCCTCAACTTCTCCACTTGCTGAAGGGTCTGTGGGTCCTGTATACTTGGGGGAAGCTTGCTGTGGTGGAAATTACCCACCACTTCACGTGGATGGACCCACGTGTGGCAGTATGACCCACGAGTTAAGACAAACGTGCGTGAAGCCCAAGTGGCACCGTGGGTTCAGCGCTGGGTGAAGGATTGGTGGTTGGAACTCCCCGCTGCTCTGCGGGAGAAGGATGGGCTGTCTGTTTCTGTCAAGGCCCCTTAGGGGCGCTTCCACTCTGCCCTATAGCCCTGCTAAGGGTGGGGATGACTCCACGCCTAGTGTATTTGTTTGTGGGGTTTTTGTGCATGAAGCCCAGGGGCCTGGTGATTTGAGGGGCAGAGAAGACTGCAGGGAGCTGAGGGCCAACCAGAAAAGGTTTTGGAAAGGGTGGGTTCAGCTGGCCTTGACCCAGTGTTACCTCCACCTGCCTAGGTGGTCTCCTCCCTTCACTAGACTCACTGCCCCACCCATCCCAGCAAGGCTACGCCCCCAGGCTCCCATTCTAGCCTAGGGCCTCCTTTCACCAATCCTGCCACAGGGGGTGTATGGTGTGTGTGTGTGTGTGTGTGTGTGTGTGTGTGTGTCCAATTACAGAGGCGAAGGGGAGGTCCAGGCTTGCCCAAGGCCACACAGGTAGGAAGGCTGGCGCCTGAGCGCAGGTTAGGAACCCCAGGGCTGTTCACCCTCAGTCACTAGAGCTGGGTCCTCCAGTGAATGCTGCCGCCTGAAGCTCGGCTCAAGAAGACCCGCATCAGGCCTACAAGGGAACTGGGCCTCCAATCATAATTTGGCGCCTAACTCCCCAGCCGCCTCATGCTACCGGATAGAACCCAGAGGGTCACCCTGGCTACAGGGAGAGAGTGCGGGGGAGGGAGACCTCGTGAGCCTACATCAGAGTTTGGGTCTATAGACTAAAGCAGAACTCTATGTTTTATTTTAGTTTTTACTCATTCCCCCCCAAATAGTTTTATTGGCATGTAATTTGCATATTGCACAATTCAATAGTGCAGTCACGTCAAGAAGAGTTGTACAATCACCATCGCGATCCATTTTAGAACATTTTCTTCATTCTTGGACTCCTCATTTCTCTCCCACCTCCCCGGCTATCCCACCCCCACCCCAAAAGGAACCATGAATGCAATTACTATCTCTACAGATTTACATGTTACCTGGATTTTCCGATCTAACAACAGGGGCACAGAGCAGGCGATTCTCCGCGGGCGCCATCTTCCCAGGAGTCTCTTGACTTCTTCAAATGTCCTTTGGTTGCTGGATGGACGGTGGCATTGGGGTGAAGAGGCAGCAAGAGAGAGGATTTGCGGAGACCTGTGAGGGGGTTGGACTGGGTGAGAATGTGGGGGTGCATTTCAGAGACACCAAGGAGAGGGCTGGTGTCAAGCTTAGTGATTGGATGTGAGGGACAAAGGGTGCTGGGACACAGGGTGGCTCTTGGCTTCCGGGCTTGAGCAGCAAAGTTAATGTTGTCACCTTGGAGGAAGAGGAGACGCGAGAAGGCCGAGGTTGGAGGAGATGCTGTATAGAGGGGGCGCCTGACCCAAACCACGGTATTTTCAATGACCTCCTCTGCACGTGAACGCTGGACATTGAGCAAGGAAGACTGTAGAAGCATCCATGCCTTTGAATTGTGGTGCTGGACAAGACTCTTTCCAGTGCCGTGAACTGCTCACAGGGCAAACCCAGCTCTCTTAGTCAGAGGGCTCCTGAGAGGCAAAGATGGAGCGACTTTAATCTTCCACACTTCGGACATGTTGTCAGGAGAGACCAGTCCCTGGAAAAGGACACCATGCTTGGGAAAGCAGAGGGGCAGCGGAAAAGAGGAAGGCCCTGGACAAGATGGAGTGTCAGTGGCTGCCACAGTGGGCTCAGACGCAGGAACAGCTGTGAGGATGACACAGGTCTGGGCAGTGTTTCCTTCTGCTGCGCACAGGGTCGCTGTGGGTCAGAATTACCTTGATGGAACTTAACAACAACGAGTTCAAGGTACTAGGGGACCCCGGGGGGGTCTTGTGGGTTACACGTTGGGCTGCTAAGCCCAAGGTCAGCAGTTTGAAACCACCAACCCCTCTATGGGAGCAAGATGAGGCTCTCCACTCGTGTGAAGATGAATGGCCTTGGAAACCCACACGGTCGCCACGGGTCGGAATTGACTCGCTGGCAGTGAGAAGATGGGACAGCCAAGTGGTACTGAGTGTTGGGGTTAGGTCATTGAACTGATTTTGACTTCCATCAACAGACAGAGCAGAGCAGCCCAGGCGGTGAACTAGGCTGTAATCACTACAGAAGAAGCCTTCATGGTGGAATGGTTAAGTGGCTGCAAACGGAGAGGTCACCAGTTCAAACCCACCAGGAGAAAGGGTAGAGATCAACTCAGCGGCAACAGATGGGGTTTGGGTTGGTCATGTCCGGTCCAGTGGTCCAACGCGTTCAAACCCCGGCTCCTCCGATGTTGACTGGCTGTCCGAGCATGCCTCTACAAGTTCGTGGAAATGTAGAATTAAAAGCTAGACACTGGAATTGTTCTAGACACCGTCTGAAACCCCCTCGGACAGGTCAGGCACTCAGAAGAGGGTGGGGTGTAAACGAGGGTCCTGGTACGTGGGGTTACCAGGAGGCACCTCCACTTTCTCCAGCGCGAGTCAGTCTGCCAAGCCAGTCTGTTTCTGAGGCTTTTGGTGGCCCTGACCTTTCGGAAGCAGGTGGCCAGGCCTTCTGAGGTGCCAAGCTTTTAGCTTGTAGCTGCGCCCATTACTCTTGGCGACACCCAGAGACTTGTTGGAAACCCCACACCCACGGCCATGGAGGCGATCACGGCTCGCAGCAACCCTGTACAGGGTCTCTGAGACCATAAAACGGTCCAGGAGCAGACAACCTCGTCTTCGACCCCTGGGGTAGCTGGTGGGTTTGAACTGCCAACCTTGCCGTTAACAGCCCAGTGTTTCCTGGGCAGAGGCACCAGGATGCAGGAACTCAGTTCCAGAACTCCTTGCTTGTTCCACCTCTCACCCATCCCAACAGCCCGATTCCCCGTGGCCTCTGAGCATTGACCACTTTCTGTGAACCTCGAATGACTTCAGTGATCATTTTTTCTAAAGTTCAAGAAGACCCAAGGGGAGGCTTGTGGAGAACAAGGCGATCTATCGAGGCAGAGAGAGCTGGGGAAGGAGCCCTGGTGGCGTAGTGGTTACGAGTTAGACTGCTAATACAAGGTCAGCAGTTTGAAACCACCAGTCCCTCCTCCGGAGAAAGACGGACTCCCCTAAAGCACTACAGTCTTGGAAACTCACGGGGCCAGCTCTACCCTGTCCTATAGGGTCGCTATGAATGGCTATCAATCAGCTCGATGGCAGTGAGTTTGGCGTTTTGGGTAGGACTAAGTAAAGGATAGAGGCTTCATTGTCTTAAAGTCACTCATTCAGTGGGTGTGGTAGTTACATCATCTGCTGTCAATTTGGGGCTTGAGAGGATTAAGAGCAAAGGGGTGGGGTCTAGTCTGTCAATTGGGTCATAGCCAGTGAGGCCTCTGTGTGGGCATGGCCTCCTGAGAATTCTGGGAACTCTGGTATTTCTCCTCCTTGGAGGTGGGAGACCACCTCTCTCTCTCTCTCTCTCTCTCTCTCTCTCTCTCACCTTACTCCCTGGAAGACACTCTACTGACAAGACACATGGAACTACGCTAGTGCCCTGAGCTGGAGAAGCCACATGGACCTACCCTGATGCAGCCAGACCTCTGGAGTCAGAGAAACCATGTAGAGACCCTACCAGTGCTGAGATGCTTACAACGCCCCTGGATCTAAAGACTTTCTACCCACTGGCCTGTGGTGATCATCCTGCATTCCGTGTCATCACATGTATTTCACAAGTCTGAAGAGGACTTTATAGATTGGTATTGGACATATGGGCTAATATCGAATTTATAGGCTTGGGCTGGACTTGGTTAGGATGCTTTCTTAATGTACACTTACCCGTTATATAAAACTCTCTCTCATACACATATGAGTTTCTATGGATTTGTTTCTCCAGTCCACCCAGACTCACACAGCGGGGAAGTTTATATTTCAGAACATCAACTCCGCATTCAACAGTACAAACCACACTCACTAACCCCTTCCCCATACGTTACCCCCCTCCCTCTGATTTCTCTCCTCCCTCTTGGGGCTGTCTGTCCTCCCTTTCACCCAGGTCAACACTTGTCAACCCTCTGGTCCATTGCTTCATTTTGCCTCCCTTACCCTCTTCTGGGGGGATCCAGCCCCACCACCGACCGGGTCCTTAGGAGCAGCAGTGTGTGATTACAGAAAATAAGAGTCAGAACCGTGAGGCACAAGGGCATGTCCTGATGTCGGAATCAAGAAGCCTAATGTGTTCTTCAAGGGGTTCATATCATCATGAGGCTGGCCAGCCTCCAGCAGGCACGCATTTAATAGAGTGGGCAGGTAATAGAGTGAGTTGGGGTTTCACCTTGTCTGTCCCTGAGCTCTCCCCAGGGGAACAATCTGTGGTCGGTATCAGAAGGAGATGTCAGAAGGGAGTCAGCAGCGCTTTGGGTGGGACGGACAAAGGAATCTGCTTGCGTTTAGACAGGTAGCCTCTGGGTGCCTAGGGAGCAGCCGGGCACAAGGAGGAGACATCTTTGATGGGCGCTCCTTTATGGAGGGCTGTGGTGGGGGTGTTTTTCAGTCTGGAGAATGTGTAGTTGATGTCACCTCTCTCTCGGAACTGTGGAGATCTTTCTCCAACCAGAGCCAGTCTGCCAAGCCCTGTGGCAGAGATTAGGCCGCGTACCCTCTCGTCCAGGTCCTAAGTTTTCCACACGCTTCCTCTTGGGAACCTCCAAAGTCTGTTCCTTTTGGTGTGCAAGCCTTTGTCTTGGTTCTGCTCTCTCTCGTGGTGTCTCGTGCAATATCTGCCCTTTTCTGATTGAGTGACTCCGCCCAGCATCACGACGTGCTTCGCGGTTTCATCGCTGTCGTCCTTCAGCGAGGCACAGACTCCCTTGTGTGCGTGCCCTGAGGTTCTGTCTCCGTCCTTCCACTGACGGCCATCGGGTTGTCCCCAGCCTCGTGTTCTCGTGATCAGTGCCACGTCTCTGTGCGATGGCTCTTACTTCCTGAGGGCCTACCTCCAGCATTGGTATTGCCGGGTCCCGTGGAATATCTACTCCCATACTGATTTCCACAGGGGCCACCGACTGTGTGGGAGGGCTCTACTCCCTCCCTCCGCACCCTCTCCGGTGTTTGATTTGGTTGGACTGTCGTGGTCGGTGGCAGGTGGTATCTCACGGCTGCTCCAGGTTTTTGGGGCGATGAAACTGTTCTAAGGTGGACCCTGGTGGGGCTGCACACCTCTGAATCTAGAACCCCGTTGAGCATACTCTTGAAGCGGGTGGCTTGAAGGGTCTCTCAATGACACCGTAAAGGAAGGTGACTAAGAAGGGAGGGAAACAGAGGCCAAATCAGGCCAAGAAGGAGTATGGAGTTTTTGCCAACTCCCTCTTCCCACATGTGTCAGGTGTGTCTGTGGATGTCAGGTGCATACATGTGTCCTATGTGTCCATACACACCAGCTAAGACCGGAAAGGCACACACTGAGGTTCTGGGTTCTGGGATGACAGCGACTTTCTCTTCATTTTTATGCACGGTCTGATTTTTTCACTTCACAAAGCCGAACACGGCACCACTTTCATAACTAGAAAACAGCTTTGCAATCTTTAAATTTTGGAAAATAAAGTAGCATGCTCTCCTGGCCCGCGCCTTGTTCCGCCTGCTCCCTTGCCTTCATGAATCAACTCCTCGGAGAGTCAGAGGCGTGTTCTCCAAAGGCGGGGCTCAGTGGAACCCAGGGGTGAAGGCAGAGAAGTCTCAACATCACCCCCAGCCCGACTCACACCGCCCCCGGCAGCCTCCCAGAGCAAGGAGTGAGGCGGGCGCAGGCAGGGGGACGGGGAACTCTCTGTTCACGTCTTTATTTGGAGCCTGGGAGACAGATTACAGCTTAATGAGAGGAACAAGGACTCAAGTGATCCAGTGGGAAGGGGTGAGCTTCCTGTCCCCCTGAAGGGTGACAGCCTCCCTCCCAGCACTGGGTGTCTTCATTAAGTGGGCGTGGATGCTCCCAGGCCTTTCCAGCTCCAGACTCTCGAGTGTCTGGAATGGGGATGGGCTGGGGGTGGGGGGGAGGGGCGTGGGGCTTCAGGGTCTCCTGTGCTCTCTGCCGGCAGGCATCTCTGGGAAGAGTCAGATCCTTTTTGCACTCGTCTTCACCACCAGGTACCTGGACCTCTTCACCAACTTCATCTCCACCTACAACACGCTGATGAAGGTGAGCAGGGGCAGGGCTTGCCAGGACGGTGCAATTGGGGGGCAGCTGGGCCTTGAATTGGGTTCGAGGGGTTGGTCAGGTGATCGGGACGTGGGCTGGCAGCACGTGACCTCGTTGGGCTCTCATCTCCGTATCAGCTAGATGAAGACTGAAGGTTCGAACCCAGGGTCTCCTTAGGAAAGGCAGAGGAAGTCACGGATGTAAATGCATCTCCGTCGTCACAGGTGCGACACTCAGTAAGAGTCAGCTATCGGAGGCCTTTCTGCATCCCCGACCCGCAGCCACGTGAGCCTGCAGAAGGCTGGCATCACACCTACGAACAAGGGTTGGATCGGGCTGGGGCGCTTTCTGGTTATTAAGTGACTTCTTGACATAAAATTCCCTTAGACATTACAAAAGAAAAGGTAGCGATTACGATGAATCAAAATGAGGGCCCCAAGTACGGTATCCTTAACTTTCAGAGAGCTCCTTCATCCGTCTATCCTTCCATCCACGCACCCACCCAAACAGAAGGTGCTTATGGTGTGTCCTGTGTGCCAGGCATCCTTCTGAAGACCACACAGGCTCTGTTGTCATGGACCTGACATTCTAACGGGGACAGAGGATCAAGCGAAGGAACAGGAATAGCTGTGGTCAGGGGCTATTGTGTGCTCTGAAGCTCATTCCTCCTCAAAGCACCTGGTAGGTCAGACGCTCGGTGTAGGCCATCGAGCTCCTAGCTGTAATCCTGATGGACGTCCATCACCAGGGCTTTCCTCCTGTGGAGCTGCCGGGAGGAGGGTTCGAACTGCCGTCCTTTCCAACTGCCATCCTTTCCGTTAGCAGCAGAATGCTTAACTGTTGTGCCACCCCCCGACCCTTTTAGTTAGGGGTAAGGCTGTGTGCGTAATGAACGTTGACTTCCGTGAAAGCCAGAACAAAACCAAGCTTGAAGCAAAGAGAGCTACTTTAGGGAGCGTGATCGGAAAGGGCCTCTCCCGAAGGGGTGACATTTAAGCCAAGATCGGAGTGACAGCAAGGGCTAGGCGGGGGAAGGTCACAGGAAGGGCAGTCCAGGCAGAAGGGATAGCTGGGGCCCGGGCTTCAGACAGGACAAGCTCAGCAGACTCAGGACAGACAGAAGGCCAGAGGGGAGCTCAGCCTGGCCGTGAGGGCAGATGGTGCAGGGCTGCTGAAGTCGGCCAGTCGCTGGACTGGTGGTGGAAGCCCTGGTTTTGGGGCACGGTGCTGCCTCACAAGAACAGCTGGACAGCTCTTAGTTCCAGTCGATGCCCGTGCCCTTGGCCTGTTAGGAGTTGTTGGGATGGAGGCATCTTCGGAGTTTTTAAGCAGCCCCCTCTGACTCTTGAGGGTGACGTGGCTCGGTGGAGGGAACTAGGGTTTCAGAGTCCATACAATGGGCTCTGCCTTGGCTTGGATTCTGGTTATAGACGGAGAATAATATTTTAACAAGATGGGGGTCTTTTATTTCCCCTGTCGTAACATGAAACCTGGAGGTGGGCGGCGTAGGGTGAGACGGAAGCACCACTGAGACCCTAGACTCCGACGTCCTCTCTGCTAGCGTTAGAGGATGACCAGGTCCAAGGCTAGGGAGATGTGACCCTGGCTTGGTTTAGCATCACCTTGCAATGCTTAGTGAGTTATATATTCTCTTTATTTTTCTTTTAAATAAAAGATCATTTTATTGGGGGTTCTTACAACCCTTGTCACAATCCATACATCGAGTGCATCAGGCATGTTTGGACATACGTGGCCTTCATTCTTTTCTAGGCATTTACTTTCTATGGAACCCTTGGTATCAGCTTTTTTTTTCATCCCCTCCCCCCAATGTTTTTAAGGTCATTTTACTGGGGGCTTTTACAGCTCTTATAACAACCCATGCATCAGAGGCATCAGCACATGTGTACATACGTTGCCATCATTACTCTCTAAACATGTACGTTCTATTTGAGTGCCGTTTGTGAGGATGAAGGAACTGCCAGAGGTCCGCTGGAGAGGAGCCGGGGTGTACAGTCACCCCCAAGATCCACACTTTGAAACTGCCCACTGCTCTGCGGGAGAAAGATGGGCTTTCTACTCCTGTAAGCTGTCACAGTCTCAGAAGCCCCCCGGGAAGTGAGAAGGTTCTGCCTGTTGCAGGATGGTGTGAGGATTGGTGAGATCGCTTCTGCCAAGTGCCGATAATAAACCATCACGTTCTCCTTCTCCATGTCTCAGCCGCTGCGGTGGGGTTTCAGGCATCTTGGTCCGAGGATGCGCAGAATGGAAGTTGCTGTTACTTGCGGGCATTAGACACGCTGGATGGGACCTCAGTTTGAGCTCTCCACACTGCTGTCTCCTTCAGCCCAACACCCACATGTCAACTGCCCCCTCCCTAACTGTTCAGGGATCTGGCAGAACCAGCCCTCGACCTGGCGGATGGAGGTGTGGGGACGTAAACACATCGGGTCACCAGGAACGCCCTTCTGCACGCCAGCGGTTCACTCCCAGAAGCCCCGAGCTCGGAGCTGCAGACCCCTAGGTGGCCAGGACATGGGTTATCAGAGACAATCTCTCGTCCACAGACATGGATGGAATAGCGGCTCACGGGCCCCAGCACGGGTTCTCCCCAAACGCCTCATTCTAATGAGAGGACTTCTTTGGGGGTTGGGAGTTGGGGGCTAACCGCAGGGTCAGCAGTTGGAAACCACCAGCCACTCCTCAGGAGGAAGATGGGGCTTTCTACTCCCGTAAAGGATTTATAGCCTCGGAAAACCACAGGACCTTTCCACTCTGCCCTCTAGGCTCCCTGTGAGGGAGGGAGGGTGTTTCGGGGTGAGGATCTCTGGTCTTGAAGGTTAGAGGCCAGATCTGAAGGACTGGACTCTATATGTTGGGAGGGAAATTGCCATTAATTGGAAAAATAGAACTTTCCAAAGGACCATTGGCCAACGAATGCCAGCAGTGTTACTGTTCTTGTTTGTTTTTTAAGCAGTGTTACTCTTGTGGAAGGAGTTCTGGTGGCATAGTGGTTATGACTTGGGCTGCGATCCTAATGGTCAGCAGTTCAAATCTCTTGGGATAAATATGGGGCTTTCTACTCCTATAAACAGTTGGTCTTGGAAACTCACAGGGGGCAGTTCTACCCTGTCCTATAGGGTCGCCATGAGTGGGCATTGGCTCGATGGCAGTGAGTTTGGTTTTACTCTTGTAGAAGAGTACTCCCACATCACTGGCCCAGGTAACCAGGGCAAGAGCCCTGGAGCATCACTGCTAAATGAATCCGAGACTGAGTGTGCTTTTCTTTCTTTGGTCTAATGCGCTATAGCTAAGACACTCTTGTCTTCCTGGAAGCTTCCTCAGTCCCACTCGGAGGCGGTACTTACCGTGATCAAGGGTCATGAACTTTCGCTCTCTGAAGCCCAGTTCATAGGCTGGGGAGGCTTCCTGACTCCGTATGTCTCCCCCCCCCCCCCCCCCCCCCCGTCTAGGTGGTTTTTCTGCTCTGTGCCTATGTCACGGTGTACATGATCTATGGGAAATTCCGGAAAACGTTTGACATCGGGAACGACACATTCCGCCTGGAGTTTCTCCTGGTCCCGGTTATTGGCCTCTCCTTTCTGGAGAACTACAGTTTCACTCCCCTGGAGGTAAGGGAAGCAAGGGACCCAGGGGGTCTGATCCCCACCAGTAGGCTTGCTCCCTGACATCTTTCCCCTTTGGGTCCCTTAGCAAGGCCAGCCTGCCCCTTTCCTGCTTTCCCAACCATGGTCCCATGAACTGCCCGTCATACACTCGTATTGTTCCAGGGGAAGTTTCCAAGAAATTGCCAACCAGCTCTTCCCAGGGCTCCACTTCAAGTGGCCTCTCAGCAGCCCCTTGGCTGTGGAGACCCGCCGTCCCACAGAGGAGGAGCTGAGGCTGAGCACTTTAACAGTCCAGAGTTTTGAATTCTGTGTCTGGGCTATGGCCCAGGCACGTGTTATAACAAGCATTTGTGTGTGTGTGTGTGTGTGTGTGGTGGGGGGTGTTCTGATGCTGGCGTTCATGACCTCCATTTGGAAGTTCATGCAATACTCTGATGTTAACTAGGGAAGTAAACTCTATAGAAATGTCCCTGCAGTAAGCATGATTTATTTTGCTTCAAGTTAAAACATGACTTCTGCGCATGCTCAACTTTGTTCCCCAACGAGCACATGGCTTTCTTGATACAACTGTGCAGTCGGCCTGTCTGACCGTCCTTCTTTGCTCAGATCCTCTGGACCTTCTCCATCTACCTGGAATCGGTGGCGATCCTGCCCCAGCTCTTCATGATCAGCAAGACTGGAGAGGCCGAGACCATTACCACTCACTATCTGTTCTTCCTGGGTCTGTACCGGGCACTCTACCTGGTGAACTGGATCTGGCGGTACCAGACGGAGAATTTCTATGACCAAATCGCTGTGGTGTCCGGAGTGGTACAAACCATCTTCTACTGTGACTTCTTCTACTTGTACGTGACCAAAGGTGGGTGCTAGGAGGTATTGCTGGCACATGCTCAAGGACTTGCTCATCTTGTCAATAAATATGTGAAGCAAAGTGAACAAGGCCACTTGGTGCGCCATCCCAACAGGTAAGGGGAAGATTTTCAGGTGACAGTCAACGCCATGAAGAATGGTGGCTGGGCAGCATTGTAAAAGGGGAGTACAGGAAGTTACGAGATGGCAATGACCCCATTCTTGAAGGCTTAGGCAAACGAGACACACATCCCAGAGAGCATCTTATACAGGTATTCCAGAGCAGGAACCAGTTTGGTGTGACATCATGACAAGGACACTGTGGTCGTTCCCTAAGCCTACAAGGGTCAGTGATTGCAGGGCAGCCCCTCAGGTAAGACACGTCTGCCAGCTACTCCTGTAGGGCAAGTTTTCCAGCCAAGTCACAGCAATTGTGCCCGAGAGCTCATCAGTGGGGAGGTGGGAACTGTCGGGAGTTGGGTGGAGGTCTACCTGAAGGCAGCTGGGCGTCAGGAACTGTGAGGGGGCCTAGGGTTCCCCCTTGATTTTCAACACCCTCGACACCCACTATAAGCTGGCCATCAGGAATATACTGACTGTCCATCAGCGTAGAGTGCGATTCGAGCTGTCTGAATTCTAACTGCATTTTTGTTTCCTTCCAGTTCTTAAAGGAAAGAAGTTAAGTCTCCCAATGCCAATTTGAGAACCCTCAAAGATGTTCCACCCTCAACAAGGACACGGAAGAAGCCATTTGCAAACATTCCCATGGCAACTTAGCACAACTGGGCCCCAAATGTTAAAATTAAAACCAGAAAAATTTTAAATGTGGAATTTCAGCCAAGTACTTGCTCTTAAGAGGCGCTTATCAATATATCTCCTCAGTAAGCCTCCTAGAGAAGCAACAAGGGGTTACCAAAATGCTGCTTTGAAATCACTGCAGCAGCAGCCAGGCCTAAGGTGCTTACTGCAGCCGTGGCTCTGGAAGGCCCTTGTGGTGGAGTCTCGGCTCCAGTCAGTCACACTGCTCTGGCTCTAAGCCACATGCCAGCACCCCCCAAACTGCAGGCGGTGGCCCAAAGGGCAGAGCTTCTCTTCTGCAGCTTTACTTCCTAGGTCACCCGAGCGCACTTAAAGGAGTACCGAGACACTTGTGGGGAGACGGACAGGTGCAAAGTGGCTGTTCCGAGTTATGGTCTCAGTGGAGGGAGCTGAGTCACTTCCCTCCCTTCAGAGCACAGCTCACAATACGAGCAGCACAGACACCCAGCATGTACTCATGCAGAGCACAACCCAAGTAGGCACCGCGGTCGCCTTCTGCCCGGGGAGGCAGAAAGCCAAGGCCACCACTGTGCAGGTAGCCATCAAGACCACTTGCTCCTTCAGGGGTGAGTCTAACGTCTTCAACAAGATTGTTAGGGACAACCATTTTTTCTGGAATTCAACTCTTTGGCAAAGAATGTTTAAGCAGTGAAAGGTTCAGACGTACTGTGAACAGTGTTTTATTTATACCTACAAAAGAAAACAAGATGGTATCAAAAGGACGATTTACAAACACGGCTCTTAGCATCCTGCGCCCGAACAACACACAATGTAGCGATCTTCCGACTCAAGTCTCCATGCAACCGGAATGTGTGCAGAGACCAGCAAGGGCGAGGAGAGCGCACTGATCCCCAGCAAAGCCACCAACCTTTCAGATGAGAAGTCCTCACAGCTCAGCCAGCCACCACCAGGGAGCAGTGACTCCAGAGGAACCCTACTAGGTCTCACCGAGCTCGGGCCACAAGACTGGCCACCAGCTGTCGTTCTGATTTGAGGACAATGTCCTCGGTTGTAAAGGGGAGAGTGCACATATCGCTTGCTTGTCCAAAGGGCATTCTTCGGCCCTAATGGTTGCTTTTACGAGCTGTTGCAAGGGGCATAGCGTGCCCACCTGGTGGCACCTGTGACTGGTAGGACCTCCGGGCAGGTAACATTTTGTTTGGAGAGAAATGTCCATTACTGGACGGGTCAGCGCTTAAGGTTTACAAATTCATTAGGGGCGGGGCTGGGAGTTTTGCAGCTTTGGTTTGAAAGCACGGCATTTTGTCCCATTTTCCCTGTGCCTACCGTCCTCCAGCCTCCACCTGGGCCAGAGGAGGGGGAGACAACATGGAGGGAGGGAGTCAGGGGCTGGTGCCCAAGCTCTTCCATGCATGTTACAACCTACCTGTATGCTGGCCATTCAGCCAACGCTCAGAACCCTCAGAAACCACCCCCTTCTCCCGCAAGAATTTTTAAAGGGGGGAGAAAAAAAACACCCGCCAGCACTTAGTTTTGAGCTTATAAACCGGCACTCTTAAGCCTCAACTGAGCAACACAGTGGAGCACCCTCCTTGTAACTACACTGTGGGAAACATTGAGAAAAAAGGAAAGCACAAAGACACCAAAAACCCAAACCAGTAGTTCTCCCAGAACCTGGAAGGCTGTTGGGGCTGTCTGCCCTCTCTGTCCTGTTACGGTGAACCCAAGAGCAGGAGAAAAAAAACAAAACACAAAAACAACTTGCGGGCCCAGGAAAGGAGTATGACTACGGTGGGTGGGGGTGGGGTGGGGGTGTATAAATTCACCTACCTTCCGGTGGAGGTTAAGTGAAGCGACTCTTAGTTTAAGCCATTAACTGTCTGAAGCTCTACCTACCTGCAAAAAGCCGAGCGCACAAGGATGCTGAGCACAGTTTGCATCCAGTGGCTAATAGCACAGCAGAGGAGGGTATGGAGAAGCGAGTTCTTCCCAAACCCTGTGAGTCCTTGGTCAAGGTTAACACAGCCAAAGGGCCGAGTAGCTGATAAAGACTTGCTTTCACTCTAGCCTGACTAATACTGAGATTAGAAAGAAAAACCTGCCCACTCTGAGTGCCTGGTTTACTGTTAACGGTGCCTTTACACTGCCAATGAATGCACGGACAAGTGGTTAGTGACGCAAGCTTCCAGTGAGCTGAGCACCCCCGCTCCCAGCAACTGGCTGGCCGGCCAATGCACTTCACAGATGGTCCCTGGCTACATACGGGGGAAGACTAGGGAGCTCCCACCAGAGGCTGAATGCAAGCTTGACCACTGCAGTAAACACTTGTGGGTTTTAATTAAAAAAAGCAAAACACACTTAAAACCTTGGAACCAACAATCCCATTTCTAACCTGACACTAAAAGAGATTTTTTTCAAGTAAATTGGGTAGAGGAGGAGAGTAAGGGAGACAAATCAGGAATTTTAAAACTGCTGAATGAAGGGTAGAAGCCATCAGCCCAAACAACAAAGACGAAGCACCGCCTTCAAAGTTTTCTGGCCTGAGGCACCAGCTCCCAATAGAAGCAGATGGCATTGTGGGAAATGAGGGCATTGGAGTGACAGAAAGCCAGATGCCATCATCTTCAGTGGAACAAGCCAGTCCATCACCCTCTCCCACCTCTGGACAACAAAAACTGAGCTCCCACAAAAGGGACTAACACCTTTTTTCTTTTAAAATGAAAAATATCTGCTCAAATATCCTCAACATGCAAAAAGTTGGGAAAAGGCCATCTCTTCCAGCCAGCTATATATATCTCTCTCTTTCTTTTACAAAACCTGTTAGCACGGACTGGATGGTCTTGGTGGGCAGAAGACACCTGGCAGTGAATTCTAACTAATCTGCAGGAAAGACCACTCACAATGGTGGGAACAGAAAAAAGATAAAGAGGGAGAGATTGGGGGGAGGGGGGGAGAGAAGAGAGGTAAAGACAGCGTTCCTTTAACTTTGCAAGTATGCACCCTTCACACCCTGTGAGTGGCCTCATTTACGTGAGGGAGGAGGGGGAGGAGGGGGAGGGGGGTACTGGTAGGCGGTCTGCCCCATGTAACCTATCATACTGGTAGCTCCTGGAGGCTGTGCAAACTGTTGTGACATTAGCGGCTGGGGCTGCTGCCCAGTACGGCCGATCCCACTAAACTGCTGGCTTGAGCTCTGGGCACTTCTCCCTGTGGTGGCGGCGGCAGCGGCTGCGGCAGCGACAGCGGCGGCAGCCCCGTAGGTGCCAGCGCCATATTCTTGAGCCGTATAGCCAGTGGTGCCATAGGCAGCTGCCCCGTAGGTGCCTTGACCATAGGTATATTGGCCTGCTTGTGCTCCAAAGGTGGAATTCGGACTCCCATAACCACTGCCATTAGCATAACCAGCCCGATCGGTTTCACTTCGATCACGGTAACTTGTAGAGTCTCTCCGGCCACTATCCTTGACTCCTCGAAGCCTCCGGTCACACTCATCCTGATACATCAGGTTGGGATTGTTAGCTGAAGAAGCGGTCCGGTATCGAGAACGGCCTCCTGATGGGAACAACACAAATTTTAGTGTCAGATCCGTGATCCAAACATAACTGCAATTAAAAAAAACTCGAGTACACAAAAAACATGCACCATTCTTCCCTGCTCTTTAGTGGAAAGCATGTAACTGCGGAAAGTCCGAGTCCGTAACTGGGTTCCTAACTGGGTACACACATGAGCCTACTGCGATTAGGGAGCAGAAATGTGCTTATCAACAATTTGTCCCCAGGCCGTAAGCCTAAGCTCTGGACTACTGCATCTTTGTTCGCAGAGTGGCTGGTGGGTCTTGACGGCCAAGCTCAGTTAGATGCCCAAATGCTTGCCCCGCTGCCTCACTCTGCGCACTGGCTCTCATCATCATCAGAATCGCCTCCCGAACTTGGGCAAACTGCACGAGCTCTTACGTTCACACAGCCCATTTTCACTACCTTCTCAGGCACGGCTGTCGTGCAGCTTCAAGATATAAGTGTGGACAGGACACAAACACGAAGCAAAAACTACCCTGCCAGGAACCACGAGGCCCAGGATCCTACGTTAATGGCAATGGGAAAATGCCATTCGTCAGCCTTTAAGTTCCACCTTCCCACGAACTCTCCAACGGCCCCTTCTCAAAGCAGGTTGCGGCTCCAAGCTCCACCGCAGGTCCTATCATCGTAAGGGGGGGAACCTGCTGCTTCCCTGGGAGGAAGCCACTGAGCCTTCCGATGCAGCCACCAACCACAAACCGAACTCACTGCCCTCGAGTCAATGATGACAGGACAGGGCAGAACTGCCCCCAGGGTTTCTCTGTTTACGGGAGCAAAAAAAACCCCAAGCCGTTCTTCCTTGGAACCATTGGTAGTTGAGAACTACCGACTTTTCGGATTGCTGCCCGATGCATAACCACTGTGCCAGCAGGGCGTCCCCACGGCTTTGTTTGGATCATTCACCACGGACCGCACAAATACAAGGGCCAGTCTTTGCATTATTCTGTCACAAAAACGGCATTACTATAAGCCCCTGAGCATTCTGTTTTTTATTTACATAACCCATCGTTAATGACACTGTTCTGTATAATAAACATCTCTAATAACAATCACTGCAAATAAAAACAAGCCAGCATGGCCAGAAAAGAGACACCTTGGCAGTACCTGGAAAGCTCCAGGACTTACCCTTACCCCCTCCGCCGCCGCCGCCACGATGGTCCACCAGCTGCATCAGCTTGGGATTAATAGCCTGATTGGCCTCTTCCAGCACCTTGATCAGCTCCCTGGCCTGCTTCAGGTTCCCTGGTGTGAAGAAGGTGTAGGCCGTGCCTTTGTTGGTGCTCCGGGCCGTTCGGCCAATGCGGTGCACGTAATCTTCAGAGCTGTTTGGATAGTCATAGTTGATCACAAACTTGACATCTTCCACATCTTCCGAGCCATCGATGAGTCAGAGTGTGGGTTGACGTGGCAGGGAAAGAGAAGGTAAAGGACATGCCAACGACAGGTGGGAAGCACGAATGCAGATGACAGCAAGAGGAGAGAAGACGAAGTTAGTAACCGCTCTGAACAGACACCAAAGAAGACTCATCCCAACAGAGTAAAAGAGGACTGACTGGTGACTCTCGGGACGTGCACGGGGAGCGGCATCTTCATCCAGAGGCACGGCCCTCTGGGACCCGCCCAGCCACCCGCACTCCTACCTCTTCTGTACTCAAACTGAGTGTGCGGACAGGAGCTGTCACACCAAGAATGGTCTCCAGAACAAATTCCAGTGTCATCCCATTTGAAACTGGAATGTCTAAAAAATTGCGCCAGTCAAGTGACACGGCCAAATAATTTCTACTCTGTTGGGAGAAGCCTGGCAAAATCTATCAGTAATATAACAGACTTACCTTTAAACCAATCACAGAGCACATTTGAGGGGGGGGACTCCGCATTATTTTATGACTACATTTTCAAGGACATGTAAACACTTAGTTTCATTAATTTCTGCTGTTGTTTTAAAGACTCTGATCAGAGCTGAAACATCCATAGGTTCTCTCCAGTCCATTACCACAAGAGCACATTACACTAAAATGTCACTCGACCACCAAGCCCAGCTTCTGCCAAATGGGGTTTCTGCTCAACCCAAGGTTATTTTGACTCTTGTCCATGTGACCTGGGACACATTAAATAAATGGCCAGAGTGGAAGAACCATGAAACCCTGAGACACAAGTTTAATATTCTGTCCACTGCTGGGAAGTGAAACGCCTCCTAATGCTTCAAGGATGTAAATGTTAGTGTAATGCTTCCCGCTGAATGTATATTTTTACCTACTTAAACATACAAGCCTAAGAATATAACAAAGACTCCTAGTGTTTTGTGGAGAAAAAAATCTGCATTTTACAAAGAATATTCAGGAAATATCCTAGATAAAACACAGATTTTTGTGATAGAAATAATGAAAAAACATTCTCTGTTTGTTACCAGACCGATGCACACTCCCTCCTCCTTTGGGAAACCGCTGCAGCCGATCCCGTCTCTTTGCCTTTTATTTTTGGCGGCCTCCTTTCGAAAACTCCGCCTTCTGACACGGGACCACTGGAGCGCGGGGAGCATGCATCAAGGGTCCGTGGCAGTGAGAGGTCCCCACACACGCTCGCTCTGTGAACTGGCTTAGATGCTTCTCTGTAGCCCCTTTTGGTTGCCAAGCGCCGGAGAACCTGGGTTCGGGTAAAAATTTCAGGTCCTCCAACGCCTCCCCCAAGGATATATTGGGGTGATTGTAGAAAAAAATCATTATTAAAAAAGTGCTGAGTTACATCCAAAGGGTCAGACTGCATCTATTGCCCAGACTTGGATTAATTTCAGGGGGACAGGGGAGATGATTGGAAAAAAGAAAAAGAAAAAAAAAAAAAAGGAAAAAAGAAAATTCCGCTATTGTTAAAGGGTCCATGAAGAAGGGGCATTGTGTCTGTTTCTTATTACAATAAAGGCTCCTCAGTCGTTACTGACCCCTAAAGTCCTGAATCACACCAGAAAGACGAGAAGGCAGTTATCACAGGGGGCAGCGTGAGTCTCCGGCTAGGGTCGTTGAAGCAACCAAGGGAAAAAAAGTATACAGAGCAAGGGCGGATGTCTGTTGGGAGGGCGAGGGGCGCAGGTGGGCAGGGGATTGGGCCCTGAGGCCTCATCTTCAGGGCAAGGCCAGCGCTCCTCAGTCAGTTCCACAGAGCAAGCTGGCCGGTGCACTGGCCCCCGAGGCACGCTTTCCTAGCAGAAAGCACCAGGGGGCTGGTGCCAACAGTTCAAACACTACCTCGGGAAGGGGCTCAGGAGAGGCTCACTGGGGAGCAGAGGGTTCGAATCCTTCAGACTAGAGAGGTGCGCCGCGCGCACACACCGAGCGGGCTGTGGAGGGCACATAAGAGCAGGTGCAGGGATCTGCTTGGCTCCAGTCTAGCCTGCTCTGGTGGCACGTGTGCACTGCCACAAGATTATCTTGTTGCCGATAGAGAAGATGCCGGAGCAAGGTAAGAACGGAAATGTTCCCGTTGTGGCCAGCTGCCCGTGACAGAAAAAGCCCTACGGCATGGCCTGCCATCTCCAAGCACTAATGGGGAGGGCAGACTAAGACCCGCCAACAGGCTCATCTAGAGCTGCTTCGGGCCAATGTAGATTTGCCTCAGCCATGTACTGAGTGAGCTGCAGCTGATATCAAAGCTTCTGTTAAAAAACAAAACAAAAAATAAATTCAATACTTTTGAGTTTAACAGCGTGTAATTTAAAATAAAAAAAAATAAAAAAAGGAAAAATACCTCAGTGGAAACAGAGTAGTGGTTTCCCGAGGATGACTTTTAACAAATTACGGGAATCATCAAAGAACTTACCTGAAGGGAACATTTAAGAGGCCACCGTTGGACAGGAAGTGAAAAAAAGGCCTGGTGACTCAGCTAAAAATTGCACCCCTGTCTACGAAGTAGACGCCTTCACTTTCCAGTATCTTGTAGGACCTTGGTCAGAATTCTGCCATCGGGGTGGGTTTCCCCTCCTTTTGATTTTACACGGCAGCAAACAAAGGGGCCCAAAACAAGCACTGCTGTTCAGTAACAAGAAACAGACTCGGGGACCTTCCCTCTCCCCACATCTGGGTGAGCGGGGGGCTGGATGAAGAGTCTACGTTATTCTCATGACAGCCAATTGAATCGGTTTAGGAATGGGGGCAGGGGAGGGGCGGGGGATATGGAGCAAATATAGTTTATAGTTTGTCTAGGCAAGATGCACAAAGAAGCTACCAGCACATAGCAAGCCTGCTCAAAACCACCGTTACCGAAAGCTTGTGTGAAAGCTGCTTTCAGGCCGCAGCCTCTTCTCCCAACAGGCCCAAGTTCTAACCACACAGACCCAGACATGACCTCAGAGGACAGGGACAACTCTCAGTCACGGCTCCAGGCCGCACCTCTGAAGGAGAAAGCGAGGAGTGCATTGTAGAAGGCGGCCCCCCTTCTCAGTCCAGTGTGAACACTTCGTCCTTTTACAATGCACACGCCATCAGAGCAGGGTGGGCTAGGCTTCACGGGGCAAGTCGTTAAATGCCTATCACTTTTAAAATTCCCTGTTAAAAATTTAGCCCTAATTAGCTGAGAATAACGGGCTAAAAAAAGTATTTTGAATTATTATTTACATCTTGAGTCATAATAGGTAGAAAACTTCAGAAGAAAATCTTCAGATTGAAGTCAAGGTATTTATGATACCAGTAAGGGTAAAAAGAGGGTCAGGTGAATGCCCGTGACCATCCTCTTCAGCAAGTAAGATGGGGCAACGTGGACTTAGAGTACAGACTTAGCAAATTTCAAGAATACAGCAGCACTGGGCTTCCACACACGCCCAGTTCAGATGGAGAAACTGATACGGGAAAAGAATAATGAGATCACAACAGCTGGAGCCAACCAGTCTCATGAAAAACTCTAGCCAGAAGCCAGAACAACGCCCAGAAGCCGGGCTGCACAACCACAGTGTCTCCTCTCTCCCTTGGACGGTCTGCACAGTCACGCCGAGGCCTTGCCAGAGACCAAAGCCTGTTTGTTAGGGGCAGGAAGAGACTAAAAATTTAAAAAGGAGAAGGAAAAAAGAAAAAACAAGGGTACGAAAAGAAAATTGTTGGGGGAAATCACGCTTTGTATTGTTCTCTAAACTTAAAATATTTATCTAAACACACATATATCCAACAACCAACTCTAAGTTGAATTGACAAATCTTTAAACCAAAAGACACATAGAATGTACCACCAATAGAGGCCTATTGAAACAAACCTAGCCCTCGGGAGGCGACGTCTGTGGCAATGAGGATGGGAGCCTTTCCGGAACGGAACTCTGCAAGACAAGAGTGCTACCATCAACTCCAAGCTGATAATTGGGAGAGAAGTCTGTCTGAAAACAGCATCAGACAAACACTCCCAGAGATCTGAACTTTTACCCGATTGTGTTAAAATTCCAAATAATGGTCTCCAAAAAAACGACAATCCCCTTTGCAAAGACTAGTCATTCTTTTACAGTGCTCTATTGTACTCACTTCACTGCTAGCAGTGGGGCAAGAGACAAAAAATCAACCCCTCCCCCAAATTTCTCTACCACCACTCATAAAGCAGATTTTAAAATGGTGTGGAAATTTGTGACCAAAATAACACAAATTAGGCTTGTGTTTCCTTAAAGGGAAACGACATGGACACTATCCCCCAAAGGAAATACGGAAAATAAATGCATTGGGAAGGAAGGGGAGGCCAGCAAAGGCATTGGGGAGCAAAAGCAAAACCCAAACCGACCCCACCCCTAGCCCGTCTCATAGCAACCCTGTAAGACAGAGTAGAACTGCCTGTGTTCCCGAAACGGCAATTCTTCATGGGAATCGAAAGCCTAGTCTTTGTCCCCCAGAGTGGCTGGTGGTTTCAAATGGCTGACCTTGCAGTTAGCCCAATTTGTAGCCACCAGAAGTTCAATACATATTATGTCTTAAATATGGTCTATCTCAGTGGACTTCCCATTCAGAGCAGTCAGGAACAACAGGGCTGGAACATAGATGCATTGAACCATGACTTTGACGGGGATGTACTCCGGATCACGGGCCAAATATAAAAACCCAGTTCCTCCTGGCAGAGTCAAGCCACCCCTTACGTAGGGCCAATGGAGGGTTCTGCGCTCTGAACAGACGAGCTGAATGCCTGCAACAGGTAATACCACCCAGAAGGCTAAATTGGAAATATTTAATATCTGGCCCTTCATAGAAATAAATTTTCTGATTCCTGAACTAGAGCAGGGACTTACAAATATATAGTTTTAAACTCACCATTGAGTACCCAGTCTCTTTCTGGTTGACTCTTGTCTCCATGGATACACATAGCTGGCCAACTGTCCGAAGAAAAGTGACCAACATTTTAGTTTGTTTTTTTTTTCATTTTAGGTTTTAAAAATAAGGAAAACTAAGGTTAAAAAAAGGAAAAACAATCCCATCACATAACATAGCACTCATAATACTAATTAAAAACTTCCTCCTAAGCTATCAAACCCAGGGCAAGCTGCATAGTTTGGAGCGGCACTCACCCATCTCTTCGCATCCTTCGAGTGAGGTCATCACAGCGTCTCTTTGTCTCTACAAATATAATGGTCTTATTTTCCTTCTCAGCCATTATTTCCTCCATGAGCTGGATCAATCTGACAGCAAGACCAGCAATAACATTACACAGAGAAGACACATTGGAAATTAACACCTCAAAACTATGGTTATTTTACTTTTACGTTAGTTTAATAAATATATAGAGCGCAATAGGACTCAGATCCTGTTCCACATTTGTAAGAAATCCTTCATTCAATACCGCCCTCACAGCACATCTGATTATCTCCATTAGCCGTGAAGAAACTAAGCCACCCCCAAACCGTCTCGCTGCTCATCAGCAGAACTACAGCCAGAGCCCTTGACTTTAACCGCATCGTTCAGCTGACTCTATCCTAAGGGGAGGGCTGCATTGTTCAAGTCAGCCAAACTTTCCATGGTTTGGGGACTCCGATGGTCAAGGACGACCGTAGACTTATCAGCATTAAGCCAACCCAGTGCCTTCACGTCCGTACTTGTGGTCTTTTTCACTTTCCATGCAGACATCCACAATCTGGAGTATGTTGTGGTTGGCACTCAGCTCCAGATTACCCACGTTGATCTGGGTGTAATCCCGGAGGAAATCCTCAGCGAGCTGTCTAACTTCTTTGGGCCAGGTGGCACTCCACATCAAAGTCTGCCGATCAGGCTATCAAGAGAGGTAATGTTTTAAGCTAAGGAATTGCCACAGGAAAGAGACATCAAGATAACAAAGGGTCAGTTTTACATACCCTGATTTGGTCAACAATTTTCCGGATCTGGGGTTCAAAGCCCATATCAAGCATTCTGTCGGCCTCATCAAGTACAAGGTAAGTACAACGGCGAAGATTTGTCTTTCCGGATTCCAGGAAATCAATGAGGCGCCCAGGAGTGGCTATGCAGATCTCAACACCTATAGGGTAGATAAGTGTTAGCTTAGTAAGAATACTCCTGTAGACCCCCACCCACCCAAGCCTTAGCCAACGAAGAAGCAGCAGCTCAGTTTGAGCCTGAACCTGCAAGAGCAGGATGTAAGGAGAATTTAGGGCTGCTCATCAAACGTCCAGAGTCAGATCTCTAGCCCGGTCTCTCTTCAATCAAAATGATAAAAGATTTTTGAAGCTGCTAAGAGTACCCCCCACCCCATAAAAGTACTATTTTCCTCCTCAATTTCATGCATTGAAACCAGCAAAGAAAAATATATTAGAATGAGTGGCAGATTGAAAGACCCTCTCCTTACCCCTCTCCAGGTCTCGGATCTGGGGCCCTTTAGGAGCACCTCCATAGATGCAAGTACTCTTCAACCGAGAACACTTGCCGTAGTCATCAGCCACCTGCTGCACTTGCTGGGCAAGCTCTCGGGTGGGAGCCAGAACCAGACACTGCAACAAACCAACAAGCAAGCCAGCTGAGACACCCATCCCAAGCCAAAGTAAAACAAAACCAAAAGTGAAGCCAAAAGACTAATTATTTTTCAATTGGCAGACCCTGTGTATGTAAAAATCATTTGTTTCGGTCTAATGTGCCTGGCGAAGAGTTTTAGCTGGAAGCCAGGAAGTTTTCAGCTGTCATTTTCTTATTTACCTGTGTTTCTTACTAATATCTAATTTACATATTTTTTTCATGGAATATTTAAACCCACTTACTGATTTGGTGAGAGGCGATTAGTTCTAACTAGGTAATATAATCGAGATTCACTAAAATAGCACACCAAAATTGTAGTAAATCCCAAGATTCCCGAAGTTAACAAAGTTAACCAAGCGAGGGTCCATCATTCCACCTGGGTGCTGAGTAATATTTAAAAACTCAACTCACTGCCACCGAGGCAACGCTGACACACAGCCGCCCCCTGGGGGGTTCTGAGATGGTTTAACTGCTTACAGGAGTAGAAATCCTTGTATCCCATGGAGTGGCTGGTGGTTTTGAATTCCTGACCTCGTGATCGAAGATCCTTGACTGCACTAAAAGGCTAAAAAACCCACATGTACTAGTTCCAAGTTATTAGACATATTCAGGGACATGCCTTATTCTTAACCCAAGGACTGTATGTTATGTGCAAACTCATCCAACCAAAAACTTAAGCCCTCAAACACAAATCCTCAATCTAACTCTGAGATCCATAGGGCAGGGACCTCCCCCCCAATCTCGTGTTCCTAACAACTCTCCGACACAGTCAACAATTAAGTACTGCATTTGAATTCAGTGCACAGAAAATGCGTAAGACACTAAACATACCATAAATACAGTGTTCTATGTCCTCATTTGGTGTGTAGTGACTAGTGTCTTACAAGTTCATGAGCAGCCATTTAAGGGGTAATGATTAGTCTCTCTCTGTCCAGAGGAAACCACAAGAACAAAAATGGAAAGACACAAAGAAAACAACTAGACGAATGGACTAATGGGCCATACAAATGCCAGCCACCACTCACTACCAGATACTCTGATAAGCACTTACACCAGGGGGAAAATGTGGAACACTGGGGAAAATCATAAACACTAGCCCAACTGGTCAAAGGCCAGAGGGAACCCAAAGATGGTGGCTTTTACCTTTCAGGTCTGAAACGGAGTCACCTCCAAGTTAGATCAAGCACCTGGGATCAAAGAGCAGCACTCATGCAAAGGCAACGCTCAGAGGACTAGCAGAGCAGGACTCCGAATGGAAAACAACGGAGAGGAAGTGGACAAATGATGGGAGGAGGGAATGTGCATGAATTACCGAACCTAAGCTATGGTCCACTTTGTAAACTCTCACCTAATTCACAAAGTTTAAAAAAGAGGAGAAGGGGGATTATATGCCCCATCTTCTCAAGACCGTCTGGGGAGTGTTGAACCAGCCTTTACTTTGAATGCGGGCGCTCTAGAAGCACAGCGCTGCGCTGCTGACAACGTAGGAGTTTGAACCTACCAGCATGAAGACTCCAGCTTGGGGAAGCCTAAGGGATAGGTCTACCCAATCCTATTAGGACTTAGCTCTAGTCCAGCCACATAATGCTGTAGTGACCTTGAGCAAGTCACTTAAATGAACTTCACGGCACTTTTCCTACCAGTATGATGGGGATTAATACTACTTCCAGGCATGGGGTAAGGGTGAGAATAAAATTAGATTTTGGGGGAGGGGGAAATAATGTCAAGGAGTCCAGGAAGAAAAAAATGTTCGGACACTCACTGTGGTAGCAATTGTACAATACTACTTGATATGACTCAACTAGGAAATTATATATGTAGTAACTCCCAATTAATAATGGATTAAAAGATTTTATAAAAGCAGTGTGCAAAACACAGTAGGTACTAAGTGACAGTAACTCGGGATTATAAAAACCAAGACACTTACAATTGGGCCATCTCCCCTTTCCAAATATGGCTGGTGGTTAATATGAACGATTGCAGGCAGCAAATACTGGGGGGAACAAAAATGACACCCTTATTATCTAAGTCATTACTGTAATCGTTCTAACTTATCATAGCAATTACCAATTTGTAAACAGGAAAATAATGAACAGAATTCACCATTGCCCATGCGTGAACCAACATTTGAATACTTCCACATATTTCAGATACCTACAAATGCCAAGATTATCAGCAACACACTATCTGAATTATAATGTCACCACAACTTGAGACTCTACCTGGCAAAATAGAATCTAGCAAAGGTAGCACAAGGTAGTACATACCGCCAATGTCTTCCCAGAGCCAGTCTGAGCGATGCCTACCATATCCCGGCCACTCAGAGCCAAGGGAAAACCCTGGCACTGAATCGGAGTTGGTTCTGTAAAATGCTGATCCATCAGCACATCCATTACATACTCTGCAAGGCAAAATAAACATGTTATTATTTTTTGGGTAAAGGCGGTAACACCCCTTTAAAAATATTTAAGATCATTTATGGCTTATAAATTGCTCCAAAGAAAACTGGGCTTTTTATTTATCTCCTGACCAACTCACTACCCTACCCTACGCCACCCCACCCCAAAACAAACACACACACTCACAGCCTAGATCAGTGGGTTTCAACCTTCCTAATGCTTCATGTTGTGGTGACCCCCAGCCGTAAAATTATTTTCATTGCTACTTTATAACTGTAATTTTGCTACTGTTATGAACTGTCGTGTAACTATCTGATATGCAGGACTTATTTTCATGGTTACAAATTAAACATAATTATAGAACAGTAATTAATCACAAAATTATATATTGTGAAATATTTATGTTTTCTGATGGTCTTAGGCAACCCCTGTGAAAGGGTCATTGGACCCTCAAAGGGGTAGCAATCCACAGGTTGAGAACGGCTGGCCGAGAGCATCCCTTACTGATGGCAAACCCAGGGCCACTCAGCTTAGAAACAGTCTCACTGCAGCTTTCTTCAAGGCAGAGTCAAAGTCTGTAGAAAATGCGAAACCCTCAAAAAGAAGAAACTTGCTCTAGGGAGTTGATGGAAACCCACTTCTGCTTTCTACCAGGAGGAGGCAGGAGGGAAGACACCCAGGACACACGGAGTTTGTTGTGGCGACAGAAGAACCCCTGGCGTCCACGGTGATGGCGGAACAGCTGACTGCATGCTTGAAGAGTGCCGGCATGCAACAGATAACCTTAGCCACTTTCTACCACTAACAGCCTTTAAAAAGCCCCCTCAGCCGTCCTGTGCTGCAGACTCTGTCGCCCAGATCAGTTGAACACCTCATTGCCCCCACAGTTTCACTGCCTTTTATTAATCAGCATCTGTAAGAAGCTGATGTTGGTCTTTGGGAATTGGAAACATTACATACATATAGATAGATCTATTTTAAACATACATAAAAATTAAATTTAAACACCAAAAAGGGAGTTTTCAGAACTGTACATAACTCAAACATGTCTTAACCTTCCAATGCCTGAATTTTTAATTTCAGGAAAAAAATTTTGTTGTTTTTATTCTTTACTTTCATAGTTATCAACATGAAATTAATATATACATTTAATTAAATGTTATGAAACCGTCACGCTTGGTGTTATAGGGTTAAGTCAGGTACTACCAGTCTCACCCTTGGGAAAGGTCTGCACCGGCCTGTCAAAAAAAGCCTAGGCCAGAACTTTTCAACAACCTACTACAACATTCACCTTTCAACCCCGAGCTATGATTCAGATCCAGGATTAAACAACACTTACGTGGGAAGTTAGCATGATGGAACGCAAAGACCGGTTTAGGGCAAACATCTCCCCCTCTCACGGTGATCTCTTTCTTTCGGCGCAGCTCATCAACCTCATACTATGGAAGCAAACAAGTAAGACAAGTTATGCTGAAAAGGAGATGTTTAGATTTCAACCCATCTGAACAACCATTCCTCTACCCACAAACGAGACGGGAAATTTCAAATAGTGCTTTCATGCTTTCCTTGCATTCTCCTAACCCTGCGAGTCTGGGATGCAGCGACAGAAGTGTTCTTTAGCACTGGAGCAAACAGAAAGGTCTGGGACTTGGTTCTTTCTAAGTCACTTGTTTTACGATCAGACCCAGGAAGGAGGAAGACGTAGGGAGCCCAGCTTCCATTACACTTTCTCCTGAGCAAATAGCTACATCATGAGCTTACCAAGACAAACAGCACACAGTGCCAATGGTAGGGGTGTATTAAAAAAGCTCATGGAAAAACTAAATGTAAACATACAGACTTTTTCCCCATGAGCTTTTTGAAGGCTTTCATGTAAATAAACCAACAAGTGAGGACCAAATATTACATTCCGGGCATATTTAAGTATCAACAGCCTTAACATAACACCATTGTGCTAGAATACAACATTTAACAGCAGCAGTGTTTATGTCAGTTCTAGCCAGTATGTCCTTTAGGTTCAACAATGTGCACAAAACCCATTACATGACACCAATAAGCAACTTACTGGAGTCAGCCTTGCCACTTCTGGATGTTCCACATAAAAATTCTTCTCAAATTTGGGGAGCTCACTCAAATCCCACTTCTTTTTCCGCAAGCGTTCCCCAGGATTACCAAACTTCTTTGGGGGAAGCCCACCACCACCTCTTGCTCCAAAGCTAGAAATTAAAAAAACAAAACGGGTTATTAAATTGTAAAGGCAATAAACCTCAAATACCATACAAATGGGCCCAAGCACAGGAACAACTGTGAGGATGGCACAGGACCAGGCAGTGTTTCAGTCTGTTGGGCATAAGGTCACTATGGGTTGGCAGCAGCTTGATGTCACCTAACACCAACAACCATAAACACAAAGAAACAGCATTGCTCTTATTTGAAGGTGTGGAGAGAAACTGTGAAACTTCCTGTTCTTTTCAATGAGTAGTTATAAATGTTATGCTAGATGAAAAACTTAAGAAATATACCAGGAAAGGAACAAGATTCTGGAACAAGACTAGTTCTGAAATTTAGAGCTGCCCACTTCCTATGAACCTAAGCAAATCTAGAAATGTCTATAAGCCACCATCTCTATAAAACAGAATTAAAACCTACACCATAGGTTAGTATGAGGATGGAGTGAACTAACGAGTCACGGGCTGGAAACAGGCCTGGCACACCAGTCAGCACAAGGTTAGTAGCACTGGCCGGAGTCATCCACAGGCAGTTACTATGTAACCGTGTACCATGGACTGGTTGAAGTGGTGCTGCAGCTCGTGAGTGAAAACAAGTCTCTAACCTTGTCTGATAATCAGAATGCAGGGACAGCACGAGCTTACCTCCGAACTTCCCTTAGGACACGCAAAGGGCAACATACGACAGAGGGCTTAAAAAAAATCCCACTATCTTTTAATTCCATTTTCCCACAAAGGACTTTTTGGAAATCCTCTCATACATGGAAATGTAGGTGAAGTTTATGGACAGGCTTTTAAAAAACATTTCAATCCAGTCTCCATCACAAGGAGACCCCGTCTTTCTCCTTGGTATAGCCAAGTAGGCATATGGTCAGCAGGCCCAAGGAAAGTCCTGGAAGAGACTGGTGAGAGCCAGTGAGGACCTTTCACCCCACCTCCTCTAGGTTCTCAGACGCTAGTGGTTATTTAGGTTGGACAAAAAGTAGCAGATTCTGTAGCCACCTTTCATTCATGTGCCTGGAATACAAGTAGGGCAGTCCTCCACACTCACTGCCATTGAGTTATGTCCACTCACAGTGACCTCAAAGGACAGGGTAGAACTGGCCCTGTGAGTTTCAAGACGGTCGCTCTTTCCAGGAGTAGGCAGGCATGTCTTCCTCCTTCAGAGTGGCTGGTGGGTTTTGAACTGCAGACCCCACACCTAGCCCTGCATCACCTGGGCTCTGACAGTGACCCTTATTTCCCTTTAATTTCTAACCCTTGTAGAACACAATCTTCTAGCGCCTCAAGAGCTTCAAAGAATTTATTTGAAAACAAAAGATGTTAAATAAAGATGGGCCTCCATTTCCTATAATCCAAAGCATTAGCACTCTTCAGGATCCAGCTAGACAAGTCTCTAAATGGAGATGTACAAAGATGAAGGAACACTCTATTTGGGGCTGCTGAATTAACTAAACTGGTGAACTAGTAAGAGAAGCTAGAAAAGGTAAACGGATAATGAAAATGAACGGGAATATAGCATCCAACAGAGGGATGGCACATATCAAAAGGGCATTATCATCTCTACCATGCCGATTGACCAAGGCTCTGCCCCTCACTGCTGGAGAATGAGGCAGCTGGCTCCATGGTCATTCTTTACACGGTCGCTGCCAGGCCAACCATGAAAGCTGCGGCCCGTCCAGTTTTTATCAGTCGGCATGTTTCCTAGAAGGTGTAGTGTCAACACTGCTTTCCAGCTCAACCCTTAAACTAACGAAAACATGGTTATGTGAATTACACAGCAATTAAACTATAGATGGGGGCTGGGAGCAACAACTTCTACAAGTAGGCTTGCTCTCCAAGCTTACCCTAAGCAGCCCTCTATGGCGAGGGTGAGGTGTGCTCCCCTCCCCTTCTCTAGGCTGCCATTAAGACGAAGCCCAGACATACTGGCCGGCACTCAACATCAGCCTGAAGGAGGGGGCACTATGTTTGTTTAATGGTGACCTCCAAATAAGAGCTCCTTATCCCCCTAGAGAAACTGAGCCCCCATTTGTGCCTTTTAAGAGGAATACAGGTGACTTAGTCCACAGCACAACACACTGGTCCATAACGTTGCAAATTCGATCACAAAGGAAATTTCACAGAGAAGACAGTATTAGGAAACAGCCCTTATAAGACTGCAGTTTGAAATTAACTTTAAAGTATTAGAACATATGTTTCCGGGCAGTCAATATGGGGCAAGTAACAGGCATTAAGTATAAATCCTTATTTTTTTCTTTTTTTCAAATAATTGGTCACTTTAAAAGGCATATGCACAGCCAAACTCCCAAGGTAAGGAAACATTCCCAGTATCCTGGGGGCACACGTCTGCCCATAGGTTGGGCAAGCCCACCAGTGCCCACTCTGAAATCTACTCATTGCCTCCACTTTCCGTGCCGCCCCTTCGTATGCACGTGCATGACTCCGACTGGCTGCAGGGACCCGTGGCTTTGTGCTGGCTCCTGCGCTGTAGTCTGTTGTTCCAGGCACTGGTTTCTCTAACCCCAGAATGCAGGGAGTTCAAGCTTGGGAGAGGAGTCACACTGTTCAATGTCAACTTTATTAGAGAGGGTGCCCGCCAGTGAGCTCTCTTGTGAAACTCTTCAGCAAAACTGTACAGCCCTCTACATTTTACCGCCAAAATAAACAAGCGGAGCGCTGCAAATGAGGCGCGTGCATAGAGGAGCAAACTGGCGGTGGGGATGCCTGGCCCTGGTGCATTTGAGCCAGGACGACGAAATATTGGGCAAGAATAACAGGAACACTGTGGAATAAGGGCAAGGATCATCCTCGGATGAAGACAGAGGCCGGGGATCCAAGGTCATGCGAGTATTAAGGGGCCAGATTAAGCTTAAGGGGGGGGGGGGTCGCCAACCCTTGGAACTGATTAAGTAGCAGTACAAATCAACAGGGATCGCGCAAGTCGCCTTTCCTCGTCTGGCATTAAGATCTGAACCCCAGACTCTGGCAGGGCTTCAGGTTGGAGCCCACCTCAGCTTCCATCCCAGGAACGTTAGCCTTGGTACAGCAGAAATTTCCTAGCGTGGTGGAAGAGGGAAGACGACCGTGCATCTGTCGGACCCCACCCCCAAATCCCTTAACCCCTAAACCCCCTTTCTCAGACACGATCCTTCCCACGGCCAGGCCGGTGCGTCCATTGTTCCACACGCGAACTGTCACCAATGTGGGGGAGGAGAGAAATGCTGCCCCGGCTCCCCCCCAAGGATCCTATAGGTGACTTACGGAGTCCTTCTGGGGCAGTTTCAAACCCCGTGTCCAGCCCCCCCTCCCCCGAACCGTCCCTTCTCTCTGACGAGAGGCTGAGAGCCCCAGGGCAGCCATTTCGCCTGCATCTTCCGGTGCCGCTCCCACAGATCCCCGTGTGTCCCCCCCGCGTTGTTCCGGGGCACGAGGGGGCCCAGAGAGATCCCGTGACTGGCCCGGGCTGGTGGCGGCCACGGCGGCCCCCCCCCACGAGGAGGGGCCTGCAGCGCCGCCGGGCCGCCGCCCCTCTGCCAGGTCACCGCAGGGGCCGGGGCCCAGGCGCGCCCGGCGGCCCGCAGCTGCTCCGAGGGCCCCCTCGGGGGGGCTTAACTGGACCTGCCGTTCCCTCGGCGTCCCCGGGGCCCCCAGTCTCCTCAGGACACGGCCTCCCCGCCCCCCGCACACGCCAGGCCTTTCCCCTCCTCCTCCACCCTTACCCTCCACGGTCACGATCCCGGTCCCGGTCCCCAAAGCCGCCTCCGCGCATGGTCCCAAAAGGGTAGAGATCTGGGAGCGGGGCACGGATGGCCGGGCTCGGGAGGGCCTGTGGCTCCGGTCTGGTGACCACCGATGGCGGCGGCGCCTCCGCTGTCGGGGCGGCGGCAGGCGCGGCGCTCTCTCGCTCCGACGCGCTATCTCCCGTCGCAGACGCCACCGTCGCCGCCTCTCTCGTCGGAGACGGGAGCAAAACCCAGAGAATCGGGGTTATCAAAAGGGCGGGTAGGTTGGGCTACCCTCAAACCCGGCAATGCCGCGACTCTAGCGTCTCCGTCCTCCTCGGCGACTGCACAAAATGGCGGCCGCCGCTGAGCCTGCTCCAGCTCAACGCTACGTACGTCCGCGGCCCTACGTAAACAGTGCACGGAATCGCCTGAGGGCGCCGCAGAGCCATCCGGCTATTCTTGGAATCGATTTGCGCCGGTTGCGCAGCCGGGCGCGCTTTACAGCAGGCGGACAGACAACAAAATACGTAACCGGCGTAGTGGTCTCGCGCCGCCTGCGCTGGAACGCGGCGTGGCGCGGGGCGGGGGCGCCTCCGGGGCGACGTAACATTCTTGGCGGCGCTGTTGCGGAGTTGCGTCGTGTGCGTAACGCATTCTGTTTAGAGAATGGAGGCTTTTGCCCGGTTCCGGCCGCGGGACGGAGTCCGGCTGTGCTTTTCGGAGACAATAACTGACCTCCCTATGGCAGTCACCGAATTCCAGGGGCGCCAAGTACCCAGGGCTCAAGGGGACGGCCGTGGCCCCTGGCTGGCGCTTCCGGGAGGCCGCCCGGGGTCTCCTCACCCCTCCGCCGAGAGCGGCCGCGCGCCGCGGCGCCATCCCGGCGCGTTGCCTCTCGCGGCCCTGGCGCCGGCGGCCATGATGGACGCGCCCGGGCCCGTTCTCCCGGGAGTGGGGCGTCTGGGCGCCGGGCCGGCCGGGACGGCGCTACCTGCTGCGCTTGATTCGGAAGGGAATGCACTGTCCAAACAACGTTTGCCCCTTCCCCGCGGAGCGCGGTGGACGTGCGCGCCGCTAAGCCCGCCCGCGTGAAGCACCGCCAGGCGGAGCCGCCGCCGTCCCCTGGCCGCCATTCAGCGGCCAGCCGCTGTCCCCTCGTGTTCTCCGAACTGCTGGATTTAACGGGTGGCCCTTGGACGCGTGTGATGAGGCAGCAAGGCACTTCTCAACCTGTGGGTCGCGAGGTCGAACGACCCTTTCACAGGGGTCGCCCGATTCATCACAGTAGCAAAATGACAGTGAAGAAGGAGCAACGGAAGTAATGTTATGGTGGGGGTCACCCCCACACGAGGAACTATGAAAAGGGCGCGGCATGAGGAAGGCGTAGGATCTAAACTCTTTCCACTTCCCTCTCTCCCTCCTGCTCTGAAATTGCCCTGGACGGCCTAAGCTCGACGGAATGTTCCAGAAGGTCGAGCGGCTAGGACCCTTGCAGAACTGCTGCCTGACCTTTCTGTTGGCTTTTTGACAGATGGGGAAAATGAGATTTGAGGTCCCTTACTGTAGGGACAGTGTAGAATAAAGAGAGCATCTTTCCGGGAAGCACCTGATGGGCCATTGACGAAAAGGGAGCCGGAATCGAGGGTTGGTTGAGAGTGTTGCAGGCTTATTGTGCTTCAGGCATTGTTGGGGGCGGGGCGGGGCGCGGCCTTGCCAGTGGACACGGGCTCTTGCGTCCTGGAATTTAGTCTCGCTGGTCCAGGAGACAATGATCTGACCCACTGCCACCCCAATTGATTGTCACTCATCACGACCCGTAGGCATAGGGCTTCCCAGACTACATCTTCAGGGAAGCTGGATGTCTCATCTTTGTCCCCAGCACTGCTGGTGGGTCCTGAGAGCACCTGCCAGAGTGGTGAAGTGCTTTGACTATCACACCCACAGTGGCTCCTTTAGGCTCAAAACCCAAACCCCAGGCTTACTGACCCCATCGGACAGAGAAGAACTAACTGATCCTTTGAGTTTCTGAGTCTGGCGAGCTCTGCGCTCACGCTCGCAGAGCAGCTGGTGGGTTTGAACCGCTGCTGCTGTGTTAACCACTCGGCTCCCAGGGCTCCTACGTTTCTCGGTTAGACAGTTGTGGCAGAAAAGCGTTGGGAAAGGGAATTGAGACTGTGGGCGGTGGTGGGTGGTGCATAGCCTTAGGTAGGGTGTCCTGGCCGAATGACATGGGAGGAAAACCCTGAAGTGAAGGGAGGAACCTTCCTCACAGCGGGAACCACAAGTGTAAAGGCCATGAGGGGGAACCAGCGTGGCTGGAACCGTGGGGAGAGGCAGCACTGTGACCAGTTCATAGCCCATGGCTAATTCTGTGGGGTTTTCCCGCCTAGAGTAAAAGAGAACATCTCTGGAAGGTTTTGAGTAGTGACATAACTAGAGGACCTCTGAAAGACGGGCCTCTTAGGGTCTCAGGAACTCAGAGGGCAGTGCTACCCTGTCCAACAGGTCACTAGGAGTCTGACTTGATGGCAGTGAGTTTGACTTGGGTTTGGTGATTGTACAGTGGAGAATAAATTGAGGGTGGCCCAGAGCAGAAGCAGGTGGATTCACCAGGATATGTGCAGTAATCCAGGCGTTTATAGCACTGGGTTGAGAAAGTGGTCTGATTCTGAAAATCAAGTCAAAGATTTGCTGATGGAATGAATGTGGAAGAAAAATCAATGATGGATCTTGATGGAGTCATCCAGCACATACTAAACTCTAACTGAATTTAGACAATGTGATGGGCATTGAAAGTATAATTTAGACTGATGTTCATGTTTATCATTTATGCAAGGGCTCTATACGTAGCAATAAATGATTCCTAAAGGAAAGTAGGTCCAATGAAACCTTCCCTGCCTATTTCCAGGGAAGAGTAATTTATATTTTGCTACTAGATCAGGTTTTCATCTTAGAGTATTACGTAGTTCCTGTGCCTTCTTAAAGTTTATCACAATATCTAGTGATAGAAACTTTATTTTAATGAATTCCCTTCCCACACAAATCTCTTCATCTTTCTCTACAAGAGAACTTTATGATTATGAAATGAATCTGAAGAATGTCATTTTCTTTCTTGATACAGGTCTCTCTGTTTTCCTCCCAGAGGTCATTGACAATTTCCATTAGGTTGGGGCATTAGATGACCTAATAAGTGTATAGCCAAGACTGTTGGTACAATTCATTCCTTTTCCCCAAACCTAACAGCTGACAGTTTTTGAGTTCCTGTGCGCACTGTGTTCTAAGGATTGTGATAGGAGCTTTTGTTTATTTTTATCTTCATTATTTCATTTATCTTCCTCTGTAAATCGCGGTAACAGTACCTCGTAGGGGTGCTGGGAAAAACACTTTAGAGTGGTTTCTTGTATAATCAAGAGTCAACAAGCATTAGCTGTTGTCATCGCTCCCCTTTACAAATGAGGAAGCTGAGCCTCAGCAAGGTAGCTGTCAGCCCAGGGTCACACAGCAAACGTCACAGTTGAGCCTCAAGTCCAGCTACTCTGGAAGGGTTTTAACACTGATAGCATTTTGGGCTGGGTAGTTCTTTGTTGTGGAGGGCTGTCCTGCACAATGTAAAATACTTAGCACCTCGATTCTGCCTACTAGATGCATCAGGACCCACTCCCCGCCCAGCTGTGACAATACAAACGCCCCCAGGTGGTGGTGGTGTGAGGTGCCATGGAGTCTGCTCTTACCCATAGCAACTGTGTGCACAACAGAAGGAAACACTGCGTGGTCCTGCGCCATCTTCACCATTGTTCCTATGCCGGGGCCCGCTGATGCAGCCACTGTGTCCGTCCATCTCATTGAGGCCTTTCCTCTTTTTGTCGCCCCCTCCACTTTACCTAACATGATGTCCTTCTCCAGGGACTGGTTTCTCTTGACAATATCCAACGAATGTAAGGTCAAGTCTAGCCCTCCTTGCCTCTAAGGGGCACTCTGGCCATACTTCTTCCAAGACAGATCAGTTTGTCTTTTTAGCAGTCCATGGTACTTTCAATACTCTTCTCCAGCCCCATAATTCAAACACGTTGATTATTCCAGCTTACTTATTCAGTGTCCAACTTTCAAATGTATAAGGTACAGTGGAGAACGCCACGGCTTGGTTCAGGTGCCCCTTAATCCTCAAAGTAACATCCTTGCTCTTCAATACTCTAACGAGGTCGTGTGCAGCAGATTTCCCTAATGCAATATGTCTTGTGATCTCTTGACTGCTGCTTCTGTGAGCATTGATTGTGGATCCACGCAAGACAAACTCCTTGCCAACTTCAATCTTTTCTCCATTTATCGTAGTGTTACCTATTAGGCCAGTTGTGAGGATTTGGGTCTTCTTCACATTGTGATCTATAGTGAAGGCTACAATCCTTGAACTTTGTCAGCAAGTGCTTTAAGTCCTCCTCACTTTCAGTGAGCAAGGTTGTCATCTGCATCCCGCAAGTTGTTCATAAGCCTTCCTCCAATCACAACTCTTCACATAATCCAGGTTTTCTGATGATTTCTCTTGTAGATTTGAACACTTCTCGTAGAAGTGCGGTGAGAGAATACAACCCCGACGCACACCTTTCCAGATTTTAAACCACTCAGCATTCCCCTGTCTGTTCACACAACTGCCTCTTGATCCAGGTACAAGTTCTACATGAACACAACGAAGGGTTCTGGAATTCCCATTCTTCTCAAGGTCATCCACAAAACTGTGCATTATGGTCCACACAGTCCAATAGCACATTGACAGAGAACTGCCAGACATTGTGAAATGCCCCTACCTGAGAATCATTGCGCTGGATTCAACATGCTTACCCATGATGCTGTTACTCTCTCTCTCTCTCTCTCTGAATCTCCACATGACTTCAGCCTCCATGGGGAGTGCATAGCTTTGCCCTCAGGCAGAGAGAGTACATCAGTGAGGGATGAGCTATGGGACTTGCCTTGGTGAGGGTCGCATGGCCAGGAGTCACAGCTGACTGCCTCGGTGGAGGGCCCTGAAGCCATCTTGGCAGCTCTTCTAGCATAAGGTATGTGTCCCAGTCACGGTCCCATCCTTACTTCTGTCATCTTACCTGCAACTGTGATGTATTGATCTGCTTTTGTGACCATTTCCTTAGCCCTCTCTCGTCCTTTGAGTCTCTGGAAACCCTTGGATGCTCTTACAACCTCGTGTTCGTGGTTTGTCTCATCCGGATGATGTGTTGTTGTCTTTTCCTGTTTAAGATTTTATAACTTTTCTCCTGAGACTTGGGGCGGCTGGTGTGTGGGGGTGGCTTTTTGTGCTCTAACACACTCCCAAGGGATGACGTGTGGGTTCAAACTGCTCGTCTTCCATTTCATATGTTGTGTTGACTGGGGAACAGATCATTTTGCCAATGAGCAGGGGTTCATTTTTACTTTTGCTTTCAATAAAATGGAAGGAGGATTTTTTCAGCCAAGATGCATCCAAGATAGGCCATTAAGATAAATAACTTCTTAGGAACGATCACTGTGGATTTTGGGCATCTAACTTAGAAAATCAAATAATTGAATGACATCACTATATCAAAATTCTATTTCTACTTATTAAATTATGTGCTCAATGTTTCTCAGCACTTCCTTCTATAAAACAAAGAGAAAAATAATAGAATTGATTTTAAACCTTGATTTGCTCTAATCCAAAATAATATTTATCCATAGATAAAGAATTTTCTTTTTTAAAAAAAACCTATCATTAAAAGAGGCATTTCCAATTATTATTTTTTAGTTCAAGGAACATTTGTTGGCCTGTAGGAGTGTTTTCCAGTTCAGTCTGTTGGGGCACCACGCCCTGACCCCAAAGTCCACTTTCAGCATTCCCTGGGGACCTTGCCGCTCCATTCCCTTGCTGTTCCACTGCACTCCCCCAGTGCTTTGCCTCAGTGTGGTGGGATCAGGTCAGGCGCAATTCCCACCATGTGTTTCTGGTGCTGTCCCCTGCAGGGCCATGGGTGAGTGAGGGACGTCTCATAGTGGGGTTGGCCATGTGGCCCTCTCTGTGGACTGGCTGCTCTAATTGGGATCATCATCCTCAGGGCCTGGTGGGCCAGGATGTGTTCTACTTCGTCCTCCTCCCCCTTCATCTGCTCCAGTGTGCTCTGATCAGATATGTCCCTCTCCCGGAGCTGCAGAATCAATGTCGTCCTTTGAAACAAATTCTTCTGGGGGATGGGTCCAATTAATTTTTTAACCCTTTATATTTCATAGTTATCTGTCTAAAGGTGTCACATGATAACTCAATCCCAAAGAACTTTTCGTACTTAGAACCTTAAGGTCACAAAAACTAGAAAGAAAAAAATGCCTTCATTTTTGTGCTATAATTTTTAGGAACTTTGAGAAGCTTAGAGAAATATATGTAAGTGGTGAATAAAAGATATGCAATGTGATAAAATTCTAAAAGGAAAATAGCATTCCAAGAGCACATGGTACCATGTAAAACATCCAACTATATATATATATTTTTTTAATTTTAACAATTTATTGGGGCTCATACAATTCTTTTCACAGTTCATGCATATACATACCAACTATATTTTTCATTTTAAAAAAATCCAACTCTTTTTTTTAAAAGAAAGGAAAACTTTATTGAAAACATAGCAGAAAATATTAAAACCTAGAACAGATTTTAACTGGATCAAAAGATAGAACAAATGATAAAATGTGAAATTTTAACCTAAATATATCTGTTTTAACCAGCCTTCCAATCCACTCGTGTTGAAGGCTATTCACATAATCCACCATGCAATGCACTTAAAAATTTTTTTTTGTTGTTGGGAGCTTGTACAACTCATCACAGTCCATCCATCTATCCATTGTATGTTAAGCACATTTGTACATTTGTTGCCCTCATCATTCTCAAAACATTTGCTTTCTACTTGAGTCCCTGGTATCAGCTCCACATTTTCCTCTCCCTCCCTGCTCCCCACTCCCTCATGAACCCTTGATAATTTATAAATTATTATTTTGTCATATCTTACACTGTCTGATATCTCCCTTCCCCCACTTTTCTGTTGTCCATCCCCCAGGGAGGAGTTATATGTAGATTCTTGTAATTGGTTACCCCCTTCTACCCATCCTTCCTTCTACCCTCCTGGTGTTGCTACTCTCACCATTAGTCCTGAAGGGATCCATCTGTCCTGGACCCCTGTGTTTCCAGTTCCTATCTGTACATGCTCTGGTCTAACCGGATTTGTAAAGTAGAATTGGGATCATGATAGTGGGGGTGGGGTGGGAGAAAGCAATTAAGAACTAGAAGAAAGTTGTATGTTTCATCGTTGCTACACTGCACCCCGACTGGCTTGTCTCCTCCCCACAACCCTTCTGTAAGGGGATGTCCAATTGGCTACAGATGGGCTTTGGGTCCCTAATCTGCACCCCTCCTCATTCACAATGGTATGATCTTTTGTTCTTTGATGCCTGATACCTGATCCCTTCGACACCTTGTGGTCACACAGGCTGGTATGCTTCTTCCATGTGGGCTTTGTTGTTTCTGAGCTAGATGGCTGCTTGTTTACCTTTTAGCCTTTAAGACCCCAGGTGCTAGATCTTTTGATGGCCGGGCACCATCAGCTTTCTTCACCACCTTTGCTTATTTGTCTTCAGCAATTGTGTTGGGAAGGTGAGCTTCATGGAATACCAATTTAATAGAAAAGCTTGTTCTTACATTGAGGGAGTACTTGAGTGGAGTATCAGTGTTTATAGGTTTATTATCAATGTCCATCTGCTACCTTGATACTAAACCTATAAATATGTGAATATAGATCTATTTCCTCATCATTATAAATATATTTACATATGTACATGCCTGTATTTAGACCTCTATAAATGCCCTTTGCCTCCTAGTTCTTTCCTCTATTTCCTTTTACTTTCGTCTTGTCCCACGAACATGCTCAGCCTTCATTTGGGTTTCAGTAATTCCTCTCGGTTACATTAACCTTGATTGAAGGCCTCCTACACCCTCCTTGCCACTGATTTTGGATCACTTGTTGTTCCGTTGTCCCTGGATTGGTTAACACCACTTTCTTTCCCCCACCTCCCCTTCTCACCTGTCCCCCCTCACCCCCCGAACCATTGGTCCCGTTGTTTTCTCCTTCAGATTGTTTATCCAGCCTATCTTATCTAGATAGACCCGCAGAGATAATAACATAATAATATGCACAAAAAACAAGACAGAGCAAAGCAAAGTGACAAAAGAAAACAATGACAACAAAGAAACCAATGACAGAAAGAAAAAAAAAGCCTTTAAATAGTTCATGGTCTGTTTGTTGACCTTTAGGCGTGTTTTCTGGTGTGTCTGATGAGGTGCTATGCCCTGGCCCCAAAGTCTATTATTGATACTCTCTCGGGACTTCCTTGCTCTGCTCCCCTTGCAGTTCTGTTGCACGCCCTTAGTGTTTTGCCTCTGTGTGGTGGGGTCAGATCTGGTGAATATCCAATTCTTAAAGAAGAACTTACTAATGCATTTTTAACCAATGCTAGTGGCTATCAAACTGCTCTGGTATTTAAATTCTACTGAGATACATTTAAGAGAGTGCTATGACAGCTTCATTTTAAATTTTCAATATTTCGTCGTATCATAAATTACATCCTTTGAAGTCTTTACACTTAAAGATGAGAAAGTTTAGCTGTCAACCCCGAATCGTAGAATTTTCCCAGTGGTATGTGAAAACCATTGTTCTAACGAGTGAGACTGGACCAGGTGCTCCATCTAAGTGGGGGCCTCATTGTTTGACCTAATGTGGCCAGCCTGTAATACTTTAAAGTCCACATCAGTTAGCGATAGCTAATTGAATGTCTACGTTAGAGACGTCTCTATCAGGGACACACTGTGCTTCTCCTTTGTTATTCAGGGCAAGTCTCTTGCGGAAAGATCCTGCAATGGTTCCCCGTGACCTAAAGGCCGGACATGCACTCCACAAACTTTGACCTCTGAGACCTTCTGAAATCTGACCCCTCCCGCCCCTCCTCTGCTCCCGCATTTCCCATCCATTCTGTTCTTCACATCAGCTTTTCTCTTGGCCATCACCCATGGTTTTTATGAATGCTTCTCTGTTGTTCGCTGTCATTAAGTTGGCTCCTGACTCATGGGGACCCCACACACTGTGGGGGAGACCTTTGTGATCTATGAGATTTCCATGGCTGATTTTCGGGAAGTGGATGACCAGGCCTCTTTCCCTAGTCTTCGATGCTCTGTTGAGGCATGTTCAACTTGACAGCAACAAAGCTGTTCTGCAGGAGGATGGCCAAGGAATCCGACCCAGATCTGCATGGAAGGGAAGAATTCTACCACTGAACAGCTCAAGGTCTAGTTAGCCTCCCCTCACTCCTGCAGCCTTCTGGAAGTTGTCTTCTGTCCTCCGGCCCTTAGAAGCACTATGATTCTGTTGACATTAACCATGTTTGCTGTTAACTTTTAAAATAATGGACCAGTTCAGCTCCTCCCCTAGATGAGAAAACAATTCAGACTATAGGTACAGGAAGGTTGAACTATTCAGAGTTACCTTAAGGAGAGAGAATGACTCACTAGCCTTGGAATTAATAGTGTTAATACATTGTAAAAAACTCTAAGTCAGAAGGAGGGGTGTAATTAACAAGTTGTGACAAATAACACATTAACATAGAAATGCTTAGCATTTATTCTTCTGGACACACAGGATGACGCATCCTCCCCGACCTTTGCCTCAGCACACGACTCTTTCTAATTAGAGTAGGACAAGACAACTTTTTTGGGGGGGAATAGAACAAATAAATGATTCAGTAGAATCCCCCAGCACAGTGCTTCTCAACCTTCCTAATGCCGTGACCCTTTAATACAGTTCCTCATGTTGTGGTGACCCCGCCAACCATAAAATTATTTTCCTTGCTACTTCATCACTGTCATTTTGCTACTGTGATGAATCGGATGACCCCTGTGAAAGGGTCGTTCGGCCCCCAAAGGGGTCGCAATCCACAGGTTGGGAACCGATGCCCTAGCAGCTCTAAGTCAAGGGGGTCATGATAACTGAAGGGCCTTTGGTTGTATGAACATAATGAAAGACTGTGGCAAATGACAGAGCCCTGGCAGTATAGGGAGTTATGTGATGAGTGGCTAACCCAAGGTCAGCAGTTCAGAACCACTAGCTGCTCCTTGAGAGAAAGGTGCCATTTTGTATTCCTGTTCAGAGTTACAGTCTCCGAAACTGACAGGGCCAGTTTTTCACCCTGTCCTACAGGGTTGCTATGAGTCTGAATCCACTCAATGGCAGGGAGTTTTGATGTGCTTTTGTTTTAGCTTGGAGTGAGTGTTAAATGACAACAGGGGTGCCAAATTCAAGGTGTTAAATAGAGTAAAACAAAAAAGTTTTCATAAGGAAGATAGGGAGCATGAGGTAATGCGGCGACGATGAATTTAATTTCAGTAAAATCAATAATGCCCATGGGTGCTACATTGTTGCCATGTGCTTTCACGTTCCTGAGTCCTCTTGAACCTACAGAACAGGGTAGAGCTGTTGGGCTGCTAACTGGAAGGTCAGCAGTTCGAAACCACCGCCGATCCTCAGGAGAAAGACAGGATTTTCTACTCCCTAAAGAGTGATGGTCTCAGAAACTCGCAGGGGTAGTTCTGCCCTGTCTTCTAGAAACTCGCACTTCTACCCTGTGTGATGTGGTCGCCGTGAGTCGGCATGGACTTGGTGGCAGGCAGAGGAAGAGAATGAGATGGGGTTTCCTAGGCAACAGTCTTTAGTCTCTTCTCCCACAGAGCTGCTGGTGGGCTTGAGCTATCGACCTTTGGTAGCACCTGAGCATGTAACCATTGCAGCAAGTGAAGGCTTGACCGGCTCGTGTCCCTGACCCTACCCTGCTGGCTTCAAGTAGAAAAACCAGCTAATTCACCAGGTGTGGGCTGACCAAGGTCTGAATGACTAAGACTAAGGCCGTCTCAGTGGCAGCTTCTTGTTTTTGGATGAACCCAGGCAAACTACTGCATCTCTGTGGCCCAGGCCCACCTGCCACATGACCTGCTGATGATGGCCTGAGAATTCTTCTGGGCAGGACTCGGGGGTTCCAGATTCGCCCTGCTAGGACCGAGCCACTCTGGCCCTCGGGGCATGGGCCCCCCCACCCATGTCCCCGTAACAGTAGTAGGGGCTACATCTTATTTTCTTTACTTACCGTACATTCTCGTGTATAAGCTAAGTTTTTCAGCACAAAAAATATGCAGAAAAACGAGTTCAGCTTATACACGGGTCAGTGGCATGAATGGATGTCATCTGGTCAAGCCCGACTAACAAAAGGAGGAAATCTCATGAAGCCTGACATAGAGTTAATAGCAAAGTGGGTTCGAGATGCATGGGAAGACATTCCAGAAGACATGGTGCGATGTGCCTTCCAGAAATGTAGTATTAGTAGTGCTATGGATGGCAGTGAAGACTGCGCTTTGTATGAAAATGACAGCAGTGATGGTGATGATGGCGATCTCAGTGAGGACAGCATCTATGATGACCTCACACCAGCTGAAGCTCTGCATTGGGATATGGATGATGATGAGGAATCCAGTTTTGAAGGATTTTAACTCTTTACATTTTAGCTTGGTTGCTGATTGAGCTCAGGGAATAGTACTCTTAAGGTATCATTGTTGATACCTTATTGTTTTTGTCGAACCTATTTTCCACTTACTGTGCAAGTTTACTAATGTTAAATGATTTGTTGTCCTTTTATTTATGTTTTTTATTTAAAATAAATATTTAAGTACACTACCCCACTGATGTCTCAATTTTTAGTAATTTTATTTTCATGTGTTTTGATTATTGAAACTCACCAATAGCTTCTGCATTTTCCACCCTAGGCTTATACTCGAGTCAGTCAGTTTTTCTGGTTTCCCAGGTAATGATTAGGTTCCTCGGCTTATACTCGGATCGGCTTATATTCGAGTATATACGGTAGGTCTTTTCCTCGCTTCTTTTTAATAGTATCTGATTACAGTGAAGGGAAAGTTTACACAGCAGATTAGGTTCCCACACAGCCTTGAAAGCCCTCCAGTTTCCTTACCCAGCAGATCTAAACACTGGTGGGAGAGGTAGTAAATGGAAAATTAACACTGAAACAAATGTTAATGCTTTTGTGGCCTGAGAACTAGTTTCAAACAATTTGAAGAAGGAGGAGGAGGAGAGGGAGGAGGAGGGGGAGGGGGAGGAGAAGAAGGAGAAGAAGACGACGAAGAAAGAAGAAGAGATTAAGTTCTCATGGAAGAATTTTTGCACAAATGATTCACTGATCCTTACTCCCTCACTGCCATCAAATTGATGCCAACTTAGTGCAGCCCTACAGGGCAGGCTAGAACTGCCCCTGTGAGTTTCCGAGACATTCCCCCTTTACGGGAGGGAGTAGACAGCCTTGTAGTCAGTGCTGCTGGCTGCCTTTCCCAGTGTCTCGTCTGCCTCATGGGTTGTCCCATTCTGGCTGTTTCCAGCACTCTAGTCTCTCGGCCCCTTTACTGTCTCATCTTGGCTCCAGAGTCATTTTTGACCATTGACCTCCTATAAATGATTTACTTGAAGGTACAATTCTATGTTTTATGAGCTAATCTGTAATTTAGCTGACAGGACACTTCCAGGGAAGGGACCTAGTCTGCTGTGGACTATAAAAACGATTTCTTACTTTGTCAGGCCAGAATTCCTGCCTGGCTTGTGACAAACCTGTTGTGGTTGTCATTGTTGGGCGCCAGGGAGGTGGTCCCGACTCATCCAACAGAACACACTGCCTGGTTCTGTGCCATTCTTAAAACTGTTCTTACTGTGCCAATGCATCCCGTGCAAAGTCTTCCTCTGCCGTTGCTTCGCGACTTTATGAAGCACGGTGTCCTTCTCCATGGACTGGTCTCTCCTGACAGCGGGTCCAAAGTAGGCGAGGGGAAATTTCATCATCCTTGCGTGGAAGGAGTGTTCTGTCCGTGCTTCTTCCAAGACAGATGGGTGTGTTCTTCTGGCGTTCCGTGGTGCTTTGCATATTCTTCGTCAACACCCTCATTCGAACGCATTGACTTTTCCTCGGCCTTCCTTAGTCAGTGTCTAACTTTCACAGGCATATGAGACTTCTAGAAATACCATGGCTTGGGTCAGGTGCACCTTACTCCTCAAAGTAACATCCTTGCACTTCAACATGTTGAAGCAGTGTGGTGCAGCAGAGTGACCAGGCAGTGCATCCTTTTGATTTCCTGCTTCCATGAGCGTTGATTGTGGATCCAAGCAAGATGAAATCCTTGACAGTTTCAATCCATTCTCCAGCTGTGAGGATTTTGAGTTTCTTTGCATTGAATTGCAATCCATACGGAATCCATGGCAGACCTAACAGAGGAAAAGCCGCGCCTTCACAGGCAGGAGGGGAGGGCATGAGTGTACGCTAAAACGGAACCCAGCTTCCTTAGTTTCTGCATAACACTGGGAGGGGTTGGGTCATGCTTTTCAGCCTGTGCCCCTATGTCCCTCCACCCCAAGAGAGAAATCTGGGGGTGTTGATCAGACACAGAGCTGAATGGAAAGCCAGAGGAAACCTGTCATTGTCCTGTTGGGGACCAGAATGGGAAGGTAGGGAATCGATCACAAAGGATATAATGGTGTTCCAGTCGAAGTGTATTTCAGAAGTATGGGGACTTAGTAATGTGAGGAAAAACAGGCTGGCACCAAACTCAGAACAGAAGGACAGAGAGTGAAAAAAACCGATAGGTCAGTTAAACACCAACTGGCGTGTTCACGGTATTGCATAGCGGGAAGCAGAGCTCTGGTGTTAACATCATTTGGATCACAGAGGCATAACAGAGTATGTACACACTTGGACGGAAACCAACGAGCATTTGGGTTAGCCTTGTGGAAGGCTTGTTCTGTTTCTACACAAGAATACCAAGCGCACACCACTTCACATACACAACCCCCTCCCACACACCCCCACCCCCCCACACCCCTCTGGGTTTGGGGGTGGTTCCAAATGATACCAAGTGGAAACAGTCGTCAAAATGAAGGACTTTTACCATTGTGTAAACACATAATTTCAAGCATGTATATTTGAGAGTCTATGGGGGTACTGCAGGCCAGTGGTTTTCAAACTGCCTGCTGCTAAAGGAATAAACCCGATTAAGCCGGTCCTAGAGGCGTCACCCCTCTCCCAATGGCATTCACCACAAAGGCCAGTTGGTAGGTTAGAGACGAGGAAGTTGGCTCCATTGGCTGTCCTTGTGGATTCAATTGGGCTGTGTTCAAGGCAGCTCTTTGTTCGCCAAGAGCCATGGAGAGGAGGGATGGAATCGCTTGGTGAGCTTGGTAGCAGCCATCCAAGAGCTATCCAGGCTAGAGGGCACCTTGTTGCCAAGACAATGTCAATGTCTATGGTACCTGGCAGATCTTGGCAGTGGGTGAACCCCAGGCCAGGTCGTTTTCCCAGCGGGGGCTCCGCATAGCTGCTTGCACATTCTCCCTTTGTAGCACTTGACCAGAATGGGAATTAGTCCTTTGGGGCGGCGATCCCTGCAATTCCACATGCCCCAAACCATCTGTCTTGGTCAGTCACTCCTCTAGTCGTTGTGCCTGACCTTCCTCATGTCTCTGTACATATAGTGGAGGATGTCATACATGAAACGCTGTGAAGAAATAGTCCTCCGTGGAAATGGCATTTGATAAGGGTCCTCAAGGACAGGGAGAACGTCAACAGCTTGGGGGTGAGTGTGTTTCTGGTGGCGGGAAGGACATGAACAGACCTAATGTGGGGAGAGTTGCCTGGATGAGCACCTGTCAGAGAGGGGGAGCCAATAAAGAGCTTGGAAAGAGTGCTGGGCAAGAGCCCCTAGATCCGTGGTCCTCCACCTTCCTCACGCCGTGACCCTTTCATACAGATCCTCATGTGGTGGGGACCCCCAACCATCACATTTTGTTTGTTGCTACTTCATCACTGTCATTTTGCTACTGTGATGAATCCAGTGACCCCTATGAAAGGGTCGTTCGACCCCCAAAGAGGTCGCGACCCACAGGTTGAGAACTGCTGCCCTAGACTGTTGAAAGTGTGTTATCCTGACAACAGAATCTGATGGTTAAGAACCTTGGCTGCTGACTGAGAGCCTTATGGTTTGAACCCACCTGGAGGCCCCATGGAAAGGCCTGGTTCGCCACTCCTATAAAGATGATAACCCGGGAAACCCAGTGGGACAGTTCTACTCGGTCACGTGATCTCTCTGTAAGTCCAAATCAAAAAGCCAACTCGATGCCATCGAGTCAAAGCTGACTCACAGCAACCCCCTGTGGGTTTCCGAGACTGTAACTGTTGACTGGAGTAGAACGCCCTGTCTTCTTTCTCCCTCTAGCTGCTAATGGTTCCCAACTGCTGACAGACATCCGGATCACAGCCTGCCACCGAACCATGACACCACCAGGGGTCCTCCTCTCTGAGTCAGAGTCAACAGCACCCAACACCAACAAGCAGAGGGGCTGAGTTTACCCCTAAGTTACCATGGCCTTTTTAACAGCGTGTTGCCTTGAGTGCTGGCTTCAAATGTGGAGAACTCCAGATGGGCTTTGGGTCTCTGCCCATCTGTAGACAATGAGACATCCTTCCATGAGGGGTCACAGGGAAGGGATGAGTCAGTAAAGCACTGATGAAACACACAATCTTCCTCTGGTTCCATGAGGCGGCCTCATTCCTCACTGTCATGACCCCAGTGCTGGCTCTCACTTCAGACTGGACCAGAGCATGTACACAGAGCATGTACGAGATAAGAGCTCACAACACATGGGATCCAGGAACAGGAATGGGAGTCGCGATACCAGAAGAGCAGGGGCAAGGTGGGGAGAGGAGGGGAGGAAAGGGGACCCGATCACAATGATCAACACGCAACCACACACACCCCTTTCCAGGGGGAAGAACAACAGAAACCATGGGGGGAGGGAGACTGGTCGGTATAAGATATGAAAATAATAATTTATAATCTCTCAGGGGGTCATGAGTAAGGGGCTAGGGAAGGACAAATGAGGAGCTGGTACCAAGGGCTTAATAGAAAGTAAATGTCTAGAAAAGAATGACGGCAACATATGTACAAATGTGCTCGATACAATTGATGTGTGGGCTGTTGTAAGAGCTGCAAGACCCCCCAATAAAATGATCTGTTAATAAAAAAGACGACGAATAGGTTTAGAAAATGTGTAGCACTGATTCAATAGACAATGAGAAGAGTCATCAAAGATTCTGAGATGGGCAACGGTACTATGCTGTAGAGAGCTTGACTTCATTTTGATGGGAAGGGCTGGAAGGGGCCTGAGATGACACACTAAGGCAATGGACGGGGAGAGATAAAATGTCAGGAACAGAACTCCACTCCAGCCAGCTCCGGGCAAGGCAAGTTGATAGTGAGGATCCAGAGTGGCTTCTTGAAGCTCTCAGGATAAGAACGGGAGCCGAGCCAGGCCTCAGGCAAGTGACACACTGTTAGGGTCCAAGGCAAAGTTGAGAGAGGTCTCTCACTCAGTTTCTTTCTGTGCATCGCCTCCTTTTTCCTCGGCTCAGGACTACCCCCATTTGTTGTCCCTCCCAAGTGCTAACCAGGCCCCACCCTGCTCAGCTTCTGCCAACAGATGAGATCAGGTGCCTTCAGGGTGGTTAGGCCGTAGACCCAACCTCTGTTTGCTCATCATCTCTACTCCTTACTTTGAACTTGCTTGGGGTTGTAGCGGGTTACACATTGCACTGCTATCGGAAATCGCAGCTTGTCAGTGAGGTGGTGGGAGATATCTAGGGCTCGAGCTAAGGAGGGATACATTGACGACAAGAAGGGAGATATTTTGCTTGCAGCTGCAGGACCTTGAGTCAGGATGAAGTGCCTTTGTTGTTTGCCAACCTGCTCCCTGGAGCGCTGGGACACGGCTGCACAACCTTGGTCTGGAGAGAGGAGCTCCTTGGAATGCTGGGACAGAAGATGCAGACTTCAATACATCATTCATCTTCCGGAGAGGCTGGAAATGGGGGCCTTGAAGTTCTATCCTCCTGGGGAGCCGGAGAGGAGATGGGGGCTGCCTAGTGCGGTCCAGGCCCAAACAGAAACAACTGACATTTCTGTTAGCAACTAAGAACGGAACCACTGTGCTCCGAGTACTCTTGGGACAAGCCCACATCCAACTATTAGGCAGCCACCATCGGGACTAAGTGGGCAGGGGTGGAGTGGCATGGGGGTTGTCTCCCCAGATGCCTGCATGGGGCCATCACAAAGGGACTCCAGAGAAAGCAGGCACCCATCAGACACCTATGGAAAGACCCAGGCTGAACATGCTCAGACGCCAGCCCCCTAGGCCCAGCTGGGAGTTCCACCTGGTGCACAGACGAGGCCCAGCCACATGACATCACCCAGGTGCGCTTAAACTCAGCCAATGAGGTCAGTCAGTACCTTCAACCTTGCTTCGCCAGCTGGAGTTGATAAGAGCCTGCCACAGGAAGGCCAAGTCTGTTTTTTTTTTAACTCCCCTCTTTGACTTTTGTTCGGGGGTGCTCTTGCAGGTCTGAGGGCAGGGGCACACATGTGCCACCTGGGCCCTGGGGCCTGAACTCCCTCTCAGGTCTCTCAGGGCGCTCTTTTAGGGTTTCCTGTTCTTGGTCCCTGGGATTTCCTGGGAATACCCCAAACTTCCCTCTTCCTCAAAAAAAGTCACCTGGATTATCAACGTGCTTCTGCCGTGTGGATTCTTTTAGAGTTAAGGGGTGGTGAGGAATGTATGGCAGTTATGGCAATTAGCATATGGGGTCTGGAAACTCCGAGATTGCTTGTGGCTTTCTTGAAACCCAGAACATCTGGTTTCACTGGTTATCTTATCTGGCCGTTCTCTTATGTGGCTGCTGACCTTTGGGGTGTACAGGGAAGCACAGGCAGGGCCCAGACCTGCTCCAGCTTCGTCCTAATGGGCTGCCTAGTTCGAACCCGGCCCCAACATAAACCCCTCCAGCAATCTAACACACCCAGCCCCCACTGAGTCCATTATGACCATGGCACCCCTGTGTAGGGTTTCAGAGACTGTATCTCTTTACAGGAAGAGGCAATCTCACCTTTGCCCTGAGGGCCAGCTGGTAGTTTGAATTGCTGTCCTTGTGGTTAGGCCTTGGTTAAGGCCAAGTGGTGGCTGTTGGGTGCCATTGAGCTGGTCGACAGGGCTGTTACCTCAAGGCTCAGGCTGTAGGAAGGTGCCCCACAGGGCTAGGCAGCAGTTTCTATAGCCAGCTAAAGTGTCACAGTGATGGACACCAAGCGAGACCCACACAGGACTGGTCACTGCACCAGGCACTGGATTCGTTAGATCGCTCTGATGCTGGAGTTACACCTCAGTCCTTGGCCCCGTGCGAGAAAGAGTTCACGCTGAAGCCTGCTTCGTGATCCAAGTGAGTTTTATGAGTTTACACGGCACCCATAGGACTCCTCCCAACCATGCAGCCTGGCAGAAGCTGCTCGGCATCATGCAGACAAAAGGTCTGTGTTTCGACTCTGGGCTCCTGCCTTTTCAAGGATTCCACGGGGAGGCGTGGTGGGCGACCCCTGATCGACCCCATTGGCTGAATTGAATTCACCTGGCCTAGGTGGGCCAATCCAGGTGACCTAGGTGGGCCAATCCAGGTTTAGCGCCCACCCATGCCTACCTGCGGGAAACCTGAACCTCTGAGCATGTGCAGTGCGCCACTCCTTGTTCCTGTGTTTGGCTCTCTGGGCATGTGTGAATGGACATTCCCCAGCCCTACGCTGGAACTACCTAACAGATTCTCGGTGGTGCCCTGCATTCAAATGCAAATCTTTGAAGCTGAGAACATGGTGAGTAAAATTTTTTGTAAAAACAATAAATTTAAAAAATTAAAATATTTAAAACAAAAATTTTTGTGTGGAAAAGTCCTATGTTTATTTTAATTTTTAAAAAATCATTTTACTGCGGCTTGTACAACTCTTATCACAATCCATACATCCACCCATTGTGTCAAGCACAATTTGTACTTCTGTTGCCCTCATCATTCCCCAAACATTTGCTTTCTACTTGAGCTCTTGGTATCAACTCCTCGTTTTTCCCCTTCCTCCCTGCTCCCCCCCCATAAACCCTTGATAAATGATAAATTATTATTATTTTTCCCTATCTTACACTGTCTGATGTCTCCCTTCACCCACTTTTATCTTGTCCATCCCCCAGGGAGGGGCTATATGTGGATCCTTCTAATCTGTTCCCCCTTTCTACCCCACCTTCCCTCCACCCTCCTGGTATTGCAACTCTCACCACTGGTCCTGAAGGGATCATCTGTCCTGGATTCCCTGTGTTTTGGTTCCTATCTGTACCAGTGTACATGCTCTGGTCTAGTTGGATTTGTTAGGTAGAATTGGGATCATGATAGTGGGGGGTGGGGGGCAGAGGAAGCATTTAGGAACTAGAGGAAAGTTGTATGTTTCATCGTTACTACACTGCACTCTGACTGGCTCGTCTCCTCCTCACAACCCTTCTGTAAGGGGATGTCCAATTGCCTGCAGATGGGCTTTGGGTCTCCCCTCTGCATTCCCCCTCTTTCAGAATGATATGTTTTGTTCTTTGATGCCTGATACCTGATCCCTTTGACACCTCGTGATCACACAGGCTGGTGTGCTTCTTCCATGTGGGCTTTGTTGCTTCTGAGCTAGATGGCCGCTTGTTTACCTTCAAGCCTTTAAGACCCCAGACACTATCTCTTTTGATAGCCGGGCACCATCAGCTTTCTTCACCACAATTGCTTATGCACCCATTTGTCTTCAGCGATCATATCAGGAAGGTGGGCACACAATGTTAAAAAACATAATAAATAAAAATAACATTTAAAAATTAAAAATATATATATATTTTAAAGAAAATGGTGAGGAGGACACATCTGACTCCCTTTGGCTACACCAGGGAGAAGCTGAATCCAACTGTTCACCAGCCCAAAGCTGATCGCAATGAGGCAAGGGTCAGACATGCCTCCACTGGCCGTATTTCTTTCTCCCTGTTCCGACATGTCCCTCCCACAGCACTCTACTTCTCTACTGGGGTTCAATCCTCTTTGCAATGGCCACACAGAACTCACAGACACTCGTCACATTGATGGGTGTTTATTAGGAAAGCCAGGATCCCTGGCGTTGGGCTGTGATTCTCTGTGGGAGAAAGATGGGCTTTCTCCTCCCATCAAGATCTACTTTGTCTTGTAGGGTCGCTGGGAAGCAAGACTGAATCAATGGCAGTGGGTTTGGTTTCATTAGGGAAGTTAACATGTCAGCATCATAAAAGATTAAGGGTGCAGTGCTTGGTCCACAGCATTGCCTGCAGCCAAGTCTCTCTCAGGTCCTCAGCCTCTCAGTCACATGGTGCCTTGGTCTCTACCTCCAAGGGCCAGGAAGCCCACCGCGGCTCCGCTTCACAGTCTTAGTTTCTGTCTCATGGTCTCTTTGCCTCAGGGATCTCCACTGGGACCTCTTCTTCCTTGGCGGCCAGTCCTGGGACTTCTCCCTCTGCTTCTGAGCTGGCTTTCTTATACAGGAGGCAACCGCAACCAAACCAACTATTGTTAGGTAGCTTAGCCTAGGGAATTGGGAAGTCCATTTACGCATGCCCAGGAGAGCCAGCAAGACAAAAGCTGGATTTTCCCGCCGGTGGGCTTGGATGGGCGTTACACCTGGAGCAGCCCACCTGGGCTGGGTGATTGCAATTCAGCCATTGGGATCGACCTGGGGTCATTCACCATACCTCCCCCGGGAACCCTTGAAAAGGCAGGGACCGGAAGGGAGAGGGGCTCTTGGTCTCTTGGGCTTGTCTTGCTTGGGCGGTCTGGTCGTCTCCGTGGGAGGAGAGAGATCCTTGCGTGACCCGGAGCAGTCTCTGCCAGGCCGCATGGTCAAAGGAATCCTATGGGTGCCGCATAAAACCTGATGCTTTCTTTGAACCTTCATTAAATTCACTTGGATCATGAGCCTGGCTTTGGCGTGAAATCTTTCTCGCGTGGAGCCAAGGACCGAGGCTGAGATTTAGGCTGGAGAGAGAAACCTAACACTATCCCTCTATGAGTGTTTCACATTCGGTTTGCAGGGTCCCACCCGATAACTTGGGAGTTACGGAGACAGGGACAGAAGAGCTATACTTAGAAAGTTCACCACCCAAGTACCCATGGTTCCACTCTGCCTCTCTGAGTATGCCCCATCGCCCCTGTGGCAGACTGGTTAAACCCACTGCCGTTGAGTTCATCAATCCACACTCATGGTCGCCTGTGGGTTACCGAATGAAATCGCTCCACCGGGCTTCCTTAGCTGTCACCTCTACGGCAGCAGATCTGCAGGCACATTCTCCCCTGGAGCGGCCGGTGGTTCCTAACACGGATGGTTAAACCCCAGAATCAAACCCAGTACCCACAAGGCACTTCTAACCCTTAGGGCAGAGTGAAACAGTCCCAAGTTCTAAGGCTATAAATCTGCATGGAAGCAGAGTCCCATGTCTGTCTCCTGTGGACCGGCAAGTGGCTTCAAACCACCAACCTTTTGGTGAGCAGCCAAGTGCTCAACCAGTGCGCCACCAGGCCTTCTTTCCCTCACAGTCACTCACTCTGGGTCACTGTTCATGGAGTGCTCAGTTTGCTCAAATGCCATCTCTCTCTGTGGCAGGCAGCGCTTCCTGGAGGAGACTAAGTCGACCTCAGTCTGGGGCAGTGAGATGTCCCTGTTGACCTGTCAGTCTCGATGGTCCAGTTCCTCTTGCCGGAACTGGCACAAGATGAGATTGACTGATGACACAGAAGAGATACCTGCTGGGGGTCAGGGTGGGGTGGGGCATGCTTGAGGACCCTTTTCTTCTAAAAGAATGCCTTGTCTTCCCTGGAAGATACCTTTCGGGGACGTGATGCTGGAGCAGCTGTCGCCGTCACTGGAGCGTGAGGAGAACGTTTGGACAGCCCAGCACACAGAAGACGGGAAAGCAGGAGAAGGAAGAAGGCGGCCGGTGGCATGCGGGAGCCTCTGCATTAACTCCCTGCTCGGCTTCCGGACGCTGGGAGGGCCTAGTTCCTCATTGTTTAGGCTGCGTTGAGTTGGCTTTTCTGGATCTTTTCCTGGATATACGAGGGTTACCCCCCCAAAAAAAACAGAATTTTTTTTCATAGATATGTATTTACATTTTTTTAACCAAACAACTGTGGGTAACAGAAAGATTTCTCCCAAGTTGTCTCCCCCAAATATATGCCAAACTTATATATATGTCTCCCCCAAATATATGCCAAACTTAGCTACACATGGTGAATGACTATGCACTTGGAGATCAACAGAAGTAGGTCAGGGGTTATCCTCCCTTAGGGTTATCAGCCATCCAGAGCAAGCAGACACCACTGTCTATCCCACAACAAGTAGGACCAACTCCCTTCTGATAAGGATAGTAGTAAATTGTTTTCCTGAAGGAGAGCCCAAGGAGGTGAAGTCCACTTAAGGGTGACCAAGATTAGGCCGCCATCATGAATCTAGGGTCTGCCCATCTTGTCACATGTATGCCTCTAGTCCCTCCCCTTCTTATTGTGTGTATATCCCTAGATGGTCCCCCTCTCCTTGCTGTATTACCTATAGTACAACCTCTTCCTGTGAGGTATGTCTTTACCTGTAATTAGGGGGCTTGCATGCCTCCTCAAAAATACATAAGCCTTAGTTAGCAATAAAGATCCTCTCTCAGCCTTTCCCATCCTCTCTCTCCTATTCCCTTTCCCCTTGTCCTCCTCCTTCCCCTCCCCCTCTATCCTGTCCTCTGGTCTCCCATCTCCACATGGACCACCAAGTGAGGCTCAGGTGAGCATGCTACCATGAAATGTGTCTGACTCCATGATTTCAGTCTCTCCTTTTATCTCTCATGCTCTCTATGACTTTATGATAATCTTTATATATATTGTACCCGTACAATTGCGCCTATTGAACCTGCGATTAGTTGTGGGGGGCTGGGCTTTCCCCCACAAACAACCTTATCACCTTCAAAATACTCTTCATTCTCCTTAAGACATTGGTCAAATCTCTGATTCCATTCTTGGAAGCATTCTTCAAGCTCATCTGGTTGGATGGCTGACAGCACCTCCCTCGTTTTTTTCTTCACCTCTTCTATGTCATCAAACCGCTATCCTTTCTTGTCCCACCTCATTGGCAGAAATAAAAAGAAGTCACACAGAGTGAGATCAGGTGAATAAGGTGTGTGGGTCAAAAGAGGCATGCTTTTTTTTGTTGCTAAAAAAGCTGGTACACTGAGTGGCTGAATGGCAAAGTCAGTCTCCTGTCTGCCACAAATCAGGCCTTTTTTGTCGCATGCTGGTCCACAACATTTTAAGAATCTCTAAATGGAAAGCGTGATTAACAGTCTGACCTGCTGGAACGAACTCCAAATGCACTGCGAGTCGATATTTTCATCAGTTTGGGAAGTTGACAGACGGCCTGAATGAGGCTTGCCATCACTCGACATTTCACCTTTTTTAAAACGAGAAAACCCCTCGTACACTTGCTTTTCCCAGAGCGCTGTCTTTGTGAGCTGTGTCCAACATCACAACAGTTTCTGCGGCATTTTTCCCAAGCAGGAAACAAAATTTCACAGCCACACGCCGTTCTCTTAAATCAGCCATCACAAAAATCAAGGTTTGAGCAAAACTGTTTTTGTGAAAAAAAAATTCACTGTGACCAGAATCTTCCCAAGCGATGCCACTGGGTGCGCTAACTCAGAGTGAGTCACTAGATGCTCGCCTAGCGGGACACATTCGTACTATGAAAGCTCTGCCCAGTGGAGCTTTTTCCATATTGGGCGGGGGGTGGGCCCCTCATATTCAACTAGTTCTCAGTTAAAAAAACCAAAAAAAACAGAAACACCGCCTGGTAGTGGCATTAAGTTTACCAGGGTTGAGGAGGTAAGAAATAAGATTTTGTTGAGAAACTGTTAGTTGTCTACTGCAATAACCATTCTTCCTTTCATCCTACATGGCAAACTCGGAATTTTAGACAGGCACATTGCTGTCTATAACCAAAGACTGTATTTTCCTACCTTTTCTGGAGCTGAATGTGACAGTTTGGGCCAGTGAATGTAGGGGAGAGTGTTGTGTGGGAGAGCTGCTTCGCAGGCGGTGGTGACTCAGCAAGAGGAACTTTCCCCCTTCTGCCAGGAGTTGTTCTCAGTACAACTTACCGTAGTTTCTCCGGCCAGAGTTGTCCCGCTCACTGCCTTAAGCCCTGAGGTGACCTTGAGGATGGAAGCCAGGAACCAGGAATGATCAATCAGAAAGACAGAAGCCTTGCTCCTGATGACAGAGGCAAACCACCCCAACAGTCCTGGACTACAGAACTCGGTTCCTTTTCTTTCTTAATCATTTTCTTAGGGGCTCATACAGCTCTACCACAATCCATACAGACCTCAGTTGTGTAAAGCACATCTGTACCTTCATTACCCTCATCATTTTCAATCTATTTCTTTTCTGTGAGCGAAAAGCAAGCCTCAGTTTTGTTTCAGAGGCTGTTAGTGTAGGTTTTTCTCTTGTGAAGCCACTAAAATTCTAACTAGTAGACTCTCTTTGGCAATTTCCCTTTTAAGGTACGGGCTCTAACTCTTAGCAACACTGTGTACAACAAAACAGACCCTGCCCCGTCCTGGGCCGCGCCCTGGGTCACTGTCACGTGTGAGCCCATCATCGCAGTCACTGGGTCAGACTTTCTAGGTGAGGGTCTTCCTGGCTCTTGCTGACCCTCGAGGCATGAGGACCTTCTCCGGGACGAGTACCTTCTGATAACTTGTCCGAGGAACGTGAGACAAAGTCCCACCACCATCTATTCTGAGGCACATTCTGCTTGATTTCTTCCAAAATATCTTTGTTACTTTTTCTGATCACCCATGGACCATTCAGTATTATTTGCCAATACCATAATTCGAAGGCACCGATTCTTCCTTGGTCCTCCTTATTCATTGTCCATGTGAGAGGTTTTAAATTTTTTATGATTTTTAAAAATTATTTTATTGGGAGCTCTTACAGATATCATAATATTCCATTGTTCAATCACACGAGTTAGGTTTTATGTCAGCTCTCTCGGTCCAGGATTCTCCCACAATTTAATCTAATAGTAGTGTCAATGCCATGATGGGATCTTCTATGAAACAGCCAAGCCACCATGGGAAGATTAGGGTGGGGTAGACCAGAAGCCAAATGTACTGCCCTAAAGTTGATAGTGACCCAGCGGGCAACCCTGTAAGACCGGGTAGAACTTCCCCCGTGAGTTTCTGAAACTAACTCTTCACAGGAGTGGAAAGCTTTGCTTTTCTCCCAAGGTGATGGATTCAAAGTGCTGACCTTGCAGATCACAGCCCAATGCGTAACCACTCTGTGGGGCTCCTCCACCCCCTTGACCTGGTCACCGCATTGATACAGTTGAGGGGAGATTTCATTCAGGGCGTGGCCTACCCAGTATAGATGGGCACTCGGCAAAGCTAGCTAGTACTTCTGCTAGACCTGGATTCTGCATTTGGTCCGTTGACCTGTCATATTGCCTGCCGATCCTAGGAGCCATCAGTGCATTGCTGACTCTGTACCCACCAGCCTACATTCTTCCTGCTGTGTCTTCTTGCTTCCGGGTTCATCAGGCCCCGCAGCTTCACAAGCTGGGGGAGGTGTCCATCTTAGTAGCTGACCCATAGACGTGAACTGACAGTGCTTACTCACTTCTACAACTGGAGCCATTGCTCGATATCACTTTCTAAAAGCATCACTGATGTTGCCTCTTTAGAGACCCCACCCTCACACAGGCCGGCTTTCATGTGAATACAAGGCAATGGGAAACACTGTATCTGAGTCAGGCACACCGTGGTCCTCAAAGTGGCTTCTTCGCTTTCTAACACGTTTACAGAGTTTGGTTGTTTTTTGGCAGCATACATGCCCAATGCAATACAGCATTTGATTTCTTCATGGATGCCTCCTTGGGCATTGATCGGAGAGCCATGTGAATTGGAATCTGTGGCAGTCACCTAATCTGATGCCAATTTAAGGATTAAGAGTGTAGGGGTGGAGTCTAGGCTGTCAATCTGGAGATAGACAATGAGACTTCCGTGGGCATGGCCTTCTCCTGAGAATTCTGGGAAATCTGGTACTTCCTTCTTGGAGGCGAAGACATCCCTCTATCTCTATGCTACTCCCTGGGAGACATTGCAGAACACAAGCCACACGGATGCAACCAAACCTCGGAATCCGGAGAGGCAACAGAGAGACCCCTGCTAGCACCAAGACATTTCCAATGACACTGGATCCAAAGACTCTCCATCCATTGGCCTGTGATCTTCTGCATTCAGCATCATTGCATATGTTTCATGAGTCTGCAGAGGACTTTATAGATTGATATCAGAAATATAGGCTAATATTGAACTTATGGACTTGATCTGGACTGGGTTGGGATGTTTTCTCAATGTTCAATTGCTCTTGTATATGAATCTCTTTCTTATACACATATGTGTGAGCATGGATTAGTTTCTCTAGTCTACCCAGACTGACACAGAATCCAGACTGACTCTTCTCTGTTTATCATGATGCTGTCTATTGGTCCAGCTGTGAGGATTTTTGTGGTTATGTTGAGATGTGATCTGTACTGGAAACTGTAGCCATTGATCTTCATCAGTCAGAGCTTCAAGTGAGCACTTCCGGCGTTCCACTCCTTTGTCGAAACATTTCCATTGGAGTTCTGTCCATTCCGGGAGCTAGCTCCCCCCCCCCCCCCCCGCCCAGTGTCTTCAGTGACACTCAGTACTATGGTTAATGATCATATGCTACCTCCCTAAACTCTTGACGACAGGGATATTACAACAGTAGGAGAATGAGAACTCCCCCAGCTGAGGGCGAATCACGCCCTGCTGGTTCCCTGAAGCAGCAATTTGGAGACACCCTGTGGCTGGCTGCCTCGGTGGGAGTCTGAATTGCATAGACTCCCAATGCTGACGCAACCTGAACTGAAGCCAGGGGGCTTCATCAGAAGGACATTTGGGGTCACTGGATTGGAGGAGCAGCCTGGGAATGTACAGGGGACTGAGCGGCATTGCTGTTCAGGAGTCACGCCGCTGCAGCCTGGCAGCAGAAACAGCCTGCTCAGTTCACCCCCACTGCTGCCAGTCCTGCCAGCCTGCCTGGCACTGCATGCATGAACGGCGTCTGACCCATGTTGTTCTGCCTGTGATCGGTGCTCATTACCCAGTCTCAAAATAGGTGACACAAACTGGGGGCAGGGGGTAACTGTTTATTCACTCTAGCCAACACGCCGGTGGCAGCTTGCTGTTTAGGGTCCCAGTATCCCCTGGCATCAAACCTGCGAGGCTGGTCTATGGCACTGCCTCCATTTGACCTGGCCGTTCGATTAGGATCTCAGGGCCTCCTGTTTTTGTTTTTCCCATTGCTCTTTCCAGAATGATTGGACAGGGAAGGTCTAAAGAGATGCTGGAGATGGTCTATGTCAACCTTTTCCTGGTCTACATGAATACTCTATTTTTCCTAGGTCTTGACTTCCATGTATCTGAAGTTAGCTACCAATAGCTTCTGTGGGTCTCTTGGGCTCCTGGGTCCTGATTCTCAGTAATCTTTTTAGGTCAAAGCCCTCATCTCTTCTCTGTTTCCTCTTCATGCCTGTTAGGACATAGACATAATCACTTCTCACAAATCATAGAACTTTACTCACCACCCAAAATACTTTCACCTGTGACTCTACCTTCTCATCCTCTCTTTATATTCAATGGAACTTCAATCTCAATTTATTTTTTGAACTGTCTATCTGTCGGGGGAGCCAGCCCCTAACACATCATCACAGACCCAGTAGGTGCAATTGTACAGCGATCGTAAGTAAAGATTATAGTAAAGTCCTAGAGAGCAGGAGACATAGAAGAGAGATTGAAATAATGGGGTCAGACTCATTTCATGGTAGCATGCTCACCTCAGCCCCGCTTGGTGGTCCACGTGGAGATGGAAGATGGTAGGGCAGGAGAGAGGGGGAGGGGAAAGAGGACAAGGGGAGAGGGAACAGGGGAGTGAGGACCGGGAGAGCCACCGGGGGAGAAAGATTTATTGCTCACCAAGGCTTATGTATCTTTTGGGGCCGTGCAAGCCCCATAATTACAGGTAAAGACACACGTCACAGGAAAGGGTTGTGCTATAGGTAATACAGTAAAGAGAGGGGACTATCTAGGGGTACACACACTATAGAAAGAGGAGGGATTAAGGGTTTACATGTGACAAGATGGGAGATCCTAGATTCATGATGGCAGCCTCACCTTGCTCGCCCAACGCTGGAGCCTTTATTTAGCCTGGACTCTCGGGAAGCAATGCACTGTCCCTAACAGCAGGGAGTGAGCCCTGCCTACTGTGGAGAAACAACGGTGTCTGCTTGCTCTGGATGGCTGGAGTCTTCAGGGAGAGAACTTGACAGTCATTTACCATTCGTTGCAAGCAGTGTCCTAAGTCTAACATACATATTTGGGGGAGTCGAGCTGGGGAACAGTCTCTGGTATCCCACATCTATCCGTTTTGTTAATCCCACCCAAGCACCATCTTTTAGCATCTCGCAATGGAATGATGAGGACTGCTTTTCTAAATTGCCTCCCCGAAACCAATGTTATTTCTCTTACCTGTTTGCCAGCTCTCTACCGGACCGGACCGATCCTCCTGAAATCTCACTTGCATCTCTTTTAAGAAGACAGTGGAGACGAGTGTGGCCTTCAGAGTTCTTTGACCTCTTTTGTTTCACTTCTTTTTTGTTTGTTTTTTTAACATTTTATTAGGGGCTCATACAACTCTTATCACAATCCATACATATTCACTCTCTGGATCAGTTCAATGCTAGAGTTCAGACAGCAAGAGGCTGATCGTATTTGAAAAAGTGCCAAAAACGTACACCCAGCGGTGGCAGCACTTCCTGTCTCTACAGCCCTCACCAGTGAGTGGCAATGTCTCTTGTCTTGAGCCGATCGATCCCTTTGCTCCTCAGTGGGCCTCGCAGGCTGCCTACGCAGCCACCACTCTCTGCGTCACACACTGCCTGTGGCAGGGCCTGAGGTGGCTAGTCAGATCTTAGAGAAAGATCTTTCCCACCCACTCTGACATGTCCACTTCTAACCAGGGTTCCCGGATCAAAGTCTCAAGAGCATCCCTATTTTGATTGTATCTGGAATTTAATGTGTGTCTCCTAACAATCGTTCATCAAGTCTGCTAACATTTCTTGGTGCTTTCCAGCTGGAGAGCCTTGTGTTTTAAAATGAGACCAGGCTTCGAACCAGCGGTCTGAACCGAGCTCAGAAGGACTGAAACCAGGTTTGGTGTGGCTGTTCTCAAGAAACCCCTGAGTCTTTTTTTTATTAATTTTTTTTTATTTTAACAATTTATTGGGGCTCATACAATTCTTTTCACAGTTCATATATATACATACATCAATTGTATAAAGCACATCTGTACAGTCTTTGCCCTAATCATTTTTTTCTCTTTTCTTCTTTTACATTTTATTAGGGACTCATACAACTCTTACCACAATCCATACATATACATACATCAATTGTATAAAGCACATCCATACATTCCCTGCCCCAATCATTCTCAAGGCATTTGCTCTCCACTTAAGCCCTTTGCATCAGGTCCTCTTTTTTTTCCCCTCCCTCCCCCTTCCCCCCTCCCTCATGTGCCCTTGGTAATTTATACATCGTTATTTTGTCATATCTTGCCCTATCCGGAGTCTCCCTTCCCCCCTTCTCTGCTGTCCCTCTCCCAGGGAAGAGGTCACATGTGGATCCTTGTAATCAGTTCCCCCTTTCCAACCCACTCACCCTCCACTCTCCCAGCATCGTCCCTCACACCCTTGGTCCTGAAGGTATCATCCACCCTGGAGTCCCTGTACCTCCAACCCTCATATGCACCAGTGTACAGCCTCTGTCCTATCCAGCCCTGTAAGGTAGAATTCGGATCATGGTAGTTGGGGGGAGGAAGCATCCAGGATCTGGGGGAAAGCTGTGTTCTTCATCGAGAGTCTTTTTTTTTAAGCTGCAAAAACCTGTGGACATGGATTCAAGCCTCTAGGATGCTCAGGCCCAAGCGAAAGACGAGAGTGAAGGGAGAAGCTGGGACGTGACATGGCCAGAGCACTGGCTGCCGCCAGCTGCCATCCAGCTCTCACGCAACACAGGTGGCCTGGGAAACGACTCCCTGGCCAAGCCCCAGCGCAGACTAGGAAATTAAAAAAAAACAACACACATTTTATTGGGGGCTCGGACAACTCTTATCACAATCCATACACACATCCATTGTGTCAAGCACATTTATACATTTGTTGCCATCATCATTCTCAAAACATTTTCTTTCTACTTGAGCCCTTGGTATCAGCTCCTCATTTCCCCCCTCCCTCCCCGCTCCCTCTCCCTCATGCATCCTTGATAATTTATTATTTTCAGACAAGAAATATTATTTGATTCTGAGAGATCAATATTGTTTTTTTGAGAGATCAATATTTAAACTTAACATGCTTAATAAACGAGCCTGGGTTTCCCCCTACCAGATACATAGCAGATTCATGTTTCAAAAACATTCAAACCTGAATATAGAAGATAGTTGAAGTAATTTTGAATTTCAGGGATCACTTTGAGAAAATGAGTTTCCCTTCCACTTGGGGAAGCACGTTTCTTTTCTTTCCTAGGGGAATTTTTACTTGATGTTCAAGTTTTATTAGAGACTCTGCTCTCCCTCCATCTGAGTTTAGCTGGGATCTGTTCTTCTGTTAAATTGATCTCATATGAGAATTGCCATATAAATTTTAACCTCTTCGAGATCGAGTTATTTGATGCTTTTAATAGTTCATCAAAAGTGTGTATTTTCATTAATGGAAGGTATTTTGAATGAAATTGAAAAAAAAAGAGGTAATTTCTTAGACTGAAATTCTCTCGAGAAGCAAAATCAATGAAGCTTTTATGTCTACATGTATTTATATCAAGAAAATGGCTCACACTGCTGTAGACATAAGCGAGTTTCAAGTGTGGGCAAATGCCAAGTTTGTGAGTCAGATGTCAGGCTAGAGGCTTCTCCTGGCTTGCAAAGTTGTGGGGCTGATGAACCCCAAATCAGCACAAAGACAACAGGCTTGTGGCTACCCAGACAAATGGCCCCAAGGTCAGTGGATCAGATGGCAGACTGTGGATGACTGGTAGGACTGGCAGCAATAGGACAGGATGTTGGCTCAAATCCAAAGAACTAGAGGTCGTCGAGCCAGAGCAGGATTCAGACACAGCAAAAAGCAAGCACACTTTCCCCTTGCACTCACTTATATTGGAAGCAAGCCACGTCCCCAGGAAACATCCTTCCAAGGGCATCCAGGCTGTGACCTAAGAAAGGGTATTGCAGCCCATCCGACTCTTACAAGCAATTGACTGCATGTAGCAGATTCCTTCATGGAGGTGACTGATTTGTTTTAGGTCACATTATGAGGAATTACTAGGTCTTGACTGCCCAACTACTGAGAATCCTGGCCCAGCCAACTCGACACAAAAACCTAGCTATCACAGTTCACCCAGTTCACCCCTTGCCAACTTGGCATTTGTGCATATCTCCTTAAATCAAACAATATCTAAATAAAGACAATTTATCCTTGCACCGAACATGATAAAACTATCATGTATACAAACAAACAAACAAAAAAAACCCCAACCCCACTAATATCATGTCTTTGATAAGCGAACTCTGGAAAATGGTTTAGGAACCACATGTGACCTCCTCTGGTTCCAAAGGCTCATTGCTACAAAGCAGAGGTCAGATAGGTCTCCAACCCTCCAGCTTTTTTATTTTTATAAACCACACTGAAATATCAACTGTGACTCCCATGGCATTCTGTTTTCCCCACGGTCCATTTTTCTGCTGGTCCTAGGATTTATTTCAATGGCCACATAAATTCAATTTTATTTCAGTGAAATTAAGTTTATTTTAATTGCCTTGGATACCGTATACTATGAATCAGAATGGACTCTGTGGCAGTGGGTCTGCTTTTGGGAAACTTCAATATGAAATGGTCTGTTTGAACTGTGCACTGAAAAAACAAAAAGAAACAACGGAGAGAGCAGACTTACAGACAATGCTCCCAGTGATGGGGTTGATCAGGGAAGTCTACAGGTTACAGTTCAGGGGGGAAATGCTCAGGAGACAGTTGGTCAGTCAGAACCATTTCTTCTCTGCCCTGACCTGTAGCCACGCCTCTCCCTGGCCCTCAGACACTTGACTTGGCCTCTGCCCTGCTCTAACAATCTTTTTTTTTTTTGCTCTAACAATCTTATAAAGCTCTTTTGGGCTACCAGTAAATGACCAGAGGGCATGCCACTACCCTATTAACCTCCACCTGAAGGTACTGAGCTCTGACTCCATAGGGCATCACCTCCAGTTCCTCCAGTTAAGTGCCCAGAGGCACCCTACTGTACATACTAGCCTCATAAAGCACCCAGCTTGGCTTGCTCTGTGGGCTGGGAAGTCCTCCACTCTGTCTCGTGCTCTGGCTCCTGGTTCTGCTGCTCCTGCCCCTCTGCCAATCTTCTGAAGTCAAACCATCTCCTAGACCAAGGAGTTGCAATGTGGAGGTGCACTATGCTAGGATTTCAGGATCCGAGGGACAAGCCCATTCCTCACTTCGCTCTCATTGGTAGGTAGTTCAGATCCTCACAACTACTTCTGAGATGGTTCATCTTACACCCAGCAGGATGGCACTCACAAGTCACCCTGCTAAGAATCACTCTCACTGCAGCTGAATCATAGGATCCAATCAGGATCTTCACCCACTTTCTGACCCAGGCCTATCAGGAAACCAGAGGTTGTTTGGTGGGAGTAACAAAGGCTGTGGCTAGGGGAATCATATTAAATACTTCACACTGCTATGGAACAAAACAAAAATATTTGATGCATACTTACAAGGGGGAACTACTCATAACAATCAAAGTCCTAATTTCTGCACTGATCATGTGGTTCCGCAGTAGGATAAACATTGGACTGTTAACCACAAGGTCAGGGGTTCAGACCCATAGCTGTTCCATTAGAAAATGATGAAGCGATATGCTTCCATAAATAATTACAGCCTTGAGACAATGATACATCCCCTCACAGAGGGGTCACAAGAAAGGGACAAGTCAACCAGGGCGCAGTATAGCTCAGATGAAAAACACAATATTCCTCTGGTTTCTTGAGGCTTCCTCACCCCTCATTGTGATGAACCTAGTCCTGTCTTTCATTGTGGGCTAGACTGGAGCAAGTTCACTGTTACAGATAAGAGCGAAGGACACACGGAATCCAAGTCAGATAAATTCCTCAGAAACAGAAATGGGAGAAGAGATACCAGGAGGGTAGTATGAAGGTGGGGAGGAGAGGGGAGGAAGGGGCAACCAATCACAATGAAGGACACATCACCACCACCACCACCCACCCACCCACCCAGGGGGATGAACAACAGAAATCTTGGAGGAAGGGAGACATCGGTGTAAGATATGAAAATAATAATAACATAGTTTATCAAGGGGTCACAAGAATGGGAAGGGAAGGTAGGGGAAAAGGAGCTGATATCAAGGGCCCAAATAGTAAGTAAATGTCCAGAAAATAATGATGGCAACATACGTCCAAGTACGCTTGATACAACTGATGCATGGATTGTTATAAGAGCTGTAAGCGCCTCCGATAAAATGATGCATTTCTTTAAAAATATATACAGCCTTCCATAGTATATGGAAACTATACACTATGAGTCAGAATTAATTCCGTGGCAGTGGGTTTGATTTTGGAAACTTCCATATTGAATGGTCTGTTCAAAAGTGTACCCAAAAAAAAGGGGGATAGATTGTTTATTTTTATTGGTATAGCCTGGCCTGGCTCACCCAAAACTCACTTCCATTGAGTCAGTTCTGACTCATGGAAGCCCTGAAAATCAGAGGAGAATCGTTCCTTTAGGTTTCTGAGACTGCCAATCTGTGCGCAAGCGGACAGACAGCCTTATTGTTCTGTGGTGTGACTGGTGGGTTTGAACCACTGACCTTGCAGTTAGCAGCTCAGTGTACAGCCTACTGCGCCCCCACAACTTTGTTAATACCACCTTTATAGGATAGACTAGTCTACAATGCTTTTCTAGAAGATTCATAAAAGAGACAAGGCTAAGAACATGAAATATTTTCCTGGTTCTGAATGGTTTTAAAGCCAAATTATAATACTCCTTCAAAGGATTTTATTCTGGTTGATTTAATGATAAAAAACAGAAATATAGATTTGATAGTCAAATATTTCTAGGATGAATGAAAGCAAATTCATTCCAAGAATGTTCCTTCGTAGGGCATTCTTACAAGTAAACCTTTTCTAAGTAACTTAAGCTAGATATTATATGAAATGTGTTTTATTTAAGAAAAAGGGGTAACTTTGTCTCGAAGAATAACAAGTATTCCAGAATGAGAAGAAGAAGGCAAAGGACAAGCTTAGAGGGTGGGGAATGTCTAGTTAAAATTCAGTTACAAAATTGGTAAAGAACTTTGGCATTTTTCTAGGTGGATAAAATGTCGTGATTGACAGCAAAATTGCCGACCCAGAAAATAGTAAAAGGGAAGAATTTAATTCTATTTTGCCTTTCAAAATACCTAGGCCAATTTAAATATTGTAAACAAATTATTTTCTTTTTTTAAACAATTTTATTGGGATATAATCCAGATATCCACAATACTTCAGTCGTGTCAAGAAGAGTTGTTCAATCATTACCACCCTAAATTTTACAACTTCTTTCTGGTACTCCTTGCGGGATAAACAATCTTTGACTATAAGCCAAATATAGGGAAAGTGAAGCAAGATCAAACTCCTTTGTCCCAACCTCTAAGGCCATGTAGCCCCAGAGAAACTTTTGAAGGACCTCCCCCAAACTGGGGAAGGCCTTTGTATTAAAAGAAAATTTTAAAAATGCCTTCATCAGTAATTGGGTGTATTCTCATCATTAAAAAACAAACAACAACAACCTGTAAAATAGTGTTCTTTATTGTTGAATTCTAAGAAGTCAAAACAAATCACAATGAAGCACACTTGAAATGGTTAAGGACTGAATTAAAAGATAGACTATTTAAATAAGCTTTATTTCAATAGCAATTGCCTTTTGTGTGGTAGATAGGTTCCTTATGTATATTAAATTGGATTAAAATTCCTAAGACCTCTTTAGAATATTGAAGAGCAAGTATGTTAGTATGAGGATGAAGGTGTGCCTGACCCAAACCATGGTGCTCCCCACTGCCTCCTATGCCTGTGAAAGTTGGACAGTGACTAAGGAAGACCAAAGATGCATGGATGCAGTTGAATGGAGGTGCTGGAGAAGACGATTTAAAGACCGCTACAAGGACAAACGAGTCTGTCTGGAGGAATAACAGCCAGAATGCGCCTCAGAGTCAAGGATGGAAAGACTTCATCTTACATGTGAGGGGTAACCCTCCAAAACCAGAATTCCCCACCCCCCAACAATGGATTTAAATTCTTTTACAAAACTACCTTATCACCTTCAAAGTGCTCTCCATTACACTTAATGCATTTGTCAAATCTGTGATTCTTGGAAACATTTTTCAATGTGTTTGGATGGCTGACAGCATCTCCTTCGTTTTTTCTTCACCTCTTCTATGTCGTCAGATTGCTGTCCTTTCATGTCCCTCTTCATTTGCAGAAACAAAAAGAAGTCGCATGGAGTGAAGTCAGGTGAGTAAGGTGTGTTGGGGAAAGAGATGTAGGAAACAGAAAGATTTCTCCCAAGTTGTCTCCCCCAAACATATGCCAAATTTACCTGCTTGCTACACATGGCGTATGACTATACACTTGGAGGTCAACCGAAGTAGGTCAGGGGTTATCCTCCTAAGGGCTATCAGCCATCCAGAGCAAGCAGACACCACTGCCTATCCTACAACAAGTAGGGCCCACTCCCTTTTGATAAGGACAGTAGGAAATTGTTTCCCTGAAGGAGAGCCCAGGGAGGTGAAGCCCACTCAAGGGTGACCAAGGTTAGGCCGCCATCATGAATCTAGGGTCCGCCCTTCTTGTCACATGTGTACCTCTAGTCCCTCTCCTTCCTATCATGTGTGCACCCCTAGCTCATCCCCTTCCTGTTATGCTTATGCCCATGGTATATCCCCCTCCTATTGCTTGTATTGCCTATTGTGCAGCCCCTTCCTGTGATGTGTGGTTACCTGTAATCACGCCCCCCTAAATAGTTATAAGCCTTGGTTAGCAATAAACATCCCTCTCTCCAGTTCTCTCCACGCGGACCACCAGGTGAGCATGCTACCATGAAATGTGTCTGAGTCCATTATTTCAATCTCTCTTCTGTCTCTCATGCTCTCTATGACTTTACTATAATCTTATTATTGCTGTACAATTGCGCCTACCAGACCTGTGATGATGTGTTAGGGGCTGGTTTCCCTACAGAGACATGCTGTTTTTTGTAAAAAGAAAATAGAATTATCGCTTTTAAATCATCTCCAAATTTTTTAAATACTATTTTATTATGAAAGGAAATATGCCATAAAAAAGAGAAAATGATGATGGCAACATATGTACAAGTATGCCTAGTACAATTGATTTATGGATTGTTACAAGGGCTGTAAGAGCCCTAAATAAAATAATCTTTTTAAAAATCTTCATTACACATAAAATAACTAAGAGAAAAAATTATAAGTCTGAAGCAGAGCTAATAACATAAGAATAGAGTGTTAGTCTGGGTTGACTAGAGAAACAAGTCTAGGGACACTCATACATGTATAAGAAAGAACTTTATATCAAAGAGTAATTGTATATTAAGAAAATATCCCATCCCAGTCCAGATCAGGTCCATAAGTCTGATAGTAGCCCATATGTCCTATACCAGTCTATAAATTTTTCTTCAGACTCATGCAGCACATGTAATGATACTGAATGCAGGAAAATCACAGACCTGTGGGTAGAAAGTCCAGTGGATCCAGTGGTGGTGGAAGCATCTCCAGGTCTCTAGCTGCCATCAGTCTGGCTCCATGTGGCTTGTCAACAGGAAGGGGGAGCAGTGACAGCGGGTCTGACCTCATGAGCTATTTATCTCCTCTAATGCCTCCAAATGAGGTCATCAAGCTGGGACCTGATTGACAGGCTAAACTCCACCCCTTCACTGTTAATACCCTCAAGTCGACAGATTATGTAACTACCACAAATAGCCACAAATCACTGTATGATACTCACCTCTCTGACATGATCACTGAAGACAAAATGGGTGCATAAGCAAAGGTGGGGAAGAAAGATGATGGTGCCCAGCTATTAAAAGATATAGTGTTTAAGGTCTTTAAGGCTTGTAGTTTAACAAGCGGCCATCTAGCAGGGAAGCAACAAAATCCACATGGAAGCACACCAGCCTGTGTGATCATGGGTGTCAAATGGAAGAGGTATCAGAAGTTCAAAAACAAGCAATCAACTTAATGTTAAAGGCATCGATGCAATAGAGACCCAAAACTCACCTGCAAGGTAACTGAACAATCCCTCTCAGAAGGGCCACATGGAAAGGATGATAAACCACATAATTATCCTCTAGTTCTTTAATATTTCTTCCCCTTACTATTAAGGCTGTTATTTGTTTTACCTCATTAATCAAGTTAGATTTGCATATGTTCATTTGTCTATTTAAGATTGATTGGTACATGAAAGTCAAGATAGATAAACCTGCAGAAAAACAGTAATTGGGCTCTGTCTTCTCTGCATTAGGAGCAGCTGGCCTACTACTGCCCCTCACCCCCTAAAAATGTACGCCTGCGCCAAATTCGTTTCCACCCCTTCCCTGGTCAGGAGCATCTCCCAGCTGCTTAGCCGACCACTGTCTGTTTTGGTGCAGAAACGGCCTGAGACACTGGCAGACGAGCGCTTCAGCAGCTGGACAGCCCCACGTCCCCTGATCTCACGCATCCCTAGTCGCAGCTTCCAAACCAGCGCAGTCTCCAAGGACATTGACACAGCCGCCAAGTTCATTGGGGCCGTGGCTGCCACAGTTGGAGTGGCCGGCTCTGGAGCTGGCATTGGGACTGTGTTTGGGAGCCTCATCATTGGTTATGCCAGGAACCCTTCTCTGAAGCAGCAGCTCTTCTCCTACGCCATCCTGGCCTTCGCCTTCTTGGAGGCCATGGGGCTTTTCTGCCTGATGGTGGTCTTCCTCATCCTCCTCGCCATGTGAAGGAGCCTGCTTCACCTCCCAGAGTTCTCTGTCCCGCGCCTTGTCTGCCCTATATGTCTGCTTTCCCTGCACCTCCCCAGGCAGCCCGGGGAAAGAAATTGGCTCAGGGTTTGACAGAGGGAAGACAAATAAATACTGTATTAATAAAGATGTTTCTTGAGTAAAAAAAAACAAAAAACAGTAATTGGAGTAATGATTCCTTGAAGGTACGGGAAGAGAGGGGCGAGGGGAATAATTGGGAGCTGAAAGCACTGATGATTGTATAACTCCACTCGATGGGATTAAACAACAGAATTATATGTGAATGAATATATTGGATTATGTAAGATATGTCAATAAAACTCTCATAATTTTTTTTAAAGAGCAAGTTTCTGATTCTCTTCTGATATCCATTTTGATCCTCTCTCTCTTTCCTGGTCTTTTAATGGCCTTTTGCTTTCTTCATGTGTGGTGCTCTTGATGCCATCTCACAGCTCATTTGGTCTTCTGTCATGAGGGTTCCGTGCAGGAAATCTGTTCTTCAATTCAGGTGAGATATGCTCAAGGTTGTATTTTGGCTCTTGTGTTAGTCAGGGTGGACTATCCAAATTGGGTGAAACAAATCCAGGGAGACTCATATGTGTATGAGAGTTTTATATAAAGGGTAATTGTACATTAAGAAAGCATCCCAACCCAGTCCAGATCAAGTCCATAAGTCCAATATTAGCCCATATGTCCAATACCAATATATAAAGTCCTCTTCAGACTCATGAAACTCATGCAATAATGCCGAATACAGGAAGATAACAGGCCAGTGGGAAGAAAATATTTGGATCCAGTGACGTTGTAAGCATCTCAGTACTGGCAGGGGTCTCCAGGTGGCTTCTCCAGTACCCAGGGCTACATCAGGGTAGGTCCTCAGGGATGTCTCACAGGGAGTCAGCCTTGTGAGTAGAGCATCTCTTGGGGAGTGAGCAGAGAGCAGAATCTCCCACCTCCAAGGGGGAAAATACAGGAGTTCCCAGAATTCTCAGGAGAAGGCCATGCCACAGAGGCCTCATTGGCTATGACCTGATGAATCCTTAATAATTTATTTTTTTTCATGTTTTACACTGACTGATGTCTCCCTTCACCCACTTTTCTGTTGTCCATCCCCTGGGAGGGGGTTATGGGTAGATCATTGTGATCAGTTCCCCCTTATTTCCCCACCTTCCGCTTCTGCTCCTGGTATCACTACTCTCACTATTGGTCCTGAAGGGTTTATCTGTCCTGGGTTCCCTGTGCTTCTAGCTGTTATCTGTACCAGTGTACATGCTCTGGTCTAGCTGGATTTGTAATGAAGAATTGGGGTTATGATAGTGGGGTGGAGGAAGCCTTAAAGAACTAGAGGAAAGTTGTCAGTTTTGAGGAAAGTTGAAAGTTTTGTCAGTGTTATACTGCACCCTGACTGGCTCTTCTCTTCCTTGTGACCCTTCTGTAAGGGAATGTCCAATTGCCTACAGATGAGCTTTGGGTCTCCACTCTGCTCTCCCCCTCATTCACATCAATATGATCTTTTGTTCTGGGTCTTTGATGCCAGATACTTGATCCCATCGACATTTCATGATCACACAGGCTGGTGTGCTTCTTCCATGTGGGCTTTGTTGCTTCTCAGTAAGATGGTCACTTCTTTATCTTCAAGCCAGGTGTCAATCCATCTCACTGAGGATCTTCCTCTTTCTTGCCTCCTCCAACTCCGCACACACTTTACCAAAGATGGTGCTCTTCTCCAGTGACTGGCCTCTCCCGACAACATGTCTAAAGTATGAGTAGGTACCCCCAAAAAAACCCAGAATTGTGCTGGGCGGAGGGGAGCTTTCATACACATTTTTCCTTGCAAGGCAAGCATTGAGCAACTCACTCTTTGAGTTAGTTCACCCAGTGGCATCACCTGGGATGGTTCTCTCTGGTCACAGTGAATTTTTACATAAAAGCAGTTTCGCTCGAACCATGTCTTTTGTGATGGCTGATTTAAGAGAACAGTGTGCAGCTGTGAAATTTTGTTTCCTGCTCAAGAATAATGCCACAGAAACTGTTGTGCTGTTGAACATACTTACAAAGACAGCACTATGGGAAAAACTCAAGGGTCCACGTGGTTTTCTCAGTTCAAAAAAAAGGTGAAATGTCTATTGATGACAAACCTCATTCTGGATGTTCATCAACTTCCAGAACAGACAAACATGTTGACTCGTAGTGCATTTGGAGTTCTTTCCACCAGGTCAGACAGTTAATCAACCTTTCTATTTAAAGATTCTGAAAAGATTGTATAACAGTTTCTGACCATAAAAGGCCTGATTTGTGGCAGACGGAGGACTGATTTTGCTACCCCGACACCTGCCTATACAGCCATCTCAGTGCACCAGTTTTTAGCAAAAAACAGCTGCCCTCTCTTGACCCATGCACATGGCTCAGCTGACATTGCTCCATGTAACATCTTTTTGTTTCTGCCAATGAAGAGGAACATGAAAGGACAGCAGTGTGAGGACTGTAGAAGAGGTGAAGAAAAAAAACAAAAAACAAAGAGGGAGGTGCTGTCAGCCATCCAAACAGAAGAGTTTGAAAACTGTTTCCAAGAATGAAATCACAGATTTGACAAATGCCTTAAGTGTAATGGAGAGCATTTAATGCTCTTTGTGATTAATACAAAGAGCCCTTCTTTTTTCCCTTTAATGTTAGCTCTTCGTTGGCACTTGCTCCCTATCGGTTTCTCCCATTCAACTTGGCCCAACATCATAGCCCCAATCAACTTACCTTGAAGATGGGACTCATAGCTTCACAAGGTGAAAAAAGGCATACATTTTCCTGTAATAACAACTGATATTGTGGAAGCCCCTCAGGCAGAATCCTTGCAGAGGGTTACTTGATTGTGGGTGACCAGCACCCCCTAATGGGTGCTTGATCAAAAGAGAGGAATAAAATAGTGGGTTCTAAAATCCAGAGGTGTTTAGGGGCAAGTTTCCAGTAGTTGTTGATCCAGATAGCTTCTGAGAAACCAAGGCAGGGATGGGGGCTGAAGAGAAGTAGAAAGAGATAAGATTTGGGCTTGTTCCTCAAAACATGTAATGCCTAGGAACTGTCTGATAAGAAAGTTAATCATGAAATGATAACTCTCATTGTTTTTAGATGGAAAATAGATCAGCTGATCAGTGTAAATTATGAAAATAACAAGTTATTTTAGAAACTTTATGGAAATAAATTTTATTGATATGTACAAAAGATCCTTATTTGTTTCTCTTGGTCATCAGAGACATTGTGCTCCCCAGTTCAAACTGTTATTTCCTCAATAAAGCTCTTTGCTTTCACTCCTGCATTAGAGTTCGAACTCTAAAGGACTCGGGTTATGGAAGGCTGCAGTCCACGGTGGAAACCCTAACTGCATTTGTGTCTTGGCATACATTCAGATGTCATTTGAGTTTTTCGTGTTACTTCCCCAATGCTTGTTGATTATTAAGCCATTGATTGGCTATGCTTAGACAAGCCCAGGGAAGTCTTACTTGCTGTCAGTAAGAGTGTCATTGAAAGGAGATTAGTTATCAGAACGTCTTCACATAAAGAACTAGGGAACTTGCCTGGCGTTTACTGAGAGTAGCAGATTAGAAACATGTTATCTAGTTTAGGTTACAAGTTAGGGGTCCTGGTATTGTCTTGTAGTCACCCTGCGACTGTGATTTAGGGTTGCATGATCCTGGGTCATACCTTGACCATCACACAGGCAAGCAATCAAAGCCCCCAAACCAATCCTGTAACCTATTTTAACTTGCAATTATGTAAAAATCCCAATCATAGTCCTTCCCTTACTTCTGGAGTCTCATCTGGGATAGTGATGAACGGACCTACCCCTAATCATGGCCTTGTGACGGTTGCCGTTGTTTTCCTCTTGTAAAAAATGAAAATCCTGGTTGTGAGTTGACTGGCTTCTGTACTGTGTGCATGTTGATGGTTGCCCTCATTCAGATGATTCCGTTTGTTTTATCTTTGTCCTGTTTGGTCCTTAACAGAAGGGTCTCTATAGAATACAGAGTCTATAAACTGTATAGCGTAAGATTTGACTGTGTGGACCCAAACCAACAATGGATAGCCTGAGACGAATGGGAATTTCAGAACCCTTCATTGTGCTCATGAGGAACTTGTACCTGAATAAAGAGGCAGTCGTGGGAACAGAACAAAGACACACTGCACGGCTGGAAATCGGGAAAGGTGTGCATCGGGGTTGTGGCCTCTCACCATACTCGTTCAATTAGTATGCTGCGCAAATCATCAGAGAAGCTGGCTCACATGAAGAATGTGGCATCAAGATGGGAGAAAGGTTTATTAAATACCTACAATAGGCAGATGACACAACCTTGCATGCTGAGAGGAGGGCTTGAAGCACTTGCTGATGAAGATCAAAGATCACAGCCTTCAGTGTGGATTATGAATCAATGTAAAGAAGACCCAAATCTGTACAGTTGGACCAACAGGTAACACCACGATAGATGGAGTAAAGATTGAGGTTGTCAAGGGTTGTATCTTGCTTAGCCACACAATCAATGCTCAAGGAAGCATTGCATTAGGTATATCTGCTACACAGACCTCTTTAGAGATTTGAAAAGCAAGAATGTTACTTTGAAGATGAAGGTGCACCTGATCCAAACCACAGTGTTTTCAATCACCTCACATGCATGTGAGAGTCTGACAGTGAACAAGAAAGACTGTGTAAGAACAGATGCATTTCCATCGTGGTGCTGGGACTACTGAAAGTACCATGGATGGCTACAAGGACAAACCAACCTGTCTGGTTAGAAGTATGGCCAGAATACTCCTTCGAGGAGAGGAGAGCCAGACTGTCTTACACACTTTGGGCATGTTGTCAGGAGAGACAGTCCCTGAGAAGGACATCATGTTTAAAGCAGAGGGGCTGTGAGAAAGAGGGAGCCCCTCAAGGGGATAGATCGACACTGTGGCTGATAGGATGGTGCAGGGCCAGGTGAGTTTCATTTGATGTGCATAAGGTGGCTATGAGTCCGAATCGACTTGATGACACCGAACAACATAGAACCTATTTGAATCTGGGACTTTACTCCCCACCCCCTAGCACACTCCTAACAGAGGACAGGATTTTCTTGGCAACTGATGATGGCAACTGGGTTTCAACAGGTCCACGTGTATCACTGGAGAATGTGGTTGCTGACTAGGTACTTGCACCATCTGCGTGCTACTGTCCCCAAGTTAGCTCCCCAGTGTGCATGGCTAGCCATTATACTTCCAAGCAGGTCATATTCAAGTGACTGGACTTTTATTTGGTTGCAGGCCACCTTATGACTCCTTCCCCACAGAATGGAAAGCTATCGTGCTGTGCCTGGTCAACACTACTGCCCACATCTTGGTGACCAATTTCATTTGGTCATAGGTATTCAGCCTAACCCAGAAATATTTTCAGAATTACACACACATTCTAGGACTTGTATGGATTTTTCTATCAAATGGCTCTGGGTTCATCATGTAAATTGGTTCGCACAGTCTCCAGGACTTAGCATGCCAAGGAATCTCAAGGAGATGCACCATTTTAGCCAAGTAACAAAGCCTTTCTTTCTTTCTTTCCTTGGGACAAAGGTTGCCTCCATATTTTATGTTTGCAAGCCAAAATAAATCCTTTGACTGACTTGGAAGCATAAAGAAAATCTCCTCCTAGATGACTTTGTATCTGTTTAGACAGAGCAGCAGCTCCTCTGGTTGAAAACAAGTGAAAAATAAACCAGACCAACAAAAGAATCCAACTCTCGTTCCCAGTTTTCACACTGTGAGCGCAGGAGATGAGTCTCCTTTGTTTCCACTTCTCTGCTTTTGCACCTCCTGTCCTTCAGTCTGCTTTCTCTTCTCCACCTTCTGAATCTGACTTTTTCTCTAAGGATCAATCCATGACCACACCACTGGCAGATTAAATCATAGTCAGTTCTTCTATAATTCTCCCATAAATGTTGGTCTTTACTCCTTACTAGAGTATATATTCTTTGAGATCAGAAACTGTATCTTCCTTGTATATTCTTTAGCACTTATCATTCCATATACATTTGGTGAGTGAGTGACTTAACGGGTATCCAGATACCTTGTAGCCAATAATTTTGAATTTTTATACAAGTTGATGCAACATAAAAGCTTTTTTTAAGTCTATAAAGATTGTCATTGTAGATATTATTAGTATTTTAATGTTAGAACATTTTTATCAGACATACATTTTGCAAACAAAATTTTACTTAACAGAAAAAACAATAAATTTTAAACATTACTAAAATTAGTATTCAGAAATTTTACATTTAAATTAGCTTTAATATTTTTTTTAATCTTGAATTCTCTAAAATTATAAATGCAAAAATCACCCAAAATTGCCCATTTTCTAATAACTTTCCTCTTCATCTTCCCAACATAGAGTATGTGTGCATCAGGAATACATTTTTAAAAGTAATTTCAACTTGTGAGAAAGTTAAATGACTCAAACTTCGGTTTAATGTTTCTTTTCTGTTGCTATAAAGATGAATGCATAGTTGGATACTATAAATAAATAAACTTTTTGTGTACATGAAAATACATTTCTATGAAATCTATTCCTACTTTAAACTTTCCTCTGCTTTAGAAGTACATATACCCTAGTAAGTCAGAAGTACCATGCCCAAATAAGTGTTGGAGGGAAAGTCTTAGCTTTCAGACTTTCAATCTGTTTAGTCATCTTTGAAAAGATGAAATGAAGGGATCAGGTAATCCTTCCCCCAAATAATTTTCAAGGTAGACCTATATATTTGTATATATATAAAATATATATTCCTAAATTAACATGCAAAGAAGAATTAATCTGAAATTGGGAAACTTTAATGTAAACATAGATTTAAATATTCTTTGCTGGCTTTCTATAATAACGTGAGAAAACAAACCCTTATTTCAAGATGTGAAGTTTTAGATTGCTTTTCCATTTCTTCAGCTCCTAATAAGCACTAAGAAGCAATTTGCATCAAGTCACCACCTACTCCTTGGCATCCCCAATTCCTCCAGCAGTTATTGCGAAGGTGGCTTCACTTTCAGGCATCTCAGGGCTAGCAGAATACAAGGGAACAGAAGTTTATAAAAAGCTCTCCTTCTATAAATACTGTATTCATGTCACAGGCATCATGCTCCCATCAGTCTGAGTCTCCAGAGACATCTCAGAGTCGGTGCAGCTAAATGTGGACTACAGAATGTATTTCCACATATTAACAACCCTAACAGAGACCGATTGAGAATATTCTATATGTATGCTTCTAAATGCCTAGAAAAGTCATCCTAAACTTGGAAATAGGCAAAGGCTCCTCTTAGAATATAATGCCAGGCATAGTCTACCAGACCTTTAGGGGCTATATTTGATTCTGTAGCATGTGAGCCTTTCATACCGAATAGGCCAATATACTTCTGAAAATGATTCCAAGAATGCTCTGTGGATCACAATGGATGGTGCAGACCCAGGCAACACTTTATCCTTTGTGCCTGGGGTCACCATGAGGATACTTTACACGATGGCCATGAACAACAGCAGACAAACGGACGGAGAAATTGTGGAAGACCTGGAAGTGGACTAAAAGATTACTGGTGCCTTCAGTGAAAACAGGTTATCAGTTCTATGACAGCCTTGTATCTTTCATTGTCTTTGAACTATTTTATAATTCTATGCATACTAGAAAACTAGAACACTCCTCCCCTATCATGACCCCAGTTCTGCTTCTCAATTTAGACTCGACCGGAGTATGTACACAGGTATAGATAAGAGATGGGGGCTCACGACACATGGAATCCAGAAACAGGCATGGGAATAGCGATACCAGAAGGGTAGGGAGAAGGCAGGGCAGAGGAAGGAAGAAAGGGGGAACCAATCGCAGTGATTGGCACTTAACCATACACCCCTCTCTCCAGGGGAAGAACAACAGAAAATACGGGGGAAGGCAGATAGCAGTCAGCATAAGAAAATAATAATAATTTATAATCTATCAGGGGGGTATGAGGGGTATAATCTATCAGGGGAGGAGGGAGGGAAAAAAAGAGGAGCTGATACCAAGGGCACAATAGAAAGTAAATGTCTAGAAAAGAATGAAGGCAGCATATGTCCAAACATGCAATCGATGTATGGATTGTGACAAGAGTTGTAAGAGTCCCCAATAAAATGATCTTTTAATACAAAGAAAACTGGAACCAAGACTAAACTCACTGCCCTCGAGTCGACGCTGCCTTGATTCCTTAGGGCAGGGTGGCACTGCCTGTGAGTCCCGAGACTAAGTCTGTACCGAAGTAGAAAGCCCCATCTTTCTCCTGGGCAGAGTTGCTAGTGGTTTCGAATTGCTGACCTTATGGCTAGCAGCCCAGTGCGTACTCACTGCGCCACCAGGGCTCCTTTAGAAAACCATCATTAATGCAAATCATTCTTGTCCATAGGTATGTAAATTGTGTACTGTGGAATGTAATCAATTGTCCAATGTATATTTACTTGTTTTTGCCAGGTTTTAAGAGTTTATTTATGCTGAATGAAATTAGTCAATCACAAAAGGACTATTCTCTGAGACCACTGATAGGAAAAAAAATTAAGAAAAGGTATTCATACTATAAGAATCAGATTTTGGGAGCCGCCAGACTGAGTCGCCGACCGCGCCCGACCCACCATGGCCGTGAGCGACTGGGACACGGTGACCGTGCTGCGCAAGAAGGGCCCCACGGCCGCCCAAGCCAAGTCCAAGCAGGTCATCCTGGCAGCACAGAGACGAGAGGAGGATGTGGAGACGTCCAAGAAATGGGCCGCTGGTCAGAACAAGCAGCACTCTATCACCAAGAACACCGCCAAGTTGGACCGAGAGACGGAGGAGCTGCACCTTGACCGTGTGACCCTGGAAGTGGGCAAGGTCATCCAGCAGGGCCGGCAGAGCAAGGGGCTCACGCAGGACCTGGCTACCAAAATCAACGAGAAGCCCCAAGTCATCGCGGACTACGAGAGCGGGCGGGCCATCCCCAACAACCAGGTTCTGGGCAAGATTGAGAGGGCCATTGGCCTCAAGTTGCGGGGCAAGGACATCGGGACTCCCATCGAGAAGGGCCCGAGGGGGGAAGTGAGCACAAAGCCTCGAATCCGGTGTCCGTTGCTCCTGTATGGGGGCTCCCGACCGACGGGCTTTGTGCCCCTTCACTGGCCAGCGGCTCGGGACACCAGGTCACCGGGGACTCCTCCCCCATACCTGCCGTCTAAAACAAAACCTTGCAAAAAAAAAAAAATCAGATTTTAACGGCTATTGCCGTGGGAGGGGGAGGAGGAACCAGGTCGGCAAGCTGCGGCTCTGGAGCCATATGCAGCTCTTCTGGTCCGTACATGTGACTGAAGTGAAATTGCAAATAAATCTAAAGGGGGAGTGGGGAACGGGGAGGGAGGGGAAAAAAAAAAAAAGAGAACCTGATGCAAAGGGCTTAAGTGGAGAGCAAATGCTTTGAGAATGATTGGGGCAGGGAATGTATGGATGTGCTTTATACAATTGATGTATGTATATGTATGGATTGTGATGAGTTGTATGAGTCCCTAATAAAAGGTAAAAAAAAAAAGAAAAGAGGAGAAAAAAAAGAAAATGATTAGGGCAAAGAATGTACAGATGTGCTTTATACAATTGATGTATGTATATGTATGGATTGTGATAAGAGTTGTATGAGCCCCTAATAAATTGTTAAAAAAATCTAAAGGATATTATTCAGATAATGGTGGTTTTATTTGTTTGTGAAAATATATTTATGGATACTGAATCAGTTTCAAATGTTATGAGAGACAGGATTCGCTTTTCCATCTCAAAAGCTCGCCAGTCCCTGGCCTAGAGGACAGACAGGTGTGAACCTGGGTGAAGAGGAAGCCAGCATCCTTAAAGCAGCAGCTGGGGACAGAGCGGGCAGCTGGGGACAGACAAGCCGCGGGGAGGGTTGTAGGTTATTTGGGTTGTGGAATGAGAAAATGAGGATCGGCTATGTAACTCCCTGCTGTGGAGTCAATCCAGACTCCTAGAGACCCTACAGAACAAGGTCGAACTGCTGCTGCGAGCTTCCAAGATGGTCACTGTTTAGGAGAGTAGAAAGCACCATCTTCCTCCTGCCCGACATGTAAACTCACACCTAATTCACAACTAAAAATTTTAAAACTATTTCTAATTCATAGTGGCGTCACTTTGAGTGACTTGAAATGGGGGTTGAGGGGGTGGAGGATACAGCTCACACTGGGTAACACTGCCAGAGGGGGTGATACTGAAATGACTGTCCATAATTTTTTGTGCAGTGTGTCAGCAGAGATTTATTTTTTCTTTAAAATAAAAATATCTCTGGTGTTAGATAAACAAAACTGTTTTTGTAAACCCCAGCTTATATGTATCTTAATACCTAAATGGCTTAAAACGCTCTGCTAATTTACTTTTGGAAACTTCTAATGAGCTTTGGTGAAGCTGTCCTATAACCCAACTACAATGACACCTCAGATCATGTGGTTCTGTCTGAATAAGCTACAGGGAGACACTGATTTTGTCAAATTTCCTGGGGTTTAGCTACAATATTGTGGTAGTTGGTATTTGTGAACCTATATCAATACATTTTTGAGAATGAAATAGTAATTAAAGGAAAAGAAGAATAAATGATCTAAAAACCAAACTCACTGCCATCGAGTCAGTTCTGACTCACAGTGACCCTCAAGGACAGGGTAGAACTTCCCCAGAGAGTTTCCAAGGATGCAAATCTTTACAGAAGCCGACTGCCACAGCTGTTGTCCTATGGAGTGGCTTGTGTTCGAACTACTAACCTTTGGTTAGCAGCTGAGCGCTTTAACTGCTATTCCACCAGGGTTCCTAAAACGTATCTAGCTACCATTCATTATTTACTAATTAGTAGGTGTCAGACTCTCCCTTAAATTTCTTTGTTTTAATAAATGATTTTTTATTATGAATCAGGTAGGGGAGGTTTACATCAGACCTCAAGTTTGCCTTCAACAATACAAACCATTCAACACTCCACCCTCCCTGATATTTCAGTTAAGTTTTATGATAACCTTGTGAGGTATGTATTATTATCCATATTTCATAGGTGAAAAGATTAAGATTGACAGAACTTTCCCAAAGAAGAAAGGAGCCTTGCTAGTATAGTGGATTAAGCATTGGGCTGCTAACTGCCAGGCCAGCAGTTTGAACCCACCAACCACTCCCCTGCTGAAAGATTTCTCTGCCCTTGTAAAGATTTATAGCCTTTGTAATCCAAAGGGGGCAATTCTACCCTGCCCTATAAAGGCTTAGTAACTTATAATTGTTATCAGCCCATTTGGGAATGGGTTTTCTTGGTCATGTTAACAAGACATTGTTAGTGAAGAGTGTTTTTTAAATAGACCTCATTTGAGATTAAAAAAAAAAAAAAGCCAAACCAACCAAACTCACTGCCAGGGAGTCAATTCTGAGAGGGCGACCATCTAGGATCAGTAGAACTACCCCATGTGAGTTTCTGAGACTGTAGCTCTTTACAGGACTAGAAAGCCTCACGTTTCTCCTGCAGAGTGGCTGGAGGTTGCAGACTGCTGACCTGGGGGTTGGCAGCTCAGCGTGTAACCATTGGGCCACCAGGGCTCCCTTCTGAGATAGGAAAGAGAGAGAAGTGATATGGGAAGAGAGATGCCATGACACATGCTGACTACCTAGAAGCCAAAGACTAGAATCTGAAGAGACAAGGTTTTTCCGACAGGGAGAGATGAGAGAGACAGAGATCCCTAGAATTTGGACTTCTAGCCTCCTAAAATGTAAGAAAATAGTTTTCTGTTTGTTAAAGTCACACACTATGGTATTATAATAGCACAAGTAAACTAAGACATCTACTAGGTCCCAGGCACTGGAAACACAGTGGTGAACCAGCAGATAAAGTTCCTATCCCCAGGGAATGTACATGCTACAACATACTAGATATATTTTAGAAATCATTACTGAGAGAATCTAAATGTCATGAGGACCAAGACTTGGTTTTTGTTTTGTTCATCACTCTACTCTCAGAGCCTAGAACAGTTGATCACCTGGTAGATTCGCTGTAAAAAACTGCAAATGCATAATTCTTCCTTAAATAAGTGAAATGCTGTGAAAAATACACGGCATCGCCTTGACTGTGAGGATCAGGAAAAGTTCCCAGAGGAAGTGACATCTACACTGAAAAGCAAGCCGTAGTTAACCTGGCTAAAAAGAGAGAAAGGAGACTAGATTTCCATTGTCTACTGCCCTGCACAGACTGCGCTTTTGTTTGAACTGGTGATTTCATTATCCAGCGTCATTGTGAGCTCTGGACCGGCAGGGGCAGCCAAGTCTATCTGTCAGCAGAATCCCTAGTCCTAGCACAGAGGAGGGACTTTCCAATGAATTGAATGACTTTGGAAGGAAACTCAAACCTATTGCATCTGCCAGTGGTATAATAACCACCTCTCCGGAGGGACAATTCTGTGTAAAAATACCATGGACAAAAAATCTGGTGTGGAATAAGGAAACCTTTTTTGTTTAAATTTAAAGGAAAACATTTACCTGTCATAAATCTTGGCAATTCTCAGCTCTCCTCTTCCTTTTCGCAAACTTATTCTTGTTGTTGATGCATGAGCCAGAATGTGGCCCCCAATTGGTTTTTTGGGATCTGCCTGAAAGCTGAATAAAAAGACATTTTTTGTTTCATCTCATGGATGCAATGATAAAGCAACATTTCTGTAGGAATCCATTTTAAATATATTCCAAATCATAGGTATTGAAGGGGCTATATGCCCCATTGTCAACCAGCTCAGACTTCCACCTGAGATTCCGCTGATAAAGACTTCATATTTTATGACTTAAAATTGTGGTTTTATATATTTGTGACCATTTACCAGTTCTAAATATTTTATATGTACAACAGGGACATTAATTACATTCATTATGTTGTATCACCATCAATACTACCTTTTCCCAAATTATTTGACATTATCAGAAAACTCAATGTTTTCTAAGGAAAAAGTTCTCACTTTCTTCCTAACTTTCTAGTAAACACTAATAAACTTTGATATTTATCTGTTTACTTAGTTCACTTAAGTGGGATCGTGCAATATTGGTTCTTATGTGACTGATTCCATTCAACGTGTTTTCAAGATTCATCCATATGGTAGCACATATCAAGACTTCGTTTTCCTTTATCATTAAGCACTATTCCATTGGATATATATATTGCATTGTGTTTCTCCATTCATCTGGGGATGGCCACATGGGTTATTTCACCTTTTGGCTGTTGTGAACACTGCTGCAATGAACACTGGTAGACAAGTTTCTGTTTGCACTTTTTAACAGCACAGATAAGATAGCATTTACTTCTTAGGATAACTCCTGTGGTTAAGCAATTTTTTTCCTTACAAAATACGACAGAGACCAAATTCATTAGTCTTCTAAATTAGGTTATTGGAAGGATACGTTCTAATGGTGTATGATTATAATAGCAAGGTAGCTACAAATATTATTCACATTCCTCTTGGGAGATATACTCACTAGGGGACTATTACTTACTTGTCAAGAAGTTAAATGTAATAATCCTAACAGTGAGCCCTTTAAGAAAGCCTGGGTACAAAATTTCTCAACAAAATATAAGGGGACTTTTAAAAGTTCATGGAAAAATGGAATTAAAAGATATGGGGGGGGGGAAGATAATGGAGTTTGCCACAAACTCCTTAAGCTCTCTCATCTAAGGAAACTGAATCTTTTATCATATTAGAAAGATTATATACCATGACTAAGTGGGATTCATCTTCAGAATGCAAGGATAGTCAATACACAAAAATCAATGTGATATACCACACTAAGAGAATGAGGAGGGAAAACACACATGGTCATCTCAATTGATGCAGAAGAAAGACTGGGATTACAAGTCACCATAAAGGGACTCAGCATAATTTTAGAAATTATCACTCACTTGCTGCCATTGAGTCAGACCAACTCACAGAGACTCTGTAGGACAGGGCAGAATTACCCACTATGGGTTTCCAAGACTCTACCGGTTTACTGGATTAGAAAGCCCAGCCTTCCTCTCAGGAGGAGCAGGTGGTTTTGGACTCCTTGCTGACCTGTGGATCACAGCTCCTTTAGCTGCTGTACTTGACCAGAACAGACTGAGACATAGCATAACAGCCTTGCCTCTGAGGGAATATAATTATAAAGTAATTCAAATTCTGCTTGCCCTAGCAAGGTATTCTGAATGCTGGCTAGACTTCACATTGCTCTTTACATTTTTTGAGGTCACTACTACTGACTTTATTTTTCCCACCACTTGTCTGTCAGGATGGCACAGGCTCAGGTGTATTTCCTTCTGTTGGACAGGGGTCATTGTGAGTCAGAGCCAAAGCAATGGCACCTAACAACAATACTTCAATAATTTAAGATACAGATTCCTCTCCTGCCTCAGATAAATACACAAAAAATCCCATATAATTATAAATCTAGGGGATTCATGTACCCTGTGGTATACGTGGGTGTTAATACTAACAATAGCTAATATTTATTAGTAATAATATTAGTATGATTTAATAACAATAACTGAACCCTAACTATGTGGCAGACATTCCTAATTTACCTAATTACTTCCTTTTGTGCAGATTAGCTTAATTAATAAATAACTTCAGATTAAAATCTGATCAGAGAACACACTGATCACATGAACCTCAAATGGCTACATCTTCATTACCAATAATCGGTCCTCTGGGCTTTTGTTGAGTCTCTTGAGCTTGCTCAGTGTGAGTCTGGCTCCAGTTGCAGGGTTAGTTTTCAGTAGATTGAATAAATCACATGTCTACTTGCAAGACGAGGGTCTGACTCTGAACTGTGGTCTGCTTTGCAGAGTCATTTGTACATCGACTTCTGTGAAGCCTCAGCCAGGTGCACTGTAGTTTAGGAGCTCTGCAGTTAGACCTGGGTTCAAATCTTGCTTACCAGCCATGTGCCTTCAGGAATATGAGTGAACCATTTTAAGCCTCCATTTCTTATTGTACACGAGGGGCAATAGCGGTATCTAACTGAAGAGCACAAGGAGTGTCATCAGTATTATTACTCCTTTGCTTTCTTCATAGGACCCCAGGTGGCATACTTGGTCACACGTGGGTGTGCTGACCACAAGGCCGGTAGCTCGAACCCTCAGCTTTCCTAATACTGTGGGTTGGAAATTGGCTGAAGAGCAGTGGGTTCAGTTTTTGAGTTTGGCCTTTCCTAATTCTGACTCAACCATTTATCACCTACGTCACACTGTTCCATGTACATGCACACTATCCTTTATGATGAAGCTCACTTTCTTTAACTGTAAAATGAGAATACAAAATTCCTTTAGGACGATTGTGTGGATTCAAGATATAGGTACTCTTAACTCACTGGGAGCTTACTGTCTTTCAGGTCACCTGAGAACTGGAACTTGTCGAGACCTCCTTGTTCTTCCTGGTCTTGCAATTTTCCACCTTTGGCAAGGTGTATTTTACTGGACAATATTTTTATTTTTCATTTGTGCAAACAGTGGCCTTTAATACTGCAAAGAGATTGTGTAGAGTAACAGGATAGAACCAAACCTTCAGAGCCAGCCAGCCACTCACAAGACTCCCAAACCTGATGGGGTAACAGAATCCATCAATATATTTACATGTCGGTTTGCTCTGGAAACTGGGTGGGGCCATCTCTATGCTGCCTCCTCCCTCCTGCTCACCTTTCACGTCCTCAGGTCTTCCCTCCTTCCCCCTGCTCCTCCTGCCCTCTGCAGCCTACCGCTTTCCTTCTCCACAGTCTCTTCATTGTCTCCCCCACCTCCCTCAGGTCCAGCTTCTGGGCTCAGGGCAGGTGGGGGGTGGGGGTGGGGGTGTGGGGGTGGCCTCAGGCCAGGGGGCATTTGTTGGTGTTCTTCCTGTCACAGGTTTTCAGGTCAGTGCTGGGAGACTTGTTGCTGTTTCCCGATCTCCGGCTTCCATACTTGAGCAAGATGTCCCGGGCCAGGGAGCTGAAAGCCTCATCCACATTCATACTGGACTTGGCACTTGTCTCAAAAAACCTGATTCCATGCTCCCGAGCTAGCTTGTTGGCCTGTTCCTTCTGCACCTTCCTCTTGGCCTCCATGTCACACTTGTTCCCCAGCAGGAGGCGCTCCACCCCTGCCGATGCATTCTCCTTGATGCTCTTCATCCAGTTCTCTCATCTGTGATGTCATATACGAGAATTATGCCCATGGCTCCACCGTAATAGGCGGTAGTTATTGTCTTGAATCGCTCTTGGCCAGCCGTGAGTGGACAATATTTTAACAGTCCTCCTTAGACAGGCTTCCAGCTTACGCTCGGTCTGGCTTTTGGAAGTTTTACTGTCCTGTGGTATGCTTACAACAATCTTGGCACACGTGACAGCCTCAAGAAATGGAAACTACTATTATTTAACAATTCAGTTGAAACAATATTTTGTTCAGTGAAATGTAGACCACGAAACATCCTAAAGTTTCTGTAAACTCCTTGAGTTCAGCTCAGTGCCAGCAACTATACCAAAGTCTTGAGGTGAAGTACAAGAAGGTGCAACAGAATTCCACATCCTTTCGGAGGGCTTTAATTTACTTCTATTTCCGACCAAGTAAAAACAGCTTCAGAAAACCACCCACAAACCTTCTTTAGTCTATTCTCTCCTTTCCCCTTCTTTTATATTTTCTTCCCCTTGTCTTTTCTTCTTTTCCCAGGACACGGGGGAGTACAATCGGAAGGAAGGAGAGATCGGGGTGGGTCTTGGAAATAGAGGGACCCAGAAAGATTGTTTTATCCCTCCCCCACTGGTTGAACAGGATCCAGCATGTTCTATTGTTGAGAGTAAAACCAGAGCAGTCTGACCTTATAACTTCAAAGTGGGGTGCTGGGGCCATGTAGTGCAGAGCAATGGTGATGCTTCTTCACAATTTTTGAAGACTATCAGTTAGGGCAGGCAATATTTTTCTGGGAGTAAGGTAAACAGCCCACAGTAGAGTAAAAGAGCATCAGTTTTGCCAATGAAGATACCTGGGTCCAATTCTAGCTCTCCTATTTTTAAGTTGTGTGATTGGGCACGACTTTAAGTTCTCTGAACCTGTTTTCTCCTTTATATGTTGGGAATAATTGTTACAATGCCTACCTCAAGTGCCGTTTGGGGTGCAAAGTGGGGGACAAGCTTCAGGAAAAACAGGCACTCCTGGTGATTTTGAGCTGCTGATGGGAACATTTTACAGTTGGGTCTGCTGGGGAGAGGAAGGCTATATGAAGGTACCCAAGAATGAAGAGGAGCCTTGGAGAGTAGGGAGATATCAGGAGAGAGGATTCCTGTCAAAAGAAGAATTTGGGGGAAAGAGCAGACATGGGGTAAAAAAAAAAAAAAAAGGAGCTTTTGTCCACTAGCCTGCATCTGTTTCCTCTCCAAACAGGAAGACATATTTATGATTTTCTTAAAATTTTATAAAACAGAATCTTGGGGTTTTTTTTTTTCCGGAGAGAATGAGGGGGTCAGGAAGAGAATACAGTAACATACTTCACCAAAAGAACAGGCAAGCCCAAGGGGCCTGAGTTACATTAGGGTCACAAGTGAATGACATAAAGTGCTGCACGAAAGCACCTGGCCTAGGGTAAGCACTCAATAAACAGCTCTTCCTTGTAAGAGAGAGAAAAAGGAAGTTCAGCGTTCACATGCCTGTGTGCAGGCCCCCATCCTAGTGACCCTGGTTCAGTGTTTTCCCTCTAACCATACGGTTTCTTAATTTAGGCAAATGATGTGAATCAGTAGGTGGCATTCTCAGAGAATAACCCAAGGGCACATGCTCATGACTACAGATGTTCAAAGACGACTTGTTGGTCTAGCGCAGGAAAGATACAAATGAGCTAAGTGGCAGCATCTTGGCTTTACTAGTTGTTCATCTTATTATTTACTTGGACTTTTTTTTTCAATTCCCCAAGCCTTCATCAACTGGATCATTTCCATTTTAAAATCTGTGTCTAGAAGCCTCGCCTAGGAGCTACCACTCTGCTGTGTCATACAGCAGCTCCTCGCCTCTGTAATTTGTTCCTTTTTAATACGATGTGCCACCAAGTATAATGCAAGGGGTATAAGCCTCAATTATTGTCAGTGTGCTCGGGGACTCATACCAATTATAGTGATATTTCTCTGACAGGCCCCGGGCGAGCTGCAACTTGGAGTTCCTCAATGCTGGGAAACAAGAGAGCTTTCTTTATGGGAGCTTGTCTAATAGCATTTGAAATCCTTTAGTTTAAAACTATCCTGGTTTTTCTCTTATTCAGTATGGCAATTTATGTGCTTCATATGAAGACATGCATTCATTTGTATTGTAATTTAATATATGTTCGGATATACTAATTATAGTGAACTTTGTTTCCTTACAATTCAGCTAGGTGGAGGGGATCGTGTTTCACAGCAGATGTACCCAGCACAAATCCTAGCCTTCCCTACCTCCTCTAGCCTTCTACTAAACTCACCTCATTAGAAATCTGCTGCCCTCCCCAACTTCAACCACCTCCTTCCTGTCACCTCTCTGTTTCTCCTTTTATTGCCTTACTGGAGTCAATTCAAAATTGTTTTACTTTTTGAAACTTTCTACAAATATAAGAAAAATAACCCCATCTGACCTAATTTCCACCCAATTCCTTCGCCTCCTAACTCTAGATCGACAGTTTGGGCCTCTTCGATGTTCCCTCCCCACACCTGAAGCTAGAAAATTGCTCTTTAACTTGTACTGCTTTAGTTGAATGCAGCCCACTTCCTCCCTCTGAGCCAATGAGTCATTTTCTCTTTTTAAAGTGAGCCTTAAAAATCTTCCATTTCTCTTTAGTTTAAAATTATTCTCTGCATGAAGTACTTCATGTCCTGTGTCTGAAAGACACCCCGTAGAAGTGAGAAGATTGCTTTCCCCACTCAAGGACTAGAGATAATGCATGACCTTCCAAGACTTAAAAATTTTGAAGTACATGGACATCATTTATTTGTCTTTATATGGAGGCCAAGATTTTTGTCTCTTTTGTTCACTAGTGAAATCCCAGGATCGAGGGACATAGTAAAACTTCAATAAATATTTATTGAATGAATAAATGATGAATTCTCTCCTCAATCTTTTCACTAGCTCAGTACCATTTGTGGAGTTAAAATTTTTCATATTGGTGTATCCTATAATTAAATAGAAAATACTCATAAAAAGGTATTGAAAAATGAAATAAGTATCAAATTGCAGAATAAGTAGTAATAGTATTAGAGTTATTTTAGAATATGTTGAAAGAAGTCTTTTCTAAACTAACTCTAATAGATATATTCATTTTAGAACAACTTACAGAATTTAGACTATCATGTCAAATATTTTCTAATATACATGTGTCAGTGTGTCAGTGATTCATCTCATCTACTACTATATGGTATATTATCTTAGAATTAAAGTAATATTACTCTGTATTACAAGCAGCAGAGTAATAATTTATTTAGCCAAGAATCTTCAATGGATGTTAAAAATCAAAGGGAACAAGATATTTATATAGTCTCAAAGGATCACCCCACACATTACTTACTAACTACAAAGGCAAAAAAAAGGTCTCTTACAATGGAAGAATCTCTGAACCGTCTTAATAGCATCACCAAGTTTCAACATCAGTAATAATGGAATAAATTGGCATCATGTGCCTAGTGTGATACACTGAGAAGACTACATCATTGCTCATGTAGTATCCTTCCAGAAATGTTCAACCTTTTAAACAACACAAGACCCTCACACAGAAAAAGCTTGGCCTGCCATATTGCCTACTGATCCTGGGCATCATCAGTGGCCTGCCAATTTGACCTGTTGACTTCGGGTTCATTCACTGTGCAGCCCCCAACCAGAGGCATTTTCTGGATATAAATTTCAATCTCTCTCTCTTTTTTTTTTTTTTTTGAGTGTGTGAGAGTGATTCAGTGAGTCAGTGAGTGAGTGAGAGTGAGAGTGAGTCCTCTCTCTATACATTCGTAAGCTTCACTGGTTTTACTCCTGTAGAGAACCCAACTCAAGAGGTCAACTCCATTTTTAACAGAGCACAACAGTCTGGTCCTGTGCCCTCACAATTGTTGTTTGAGCCCGTTGTTGCAGCCAGTGAGTCGACCCATCTCCTGGAGAGTCTTCTTTTTTGCTGATCCTCTACTTTACTAAGCATGATGTCCTTTCCCAGGGACTGATCTCGCCTGATAATATGTCCAAAGTACATGAGATTAAGTTTCACCATCTTTGCTTCTAAGAAAGATTCTGGCTGTATTTCCTCCAAGTTCTTCTGGCAGTCCATGGAACTTTCAATATTCTTTACCAAATCATAATTCAAACGCAGCAATTCTTTTCTAGTCTGTGTTACTCACTGTCCAGCTTTTACATGCATATGCGATAATTGAAAATACCATGACTTCTTGGATCAGGCACAATTAAACCCTCAAAATGACATCTTTGCTCTTTCAAGAGGCCTGTGCAGATTTGCCTAATACGTACGTTGTTTCATTTCTTATTCTACAAGCATTGTTTGTAGATCCAAGTAAAAATGAAATCTTTGCCAACTCCACTATTCTCTGTGTATTAGGTTGTTGCTCATTGGTTCAGCTGTGAAGATTTTGTTTTCGTTACACTGAGTTATACTCCCGACTGAAGGTTGCAGTGCTTTCTCTCTAAGCAGAGCCGCTCCCCTCAGAAGTCACTGGCTTGATTGATTCCACTCATCCCATCACCCCCTGGCCCTCCACTCTGACTTTTGGAGGAACTTTAAGAAAACCAGGACTGAGAGAATTTGTCTGCAGCCATCCACTGATGACAGAGATGTCTAAACCATTTTTTTTTTGTTTCTCCCTATTTCAACTTACGTCTGTATGAGCTATACCCCCAGTTACATTTGTTAAAATTTACCCTCACATACTCGTATATGTGTGTGTCACTCATAGATGTTGCTACTAAGTGGTGTGGAATCAACTATGATTCATAGTGACCCTATATATAGATAAAGAAATTCAGCCCAATCTTAAAACAGTCTCACAGTTGTGTTTGAGCCCATTATTGTAACCATTATGTCATTCGATCTCATTCAGTCTTCCTTTCTTTTGTTGACTCTCTACATTACCATGCATGTGGTGTATGCATGTGGTGTGTGCATGTGTGTAGAGAAAGAATGTGGAAAAATCATAAAATTGATGAATAGAAGTTATCGGTATATGTATTCATTATATGTCTACTCCTCTTGCAACTTTTCTTTGTTCTAAATTGTTCAAATGTCCTAAATATAGAGCTGTTGGTCAAGGGGAGGGTATTGTTTAAATCTCTACAAGAAAGGGAGAGCGAGAGTAGACCTCATTCTGGTGTGCCACTCCTTGAGGGCGATGTTCCTGTTCACTCCCAGAGATGACTGCAGGGCTGGCCTCGGCTTGAGATCTGAGGTCCTATCCCTAGATGACAGTGCTGCAGAGGTCAGCCCTGAATATACTGCTCAGGGTGGTCAGCCGATCTGACCACACACAGGGGAAAATTAAGAGGAGAACGCAACACACCAGTGATGGGAGCAAAGCCATGAATTCTCCGAAGTATCCTGATTGTGGATTTCTGACTCAGGGGACATGGCTGTGCACCTCATCTGATCTGGTTGGGGATTACTCACGGAATGTCTAAAAGCATAACTGGGAGGTGGGGTCACTAGACTGCTCCATCCCTGACTGCAGGAATAGCAATGGAGACATTTAGGATGCTCGCCTGTTGGACACAAACACCAGAGACTAAAAGGGTGCATGAGTTAGGTAAGAGGGGCCTGTGATATGTGGCTCTGGAAGAAAGGGGAACTAGACTGATTTAGGGGGTCCTCAAACTACAGCCTGCGGGCCACATGAAACCCACCGAGGACATTTATCTGGCCCACCGGATGTTTTTACCACCGCTGCCTGTCCTGCTTAGCAGCTGACTCATCCAGTGTGCATAGGAATTTGTTCATAGTTTTTGAAAAAAAAAACTATAGTCCGGCCCTCCAACGGTCTGAGGGACAGTGAACTGGATCCCTGTTTAAAAAGTTTGACGTGTATGCCCTCTCAATTTAACAGAGATATATTCATCTGCTTTATGTCAGGATCCCTGCTAATCTTGTAACTATCTGTATGTTGACTGATTGACTTGCTCTTTTTCGTGTTTATCTATATAATATTGGCTGGATAGGCAATCTTACAGAGACAGTGACTGGTCTGACAGCTCCTGGGGGCTGTGGGAGGGGAGAGGGGAAAGGTGAGTGGGGAGAAATAATTATGGGTACAGGGTAACAGTAAGTGTTCTAAAATTGATGGTGAGGAGGGTGTAGCTTTTGTGGTTGAGTTTAATCAATCAAATTGTATCTGGGAAGAATTACTGAGAGGTGAAAAACAGGTAAACATAATAGTGGGATAGGAGGAAATAAAAGAGAAAAGAGAAAGGAAAAATATATAAATATATGTGTATTTGTTTATGTATGTATATATATTCAAATGAAACAGGAAGCAGATGGACTTTGGCCCTCTACTTAAATCTCACCTCAGGTAAAGAATGATTTGTTCTAATAATGTGGCACTGTATGATACTCACCTTCCTGACATGCTGAAGACAAAATGGGTGCATAAACAAATGTAAAGAAAGCCGATGGTGTCTGGCTCCTTAAAGATATAGTGTCTGGGGTCTTAAAGGGTTGTAGTTAAACAAGAGGTCATCTAGCAGGGAAGCAACAAATCCCACATGGAAGAAGCACACCAGCCTGTGTGATTATGAGGTGTCAATGGGAAGAGGTATCGGATATTCAAAAACAAGCAACCAAATTGATGTGTAGGGCATGGATGGAGTGGAGATCCCAAACCCATCTGTATGTAAGATAATTGGACAGTCCCTCTCAGAAGGGCCACATAGAAGGGATGATAAATTCAGGGTGTGGTACAGCACTGATGAACCACATAATAATCCTCTAGTTCTTTAATATTTCCTCTCCTTGTTATTATGGTTTTTATTTGTTTTACCTCATTAATCAAGTTAGATTTATGTATGTTCATTTGTATATTTAAGATCATTCAGTACATGAAAGCCAAGAGAGATAACTCTTCAGAAATAGTAATAGGAGTATTGGTTCCCTAGGGGTAGGAGATTGGGGGTGGGGGGAGAGAGGGCGCTGATAGCATTGATGACTGTATAATTCTACTCGATGAGATCGAACAACAGATTGTATGTAAATGGATATATTGGATTGTGTAAGATATGGCAAAAAAAAAACCCCCAACAAAACAACCTCAACAAACTATTTTTTTATCAACAAACTATTATAGGGGACAAAAATAATAAGGGTTCCTGGGGAGTAGGGTGGGGGAGGGAGGAGATAAAGGGGAGCTGATATCAAGGAGTTTAAGAAGAAAGAAAATGTATTGAAACTGATTGTGGTAGTAATTGTACAATACTTCTTGATTTGATTGAACTGTGGATTGTTATGATATCTGTAAGTGCTCCCAATAAAGTGATTAAAAATAATGAGCTGTTGGAAAAGATCTTAAGAGAAGCAATGGATTCAGGATTATTTTGATGGCTCAGATATATAATGCTCAAATTTTGAATGATGACAAAATGTATTGTTACCATCCTGCTTTAGGGGAGCCCTGGTAAGGTAGGGGGTTGTGAATTAGGCTGCTAACTACAAAGTCAGCATTTCAAAAACACCGTCTTTCCACAGGAGAAAGATGAGGCATTCTAATCCCATTAAGATTTACTGTCTCAGAAATCCACAGGGACAGTTCTACTCTGCCCTATAGGAGGGCTATGAGTCAGAATGAACTTGATGGCAGTGAGTTTGGATTGGGTTTTGGACCTTCCTACTTTAAAGCCACTACTTTCCTGCTCACTGGGAGCTCTCTCTCAGGGAGAGCCATTGGTTGTTGTGCTCTGTGCAGACATACTTCAACAAATTCTAAACATTCTTAGTATAGCCTGCAATGATCTGTTTCTTCAAGAAGACGTCTTTAATAGAGCTTGGATTTATTTTTCTTTAATCGTTTCTCAAAATTCAAAACACTCAGAATCACTGCCATGAAGTGACTCCAACGTAGGGCGACCCTCTAAGGCAGGGGTCCTCAAACTTTTTAAACAGCGGGGCCAGTTCACGCTCCCTCAGACCGGTTGGAGGACCAGAGTATAGTTAAAAAAACAAAAAACAAAAAAAAAACTATGAACAAATTCCTATGCACACTGCACCCATCTTATTTTGAAGTGAAAAAAACCAAATGGGGCAAAAGCACCCAGCAGGCTGGATAAATGTCCTCAGTGGGACGCATGTGGCCTGGGGGCTGTAGTTTGAGGACACCTGCTCTAAGGTTTCTAAGACCCGCTACTTTTCGAGTCAGTTTTCTAGCAAGTTCTCCTAGGAAGCTGACCAGATGCTCTAGGTTTTGAAACCTGCCAGTTCTGTCGCTATGTAACTATTTTCACTCCTGATATATATGTACAGATGAGTGTGAATAAATGCATATATATTCTCTAGTTAGTGATTTACCCTCCCTTCCCCATCCACCCTTGCTAAATATCAAAGAATGTTTGTCATGAAAACCTCTTTTCAAAACAAATATTTTCCTTGTACATTAGGTGAAGGTTTAAGAACAATCAGTTTTGCATTCAGCATGTCACACGCTTTGTTCCAATTCATGTAATGCATCCTCACAATGTATCATCAGTTATCCAATTTCTTTCCTTTGTCTTCTGTTCTCACTCCCCAACCCCCTGAACTTTGTCCTTGGGCCAGTGCTTCCCCTTTGATCTTAAGTATTTGATTATTCTAACAGAGGTGAGTTCAGTTCTAGACCTGAAGATTGATGAAGGGCCATAGTCTTAGGGATGTCCCTGTCTTTATTTGACCAATAAGCTTGTTCTCTTTTATGATTTTGTATTTCTTTTTAATTTATATTTTTTATTTTAAAATCATTTTATTAGGGGCTCATACAACTTTATCACAACCCATACATACATCAATTGTGTAAAGCACATTTGTACATTCATTGTACTCATCATTCTCAAAATATGATTTTGAATTTTGTTCCACATTTTTCTCCCATTCTATCCAGGACCTTGAAAACCTTTTCTTGACTTTTTATAATACTCATCTCCTGCAATATTTGTCCTTTTGCGATTGACTTATTTCACTTAGCATAATATCTACCAGGTTCATCCATGTTAAGTTTCACAGATCATTGGTATTCTTTTAGGTTGCATTGTGTGTATGTACCATAAATTGTTTGTTGTCATTAGGTACCACTGAGTTGGTTCTGCCTCACAGTGACCCTATGTATAACAGAAAGAAGGGGCATCCTCACACTTGTTCTTATGTTTGAGCCCATCAATGCAGCCACTGTATCAATCCATCTTTCCGAAGGTCTTCTCTTTCACTGCCCTACTATGTCTCTCTCCAGGGATTGATCCCTCATGACCATGTCAAAAGTATGTGAAACAAAGTCTTGCCATCCTTGCCACTAAGGAACATTCTAGCTGTACTGCTTCCAAGACAGATTTGTTTGTTCTTATGGCAGTCCATGTAATTTCACTATTATTCTCCAAGACCACAATTCAAATGCACCGATTCTTCTTCGGTCTAACTTATTCAATGTCCAACTTTCACATGCATGTGAGGTGATGGAAAATACCATGGCTTGGGTCAGGTGCACCTTAGTCCTCAAAGTAACATCCTTGTTTTCAACACTGTAAAGAGGCTTTGTGCAGCAGATTACTCAATGCAATGTATCATTTTATCTCTTGACTGCTGCTTCCATAATTATTGATTGTGAATCCAGTAGCTTGTGCCATTTCACAGTCTCATCAGCAATGAAAGAAAGTTTCAATCTCTCAACACAAGCATTTCTTTTGGTTTTTTGAATTTTGTTCGTAATTCTGGGGGAGATATCTCACTCATGTTCTGTTCATTTTTTATTGGATTATTTGTCTTTTTGTTGTTGAGGTGAAGTTTTCTATAGAGTTTAGCACTTAGTCCTTTGTCTGATAGGTCACCACCAACATTTTCTCCTCCGTTTGTGGCTTTTATTTTCACTCTTTGGAGCAATCTTTAGTAGCTCACGAGCATCTGGTTTTTAGGAGATCCTGCTCATCTAGTTTGTCTTCCGATGTCTGTATTTTCAGTTATGTTTGATAACATATTTATGCCACGTTTTAGAGTCCCTAAACCTGAGCCTATTTTTATTGATAATCTTTATCACTTTAGATTTTACATTTATGTCTTTGATCCATTTTGAAGTTTTTTTAAATGTGGTGTGAAATATGGGCCCAATTTCATTTTACTGCAAATTTCAGTTTTTCAGGTGCCATTGTTGAAGAGGCATCCCTTCCTTTTTATGATTTGTGGCCCTTTGTGAAAGATCATCTGTCCAAAGGTAGATGGATTTCCTTCTTAATTCTGTTCCATTGGTCTATGTGTCTGTTGTGGTACAGTATCAGGCTGTTTGGACTGCAGTATGTGCAGCGGGTTATGAGATTGCAATGTATGAGGTCATCTTCATAGATCCTCTTACAAGCCTGTCTCATGGAGAGAAAGCTGCTTTTAAGGTTGTTTTGGGTGAAGAGCCTGTCAGTGTAACAGAAGTCAGTTGTCTGGAACAGCATTTTTTATTACCCTAGGGTCTTATTTTTTATTTTGTTAATCTTAAACTGAGGAGCCTAAGGTGTCTCTGAAGATGGTTAAACGATTGCTATATTCTATAAAGTCCTCAAGAAAAATAATTCTGGACAAATAAGTGGTACCGGCATATCTCAGAGATATTGCCAATTTGATTCCAGGCCACTACAATAAGGTGACAATCACAGTAAAAAGTGAACCATACAATTTTTTTGTTTCTCAATGCATACAAAAGGTATTTTATGTTATATTATCATCTATTAAAGAATCTTGGTGATGTAGAAGTTACAAGTTAGGCTGTTAACCACAAGGCAGTTCAAAACCACCATCTGCTCTTCAGGAAAAAGAGAGGCTTTCTACTCCTGTGCAGAGTTACAGTCTTGGAAACCTACAGGGGAAGGTTCTACCCTGTCCTATAGGGTCACTGTGGTAGTTACATAATTTCATGTCAACTTGATAAATAGAATGAAGGGGTGGTATCTAGCTGTCCATAAGGACACAGCCTCTCTTCCTCCCTGGAGGTGGGACACACTCTCTCTGTCTGTTTCACCATTCTGTTAACAAGCTACATGGAGCCACGCTAATGGCTGCCAGAACCCTGGATCTTTCCACATCATTGCATGTGCGGCATGAGTCTGAAGATGAATTCACGGGCTAATATCGAACTTATGGACTTAATCTGGACTGGGCAAGGATGTTTTATGGATACATAATTATTTATTGGTATAAAGTTCTCTTACACATATATTGAGTGTTAATGAATTTGTTTCTCTAGTCAACCCAGTCTAAGACAGTCACTATGAGTTAGCATCAACTCAATGACAGTGAGTTTTTTGGTTCTATAATCTACAATTAAGTGTGCAATAGCATTATGAAAAAGTTTGAAATTCTGTGAGAATTACCAACATGTGTAACAGAGACACACAGAGAACACATGCCGGTGGGAATGGTGCTAATAGATTTTCATGACAGGGTTGCCACAAACCTTCAGTTAATAAATATATGCAATATTTGTGAAGTGCAGAAAAGAAAAAAGCTCAATAAAAGAAGGCATGCCTAGACTTGTATTTGCAATTATGAATAATATGCACTGTATAATAATGTGACTTAGGTGCCCACATCAAGACTGATTCTTTTAAAGTTATTTTCTATTTGCTACCCTCTAATCCTCTTAATATTACCCTACATGAAATACAAAAGCAGGATACTGGGAACTTACGTCATAGTTGCTCCTGGGTCTGCAGTCATTTGATTGGTAACAAACACAGCTACATTATATTCTACATAGGGTGATAAAATTAAGAAAGAAGAGGATGACAATATAAATTAAAGTTCACTGTTTAGGTTTCAGAGTTGAAGAATATTGTCCCACTATTTCATATCATAAACAGGAACATAATGCTATTTTTTCATTGAAAGCAGAAATTAATTTAAAGTAATTATTATCATTTAGATGCCTTATAACTTCAGTACTTGTATTTCTAGTCAATATAAAGAGTTGCAGTTCCATGAAGGTGACATGATTTTTATAATGTATTATCTTTTGCTATATTTCGAGCTTCTCTGAAAAGCTTGCCTGGCAACCATAAACACAGATGCTATTCTGGTAGCATTATTTTGCTTAAAAGATCTACCTTCTGAGATTTTTTGGAGTCGTGACAGCATCTGGGCCAATTTTTGCTGCCGTTCAGCCAATTCCCCACGACCACTGAAATCCACTCGAAAAAGTGCCATTATTGAATCAATGATCTGCATAGGGTCACATAAAAATAAAAATACATTTAGAGATGAAAGAAGATGTTAACAGAAACCAAGAGTGGAAAAATCATGTGCTTTGTGAGAGAACCAGATATAAAAGCTTGTACCAGTAGCTTAAAGATGCCAGCCTCCTCATGGAATTTTGCTGCGACATAATCAAGCAGCTCCATCTGATGTTCACCTGATGGGAGATGCAGTGAGACAAGGTTACAGGAGCCTGGAGACGCAGACGACGAAGATCATTCCTGTTCTTGGGAGCCATGCAAAAATCTGTGATGCTCTGGTCCTCGAAGGATTCTCTCAATGACTTATGATTTCTCACTCTACCTTAGCATATGAGTGGGTTTCAAATAGTTCAGGGAAAAATAGAATGGAAAGATAATGGATTTTTTCCACCAACTTTTTGAAGCTCCCTGGTACATGTCCAATTCCACATTCACAAGAAACAAAGTTATTCTCCATTTCAAAGATAAAGACTAAGGACAATTTGAGGACATTTAAATACTTAAGGATCTACTAGATGATAAAGCCTGGATACTGACTTAATTAATTTAGAGAAAGGGAAAAGAGACAACAATGTCAAAGTATTGCATCACGCAAATAATAAATCAGTGCTGGCAACCTTAAAATCACCCAACCATCCAATTGCACGGGGCTGGTCTCAAACGTAAGAATAATTGTGAGGATGGCTCAGGACCAGGCAGTATTTCAGTGGGTTGTACATGGAGTCGCTATGAATTGGAACTGACTTGACAGGCTGACAACAGCAACAATAACAACAACTTACTAGTATATGCACGTGCATAAAGCACATTGTCCAGTACAGCATTATGGTCTACATTGAAGCGGTCAGCAATGTCCCGGAGGCGATCCGGACGACTGGAACATGCCAAGATTAAGGATCCAAAACACTGACTCTCAAAACACATTCAAACAGACACTATCTTATGCAAGAAGAACAACAATGAGCCCGCAAAGGTACTCTGAAGGATGTATTCTAAGGATCACTTGAAGTCTATCTGTATCAGACATCTGTTTTCATTATGCTTCCATTATAAATTCCTTAAGTAGTGGTAAGTCATAGAAATCAAGTGCAGTAATAAATTAAGATATCAAATTTTTTATTATTTTAAAAAAATCATTTTATTAGGGGCTCATACAACTCTTGTACAATCCATACATACATTAATTGTGTCAAGCATATTTGTACATATACTGCCATCATCATTTTCAAAATATTTTCTTTCTACTTGAGCCCTTTGTATCAGCTCATTTCCCCTCCCTCCACTACCTTCCCACTTTTGTGAACCCTTGATAAATTATTATTATTTTCATATCTTATACCATTTGCTGTCTCCTTTCACCCACATTTCTGTTGTTTGTCCCCCTGGGGGTGGTGGTTATATGTCAGTCATTGCAACCGATTCCCCCTCCCCCCTCCCCCGCCCTCGTGGTATCACTACTCTCATTACTGTTCTTGAGGGGTTTATCTGTCCTGGATTCCATGTGTCAAGAGCTCTTATCTGTACCTGTCAGGGATCTATTTGAGGAAAATAATATGACTGAATTATAATTAATTTCAAATAAGGTTGCTTTGAGTTTAAATCTACTTGATGGCAGTGGGTCTTTTGGACTTTGGTCATACTAGAAGTAACCAAAGCAAAGACCATTTATAGTCTTATTTTTGACATTTTCAACTAATTTATAAATGTCTAATTGAATTATCTTTAGGATTTCCCAGTTATCTAGATCCTAATAGGCTAATATGTTTCTCTTAGGATTTGAGTTTGCTTGTCTCCAAAGTTTTAATGACAGTCACTAATTTCTTCCATTGTTATCAAGAATACCCAGTAGACATTTTCAATAAGCCTGGAGATAAGACAATAAATACATTTTCACCACATCAGCTTCTATAAAATGTGGATACTACGTGATCAGAAGACTACAAGTTGGGCTTAAGCTGGAGGAGTTTAAGTCAATCTACAAATACTGAATAACAATTGGTCACAGTTACATATTAAATAATTGCCAAGTATATAGAGACTATATGACAATCACGCTCTAAAACCAAACCTACTGCTGTTAGTTCATTTCTACCTGACAGGACAGAGTAGAACTGCCTAGTCAGGTCCCCAAGGTTGTGATCATTCCAGAAGCAGGCTGCCACATCTTTTGTGGGGTCAAACTGATTAGCAACCCAGTGCTTAACCACTATGTCACCAAAGCTCTTTATTTACTAAGGAAATATATTATAAATATTTAAAAAAACACAACTATCTCAAAGCAGTAGATTAAGTGTGAGGCACTGATGGAATGAGCATGTCAATCATGGCCCTCCAATATCCTTGCCCAGACAAAGGTTTCTCCCACTGCCTCTTGAATATAACTTAGTCCCTAACTGTTCCTCTCTATCCTTCTTGATAAAACTCAAATTGCTGTTGATCTGCAAGAACCATTTCTCCCTTATCTGGGAATCATCCTTGACCAACTATTTCCAAAACCACGAGAATCCTAGCTTAGTCCCTCTTGCTAAAACCCTCTTCAACATTCTGCCTTCCTGGCCTAAGTTAGAAGGGCAGGTATTTCTGAATAGTCTTCTGTGAACAGTGCTCTATGGTTTTTCTTTAACACAGTAGTTTAGATATTAAATTGTATAATAAAAAATTGGGGAAGGACTAGTCTTTCCAATTTAGATAATTTTAGATCATTTAAAGAGGTAGACCTTCAAATGAGAGCTTTAAAGGATTTGAATCCAGGATGACTAAGAGGTGAGGGTAGAGGCAGTAAAGACCTAATAAGTTAGAAATATCCTAGGTTAATTTCCCCAGAACTGACCAAATCAGCATTTAATAGTAAGAGAATGAAGGTATTTTCAGATAAGCCAGGGTTCAAAATTTACCACCTGAAGTGCTTTTCTAAAAGGAAAGACAATGATTAGAGTTGCAAGGAACTATAGTAAATAAGGAAATAAGAATCTTGATGATCTAAATAATCACTAATATGTAATATTTTCAAATTTTAGTAACAACTTATTGTGTAGAGACAATGATCTCTAATGAGCCCAAACTGATTCCAATGCCTCTAATAGTGGCACTCGTGGGTAATGTGATTGGAGAGGTAGATTGTGAACGGCTATCTAAACTTGTGCAGATCTCTCCTTTCCTCTGAACTTGGCACCTCTTCCAGGTACTCTGTTTTCCACTCATCGGTCAACTGGACAGCACTGCCTCAGGTCCTTCAGGCTTGTTTTAACAAACATCGATCATCTCATCCTACCACGGTCTCTCTTAAACTGTAATATTCACCTTCAGGGATGTTTCTCAGTCTGTATTTTTCAACATCACTCTATTGCTGACCACATGTTTCTTCTGGAAAATGCCCTTTTCTTTGTCTTCATGACCTGATGTCCTATTTCTTCCATCTCTATGGGTGTCTTTTTGCTCCCTCTCCATAAATATAGACCTATCCTAGTTATTTTCTCAGTTCTCTTCCTTTTTTTCCTGGTAAACTCTCTGCTTCCATTCCTATGGAACTACCCTTTCTCAAACTGAGACCCACATTGCCAAATGCCACCAAATGTATCCCAAAATCAATACATTAAAAGGAAGTATCACATTTTATATGAATTATGAACTCCCCAATAGGATCACCATGCTCCTAAAATCTATCTAGCTCGATAGAAAAAAATCCCCAGAGATTGGCTTCTAATTTTTCTCCTTTGTCTATCAAATACAACCATCACCTCAATTCTCCCAACTAATAGCTTTTGTCCTTTTTATTTCCACTGCTTCTAACCTACGTCAGGTGCTCATTACTTTCTCTACAATACTGCACCTACTATTTGGTTTCAAAGCTCTTCGTGGCTAAGACTCAAATCATCTTTCCAGCCTTGAATTCTAGGAATCTTTTACACTTTGTTTAAAACTACAATTCTATTATCTAATAGATTCTGCTCATTTCTCTTCTGTTCTTTTCTTCTTTGCTACATAGCTCCCCTGCTTTTCAGGACCATGAATTTGACTATGTCAAAAACAAAAACCAATAAGCAAAAACTTTTGGGAAATCAAAGAATCAGAGGTAACTAAAATATGAATGAATTTTAAATGGATACTGTTAAGTGAAAGAAGCTAATCTGGAAACGCGCGCGCGCGCGCACACACACACACACTGAATGATTCAATTATCTGACATTCTGGAAAAGGCGCAGCTATAGAGACAGTGATTGCCAGAGGTCCAGAGAGGGTGGTGAGTGATGATCAGGTAGGACCCGGGGCCCAGGGCATTTTTAGGGCAGTGAAATTATTCTACATGATACTGTAATGGGAGACACATGATATTATGTATTTTTCAAAACTCATAGGACTGTACAATGCATCGAGTGAACCCTGGCGTGAACTAAGGACTTTGGTAAATAATAATGTATCAACATCAGTCCATCCATTATAACAAACCCCCAGAAAGCAGGATGTTGTTAGGCACACAGCGTGTAGTAGAAAGGGAGCATATGAAAACTCTGTACTGTCTGCATAAATTTTCTGGAAAATGTGTTGTTGTTGGGTGTCTTTGAATCCGTTTTTTACTCACAGTGACTTCATGTGACAGAGTAGAACTGCCCCATGGAGTTTTCTAGACTCTCATCATTATAGGAGTAGATCCTATGAATTTCTCCCACGGTGACTGGATGAGTTCAAGCCTTTAACATTTTGTTAGCAGCTGAGTACTTAACTATTGTGCCACCAGAGGTCCTTGTTCTAAAATGTAAGGCCTATTAAAAACAATGACTAATATAGAATTTATGTCTCATGTATTGCTTTTTTTCATGTATTGCTTTTGTCAATTTTATACCAAACCCATCTGGAAAAGTGAACTCTTATTAAATAAAATGTGTCTTGAGAACTTGGTTCTTATTGTTGGTTTATGGGAAGGTTACATAGTTATTAACAAACAAGCTCTGCTTTGTTGTTAATATTCCTATATTACTACTGTACTAGTAACTTGTTTTTTAAAAAAAGGTTACAAAGTATTTTCTGTATCAATGAAGATAATCTTTCCTCCTTGGTAGCCACCTGCTCCTGGAAGTTGAGCTGTCACTACGGCACAATTAAAGAATTAATCAATATTAATAGGCATAAATAAACTGTAAAAATAAAGCGTATATACATTAACATGAGATTTATGCTGGTTGCTACTTTTTAGTAAATTTAACAAAGAATCATAATCCTTTAGTTTTTATGCTTTATGAGTTTTAATATTACCAGTGGTGAAATTTAAGTATATTCTAGCAGGATTTCAACATCTCTCACAATGGGAGATATTTGTGAAAGTTTGTTTTTCCAAAGAATGGAATAGAATTGAAATATCACTAACTTCCACAAATATAATTTATGCATCTTAAAGCATTTAAGTAACATATCAATGTATGTCAAATATAAAAAATCATTGAGTCTACTAAGGAGTTACGTTGTACCAGGTATATGCATTATTTCACTTATTTTTCAAAACAACACTAAGCTATGACATTGTTGTTAATCCTATTTTACTGATGGAAAAATTAAAGATGTATAGCAATTTTCACAAGCACACAGCTATTCATGGTAGAGGCAAGAATGGAAACAGGTATTTTGATTCCAGAATCCTCTTTTTGTCATGCCCCTTCTACTTGAGTCAAAGTACAGAATAGCTTCTTCTTCCTTTTTTTTAAAGAGTCAGAATCATACTTTATTTATCAATCTGGTTTTTTAAATTTTAAGTCTTGTGAAACAAGTAGTAAACCAAAGGCTTGTTCATCCTCCTCTGAGTCTGTGTGGTTACATGTCTCTGTGTGGACAAGCCTGTAGATGCATGTTTTATATAATCATTATAGCCCTAGTTTAATTAACATGTATAATAAAGTCTTACTACTCAAACAAATGTACGAGCTGAATTAAATATCCCTCAGTCTAACATTATATTCTCCCAAGCCTGCCCCTTCCCTCGCTCCCACAAGGTTGTTCTTCAGCCGCTGTTAATGCTAGGTCTTCAGAGACCCACCAACAGTATTCATACTACAGAGTAGCTTCTTTGTGAAAAGAAGACATGTTTATTCATTTGCTTTCTAGAAAAAAAAACATTTTTAAAATTTGTTCTTAAGGCCAATTTTATTCCTTATTAAGTTATACATTCCAGGACTCAGTAAATTTTATGGCATTCTTGTAAAAAGAAATAGAAAAGAAAGAATGGGAAAAATGAGTCAATGAATCCCTCTTCCCACCAATACAGATATATATTCCCTCCCTATTTCCATTTAAGTGTTCATAGACCAGCATATACAACACGACCTCCAACATGACCCATTCAGAGACCAGCCCTGGTATCTGTGTATCCATGCACCCTTTACTTAACCTCTCTGAGTCTTAGTTTCTTTGTTAGTGTGCTCAGATGACATGAGTTTTTATAAAGAACCATGTGCAGTAGATGTTTGGTAAGTGATGGCTATGGTCATTAAAAGAAATCATTTTATTGGGGGATCGTACAATTCTTATCACAATCCAGCTATGGTCATTTTTATTATCACTATTCTTGTTACGTATCCTTACCACAGAGTGTATGAGAAAGCTGAGTTTTTCCAGTACGGAATTCTGTGAAATATAGAAAAAATAGTAACATCATGCATAGTTAATTATTAGATAGTTCTATAAAAAAATAACATGGCCCCAAAATATCAGCATTTTCCCCTGTCAAGTCTCATTTATAAAGTACCTCTTGAGTCACAAAGGGATTCCATATGTAAGTATATCATCATTTTCCACAAATTTTCCCTCTGAATAAAAATTACTTTAAAGCAATGTTATATAAACTATATTAGGAATGTTAGATAAGCTATATTAGGAAGAGTTTATATAAATTAAAGTTTATTATCTTACTTTAGGAAAGAGAGCCATAAATCTGAGGCCCTCAAGGAGAAGCTGAGGTCAACTTAGATTGGTTACCAGAAGAAGCAAATTCTCTCTGGAGAAAAGCTTCCTACACTGACCAGTTTAGAATCATTGAACATCCACAGATTAAAATTAAGCAATAAACTGTAAACATTGGTAAACACATGAGAAGATAAGTCACTAAGACTGGAAGTCAACAGAAATAACAAAAACATGATAAGGTTCCTAAGGATGGCAAATCATGAGATTGTCTGATGTAATACACAATAAAATTATGTGTGAATTAATTTCAAAAATAGAATAAAATCATAGAAATTATTTTTACATGAAAAGATTAAAGTTTAATTAGGAACGAAGTAATAGTTCTTGAAAAATAAAAAGTGGAATACATAGAAATAAAAGTATAATTATCAACAAAATAACTCAATTGATGAATTAATTAGACACAAATTAAAAGAGAAATAATGAAGTAGAATATTTAGATGAGGAAATTACTCAGGATGTAGTAGGGAGTAAAAAGATATGGAAAATTCTGAAAAGAACTTTAAAAGAGACAGTATACCAGCTCTACCCGGAAACCTAGAAAGCAAGCGTAGGGAAACTGAAGAAAAGGCCATGTGTAAAGAGATAATGTTTGTAAAATTTCCATAAACACACAGCTCCGTAGGTCTAATAAGCACAACATGTGTCAAACAGAAAGAAGAAACTCAGGCCTAGCAGCATATCGTCAATGAAAGTGCAGTACAGCCAGACCAAAATGAAGTATCCAGAGAGAAAGGAAGGCCTAGTTACACTGCAGTGACAATTAAAAAGAAAGAAGATTTTTCAATATCGACAATGAAAACAGAATAATATCTTCTGAGAAAAAATGCTACCAGAATATTAGAATATATTTTTTAGCTAACCTAGAATTATCTACCTAGCAAAATTATCTCTCAGAAACAAGAATAAAATAAAGGCAATTTCAGGTAAGTAAAATCTGGAAATATTTTCTACTAGCATTTTTAAAACTTTCTAAATGAAAGAGAAAATGATTACAGAATAATACTGCAATATAAAAAGGGAAGGTGCACAAATAAACAATAAAAGTGTGTCAGACTCTAAAAACTATTTCCAGTAAAGAAATGATGATGGTGATAATATATAGTAATACTTAATGGGTAAGGCTAAGAAGAAAAGGAACCCTAAATCCCATACAACTGCAACCTATAGAAAAGATGAGGACAGAGGAATGTGTTAAATGACTCCACAGGCACAGCATCTGAAAAATCCAGAACTCTGTGGGAAACTATAGGGCAAACAACCTAGTTTTCACAACCTGAGTTGCAAGGAATGAAAAGAGATAGGATGAGAGAAAGAGAAATGAAAGGTTACATTGAGATTTCTCCATAACAGAATATGGGTTTCTCTGTTTCTTTCTTTTTTTTTTTTAAAGAAAATGGAATAACTATAATATCAGACAAGGAGGTCCAGGTGGCACAGAGGGCTAAGTGTTTGACTAATACCCAGAAGGTTGGCAGTTGAAACTCACCCAAAGGCATCTTGAAAGACAGATCTGTAAATCTGCTTCGGAAAGGCCCCAGCCCTAAAAATACAACTGAGCAGTTCTATTCTGCCATGAGTTGGAATTGATTTGACAGCAACTAACAACAAGTACTGAACAATATTGCTTAAAACTGGAGGGCAGTGTTTTAAACTACTTACACTACTTAAGGAGTTTAAGATATTGTTTAATGTTAGACTTTAAATATGTTTTATAACACATGCTACAACATGATTAAAATTGAAAACCTAATACTAAGTGAAAGAAACCAGTCCCCAAAGACCACATTTTGGATGATTCTATTTATATGAAATTTCCAGAAGAGGCAAATCTCCAGAAACAGAACCTAGATTAGTGGTTGCCTAGCGCTGTGGAGAGGAAATAGGGAGTTACTGCTAATGTGTATGTGATTTCCTTTTTGGGTGATGAAAATGTTCTGGAATTAGTCATGATGGTAGCACAACTCTGTGAATGTACTAAAAACCACTGTTCATTTTAAACGAGGAGGGGAGATTTCATGGTATTTAAATTATATTTCAATAAAGTTGGTAAAAATACGTATGGTAAAATTTCAGGAACAGAAATGAAAGGAAAGAGAAAAATAATGTGTATGTAGAAAAATAGAGTGTATTTGAGATGAGAAGGACAATAGGAACAAGATCTATTGTATTTAAAGTCACAAACAACAACAAAACCACAATAAGGAAAATTAAAACAAAAAGTATGACCGTAGAAATGCTGAAATATATTCATAATAACAATAAATATTCACTGATTATAATCACCAGTTAAAAGACAGATTGTTAGATTGGATTTAAAAACCTTGTGTTGAAAATCCTCTCAATGGCATGTGATAACAACATATTTGGTTTATAAGAAACATACCTCGGGGAGGGGGTAAAGGGGAGTGAGGGGAAAAATGAGGAGCTGATACCAAGGGCTCAAGTAGAAAGCAGGTGTTTTGAGAATGATGATGGCAACATATGTATGAATGTGCTGGACACAAATGATGTATGTATGGATTGTGAAAAGAGTTGTATGAGTCCCTAATAAAATGATTAAAAAATATCTACCTAAACATTACAGCTCTGGGTAGGCTGAAAGGCAAAGCCTGGGAAAAAATTTACTGGACAAATACTAACTTCTTCCATCATTTATCAGACAACACGGACTATAAGACAAAAGCTTTATGAGATGGAGCATCTGCCATGGAGACGATGACTCACAGCGACCCTGCAGGACAGAGTCGAATCGCCTGGGTCTAGGAGGGTTTCCACGGACATACATCTTTAGGGAAGCCGACTGTCACATCTTTCTTTAATGAAGCAGATGATGTGTGTGAACCACTGATCTTTTGGTTAGCAGATGAATGCTTTATCCACTGTGCCACCAGGGCCCACTTGCCTTATGTATAAGCAAAAACAAACACACCTGCTGTCACTGAGTTCATTCCAACTCTCTGCAGTTCTTTGTAGGATTTCCAAGGTTGTAAATCTTTATAGGAGCAGAAAGCTGAATCTTTCTCCCACAGAGCAGCTGGTGCGTTTGAACTACCAGTCTCTCAGTTAGCAGGCAAAGTGTATCTGACAGTGCCACCAACCCTCCTTTGTAAGGTACAAAAGGGTTAACATATAGGCAAAAGGACCTTCGAAAAGTTTGTGGGAAAATTCCATTATTTGTTAAAGGCGGTCCAATACACAATATTATAAATTAAAACAGGACATATATACAAAAGAGACAAAAAGAATAATAAGCAGACAATGAACACAAATGATATGCCGGTAAATTAAAAACTTCAAAAAATGTGTACATTTGTAGAAAAACAAAACTAATATGAGAAGAAACAGGAAGCCTGAATATAAAAATGAAATAGAACGCCTTTAACTAAAATAACCTTTCTTACAACAGAAAACAAGGCTCAAAATGTTTAACTTTTAATGAAAAAGTTCATCAATATTATGCAGTCTTTCAGAACAAAAAGGATGACTCTTTATCTCTATGAGACTAATATAATCTAATATTGTAAGCAGATAAGAATAATATAAAAAGAAAAATCATAAGCCAATCTCATTTATGAACATGGATCTGGAAATGCTAAACGAAGTATTAGAAATACACATTTAAAGTGTATGAAGAAAGACATCAAAGACAACAATTTTAACCAAATTATGGTTAAATGGTCCAGAAATGATTAACATTTAAAAACACATGATGCCATTCACCATAGTAACAGAATAAAGAAGGGACCCCAAATGATAATCTCAAGAAAGATGGGGAAAGCTTTTGATAAAATTCACCATCCAGTCATGATTAAAGGAAGCTCTTAGCAAAGCAGGTATAGAAAGAACATGACAAAGGATATCTACGAAGAGCTACACATCATTATCCTAATGGGAAGCTGCTGAAAACAAGGCCTTTAAAATCAGAAAGGATGCCTATCATCTGTGTTTCTATATGTTGTTGTATTTGAGCTCCTTGTCAATCAAGTAAGAAAAAAAGAGATGAAAGTACTGGTGGTGGATAAAGATAGAAGAGGTACCGCCCCCAAAACAGAATTGTGTTGGGCAGAGTATAGCTTTCTTAGTACTCATCCCTCCCACCCCACTCCCACCCTTACCCCAGATGAGCATCTTGCAACTCACTCTGAGTTAGTGCACCCAGTGGTGTCACCTGGGAAGGTTTTCTCTGGGAAGGTTACAGTGAATTTTTTCGTAAAAGCAGTTTCACTCGAACCTCATGCTTTGTGAAGGCTGATGTAAGGGAGCAGTGTGCAGCAGTGAAATTTTGTTTCCTGCTTTGGAAAAATGCCACAGAAACTGTTGATGTTGAACACAGCTTATAAGGACAGTGATATGAGTAAAACTCAAATGTACAAATGGTTTTCTCAGTTCAAAAAAGGTGAAATGTTGATGATGAATCTCATTCTGGACATCCGTTAACTTCCCAAACAGATGAAAATGTCAACTCGTAGTGCATTTGGAGTTCATTCCACCAGGTCAGACTGTTAATCAAGCTTTAGGAGGTTCTGAAAAGATTGAGTAACAGTGTGTGACATACAAGGCCTGGTTTGTGGCAGACGAGGACTGGTTTTGCCACCACCACAATGCACCTGCTCACACTGCCATCTCAGTGCACCAATTTTTGGCAAATAACAACATGCCTCTCTTGCCCCTTGCACCTGACCTTGTTCTGTGCAACTTCTTTTTGTATGCATGAATGCAGAGGGACATGAAAGGACAGTGATTTGACCACGTAGAAGAAGAAGTGAAGAAAATAATGAGTGAGGTACTGTCAGCCATCCAAATAGATGAGTTTGAAAATGTTTCCAATAATGGAACTTCAGATTTGACAAATGTATTAAGTGTAATGGAGAGTACTTTGAAGGTGATAAGGTTGTTTTGTAAAATAAATAAATAAATACATAGCTTGGGGTGGGGAGAATTCCATGGGGGAGGTACCCCTGTGGAAACATATAAAGAACAGAAATTAAAGGTATAAAGATTAGACAGGAAGACAATGAAATAGCTATTATTTGACAGCTATATGATTGTGAATATAGAAATTTCAAAAAATATACAGATTCTAATAATCAGGGAAGAGAGAATATATTTTATACTCAAGGAACATAAGATGACCAGTCTCCTTATTTAATTACCTTTTGAAGGAATGAAAGGAAAACAGAACTCTCTTCTATAGGAATCAGAGATGACAAATGTCAATGAGACCCATGTGCTCATGTTGATATATATTTTAATTTCTGTACAGACTGCTCCTGCATTACAATCGTAAGATTTCATCATAACTTATAACACAAGCATAGTTTACTCTTGACGATTAAATATTCATATAACAAAATATCAAGGCTCTACGTACCTCCAAAAGCTTCTGTGATTGCCATGCTTTCGATTCCACCTCCTAGTAACTTACTAGAAAGAGAAAGTGAGCATTAGTAATCGGCACAGTAACAAAGAGACCAAGGAAGGAGAAAACAGTACCTTACCTACCTGTGTATCTATCAATCATCTGACATGAACAGGGAATTCTTGGCTGAACAAGAGGTACTCTATCTGTTCAGATCACAGGTTCTACTTGCAAAAGCAGGAAAAATCAACAAAACAATGTCTCGGCTCTGTTGCCACTGCTTCCAGAGATCAACAGGAGACAGGTTTTGCAGGCCTTATGTCAGAGTATTTGTTAAAATTGAGTTGGAGTTTGAATAAACAGTCATAATTATTCATTGGACTTTTCATATTATATTGGAATTATGGTTCTACAAATCAAGTAAATATCCATTTTAAAAATATACCGAGAAATGTGAAAATGGATGTGAAGAGAATCCACTAATTTCCAACATGACTGGCTTCTCTCACACAAATCAAACTGTAGATGAACAGGTCAGAATATGAAAATATTCTAAGTGTGCTGCAAAGAATGTTTGCAGTTAAAAGACTGTCAGACTATAAAAGCATACATTTAATTGGTAACTTTTAGTTTATTTAATATGATTGGCATTAAATAAAGCACTTGAGGAATGAACATAACGTGGGTGAAGGGAGACAGTGGACGATGAAAGATAAAAATAATTTATATTGTATCAGGGGTTCACGAGGACGGGAGGGTGGGGGAAAGAGAGGTAAAAAGAGGAGCTGATATCAAGTGCTCAGTAGAAAGAAAATGTTTTGGAAATGATGATGGCAGCATATGTACAAATGTGCTTGATATAATTGATTTAAGGATTGTTGTAAGAGCTGTAAGAGCCTCCAGTGAAGTGATTTATTTAAATAAAATAAAAAATAAATAAAAGACTCAAATTTAAGTCATGGTCTCATTTATTAGCTACCAAAAAAAGAGCCCTGGTGGTATAATGGGTTAAGCATTGGGCTGCTAACTGCAAGGTCAGTAGTTTGAAACCACCAACCACAGGAGAAAGATGAAGCTTTCTACTCCTGGGAAGAGTTACAGTCTCTTGGAAATACTCAGAGGTAGTTCTACTCTGGCCTATGGGGGCGATATGGGTCAGAGTCACTGCAGTGGCAGTGAGTGAGTAGACAGTGCTAAGAATTGGTAAAAACAAAACCAAAAAGCTCACTGCCATCAAGTCGATGCTGATTCATAGCGACCCTGTAGGACAGGGAACAACTGCCCCAGTGAGTTACTGAGACTAATTGTTGATGGGAGTAGAAAGCCCCATCTTTCTTCTACAGAGCAGCTGGTGGTTTTGAACTGCCAACCTTGTGAATCGCAGCCCAACACATAACCACTATGCCAAAGGCCTGATAGGAGTGCTTTAAATACCTTTGTAGTTTTCATGACTTTGGGGATATGATCAGAGATCAGACAAAGCCTCCTAAAAGAAATGGAAGCCCAATACAAATCCATAGAATTTACATAATTTAGGAGAGCAACTTAAATATAAATCAAAGTAATGTTGGAAACTAGCCACAAACTTTGTAAGAGTTCCTTCCAGACTTCAATGAGGGGAAGAAACTCCAGACCGTGACCTGGAGTTCCTTGAATCTGAAGATCTTGGGGAGAGCCTTCCATTTGCAAGGCATGCATTTGAAGCCCATGCTACAGAGTCGCTATGAATCTAAACCAGCTGAAGGGCAATGGGTTTCTTTGTTAGTTTCTTACAGGCCTACCAACTATTAAACAGACTTTATTTGTACCTCCTTATCGTAAGAAAAATCTCCCCAAATGGCATTAGCTCTGGCTCTCCCAGACAGAATTTCTAGTTGACATGCAACCTTAATGAGCTGTAAAGGTAACGAAAAAATTTACCTTGGAGAGTAATAACCTCAAATGATTTCGGATAACATAATTACTTCCTTATGGAACTAAGGGCAATGTAGAATTAAGTACAGAAATAGTGTTTTAAATCTAAGGAGATTTAAAAATAAATAGAGACACAAATCAAGCCCACAGGTTACTATTTTTGCATTAAATTTGGGCATAATTGTGCGTATTTGGTACTCTGAGAACTTTTAAAGTTTAAGAGAATTAAGCCTTTTATAATAACAGGTTGGCCTTTGATTGATTAAGTGATACAAACCTGCAATTTTTAGGTTGCTAACTAAATTTATAAACATTATTTAAATATTTGAGAGTACTTAAGACTTCCTATGCTAATAAGCATAATCTATTAATTCTAAAAAAGATATCTAGATAATTGGGAAGATTTTGCTTGTTAGTAAGACAAAATTCTTCAAAGAAAATATGAGGGGCCTTTAAATTTTCATGGAAAAATGGAATTAAAAGATAATAGAATTGTTCCACAAACTTCTTGAAGCCTCATATATTCAATTTCAGAAAAATTAGTTAACCATGATATAAAAGCTCCCATAAAATTTGCTAAATTTATATGAGCTTTAAGTATATATGTGTGTGTGTGTGTGTGTGTGTGTGTGTATATATATATATAAAGCTTAAGTACATTAAAATGAACAACATTTTAATGAGTCAAATGCTCATTTCTAAAAGCCAAACTTCTGTGTGGTCTTCTCTGTGTACAACAGTCCACATCAAGGGCACTTGAAAGTTTACAAGGACAGTAATAATTTATCTGGCACAATGGCTGTTAAACCACTATGTGGTAGGCCAACTAGAGAGCATCAGGTTTTCATTTGAGCCAAGTTATTTTGGTTCAGATAATTGGATTTTAACCAGTTTGTCTTGTGACAGAAGTTCTCAAAAGTTTCTTATCTAATTCTTGAAAAAATTTATTTCTATGATTTTATAAATTGAGAGAAATGCTGTTGATGGTATTTTGCTTTACTTCAGAATTTCTCCAAGAGGAATATATGGTATGTATATGTGTGTGTGTGTGTGTGTGTGTGTGTGTATGGTCTCTGTGAGTCAGAATTGACTCAATGGCCATGAGTTTGGTTCAGATAGAAGGCTATATGCCCAAATGCGAGTGGATAGTACAAAGCTTGACCAAGGCAAATGATGTCACTAGGGAGCAAGCAAGAAAAGAAGTATGTTTTTGGTAAATGCTATGTCATATGCAATAAGCAATAAAAAACAGAAGTGATGTTACATGTGTATGTATGTATATACTCAGTGTATAAGTATATATATGTGTGCATATATAAATATATCCATATGTGGGTGTATATGCCAGGGGGCTTTAAAACATTCATGGAAAATTTCCAAATATTTCATTCCATTTTTCCATGCACTTTTTGAGATCCTCTTTTATATGTAAGTGTCTATATCCATATATATTCATATAAATAATAAAACACATTGGGTGCATAAATACTTCATGTACTTAACCAAACACCTTGCAGGATTAGTTTATTGGGTGTGACAGCTTAAGGTCATAGTTTTGTGCGACAACTTGGTCAATTAGTATAATACATAAAACATGTTCTATGTACTGGTTTAATAAATAGTGTCTGGATTTTAAAAGCTTGTGTGTGGCCATCTAAGATATAACTATTGGTCTCTATGTGTTTGAAAAAAATCTTTATAGCTGGATACATCACGACAAACAAAGAAAAGATTGAAGTTGTCAAGAATTTTATCTTGCTTGGATCCACAATCAGTTCTTATAGAAGTAGCAGCCAAGAGATCAAATGATGCATTAGGTAAATCTGCTGCCCAAGACCTCTTTAAAATATTGAAAAGCAAGGATGTTACTTTGAGGATTAGGGCACACCTGGCCCAAACCACCGGTATTTTCAATTGCCTCTTTTGCATGAAAGTTAGACATTGAATAAGTGAGACCAATAAAAACGGATGCATTTGCATTATAGGGATGGCAGAGAATGCTGAAAGTACCATGGCCTGCCAGAAGCGCACACAGATCTGTCTTGCTCCTTACAGGCAAGGATGGTGAGACTGTTTCACACACTTTGGACATGCTGTCAGGAGAGACCAGTCTCTGGAGAAGGACATCATGCTTAGTAGAGGGGCAACAAAAAAGAAGAAGGCTCTCAAGGAGATGGACTGATGGTGGCTCCAACAATGTGTGTACGTATCAGAACAATTAATGAAGAGGGAGCAGAGCCAGAGGCTGTCTCATTCTGCTGTACATCGGGTTGCTATGAGTCACAACCAACTTGACAGCACCCAACAACAACAATGTGTTTGAAGTAAATGAGAAAAAGACTCAGAGAAGAAATTAGTGAATCTAATTTCCACATGAATCATCTACCCTGAGACCAGAACCAAAAGGTGCTTGGCTACGGATATAACCATTCTGATCAGAAACACAATAGAGGTAGTTTCTACTTTGCATATTTGATTTGTGATGAACCACACTTGTAACTATCTGGGAGTTTCTGTATATCTTATCATTTTTAATATGTACTATACACAATGCTGTAACACATAATTTGTTGATGTTATCATTCTCAGATGTTCCATCACAGCCGTTCAATTTTCTAATTTAATGTTTAATGTTTGAAACACTGTCATAAAGATTTCATTTTCTCAATTGGATATCCCCCCAATTATAAGGAAGGGACAATTCAACCAGGGTGCAGTATAGTACCAATGAAACAGGCAGCATTCCTCTAGTTCCTGAATGCTTCTGCCCCCATACCATGGCCTAGTTCTACCATACAAATCCAGGCATTGGTATAGATAAGAGCTTTTGACACATAGAATTCAGAAGAGGTAAAGCCCTCAGGAGTAGTAGTGGGAGTAGTGATATTATGTGGGTAGGGGGATGGTGCAGGGGTGGGGTAGGGATGGGAAGAAAGAATGAACCCATCACAAAGTTGGATATATAGCTCACCCCTCAGGAGGATGAATAACAGAAATGTGGGTGAAGGGAGACAACAGACAGTGTAAGACACAAAATAACAACAATAATATATCATTGATCAAAGGTTCATGAGGTGGGAGGGTGGGGAAGGGGAAAAAAGAAGAGCTGATACCAAGGACTCAAGTAGAAAAAAAATGTTTTGGAAATGTTGATGGTAACATGTACAAGTGTGCTTAATACAATCGAATGATGGATTGTCATAAGATTTGTAAGAGCCCAATAAAATGATTAATAAATATATATGTATATTTAGTTTTCTAAACCAAATGAAGGGCTTCTATTGTCAAAAAACACAGACCTAAAAGCTGATCACTTTGCTGCAGTAGGCAGATTCAAAAAGAAGGAAATATTACCAGGAAAAGAAAAATATGAAGAAAAGAACCAGCCAAGTATCACTAATTTCCAGACTAGAAATGCTATTCCCATTCTAAGAAGTAATCCAGATTATTTCAAAACTTCCAAAACTAGAGTTATTACTGCAACTAATAAAACACCAATGTTATCCAACACTTCATGGTCAGAGTAAATTTTTATGGTTTAGGTATCTTATATATATATATAAATATGTATATATATGTAATGTTTCCAACCCCCAAAGACAAACAGAAATCTACACTGGAAAGATACTGATACTAAAAATCAATAATGATGAAAACTTAACATTAAAAAAGAAGATATTCGGCTTATGTCAGAACCTATTTACAATAAGGGGGTTGGAAGGAAACCCCACTGTAAGTCAGAGAATACCTGCAGCTGGATCCTGAGTGAATGGGAGCAAAATGTGGAAACAAAACTCAAATTCTTAAAAAGTCTAGATGGCCTGGACTGGTTGAGGCTGAAAGTCTCCCCAAATCTACTGCCCTGCAATACTTTCAAAACTCTGAGCCAAAGCTATTCCATGAGGTCAGGTTTCAGCTACGTAACAGATTGGCTCACAAAATAACCAATATTGGTGAGTGCGGTGCTCCTTGAAAAAATCCTCTGTTTGAGCCCAAAAGCAAACACCCAAAGGTGAGGAGGCAGGAAACCTGTTTACGGAACCAGAACTGAAATAACGAGAAGCGGACACCGACAATGTCACTAAACAAATGGTGTAGCAATAGGTAAATAGGAACCTAATTTGATGTGTAAATGGTTCACCAAACACACAACAAGATATTTTAGTTTTTAAAAGCCCATACAAAAAGATATTGCACAGTGAGAACTGTAAGAGTTGGAACTCCAGGGAACTGCCTTGTTTTTCCGGATCTTGCAAGTTCCTTACCTCTGGCAGGGGCATTCTTAGTACTGTTCTCGCTCTCTCTGTCCAGTCATTGAAGATAGTTGTGTTTTCCTTCCCTCACAAGTTTCTGCCTTACACAGGTTCCCACTTTCACAGGTTGCCCTGTATACCTGCATATTGCATTCATTCAATATTTGCTTAATAGTTCCTTCAGTTATTTAAAAAATATGTATGTATGAGTAAGTAAAAAGAATCAAGCAACTTGTTGAATTGGGCAAATCTGCAACAGCACGTGACAACAACAGTCAAAAGATATTGCGACAAAAATAATATAAATCGTTATTAAACAAAAATATAAAACTGTGAAGCTACTGTTTCTTGACACATCATTTATCTAGGTTTATGCACCTCTGAAAGTTTTTTTCTATCTCTCTAAGCCTTCCCAAAGAATTCTACATTCTTCAATTTATACCACATCAAAATGGCAATTGGAATATCCTTGGGGGACTTAAATCATGCTACTTTTAAGTGTGCTTTGAGTTTGGAACAAAAAGAAATCTAAAGAGAAAAAACCGGTCTGTAGGGTGCCTGGGATTAAATTTCACAAGGAAATTCATCTAGGGCAGCCCTTGCTACCCTCAGAATAAGCAGGTACATTGTCATTATGGGGGAAAAAATTCCACAGCATGCTTTTCTGACCTCTTTCTCACTAATGCAGTTTTCCATTTCCTTAAAATTTCTTCCTAAGAAGTCTTTGTAAACATCCTAGGATTTTTGAGAAAATCAGTCAAGATTATTCTTTTGGAATAATCATTTAAAAGTTGCCATGACCTCCTGAGCTGACCTTTTTTGCCTTGAATTTCACTGGCCCAGTACATCCCCTCAGAAGCCAGTTTTGAAGGCACCACCAAAGAGACTAAGACAAGTGTACTATTGATGGGACTTGTCTGCAGCCATCTTCTAAGCACAGAGACCTGTTTATTTATTTTATTTTTTTGCACAGAGACCTGTTTAAATATGCTTTGTTTGAAATAAACCTGTGCGTGTATGAACCAGAACCCTGGTAGCAGTTTCCTTTTTTAACTTAGCCTTGAATACCACCTAGTTTGTACCACACACGATTCTATACATTAGAATAAACCAGTGAACAAGAGACAGAAATCTCTAACCCACTGAGCTTTCATTTGAATGGGAAATCAAGTCATAAACATAAGCTAGCAAACACTCAAATATATTGGGATGGATGTTATTAAATGCTATGGATAAAGATAAAGCCATGTAAGAGGATGAGCGTATAAGGAATGGAAATGGGGAATTTGCATTTTCAAATATTTCAATCAAGGAAGGCCTTTCTGAAAAGTGGACAGAAGACCAGAAAGAGGTGGCAGCAAATCACACAGATATAAGGGGATTTTGAAAAGTTAACGGAAAATGGAATGAAGAGCTAATGGGATTTCCCCACAAAACTTTTGTAACCCCTTCATGGATGAGGAAAGAGTATTTCGGACAGATGAGACAGTAAGTGCAAAATACCCGAGGCAGGAGCACAGCTGGTACATCCTAGGAATAGCTGAGGTCAGTGGGGTTAGTACAGAGTAACGGAGAAAAAGAATAGAAACGAGTGTAGGGAGGACTTTGGCTTTTCCTCTGAGTGAGAGAGGAAGTCAGCAGGGTTTTTAAATCAGGGCAGTGTCATGATCTGTCATGTTTTAAAATGATCAATGGATCATACTTCATGAAGAAATAGGAAGGGGACAGCATTTGAAGCAGGGAAGCTCCTTAGCAATGGCTAAAACTATCTAGGCAGTTATTAATAAGTGGTTTTGACCTGGGAGGTAATATGGAGATGATGAAAGACAGTTAAATTCATATCACTTCCTCACACACTCTCTGTATATGCTTATTCACTTTTTATTATGGAAAATTTCTAACATAAAAGTAGACAAGAAGCATAATGAACCATCATGGGCGTGTCATCCAGATTCAGCAATTGTCAAATATGCTCATGACTAATTTATCTTCATCTAAACCTCCATCTAATTCCCTCTTCTCCTATTATTTTGAGCACGTCCAAGACAACATATCATCTGAAATATTTCAGTATGTATCTCTAAAAGATGAGGACTCTTATTTTTAGCATAATCAAATTATCATTATCACATGTAAAATTAGTAATTTCTTATTATCTAGCAAGTATTCACTTGCTTTTCTATACATGTCATATATAGAAATGTCTTGCTGTATGTCTTAATCAAGATCCAAATAAGGTCCATATATTGTGATTAGGTTATAAAGGTCCCTTATTTCTATCGGTTTTTTTTCTTTTTTTCCTTAAAATTAATTTGTTAAAGGAATTAGGGTTTTTTTTTCCTTCTGTTTTCAAGGTAGAGCAGACAGATTTACAAAATTAGAGTTGAGATGGGAGAAAGGGAGTAAAAAGGAGCCAAGGATGACATCAATGTTTTAGGTCTCAGGATCAGGAAAAAGACAGATCTGAGAGGAAGGGGACTGGGAAGAGCAGATAATGGGGAAAGATCAGAAGTTGTTTTGGACCTGCGATGACTGAGCTGCCTATTAGGCACTCAAGTGGAAGCATATTTAACTATAAATTCCTTTTGTCCTGTAGAATCTTATGAGACCCATGTTTTGTGGAATACTTTGAGAAAATACTTGTTAAATGTGTTCTGGTATAATACTCTATGAAATACTAATTCTGCTAGTAAAGAAAAATTCTAGTCAATTTGCATTGGGAAGATGTTGATTATGCTTCAGGATTGTACGACAGTGAATAAAAAGAGAAGTTGAATCTGCTGCTGTTGTACAACATTGGCTATTTGTGTCCAGTCAAACAACTGATTTTTAAGTAAAACCAAAAAACTAAATGAAATGTTCTTTATCAATGAAGAAGGAAAGAAAATAAAATATTAACCTGATTTTTTTTAAATGCTACAGAAACGCATACGGAAACATTCTAATTCTGTAACAAGAAGCCCAGATGGTTCAGTGGTCCAGTACTTAGCTGCTAACCAAAAGGACAACACTTCAAATAGTCCAGTCCTTGGAACATGCACAGTCGCCCCCTGAAAGATTTACAACCTTGGGAAACCTATTGGGCAGCTCCACTCTATCATAGGGTTGGAAGCAATTTGATGGCAATGGGTTTTTGGTGGATTCTAAAACTACTTATATTTTGGGTTATCAAATTTCTTTCTTTTTGTTCCTCACTTTTGATTGAAAATTAGGTGAAGGTTTACAGAGCAAATCTGTTTTCCAGTCAACAACTCATTCCTGTTTTGCTTCTTGTCATTGACTGCATCCCTATTATGTAATGTGACAAACGGGTTGGGTAAGAAATATAATCCTGTGTCTACAGGTCATCTAGAATTTATGTCAGTTTGTCTTTTGGAAAAGAAATAGCAAAACTAATTGAAAAGATAAAGCCTTTGTTAGGAGAAATAACACCCAGATAGAGGGAAGGAAATACAGTATTACAAAGATGACACTGAATAATTATAATATAGATCAGATACACACTCAAATTCCAGGCTCCCCGTGGTGATGTGAAAAACCATCTTCCTCTTCTCACTGTACTCAAATGCAGTTAAGAATCCTGGTTCCTACAGACACACACAAAGGAAGATTCAGAAAAGGTGTAAGGAGATAGTTATCAGGTCACGATTGGGCAAAACTGATTCATATGTCTCTGATGACGGCACACTACCCTGGCTAGCTAACATGGTGGCTCTGGAGCCAACCTACCTAATTCAAAATGTGCCTCTAAACATAGAAACAAATAAATAAGTATGCCTCTACTACTCTAACTTATACGGCATCAGGTAAAGTCTTTCAGTGCTTTAGCTTCTGGAGGGTAATACGGGAATAATTATAGTGTCCCATAAGTGTTGCTGTGAAGATGAAAAAAGATATATGAGGGGGTATTGAAAAATTCTATTTTCCACAGACTTTTGAACCCCCTCATAGTTAATGAAATACGAATGAATGTGCTTTGTAAAGCAAAATGGTATTTCACTGAAAGATTCGGTTGCTTTCAATCAAAAGCATGTTTTCCTAGGTATAGAAATTGCAAGGAGCCCAGAAATTTCTGAGAGTTATTTTCCATATAGTAGATCAGCTCCTTATTTGTTGGATGTAATGAACTATGACTGATACAGTGGTGTAAGTAGAAAAAATGGGCCTTGACATGGTCTTATGTATTTCTCTCTGTCATTTCATATTATAGTGAACATTAATTCCTGAACTTGAAGAATATTGTGGGTTGGAGGGAGTTCTGGCTCTATCATACTTCATTGAGCCTGATATATTGTCAGTCTCCGTGGGTGATTAGATGATCACCAAGGTTTTGAAGCTCTATACGAGGAGGTACCCACCTCCCCACAAAAAACACCTGGATTTTTTTTTCAAGCTACGAGTTTAATTTTTTTTTTTTTTTACAAAACAACCATATCACTTTCAAAGTACTATCACTTAATACATTTATCATATGTAATTGCATTCTTGGAAACATTTTTCAAACTCATCTGCTTGGATGGCTGACAGCAAGCACCTCCCTGGTTTTGTTTTGTTTTTTTTCCACCTCTTCTACATGGCCAAATTGCTGCCCTTTCATGTCCCTCTGCATTCGTGCACACAAAATAAGTCGAATGGCACGAGGTCAGGTGAGTCAGGTGTGTGGGGCAAGAGAGGCCTGCTGCTATTTGCCAAAAACTGGTGCACTGAGATGGCTGAGTGAACAGGTACATTGTCATGGTGGCAAACCAGTCCCGTTTGCACAAATCAGGCCCTTTTTGTTGCACACTGTTGCTCAATCTTTTCTGAACCTCTAAATAGAAAGCTTGATTAACAGTCTGACCTGGTGGGATGAACTCCAAATGCACTGCGAGTGGACATTTTCGTCTGTTCAGGAAGTCTAATGGACATTTCACCTTTTTTGAAATGAGAAAACCACTCGTAGACTTGAGTTTTCCCCATAGCGCTGCCCTTGTAAGCTGTGTTCAACATCACAACAGTTTCTGTGGCATTTTTCATGAGCAGGAAACAAAATTTCACAGCCGCAGGCTATTCTCTTAAATCAGCCATCACCAACCCCCCCCCCCCCCGAGGTTTTAGCAAAATGGTTTTTATGAAAAATTCACTGTGACTAGAAAGACCCTCCACAGGCAATGCCACTGGGAGCACTTAACTCAGAGCAAGTTGCTAGGTGCTTGCCTAGGGGGAAAAATGTATACTATGAAAACTCTGCTCTGCCCAGCTTGCCATTCATTTGGGGGGGCGGGGGGCATACACCCTTGTACTACCGAATTAACTTCATTTTTCTCTCTCTTTATAAATCTCTTTTTCTCTCATTTAGAATAAACACCTTTAGAAATAATATGACTCAGATTGTAATAGTGGCTGCTTTAGAAAGAAAGGTTCTTTTCTTTGGTAATTGGATTGAGTTTACCAAAGAAAAGATCAAGGCCTAGGAACTACAAAGCAGAGTTTTTTTTAAAAAATCCCAGCAAAACTTGGGTCCTGCTCCAAGGGCTTTCTTAGACACTCTGGCAATGGTGGAAATGACCTCGTGGGCATACTGCCTGAGTGTACCCGGTGCTAGAGCAACTAGGCTGGGGACAGACTACTCAGTTGAGGGCCACACTGTTACTTTCATCACTCGCTTGTCTTGACTTCTTCTGGGGAAGGGAACCACGTGGCTCTGGGTAGAGGGAGAAATTCTACACATAAGGAAATGGAAAGGCTTGCTCTTCTGCAAAGAAAAAAAGTAGACTTGACAATTCTTTTCACATTTCTCATTCCATAACTGGCTGTATCCAGTGGCATCCTGAAAGCTCTACACAGAAGTTTGGGAATGAGTGCTTTGCAACAGCCATGAATTTAATATTGGCGGAAATAAAACAAAAATAACGAACAGGGTAAGAAACAGCCCCTCCAAAAGCTTTTTTTTTAATCAAAAGAAGACAGAGAAATAGAAAGTGATTAAAAAAAAGAGAGACAAAAAATTTTTTGTTAAAAATAATTGCCTCCAACCCTTCAGAAATTAATTGCTTTTGGTTTGAAACTAAGGTGATAAAAAGTTAACATGTGGAATATAATATTATGATCTACAGGAATCCAGAGTTCCCCCACCAGTAGGTAGTGCTTGAAAGGAGAAAGGCTATAAAACCCCACAAGGTCCTTCTAAGGATAAAATCAGCAAAGCGGAGGTTTTGCTCACTATAAGTTTGTTTGCGGCTTCTTTGATTTTGTCCACTTTTACTTCTGAGAGCCCTTTGACATTGCAGAGGGCTCTTCTTGTTGTCATCTGTATCCCTTTGATGGTACATATTCCCACTGATTTCAGTTTCTTAATGTCAGCCACGTTCTGCAAGAAAAACAATGGGTACAAATTGATAAAATGCCAGCCTGAAGCACTCCCATAAGTCATGTGCTTTTCTGTCCATCTCCTTCCACCATGATGCCAATTTTATACAGGCAGCCAGGTGGAACCCACCCACCATGTAGCCAAATGTTCTAGAAATATCTGAGTAGAACATACCAGCAGGCTGCCAAATGTACTGGCTGTGCCCTGCTTTCCCAAGAATGTTAGTGCGACCGTGGCAATGTAACAAGAAATTCAAAAGAAAAGTCTGTTGGTGGAAAAGCTAACACACACACCACACATTCACCCCCTCAGTTCAGCTCCTTCCTTCTAAAGAATTTCATTACCAATATGTTCTTTAAAAAAATTTTTTTTTGCCTCTGCCCTTAGAAGATGTAAATAATGCATCACGAAAGGGCTGGGATTTTCTCTTGTTCTGATTTTCTAAAAGCAACAGAAAGGAATTAAATGAGAGGGCTACAAAGGATAATGTGAGAGAAGTTTTACTACCAAATGATTGCTGCCTGCAATCAATCTCGTTTGTTACTCAAAGCCTTGATATCAGATAACATCATTCGTTCCAGTCACCTGACACATAATACTGAATTTTCTATTAAGGAAGAGTGTAGATACAGACACTGGAGAATGGGTTCAGAGGCAGTTCTGAATGTGCCCAGTTGACTAGTGGCTCTCAGTTGGGATGTTCTGTCCCCTGGGGACACTGAACAAGGGCTGGAAACATTTTTGTTTGTCACAGGGGGTGTTACTAGCATGTTGTGAGTGGGTAGAGGCCAGAAATGCTCAACAGCCTATATACTACACAAAACAGCCCCCCACACTAATTAGCCAGCCCCAAATGTCAATAGACCTAAATGCAGAAATCCTGAGTTGAGCAACTGAATAGAGAGTCGAAAAATACTTACAATTCCGTGTTTCTGTAACAGGTCAATGTCTTGAAATAAAGATTCCTAAGAAGAAGAAAACAAAATGAATTTGATTCTTCACCTCCGATTGTTCCATGTCCTTGTAAGGGTTCATCCAATAAAATAAGACACTCCAAAATGACTCAAATTTCACTTCTCTAGATTGATTGGGGTTGGATCTATGTTTATTCTAACACATTGCCACACACTCCAAAGAAATTCCAACATGGAAAAGGTTGGGAAGCTTATTCCTGTGTCATAGTCTCTACCAATTTTTAAAATCTTAAACTAAAGCAGTGGAATAGCATTTAACTTATTTTGAGACATATTTTCTCAACATTCTTCCCTACCAGATGTTGAACTCTTTCCTCTAAGACCAAGCTGCTACTAGTTCCTAGGAAGCAAAAATGATTAAGCATTCAACTATCAGCCCAAAGTTTGGCGGTTCCAACCCACCTAGAGGTGCCTAGGAAGACAAATTCACAATCTGCTTCTGAAGGGTCACAGCTTTGAATATCCCATCAGGCTGTCTACTTTGCACAGTTGGGGTCACCTTGAGACACAATTAACTCCACGGCGACTAACATCAACAATGCATAAATCTTAGTATAGCCATACCAGTTTTTCAGTCGTTAAAATAACTTTCAAGCCAGTTGCTAAACAGCTAATCTTAGCACCCCACGACATGGCATTGTTACATCTCTTTAATGTCATTTCTCTCTAGAAGATGTCTTATTTTTACTCTCAGTTTCTCAAAATAGCTAACAGAGAAGGAGCTTGATTTTTTTGTGTGGAATGTTTGAGTGTCTATTCATCGTCCAATAGTCTAACATACTTCATCATCTTGGAGTCCTGATTCTTCCAGCATAACTTGATCCTCCTTCATATTGGAAGGTGCACAGCAGGAAAACAATTCTAGAAAAAAAATTATTTGAGAGGGGGAGTTATAGCTCACTATAGTCAAATATATATATAAATATTTTGCCCAAGTTCTCCTTGATTTCATTTTGAGTCACCAGAAACGAAAGGGAAGGAGAAAGGCATTTACTTTGGTAAGGTTGGTTATAACTGTCTTCTTTCTGTTAAGCAGGGGGCATTATTTCTTTTGTGTTGGGGGGAAGGGGAGTGCTTTATTTGGTTTATTCTTTCCGTTCTTAACACTGCTCGCTTTTATTATATTTTTCATTTGCGATTATTCCTGATTGTTTGATATCATTTTTGTCTTAGAATATTATGCAACAGAGCATATTGCTATTTAACCTTTCCTGTGTCTTTAGCAACACTGTAATAACCTCAGCCTTAAGTCCTTCTGCCTCTTATCCTCCTTGGCACCTAGAACAATCTACCCGAGTTTTATTTTTATTATATGTGATAAATACCTTTCTGATTGCGGACTATGAATGCTTGCTGATTATGAATGGGTTCTCTTATAGCATTTATCATTTTGTTTCCTAAAACTCTAGGTATATATTCATTGCCTAATAATATGTACCAGTTTCATCATTTCTTTAAGATGAAAAAGATGGGGACCTCTATAATCCTAGGGCCAATAGCTGTGAAATAGTCTTTAACACTGTAGCAGTTGTGTTACAGCTCAGGAATCTATCTGACTGTAGTGCTTACAATAAAATGTGGGCTTAGAAATCAAGTTTTCTTGCTCCAGCTCCTCACTTCACACCAAAATCAGGGGTTAGAACTCAGCAGAAACAGAACAAGCTTGTAGAAATATGTAGAAGTACAGTTCTACCACCCAGCACTTTTAAACAGCAAGGACTAGTAGGGAAAGGTGGATCGTTTCAATGGAGTGTTCCAGAATACTGATAGAAGCCCTGGGGGTGTAGTGGTTACCCATTGGGCAGCAGTCCGTATGGCCCCCCTCAGCTCGCAACCACCAGCAGTTACAGCCTCAGAAACACCCCCCCACACACACACTCCCTGTGGGGGGGGGGCACTACGGGTCAGCATTGACTCAATGGCAGGGAGACACTACTAATTACCCCAAATTCTACATCCACTATTATCTTGATTGAAGAAAGAAAACACAAAACAAACAAACCACCCTCTTGGAAGAAAGATGGGGCTTCCGTCACCCCTAAAGAGTGACAGTCTCAGGAGCTGCTGGGCAGCTCTACCCGGGCCTTCAGGATGGCCGCGACTCGGAACCGACTTGATGGCAGCGAGTCTGGTTCTGATAAAACGCAGACGACTCACTGAAGCGGCGATTCATGGATTAAACAGACCCCCCTCAACTGGGCCCCCAGACACCTCGGTTTCCACGGGTTCTAGGGCGTGGCCCGCCGCCCCAAGAAGCGCCGGGTTTCGGGCGCCAGGCGCGGTCCAGGCCACCTTCGATGTCACCGGTGCCGGCAAGGTGGAGACCCGGCCGCCCGAGCCACGTGCGGGTATTCGCTTGACGCTCGGTTCCCTGTGGGAGGGAAGGGTCTGGAGGGGCCCCGTTTAAGGACTGCGGTCCGAGGGTAGAAACCGGAAATTCCCTCAGACCACCGGGACTCCTTCCCGGGCCGGGCTCGGTGTGCACAGGCCTCAGCCGCGAGCAAACTCGACGCGGCCAAGGGGCCAGCGAGCGGCCTCGGCCTTCGGGAAACTCGAGTTGTCCCCTCCGACTCCTCACACGGGTCCCCTCTTGCCACACACGTCCGCCATACCCCGAGGCTTTCAGAGCGAACCCCTTCCGTCCCCTGCCCGGGCTTTCTCCGTCCTCAGCTCGCCAGAAACTCGGAGAAGCGCGACCCGCGCGTCTCTGACAGGAGGATTTGGCGCCAAACAGCGAGAGCCTGAGGGCGTGCTCGGAGTGGGCGGGGCGGGGCTGACGTGAGAGTGGGCGGGACACCCGGGGGCGGGGCGGGGCAAGGCCGAGGGTGAGGGCGGGGGAGAGGGCTGAGGGAGGCTGTGGGCGTGGCCGGGGCGAGAGTGGGCGGGGTCAGGGGTGGGGCGTTGCTGCCGGAGACCCAGGCCTGTAGTCCCCAGGTTAGCTTAGCCAGGCGCGGGGCGAGGGCGGGACTGGGGTGCAAGAAGTGGGCTCGGACGGAGGAGAGACTTGAGGAGGGGCCCTTGCTCTGAGGGAGACGATGAAATCAGGGAGAGGACTCTGAGGCACTGAGGCGGCGACCTGTGGACACGAGTGGGTGGTGTGGTCCCGGATGGTGTAGTGGTTGCGTGTGGACCCTCAAGGTCAGCAGTTCGAAACCACGAGCTGCGCTGCAGAAAGAAGACTTTGTACTCCCATGCCCTCCCTACAGGGTTGCCCAGTGGACATCGACTGGATGGCAGCGAGCTTGGGTTTTGAGTTTCGCGCGCTAAGGCGCCTGGTGGTTGCCCTGGGTTAGGCGTTGGGCTGTTGGCAGCAGTGTGGCTGGTTCAAAGCCGGTAGTCGGAGGTAGACGAGGCTGTCTCAGAATCGACTCTGTGGCAGTGGGTTTTTGACAAAGAGGGCACTGAGGTGAGGGGAAGCAGCTGGGAGAAAGAGCCCCTAAAGTAAGGTGGACGATCTTGAGGTGAGGGAGGGGTATTCCAGACTGACTTCACAGTCTGTCCTTTTAACTTGTGTCCCCAGTCTCACTCCCTTCTCTCTCTCTCTCTCTCTTTTGTTTATTTTTTTGAGATGAACTTGTTTGTCACTAAAGACTCCAAATCCACTTTAATTTTACTGTTCCTCTTTTTTTTGTAAGCCACTTGAGGGAAGGGATGTGGATTAAAAAAAAAGAAACATCTATATGTGTGTGTATTACACAGCCCATCTCAAAAAATAAAATCGACAATATCCTATTAAACCCTCCATTTTTGTCTCCCCCACATCCCTGTCTTCCTCTTAGTCATCAAAGCCTTGTCTATTGACTGTTACCATATACTACTCTCGTGTCTGTGATTGAGATGTGGAAGGCCCATTCAGAGTGAAACGTGATTTTCCTTCAACTTAATTTAAAGTTTTCAATAGGCAACAGAAGCCAAACGTTTTTGGTCCAGCTTTTGAATAGACACTTTAGGCCTGCCTTCATGCCAAGCAGAGCGTGCCTGGCAGCGTGGTCCTCCTCCCCTCACGTGATGGAGACTGACTTGTGGAAAAAGAGTCTTGAAACAGTTGAAAGAGCATGTGTTGAGGTGGATGCACATCTATGCAAACAGTTCTTTGGGTTCAAGACCTAGGACAGGGTGACCCTTTGTCTTCAGTGTCTGAATCAGTTTGCTGGAATACATAGAAAAAGATGCCCACAATAACAGTTGGCACTGTGCAGGACTTCCCTCCGCACCCCACTCCCTATCCCCAGGTGGACTGTTTAAAAAGTCAATAAGTAACGGCCATAGCCCTTCAAAATCTGTTGTTTTCCAGCAACATAGCCTGTCCTTTTCTCGTTAAATGGAAATTAAGGTCCATTTGGGGGATGAACTAAGTAGTGATGATAGGCTTTCACTCGGAGGCCTCATTAAATTAATTATAGTAACTTTTGCACAGTTTGTTAGAGGAAGGCATCAACAGTGTGCAGAAGAGCTGCAAAGAGCACAACAAGATGATTTAGGGAAATATAACATATGTGGTTTGGTGTGGTGACAGCTGGGAGAGAGAAATGTTCATAATATTTGAAGGTTGTGTGCAATACACTTTAAGAAAGAAGCTGGAATGAGCTTGGTAATGACAAATTCATGAAGTGAGGGTAAAAAATCTTGTTTGGATGTCATGGATGACTGGAGACAACTTTAAAAATGTTACATTTTTTCAAACCTTGAGGTAGTTAAAAATTGCACATGAAGCTCTTCCCACTCAAATCAGAACAACAACAACCAAAAAGATGAGTCTTTCAAAACAGACAAAGTTCTGACTAGGAGGAAGGTGGCATTTCAAATCAGTGGGGACACGATGAATTCAGTGAATGGTGTTGGAACGACGAGGTAGCCATCTGGAAGAGAAGTAAAATTGGAACCCTACTTCACACCTTATACCAAAATAAACTGCAGATAAATTTAAAAAGTTAAATCCGAACTCTAAAATCATGAAAGTACTAGAAGAAAGCGTGGGAGACTTTTTCAAATCATTTTGGAAGAAGAAAAGTCTCAGTATGATGCAAAACTAAGAAGCCATGAAAACCTAACTGATCATTAGAACATTTTTCTGCAAGACAAAATGCTGCTTTCCTATCTTAAATAATGAGAGCTTTGTGTCAATTAATAACGGACTACCATTTGTCAACTGCCTCATATGCATGTAAAAGTTGGACATTGTATAAAGAATCCAGAAGAAGAATCAATGCATTTGAATTATGATGCTGGAGAATATATATATATATATATTTATATATATTTATATATATTTATATATATATAATTTATTTTCACTTCTAGACAAAATCAAAACAAAAAAAATCTATCCTAGGAAATATCTCAAAATTATTATTTGAGGGCTTGAGTTTAGATATGTTTTATCCCGTAGGCCGGGCATTTTCAAATAGGCAATTAAAAAAAAAAAAAAGCTTCCTTGTTCTCTCTTTCTGGAGAAGAATATTGAAAGTACCGTGGACTGCTACAAAGACAAATCGAGGTCTTGGAAGAAGTATGGCCAGAGTGTCCCTTAGAGGAAAGGAAGATGAGACTGCATCTTACACACCTTGGACATCTTCTCAGGAGAGAGACCGTCCCTGGAGAAGGACATCATGTTTGGTAGCGCCGAGGGGCAGCGAAACGGAGGAAGGCCCTCAAGGAGATGGACGGACACAGTGGCCGCCACAGAGGGCTCAGGCACAGGGACACCTGTGAGGACGGCCGAGGACCAGGCAGTGTTTCCTTCTGTGTGCATAAGGGTGCTATGGGTCGGAGCTGACTCAGTGGGGCCTACATTATTTGTCCAGTTTTCCAAGTCTTCAAGGGAAGAATTCTCTACAAAACTTTATAAATTATCTATGTATTTTAAAAATCATGCCATGTTTATAATAGCCTAATATATATAGTCTAATATATGTGTTTATTATATATGTTTATAATAGTCTAATTATATATATGTTGGCAGTAGAACTACAGTCAGGATCCAAAATTTTAACCATTACCCTTTACTGCCCCTCTGTGGACAACCACCTTATAACCAAGTAGAATCAAATGATTGCAGTGTATTGGATTGCGTTTTCTCAAACGGATGCCGTAGAGATATATATTCTTGGAGATTCAGTAGTTAAAATTTTAAGAGTGGCTAGTAGCGAACTAAAGAGTGAATGGTCTAGACAGGGGACCTACTACCACGAAGAAAGGCATGTGTCCTTTGGCCTTGGGGTCCCTGTGCGTTGAAGCTCCAAGATCAAGGGAAGCTGGATGGCAAGACTCATTCATGGAGATCTGAGGAACGCTGAGCCTACAGTTGCTGAAAGGAGGCACGGACCTTTCCCAAGAGCTGAAGGAAAGAGAAAGTCTCAGAGCAAGTGCTCAGAATTGGACTTTGAGCTTCATAAACTATGAGAAAATAAATTTCTGTTGCTAAAGCCAAAACGAAGAAGAGTTGTACTTCATCAGATGAAGCCTCTGGCAGATCCCCTGGAGCCACAGGCAAGGGATCCGAACCGTTTCACTGCCAGACAGAGGTTATTGTAAACTTGACTATGGTGGATCGATGCATGGCATACCATGCTACTTGACCAGTTGACCTCCCTCTTAACCCAACCTGAATTTGCTCTAGGCTCAAATATTTCTCACTGGTTCCATGACAGAAATTCCTGTCTGGTTTCTAAATATCAATGATGATCTTTTCTTACTATTTTAATTTTATCTTTATATTATTATTATTATTTTCTTCTTGCCATTTTGATTTTTGTTTTGTTTCTGTTGTTTCCCTGGGTGTGAAATGCAGGAGGGGATGCAGAGAAAGGGGATGTGGAGGTGGGGGGTAGGGGCGAGGAGAGTGAAGGGATTTGGGGAACCAACCATGAATGCAGGAGGGGGGAGGGAGCACGGGAACTGATTGTGTGATGTTGTATGTACAACTCTTTCTAAAAATAGTTTAACCATGGAAGTGTGTGGTATGTGGATACTCTTTCAAGAAAACTACGTAAAAAATAAAAAGAAACCCAACTTGACCACTGGTCACCCTGGGTGAAGGAGAAAGGGTTGTTGCTTCGGGCACTGAGTGTATGTTAATGGCGGTGGAGTAATTTGAGCAGGATATATCAGTAATGGCTGTACAACACGGAGAGTATAATCAATGGCACTGGACTATACGTGTAGAAGTTGTGGAACTGGAAAATGTTATGTTGTGTATATTTTTACCACAATTAGAAAAAAATAATTACATGAATGACACTGAGTACAAGGAAGAAAATGTTCTAGAACTGAATGTGGTGATAATTGTGCCATTCTTCCAGGTATGATTGAATTACTGAATTGCATGACATGTGGATGAAGTGCTAATAAAACTGTTTTAAAAACGAGTCGTCACAGAAAGAATTCCACTGGGCACACCTTCCCTTAAACATATAACGTTCATTTCTCAGTCACTGGTGCTGTGGAGTAGGCTCAGCTCCATGGAAGAAGATGAGGCTCCTCTAAAGATCGGCAGTCTAGGAAACCCTATTTAGGGTTGCTGTGGGTTGGAATTGATTCAGTGACGGGTTTGTTTTCGGTTGGGGTGCCAACCCTAAGGGATTCTGGTGGTGCAGTGGCTAAAATGCTTGGATGTGAACCATAAGGTCAGTGGTTCAAACCCATCTGCTGCTTTGCATGAAAGCATGGCAGCCTGCTTCCGTAGGAGTTACAGCCTAAGAATACCCAATGGGGGAGTTCTGTTCTGTCCTGACAAGGTTGCTGTGAATTGGAATTGACAATAGTGGGTTATTACACGCACGTACACTGTCAAGAATTAACTTCTACCATAATTTTGGAAAAGTAAAAACGTTTATATTTTTTCTGAGTTGTTGACCGGAAAGTAGCTTCTTCACATTGGTTACCCATCTCCAGAGTTCCTAGCTAGGTCACTAGGAATACATTGGTTCTCCTGTCACTGTTGTCTGGCATCGTACACATAGTCTTCCAGGAAGACGCGCAGCCCCTTTTTGACAGATAGAGTCCCCTTCTTTCCACGATCCTTTAGTCTCCCCACTGTTACTCAAAGTGGAAAGGTGCACCAGATTCTATTGAAACCTTGTAAATAAAGGAAAATAACTGTGTCCTAGAAAGCTTTTTAAAATTAAAGTTCAATTTAACAGAGTAACAACACATTAAAAATGTACTTTCAAGCCTTCAATAACAATGTTTTATTTATAAATCAAATACATTTGAATAATAACTTTCAAGGGGAACTATAATGAGTGTTTCATTAAATCATATGCAGCAGATTCAACTCCCTTAAACAAATGCTCCCACTTAAAACCATTTAAATTCCATCAAACAATGGAAACAGTAGTATTTCATAAGGGGTCTTGGTTAAGTTTTAATAAAGCTATGCAAATGGGTTCTATTGCTTGTCTGACCAGCAAACCTTTCAAAGTACTGAAGCTCTTCCATTAAACACTAACAAATTCAACATTCATAGTGATATTTAATAAAGAATCTCACTGGCTTTTATCCCTGTTTCCTGAGAGAGAGAGAACCTTTAAGGCCTTGACTGGTGCGTCTTGGCTATTCCCGGTGGACCTCTCAGACCACAACTGATTTTGCTGAGAAAACTCAGGATAAGAGTTTCAGAAAAAACAACCATGTCAATGTTGGCTGACAAGGTCCAGTATACCCCTCGCTGTTTAGCCAAAGATAGAGATCGAGTTGATGTCACAAATTCTAACTATTTCTGTGAGTACTTGACAGAAGGCAACAGTGGGGTTGAAATCTTCCAAAATGGCTTTAACAATTCAGTGAAGAGCATGCAAGTTCTGTGCCTTAAACTACAGGGCAAGTGGAGAGAATGTTTGGCAGGGTTGTTACAATGGACAGAGGACTTCAGCAGAGGGTCAAGGAGGCATGGTTCGCAGAAATGGGAAGCATCTGTCACTCTCTCTCTCAAGGTCGCGGGCTCTGGTGCTTCGCTCAATGGCCTTGCTGCCCCAGATGGCTTTCTTGCCCAAACTTGCTGAATTAGAACATTCTTAAGTCTAAAGGGGAATCTTTTTAAAAATTAGTAGGTAGCTTTAATTGTTTTTATTTTAATAAAATATACACCGTATTTAAAAAAATATTGATGGTGGTCTTTGATTTCTTTTTTTATTAATCATTTTATTGGGGACTCGTACAACTCTTATCACAATCCATGCATCCATCCATGGTGTCAAGCACATTTGTACATTTGCTGCCATCATCATTCTCAAAACATTTGCTTTCTGCTTGAGCCCTTGGTATCAGTTCCATCACTTTTCCCCCTCCCTCCTCACTCCCCCCTCCCTCATGAACCCTTGATAATTTATAAATCACCATCATTTAGTTATATCTTACACTGTCTGAAGTCTCCCCTCACCCACTTTTCTGTTGTCCATCCCCAGGGAGGAGGTTATATGTAGATCCTTGTCATCGGTTCCCCCTTTCCACCCCACCCCCTCCACCTTCCCGGTATCGCCACTCTCACCACTGGTCCTGAATGGATCATCCGTCCTGGATTCCCTGTGTTTCCAGTTCCTATCTGTACCAGTGTACATCCTCTGGTCCAGCCAGATTTGTACGGTAGAATTGGGATCATGATAGAGGGCTGGGAGGAAGCAGCTGTATGTTTCATCGTTGCTACACACCACCCTGACTGGCTCATCTGCTCCCTGAGGCCCTTCTGTAAGGGGATGTCCAGTTGCCTACAGATCTGGACTGCCCCACATTCACAGGATTTTAGTTTTTGTTCTTTGATGTTTGATACCAGATCCCTTCGACACCCCATGATCACACAGGCTGGTGTGCTTCTTCTTTCATTTTTAAAGGGGAATTTTTACTGCAAGGGGTGCTGCTGGGGTTGAGGGGCAATGCTACATTTCAGTTTGTCTAGAAACCAAGTCTTAAACTGACCGGATCTCAAACCTTGTCACATTTCCAGCACTTGACTAACACACAAGATCAGACGTTCGAAACCACCAGCTGATCCACAGGAGAAAGATGAGATTTTCTACTCCCGTGAAGAGTTACAGTCTTGAGAAACCCACAGGGGCGGTTCTACCCTGTCCTATAGGACCGCTGCAAGACGGGATTGATTTGATGACAGCGAGTTGGGTTCTGGTTTTGGATCAATGTGATCAGAGGGCGGGAACTTTGAATCATGGGCTGCCAGCTTGGAGATTGAGTTCAATCACACTGATTCAATAAATCATACGTTAGTAAGGAAACCCCAATAAAAACTCTGGACAGAAGGCTTGGATGAGCTTCCTTGGCTGGAAGTATTCTGCATACTGTATGGTCACACATTTATGTGCCAGGACATAGAGTCTTAATTCCATGGGAAGAGCACAACAGAAAGTGCACATATGGAACTTCCAGACTCTGTCCTATGTATGCTTCTCTCTCTTAGGCTGTTTCTAACTTGGATTCTTTCATGGTAATAAAACTGTAGTATTGTAAGCAAGACACTTTCTGAGTTCTGTGAGTTATTCTACCAAGTTATCAAATCAGAGGGAGTAGTGGGAATGTTTGAATTTGTCATCAGCTGACCCGAAGTGAAAGGTACTTGAGGTTGCCCAAGCTTGTAGATGGTGCCTGGCATGACAGGACTCACAGACAATGATCACAGTCATGGTGCTGATGAAGGAAGTTCACAGTTACACATGCTGACAGGACAGCCTCTTCTTAACTGTGCCTGTAGCCAGACTTCTCTCGGGTCTTTGGTCTTTCAGCCATCTGGCTTGTTGGCTCCTGCCCTGCTGGTGCAATGTTACAAAGCTCCTTTTTTAGTGCTGCCAATAAATTCCCAAAGGGCATGCTACTCTACCATAAGCCTCAGCCTGAAGATCCTCAGCTCTAGCTCCATGGGAAAGCAAACCTAGCTCCCCCCAATTAAGGGCCTGGAGGTGCCCTACTCCAACAAGCCAGTCTCCTGCCAAAGGCACTTAGCTTTTCTTGCACTGTGGGCTAGGAACTTCTCCGACCTGTCTCCTGCTCTGGCTCTTGATACTGGGACCGCTGCTGCTCCTTCGGTGTCAAAAGCTATTGTTTGGATCCATGTGCAGGGATTTGGAGGTCCAAAGGATGTGAATCTCTCCTGACTCTTCTCTCTTGCTGATAATAAAATTGCCTTCCTGCTTCTGAGATAGCTCATTTTGTACGCAGAAGGATGGCAATGCCAAGGAACTCTCACAAGTGAATCCTATCAGTGTTTTCTCCCACGTTCTCTTACCCGGACCCTTAGAAAAAGGTCATTTGTGGGAGTTACAGAGCACAATGGCCACAAGAGTAAGGTGACCAGATTTTAACATTGGTAAAGTGGGACACCAGCGGGACACCATTGATAAAACTCAGATCCTGGTGAAATAGCCACATGGCAGCCAAAAACCATATACCCTAGCTTGTTATGCGTTCTTTTAAAAAATCAAGACTTATTTAAAATGCTGCAGGACACGGGAAAATTGTTAAAAATTGGGACTGTCCCACCAAAACCGGGACGTCTGGTCACCTTACCAAGAGCCACATTAAATAATTCACTGCACTGCAAGGACTGTGCCCTTAACTGCGAAGTCTGGCCTAATTCTGGGTAGCTGATGTCAGAAGTCACTGGAAGTAATGTTGGGATTTCGTAAATTAAATGCAACTTTGTAAAAGTCTCATACCTTGCAACTGAAACTATCTAAGAAGAACTCGATGGTGCTTGGCTACCACTACTGACCGCTCTGATTGAGAGGCCATGAAGGGCCTGGAGAGCAGGGGAGAAAAATGTATAACAAAATTCAAAACCACCCAACAGATCAAACTAATAGATACTGGTGGAACCCCAAAGGCTGTGACTCTTAGACACACTTCAGACTTGGAACTGAACCCATCGCCTCCAAGGATCATCTTCCAGCCAGGTAACAGACAAGTCTATAGCACTCCTAAGGAGCATATTCCTCAGAACAATTAACCAGATGAGACCAGAAAGGCAGCATTCACCCTAAAGCAAAGTTCAAAGGGCAAGAAGGGGCAGAAAAGGAGAATGGATACAGGGGGTTCAGGAAGGAAGTGGAGAGGGAGCATTACATAGAAGGAATTCTAAGTGACATTTCAAAACAAAGTGCGTACAATAAAAAACTAATATGCTCGGTAACCTTTCGCCCAAACCCAAATTAAAGCAATAGAGAAATTACAGCCATAAAACCTCAATGAAGCAGTTTGACCTTGTCATATGGGGGCATCATGAGTCAGAATCAACTCAATGACACCCAACCAAGAAGATTTGAACAATGATGTCATTGAAAACTTGCCTTATTTACACATGCAGAATGCCTTCCTCAGTTACTGAATTGACCTTTTCAAAAGTTATGTATACTTAATATTTAGTAAAATTGGGCCTATACTAGACCCAAAAGTAAATCCCAGCAAATTTCTATACTGAAGAGTATGAAAAATAAAATAAATTAATAAGCCACATAGTTTAACCAATCTGTTAGACCCTCAAAGTTTGACAGATTCTCTTAACTTGAAACAACCATGTTGAAGAGAAATACAGATGTTATTCCTAACTGGCTTCAAGCCATTTATCATCTCTGTAGATAATTCTAAGCATCCCTGATTTAATACCTCGGAATCTGTCAACTAGCGAAGAGGCGGAGTCTAGCCTGTCAATCAGGTCATAGCCAATGAGGCCTCTGTGTGGGCATGGCCTTCTCCCGAGATTCTGATGCCTATGAAAAGAATGAAGTTCAGGGAAAGTACTGCACTCACATTTCACATGGGCTCCAGCTCACCTTGTGCAGGTCTTTTTCAGAAGCCAAGTTATACGATCATGCTGTACACCAACCCTCACGTTAAAATCCAGAAAAGCAAGAGCCTAAAGCCATCACATGCTGATGACACGGAACAGTGCCTGGCTAGCTCCTTATAGCTGTCACGCCTGGCGTCTTCAAGGCTTGATTAGCAAGCAGCTGTCCAAGACCATGCATACTTGAAGCCCATGCAGAAGACAGTCTTGGGGTTCATTTAGCCTGTGATTGCAGAGAATCTAGATTCCATGGAAATTGAAAAATGTACTTCTCTCCTTTGGATCAAAGTTTTTCTTTAGACACTGATTAAAATCTTTCTTTAGGGGCGTCTCAGGGAGGAGATGGGCCATGGTGATCCCAGTTCTACCTTACGGGCCCGGCTGGACACGAGGATGTACACTGGTGCAGGTGGGAGTTGGAAGCACAGGGAATCCAGGACAGATGAGCTCCTCAGGACCAGTGGTGGGAGTGGCGATGCCGGGGTGGGGTGAAGTGTGAGAACCGATTACAGGGATCTGCGTGTGACCTCTCTGGGGAACGGATGGCGGGGGGAGGCGTCGGACAGTGTAGGATATGACAGAATAATAATGGTTTGTAGATTGTGGGAGGTTTGTGGGGTTGGGGGAGCGAGGGAGGGAAGTTGGTGGGGGGTCTGGTGCCAGGGGCTCAAGTGGAGGGCAGGTGTGCTTGATACGGTGGATGTATGTCCGGATTGTGGTGGTGGTTGTACGAGCCCCCAATGGAATGATTTAAGATAGGGAAGAAAAGTGGGGGAAAGGGAAAAAACAAAAACAAACATGTCTTTAGTCAGGCACCATCCAGCTTTTCTTATGTCAAAGGAGGCAATTGTTTGTGGAGGTGTGTGTGTGTGTGTGTGTGTGTGTGTGTGTGTGAATATATGAGTCACGCTGGTGTTAAGCTACTAACCATGAGGTCAGCAGTGTGAGCCCAGCAGCCAATCCACAGGAGGAAAATGAGGCTTTTTGCTCCCATAAAGATTTATAAACTGGGAATCACAATGGGCAGTCTACTCTATTCTATAGGGTTACTTTGAGTCAAAATTTATGTGACGGCAGTGAGTTTAAGTAATATATATACATATATTATATACATATATATTACTTATATATGTATATAAGTAATATATACACATATATTTTATCAAAAACTTCACAGGAAAATTCCATTATCTTTTACTATATTAAAAATGTGCTAAAATTTTAAATGCTTACCAAATGTGATCCGCTTCCACTCCCTTCCCCGTAGCCTGACATGGAATCATTTTAGAAGTTAACTATTTCATGGGGAAAAGGGGTCTCGTGAAAATATCCTAGTTCACCTATTCTCAGATCATCTCTCTCCTAACAAATTTTTCCCCTTTTTAGTCTCTGTCATGTAAATCTCAACTCATTTTGGGTACCTCATTTGGGGCTCAAAAAGGTGTTAATCTTATTGCAGAATAAAGGGAGTGTCAAATATGTCCACGGAAAATCCATTATCTTTTCATCCCATTTCTGCACAAACTTCTTGAAGCCCCTCATGTACTCTCCTCTATCTTACAGTGGGTTCCATCTGGGTGTGAGTAATTCTAGTAACAATAATAATTCAGCAAGTTTTCCTGGCGTTCCTCCTTTGTGCTCTTACTATTCTAGGGGCTGAGAAACACCTCAGGAGCCTGTAAGACACTCACTGATGGCAGATAATACCTAGGGGCCTGGAAGAACACTCTAGGGCCTGGCACTCTCCAGGGACAATAGGACCTGGCGTCCATGTTTCTCCACGTGGCCCAGGGAAGTTCGAGTCTTCCAGCTTTGCTCCCCGCTGAGACCTTCCCACCAGTATGAAATGCTACTCTCCTAAGAATCCAGCAAGTCATCGTTGGACCACCCACCATCTGATAGTATATGAGACTGTACAATTCAAACCTGCTTGTTTTTCAAGAGAAAGTAAAGTACATCTTGAGTTGATATTGCTACATCTGATCCAAAGTCAAGACCATAGTCACAAGGAGATAGAGCTTCATATCCACAGGATGTTCATAATGTAAACAAAGAGGTATGAGAAGTGTTGACAGTGGTGTAGAGAAAGTGGAACCTTTAGGCCTTGCAGGTGAGAATGTAAAATGGTGCACCGACTGTGGGAAGCTCAGATTGTGATCCGAGGATTGTAAATAATAAAATCCAAATCTCAAGGAAGAAACGGTATCACAAGTTAAATTGTGAGCTGTGGGGTGCAGAGAATGGGAAGAGAGTGTATACGGATGAATCCTTTCTTCTCTATATTAAGAAGCCCGGCAGGCTGGGTTTCTGGAGTGGAGGGAGGCCTTGACCCTTGTGAATTGAAGATGAGTCCCAATCACAGTCTCATAATTAATATTGTCCCCATCTATATCCTCCCATATAACTGCTACCTTAAAGTTACCTCTTGCAAGTAGTTGGCTGATTGCTACACCCGGCAGCTTTAACTATAGAGGCAGATAGATGCTATTGCCCTCTGGCTCTGAAGACAGCCACTCCCCCTTACCTGCTCCTCCGATGTACTCGGAGATTTTTAGGATTAAGGTAGCTCATTTGGTGTTACCTGTAATTAGCGGGAATTGCACACCCACCACCACCACCACCACTCCCGCCAGGTGTATATAAACTTTGGTTGGAAATCAATTCTCTCTCTGCACGGCCCTGGCTCCTGAGGTCATGGCCGTCCTGGAGGTGAGCAGTTGCATGCTTTATCCTGTCTGATGTCTCTTGAATTTTACCCCTCAATTACACAACCGCCCCTTGGACCCATTCGATTGTGGGGCTGGTATCCTACAGTGAACACCTGATTTACAGACGGCTGTGGATGACCGCGGGCGCCCACAATCCATTGTCAGGGTCACACACGGATTCCAGCGCCGGTGTTCGTAGGTGAGGCATGTGGATAGCCTCGTTATCAAAGAGCTTTGTACAGGTGATTGCGGTAGATGAAGCTAGGGTAAGGCGCACTATCTTATCGTTTGATCTCCCTTTTGACCCACTTTAAAGTTGTTTCAGCTTAAAACAAAGTGAAGGAGAAATACACATGGATGGGTTAAGCCTCTGGTGAATCCCCTGTGATCATAGACTAAGAACGTGAACGGTGTGGCTGTCTTATCATGTAGAATACATTGGGAAGTGATTACTGAAGACGCGATAAGGCTAAAAATTAACACTATCATTCGATTTCCCTTTTGGAACATTTTAAACTTGTTCTAGTTTTTAATATTTTTCTGCTTTCTTTTCCATTGAGATTTTTATCTGTTTTGCTGAGTTATAGCTGTTAGTTTTTTGGGATATATATATGATCCAGGATAGGTAAATCTATAGAGACACTCACTGAATTAATGGTCCTTTGGGAGTATGACTGGGAGGTTGAGGAGGAAATGGGAAGATATCCTACAGATGAGTCTGAGAATGAAGAAAATGTTCTAAAATTGATTGTGGTGATGATAGTACAACTCTTTTTTATTTTTTAACATTTTATTAGGGGCTCATCTCATACAACTCTTATCACAGTCCATACATATACATACATCAATTATATAAGGCACATCTGTACATTCTTTGCCCTCATCATTTTCAAAGCATTTGATCTCCACTTAAGCCCTTTGCATCAGGTTCTCTTTTTTTTCCCCTCCCTTCCCGGTTCCCCCCTCCCTCCTCCCTCATGAGCCCTTGAATTTATAGATTGTTATTTTGTCATATCTTGCCCTATCCGGCGTCTCCCTTCACCCCCTTCTCTGCTGTCTGGATAGTACAACTCTTATTTGATGTCATTGACCTCTTGAATTGTATGATATGTGAATTATATGCCAATGAAACTGTTATTGCCATTTTTATTATATACCAATTGAAATTTATATGCCAATTGGTATATAAAATTCTAGGCCAATGAAACATTTAACAACCACAATAACAACGCATGGTCACACACACAAACTGGTACACAAATATTCATAGCAATATTGTTTATGACCTAAAAATAAGAACAAACCCAGTGTCCATCATCTGATGAATGGATAAACAACATGTGATATATTGGTACAGAAGGTTATTATTCATGAAAAATAATAAAGACATGATACATGCTACAACATGGATGAGCCTTGAAAATATGCTAAGTAGAGGAAGCCAGACACAAAAGACCATCTGTTGGTATAGAACATGAGATAGTTAGTTTATTGTGCCAGCCTGGCCGATAAACACAAGTGGGATTAGTTGAAGGCGAAGAGATAAATGGCTCAGCGAGCCTCACCTTTCTTGTCTCTCGCTCTTTGATCATCGGACCAGTGTGTGGCTGTCTTGCTTGTTCTGTGCCTCAATTTGCAAGCTACGCTACCTGTGGAACACCTAACCTATGGGCTGTGTCACTGTAATTTGAGGTTCCTTTAAGACCCGCCTCGCTAGAGAATTGGAATGTACATCTCTGGAGTTGGGGATTGACTGTTGGTGACCTGGCTGACGGTTGGTAACCTGCCTTGCTGTTTGCTGCCTGTGCCAGGATAGCCTAAATCTCTCTACAGAGGACTTGAAGGACTGCCAGTGTCTCACAACTCTCTCTTGGGAGTGAGTTGCACTGAGCCATTTGTACTGCTTTATAAATTAACTGTTCATTTCCTGTGTTATACATCTATCTAGCTTTATAAATATAAATATATCATTATTAGCAATCTGGTTTTGTCTTTCTAGAGAACCCTGTCTAACCCAGAACAGGAAAATGCATAGAAAGAGAAAACAGATCCATGGTTTTCAGGGACTGGGGGAAGGTAGGGGTGACTGCTTAGTGGGGATTGATGACGAGAACTAGACCGAGGTGAGAGTTGCTGACATGGATAGAATTGCATTCTTTGAAAAGATACGGGGCCTGTGACTTTGCTTGGTAATAGGTGGGTCCTAATCCCCTCTGAAGGTTCCCTGGTGGCTCAGTGATTAAAGTGCTCAACTGCAAACTGACTACAAGGTGGGCTGTTCAAACCCACTGCCTGATCTGCGGGAGAAAGAGGCGGCAGTAAGCTTCTGCCAAGATAGCAGCCTCGGAAACCCCGCTGGACAACTCGGATCGCGATGAGTTGACATCAGTTTGAAGGCAATGGGTTTGGTTTGGGGGTTTAATCCCATCTGAGTGGAGTCCACAAAGAGGAAGACAGGGGAGGGAGGGAGGGAGAAGAGTGGTCATGTGACTATGGAGGGCAGATGTCGCCAGTGAAGGCATGCCCAGGGTGTCAGGCAGCCACCAGAAACCAGGAGACCAGCATGCGCGATCTCAGAGCAATGAACATGACCTATATGCTGCCTTGGACACCACTTCCCCAAGTGCACATTTCTGTTCTTCCCGGCTCTTCCTGTCGTGGTACTTTGTAACAGCCCTAGGAAAGTAAGGGGCGAGACATTGTGGATATACTTTGTAACAGCAAGGCGCACCTTGTAAAATAGTTACAGTGGTAAATGTTATGTTATAGGCATTTTGCCACAATAATAACAATCAGGGCCATGGGATTTTAATTTAATCTCTTCAAGCTGAACATCTGAATTTCCTTTCTTCCATGCTAATACTAGGTCTTAGCAATACTGGGAATGACAAAATTAGAATATCATGCAATTACTCATTTGCTTTATCCCACATTACAAGTAAATGCTTTTTAAATGTTAGTTCCCATCCGTGGTCTGAACCCTCCCCCTTGTAAAGGGCAAATAATTCTTCCCCATAATTTTCCCTTCTGTAATTTGCAGAGGGTAGACAGATCTTCTCAGCTTTAACTTCCTAAGAGGCCTGTGGTTATGAGTTCTTAGTAATTTCCGGAAAGGGTCTGTCCAGACACAAGCTATGCAAAGGATGTCCTGGCAGACAGCAACGGGGGTCAGTTCTGGACCCCGGAAACGAGGAGGCCCTTTTTTCTGGGTGTGGGGTAGCAGTGAAGACCAATGAGCCAACAGACAGTAAAAATCCACTCTCACTAGGAGCCCCTGGGAGATGCCAAAGGTTAATGCACTTGGCTGTTACCTGAAAAGTTGGAGATTTGTGTCCACTCAAAGTGGCCTTTTTCCACCAGGAAAAAGGCCTGGTGGTCTACTTAAAAAATGAAAATAAAAAGCCACTGAACACCCATAGTTCTCCTCTGACACACGTGGGCTAGCTATGAGTCAGCACTGACTCAGTGGCAACTGCTTTAGGATAATTGCTTCCACAACGGGGGTGCATGAGATGATGATATGCCTGGGGAGCATTCGGGAGGGGCAGATGGGCCAACCTAGGCAGTGGTGCAGGCATGAGTGACACTGGGAGTGATTGGGAGCTGATTGACTGGACGGCAGTGAGAGCTCTGAGAAGCGCCCATGTGAATGAACAAGCGCCATTGCCATGAGACCGGAAGACCTGGATGGTGCCCGCCAACCACCACTGAACACTTTTATCCCTATACCAGAACCTGATCCAAAGGGGGCAAGCACAGAGCAAGATCTCAAATTCTCATGGAACCCACGCTTTCTGGAGATGCCGAGGCTGACCGAACCCCAAAACAATCGCCCTGAGATCATCTTTAAGGCTTAAACCAAAAATACCTCCTGAAGTCTTCTGAAAACCATTGTTACGATCTGATAACCAGTAAAGCTCGAGCTCTGGGTACTGTGCTCTTTGAAGAACCGTGGCTGTGGGATCCAAGTGCCGGCAGCCACTCAAAATGTCAGCCAGGAGCCTTAGAGGTAGCCCCGAAGTCTTCGTAAGACCCTTGTTGCCATGCTAGAAACCATCACTCAGCTGAACTAGGAGAGAGAACATACCATACGGTGTTGTGCGGGTGGTCGGTACCCAAGAGGAGAAGGTTACAGTTTCTAACCACAGCGCTGGGCGAAATGCACTGCGCCAGGACCTTTGTGCGAATCATCTCGCACGACCACCCGGAGAGCCCGCCTAGGCAGGCGTTCCATCTCCATGCTCTAGAAACTGCGTTCCGCAAGGCCAGGGCATGGTCCTGCGTGTGCTGGGCAGGGCAGGGATGCAAAGCTCAGGGCAGCACGGCACCCAAACAGGAGCTCCTTCCCTGTGACCTCGCTCTCTTTCCCAACGAGTCACCTCGGGTTGTCCTTGCGTATCCGTGGGAGGCACCTACTCGATGGGTGGTCCAGGTGTTCAAGTACCACCGACATTTGACATGTCCCCCCTCTTGGCTCGGCCAGATTGTGTGGTCAGGGGCCAACAAGGCAATTCTGGTGCCTAAGGGCCCCAGGACACCAATCCTAAACACCGCTCAGCCCCGTGCCGCCTTCACCACGTTGCTGCGTTTGAGCCCATCATTGCAGGCCCTGTGCCCATCCGTCTCGGGGAGGGCCTTCCTCTTTCCACGGCCCCTCTACTTTACCAAGCAGGGAGGCCTTTCCAGACGGTTTCCAGGATACGAGAAAGCGTCTCCACAGCCTCACTTTGGAGGTGCATTCCTGGCTGCGCTTCCGCCAAGAGACTTGTTGGGCGTCCTGGCAGTCCGTGCCGTTGTCCACATTCTTTGCTAATACCGTGCTACGAAAGCATCCGTTCTCCAGTCTTCCTGACGCATTATCCAGTTCTCCCGGGCATGCGAGGCGACGTTGGCTTGGGCCAGGGGCGCCTGTGTCCACAAAGTGACACAGTGGCGGCAGACTTGCCCAGTGTGACACGCTGTTTGTTTTCTTGACGGCTGCTTCCCTGAGTGCGGATGACGGGTCCCAATAAAAGGAAATCCTGTCCGCGGCGCTATTTTTTCCCTGTATCACGACAGCGTACAGTCTTGGTTTCTTCATCTTGAGCTGTCATCCACACTGAAGGCGGCAGCCCTTGATCTTCACCAGCAAGTGCCTCAGGTCCTCCTCACGTTCAGCACGCGAGGTGGTGACATTGCGTATCGCAGGTTGTTGGTGAAACTAACTCGGTCCCGACGCCACGTGCGTCTTCGTAAAGCCTAGTTTCTTGGGTTACTTGCTCAGCACACAGACTGAAGGAGTAGGGTGAAGAGACACAAGTGTTCGAACAAGTGCTTCTAGGCCTACGTGCCGTTCCACGTGAGCACAGCGGGCTCTTCCTGAATTCCCGTTTTCTGCAACGTGATCCACAGTCTGCTCAGTGAAATGCTTCCCACACTCAATGAGACGCAAGTCAACATCTTTCTGGTGTAAGGTCTCTTTCTTGCCGAGGGCACCCGGGAAGACTGCCTTCACCTCCTTCCGTTTTGCTCAGATTCCACCCAGCTTTCCATCCAAGTGCCAATATGTTCATTGGTGCACACATTCTTCTCTCGCTTTAGAGTCTGGGGCCAAGTCTTTACTCACCTCTGGAACCACAGGTGTTGAAGAGGGGTGGCCCGGAAGGCTGGCCCGCCTTCTGTAAGGCCCACGTCCTTCCAGTGAGAGGCAGGAATGCCCACTCAGGTGGAGAGTGGGGTGGACAGGAGGGTTAGGTGAGATTACATCTAAGGAGACTCTCCCAGAATACCCAGCACATAGCAAACGCAAACCAAGAATAAGCCCCCCCATAAATGGCATCGCTTATGACGACTACTGTTAGGTTGTCCCATAATGTTGTCAAGAACCCTTGTGGCACAGTGAGCTAGGCATTGGACTGCTAACCGCAAGGTCAGTGGTTCAAGCCCAGCAGCCACTCCATCGGAGGGAGAGAAAGCTGTGTGCTATCATCAAGATTTAGTCTTGTGCACCCCATGGAGCACTTCTACTCTGCCCTACGGGGTCACGGAGAGACAGCGTGGACTCGGCAGCAGTGCAGGACAGTGCCGTGTGCTCCACCGGGTTATCGCTAACAGCCAACCGAACGGAAGAACCAGTGAGTGCGTGAATGAAGGGTCTTCATTCCTGTTTGTAGGCCAGCCTTTGGCCCAGGGCAAGAGTGACCTTTCCCAGGCTGTGTCTTCTGGCCTGGGAATGGTTAAAGGGGCCTCTCTTTGCAATGTGCCCTTCTCGTTTCGCCATGCTTTTCTCCCCGAGATGGCAGTCGACACCGCGCACAGGCCTCCTCTAGAAGCCTTCTCCTGTTCTGGGCCAGGTTTCCTTCAGGTATGCTTGAAGACGAGAGGCCCAAGAGGATGGCTTTTTGACTTCTTGGTGGCCGTCTCCTCTCTGGGGGTCCAGGGGCTGAAGAGGCATCAAAACACAGTCAGAACCAGGCTCGAACATGGGACCAGTGGTGAGCATAGCACAGGACCCTTCTGCTGTGCTCAGGGTTGCTATGGGTCGGAACCAGCTCAATGGCACCTAACCACAATTGCTGAGTGAAGTCAGTCAATCACAAAGGGACAGATGCTTATGAACCCACTGCTCTTAAAAAAAAAAATCAACATCAATAAAATGATTTTTAAAAAATCAAGATAGAGGTTTTCACATTAAAAAAATAAAACAAAACTCACAAAACCTATGGGGTTCTTGGCCACACGGGTGGTCACACGAGTCAGCATCAGCCCCCCTGGTTGAGCTGGCCGAAAGCCCCACCAGGTCCTCTTTGTAACGCGCTTCCCTCGTGCTCAGCTCAGGACGGAGAGTCAATAAGCGGTGGGCACTGTTGTCCTATTCGAGACCGGGATGACTCTGGGTCATATTTTAAGTCCATTGAGTGAGTCAGTGAGTGAGTGAGTGAGTGAGAAAGTGAGTCAGTGAGTGAGTCAGTGAGTGAGTGAGTGAGTCAGTGAGAGAGTGAGTCAGTGAGTGAGTCAGTGAGTGAGTGAATCAGTGAGTGAGTCAGTGAGTAAGTCAGTGAGTAAGTCAGTGAGTGAGTGAGTGAGACAGTGAGAGAGTGAGTCAGTGAGTGAGTCAGTGAGTAAGTCAGTGAGTGAGTCAGTGAGTGAGTGTGAGTGAGTGAGTCAGTAAGTCAGTGAGTGAGTGTGAGTGACTGAGTGAGTGAGTCAGTGAGTAAGTTAGTGAGTGAGTGACTGAGTGAGTTAATCAGTGAGTGAGTGAGTGTGAGTGAGTGACTGAGTGAGTGAGTGAGTGAGTGAGTGAGTCAGTGAGTGAGTGAGTCAGTGAGTGAGTGAGTGAGTGAATCAGTCAGTGAGTGAGTGAGTGACTGAGTGAGTGAGTTAATCAGTGAGTGAGTGAGTGAGTGAGTGAGTTAATCAGTGATTGATTGAGTGAGTGAGTGAGTAAGTGAGTGAGTGAGTCAGTGAGTGAGTGTGAGTGAGTGAGTGAGTCAGTGAGTGTGTGTGAGTGAGTGACTGAGTGAGTGAGTTAATCAGTGAGTGAGTGAGTGACTGAGTTAATCAGTGAGTGAGTGAGTCAGTGAGTGAGTCAGTGAGTGAGTGAGTCAGTGAGAGAGTGAGTCAGTGAGTGAGTCAGTGAGTGAGTGTGAGTGAGTGTGAGTGAGTGAGTCAGTGAGTGAGTGAGTCAGTGAGTGAGTGTGAGTGACTGAGTGAGTGAGTTAATCAGTGAGTGACTGACTGAGTTAATCAGTGAGTGAGTGAGTCAGTGAGTGAGTGTGAGTGAGTGACTGAGTGAGTGAGTGAGTCAGTCAGTCAGTGAGTGAGTGACTGAGTGAGTGAGTTAATCAGTGAGTGACTGAGTGAGTGAGTGACTGACTGAGTGAGTGAGTTAATCAGTGAGTGAGTGAGTGAGTGAGTGAGTGAGTGAGTGAGTCAGTGAGTCAGTGAGTCAGTGAGTCAGTGAGTGAGTCGAGGTATCCAGAAACGTGGGGACCCAAGGACAAGGCTCCCCCTCATGCTTGCTTTTCCCTCCGCCTGGGAAAAACCACAGTGCAGTCCCTTCCCAACTCTGGGAACAGACAGTGTGTCGTGGCCGGCCATGGGCCGCCCTGTTCCTTTTCCGCTGTTGTCATTCGGTGCACTTGGAGTCTAGTGCTGGCGCAGAGCCGTCCAAGGACCATGGGCTGCCAAAAGAACTAACAAGTCTGTCCTGGACGAAGGACAGTCAGAGTGCTCCTGAGAGGGAAAGATGGTGAGACGCTGTCTCACGTTACTTTGGACGTGTCGGGAGAGACCCATCCCTGGAGCGGGACATCGTGCTTGGCAAAGGGCAGTGAGGAAAAAAGGAAGGCCCTGGCTCGATGAATGGACACGGTGGCTGCAACGACGGCTCAAGCCTAAGAACACTCGTGAGGCTGGCCCAGGGGCAGGTGCCTTCTGACCACACAACAGCAAAACAGTGTTGCCATCCTTCCGTCCTTACCTCCCGCAGGAATTTCTGTAGACATCTTCTGATTCTTCTCAAGGCTTTAAAGGATGAAGGAAGGGACTGTACAATCTAGGTTGATTTCTTATCCATTCCTTTTGCACCTGTAGGGATTTAGAAAAAAAAATTTTTTTAGCGAAGACAGGGTCCAAGATGGGTTCAAAAATTCAGGAATGTTTTCAGCCTGTCACTGGACTCCTGAAAGGTACAGGGAAGGAGAGGTTTTACAAACCCACCAATAACCCTGGCTAGGACTCGCCACCTTGCCTACCAGACAAAAAGACCATTTCCCATTTTGTTCCGTTCGGAAGGGGAAATAGGTGGAGGCTTGAGCCCACCCTGAGGGGGCCTTGGAAGAAATGCCTGGTGGTCGACTTCTGAAAAATCAACAACTGGAACTCTCTGGACCACGGCTGTACAGGCACACGCTGCCTGGCCACGAGCCGGGGTCTATTCAACAGCGACTGGCTTGTTTTCTTTTCTTCTTCGCGTTCTAACTCATGGCCTGTGAAACCCGATCAAATGTTCTCTTCATGTGGACAGCTCTCTAGACCAGTGGTTCTCAACCGGTGGGTCGTGACCCCTTTGGGGGTCGAATGACCCTTTCACAGGGGTGGCCCGATTCATAACAGTAGCAAAATGACAGTGATGAAGTAGCAACGAAAATAATTTTATCATGGGGGGTGGTAACCACAATGTGAGGAACTGTATTAAAGGGTCATGGGATTAAGAAGGTGGAGAACCACTGTTCTAGACCATAGATCCCCAAACTTACATGGCCTACCGCCCCTTTTTCAGGAAAAAAAAAAGACTCAGTGCCCCTTGGCAATTAAGGACTTTTATACTATAGCTAGCTGACATCCAAGATAAAGCCTAGGTATCTGCTCCTGTAGTCACCCTCAGGCCGGCCGAGCGCAGACACCTGCTCTCACACCTTGACCTAGAGGCTTCTTGACCTCTAAGAGTGGGTCTCTGCCCAGTTCTCATCTGGGCTTTACATGAACCGTCCTCGGTTTCTGTATTGGGAATTTGTAAGCTGTCCCCAGGTGGAGTTGCCCCCCCCCACCCCGCCCCGTCTTTGACCTTGAACACACCTTAACAGACATTCTGGCTCTGCAGGGGCTTCCTTTGCCTTTCCAGTCAACGTATTCATCCGTGAAAGTCGATGGGGGCACGTATCTGTGGCTTATTTTCTTTTGCTCTGTGGCCTTCTGATTGATCTTCTCTACCTCTCTGAGGAGAGAAACCGCACACACATACACACACACACACACACACACACACAGAGAAAAGATGAGACAAATCAGTGTGATCTCAGGTGGGCTCCCCTCGCCACATCTTTCCATGCTGTTGTTACCTGCCTCCTGGCGCCCCCTATGTGTGCATAGCAGAACTGCTCTGGCTCAAGGCTGTGACCTGTTGGAAACAGATTTCCAGGCCTTTCTTCTAAGGCACCTCTGGGTAGCTTTGAACTGCCAATCTTCCCACTAGCAGTCAAGCCCTGAACAGTCAGTGCCACCCAGGGCCCCCCTTCATAGCTCCAGGGAGGCAAATATTTACAAATTCCTTCATGACAGCTGTCAAAAGCAATCAGCCGACGCAGAGAGCTGAATGAATGCACAGCAGTGGCGCAGTCACTGGGCCCTGCTGAGCACCTGCCAGGTGTCCCACCGGCCTCGGCACACAGAAAGGAGTCAGACAGAGTTCCTGAATTCAAGAGCTGTGCAGGCTGCGCCCAGCCCACGAGTGTCAGGCACACGGACAGCCCCTCCTCGCCCTTTCGTGCTGTGTAGATGTGCCCTCCCTTTGAAGGGCTGGACCAACCGCGACTCACAGCCAATGCTGCATCCCCCTCGCCTCTGCTTGCTGCCCCTGCAGCTTCAAAATCCTGGAAATGGCTTCAAGCTTTTTCTTGCACAAAAGTAAGGCTAACTAAGGACTGTGTGCTCTTGTTCTGACCAATTTATAAGCTCTAAAAGATGCTGTTAGGAATGGCTCTCATCATTCATACTCCAGGGAATGCCCGCACACTTGAAGTAGGGGGCGAGTTGAGGGATTCCGCGTTCTGGGGGAAAGCTGAAGCGCGAGCTTCAAATGTGAGCTGAATTCAAGTTCAATACTTCCATTTGCTGGGTGGCCTTGGGCAGTTATTTAGCTCAGAGAGCCTAGGGTTGGGGTGAGGGCTGAGTTACCACAGCTTATGGACACAGAACGGTGCCTGGTATATAGTAGATGTTCAGTAAATGTCAACTGCCGCTGCTATGAGAGAAAGAGGTTTCAGTGGAGTGTGTTCACAGACAGTCTGGAGACTCCATGGGAATGCAGAGCTGGGGGTCAAGGAAAGACCTCCGGAAGAGGAAATATGCCAGCTGGCTTCGGGTGCGTCCTTCAAGACGAGGCAGGCGGCAAGCATTCAGAAGAGCAATGAGCATGTGTGCAAGTAGCTCGAGATGCTAGCACATCCTTCCATCAGACACCTCTCAGCCACTGCCAAAAGGAGACTGGTGTTTGAACACCAGCACGGACGTGGCTTAAACCCATGGTCATGCCTCCAAGGGGTATCCTTTCCCAGTGCAAAGGAAAAAATGCACGGATGCAATATTCTCCTCTGCTGCTATGGCTTTTTCAAGTCTTCTTCCCCGCTGAAGAATAGATGCATATGTAAATTATGTGAAAGTACCACGATGGCCCAAAGAACACGCAGATCTGTCTTGGAAGAAGTACAGCCGGAATGCTCCTTAGAATCAGGGATGGTAACACTCCGTTTCCTGTACTTTGGACATGTTATCAGAAGAGACCAGAACATCACGGCAAAGAAGGCCATGCTTGGTAAAGTGGAACATTCCCTGCCATGGCATCAGTGCCGACTCCCGGCAACCTGACCCTCCAGGAGGGGGGAGAACCAGCCCTGCGAGTTTCCAAGCCTGTAACTCTTTACAGGAGTAGGAAACCCCGTTTCTCCCACAGAGCAGCTGGTGGCTTTGAACTGCTGACTTAACAACCCTCTGGAGTGCTTAACATGCCCACCTTCATCCTACCTTCTGTGGCACTCCCATTGCAGCAGGCACCCCTGCACGCCCTCTGCGGTGCTCCAAGCTGCCTTGGGCCACACCATCATGGCTTCATGTGAGATCACCCAGTACAACACCATCCTCCCCGGTCCACAACCACCCAACCAGCATCCCCTGCGACGACCATCCAACTTGCCCTCCAAATAACAGAATCCTGGTTCACTAGGAAAAGAGCGAAGCCACAGGAGGATAAAGCGGTCGGCCAGTCCCATAGTGCAGTTAGCTGCAGGCAGTTTGAAGAAGCATTCCTGCGAGTCTCCCATAAAGAGCCCAGTGCGCTTGGACTCCTTGGAAAATGGCACCTGGCTCCTCTAAAACAATGCAGCACAAACAGCAACCAGCCCCAACAACCTCAATAAAAAAACAAGAGAGACAAAAGGCAATGGCAGAAGATGTCCTGAACCTAACAACGTGCATAAAGGAAGCAGACACTGATCTGCCACAGAAAGAAATTTTCAGAATGCTAAGGGCATGCAACAGAACAGCAAGGGGAACAGCAACGAAGTCCCCAGGGACCACCAAAAATAGACTTTGGGGCCAGGGTGTGGCACCCCATCAGACTTGACCAGAAAACACTCAACAGACAGACCTTGAACTATTTACAGGCTTTTCTCTTTTTTTGTCCTTGGTTTGTTGTTGTTGTTTTCTTTTGTTACTTTGTTTTGCTCTGTCTCATTTTGTGTGCTTTTTATGATCTCTGCAGGTCTATCTAGATAAGATAGGCGGGATAAGCATTCTGGAGAAAACAATGTGAGCACAGTTCTGGGTGGAGGGCATGGCAAAGGAGGAGGCAGGGGAAAGAAAGTGGATGTTAACAACCCCAGGGACAATGGAACAACAAGTGACCTAGAATCAATGACGAGGAGGGTATAGGAGACCTGGTAAGGCTTGATCAAGGTCAATGAAACCGAGAGGAATTACTGAAACCCAAATGAAGGCTGAACATGATAGTGGGACAAGAGGAAAGTAAAAGGAGCAAAGAACTAGGAGGCAAAGGACCTTTATAGAGGTCTAAATACAGGCATGTACATATGTAAATATATTTTATATGACCATGGGGAAATAGATCTATGTGCATATATTTATAGGTTTAGTATTAAGGTAGCAGATGGACATTGGGCTTCTTTCTACTCAAGTACTCCCCCAATACAAGAACACTTTGTTCTATTAAACTGGCATTCTATGATGCTCACCTTCCCAATATGATTGCTGAAGACAAAATGGGCATATAAGCAAATGTGGTGAAGAAAGCTGATGGTGCCCAGCTATCAAAAGATATAACATCTGGGGTCTTAAAGGCTGAAAGATAAACAAGCGGCCATCTAGCTGAGAAGCAACAAAGCCCACATGGAAAAAGCACACCAGCCTGTGTAATCATGTGTTCAAGGGATCAGGTATCAGGCATCAAAGAACAAAAAAACTATATCATTGTGAATGAGTGGGAGTGCGCAGTGGAGACCCAAAGCCCATCTGTAGGCAACTGGACATCCCCTTACAGAAGGGCCAAAGGGAGGCGATGAGCCAGTCAGGCTGCAGTGTAGCAATGATGAAATATATAACTTTCCTCTAGTTCTTTAATGCTACCCCCACCCCCACTATCATGATCCCAATTCTACCTTACAAACCCGGATAGACCAGAGGATGTACATGGGTAAAAATAAGAGCTGGAAACACTGGGAATCCAGGACAGATAAACCCCTCAGGACCAATAATGAGAGTGGAGATACCAGGAGGGTAAGGAGAAGGTGGGGGAGAAAGAGAGAACCATTCACAATGTTCTACATATAACCCCTTCCCTGGGGGACGGACAACAGAAAAGCCGGTGAAGGGAGACACAGGACAGTATGAGACATGGTAAATAATATTAATTTATAAATTATTAAGGATTCGTGAGGGAGGGAGGGGAAGAAAACGAGGAGCTGATACCAAGGGCTCAAGTAGGAAGAAAATGTTTTGAGAATGATGATGACAACAAATGTACAAATGTGCTTGACACAATGGATGTAAGTATGGACTGTGATAAGAGTTGTACGGGCCCCCAATAAAATGATTTATAAAAAGAAAGAAAGAAAATAGAATAAAGTAAGAATAGTATAAGAAAAAAATCTCTAGTTGCAGGAGAGGGGCTGTGTGCTCCGGTAATGATTTACAGCCTGGGGAACTCAGAGGAGGGTCCCTGTGCAAGTGGGAATCAACTTGAGGGCAGTGAGTTTGCTTTTCAAAACATCTCTAGTTGCTTCTCTGTTCATTTCCAATTTTTTTGTTTTTGTTGCCCATGTAACATTTAGGGGAGTGTTTTCTTTTTAATTAAATGATCATTTTATTGGGGCCCTTACAACTCATAACAATCCATACATCAATTGTGTCAAGCATATTTGTACATATGTTGTCGACATTCTTTTCTAGACATTTACTTTCTATTGAGCCCTTGGTATCAGCAACTCTTCTACTCCCCTGGTGACCCCCTGGTAAATTATTTTCCTATCTTACACTCGCCGCTGTCTCCCTTCCCCCATGGTTTCTGCTCAACCCCCTGGATGATCATCATGATCGTCTCCCCCTTCCTCCCCTCCTTTCCCCCTCTTCTGGTATCCCTATTCCCATTCCTGTTCCTGGATTCCCTGTGTCGTGAGCCCTTATCTCTTATCTGTACCTGTGCACATGCTCCAGTCTAGTCTAAAGTGAGAGGCAGCACAGGGTCATGATAGTGGGGGAGGGAGGGGGGAGGATGAGATTTTAAACAATTATTATTGCTAGGGTTGTTTGGAGCTTGGTTTGGTTTTTTAAATGACCCGATCTCTGTATTGTGGCGTTTACATCTTGACCAGAAGATGGCTGGCTGCTTGCGCTGCAAAGAGTTGCAGGGCGAGGTGCCCGACTGGAAAGGGCTCTGATGTCGGCCAGGCAACGCCGAAACCATCACGCTGCCTCGGAGCCCCGTACCCACCTTAAGTAGTGGCTTCGCTGCGCCTTCAGGTACTGGTCGAAGAAGTTCCATTCCTTCCCGTGGAGCCAGTTCAGCTTGGTAAGGTTGTCCTTTCGCTTCTTCATGTTCTTCCGGGCCTGGGCCATGACGTCAGCATACGTCGGGGTGAGATCCGTGCACCTCGCAGTCAAGGGAAAGCTCGCTGACAGTGCCGCCCCTGTGCATTGTGGACAGAGCGTGCTCGGGTGCTGCGGGCGTGAGGAGAGGCATGGGGCATCGGGAACTGCCCCGTGCTTCTGGGGGAACGATGGAAATCTGACGGGAAATGCCGCCTGCTGCTTGGGAAAGGAAGGCGCTTCCCCGCCATTGCACAAAGTCTGCTCTCCATCTCCTAAAGGAGAGCTGCCCCACAGGTTTCCTAGGCGGGTCAGGTCCGCAGGTCTTTCTGGCACCAAGTGGCTGGCTGGATTCGAACTACCAACTTTCCCGTTAGCAACCACAGGCTTAACGGTATCTGCGGCCGTGGCTCCTTGGGGGAAAGGGCTTGGCAATACGTTTGACTGTCATCTGCATTTCTCTGTGACCACAGGGGTGGGCAGGAGGGCGCTGGGACTTCTCCTTCAGGTTCAAGGCCTTTCCTGTGTTATATGTCAGCAGAGTCTCCCTCCCACCTCCCAAGGCTCTCTGACTTCCGCTAGGATCGCAGACTGGTCAGGAGTGAGGAACTCTGACAAGGCTGATGTCATCCTCGTCTATAAATAGGGATGGGAACATGGAGCTTATCTGGTGTTTTAAGGAGCCCTGGTGGTTAAAGCACTCCGCTGCTGACCCCAAGGTCGGGAGGTGCGCTCACCAGCTGTTCTATGGGAGAAAGCGGAGGCGTTCTGCTCCCATGAGGACGGACAGTCTTAGGAATCCTAAGGAGCAGTTCTACACTGTCCTACATGGTCACTCTGAGTCAGAATGGACTTGATGGAAGTAGATCGGGTTTGAGTTTGGAGTATAATGTTAATAAAACTGATTTAAAAAAATTTTTTGTACCAAACTTAAAAAAACCAAACGAACTGCCATCGAGTCGATGCCGACTCACAGGGACCTCATAGGACAGGGTAGAGCTGCCCCTGTGGGTTTCTGAGACTGTCGCTCTTTACGGGAGCAGAGAGCCTCGTCTGTTTCCCTCAGAGCAGCGGGTGGTTTTGAACTGCTCGCCTTGTGGTAAGCAGCCCAACACAGAACAACGACATCACCAGGGCTTCTAGTGATACCAGCTGTGAGCTGGCACACGCTTTAGAACCCCTAAGCTCTCGTCACCTCATTATGAGTTTAGCATAACGATCCTTACTTAGGAAAACCCCTTCACACTGCTGCTGAGGCTGAGTCGGTTCCGACTCATTAACAGCCCTATAGAACTTAATGGCCCTAGGGTTTCCCGAACTGTACCTCTTCACAAGAGTGCTTCGGAGTGTGGGCAGGATGCTGAGTCCAAACTGCTGGCCTCACGGACAGCGATCTGATGCTTAACACACTGTGCCACCAGGACTCCATCCTTCCTTTCAGGACGAGTCGATATAGCTAGGGGGTCCGGGTTAACCCACGGCATTGGGTCACGAGGCCAGAAGGTTGCTGACGTGGGATTCAAACCCAGCCCCGTCTGTTCCCCCACCCGGCTTCGTTAGTGACATACACCGTCTGAGAGAAGAGGAGGTTGAGGTGCAGGAAAGCATTCTGCAGACCATAAGGTGCAAAGAAATGCCCAAGCCTCGCCTCTTGCCACCCAGTCAAGGGCAACTCATAATGACCCCATAGGACAGGGCAGAACTGTCCCCCTGTGTTTCCAAGACTGTCACTCTTTCTGGGAGTAGAAAGCCCGGTCTTACTCCTGCAGAGGCTGGTGGTTTCCAGCTGCTGACCTTGCACTTAGCCGCCCAGTGCATAACCCCTGCACCACGGGTTCTCATAAGAAATGTCAGCTGCTAGCATTCTCTGGTTATAAAGGCATTTAAAGCTTGTGGGGATAGAGCTCTGTAGGGCAGGAGAAACAAAGTCCCACCACATCTACTGGGACGCCCCTCCTGAAAGGGAGCTAACTAGCACCCAGTGTCTGCCAGGCCTTTGCCTCTCTGGTCTCTGTGACCTGCCTCAAGAAGAGGGCTCTCTTATTCCCATATCCAGATGGGAAAAAAATGAGACCGCGAGAGAAGATGAAATATGCCTAAGATCACTCCACTGGCAAGCGGTTCCCAAATCCAGGTCTGTCTGATTCCAAACCCATGCTGGCGCCTCCTCTGGTAACCCGCCTCTGTCCTACGGTTCCTTTGGTTTTGTCCAAGACTCCAGACACCCACACACGTCACACTTGTTTTCATAAGACATGAGCTTCTTTTTCCTTCTAAATTCTCGGCATAAAGGCCATCGGGGCCAGGCATCTGCTGACAGGGACGAAGGAAGGGTCTGGAGCACAGTGGTCAAATGTTCCGTTGCTAACCCGAAGATCAGAAGTTCGAACCCATTGGTGGTTGCACAGGAAAAGGACCTGGCACGCTGGTACCATAGAGATGACAGTCTATACTGTTCCTGAGCATCTTGATCAGAGATTCTATAGAAGAATCCTGGTCAAAAGGGGGGCGATGCAGAACAGAGTGTAAAATTCCCTCAGAATCCAGACTTTCTGGAGCCCTGCATACTGGATGAACCCCAAAGCTACTGTCCTGAAATCTTCTCTAAACCTGAAACTAAAAGCATTCCCTGAAGCCTTCTTAGGGCCAAAAAGTAACCTCCCTTGCCCAGTAAACGCAGTCTGCCTTGGCATGGTGCGCTTTGAAGAACTGTTGGTATGGGATCTAATTGACAAGAGCGAACTGAAAGCTTAGATAGGAACTCTAGGGACCCGGGAGGGAGGGGCAGCTCAGAAAAGGAGGCGAAAACATCTGCATAGCTCAATGAATGTAGCCACTGCCACTGATCTGTACACTGAGAAATGGTTGGATTTTTGTTTAATTAGTCGTGGAAGGCCTCTGGTGGCTTTTCTACTCTGTCCCAGCAGGTGTTGTGAGTCAGAGTGGCCTCAAACTGCACGCACAGTAACACCCAGGAGGGTAAGCAAGCAGATGGCGTCACGTGAGATACAGACACCAGCGTTTCCTGATAAACACACTCCGGGGTCATTTGGAGCCTCTAGGAAGCATTATTTCATTTCAAACGATGCTAGAGTGTATCTAGCCCATTCATTCTACAGGATGGGAGAGAAAACATGAGTTTGCAATAGGGAAATTTGACTTGCCCGGAGTCCCGCAGCCAGTTAATAAGGTAGATTTTGATATAAAAGGAGCCAGATTTTAACCTTATTGGTGGCCATCTGTGGCAGTTACATAATCTGGTGTCAAATTAAGACTATTAAGAGTGACGGAGTGGAGTTTAGCCTGTCAATCATGTCATCGCTTGATGACCTCATTCGGAGGCACTACGGAGATAAATAGCTTGCTGGAGGGCAGACCTATCCACTCTCTACTTTGTCTCCCTGTGAGACTTTCCTGTGGACAAGCCACATGGAGCGACACTGATGGACCCAGAGCCATGGAGCTGAAGGAGCGACGTGGAGGCCCACACCAGCGCTGAGATGCTTTCACTGCCACTGGGCCCACAAGACCTTCCACCCACTGGCCTGTGATCTTCTTGCATTCAACGTCATTGCATGAGTTGTGTGAGTGTGAAGAGGAATTTATAGACTGGTATGGGACATATGGGCTAATATCAGACTTATGGACTTGACTGGGCTGGGAGATTTTCCTAAAGTACAATTACTCTTTGATCCAAACCTCTTTCTTCTACACATATGAGTGTCTATGAATTTGTTTCTCTAGTCGGCCCATGCTAACACACCGCCCTGTGGGACACCCACTATGTGCCAGGTGCTATATTGAGGGTTGAATCCCTCTTCCTGGTCCTGTTTCTGGGGAGGGGAGGCAGAGGCCTGGAGGAGCACAGGCCCCTCTCGGAGGTGACAAGGATATGGGATGCTCCTGGTCTTCTCCCGCCTGACTATCAGCACGTCCTTGCCGTGGTGCCGCAGGATGGCGTAGTTATGGAGGAAGTACACAATCAAGGGGCTCTTCCCATAAATGTTGAAGTAGTTCTCGACCACCTCGGGGCTCTTGCAGGCTGGGTGAGACTGGGGAGAGAAAAAAAACAGCGGAAAGAAATCAAGGAGGCTGCCGTTTTTAATAGCAAGTACAAGGGGGCTTCAAAATGTTTGTGGGAAATGGGATAAGCAGATGGTGGGATTTTTAAAAGCAGTTTATTGTCACTCCATCCACATGTGATACAATTCAATAATTCAGTCACATCAAGAGTTGTACAGTCATCACCACAATCAATTCTAGAACATTTTCTTCTTCCCTGTATTCCTTGTTATTCATGTACTTATTTTCTATAATTCATGTACTTATCATTCATGTACTTATTTTCTATCATTCATGTACTTATTTTCTATAATTGTGGCAAAAATATACCCAACAAAACATCCTCCAATTCGACACCTCCTAATGTGTAATTCAGTGCCATTGATTACACGCTTCGTGCTGAACAACCGTTATTGATAGCAGATATTGGCTGTTTATTAAGAAACAACAAGACACTCTCAACCGGTAATCTCGTAACTCCAGTGTTAGGATGCTATCTTATGAAGATGGCTTACCATAAAGGTGCTACGCTGTTTACTGCAGAGAAAATGCTCTCTACCAGGAGTTGACAGAGACCTAAATGCCCAAGGAACTGAAACCAATCATATGTCTTCTCATAGCAATCAGGCAACTCTTGCCTGATGTACACAGAGAACTGACAACTTAAAAAGTATTTCAGACAAAACAGATAAATTTAAAAATCAAGATAGGAAAATCCTTTCCCTCTCCATGTGTTCTCTTTTTACTCTGTTGATGCACATAAGTAGTAGTGCATCTGGTAGGTCCCAATCATCTAGTTTGTCCTCTAGTGCATCTATTTCCTTTATTATATTTGTCAGTCTGTCTATGCACTGCAATAGGGCTATAAAATGTGTCCCTATTTTCTCACTGGTGATCTTTATAGCTCTGATGTTTTACATTTAAGTCTTTGATCCATCTTGAATTCCTTTTTTTTTTTTTTTAACATGGGGCTAAGTATAGGTCCTGTTTCATTCTTCTACAGAGGGAAATCCAATTTGCCAGCACCATTTGTCTAAGAGACTGTCTATTTACCATTTAATGTTCTCTGGCCTTTTGTCAAAGATCAGTTGCCTGTAGGCTGATGAACTTACATCTAGGTTTTCTATTTTGTTCTATTTGTCTTAGTCTCTGTATCTCTTGATGTATCAGTACCAGGTTGTTTTAATCCCGTGTAATAGGTTTTGAAGTCAGTAGGTGGTAGGCCTCCTTCTGTATTCTTCTTGAGAAACTCTTTGCTTATCCTGGTTTCTCCGCTCTCCATATGAAGCACAATGATATCTTTACAACAGTAAGTCTTCCTATCCACGAATATGGAATAGTCTTCCATTTGCATAGCACCTTCCATGCAATAGCTGGGTCTCATAGAGTGGTGCTCAGTGGTCCACCTCCTTTCTCTCTATCTCCAGAGAAAATCTCCCAGCCCTTTCAGCATCAAGGACCATCCACGTTGGGCCTCCAGTTTCCCCATTTTAGAGAAGGAAGTCAGGAAAGTCGACTTGCTCGAGAAAGATGGCTTGTGAGAGGTAAAATCAAAACTTGAATCCATGTGGGTCTACCTTTCCCACCAGGCCTCCCTCCTCCTCAAACCCTGAACTGCTAAACATGGCAAGGAAGCAAGTATGGCCCGACTTGTGCACTTGACTGCTGACCTCAGGGCTGGCCGTACCAGTCCACCCAGTTGTGCCACCGATTCTGTAAAGATCACAATCAAGAAATCTCTACTGAGCACTTCTACTTGGTAACACATAAGGCCACCACTGAGTCAGAATAGACGCCTCAGTAATTAACAACAATGATAAGGAAGGAGAAATATCAAAGATTGAAGCAATCTTCTACAATCCTCATTGTACTGGACCCAAAGCCCATGGCCTGTCCTGATATAGCTGGACATATAGGGTTTAGTAAAACGCTTGTCTTGTAGTAAGTACCCATTACACATGAATCATTATCACTATGTCTTACAAATAATGAATGGTTGTTCCCATTTTATAGACTAGGAATGGAGTAACTTGAGCAACAGAAAATGGGATTTCTCTCTCTCTCCGTCACACCTGGGCTTTCGTATTTCAAGCAGGTAATTGAAACTCCTGAAGACATTCAAACAAAATGCTCTCTTACCTTGTACCTCCCTTGGGCAGGGGTGGGTGACTCAGGGTATTTCTGATTCGGTTTGCATCTACTACCCCAATTCATACCTTGGCATTTTCACAGGGCTAGCTATTCTAGCCCGGTCCCCTGCCCCCTTTGAAATCATCGCTACTATTGTTTCCAACGATGCCTCACCTGTTTATGTAGCAGAGCCTCACGTGGTCTTATTCCGGATACTCCCTTGACTTGACTTGCAACTCTCCTCAACATCAGTGTTTCATAGGGCTGCTCTGCCACTAGAAGAGTAGCAAGCATCTATTAATGAAAAGCTCATTGGGGCTTTCCTGTGATCCCCATAGGGCCTTGGGGATCCAGTGGTGGAAAAGCACTCTTCTCATTACAAAATGTTCAGCTCATTAAGAGAGGCTAGAGGGAACGGCAGAATCCACACTCTATCCTTTGCATGTGATACATACCTTGAATGTCGTTTGCACAGCCAGATACATACCTCAGACCCCACGTTTGCCGGTGGACTTGTCTTTCTGTCCACCTGTCTATCCATCCACCCATCCACCACCACTGACTTAACATGGACCAGCCTCCAGGGGTAGCAGAGAGTACCTACCCGCAGGGCACTCACAGCCGCGTGAGAGAGAGCGACACATCTCAGTCAGTGTAGCACTGACTCCGGGTGATGACCCCATTCTCTACAGGACACAGTAGAGACAGGAAATGTTGGAGGCAGTGGGTGTATGTTAGCGAGGAGGAACGGTTCCAAAAGGAAGGGTTAGGCAGCTGGAAGAATGTCCTGGTGTCACTGAATGATGCAAGTAGAAACTGGTGACGTGGTGAATGTTTGCTGTGTGCATTCTCCACAACAATCACCACTGAACTAAATGCTTAATGGGGGTTGGGGGGGGGCAGGGGCATTTTCCAAAATGTAAGAACAAAGGGACTTCTGAAATTTTATGACGCTTGTGAGACTAAGGGGTCTTGGGGTCTTGAGGAGAAGATGTCGAGAAAAGGGTGTACTGTGTTGAACTCGTCACCCCAAAAGAAGAGCTTACTGCATCGGTGCTGACTGAGCTGAGAGGACAAGGACAACGCCTGATCCCTTCAGCCCAAGGCCCAGAGTAGAAGCACAGGTGGAAACCAGCGTGGGGATTGCATGTTCAAGCACACCCCGGAGACCATGGCTGGCGAGGCAATAAGCACAGCGGAAGCCCACATGTCCCGTTCTGGGGGTCACCTGGAGTACCTTTGAGAGTCTTTGGTATGGCGGTGCTTCCTTCTGGTTGATGCAGATTCTTCTTCGACAAAAAGGCCATGGCACTCATATTAGGCTCAAGGGGAGAAAAACAGAAGTCAGTGAGCCTATTAGTGAGAGAGTGAGAGGAATGAAAAAAAAAAAAAAGAATACACGATTTCTTAAGATAGTTTCTCCCTGCTCCAGGCAAAGGTACACCCAGAAAAAGACTGTCCAGGGGGAGCTTGGTAGCGCCTCTTCATCTGGGACCACAGCAGAGAGGAGGGGCCCCGGGTGGAAAAGACCGGGTCAGACTATGGCAGGCTGGGGTTGAAGTTCCAGGTTGGTTACTGTGAGGATGGGGGGGGGGGGGGGGCAAATCGCCGAGCCTCTTCCGCGCCAGGTGAGGCTGAAGTCTGCGCATGCGTGAGAAGCACAGAGAAGGTAGCTGCTCACGTCACGGTAAGTCCTCCAGGAACGTGATGGGCCACGGGCGTGCAATTGCTCACCAGGCCTCCATCGGTAAACACTTCCTTGAGCCACTATGAATGCACCGAAGAGGGCCCTGAGGACCAGTCCCTGCCCTGAGGGCCAGTCCCTGCCCTGAGGAGCTCCCAGCCCAGCAGGGGGATCGCCGTGCACTGACTGTAGTTGCCATCAAGTGGATTCTGACCACCGATGGCGACCCCACATGGGCGCCGTGGCAGCATTCGGTTCCAACTGCCGACCCTCCAGCTAGCAGTCAGGCCCTTGGCCACTTTCGCCACCCAGGGACTACCATAGTACTTGTGGAAAGCATCCCATGTTACTCATCTGTTGTTACCTTCTCAACACCAGGAGTAAGTTTGATGGAACAGACTTGACATTGGCTCACAGTAGGACACAATTCTCTCCTACCAAACAACCTGAAGCTAGGCGGTCCAGGTTCATCGCCTGGCCCACTCATCACACTCACGGTCCAGGCAGCAGAATGGAAGAAAGGACAAAGAAACGAAGGGCTCCCACTAGCTAACTTTGAAGGAAGGTTCCCAGAAACTGCCACGTGGCACATGCCGCGGCATGAGGAAGGTGGAGAACCGCTGTCCTACAGGGTCCCTGGGAACTGGGATGGACTCAACAGCACGAAGCTGGCTTGGGCCTGGATCCACCTGTAGTGTATGCACCTCCCTGCGTAACCTTACACATTCTTTGGTTTGTTGTTGCTGGCGTTGCAGAGCTGCCTGTGTTACAGCGTGCATCACAATTGTCCTTTCTGCCGGCAGACCGCTCAGTGTCTTCATCTATTTGGGCTAAGTTGTGCTGGTTCCCCCCTCCTGTGCACTGCCTCTCCCTTCACTGTAAACAAGTGTCTACGAACCAGCAAGTGGTTGCTGGCCCTCAGTCCCATGCATGCATGGTGGTCATCAAAGGACATTTCTTTCTACTTGTATCATTATTCTTTTAAAATATATAAACATTTAACTTTTCATTTGAATTTGGTGATGGTTTACAGAACAGCTGACTGGTCTACAAAATAATACATATTTGGACCCAACACAGCCATTGCAGCCTCTCCATGTCCCCTGCTTCTCTCGCGGCCTCCCCGCTGCCTGTGCCCATCCCTCCTCTTTCCTCCGCCTCTGCACTTTGTCTTTAGGAAAATCCTTCCCTGGCACCATAGTCGTTCTGCACCGGGCCACTGACCGAAAGGCCAGCGGGTGGAAGCCCCCAGCCGCTCTAAGGGAGAAAGATGAGACTTTAAGTTCCAGAAACAGGCAGAGGCAGCTTTACCCTGTCCTGTAAGGTCACTGTGAGTCGGAACGGATTCAGTGGCAGTGAGGATGTTGAGACATTGTAAGCTGTTGATGAATCGCATGCAAAGGTGAGTTGAGTTCTATTCCAGACTGGAAGCGGAAGGGCCATGATCTTGGCGGGGGTGGGAGGGGTGTCCCACCAGTCTCTATCCGACCATGGATACCTGTCCTTGGCAGAGTTGCTCTTTGTATTGACGAAGGGGGGATAGATAGTGAGGAGCAGCCAATGCCCGGCCACCCGCAGGTCTCCTCTGCCCCGTGGGGCTGTGGTGAGTCTAAAGTCCACTTGGTGGCCGCAGGCAGCAGACGCAGCCACACCAATGGTGGACGCAGAACATCACGGGGAGGCAGAGAGGAGAGTGCTTGAATCTGCCCTCGGGAGAGCTAGAGAGCTTCCAAGGGAGAAGCCGCTTTGGTTCTGTCTTTAAGGATGAGTAGGAGTTTGGCGATGCTAAACAGATGGCCCCCCGAGTGACAGACAAGCAGCCCACTAGGCTCAACAGCAACTGCTTCACTCGTGCAGAACAGGAGAGCACAGGAAGGGCTTCCCATCCAGCATACAGCTAGCATGTCCAAAGACTACTGATGCCAAGTGTGAGAAGGGGTTTGTAGGAAAGCCAACGCTCCTGGGGCTCCATGGAGCCTCAGTGCTCCTCCTGAACAGGCCTCGGGGGCATCTGTAGTAGAGTGGAGAATAAATGCACAGCGATTGGCTTGGGTTTACTAACAAGCCCTCCTATTAGCTGGAGAGGCAGCGTGACGGTGCAGAAAGAGCCTGGGCTGACAGCTCAAATAGATCATTTCTGAGCTTGCAAGGAGGTCCTCAGGACTATCTGTTGCCACCCAGTCAGTTCTGGCTACGGCAGCCCTATGGGTCAGAGCAAACCGGCACGACAGGGTTCCCCAGGCTGTAAACTTTCCCCAAGGCAGACGGTCAGATCTTTCTCCAATGGAGCAGGCAGAGGCCTTGAACCTCCAATCTTTCCGTTAGCAGCTGAGGTGCCTTTGCAAGGACTAGGGAGGAGATATGCAAAGAAGACCAGCATGGCCTAGACATGGTGGGCCTTCCACAGAGAGCATGCGCTTTAATTGACCGAGTCCTGTCCCACACCTTGGTGGCATAGAGTTACACATTGGGCTGAAGCTCACAAAATCAGCTCTTCTAAACCACCAGCTGGTCCTCAGGAGAAAGACAGGGCTTTCTACTTCTGTCAAGAGCTACAGTCTCAGAAAGTCACAGGGGTGGCCCTACCCTGTCCTATAGGGTCAACTATGAGTCAGAATCAGTCCAACGACAGGGAGTTTGGTCCCATTCGCCTTGTGACCAGCCACCACCCTTACGGGTATGTGAGGCAAGGCTGACTACGGACCCCTGAAAGGTAGAAAGATTCAGGGTGAAGGGGGTTGTCTCCACCAAACGCCTACGCCGAACCAAAATTAGCTGGCCATGCCACAAGGAAGAGTTGCAAAGATGTCAGGCCCACATTAGCCACCTCTGGGGATGGCCCAAAGCTGGGGCATGCGCAGACCAAGGTCACTTAGGCCCAGGTGGAGGTCATCCTGGGCACACAACGCTAAGCACCAGCAATACGACGTCATACTTGCGCCTGAACTCAGCCACTAAGATGGGCCCATACCCTCCTCCACGCCCCCGCCCCCCCCCCAGCCAGTGGGGATAAGTAGCAGATGAGGGCAAGCCCCCTCTCTCGGGACACTCTCTTGCAGGGGGGGCGGGGGAATGATCTCTCCCGTGTGCGCATGCCCTCTCCGGTCTCTCACTCACTCTCTTCCTTTTTGGTCAAGGCTCCTCTTTTGGGTCTGTGGACGTCACTTTCTGGCCGTTTTCCAGGTGGCCATTTTCGGTCTCGCACTTTCCCAGGGCCCCCGCCACGCGGCCTGGCACACTTTCCAGAGACGGTGTGCGCCGTCTGAGACCGTGAGCCCTGACACTTCCCGTTCCCGCCTAAGAGCTGCTTAGATGGGCAAAAGCGCTTCTGCCGCGTGGATTGTTTGAGCGTTGAGAAGCGAGAGCCGAGGTAAACCACCCCGGAAACCGACCACCGTGACCCACTGAAGCGGAGAAGATGCCACCCCACCCATCCATGCACGCTGCTGCTCCGCGCGCCATGCGCCGAGTTCAAGAGGGAAACACAGGAGAGGAAACTCCTTCCTGAGCACATCGGAGGGAGGTATCCCTCTGTCTGCGCAATCGTGGGGTGTCCAGGACCGCCTGGAAGGTGGATGAGCTTTGCAGATGTGTTCTTAGCAGGTGCGGGTGTTTGTTGGAAGAGCCCGTCACTATAGTTAGTAACCCTTACTGTACCCCTGTGCTGGAGTTTGGGGAAACTTCTGGTTAGAGTGATTAGGCATGATGACAGGACACGACTGAACAGCCAGTTATGGGACACGCGTGACAAGAATGAATCCCAACGGTGGCGGCTATTTGACAGACAAGAGCACAAGGGCTCAGATTTGCTCCTGTCTAACCCACGGGATAGGTGGCAGCGCAGAGATGGAAAGGTAGGTCCCTGGCTGCGAGGCTTGTGGCTTCTGCCTGTGCTTATGGCTCCATGGTGGCCAGTCGTTCTCCGCTCTCGTCTTTAAAGCTCTGTAGCAACTGCTCCTCTTGCTGTCCTGCAGCCCTCCGCCAGAGGCTAGGCTTGTGGACCTAACGAACGGCTTGACCTCTCAATGTGGACATCTCACCGGCACCTGAACGCCAACCAGCTCAGGGCTGAACCCTTGGTAGCCTTCCCACCCCCCAAACTCTATGCCTTCTAGCGCCGTGAATGGTGCCATCCAGCCCTGAAGCCACACATCTCTGAGGCCTTCCTTTACCTCCACATGGCTCCTCCGCACTCCCGAAGCTCCCCCGCCCCACCGGCCAACATCGAAAGAGCCAGCTGCAGACTATGTGATAGGCCCGTCTGCTTCTCACCGCCTGCCAGCACTGTCTCTAAGACCGAGCTTCCTAACTGGTCTTCCAAGAGTCTCCAGTACATCCAGGGTGATCGCGTCAGCTCTCTGTTCTAAAGGGCTCCCAGAGCACTTAAATTATATCCACACTTCTTACTAGGGCCCTCACAACTCTGCAGGATCCAGCCCCTGCCTCCTTCCCCGGCCTCAACGTCTTTCCTTCCCCCTGGCTCTCTAGGCCCCAGTGTCACTGGTCTTCACTCTGTTCCCTGATTATGCCAGGGTCTCTCTCTCACTCTTAATTTTTTGTTGTCCTGCCGGCTTTTGCACAAGCCGTTCCTTCATCCCAGAGGCTCTTTTATTCCAACGACTGACTCCTCATTCTTTTTCCTCGGCTCAAACGGCATCGTCGGGGATGAGTATGTGTCCATTGTGTGCCTTGCCTTCCTGGTATTGTTGAGAAATTCCTTCCCTCCAGGAAAACACTGTCCTCTCCCCCCGGAGAGGGCTGCTTGGGTGCGGAGACCACGAGTAAACCTGGAGTGCATCAGCAGGAATCTCGCTCAAGTGAGAAGGTGCTCGCGTGCGCGAATGCTTGTGAATTATGAATCACCAGAGCATCTTGAGCCTGAAGTCTCTGCCCTCTGGAATAGCGACTGGTTCTTCAAGAAGAGCAGGGCGGTGTTCTGAGCATGCAGGGCCCCTGCCATCGGTACACAGTAGTGTCCCTTTGCCAGGGTACTGTGGTCTGGGCATCATCCCTGGCTAAGTCGCCTCTGAAACGAATGAACCGGCCCCTCCAGGGGGCCTACGCACCGCCGTTATCTTCCGGAATGTTTCTTGGGACTGAAGTCAGCTACCGTGGATTCTGTAGTTTGCAACTAAGGACTCTGAGGATGTGTCCTCTTTGGAGGAGATTTCTTAGACTTTGATGGCCATCTTTAGTGGGAGTCAATAAATGACGAAACAACCCAATTTAGAGGACTGAAGAACCCAATCTTTAATATCCACGTCTCACAGCAGAAGCCTGATTAAACTATTAGATACCTTTTTTCATGCTGACTGTACAAATCCCAAGCAGCTAAGCAAGAGAAGGGCAGACAGACAGGTCCATGCACTACAGGTGCCGTTGAGAAAGCCCGTCTCAAGACAGCGAGTGTGTCTGCTACCAATGATGCGCCGCCGCCTCCTCCCCTCCCCCGCCCCATGCCCTGCACATTCCTGTGCCTCCTCCGGTCCTGTTGGCCCATGAAAACCTCAGTCACTTTTCAGGTTCCGGAGTTTAGGATCCTCTCTATTGGTGAGATAGAAAAGGGCACTTACCAGGGTCGCTGAAATAACTGTCAGAAGATGTTATGTGTTTCAGCAGAAAGGAAACACATTTGTGCCAGGCAGTTGTGACAGGCAGTGCAAACACATGGAATAATATTTTGATCTGCGTCTCTGAGTGACAGCTGTCCCTCTGCCGTGACAGCTTTGCCAGTGCTTGGGGGAGGCTACGCTTTATAGTAGGGAGGGTGTGCGTCTGGGTTGTAGCCTATCATCCGATCGATTCCTTCTGTATGCAGAGCAGATCATCCCAGAAGCTGGACCACACGAAGAACGAGGCATCGGGATTGGAGGCAGGGAGGCTCATGAACAGCCGGCAATGTGCAGATAACACAACTCTGCTTGGAGAAAGTGAAGAAGACGTAAAGCCCTTACTGATGATCAAGGACGGCAGCCTTCAGCATGGATTACCCCTCGACGGGGGCTGCCGGAATCCTCACCACTGGACCAATCAGCAGCAGGTGATAAAGGGAGAGAAGATTGAAGCTGTCATGGATCTCGTGGGTGGAACCAGAGGTCAGGAGATCAAAGGAAGGGTTACAATGGGCAAATCTGCAGCACCAGACCGCTCATAAACTGCTCACAAGCCGCGGTGTCATTATGAGGACTGAAGTATTTCCACTCGCTGATCGGCTTGCGGAAGCTGGGTAACGAGTAAAGAAGACCGAAGAGGAATCGATGTAGTTGAAGCGCGGTGCTGGCTGAGAATCGGAAGGGACCACAGGCAACACAGAGGAAGTGGGATTGCCAAGGTTGCCCGGCGGGTAGTGCAGCCAGCCGTGTGAGAAAGAACATGATGACGGGTTGAAGGGAAGCCGGGCCTGCTGTGCCGATCTTCTCCCAATTCACAGGAAACGCTGGAGGGAGAAATACGGGTGCCTTCCACGTGCAGGGGCCCTGGTGGCATCGTGGTTACACGTTGGGCTGTGATCAGCAAGGTCCATGGCCGGGAACCATCCGCCGCTCCCCGGGAGAAAGATGGGCTTTCTATGTCTGTAAAGAGCTACAGGCTCGAAGCTGCCAGCGGGCAGTTCCACCCCGTCCTGTGCGGTTGCTACGAGTCAGCATGGACTAATTGATGGTAGTGAGTGTGTTTTTGGCTTACTCGGTGCTGGCTGCCTCTCTTCTAGGGGCTGCAGATCGAGCCACGGAAAAGGAACAGGAGATGCTACAGGGAGCCCAGTTAGCGCCCAGTCTGCATTCCCCCTACTGTAGTCCCACAGGAGCAGCAGCACTAAACCAGTTGCTGTGGTGGGTGCCCCAGCCCCTGGAAGCCCCGTGCGTGTCCAAGGGAGGCTGTGTGGACAGTTTTGGAAGGGAACAGCCAGGCCTTGCTTTAGCGGCGCTTCTGCGTGGACTCCAACCGCCAACCTTTTTCTCTTGGCTGCGGAGGGAACCTGATGCTCACAGCGCTACAGGAAGCGGGTTGCATGGGGTGTGTGTGGGGGGAGGGGGGATGCAAACCGCAGTGCCAGCAGTTTGAAACCACCGGCTGAGGGTCCCATCGAGAGTGAGTCTCGGAAACCCACCGGGGCAGTTCTGCCCTGTCCTGCGGGGTCCCTCTGTGTCCACATCGACTCAATGGCAGGGAGTTTGGTGAGAATGAACTTGGGTGGCTGGATGGAAAGTGGGGACGGCTGGGAAACAGAGATCTGAAGGGCAAAGCGGGCTCTGGGGGGAGCAGGCCCTGGGCAACAGCAAGAGCCAGGGTGGGCACATGGGACCTTTGCGCAGTGTACCCCCAGGGCAAAAGGGAGGCCTGTGAGCTGAGGCTGGGCAGAGTGGGTGCAAAGCGGCTGGGCAGCAACAACGCAGTGGGTGCACACCTCGGCTGGTTTCCCCTGAATCTGAGCCAAGTCCAGAAGTGCCCTGGGCTGCCCTTCACACCAGCTCCTCCCTCTGTCCTCCCACAGTCCTTCAGTGCGGCCTCACCCACCGCCCAGAGCTGCCCTGGAAGTCCCTGATGGTCTGGAGCCCAGTAGGATTTCTGGAGTTCCTGGCCGCCACCCCCACCCCAGGCTCGGGCTTTGGGTCCCCTCACTTACCACAATGTGGTTGGATTTCTTGCTGCTCGTCGACTTCTGGGAGGAAAATCTCTTGCGCATGTACAGAGAGAAAGCCCTGCCTGGCAAGAGGAAGGGCGGTTCTCAGTCCTTCATACCCGGTCGGGGTGGGCAAACATCAGACCTGGGCCCTTCCTGGAGCAAGACTTACAGGGAGACACCAGGGCCTCCCCCTGCACGCCTCCTGCTGCTGACCTTGGGCAAGCTCCCTGGCTGCCAGGATCCAGCCTCCCGGTCTCGTTAGGGGCTGGGGCTGAGACCCTTGCAGGGCTGACGAGCCCATAAAAGCCCATTTTGGAAGCAGGGTCCCGTGGAAGGCAACAGCTCAGCCATATGAGGGGGAAGAAAGAATGTTTGTTTAAAAAGGAAAACAACAACAACAACAACAAACCAAAAACCAGAGCCTTGGAAAATGGAGGCCGGGTTGCTTATGGTGGATGTTCAGAGGGGATTAACGGGGGCTTGGTCCACGTGCATTTATTTCCTCCTTCACTTTTTTTAGACTGAAGGAACAAGGGAGACGTTTTGGAATGACGGGGAGATGGCCACGCAGCTTTGTTCTTATCCTGACTTGTTGTTGAGTCGGTTCGGGGCCTCATGGTGAGAACCCGTGGGTGCAGAGTCGAACTGATCAGAGGCCCATCACCCAGCCTGTCTGCCTTCTCTGGTGAGGTGTGTAAGTGCCAAGTGTGAGCTAGCAGTCGAGCTGTTTGTGCCACTCTGGGACTTCAAATCACCTCGTAAGACTACTGCACTTAGCACGAACTCGTGCACGGTTAAAGGGTGAATTGTACACATGTGGACTGTGTCTTCGTACAATGGTGTGTGTGTCCTTGCTGCTGAGGCCCTCTAGGTGGGAGCTGGCCTTGCTGGTCATCCCCCGTTAAAGCTTCCCTTGGCCATGGCTGATTCCCGCTGGGCTCCTCTGGCACCTCTGACCCCCTTCTCCCACCTCCTACCCATAGAAGATCCTCCTTGGACACTCCTCTGCAGAGCATTACAAGGTGCCCACCTGAGATTCCTAGCCGTCGCCCCCCCCCCCATCCCCCACCAGCTGGATGTTTCCACCGCGCTGTCGTATCCCCATCTTAAATGTGGCCTCCCCCACAGAAGTGTGCCTCCTGGACCTCCCCGGTCTAAGCTGGGGGGCTGCAAATGCTGGCTGCTACATAGAGCGGCATGAACTTTGGGACGCACCCCACCTGGGGTTTCCTTCGGCCCCGACCTTCGCTGCCTCTGTGCTCAGATCTCCATGAGCTGCCACTTCCCTTGTGGCCTCATAGGCCATCGTCACCATTCCCCACCCCTCGGTTACGGACCTCCTATGCTGCAGAGGGCCCTGAGGGGGCACCCAACCACCTTCCCCACCCCGCAGGGCCTCTGGGCAGCAGTCTGGCAGCTCTGCCGGGGTCCCTTGCAGAAGGGAGACCCCCCTCCAGCATGAGATTGCTCTGCCTCTTAGGACGGCCTTGTCCACACCCTGGAATTTTCGATTCGGGGTGAAGCGCGGCCAGAGAGGCTGCAGACGGCCAAAGGCATGAGGTTATTCCCTGGACCGTGCTAGATCATGACTTCTCAATCAGGGCAGGCATTTAAACTCCCTGCTCCTCAATTCCTCGTCTGCAAGATAGGGGGTCACCCCAGCTCAAGGGCTCTGGAAAAAACCAATCAAGATCTATAAACACCTTTTTTTGGTTGTTCATCAGATGACAGCTGTGGGTTCAGACACGTTGTCTGAAACTATGATCTATTTACACTATATTTAAGGTGGGGATACCATCTCTTCACCCTTGCCCCACCCCACCCACACCCATACCCCTACCCCCACCCACACCCACACCCACACTCCAGAGTGCCCTCACGCCACTAGGGGGTTTCATGACCCAGATGTTGTCGGAGGACCAGGAGGAAGGCCCAGCAGGAGGTGGACTGACTCAGTGGCACAGGCACAGTTGTGAGGACGGTGCAGGACCAGATCATGCTTCACTCTGGTGGGCCCGGATGGCTATGGGTCGGAACCAACCTGGTGGCACCTCACAACAGCAGTCTGCTCCCGGGGTCCTGGATTCCTGGCCAGAAAAGCTTTGCTGCACCCAGGGTGCTCTCCATGAAGACAGACAGACTCCCCCCATCTGGTGAAAATGCTCGCCTTGCCCACGTGTGTGTCTTTCTGGGTTTCAATCATGAGTCTGAGCCTTAGCTCCCCCTGTGGTGGGATGGTGACCCACCTCACAGGCCGCCAATAGGTGGTCTTCCAGTCTCAGCTGAGACGTCACCTTCCCAACCTTCTCAAGCTGGACTGGCGCCCCGCCCTGGACTGCCTCGGCACCCCGTGTCCCATCACAGGGCCCAAGGCACTGTCTAGTCATCATGCTGCCCAGCGTCTCCCTGCTGTTGAGCTCAGTGCCTGAGGCGCACGCTCCCCGAGGGCTTGCGGAGTGGAACAGACAGACAAGTCACCTTGGGCAAGCTGCTTACCTGCTTTGAACTCCAGTTTCCTACCTGCAAACAGGCACAAGGAGCATGTGTGCTTCGGCCGGTGGCGCTGAGGTTTAAATCAAAAGACGGGGGAGCCCAGCACAGGACTATCACAGAGCAGACCCCCAGGACCTGGCACCTACTCTTAGAAAAACGAGCCCTGGCGGCCAGTGTGGAGTTTGAGAGAGAACCTGTCCTGAGAACTTTCCAGAAGGTCCTTCCTACCTGAGCTGGAAGGTTGGTGGCTAGGTGTGGCAAAGGGGGCAAAGGAGCCAGGAGCCCCCATTGGTATCTTACCTTTTATGAGCTTTTTTCTCTGTAGCATTAATTCTTCTCTGCGGAATCTCTCGGGGTCCAGCTCTGAACTATCCCAGTTGTTGTAGCTTTGTGGGCACGGGTAGATACCTAAGAGGGGTCAAGAACGGTAGTGACAACTTGAGCAAGAGAGAATGAAGGACACTGACTCAATCCACAATAAAAAAGCTGAGAGAGAGAGAGGAGGCAGAAACTCAGGAGAGAGCCTGGGGAGGCATTCCGAACGTATGGTGGCACAGTGGTTATGAGTTGGGCTGTGATCTGCAAGGTCAGCAGTTCAAAACCACCAGCCACTCCTCGGGAGAAAGACAGGGCTTTCGACTCCTATAAACAGTGGCGGTGTCACAGGGGCAGTTCTACGGGGCCGATGGAAGTTGGCATCGACTCGATGGTAGTGGGTTTGGTTTGGGTTTTTCAGAGTTGTTCTTGTGGCTAAGCCTGTGACTGTCATGCCCTAAGGTCACACACTGCCTCGTAAGGGAGGAAGGAAGGCAGGTGGGGTCCGGAGGAATCCTGTGCACTCCCTGTCCCACGAGGAGCCTCAAAGCTGGAGGACCACCTCAGCCAGGAGCCCTGGTGGCATCGTAGATGAGGCCTTGGGCTGCTAATCACAAGGTGAACAGTTCACACCCAGCAGCTGCTCCACCGAAGAAAGAGGAGGCGTTCTGCTCCCACAGAGATTTAGTCTTGGCAAGTAGTCGGACAGTTCTACTCTGTTCTTTCAGATTCGAGTCGGAATTGACTCCATGGCAGAGGGTTTAGACCAGGGTCCTCAAACTACGGCCCGCGGGCCACATGCGGCCGGCTGAGGACATTTATCCGGCCTGCCGGGTGTTTTTGCTCCATTTGTTCTTTTGCTTCAAAATAAGATATGTGCAGTGTGCATAGGAATTTGTTCATAGTTTTTTTAAAAACCTATAGTCCGGCCCTCCAATGGGTCTGAGGGACAGTGACTTGGCCCCTGTTTAAAAAGTTTGAGGACCCCTGGTCTAGACTATGTAAGCATCCTCAGTCTACCACACACCCTGATTCCAGGTTCCCACAAGGTGTGGTTGGACAGGGCAGGCAGCCTCCGGCCCCACTATGGTAACTCTTCCCTGCACACCCGCTTAATGCTCACACCCCGCCTGCCCTGCAGGGAGGGGAAAGCACAAAGGACCCCAGTAGCAAACAGTGGGACACCTCCCATCCGCTGACTTCATCCGAGGGGAGCTGGCAGCTGTACCCAGCAGCCCACACGTCTCGGAAAGCCTCGGTCTTCTCCTCTCAAAATAAAATCACTGAGGCAGAGAGTGGCGAACCTTGAGTCCAAAGTCCAAGCAGCTGGGACTCCCACGGGAACCCTGGTGGCACAGTGGTTGCACGCTGGGTTACTAACCACAAGGTCAGCAGTTTGAAACCACCAGCTCTCCAAGAGAGAACCATGGGGCTTCTACCCCCAGGAAGAGTGACGGTCGCGGAAATCCTCAGGAGATGTTCAACCCTGTCCTATAGGGGCGCTTTGAGTTGGCATCGACTCTGTAGCAGTGAGTTGGAGTTTGCTTTTGGAGGGTTCTAAACACTCAGTTTCTTTAAAAGAAGATATTAGTACCATCCAATTTATTAAGGGAGGGGGGGTCACTTCTTGACCTTGACCTTTGGGCCAAGATCCAGTGCCGTATCTGTATCAGTTTAATATCAGATGGACAGGAAACGCAGAGCGCTGCTACCCCATAGGACTGCGGCCAACGCCATAAAACAAGATGCAGATGAACTGTTGAATGGAAAAACCAATCTGCTCTTCAGACTTTCACCGAAGGCACCATAAAAGTTTCACATATAACATATGGGTGGGGGGATGATGGGGGAGAAGAGAGAGAAATGAGGAACTGTCTATAACGATCGACGTATAACCCACCCCCCCAGGGGGACAAACAACAGAAATGTGGGTGAAGGGAGACAGTGGACGGTGTAAGACATGAAAATAACAATCATTTATAATTTATTAGGGTTCCATGAGAGTAGGAGGGTGGGGGAGGAGGGAAAAGAGAAGGGCTGATGCCAAGGGCTCAAGCAGAAAAAAAATGTTTTGAAAATGATGATGGCGACATATGTACAAATGAGTTTGATACAATTAATGTATGGATTGTTATAAGAGCTTTAAGAGCCCCAAATAAAATTATTTAATAAAATAAAAATTTTAAGTTTCACGTATGTATGTGTGCATTTCATATATGTGTATGTACGCACGTATAGATGTGTATGCATAGATGTGTGTGTGCATACATATATGAACACAGATGCCTGTATGTATGTTCAGGCAGGACTCCTTTCAGGCACTTAGCTAAATGAGATAATTCGGTGAATGAACATTTACTAAGCATTTCTTGACTGTGCGCCAGGTTCAACACCAGGCCCGAGAGCTAGGATGAATGAGACTCAATGCCTGCCTGTCGTGAGCTCACAGTCCCTCCAGACGAGAGGAGGACAGGAAAAGACAGCCTTCAAGGCCTTCCTTCACATGCGCACAGCACACCTGGGCAGGCAAGCATGATGGCTTCCATTCTCCACGGCCCCTCACAGGGCTTCTTAAAACTTTTTCCAAAAAATGGGGAGCTAATATTAAGGACTCGAGTAGAAAGCAAATGTTTTGAGAATGATGATGGCAACAAATGTACAAATGTGCTTGACACAGTAGATGTATGCATGGATTGTGATAAGAATTGTACGAGCCCCCAATAAAATGATTTTTCAAAGTAATTAGTCTATAGATAAATCCTATAACTTTAAGACAAAACTTGCCTAGAAATTGAAGTGTTAAACTCTCAAAGATGATAAAGCAAGAAAACTAGGGGAGAAAAACCCCAAAATACTAAAGTATAATTCTCTATGAGCATTGACAAAGTAGAAACCTTAAAAAAAAAGAAAGAAAATAAACCTTATTTTATGAAAGAAAAAAAACCCCAACTTTTTCCAAACAACAACAAGAAGAAATGTTTTCCACTCCTGACCCCTTTTCAACTGAGAAATTTTCACAATGGGCACTGTCAGAAACACCTCGGATTCATTGTGCTTTTAAATTTTAATTAGTGGTCGTTACATGTTCAGACACTGTTACTGTTGCTCCGTTTGTCACCACCCTTACATTCAGCTATCCGAGTCCATGTGCAAGCTAGAGATCTGAGTGACAGTAACTCAGAGACACAAACAGGGATTTTCCCACAAAGGAAGACTTTCCCTGGCCTCTCACAATTACCAACAACACTGGGTGGGCTTTTGTGGGCAAAATATTAAATGATCCAAAAATCAATAGAAGATGATGAAAAGACACGGTCACTGTCCCCAGAAATAAAGGCTGACATCAACCATTCAAGAGATACCGGTTGTACTGAAAGAAGCCCCAGCTACACTGAAGACATGATCAGTAGCAGGCCTCCAGGAGCTGATGGAATACTAATTGAAATGTTTCAACAAGCTGATGCTGTACCAAAAGCACTTGCTCATCGATGCCCCAAAATTTGAAAGGCAGCTACCTGCCCAAGCGACTGGAAGAAACCCATATTTGTGCCCCTTCCAATGAAAGGTGGTGTGGGAAACAGAAGGATTTCTCCCAAGCTGCCTCCCCCAAATATATGCCAAACTTAGCTGCTTGCAAATGTCTAGACACTTGGAGGTCATCAGGAGTAGATCAGGGGTTATTCTCCCTAAGAGCTATCAGCCATCTAGAGCAAGCAGACACCACTGTTTATCCCACAACAAGTAGGGCCCACTCCCTTCTGATAAGGAGAGTAGCTGTCTGTTTCCTTGTAGGAGACCCCAGAGAGGTCAAGCGCACCCAAGGATGACCGAGGTTAGGGCACCATCATGAATCTAGGGTCTGTCCATCTTGTCACATGTATACTCCTAATCTCTCCTCTTCCTACTGCGTGTATGTCCCTAGACCACCCCCTCTCATTACTGTATTACCTATAGCACAACCCCTTCCTGTGATGTATGTCCTTACCTGTAATTAGGGGGCTTGCATGTCCCCAGAGAATATAAAAGCCTGGGCTAGCATTGAATCTCTCTCTCCCTTCACGTGGACCATCAAGCGGGGCTGAGGTGAGCATGCTACCATGAATTGTGTCTGACTCCATTTATTTCAGGACTTCACTTCTATCTCTCATGCTCTCTATAACTTTACTATGATCTTTACTTATTATTGCTGTACAATTGCACCTACCGGACCCGTAATGATGTGTTAGGGGCTGGCTTCCCCTGACAAGGTGGCGAGGCAAAATGTGAAAATTATCAAACAATACTATGAATATCACATGTAAGTACAATTTTGCTAAAGATCATTCAAAAGCATTTTAACAGCACAGTGACGGGAAGATGCCAGAATTCCAGCCAAATTCAGAAAGGGACATGGAATGGGAGATAACATTGCTGATATCAGCGAGTTCTCAGTTGAAAGCAGGGAATACAAGAAAATGGTCTACCTGTGCTTTATTGGCTATAAAAAGGCATTGGACCGTGTGGACCATAACAAATGATGGGTAACACTGGGAAGAAGGGGAATTCTAAAAACACCTCACAGTGCTCAGGCACAAAGACCAAGTCATTTCAAACTGAACCCGGAGAGGCTGCATGATTATTAATTAAGCAAGAGATGCATCAAGCTTGTATACTTTCAATAGACTTATTCAATCTGTCTGCTGAAGCCTGCATCGGGATTGGCAGAAGGCTCATTAACAGCCTGAGATAGGAAGCTAGCAGAGCCTTTCTTCCCGAAGACCACAGACCACAGCTTCTGATGTGGATTCCCGCTCAGTGTAAAAACCCAAACCCAAACCCGCTGCCACAGAGTGGATTCTGATTCAAAGCAAGTCTATAGGATAGAATAGAGTTTTCTCCTCGGGTTTCCAGTAGACAGCCTCACCTTTCTCCCGAGAAGCGCCTGTGAGACTGAACTGCTGATCTTAGATTAGCCTATCAAACTCTGGATAGCTGTCCGGTCTTGGCACAACAGACTCCATTTTGAGTCCTGCACCTCCATCTTAGCTCTCAAGACTGACCCCTAACCGACCTCCCCTCCCCTGCTCTGCCCCAAATCCCTGGAACCAGCTCGTCCCGGGATGTTTTCTGAAGATATGGTCACTCCACGGTCCCTGATATATAGATAAGATTAACGACCTTCTCCCTTCTGAAGCCCCTGTGTGTGCAGATCCTCCCCAGCTGTGCCTGCCAGCGGTGGGCATAAAAACGCTGCCAGGATTTTTTTCCCGGCACGGCTTCAATAGCTCAATACCCTGAGTTGCTGAACCCGCCCACAAGCTTCTCAATAAAGTCTGCTTCTTAAACTCCGTTAATTGGGTCTTTGATTCTGTTTTCGCGTCCAAATAAACCTTATAATAGCCTTGAGTAGACTGGGGCTTCCAGAACACTTTATTGAGCTCATGTGGGATTTATTTATACATGGATCAAGAGGCAAACAGATCCAGGGACTGGTACGTGGTTTAAAATCAGGAAAGAAGTGTGTCAGAAGCGGGATTATATGACAAAGAATGCAGCATCAGGACTGGCGGAAGGCTTACTGACATGCAGATGACACAGCCTCGCTCGCTGAGAGTGAGGACTCGAAGCCCTCAGTGTGGGTTACATGGCAATGTAATGACAACCAAACTCCTCGCCACTGGACAATCTGTGGCATCTGATTGACGTCGCTGTGACACAATGGATGTATGGGTTGTGCTAAGAGGTGTAAGAGCCCCAGGTGAAAGCTGGACACTGAGTAGGGAATCAGTGCCTGTGGGTTCCGTTCGCAAAGGAACAAGCATCTGTCTTGGGAGGAGCACAGCCAGAGTGCTCCTTAGACCAGCGGTTCCCAGCCTTCCTCAGGCCGCGACCTTTCATGCAGCTCCTCGTGGGGTGGTGACCCCCCCAACCATGAAATGATTTTCATGGCTACTTCATCGCTGTCATTTTGCTGCTGTGATGAGTCGTAATATAAACATCGGATACGCAGGAAGTATTTTTATTGCTACAAAATGAACATCATTAAAGCATACTGATTCATCACAAAAAAAATATGTAATTCTATCTTGTGAACGATTTATGTGTTTTCCAGTGGTCTTAGGTGACCCCTGTGAAAGGTTCATTTTGCCCCCAAAGAGGTCGCAACCCACAGGTTGAGAACCGCTGCCCTAGAGGCAATGTTGGCAAGAGCCTGTCCTGTACTGTGGACAGGTAGTCGGGCGAGATCAGTGTCTGGAGAAGGGCATTGAGCTTGGTGAAACCAAGGGGCAGCGAATAAAAGAAGGCCCTTGACCAGATGGACTGACACAGTGGCCACAACGATGGACTCAGACATAAACTAGCAACTGTAAGGCTAGCAAAGTGCCAGGGGGCTCTTCGTTCTGCTGTGTGTCATTAGAAGTCCGCAATTATGGGGTGATAAACATGGAATCCCATTTCTTTTATAAAAAGTAATTGTGAGCACCTACACTGTTACACAACTAATGGCTATAAGTAAGCATACACTATATAGACCAGTGCAGTGGACTGAAGAGTGTCAGCATGGCCAGGCCAGTGGCTAATTTCATACTACTCACTGTCATCGTGTGCACGCCCCCTGAGGACAGGCCAGAGCTGCCCCTGTGGGGGTCCGAGCCTGCCACTCTTCACGGGAGTAGAAAGCCCTATCTTTCTCCCACTAGATCTACATCCCGTGCTGTTACGCAGCCACCCTCCACTATGTGACACGTAATAATGATCCGAGGTACCGTAAATCCTAACCTCAATGATGCTAATGAGGCAGAAAACAACCTACGAGACTTGCTTGTATCTTGAGTTCATTGTTTTTCAAGTGTGAAAGAGATTAATCCAGTGAGCAGAAACGAAAGGACCTTCTACCTCCACCAAGCAGGAAGAGCAGGGGCACCGCATGTCCTTCGGATTGGAAGGCCCTGGGCTGAGGACCTCCAAGACCCAGGGGAAGATAGATGGCCAGGACCTTCTCCTGGAGCTGAGAGACAAAAAGGCTTCCCCTAGAGCCAGGGCCTCTTACGCAAGCAGGCTATGGCCCCTCGGCGTAAGGAGACTCCCCGGGGCAGTTCCACCGTGTTCTAGAGGACTTGGGAGTCTGGGTCCGCCCCAGAGCAGTGAGAAACCATGAGAGAATACAGTTCTGTCTGGGGAAGCCATTCGCTTGCACTTCTGATGTAGGAGCACTAGATCGTCGAAGATCGATAATCATAATGCCAGGTGTGAGGGAGCGACTGGATGGAAATACGTAATGAAGGCCACAGGGAAGGGGTTGAGTAATGGGTTTTTCCAGGTGTCGACTGTAGACAGTAGTTAAATTCAATGCTTTAGGGAAAAAGTCACAGTACAAGGAAGTATCCAGCTGGCGCTCGTTGGAGAGGGGAGCGCGTACAGTTGGGGACTTGGGGTCACACGGAGGTGGAGGGTTGGGGCTATCCACCCAGCACTCTGTTCCTGGGGTCTTGAGCTCGGGTTCCATCCACCCCATCGGATGGTTAGCTGAGGCGGCTGAGCCGACACGTCGGGATCTTGGGAGGAAGGACCCTGCCCAGGCACAGATGGGGACTTGGCAGGATTCTTGGAGGAAGCGGGAAAGTCCAGAGTCCTTTGGGGCCCCACCACACATGTCACAGAGAAGAGGAGGAAGACTGCGGCCCGAGGTTTGAAGGGCGTTCGAACGTGGTGGACTGAGCTCTGTGTCACACCCTGGGTTGCTGATCGAGACGACTCTCCGCTCCGGGAGGAACTGGACTCCCACAACAGACCTGCAGAACTTGGCCGAGGGCCTGGGCCTCAGGGCGAACCTGAAGGCAGACAAATTGTTTTAAAAGCCTCGGAAACTCAAAGTCAACGGGAAGCAAGAAAAGAGCAGGAAGACCAGGATGAGGGTCACCTCCGACATCCTCTTGTGATGGCAGTGAGGTACGGCTGACAGATCGGGAAAGCACCCAGGGCTGTGGCGCCCCCACACAGAGAAGGCGGCAGGTGGGCACTCAAAGGAGCCCCGGGCTCCCAGCAGGGTCGTTCAGCATCGGAAACAAGGGATCCCACTGAATTCCAGAACCAGGAGCAGGAAAACCAGGATCTCCAAACTCTTGCAGAATTCCTCCCCCACCCAAGGAGAGCCCGGGAGCAGGTGGAGAGTGTGCAGCTCCCACGGAAAAGGGCGAAGGTCCGGTAATCAAGAGTCAGAGGTACCCTCCGAAAGAATAAAGGCTCTCTGCACAGATGCTGTCTCAAAAGCTGGGAAGAAACACCGGAAGCGCGACTCCAAATGTTGAGACGCTTCCTGGGGCCCATTGTAAGGAAGTGGAGCCCATTGGTCAGTATCGTTGAAAGAAAAAGGACACATTTTGAAGAGCATATTAGTTCACTTAATGAACCGAAGAAGCAGGAGGCTGTTCACAAGGGAGCGGCCGTGCTCCGAAGGCGGCCCTCGGTGGCTGTCCCCAGCCAGCGAGGTGGCTCGCATTGCCAGTGTCAGGGCACGGCGAGCCGGAGCATCTTGTGTGCAAAGCCATCGTCAGGTCCTCCACGCTCTCGGCAACCAAAGCGAACGTCGGGTTTTTCAGCTGCTACTGAAGACAATGAGCGTAAACGCTCGCGGGCCAAGACTCCAGCCAGAAAGTCTCCACATGTGACCACTTCAGGGGGTTCCCCCAAAGGCCCGCTGTGCTGGGGACACACGAGTTGAAGACCCCGAGGCTGATCCTGCTGCTGTGATTCCCCTACAAGCTGGCAGCAGCGGCAGGGCACACTCCGTCTCCAGTCTGTCTCCTGCGCTACCCGACGAGCCACGCAAAGGGAAGCTGAAGCCGCGGGGACAAGCTAAAGAAAACTCTTCTCTGAATGAACCTGTCAGAAGACTGAGCTTCTGTACGAAAACTTACTCCTGGGGGCTCATGGGAGAGGAGGGGGGCGGGAAAGGCAACAAACTCAGGGATAAGGGAACAACAAGAGATCTAAAACTGATGGCGAGGAGGGCACAGAATGCCTGGTGGGGTTTGATCAAGAGCAGTGTATCCGGGAGGGATTGCTGAGAGCCGAATGGAGGGTGAGCATGATAGTGGAACAGGAGGAAGGTGAAAGGAAATAGAGGAAAGAAGTAGGAGGCAGAAGCTATTTATAGAGATACAGCCATAGGCGTGTATAGATGTAAACATTCACTTATAACAAAAGGGATAGAGGCCAATGTACATGTATTTATATGTCAAGTATTAAGACAGCAGACGGACTTTGTACCTCTTCCCTAAACACAAGAACAGTTTGTTCTAATAACCTGGCACTCTGTAATACTCACCTTTCTGACACGATTGCTGAAGACAAAATGGGTGCATAAGCAAATGTGGTGAAGAAAGCAGATGGTGCCTGGCTATCAAAAGATATAGTGTTTGGGGTCTTAAAGGATTGAAGTGAAGCGGCCATCTAGCAGGGGAGCAAATAAGCCCACATGGAAGAAGTCTACCAGCCTGTGTGATCATGAGACATCAACAGAATCAGGTATCAGGCATCAAAGGATCCAAAACAATTATATCGATGTGAAAGTGGGGGATAGGAGTGGGGACCCAAAGGCCATCTGTAGACAATTGGACATCCCTCCCCCCCACCCCCCCACACAGAAGGGTTACAAGGAAGGGACAAGACACACAACATTCCTCTAGTTCCTGAATGCTTCCTCCCCTCCACTACCATGATCCAGTTCTGCCTTATAAATACAGCTAGACCAGAGTACACATATTGGTACAGATAAGCTCTCAACACATGGAATTCAGGACAGATAAATCCCTCAGGAACAGTAGTTGGAGTAGCGATATCAGGAGGGTAGGGGGATGGTTGGGGGGAGGGGAGACTCGTCACAAGGTTGGAGATATGCCCATCTCCCAGGAGGACGAATAACAGAAATGTGTGGGTGAAGGGAGACAACAGACAGTGTAAGACACGAAATAACAATGATAACAGATAATCGATCAAGGATTTACGAGGGAGGGGAGGGGAGGGAGGGAGGGAGGGGTCAAAAGAGGCGCTGATACCAAGGACTCAAGTAGAAAGAAAATGTTTTGGAAATGCTGACGGCAACATATGTACAACTGAGCTTAATACAATCGAATGATGGACTGTTATAAGATTTGTAAGAGTCCCCAATAACATAATTAATAAACACAAAATAAAATAATTAAAACTTACAAGCAACCTCATCTCCAGACCAGGGACAAGCAACAGAAGAAACACAAGCAAGAGCGACAGGAGAAGAAAGCAAAGGCTTGGGGAGCCCGAAGAGGCCTCACTACAGGGGCAGATGGATCATTTCTTACCACTCTGTAAATATTCTGTTATTCTGAACCCGCTGTCCTCTTCATTGTCATCAAGAGGCCTTTTTCTACTCTTAACTATATTTATGTGTAGTGTCTGTGGCCTCTTCATCGATGGCATCTCTGGGGGGAAAAATGATCCCCATAGAGCTGAAGATAGCAGGCTAAGAACAGGGAGAACTTGGGGAAGGTAGGTCATGTCTTCAAGGCCTGCAATAGAAAATCTAGGAATATTAATGAAATACGGACCATGGCGTTTGGTGATGGCCTATCGATAGTCTATCTCTGCGACAATGTTTTTGCTTAAACCTAGAAGCACTTTTGTTAGTAACACTTCCTGTGACTGCCGTCCGTCACTCGTCACAGTCTTAAGAATAAAACTATAGCTCATTCTCGACCTGCTTACTTAAAAATAAAAGACACTGGGTCATGTGGAAATTTGAGGGTTGCTGCTTAAAAGATGACTGTGTCCTGCGGATCTTACTGAATATTTGGAAAGGGCTGGAGTTGCCTAGCATCATACCCATCTTTGTTGTCCTTTTGAGGAATTTTAGAGCTTTGCACTGCTTAAGTTGTTCACAGGTACATTTTCCCCTCATTCTGGTAAGAAGAAAAGGATAGGAAACCTGCCTTGAAGAAGGCAATCACATTCCCAGGCCCAGTCAGAAAATGTTCTCCCAGAATTGCTTCCCCCGGTAGAAATAAGCCAGTGCTCACCGGAAAGCCACAGGCTGATTGTGTTACAGACTGCGGTCTTGAACTCGTGTGTGTTGAACCAGGACTGCGGGAAGCAGGAGCAGAAGCAGGTGTAGACGCCTTTACTCAGGAGGTTGGGAAACCTCTGGGGAGGCAAAGAGAGACTGGTCAAGGTTGCCCGTATTCTACAGCCAGGCAAAGAACCCTTGACCCTGGAAAGGATCTGTGCGGAAGTTCTGCTCTCTTATAAACGGCCAACCAAAGGGCCACTCCCACTAATTACTGGAAGCCTACTGTAGCAGTGACATCATCTCCGGTCCACTTGAGTGAAGGGGTGGAGTCTAGCCTGTCAATCAGGTCACAGCCAATGAGGCCTCTGTGTGGGCGTGGCCAGCTCCTGTGGTTTCGGGGACTCCTGTCTTTCTCCCGGGAGGTGAGACACGCTCTCTGCTTCACATTCCTGTTGACAAGCTACACTTGTCACTGATGCAGCCTGAGCCCTGGAGCTGGAGGAGCCACGTGGAGACCCACACACTGCTGAGATGCTCCCACTGCCACTGGATCGACACGAGTCTCACCCACTGGCCTGTGACCTCCCTGCATTGGGCATCATTGTATGGCTGCTTGAGTCTAAAGAGGAACTTATGGACTAGTATCGAACATATGGGCTAATATCGGACTTATGAACTTGATCTGGAGTAGCCTGGGATGTTTTCTTAATATACAATTGCTCGTTTATATAGAGCTCTTTTTTATACACATATACGTGTCTATGAATTTGTTTCTCTAGTCAGCCCGGACTAACACCCCTACTATGTGCTAGGCCCTTACAAGTATTATGTCATGTACTAGTGTGTTGTACTAGGGGGCTGTCAGGCAAGTTCTGACCTGGCCATCCTGTGCCATCCTCCCAATGGCTGTTGTGATTGTGCCCGGTGTTGTGGCCACTGTCAACCCGTCTCACTGAGGACTGTCCTCTTTCCCACCGACCTGCTACTCATTTACCACCGACCTGCTACTCATTTACCAAGTATGATGTCCTTCTCCAGGGACTGGACCCTCCTGAAACCAGGTCCACAGGGTGTGAGACAAAGTCTCACCATTTCACTTCTAAGGTGTCCTCTGTCTGAACTTCTTTCAACGCAACTTTTGTGTGGTTTTATTTTTTGCCAGTCTGTGGTGTCATCTACGTCGTTTCAGCAACTCGGCGATTTGGAGGTTTCCCTTCCCCCTTGTCCCGCTTTCACACGCCCGTGTGGTTGTCGCTGCTGTTGTCATTGTTGTTAGGTGCCATCGGGTCCGTCTGACCCATCGGGACACAACGAAACCCTGCCCGGCCCTGCGCCATCCTCACAGTTGCTCCTGTGCTTTGGCTGCGGCTTTCAGTCCATCTCCTGGAGGCCCTCCCTCCTTTACCAAACACGACGTCCTTCTCCAGGGACGGGTCTCTCCTGACCACATGCCCAAGGTATGTGAGATGAAGTTTGGCCCTCCGTCCTGCTCAGAACTCTCTGGATGGACTCCCTCGTGGGCAGATCGGTCGGTCCTTGTAGCAGTCCGCAGCACTTTCAATAGGCTCTCCAACCCCACACCTCAGATGCATCGATTCTTCATCGGTCTCCTGCATTCAGCGTTCAACTTCCACAGGCATACGCGGCGGCGACTGAGGCTACCACGGCTTAGGTCAGGCGCACCTTAGTCCTCAGAGGGACCTCTTTGCTTGTCCACACTTTCGACACTGTGAACTCTTCAAGTCTTTGGCGGCAGATCTGTAACGCGTCATTGGATCTCTTGACTGCTGTTTCCATGGACACCGATTTTGGATCCCAGCAAAAGGAAATCCTCGTCAGCTCCCATCATTTCTCCATGTCTCGTAACGCTGCTTCGTGATCCGTCTTCTTCGTGCTAAAGGGTAAGTCGTCCTGAGGGCTGAGGTCTTTGCGCTTCATCAGTAAGTGCTTCGGGCCTTCTTCGCTTTCGGCGAGCACGGTTGTGCAAACTGCGTGTCACAGCTTGTTCGCGAGTCTCCCTCCAATCCGGGTGCCGTGTTCTTCTTTATAAAGGTCAGCTTCTTGTATGATTTGCTCAGAATGCACATTGAATCACTCGCCCACTCAGTGCCATCGAGTCAACTCTGGCTCACAACTACCCCCACAGGGCAGGGTCGAGCTGACTCTATGAGTCTCTGGGACTCTTTCTGGGAGGGCAAAGCCCCATCTTTCTCCCTTGGAGCTGTCTGGTGGTTTTGAACTGCGGACCTTGTGGTGAGCAGGGTAACTACAAGGCTCCTCACACCTAAGGCTACAAGTCTGATACCTCTTTCCTGATTGGAAAGCACACAGTATCCGCCTGTTCTGTTTCCAAATGAACACAGTTAAGCATTCTGGAACTCCCTTTCTTAGGGGGCGATCCATAGTCTGCTGTGATCCATATCGTGAAATCCATACCGTGAAATGCCTTTGCATAGTCAACGAAACACAAACAAACATCTCGAACAAATTCTCAGCTTTCGGCCACAGACCATCTAACGTCAGCCATGAAATCCCTCGTTCCACGATCGCCTCTGCATCCGGCTTGAACTCCTGGTAGCTCCCTGCTAACGTACTGCTTCCAGAGAGGGCCAGCTGGGCCAAAGCACGTGACAAAGGCCTTCAGAAAGACGGGCCAGTGAAAACCTTGTGACGAACATGGAAACCCCTGAATAGTTACGGCCCCACCTTCCAGGGTTCAGGTTGGTCTTCTCTCAGGTCTCGAGCCCTGCTCTGTGGCTTGAACAGAGTAGGTGCACTTGGGGTTTGTATCTGAAACACTCTGCCCGAGGCTGCTGCTTAGTCAGAAGGCAAGTGATTTCCTCCTAAGAACCAGCCATCTCCCCAGGGGGGACTGTGGCTTCCTCCCCACCCAGATTTGTTCTGACAGGTACATCACCCTGATAGATGCTTTTTAAAAATTTTCCCCCTTCCAAAGCAGGATGGTGGGTAAATTGGCTTTTCTGATTCAAGTCAAATCACTCCTATCTTTCCCAATCAGTATAGGAAAGAGGGCTTCAGAAAGTTCGTGGGGGGGGGGGAATGGGATGACAAGATAAGGGACAGAGTTCCGAAGTGTTGGGAAAGAAGGAAGAACGGAGACGTGGGAGGAAGTGAGATCAATGGTGTACACTGTGGGGCTCGCCATCAATGACGAGAAACGAAATGTGTTTGGATTATGGAATGGAGAACTCATCTGCTCTGTACACCTTCACCCGATTCACAAGGAAATGTTTCTGTTTCTTAAAAAAAACAACAGGTTTAGCGGGGGAAGAAGGAAGATAAAGGGCTTCTTCCGGAACTTTCTGAAGCCCCCTGGTGCGTACGGACCTAAGGTTTGGGTGACGACAGCCTTGCGTGTCAGCAGACGGATGCATCACAACTTCCTGCTCTGTGTTGTTGACGGGTTCCTGTTGGGGCCATTCTTTGACAAGCATCGATTGGTGCCAGGATGGGGTAGATGTGTCAGGCAGTCCGTTAGCTCGACAGGGGCTGATGCTTACTTTTAAGAGAGCCTCTTCATAGTAGGACCGGGGTTGAAGAAATAAAAGATGGGCGTAGTTTCTGGATATCCGATCAAATAGCTTCTTCTGGAAGTCCTTGTTGGGCTACGGGAAAAAGAAATGGAAAAATAATGAGTAGAGTCTCGTGCTGAAACAGCCAAGGGCATTTCTCGTTTTCAGGGATCTTAGTCTCAAGATACCTGAGTATCATATACTTTATGAACGAGTGAACTCGGGTTTTTCTCCCTCAGAGTTTATCAAACTTGTGCATGGAGGCAGGATGGGGTTGAAGAACAAGCTCTGACTCCGGGTCAGGGGACCTGGGTTCTCAACTCTTGCCTTTGACGAGCCAGGTGATATAAACCACTCCCCGGGGTTCCCCACAAAGAAGTGGGGTGCTCAGAACAAAACCTATGGCACCCCTACTTTCTCACTCCCACAGTCCAGGGGTCAACAGTCCTACGGACTCTATCCCCAATCTGATGTTGAAGAAGAAGAGGAAGAGGAGGACCAAGACGTGGAGGAGGTGGTGGTGGACCAGCAGGGATTTGGAACCTGGCACTTTGTGAGGTTGGTGGTACACTGAATTATTGAATGGATTGGAGCCCTGGAGGTGTAGTGGTTAAGTATTGAGCTGAGATCCAAGGGGTCGGCAGTTCAAAACCACCAGCGGCTCCATGGGAGAAAGACTAGGCTTTCTACTCCCATAAACATCCTGTCTCAGAACCCACAGGAAGGTTCACTATGAGTCAGCGCTGGCCCAATGGCAGTGAGTTTATACACACTAGTAATACTTATGTATGTGTAATGGACCATGCCAGTCCATTCCTAACCCTTCTCTCTGCCTTTCCTGGTGCCCCAATCTGTCAGAGTCCCCTTAAAATATTAACTAGATTATATCACTGTTTGGAAAACACATCCAGTGGATTCTCACGCTGGGAGGTGCAGTACAAAAGCAACTTGGCCTTTGTTCTAGATTCCTGAGAGGCGGGTGAGCTGAAGCCAATGAGGAGGGGAGACACCCCCCGGGTGCTATCAATCATTGACACGCGAGTCGGTTCCAGCTCGTAGCGAGCCCGTGTGGAGCAGAAGGAAACACTGCCGGGCCCTGTGCCAGCCTCACGATTGTTCTCATGTCTGCGCCCACCGACGCTGAGCGTTAGGGTCCATGCGCAGATGAATCTCCCGGTGGAGAGCTTCCTGATTGGCCAAGACGTCTGTTCTCAGAAAAGTCGTGTGTCCCTGGGGACACGGGCGCTTCAGGTTTGGAACACTCTCAGACCTCTCCCGTCACTGGTGTCCCTTCGGGCTGTAGTGGTTGAGTCGATTCTGACTCACAGGATAGAGTGGAACTGCCCCATGGGCTCCTAGGGGTGGAGCTGAGAGAATGTTCCAGGTAAAGGGGAGCGTGTGTGCAGCAGTGTAGAAGCCTGGAGAGAGCCAGACTTGAGAAGAGGTGGGAGGCTGTGTGATGGGCTGGGCATGGGGCGGGGTGGGCGGGGGCCTGTAAAAAAAGCACAGCCACCATGGAAAGCAGTTTGGCACTTTCTCAAACAACTGGGAACAGAAGCACCATGTGACCCGGCACCCCCTGCTGAGTCGATAACCTAAAGAAGCACACAGCAGACAAATGCACCTCCACGGTGGTGGCAGCATTGTTCACAACGGCAACATTCTGGCAGGCGTCTCTGTGCCCATTGGTGGCAGAACGATTGATAAACTGCGGTCCATGCACACGGGGATGCTCGGCCACGTGAATGAACAGTGATGCACCTGTGAACGCCGTGTCCCACGGTCGACGTGGAGGCCATTGTACTGAGTGAAGCCGGTCAATCACAAATGGACAGATAGTGTATGGGACCAGTTTGGTTTGTTTTTTTAAATCAGGTAAAAGGTTTTCATCCCAAAAAGAAACAGACTCCGATGCTTCCCAGGGGTGGGAGCAGGAGGGGGAGGGATGGAATTGGAAATCATAGGCTACAGGGTGGGCAGGTGTTAAGGCAGGTGAAGGGAAGCCAATATCCAATAAGAAGGAGATGGGGAAAAGTGGGGAGACAGGGCAAGCCAGTGGGAGGTTTGACAAGTTGTGTGTGTGTTTTAAAAACTGGGTCCTAGCTAAAGCACGGGTGCATGGGTGAGGCACGGGTGGGGAGGAGTGAGTGAAGAGGTGAGGTTGGGGGGTGGTCCACGGGATCAGCTTGAATTTGTCCTGTAGAAACACAGCTTAAGATGATGGCGAGAAAAATCCGATTGTTTTACCTGGTACCTTTCGTGAAAAATCCACCAGAAGCTATCCAGCAGGATGGCGCGCTGGCAAGGAGAAGACAGGAACTTCTGGACTTGCTTTTTCTCACAGAAAAACTTGCAAGGAAACACAATGCGTGTCGTCGTTAGTATCGTTTGAAGGGCATCTGGGGGTCCCGCAACCTTACAATCGTCTGCACTCAGAACCAGTCTCTCCGGGTCCCACGGCTTGTTTAATTACACCATCTTCTTGCTAGTCATCTTTAGCGTGAACTGACTGTGCAACACACGTTCACACACACACACACACACACACACACACACATACACACACACACACTGCCGAGCCTTTTCTCTAAACTCACTTATCCCCCTGCCAAACACTTGCAGGAAGCATGCAGTGCAATCTCTCTCTCTCAGCTGAGAATTCAGAGGACCACAGAGGTGACGTCGCTGCTCCAGGGTGTACAGCCAGCAAGTGGCAAGTGGCAGGAGCAACACGGGAGCCATAGCTACACCCCCGCTGTACCAGACCTGGGCCAGGCCAGCTACCATCTCCGAATCACGTGTCCACAGCACAGGAGATGCAGTCTCGCCATCCCGGCTTCAAACCCAGCTCTCTCCCTTGTGAACTGTGGGACGTCAAGCAAAGAGAGTGAAGTGCGTGTCCCTGGGGCCAGGTAATGCCCCTCTGTGCTCAGCGTCCTCACGCAGCAAACGGAAAGCCTGCTGGAAACAGTTCCTTCTTCAGGGACTGTGTGAGTGACGCGTGCAGGGTGCTCAGAACAGGGTCTGGCAAGCAGGAAGCCCTCAGGAAGCTGTGCTCCTCATGGAGTGTTTAGTCCCCCTGCTTCCTTTCCACAAGACCCTCACCGCTCTCTTCAATCGGCAGACGCTCAGCATGTGACTTAGGACATGAACTTGATACTCAGTCTTACTGGGGTGCTCTGCGGGGGCCCGAGTGCCGCAGCAGGGTCAGTGCCGGGTTGTTCAAATGCACCATCTGCCCTGCTGTTGAGAGAGGAGGGTGTCGGCGCCCAGAAAGATTTACCGCCTCAGAGACTCTGTGGCACTTGTGCCCTGCAGGACCAGAGGGAGCTGAACTCGACTCGATGGCAGTCACTGGGTGCTGTCTTGCATATGGCTATGAGGCTGGAAGCTACAACACCAGGTTCTCCTGTACCAGAAGGGCCGCCTGTGGTGGACAAGTTTCAGAGGCTCCTTCAGCCGATGACAGACTAGGGAGAAGCTATGGTAATCGGCTTTTGAAAATCGGTCCACGGGAACTGCCTGGATCACCACGGGGTAGGACCTGGTCTAGTCCCGGAAGACGTGGGCCTCAGGTTGGAAGGCGCTCAGATTATGACCTGGAGCAAGCTGCCGTCTCCTTGTCAAGTTGACCGGAATGGGGAGGGTGGGGTGAAGGCTTCTCCACCTTCGTCAGCTCTCCACACTCACGGATATCAGAGATGCTTGGTAGCGGGGGATGAGATGGCTGTAGCAATGGACTCAGATGTCCTAACGACTGCGAGGCTGGCGGGAGGCTCCGCGACACAAGGTCGTCAGGAGTCGGAGATGGTTCAAGGGCACCCACCGAGAGGGTGCTCAGTTCAAACAGCCTGCAGACCGTCTGGTAGGAAGCAACGAGGCTTTAAAGGGAACCCCACTCTGTCCCCTGCCACCTGGTTCGCCCCAGGTCAACGCGTCAAAGGCTGGGTCTCCTTTTCTCCTGTGGAGAAGGGGTGCGCGCCCCAGGGCCCTGTAAAGCTGAGCCAGAGCCTGGCCCACGAGCGCGCCCCTGTCTCTCTCCTCACCTTGCCACTGCTGGGGTTCCTCTCGGACCGGATGACGTTGCCCACCATGTCACAGAAGTCCACCCCATTCGGAAGCTCGTTCGGCCCAGACGGGTTAAAGTCAGGATACTGGTACAACTCCACCAGCAAATTCTTATCTGCCGTTTTCTACAAAGGAAGCAGGGGAGAAGAGTCTGAGCGTGGGCCCCGGCATTTGGACAGCGTCAAACAGTACAGTATCACACCACCACCACCATTTTTTTTAAACAAAAACAATAGGGTGACCTCACAAGGTTGCCGGTTCAAACCCACCCAAAGGTCCCGCGGGAGAAAGACCTGGCGATCTGCCCGCTAAAGAGAGTCCTTGTTTGGGTGGTTCTGACTCCCAGTGACCGCTGCAGTACCATGAACCACTGCCTGGTCCTGCGCCAACTGCAACTGTTCTGGGCAAGCCCACGGTTGCAGTCTGCATTACTGCTCGTTGAGAGTCGTCCTCCTTTTCAGTCATCCTTGACTTTGCCGAGCGAGATGTCCTTCTGCAAGGACTGGTCCCTCCTATAACGTGCTCAACCACCTACTCTTCTAAGGAGCATTCCCAACACAGCTGTGTTCACTCTTCTGGGAACCAAAGCAAGCAACTCACTGCCACTGAATAGATTCCAACTCACAGTGACTCTGTAAGATCAGGTAGGGCAGTCCTTGAGCGTTTCTGAGACTGTAACTCTATGGGAAGAGACAGACTCATCTTTCTCCCTCGGAGCTGCTGGTGGTTTCAAACTGCTAACTTTGCAGTTGGCAGTCCAATTAACCTCGCAGTTGGCAGTCCAATGCATAACCCACTGCCATGGTTCCTATTCTCCTGGAAGCTCATGGTGTATTCAACAGTCTTCTCCAAAGGCATCAATTCTTCTTCCATCTTCTTTACTCATTATATGCAGATGAGGCCACAGACCATATCATGATCAGGTGCATCTTGGTCCTCAAAGTAAAATTTTTTGTGTGTTTTAACCCTTTAAAGAGATATCTTGCAGCAAATTTGCCCAATGCCGTGGCACCTTGGCTGCTGCTCCCCTGGACACTGGGTATGAATCCAAGTAAAAAGGAAACGCTGGAAACTCCCCCCCTTTTCTTTGTGGTGCATAGTGTTCCTTTGTGATCCAGCTGTGAGGAGATGGGGTCAACGTGGAGCTGTAACCCATGCTGGAGGCCCCCGTCTTTGATCTCCAGCAGGAGGCGCTGGGAATCCTCTCTGTGTTCGGGCTGCCTACCAGAGGCTGTTATGAGTCTTCC